>NC_091838.1:43538596-44759846 GCF_037783145.1 Equus przewalskii | reverse complement strand
TGAGCAGCCTGACATTCTTCAAACAAATATTTCAGAACTCAGGTCCACATGAGCACTGGAAATGAATGCCATTTGTTCAACAATAATAGATTTGATTCACATCCACTCTCGTACATTGGATTATATTTGCTGATTTCATTAAACCTTCAAAAGGTTACAGCTGGTTGACATATGAAAAACTCCACACCTCTAGAAGAAGGAATTTTGCACCAGTCCTTTTTTATAAAGCCACTTCTCAGAAAGAAATGGTAAAGCATAGGGCTCTGTTCCTTACTATCACTGATTATATGCTTAAACTTTTATTATCTACAGATATACTAAGAAGGAAACAGGAACAGACAATCACAAACAAGCTTGAGACTGAGAACATGGCTATACCACTGGGAAGTCTGAGAACTGCCCAGAAGGGACTTGGCAGGGAGGCTTAGAGACCTGGGCTCTTCAAGCAAGGGTCACAGGATGCAAACCTGGGCACTAATGGTAATGAGACCACCTTTGCACTCTTGGCTGGTGGGTCCAGGGGACGTTTTGATCATAGACGGGACTCTGGATTTCAGTACTTAGCAATGTCAATTGTCTTCCAACTTTTCTTTCCAGAACACTAAAAAGAAATCTTTAAAAGGGATTTCAGCAGGACTAACAGGAGGGCTGTGTGACTCCAGAGAGATTGAAGCCAGCCTTTAAATATGCTTTATAAAGCTACTTGAATCAGAAAAAACTTCTTGACCATGCCAGAAAAATACTATGATCAATGTGGGTTAAATTAGGGCTTCCATAATTGTGACAGTAATTTCTGCAATAAGATCTTTAACAGCTACTAATGTACAAAACTTTCCAGCCTAAAAGGTTTAGTGACACAAGTAACTATTACATTGTCAAATACGGAGTGACAACAGAAGTCCTGGAATTAACCTCAATATGAATTAAAGGCTGCAGCTACCATGCCTAGATATATTTCTGAAAAACTTAAAAAAAAAAAAGCCACAACACTTCTCACAAGTTGTCGTGTTGTGCCCCTATCATGCCCTTCCTGAATTTATTTCCTTTCTCTTTGGAGAAAGAAGTCTTCTTCAGATTCCTGGTTTCATCAATGGTTTCATTTGAACTTATACAAAAACCAAGAAGGCCGGACTGCTATTGCCTATTACTGCAAGTTACTTAACTTTCCTGTGCCTTGGTTTCTTATCTATAAAAGGAGGATAATAATAATAATACTTAAAGTATTGGTTATTATGAGGCTTAGCTGAATATATGTAAATCACATAGGACAAGGCCTGGCCTATGGTAGTCAATTATAAGTTATTTGTATTATTTTTATTATTTCAGTGGTTTATGTAGATTTATGAAAATATGTCCAATCATGATACAGGGGAAAGCTTCCAAATTCTTGATAATTTACTTCCAGGTCTTTCAGCTCTCCTAGCTACAATTCCTGCCTAGGAGTATCTCTTCTTTTACACTGGAGTACTAGAGGGCTTTCCAAAGGAAGAGGATTCGGGTGGGTCTGGAAGGCTAGTGACCGACTCCAGCTTTCAATCGTACAAATCACTGGACATTATATGGGTTCAGTAGGAGCCATCCAGAAAGCCAACTCTTCAGTAAGTAATGTACCTAAAGTCCCCTAAGATAGAGTTCTACTAGGTTAGATAAAAGTACATCACAGTAATTCCTGGTTCCAGTTCCAAGTGGTGACACTAAAACAGTCATATTCAAAGTCACTTCCTGAACAGAGGCAAAGTGCCAAAGGGAAGGGATGACAAGAGGCATAAGGCTGTTGTTTCTCCAAGTGTGGTCTTCAGATCACCAGCATCAGAATCATATGTGAGATCTGTAAAAATGCAGATTCCTGAATCCCACCCCAGACCTACTAAATCCGGATCTGAGCATGGGTCCCAGGAATCTATATTTTCATTAAGCACTCAGATGATTCCTGTGCATGTTAAATTTTGAGAACCACTCCAGGAAATTCAACTCAGGCTATGGGACTGAGCCATAAATCTGTGTTGATGGTGATGTATCTTTTATGTTCGATAGAAGAACTGTAGATTGGTTGATCTCTGGCTTACTTCTCTTACACCCCAAGGATCCCTTTCATTTGCTTCATCCCTGGCACTCTACTCTGGCCTTAAACAGAGAACCCAACTCTAGAAATCATACTGGGATCAAAGGAGGCAACTGGGCAGAGCTGGCCACCCTGAGACCTTGGCTCCAAGAAAACTGCCTTTGTAGGATTCCTTCCTTAATGTGGTTTCTGGTAAGATTGTCAAATTTCCATTTAAAAAGCAATTATAGAGGTTTAGGCTAAGACAGTAAGGTTTGCAAAACAACAACTCAGCCCCTGCCTCATTGGGATGAAAGAAGAGAATGGATTCTAGAAAATGTACCAAACAACTGCTTTTTGTGGTTTACTTGTGAAATCAAGTTAGGCAGTCTTTGGAAACACAATGCTATTTTAGGTTCTGCTAACGAGAGTAGCCAAATTGTTTCTCTAAATTATAAAATAGTATATACCCCTCTCAGTTATTAGACACTGCAAAATAAATTATCTTCTCTAGAGAAAAGGAAAAGGAGAAAGGATAAGGATAATAAAGCATTCTAGCACATATATCTCCACTTAAAAAATTCAATATTTCAACAGAAGCTTGAATGGCTAAACGTCTTCCTCTTTCAATGTTATCTGCCTTTTAATGTTTTCTTGCATTTCTATATTTAATAAAATAAAGATTATTATATTTGATCCATAGGCATGAGAAGAGGACATACTGATGCGCAATGTATGTAAAGCTGTGAAACTGTGCTTACTCCACTACTGTACAGAGCACAGAATAGTACTACAACTTTCACTCCAATGGTTTGGGGACCATAGTTCTCAGTTATGCTTGTGACATCAGTAGTAGAAAACGGAAACATTACCTCTGGCAGGAGTGGAATAGGAGCTCTGGAGTGGCTTGGTCCCCTATTCCTGGTTCCACCTCCAAGTGGTGACATTACATTCTCCACAATCCCAGTGTGCTAGCTGGGAAATCCTCAGTCCTGAGCCATCCCAATCACTCCATCTACTCAACCCCATACTGATACTCAATAACAACTCACTACTACTAATAGCAACCATATTGTCCAGTGTTAAGATACACTGCTATGCTTTGGAAAGGAGCCTACAAAGAAAGAACTCTTTACAGAGTGTGAACTGGGGCAACATATGGGCAGCTGAAAGTCTGAAGCTTATTTACATGCAAGCCAGCCAGGACAAAAGATTGAAGGAACTAGGGACCCAGGCAAATTCAGCTGAGGTCTGGAATGCAAATAAAGTATACAAATGAGAATATCCAGATTATAATAGTAAGAAGGCAAGGCCAGCACAAGTTCAGCCAATCCCAGCAGCTTGTTAAAAGCAATTCTCCCCTACCCCACTGACTGTGCTTCCTGATTTCAAAGTTACATAACCCTATCTGAAGCAGCAGCACCTCACTCCGTCCATTATCCACATTCCATCCAGCTAATTACCAAGCGCCAGCCATGCTTCTACGGCAGAGGGCTGAGAGGAATTTTGTAAGTCCTTGTGTTTTCATTAATGTGTATTTCTCAGCTTTTCTAGGTCAGAGAAACACTGGGTGATTACTAGCTCCTACTTGTATGGTAGAAGGAGAAAGCATGCTGGCACATTATAAAGAGCTAATGCCAGTTCCCAAGATTTGGGGAAAGAAGATGGAGTGCTTGAAAGAATGCAAAAGGTTTTCCTTAAAAAAGTAAAATAAACGGATAGACTGTTTTACATCTCCTGAAGAAATCAATCAAGAGATCATACAAGGTGCTTTTAGTATTAAATTACCAAAGGAGACTAACTCCAGTAATAAAAGGTAGATTAGTTGAGGGGAAATTCAACTCCATGATGCTCTTCCTAAACTACAATGAGTGAAGAACTGAAAACTCTTTATAGTATTCATTCATCCATTCATTCATTCAACAAATACTCCATAAAGTCTACTCCATCCCAGGGACTGAAGTGAACTCAAGAAATACAGAGGTCACATTTCCTCCTCTGCACTCCAGAAGCCATCTATTCATTCTTTATCATACCATTTGCAAGCTACACAGTAGTATTAGTCTTCCTCACTAGATTTTTAGCTAGTCAATAAATGAATACATAAAAGAAGGAAAGAAAGATAGAAAGCAGGAAGGGAGACAAAATTCCTTTCGAAGAGCACATAATCTAGTTTTCTGTGAAAGTCAAGGTGGTCTGGAGTTTGGTAAAAGGGGGCCATGGAGAACTGTTGGTTTCCTCTTTCCTCTTCGTGAGTTAACTCCACCATATGGGACCAACTCTAATCTTCAGCTGATGAACCACAATTTGCATGTGGAACTCTATCAGAATCACATTCATTTTAGAATTTGAAAGAATTTAAAGACCATTTGGCATAGTTGTTTTCAATATACCAGCTACCTTTAAATATATTTAGGCTGTGTCACAGTCAGGGAACAATGAGGCAAATCAAATAGGGCAGGAAAGGGAAAACAAATTTTACAGTGGTTACCAGAGGGGAAGGGGGTGGGGAGGTAGGTGAAAGGGACAAAGGGGCACATATGTATGGTGATGGATAAAAATTAGACTACTGGGGGTGAGCAGGATGAAGTGTACACCCTAAATTACACAATGTTGTAAACCATTATAATCCAAATAAAATTACTAGAAAAAAAAAAAGAAAAGAAAAGAAAAAAATGGATCTAAAAAAAATTTTACAGAGAAAAGTAGAATTCATTTTTTAGGGTGGCCAGGTTAAAAATATTTATTATGATAACGGAGTCAGACTCTCATTAAGCTTTCACTTGGCATCCCTGAAAAGAATATTAGTGGTACAAATTAAGACATCTGAAAACACGAAGCACCGGGGAGGACAGGGAACAACCAGAACTCTTACGTACTTCTGGTGGGAATGTAAATTGGCACAATCCCGCTGAAAACAATTTGGCATTACCTAGCAAAGCCGAATATATGTAAACTTCGTGACCCAGAAATTCCACTCCTAGGTGTATGCCCTAGAGCAACTCCTGCGTGTCTATGCCAGAAGACGTGGACAAAAAATGCTCATAAGCTCACTGTCTCAAACAGCAGAAGTTGGAATCAACCCAAAAGCCCATCACCAGTCGAATGGGGAGGTAAGCTGTGGCGTATTCACACAATGGATTATTATAAAATGTGAAAAGAAGTGAAGCACAGCTGCATAGAAAAATGGATGCTATGTAAAAAAAAAATTCTAATTATAGAAGACTATATACAATTAAAATAGTTTTATAAAGCTTTTAAAAAATCAAAACTATGTAATATATTGTTTAGAGATACATATATGGGAAACTATTTTATAAAACATAAAGGAATTAACAAAAACTTCAGCCTAGCATTTGCAGGGTGAGGAGACACAGAGACTGCCTAGGAGAGGAGGCCAAGGGAGAGCCAATGGCACTCGTGATCCCAGCTTGAACAGCAAATTTACAGATGATCCTTTCATTTCAGGCTTCATAATTTACACTGATGGTACATGTGCTGTTGTACATATCAACTATTACATATACAAAATTTTAAGAATTCTGATATAGCATATGGTCAAATACTATACAGTCATTAAAATAAATTAATTAGATCCACATGTACTGACAGGAAAAGATCTCAAGAGAAATTGTTTAGGTTAACAAGAGAGCCAGACACAAAATAACACCATAGGACAATACCATTTCTGTAACAAGTTAGCAAAGAAACTAAAAGCTCATAAAACTATGTGAAAAGCATACATTTGTACTGGATACCTTCTGTTTGCCCATCCAATCCACCCACGACCCTGCTCTCTGGCCAAGGAGACTGACCCAGGTGGAGGGTAACAATAGATTTTCCTGCCCTCTGGCTTCCTGGAGGGTTCAATCAATGGGAAGCTTCAGCAGGAGAGAGGGGGGAGAGAACTGAGGGAGGACAGTGAGCTAATTCCCTGTGGTCCCTGAGGACTAGTTGCATCCCTCCACACAGGTCTGGGCAGAGGGTCCTTTCTGCAGCAACTTCTCTGTGTCCAGGTTTCCCCAACCACTCCCTCTCTGTGCCCTTTCATGTCTAAGGGTAGTACACATTATCTCTTGTGGTTTCCCTCCATCCTCCCCATACCTTGTAAATATTCCCTTTATTAAACTCAACTCAAATTATCCTAATTTGAATGCACCATCTGTTTCCTGCTGAGACTCCAACTGATACAATTATATATGGATATATGAGCATAGAAAAAGGACTAGAAATATACACAAGAAAGGTTATCAGTGGTTAACACTAGTGAAAGAAGCTAGAATTAGGGGAAAAAATAAACATATGTTTTGGCCTTTATATTTCTGTATCGTATAACATTTCTAAAAGGCAAGTTTTCATGTATTATTTGGGCAAAATAAATTTTAATAGTACCAGAAAAAAATATATTTTTTAAAAGGCCAAGCTTGGCAGTTAAAGGAACAAACCAGATCCTTTCATCTCTATATCCCCGGTGCACAGCACAGTACCAGCCACATAATAGGTGCTGATAAGGAATGCTCACACTGTAATCCAGTGAACCTTAGACTTAGGGGATTTCTCAGAAGCAGGTAGAGTAGCTCAACAGAGACTTCCTAGAGGTGTGGGTAATGGTGGCTGCCACTGACTACAGGTACAGGCATGAACTGGACTATCAGCCTGGTTCCTGGCCTGCACGGTGCACCCATGGCTAAAGCCCCAGGCCCTCTGCAGGCTGAGCTGTGCCATGGTCTTGGGCATGAGAATTGTGCCTGACCACACTCATACAGGTGTCTCTCCTAAGCTCTGACAGACTTCCAGTACTACTGTCTCCCCTCTTGGTACTCAGCATCTGGATGCTTCTCTGGACTATGAATTCCACGATCAAACGGTCAAACTCTTTGACTACCAGGCTATGACTACTGGACTTTGCTCTATCTGGGCACCTGAAGCTGATGGTGGCCACCAACACCCGCCTCATCCCAGTAGGAAGATTCAATCCAAGACCATGATCCCCACATCTGGCCCACTAAGCCATGGAAAGCCAGGTCTGGCTAACTCAAATTGTACTTCAAAACTCAGATGAGATGGCACTTCCTCTGAGAAGCCTTTCCTGATTCCCTGAATGTACTTTAAGTGCTCTCCTTCTTAAATGGCCCTTAGATACTGTGTACTTCCTATATCATAATATTTTTCATACTATATTGAAATTGCCCATTTATTTGTGTGTATCTCTCACTAAACTGTAGGCTCTTCGAGGGCAGGGCTAAGCCTTAGTCACCTCTGTACCCCAAGGGACACTGCCACAGAGTTGGGGTTCATTAAATACTGGAAGGAAAAAAGGAAAGAAGAAGGAAGAAAGGGAGTAAGAGAGCAAGGGAGTGAGGAAGCCAAAGAAAGAAGGAAGGAAAAAAGGAGGGAGGGAGGGAGGAAGGAAGGAAGGAAGGACGAAAAGAAGGAAGGAAGAAGGAAGGAAGAAGGAAGGAAGGGAAGAAAGCACATGTGGCTGGATTCATAGATATGACAGTACAAAAGAGATCACCCTGTTTTGCCTGCTCTAATGACATTTAAAGCTGTGGATATTCAAGAACCAAGTAAGGATGAAGTCACTGATTCATCACATACTTACTGAGAACCTCCTCTCCGTTAATCACTGTGCTGGGGGCCAGCAACAGAATGGCGAAGGAAAAAAAAAGACCATAGTTCCTTCCCCACCTCCAAACTTATATATGGGAATATTTTGTTTTTCAAACTTCTGATGTTTCTAAATGGTTTGAAATACTTTCCAAAGATTTGGTTTTGTTACTTTGGCAAAGAATTCTTGAGATAATTCAGCACAGAGGAAGTAGTGTAGGTCTCTCTGAGGTCTTGGAGTATTTAGATATATCTGTATGTTTCTACTAATTGTTGTCAGGCAAGATTTTGTGAGTGAGTTAATTAGCACTAGGTACAGCTATCAGAGACCTGCACTAGTTCCTCTGTGCCGAATTATCTCAAGAATTCTTTGCCAAAGTAACGAAAATGAATGTTCAATGTTGGCCCCCTCTGTCTCTCTGATGGCTTCACAGAATTCTGTGGTGTTTGAAAAGCATCAGGGAAAGTAAATAATGAAGGTTTGGTGTTCCTTTTTTAAACACAAATGGAACCATTAAGCAAATGAGTCAGAAATCATATAAGAGAACATTAGGAATTAAAACAGACATGAAAATAATTTTTAAAAGACCTTAGGGAAAAATTCCATTCAATTCAGTCCAGAAACACTTCATTAGTCCCACCACACTGAACAGTGCTACCTTCTAACTGCCCCTCACCACACTTACCTCCTTCTAATGTGGACCCCTTGTATCCCATCACCACACTGCATCGGGGTGAGAGAATGCAAGCACTTCATACTTAACAAACAAGCCCAAAGTTTTCTCCAAATACATAAGAACAAAAAGGCCAGGAAAAGGAAAGAAAGAATACAACCAACACACAAAGTTATAATTTCCTCTCTGATGTTCACTACTTGACTTGGGTTCACAAGACATTGCTTATGCTCATGGGTGAGGCAAGCAATAATACGGTACGAAAAGAGGTAGGACACATCCGGATGCACAGTTAGGAGCACGATTAACTAGTGTCAACTTTCAGTTATCCACATGTGGTTAACCAGTGGAGACTTTCTCGTCTCAGGTTGATTTCCTGGGCCACCATCAGGATAAGATTTACAAGTGGACAGAGTACTTACTTTGTGCTATGTTTAGGGGAGCCTGAAAAATTCCAAAATCCCAAATCTCTACCTTCTCCAGCCACCTCACTGGCCTTTCCATGGTACAGAAAATTCCCACGTTATACACGTTAAAACATTGACAGTCCTTCACAAGAGGCAAATGCTATCAGGGATACAATATACCTTCAACTGCTATCAGCTTGTGGTTGGTTGTATGGGGGTGATGTGTGGGCAGGTGCACACATACTAGCTCAATAAACATTTCCCCTTGTTTTGAAAACAGAAGCCTGGTTTCCTCTTGGGAACCACCTCTTCCCCACTCTTCAGTACATGGTTTGGGTGATATTGATCATGACCCCACTATACCTAGTAGTGGGCACTATACCTAGTCCTGGATAGTCACAGATCTACAACCCCCCACCACAATGAAAGCAGGCAAATGACTCAAGTAAATCTAACGAAAGTCCTATGTAGGACTTTTGCCAGAAAAAATTTCTCTGTTTTTCTTGGGATGTTAAAATGGTAGGACATAAGCCTGGTGTTATACAGGTCTTTGGGACACCATTTGTAGGCAATTTGCCTGAGAACAAAGCCATACTGAGAAAAGTAGAGGCTTGTTAAGGAGAAGCAGACAACTGACATTTCTAGAAGCCTGATTCAGCCCTACCAAAACTCTTCAGTTCACGAACCAAGACATTTTCCTCTTATTAAGTCAGTTTCACTAAGTTTCTGAAAATTAAAATTCCAAGAGACCTGATTAATACATAAGTATTGATGCCATAATCAGAACGCATGTTGGACAAAAATGCAGGTTGCATAGCAGAAGAAAAAGAACATAACCGGACATGGCAAGGATCTGGCTCTGTCCCTAATGCTTAACCTTGGGCATATCCCTTCATAATAAAATAAGCAGGAGTTAAAACGATGAGCTCTAAGCTCCCTTTAAGCTTTGACATACTATGATTATGGATATGCTTTTGAGAGTGGGGAGAAGAACCAGAAAAAGGCTGCTATAAAAGGCACATTTTGTAGGCTTGCAACGTGGAGTGGGAGTGTGGGGCTTGTTTAGCTGAGCTGACAGGAATGCACAGGCAAAGGAAGGTGGGTTGGTGACAGGAATATGAATGATCATGGAAATGAACTTCAGTGACTTGACATGTTGCCAGAACCAGCCCTGACTATCAAAACAACAAACTTCCAAGCCAAAGTCAAGACCTTTGTATTATCCATTCTCCTCCAGGAGTAAGGCTGCCCCAGAGGGGAGGAGATGAAGGAAGTGGCTGACATACTCGATGTGTCACTTGGCCCGTTTTGCTCCATTGTGCCCCTGCCTGGGATGCCCTCTTCATTTAGCTCTTCTTGTCTAAAGCCTATCTGACCTTCAGCATCCAGCCCAAAGCCCTTCTCCTCCATGAAGCCTTCCCATGTCATTGCATCGCACAGTGATCTCTCTGTTGTCCTTAATCCTAGTGATGAGTATCAAGGCTGCCCGAGGGAGAGAAGCCCAAGGTGTCCTGCCGTACATACTGATTTGTATCATTCTCTGGGAAGCACAGGACGTCCTGACATGATCTGACCTCATTCTTATCCAAAGTTATACGACCACCAAATATCCAGACCCCACCCGCACTGATATCATTTTAATGGCTTTTTTTCATGATCTTTCCTTTGTCTTGTAAAGAAATAACTCACACACCTATGCCTTATAAATTTAGCCCTACCCTCAATCCATTGCAGCTCTTTACTGCCCATGGGTCCTGTCCCCATGCTTGCAGCCCTTCACTGCCCATGGCTCCTGTTCCCATGCTATCCTCTGAATAAAGGAGCACTACTACCAGGTCTTGAGAGTCCAAGAAATCTTTCTTTCGACTCTTCGGCTCGCTGAGACTGCATCACTAGGTCACTTGTTATGTGTTCCCTGATTCATGGTTGGACCTCTCTGCAGTGATAGGAGACCCCAGAGGATGCCAGAAAGGACATGCCCAAGCTGCTCACTGACAGAGTTGGGTGAGAACTTAGGTCCCCAGCCTCCACATCCAGAGCTCTTCCTTCCATAACCACTAATGACACCTACTGCTACCTTCTCTTCAAGTTCCTGTTGCCTTTTTACTTAATATTCATTTCAATACTCCTCTCTAAATTTTTATTTAATGTCTTCTATGTGCTAGGTTCCCTATGAACATTTTCTGTAATCATCGCAACATCCTACACATCCCAGGCCCATTTTACAGATGAGGCACAGTAAGACTGAGTGACTTGTTCAAGATCACAGAGCCAAGAACAGGAAGAGCTAGGATCTGAAACTAGGGCTATCTAGTTGTGACACCATTTTTTCCTTCACAATCACCAATACCACATTATTACCACTGCTACTATTTAGCAAGGAGCAGGCGATTTAAAGACATTACCTTAAATTCTCTCAACCTTGCATTGTGGATATTAATCTTGTTTTACTGATGAAGTCACTTCCCCCAAGAAGGCTTTGCTGACCACCATACCCCCGTCTAGGTTGGTGCCCCTCCTAAGTGCTCTGCATCCCCCTGTGCTTCCTCTCCCTGTTTCAGCATTTAGCTACTGCCTTAAAAACCCCAGCTTTCTATTTCTTCCACTGAATTAGAAGCAACTTTGGGGCAGGGACAATGCCTTGTCAATTGCTTATTCAATAAATAATCGTTGAATGAATGAGGTGGACAAAAGACCACAAGAAATCTTTGCTGATGGTACAGAAGCACTTTCCATTGAACCCTGGCCCCTCCAACCATTTATTACAGGAAGGTACATCCACTTCCAGGCAGAAGAAGAACAAACTGGCCCTGGGCTGCCAAGAACAGTAGTGGTAAGCAAAAAACTGTCTCCTTTGACTGGGGCTACACACTTGGCACTTTCTCACCGAATCTGGTATTGATGACCTTGCTGAGACCTAGCCAAAGCCAAATCAAAGTTACTTCCAACAGACAGATAGCAAAAGAGCATAACACCTGGCAGGAATTTCATATCACCAGTTGCCCATGGCAAGAGCTTTGGCTATTTGCAAACATCTGGCGCTCCTCACTGAGCCACGCAGAAGGAGTCTACAATCTGAAAGAGTTGACAAAAATCATCTTTTTAATCTATTGTGGCAATTCTTGAAGAATAAACTAACTAGCGAGAAACAATGGTTGCTGGAGGGTGGTGTGAGTACTGAGGAAAGGCCTTCATACACTCTTACATGCATTCAGAATCACAGCATTAAACCCTTATTCCACAAACATTTGCTTTCACACACACAGACATTCATCCAACAAGTATTTATGGTGTATCTATTAAGAATTGAGCACCCTCCTAGATGCTGGAGAGATATTGGTGAAGAAAAACAAAACTTGGTACTTCAAATGAACTGTTCTACCTGCAAGAGGCTGCTCATAGGCCATTTGTACTCACTGTGGTCAAAGCACAATTACTTTGTCAGATAAACTAATGGCTCTTTTGAAAAGCAGGACCAAGGAGGAACTGGACCAAGACACTATTTCACGATGACTGGAAAGGCAGGTTGGGGCCAGGTTGTGAACAGTAGGGAAAGAACACAATCAACTTTATGTAATAAAGTTGTATTTAGAATTACGACATTTAGTAAACTCTGGTTGATTCATGTAGTTAAAATGGATGAACTAAAGCTAGATATATTAAAAGGAAGAAGTCATTAAAAATGTAATAATAATGTTGAGTATAATCAATCAAGTTGCAAAAGGATGCACTTTTATGATACGACATGTTTAAAATTTTAAAACTAACTATACCTAATTCGTATATGAGAACATGCACATGTAATAAAAATAATCAAAATACGCATGAGAATGATATACACAAACTTCAAGAAGTGAATTCTATGGGGAAGAAAAGGAAGACACAAGGGAGATATGGGTAGAATTTTAACCATATCTGTATTGTTTTGTTTGTTTTCCTTCCTTCCTTCCTTTCTTCCTTCTTTCCTTCAGTCTTTCCTTTTTTCCTTCCTTCCTCTATTAAGGAGGAATCTGAAGCAAATATAGTTAAGCATTAATATCTGTTCAATCAGGGTAGTGAATAAATACATACTTGTCTTTTTCTGATTTTTTGTGGTTTTCTAGTATGTTGGAAAGATTTTTTAATTAAAAATAATAAAAAAAGAAAGAAACATTGACACAAGGATTGCTACATAGAAAATCCAGACTAGAAGACCTCAAGTTTCCCCCTGGGGCAAGTTACTGATTGGCTAGAGGGCAAGAGTCCACAGAGTTCCATAAATATCATTCAAGGCAATAGGACTAAACTAGCACCAGGAAGGACTTGGTCTAGTAGACCAAGGTCTCGTGAAACCTTTCACCACACCAAGATGCAGCCTGGTACCTCTTGTCCTCTCAGCCCTACCAAATGAGTTCCTTCTATTTGGGGCAATTTTGCTCACAGAGCCCTTCTTGAAATTGGGAGAAATAGGATGTTTGGGGTTAGGGTGGAAGGGAAAGCAGTAGTCCCAAATTTTCAGATACTCAAACCACTGCCCTGTTAGTCCCAGGTCTCAAGGAGACCAAACTATGGGATAGTTGTCGGTGCATACGGTACAGACTCCAGCGGAAGACAGGGAGGACATATAGAAGCAAGCTAAGTCTGTGGCAGCCTCATATGCTCTCCTCCTGCTGTGTCTGCTCCTTCTCTGAAGGCCAAGCTTCACCCAGCCTAGGTGATCACAAGAGCTGTACAGGGACCAGGAGAGTTAGCTTTCTAAGTTGGTAAATAAAATAGGAGTAAAAGGAAGAGTGAGACTATAATAAAAAAGAACAAACAAATAACGGCATTGTGGAAACAATATGGCAATTTTTCCAGGGACTCTAGGATCAAAACTTGATTTCTGCCAAAACTTCTTAAGATAAGCAGGAGACTTACTTGTCCTCTATGGCACAATAGAAAAGTTAAAAAGAAGTGAAAAGAAAGGAGGCAGGAAATGAGACCATTTTACCTATTTCATGTTTGAACCTAGCATGGTTATAAGGCAAAAAGGTCAGACCAGTGTGGGGACCTGGAAATGGCCACCCCAAGATATGTCTCTTTGGCATCAGGATTATTTGAGGCTGATTGCTTTTGATAAACTGGGACAGGGAAGGAGGAATGGAACTTGCCCTTCCTTAGGACACATTTACATTTGTAAGGTAAATCTCTATCTGTAAAGGGTGCCTCCCTCTCTGTACCAGTAAGAAGAAAGGAGATGACCTTCTCTCTAGAAACTCTTAATCAATACCAAAGGCAAGGACTTCAATCTGCATTTTATTATGCTAGTCTGGTAACCTCCTGTAACTGACTTCCCTCCCCCTCCCAACTTTGGCATTTCTTAAGGATTAAGCATCTTTCCTTAGGCTAGGAACTGATTGCTGCGCTCACCTGTGACCGCCCAGCTCCAGACAATAGATTTGCCTCCGGCTACGCCCTCTGAGACAGCAGACCACTACTTGCTGTGTCCATCAAGCACTGTGCCGACAGGGCAATCTTGGGACTATTGTGGGAGGGACATTTCAATCACATGTGAAACACCCTGTTTGGGGGTATATAACCACCCTGTGCACCCCACTTCTTTGGTGCCCTTTCTTCCTTGAGGAAGAAAGGCCCCGGGCTATGGTTCGTCATAAAGCTTTGTTTAATTTTCTCTTGCTATTCTGTCTCATGTGAATTTAATTCGTTCTCCGGCCAGAGAAACCCACATTTGGGAAGAGGAAATGTCTTCCTCCCCTACACCAGCATAGCTGAAACTTTGGTGAATAGCCTTGATACATGGAATACTCCCTAAGTGAAAGCCAGTTACCCCCTATCTAATAACATGATCTTTGCTTCAACAAATCCTTTGTGGAGGAGAGGGTGAGAGTAGCCAGAGGCCTCTGGCTGCACGTGTGGCCAGAGACCTGCACTGAGGAAAGGTCAGTGTGGACTTTGGTATATACACAGCCACTGACAGAAGAGGGGGAAGAACATTCTCGGGTTTCCTCTCGTCCTTCTGCCTTGGATATTTAGCACCTGCTTGGGGACTACCTGCTAAGGGAGCTGATGCAAAGGAAAGTTATAAGACTTAGCACACTGATGTCCACCTTTGCCCTGTGAATGGCTCTCTATGGGACAAACTTCTCCCCCCTGCTGGCAGTGCTGACAAACCCAAGTCCAAGAAGACATAACTCTGTCTGACATTCCAATTGCCTATCAGAATTCTTTCCTTATCCTGGCATCCAGCCAACTATAACTATCTTCATTCCTACACTTTTCCAGGCAGTCAAATGACATGTCTTCTGGTGCTCCTCTGAAGGGAACTGTCATTGTCCTCTTCATTCTGCAGTCCCGAAAACTGGGAGAACCAGGAGGCAATGCAGGCTGTCCATCTAACCACTCAAAAACATGTGCCTCCAAGTTATGCCTATGGTAAAATAGGTGGTTTAAAACTGAAAATCTCCAAAGAACACCATCCTCACTGTCAGAGATAGAATGTTTTGGTAATAGTGTTTGTGAGGATTCAACTTATACTTTGGAAACAGCTAGTAAAAGACTCAAACTTTTGAAACAGCAATTCTATGACTTCATTCTATAGGGGAGCTGGCAAGTGAGACGAATTCTCTATTCCAAACAAACTCTGCACAAATGAACAGGATTAACATTTTACTATCTCCAAAAAATTGCACTAGAAAAAAAGAAATGTAACAGTTCTCTTAACTTTTCATTCATTGAAGACCTAATGAGTTCCAGTTGCTAGCCATCTGCTGGCTAAAAGAAACACGTGTCCCTCTTTGCTCTGTGACTTTCTGTGTATTTGATTCCTTGATCTTGGGCTCATGTGTAGCTGAGGGATCTTAAAGAGAAAAGATGACACTGTGTTTTCCCTGTTCATTTCTGTTGTCATAGAAACCCCAATAGTTTCTGAATATGTCCCAGGAAACCTATTTCTCCCTCTTGATCTCCCAACAGGGAAGTTCAGAAAGGATAAGCTTCTCCCCTCTTGGTTTTTGACTGCTCCATTTTCTTGATATACCTCCTGACCTAAACGCAGCTCCCTCTGAGTTCTCAGCACACAGAAAAGGCTGTTTTCAAAGCATAGCAATTTGTAAAGAAACTTCTGCCTCTGAGACAGAGGCAAGTCTCTGCTAAATTCTCTAACCACATTTTGCAGTGGATGCTTTCAGTTGGAAGCAAGCACAAGTAGTTGTATCTGAGTACAACTCATTTGTGTGCTTATAGACACACTCCTGAAAATAAGAGAATATAGTAAAGGTACATTTTCAACCCAACTCTATGGTGTAAGGACAGATATAGGAAAAATTAAGCATGTTTCAGAAAGACAGTCAGAATTGGTGAAAGGCTATGCTTTGAACTATGCTGAAGAAAACTGTACGAATGAATATCCAACTGGATTTCTGAAATTAAGCCAAAGACAAGTAACGAGAGGGGACTGTGCTCCAACTGTCTAGGGTTGGAGAGGAGAAACTTGTATTTGGGGAAGCAGACGATAAAGCCCAGAAAGGTGAGCATTTGTGTTTAATCTCATAAAGCAGGTGAAGAGTCATGAGCATAACCCATTTAAAATATAACTTGGCTAAAAACACACATTCAAGCAGAGCAAAACATCCTATCTTCCAGCGTTCCTCCTAACCAATACAATGGGTCATATCTGCTCACCAAGACTTCAGTAAGGCCTTCGGCATGCAAACAAAATGAACATTACACATTGTATTTCTTTGTCTTAAAAAGGTTCTCTTTAGGGAGAACTGATCGGTGGTTACCAGAGGAAAGGGGGGGTGGGGGAAGGGCACTAGGGGTGAAGTGGTGTACCTACAACATGACTAATAATGATGTACAACTGTAATTTCACAAGGTTGTTTATCATAATCTTAATAAACATAATAATAATTTAAAAAAGTTCTCTTTAGGAAGTTTTAGTCTCCTGTCCTCCTCCCCCATCCCCCCACACCCCCCCCCCCCCATAAAGAGAAAGAAGAAAGCATCTGGGATTTTAAACTGTCACTCATTTAAATAAGAATGATCTTCCATCATTCAAACGCCTGCACAAGCTCTTAATATATAAATGCTTGTTAACAGTTCACTAGGAAGTCACATGCGAAAATGAGGTTGGAAGGGGAGAGCATCTTCTCATTGGAATAAATTATAACAAAAACACAGGTTTTAAATAATTTATAATTCCTTAAAAGCGACCTGGGTGAGGACTTTGGGTTTTGTTTGTTTTCAGACTTAGCAGAAAGCCTTCAGGCCCTGAACTCCTCAAATTAAAATCAGACCCAAATCCAAGCAAATTGTTTCTTCTCATTTGCCGCCTTCAGACTTGGAGGATAATTTTCCTTCGTCAGGGTCTGAACTTCGGAAGCCCATCTTGCAAGCAGCTTTCGGTCCATGAACAAAGTGAAGAGACCACTGCTGTTCACTGGGAGTCAGTGATGTGGAGAATCTGGCGGATCTTCAGAGCACAGTCTGGGTGGGTGTAGTCTAAACATGAGGCTGTTTGCTTTCTGTTCTGGAACTGTTGAGCACAGAGGTAAACTGCTTAACTGTGTTTGCCTGTTCGGAATACCATGGGCAGGAGAACCTGATCAAGAGGCCCATAGCTGCAAAAAGACTAACATCTGATAAACATGCGTCACTCGCAAATCACAAGGCTGCCTATCAGCTGCTAAACATGAGAGTCGCATCTCTTTCTCTTTCATGCAATCCTCTCTTATACCAAGGCCTAATTTTTGGCTTACTCTTAATTCAAAGTAGGCATATACTAGACAGCTCATAAGAAAGGACCGTTAACCCCTTAATATTGAATTTCCTGACATTTGATTTACACTACCATGCCAATGTTAACTCCATTTAATTTAATTGCTTTGGTTTACGTTCTTTTGAAAAGCACAAAGGAGGAAGGTTATTAGTGCAAAAATCCCCCAGGGTTTGGAATTGAAAGAGCACTTTTCCTTCATTCCTTGCCTCATGATATTAGAAAATGCTTCCTGAGAGTTAGAGATGGATATGGTCAACCCATAAAATTAATCGAGTAATTTGTTGGTTGTAAAACACCATGATGAACTTGAGCTATACAGGATTTGCTGGTCTGGCCCTGCATATTTTCAGTGCCTGTGTCTGTTTTAAGGTTGATGCAACTAGAGCAGATCACAACTACCTCCTGGTATAATGTATACTAAGGGATAAAGTACGGCAGGGCAGAGGAATAAACCACAATTAATCACCAAAGTGCAAATTTCACTGTACTGTTAACAGAGATGAGAAGGAATTTAGATCATCTCAGGACTGAGTTAATTTGAAAGAAAGGAAGACCTGGGGTCTAAGAAGACAAGAGAGAATGATGGAAACAACATAGCTAGCTTGATGTCTGGAGGATAAAATGCCTCTCTGATGTGTTTCTGAGCTAGGATAAGTGGAACCATGTTCTACTTCTCAGGAAAGAGCCCCTAGGATCCCTTACTTTCCCTCTCATGGGACAGTATAGAGTATTCAACACTTCATCAGCAGCACTTATTTCATAAGATGCTCATCTCCATTGTGTCCTAGGGCCACCCCCTTATACTACTCCATTCTCAGTGCAGTCTGTAAAGTGTACAAATGCAAGCCCTCAGGAACACAACAATGGGAATGAAGCCCCTGGAGCTCTGCAGGTTGCAGCCTCCCTGCCCTCTCCTTGAAGAAACCTCGTAAAACTATATAGGGCCAGTGTGACCCAGATCTGCCCTCAGTGTGCTTTGTTTCCCAGTAAAACCTTCAGTGTTAGGGAACACGCATGACCAAGCACTGCTGGACCAAGATTCTCCTGGGAGACCCTAGCTGGCTACTGGCATTGAGGGGAACAACAGGAGGGGAAGCAACCTTGTTTATCTTCCTCTCCCCTCGAATTATCAGGAAGTCAAGCAAATATTTTAATTATTCACTCTGGCTTCCCCAGGGCAGCCTCATTTAGAGCTGTAGAATGACCAGAAGGAACTCTGAGAGGTAACCTAGGACATTGCCCTCTGCCCTCAAGGCAGTATATAAAGGGAGTCACATGAAAGAATGTCATATTTAAAGTCTCAAGGAAAGATTCCGCAACTTTATTTAGAAAACTGTTCCCAAAGTTTTAGTCACAACTCTGCTATGTAAGTTTCTCATGTTGTAGCTTATGCTCATTTGGTCTTTTATTGTTCCAGCCCAGATTATATTCTATGTAAGAAATGTGGCAGATTTAAAAGAAAAAAAAAAAAAAACAGCAGAACTTATTTATAGACTTGAGGACTGACTACCAAATCCTCCTAGGAATCTACTTTTACTTCCAGTGAGGTAGCCCAGTGCCTAATACATAGTATGCAATCCTTAAATGTTTTTTGAATGAATGGATTTTTCAAAAATTTTGAAAACTTTTGGGGAAGGTTTCTTTCCCCTAAAGTGGTAGAAACAAGAAGAATAGGTTGAAGCTACAAAGAGACAGACTTGGATCTGAACTGTTCAGAGCTAGCCAAAGACGGACTAGCCTGCATTGGGGAATGAGTTCCATGCCACTGGGGATAGTCAAGCTGGATAACCAGAATGTTGTGAGAGGTGTCTGGGAATCGGGAAGGGGATTGGGCTAATTGATCTTCAAAGTACTGACAAATAAAAATGGCAAGCAATAGCATATATTGGAGTATATGAGGAAGCCATTTGGTGTAAACCTAATTCAGCCTGACCTTGTCTTTCCAAAATGGCCTGACTTAGGCCATTGAGCATGCATTGTATATCTGCTTTAGATATTCCCTATGGCAAGAACAAAGGCCCTTGAGATAAAGGTGCAACTTCCCTCCCCCTCCCAACATTGGCATTCCCTTAAGGATTTAGCATCTTTCCTTAGGCTAGAAACTGATTGCTGCACTCACCGGTGACCACCCAGCTCGAGACAATAGGCTTGCCTCCTGCTATGCTATCTGAGATAGCAGACCCATTACCTGCTGTGTCCATCAAGCACTGTGCTGACAGGGCAATCTTGTGACTATTGTGGGAGGAACATTTCAATCATATGTGAAACGTCCTGTATGGGGGTATATAACCACTCTGTATACCTCACTTCTTTGGTGCCCTTTCTTCCTTTGGGAAGAAAGGCCCCGGGCCATGGTCCTCAGATTTCAGCTCAGAATAAACTCACCCAAATTTTCATTTATAGATTGGTTATGGATTATTTTTGTCGCGAGTACCCTGTACTAGACTACAAGGCCAGTTACAACTGTCTCTAAGAGGTTTAATTAAAGTTTTCTGGGTCTTCAGAGAAGGGAGCAATCGCAGCCAGGAAGGGTAATGGTTCTCAACCTTGGCTGCACATTGTAACTATCCGAGCTTTTAAAAACACAGAGGCCCGAATCCTCTGATTTAAATGATCTGGGGTATAACCTGGGCAAAAAGATTTTTAACAGCCCCCCAACAGTACGCAAGTATAAGAAGCACTGAATTGGAAGAAATTGGAGAAGCTTCATTAAAGAAGGAGAAATTATGCCTCAGCCTTAAAGTTTGGACAAGACTTGAATAAATAGAGAGAAAGAGAGAGGCATTCCTGGCACAACCTGGTATGTGTTTGATAAATACATAATATGGAGCATTCATAAATGAACCCAAAAGGGTTAATTTACTGATTTTTGTTACAGTTCATGGTCATTTGTTCTTAGATATAAATTCTAAGTAGATTTCTTTCATGCATTCAATAAACATATCCCAAATATTTATCACTTAGTTATTTTGTCCTCAGCCCAGTGATGTGTACAGAAGAAGGAGTTCCACAAAAAGGTAAAAACGAGAAGAAAAAGGTCAATCCAATTATAAAGCGTTAGTGAAAATCTTTTTAATGGACCCAAAGTAGATGATATTCAAACTTCGACATTTAAAAGTATTAATAGAAGTTTCTTTATTTTTTAATCAATTTTATAGTGTAAATTAAGTCCATCAAACCAAGCTCTCAATAATCAGTCATTGTATCTAGTCTGGTTTTCTATCCAGCCCCTCTTCTCCAAAAGATGGGCTGAATCAAGTATTTCTCTCCCAACTTTCCATGTACAGCATCTGCTTACTAACACACTATAATTAGGAAGTGAGTGGGTGACAAAGCAAACTGTATTAGCTGTTAGAAGAGTTATGCTACATGGATGTAATCGTTCTTTGTGAAAAAAAAAATCATTGCACAAGATTTGCAAAATATTCTTTTCAAATGATAGATAATAAATCAAATGGGCATGATAAATGTCAGTACAGGGAAATTTGTAGTGGTGCTTTTGGTTGCAATATTTCTCTTGTCTACACAAATCTGCTGAAAAGAGGTTGTAGAGAAAAGGGAAGCGATATATATTCAGGAAATGAATAAGACCAATGCTAAACATAGTGCTGTGTTTCTCCCCATGAAATAGAGTAAATGCCCACTCTGGTAAACTTTACTGGAAAATGGAAAACTCTCATGCATTTCCATTTAAGGCAGTTGAGATGGCCACAGAGGTTGAAGTAGACGCTATGGATATCCCACTCCACAGCCTCTGGGCCCAACTCTGGGCTCACCTGCAGCCTTCTTGAACAGAACCTGTTCACGCCCTTGTCCTCTGCTTTTCTGCTGAGGCCTTTCTCTAGCACTAAAAGCCTGCTAGGACGGAAACCTGGAAATGAAAAGGATTTAATGCCCCAAGGTAATTTTCAACCAATGAGGACAAGAGTCAATGGATAAACACCTCAGCTTTCCCTCCTTCAGTGGGATGATTCTGAAGCACGTTCTATGAGTTTCTCAACAACTCTCCAGAAGAAATGAGCCCAGCTGCTCATAGCAATTACCTGCATCTTAATGCATCCTTTATTGCTTTTTTCCCTTCCTTGTCCCTCTTTATCTCACTTTGGCTTCCTGGAATCACCTATCAAACTACCTGCACCCAATTCTTTATTATAGGCTCTGCTTTTGAAGAATCAAACTAAGAACAGAACATTTAATCTTTTGTTATCGTCCTAGTTTGGCCAGGGAAATAACGATGCTTTGAGATGTGCTTGCATGCACACAGTAGTTGCTCAATAAATGATGGATGGATGGATGGATGGATGGATGGATGGATGGGTGGATGGATGGATAGAAAGATTGATGGATAGATGGATGGGTAGATGGATGGCATGAGTTACTGGGGACAATTAATAAAATAATAAGATTAATACTGGAGTTATGGGAAACAATAACATTTGGAGGAAAGAGAGAGAAACAGGAATCGAAGAAGGAGACTGACTTGTTCCCATTGGCCAGGTTCTAGGATCTAGATGAGGGATTCTGATGGAAGAGTGATGCCAGTGTAGAGATGAAAAGAAGGTATTTCATGAGGGAAAAGCACATTAGAAAGGTACTCTCTTGGAATACTCAGACTGTGTGTTTAACTATATAGCCACTGATGATTCAAGTTCATATTTTACAATGCTCCGCATACTTCTTTGCATCACAATCTTAACAGTTTCAGTTTAATACATTACTTCAACCTCCAGGTTAGAATTCTGATTTCCAGAGAGGATGATATGAAAAAAAAATCACGTAAAGATAGTATAGAAGCCAAGGGAAGAAAGAATATCAGCAAGTCAACCTGGTTAATTGTGCCCCATGCCCTTAAGAGGCCTAGTATGATCTCGACTGAGGGTTCATGAAGATATGGTTGAACAGTCTGCAGCCTACTACCTTCTACTTACTTTTGGCCAAAGGAAGGATGAAGATGCTCTGGTAGAGGCAGTTCTTCCAACTGCCCTCTCCATAGAGAATTCATTCTCACTGAGACATATGGAAATTGACTGAGGGGAGGGGTCAATGTTAAGGAGTGGTCTCAATTGCATAGTCCTGCCACTACCTCAATTTTGAAGGAACTGCCCTCTCCATAGAGAATTCATTCTCACTGAGACATATGGAAATTGACTGAGGGGAGGGGTCAATGTTAAGGAGTGGTCTCAATTGCATAGTCCTGCCACTACCTCAATTTTGAAGGTGAGCTAATCTTATGGGATACGCCACCCAACCCAGCACCAGAGGACTGTTCTGACCCTGTCTTGGACACTCTGAACCCTCTGCACACCATGGGGTCTAGTCAAAACCAACCATATATGCACTCATCTAAAGAAATTGCCTCTTCAAGCATATTATGATCTGTGTTAAGTATTCAAGTAAAAGGAGACAGAGGTAACTATGAGGAATTTGGTAAAAATTGTTACAGATAAGTAGCATCATTGTATTCAATCAGAAAAGGATGAAATATTTAAAAGCCTTTCAAGTTCAGAGAGACATTGATTTGAAAGCTGTAATACATTTTTACTTCTTTTTAAACAAAACACAACTCTATTACATAGGGTCATGAAGAACAGGAAAACAATGAATTATCCCTGCCTCATGTTAGGACCACCGGTCAGTCAAATAGTTTCCAATCTCATTTGGCAGCTCAGGCTGAGTACATGGAATTCACAGCCGTCTATCCCCTTCCAAAAGGAAAAAGAGAAACAAATGAAGGGGTTAATCCTTGCTTTCTGATGAGCTCCCACTGTCTAAATCATATCCTGCTGAACAAACAGCTTTAAAGGCTCTGTTTGCAAAAAGCATTTTGATTATCATCCAAAGTTTTGGGGTTTTTTTCCAAACACTCTACTTATGTCATCTTGTAAAACAGACAGTTGGGAAAGTATTAGGGGCTGAGCCTGGTTAGGAAGAATGGGTTGTCATAGTTACTGTTTTATAAATATGGGCTCTGGATCAATTCCAATGCTGATTATTCTTAGGAAACATTTTTCTAATTAGATGGCCAGAGAATTAAAGTTACATACTCTGTGTTGTCACACAAGAATAACAAAGGTTTCTGAAATTAAAAAATTTAATTTAATTTAAAAAGACAATTTTTAAAAATTATTGCCACTCTTAGGGTTGGAAAAATAGGAGCAATCTCCATTTCTTGAAGCAGAATTTTTAGTGAAAAATATATAATACACACAAACTTCTTTAAATTGTAGTCTAAAGATAATAGGGAAGAAATCTCAAATCAAAGTCGTTACTTAAATATCCCCTCCCTGTATATTCACTTTTCCCCCAAGATATTTCCACATACAAGCAAACAGTTATAACTTTATTAATAACTATGATAATAAACTAAGATTGTATAAGACCAGTAATATCAGATTGCTCAATATATTATTTTGAGGCAAGCTTTTTCAAATTTCTATGGAAATCTTTCTGAGCATGAAGGAAGACACTGAAAGTTTAATCTGGGGGCAGGGGAAGGGAGGTTTTCAATACAGCAAAGAAGCTACAGCGTAATCTCGCAGAAAGGAGAGGCCTCCCTGGCTCCTTAGCCAACAGGCTTCTGTTCAGCTGCATCTTTCTAGGTGAACAAGTTAACTCCTATCTCAAAAACTCATATCCAAAGTCGAGTGCTCAGTATATATTTGTGAATAAATGAACAACTGAAAGTTGATCTAACCACATGGAATGGCTTAAAAACAGAAAAAATCAATAGGCATATCAATATTTCATTCTTCACTTGCAGGGGAACAATGACAGAACATTGAAACACTTTCAGTGTTGGAAGCTGAGTAATAAATAAAAATACTCTCTTTTCAGATTTGGCAAGTTTGCTGTTTTCTTCATCCCAGCATTAGGCAGAAATCCACAGTCAACAGTAGTAACCTGTCAGCGGTAACCAGACTGCACTCATGATCACTGGAGAGAAAGTGAGAGTCACGGTGGTAAAGTGAAAGAGAAGGGGATTTAAATCAAATAGCCTGCTTCACATCCCACCAGCCTCCTGAGCAGCTGTGTGTTTGTATAGACTCTCTGAGTCCCAAGAGCTTCATCTGTAAAATGGAGTTAACAGTAACACTTACTTTATAGAGCAGGGTGAGATTCAAATGATGTGTGAACTACAAGGAATAAAATAAAATTAGAAATTTCAGAGTAAATTTTGTTCCTCAGTGCCAACTGTGTTAGTTTCCTAGGGCTGCCACAACAAAACCCCACAGACCAGGTGGCTTAAAAAACAGAAGTTTATTTCCTCACAGTTCTTGAGGCTGCAGGTTTAAGATCAAGGTGCCAGCAGGTTGGGTTTCTCCTGAGGCCAATCTCCTTGGTTTGCAGTTGGCCGCCTTGTCTATCTCTTCACAGGGTTGTTCCTCTGTGCACGCGTACCCGTGATGTCTCTCTGTGTGCCCCAATTTCTTCTTCTTATAAGGACATCAGTCATATTAGATTAAGGCTCACCCTAAGGCCTCAATTTAACTTAATCACCTCTTTAAAGGCCGTATTTCCAAATACAGTCACTTTCTGAGGCACTGGGGGTTAGGGCTTCAATGGATGAATTTTGAGGGAACAGAATTCATTCAGCCCATAACACCAACTAAATATAAGCTTTAATATAAAAATGTGGTGAGGGGATAGGAATTGAAACAATGCTGAAGGCTGATCTGCTGACTAATTAGCAGAATGCCAGGGTTAAATTATAGCATTTAGAGAAAACAATATATTATAATTGTTAAGAAAACAAGTCCATTACCAAATAACACATTTATTTACACCGATGGCCTCACAACATTAACAGCTAAATGGAGTAGCTAACAGACTTCAGATCATAAGAAATGATTCGTTTAGCTGCTCTTTTCCTTGGCTGCCAGAATGCAATCTTTCAATTTAATAGTGCTCGGTGAAGAAAGTACACTGCTTCCCCACATTGCTAAACTTTCTATGCCCAATTCCCAACCCCAACCCCCAAATTGTTTTCACTAAACCTGTTCAAGTTATTTTAGACAACTATCAAATACTTGCTTGGCATTATGTTAACTGTCATGAAAGATGATAATAAATACAGCTAATATTTATTGAAAGCTTACCACATGCCAGGCATTATGATAAGTGTTTTACATACATTATCTTGTTTTATCTTCATACAACCCAATAACGTATGTATTGTTCTTATCTCAATTTTAATATAAAGAAAGTCAGGCTCAGAGAAGTTAACGATTTACCCATTTGGTCAGTGAAGGAGCTAAGATTCAAACTCAGCTCTGTCTAATTCCAGAGCCCATATTCCTAATTGTTACCTCATGCAGTTTTCTAATCTTAACCCTAACTGGACTTCTAAGTTTATTCCATCACTAAAATGATTATTTCTAAAGATTAGGCCACACCAAAATCACAGCAAATTTGCACAGAAATAATATTAAAGTATGAAAGATGCCTCTATCTAACTAGAAAAATCCAGTTCTTTTGGGACTCTCCCAAATTATAGCATCCTCAATTTCCCAGAATTCGTTTCCAGGTCACCCAAGAATACCTCCTAGAGGTAGCATAGTTCTGGAGCATAAAACTGGGTCAAAACTTGGGAATGTGAGATTCTAGTTCAGCCCAACATTATCATTTAACTTCTCAAATGGTGCCTGAGCAAATATAATATATTTCAGAGGTTTTAGTGCATGTTCAGAGTTAATGTGGCAAACACAATGCTGTTCACTTATTCTTAGATTCAACAAGCATGTACTGAGAACCCCCAGCAGAGTCAGGCCTATGCGAGGCTCATGGTGCACACACGTTAGTTAGATGTGGTCCCTGCCTAGGTGGGCTCACAGCCCAGTGGGGAAAATGAACAGATGGATTACAACAGGGTACGGCATGTGCCCTGAACAGGTACAGTTGGCATGCTATGGAAGCCAAGAGCAAAGTAACTTACTTTTCTTGAAGGATACAGGAGTATCTTCTCCAAAGAAGTAACATGAGCTGGGTCTAGTGTGAGTCACAGAATATGGAGACCAGACATGAGATCTCTTGTTTAAGTTGGGGCTCCCTTTTCTTTTCAAAATCACCTCCCTGAAAACAATCTACAGCCCAAGAAACACAAAAACTCCATCTTTGATGAAATTTAAAGACATCTGTAACACTGAACCACACTAAGTGAAGGTGCAAAGCACTTTCTTACTGACTTGGCAGAGTAAAGCAAGAGGAACCTGTGTGCCTGCAGACGTTAGGCCCAAGAGAAACAAGCTGCCTTACTGCAGAGAACCTAAGGGAGGTACAGGAATTAGAGGTACCAGCTACCTCCGAAGCAGGGGTGAGACACAGAATTGAAAGAAGGAAGTTTGCTTGAAAGTATTTATGAAAAGCATGAACACCTCCAGGTCCCTACTCCCTTCATGCCCACTCAAGCAACTGCAACCCACATTCTCTCAATGCCAGCAAACAGGAGTGTAAGTCTCATAGAAGGTAAGTCAGAAAGACTTTTTTATTTAGTCACTTTTTAATTTTTTTTTAAAATTTTTTATTTATTTACTCAGTGACCTGGGCATAGTGGAAGGTGGGGTAAGGCACCAACCCGAGAACAGGGAGATTAAGTGAAAGACTGTATGTAAAACAATGAGACCCCCAGTCTCCTTTTCCATCCAGTTCCCAGATATCAGCAGCCTTACTCCCGGCTCTGCATAGTTATTCTCAATGAAGTAGCCCAGAAAACAGAAGCTCCTGGGAGATGAGGATGGGAGTGAGAAGAACTGAAAATTATCTAATAAGTATGATAAGTTGTGGGAAAAAATGTTGTAGGATGGGAGACAGAGAGAGGTACAAAGAATGAAGTAATTATTAATTTCAGGATTTTTTAAAATAAGAAAATAAATAATGTAAACATTGAAAATTGATTTAAATCTTAAAATTATTTTATCAAGGTCACATTGGCTTATAACATTGTGTAAATTTGAGGTGTACGTTATTATACATCAGTTTCTGTCTAGACTATTTCATGTTCACCACCAATAGTCTAGTTTTTATCCATCACCATACACATGTACCCCTTTACCCCTTTCATTCTCCCTCCACTCTCTTCCCCTCTGGTAACCACCAATCTGTTCTCCTTATCCACATGTTTGTTTATCTTCCACATAAAAATGAACTCATATGGTGTTTATCTTTCTCTGGCTGGCTTATTTTGCTTAGCCTAATATCCTCAACGATTTCATTTTGAAAAATTGTGAAATAACTATGTTGCAAATAAATGAGCCCAGAGAAGGAGGTGAAATAAAGCTAAATTTTCATCTACAATAATAGGAAATCAATGGATAATGTTTAAACTTGGTGTCTCAAGAGATAGCTATGAAGCATATTATTTAGATGTATGGATATAAACAGCTAAGAGTTCTTAAGCGTTGCTCTTAGGTCAGGATGGAGTGAGCGTAAGAGAAGGGACTGCCAGTTTTTATTATAAGCCTTTCAGCACTATTTGACATCTTTAGCTATGTACCTAACCCTTGGATAAATCTAAAACTACTTTTTTTTTTTTTTTTTTTGCTAAGGAAGATTAGCCCTGAACTAACATAACATCTTTTGCCAATCTTTCTCTCTCTTTTTTTTCTTGAGGAAGATTATCCCTGAGCTAACATCTGTGCTAGTCTTCCTCCACTTTATATGTGGGTTGCTGCCACAGCATGGCTGCTGAGTGGTTTATGTCCACGCCTGGGATCAGAACCCAGACTGCCAAAGCAGAGCAGACTGAACTTAACCACTATGCCATGGTGGGCCAGCCCCCTAAAACATAACTTTTAACAGATAACGGTGTGAAACAACTCCACCGCAGAAGGTGGGGGAATAGGGTACTCATCTAAGTAACTTTGGAAATGAGTGGAATCCATAAGGCTAAAGGTAAAATGAATTGCACTCTAAGCACTGTGCTCTAGTTGATAAAATTGTTTCCCACAGGGGTATAAGTTAACAATGCTGAAACAATACATGTATACTGGAACTGAACAAAAAGCAAATGAGTGACGGGTGGTGGGAGCCAGATTTCTCATTGTTAGGGTAGCAGGTTACAGAAAAGCAAGAGGACAAAGCTAGAATGTGGTGAAGGATTAGAGTTGGAGACATAAGCATGAATTTGTGTTTAGCTTACTATAGATACAGATGGTTACATATAGAAATACTTATAGATACGTGTATATAAATAGGTTGGATACAAACATATATTTCCTTGCTCTGTCAGCTGAGAGGACCTAGAAGCAATGATACCCCAGTAGTAGCAAGCATACCTAGTGCCAGATCTTGATTTGTAATGCCATTTGCCAATAAAAAGAACTAGGGCTCCTTGGAGAAATGGCTGATCCTAGAACTGTGGAAGGAAATATGCAAGATAAGCCCAGAGCATCTTGTACTGCCAGAAAGCAAGGAAGTGCTAGAAAAAACCCCCACCAATAATAGGAGTATGAAACAAGAGACAAAGGGACACAGGAGCCAACTGAAAGAGCTTCCAATGGCCAAAATCAGAACAATTTAAGCAACAAAATAAATAAAGCAGTATTAGATTATAACCCAAAGTGTAGAATATATATCCATGCATCCATACTAATATAAGTAAATGACTGAATAAGTAGATAGATAGATAATGAAAAACAGTCAAATCTGCTGTGCAGAAGAACTACAAATAATTTATATAGATACTCCACCCTTAAGGAGGTGGAGCATAACTCTCCAACTCCTTAAGTGTAGGCCATACTAAGTGACTTCCTTCCAAAGAATACAGTATATAAAGGGAGGAAAAACTAACTTTAAAACGGAGAAAACTGGCAAGCATTACGTCAGTCAGGTTTTCAAAGTCAACATAACAGTGATATCATGTTGTTAGTATGTACCCTTGATATGATGTGATGAGAATGGCACTTTACCTCTGTAGTCTTCCTCCCAAAAGCACATCCCCTTAGTCTAATCATTAGAAAAATATAATACAAATTCCAATTGAGGGACAGTCTATAAAATATCTGATCTGCGCTCCTCAAAACTGTAAAGGCCATCAAAAACAAAGAAAGTCTGAGAAGCCATCACACCAAGAGGAGTCTAAGAGATGAGATTTCTAAATGAAGTTGTGGACTCCAGGATAAGATCCTGGAACAGGAAAAGGCTATTAGGGAAAAACTGAAAAAATGTGAATAAATTCTGGGTCAACATCAATATTGGTTCATCAGTTGTGACAAATGTACCATACTTATGTAAGATGTTAATAGTAGGGAAAACTGAGTGTAGGCTGTATGGGAACTTTGTACTATTCTCACAATAGTTCTGTAAATTTAAAGCTGTTGTGAAATAAAAAATTTACCTAAAAAGAGATTATCGTCATAAATTTCCATAGTTTCTGCTCTAACTCTCCATTTTATTTTATTTTATTTTTTATTTATTTTTTGTTTGTTTGTTTGTTTTAAGATTGGCACCTGAGCTAACAACTGTTGCTAATCTTTTTTTCTTCCCCTATTTTTTTCTCCCCAAATCCCCCCAGTACATAGTTGTATATTTTAGTTGTGGGCCCTTCTAGTTGTGGCACATGGGACGCCGCCTCACCGTGGCCTGATGAGCGGTGCCATATCCACACCCAGGATCCGAACCCCGGCAAAACCCTGGGCCGCTGAAGTGGAGTGCGCAAACTTAACCACTCGGCTGTGGCGTTGGCCCCTAACTCTCCATTTTAAATTCACAAATTTCTACAACTCTTGGGAGAAATGAAGTGGTATAAGGAAGAATATAATTTGGTTTAATTCACATCCGTGATATCCCTTTGAATTCTAGAACTTTCTGAACTGTAGGCAACAACCTTCACTATGCTTTCAACATGCTGCAAGCCATCATGACATATAAATGGGCGCTAGAAGATGGAGCCTATATCAGGACATTTCGTCAGGAAACAACAACAAATTTTGGCCAACTGGGACAAAAGAAAGAGATTTATTGGAAAAATACAGGGCAGCTCACAGAATCTAAGGTAGAGCTACCCAACCAGGCTTCATAAAGGACGGGAAGCAGGCAGCTTGAAGGCAGGCAGCGGGATTTCCTGCCTTCTCTTCAGAAAACTCCCTTGAGAGGAATCAAGGGTTTCCGTTTCCATTCTAGAGAGACTGCTCAAAACTAAAATTCTCAGAACAGAGAGAGAGAGTCTGGGTAGCCTGATTTGAACCCTGTGACCTCCTCCAGGTAGAATAGAGTGGAATATCTTAATTGGGATGCTACTTAGCCTGCATGCAAAGTGGGAGAGAAAGTTCTCTCGAGTAACTAAGGTGCTATTTCCAGAAGAAGAGGAAGTAGACACTCAGTAGGCCAAGACATCAGCTGTCCACTGCAGTTGTTGCTTCAAGGAACTTACAGTCCAAAGGGAAGGCTGAGGTGAGCAGGATATTTGGACCCAGACATCCTGAAACAGAGGATAGTGGTGGCATGTTACAAAGCAGAGAAGTGGAGCCCTCAAGAGAGGAATCTTCAAGATCCGTCCTCAGTATGGGGAGCATGCTGATAGAGGACACAGAGTCAAACAACTGTGAGCTCCTCGGGGAAGGAACATTCAATGAGAAATAAGCATGGAGGAACTCAAATGACTTACAATTCACCAATGAAGAGAGCAGCCCATTTGGTCTACATGGGTGGGTGGTGTGTTTTATTTCCTCTTTTGCAAATCTTATTTTTAGAGTGATTTTTTTTTTTAGAATATGCACAAATTCATGAATGAAAAAGAAGAAGTTTGTTCAGTCATAGGCATGCTTCCAATGATCAACCATGGTTATTTTGGTGTTCATCATTTCAGCTGCAGACCTCTGGGTACACAACGTGCACACTCCTAGAGCAGCAAGTTACAGACACTTCAGGGAGCTTGTATCCCCCTCTCCTATATGCAAAGAGCCTTGGACACAGGAAAGATACTGAAAAAGATCCCTCTTAAGGCCCTAACTCTTAAAAACATAGGCCCCTGCAGTGGCAGGATGGAAAGGGCATCTGCAAGCATCAGTCCTCATTGGGCAAGTCAGCACTCAGGAACACTCAACAGTTCTCTGGCTCTTTAGTTACTCCCCCCTTTCATGTCATGTGAGGCAGGCAAAGCAGATAACCCAGGAATCCAGCGTCTTGTGTCACAATCCATCTCTTCTGATAACTTAGATTTCCCTCTGATTATTCCATCAGTGATTTCAATACCAGAATGCCAGCTGCAGTAAGTAATTTTTCCCATTTTTGACTGCAAGATGGACCATAATTGGCAGAAATACATCCCACAAGTCAGTCTGTAGCCTACGATTTAGGCTTACATCAACAAATTCCTCCAAACTGCCAAGTGTTATTCCATCTGAGCAATCGCCTTATTCCTGGCATCCTAGCATGCCACGTCCTGTTCTAGACACTGGAGGTGGGAGCCATTTATGGCTAGTTGGAGTCAGCAAACTCAGTTTGAAACTAGCCTGGTGGAATACTGACCAAAAACCCCTTACTATAATTTTAAAGTAAATCATCCCAAAATGATAAAGCAAGTTCAGGGCTATATTTCTCTCACTGAAAACTAAGAAGTTTAACGGGAAGGAAATGCCAAAGCTGCAGGGAAAATTACTATTACAAAAGCTGTATTTCAGATTCCTGAACACAAGTCAATTACATTTCCTAAACCTGTTCAAAGGATAGATAAAATGCCAGCCAACCTCACAGTGTTTATGTCTATTAATTTCCTACTGCCAATATTTGCTGAAAGTACCACAGGGGGCTTCCTAGAACTCTGTATAAGACCCTGTTCTTGTCCTTCCACAATCTTACTACCATAGCTATAAATGGCTCTGTGATGGAGGCATTCAAGGAACAAATCAAAACTTTTTTTTCTCATATCTAGTTTGTAGAAACTACCGCTGCCTTTTTATAGCTATAAAATCCTTGGAATATACTGTCTCCTTTCACAAAACTAATCAAAACAGAAAACAAACAGAAACCTCAAACCCAAAGAGAGGTGAAGTTTCTTTACAAAACATTGCAGGTACTCAATAAATGTTTGTGAAATTAATTTAAGAACGAAACTATAAGCAGCACTTATATAACTTGTCTATTGAAAAGCAAGTAAATTTGTTTTGGCTATGTACCCAAACTTACCACCACAGTCCCCCAACACACACATGGCACAATTATGTAGAGAAGCTTGAACACAATGAAAAGAATAGGAATTATTTTCTTTAAAAGCCATTTATAATCACTTTGTAAATCTAACATGTGTTTAGTAAGCATTATTTTGCAATTTCTTTTCAGTGGTGTTCAAGGTGATCATGTGGGTATGTAAACAGTAAAGTAATGGTTAAGAAGTAAATGACCATAATATCGTTTTTTGGTAAAGTTTTCAGCAATCAGCAAGACTTTAGACTGAATAATAATAATTTATAAATAACTAGACAACCACAAAAATTCCCTTCAATCGCCTCTTTGAAATTTTAGCTGATGAAGAATTCTTCTGAAAGATGGAAAATAGGACATTTACAAAATACAAACAATTTACTCTCCATCCTGAGATTACAACTTGGAGTCTTGGCTAGAAAGGGAATTGGAAAGTATCATCCCATAAAGCTTGAAAGCTTATAACGGGTGGGGGTCCCAAACACTGAATTGAGAGAGGAGACTAATCCATTTAATTTGCTTTTCCAACACCTCGCACATCCCACCTTCTCCTTGAAAGAATAGGGTTATGGCAAAGCCTCTCACTTTCGTTTGGAATTAACTTATTCACCACCTTGCGTTGGGGAAACACATGGAGTTCACAACTGGAGAGCAGATAGATATTTGTTCTCCTGGAAACATCATAAGGATGATGTGGTTGGATCAGTAAGACTTGGGAAGACTGAGCAAAAAGCAAGGGGGCATGTGTGCTATGACCACCTTTTTAAATGCTGCCAGCCCCACCAGCAGTGTGGACAATGGCCCACGTGTAAGGTATATCTGGAGCTACACATGGTTGCCTGATTGCCTTGCTCAATGCTTCTGCATATTCAGTAGAATCAAAGGATTTAATAGAGTCCTCTACATATCAGAGAGTAATATTACCATTTCCCCATGAATAGCATTTCGTAAGCTTCTCATTTCTAAGAGAAGAAGGGTGTACACACATTTGTGCACACGAGCTCGTGCGCATGTGTGATAGAAGGAGAGAAGCAAGGAGAAAGCAGAGGAGAAAACTGTTGGTCCTGGCCTCACCAGAATCCGGGATGTCATCAGCAGATGAGATGTCTGTGTGTGACATGTTTTGCACATTCTCTTAATCAGAGTGCTACTGTCCCACTGTTTCCCCTAACACTGGGCTCAAAACAGCCCCATTTACAGATAAAAAGAGGAGGTTTCAGAGGAGAGCATATGGAATCATTCTGTGTAGCTAAGGCAGATTTGATCTGTGAGACTATTTAAAGATTCTAAGCCTGGAGCAATATAACTGGGTTGTTTCTCTTAATACTCCTTCGAGGTAGGTCAGATTCTACCATTCCCTTCAAAGAACTGGCAAAGGAATTCACATTCCTTTATTTTAGCATTATTTCTATAAAACTCTAAAAAAAACCACAACCCTATATAAAGTCATGAATTTGGTTGGTGCATGCCTGATTTAATATAATTACAAAAAAATAATAACCTGTTTATATGCCCCCAAGTCCTCAAAAATCCCCTTATCTTTTAATGTACTTTTTAATAAGCATTTTTAGTCATTATTATTATACTGGAGCTTTTAAATTTTTCTGACATTAAAAGGCTAGATTAAAACAAACAATATACTCACAGAGATGTACTTGGCACATAGAGGATATTTTCATATTCATACGCAAGACAACAGAGAGCATGCCTTTCTTGCTGCCTTGCTCACAGTGAAGGGATAAAAAATGAAAGTAACCTGCAGTGAAAATTTACTCATGTTATAAGACTTGACTTCTAAAGTAAGGTAAAAAACTTTTAAAATAATATTTTTTATCTCTTTCAACAAAATGCATGCATTTCATATGTCATAAGTATCCTGAATGACCTTTGTCCAGCTAGAGCTTCCTAATGAGGAAAAAACATCACAAATGAATCACTCTTCTGGTTCTAGGGAGCGAGATCAGGCAAAATGCCTGTCTTGAATTATAGCTCTTTGAATGTGGCAGCTCATCTGATTCTCACGGCACCAGTGGGTGGGTGGGTACCATTATCGTCACTTTACAGAAGCGGAAAGTGAGGTTCAGAGAACTCATATGAGGTGACGCAGTAAGGCCACAGTGCCAGGACTTGATCCCAGATCTGGTTAACTCTACAGCCCTTGCTATTACCTTCTGAATAATGCTGCCCCTCTGCTGCTTTATAAACCTGGATTCAGTAAAATGCCCACAGAAATAGCAGAAATAATGGGAAAATCAGACTAAATCAGGTTATATAAGAAAACCTCAGAATGTCAATATTTACATTTTTAAAATTTGCATGCTTTTCTGCACCTGGTCCATAGGAGAGTTTCCAAGATTAAAAGATTTAGTTTTACTGCCAGAAAGGACTGTTTTTCAGGAAGCCTGCTTATTATATAGCAGGCCTGGATGGCTCAGTGACAGCATGACAGGAGGAGCATGGGAGAATCTGAATGTAAGTGAAACTCATTGTGATGTCGCCATGACCAAGAATCATTAACCACAGTGTGCGGGAAAGACAAAACACATGGCCTAGAAGCTGAGAAAGTGCAAAGGGGACTCCACCTTTGGACAGGGCACTGGAACACAAAGGCAAGCACAGGCTCACAGACTCCTCTTGCTGAGCTCTCAGATGCCCATTTGAGTAAATGCATCAGCCTGACCCTTATGGGCTCAGACCTGAACTTGGCCAGTAACAAATGACTCGGATGGTCTCATTTATAAGCTGCATTTTTGAAGTAGCAAACTACTCACTCACATGATGGAGCAAGGGCCTTTTCTGGTTGTTGTCTTGTAAGTTTGGTTTTGTTTGGTAACTACTCCTATTGGAAACCTGCTGTCTCTTGCTCTACCTCTAGTTACCCTTGGGATCCTTCTGGTGGCTAGAAAGCACTTGGGCCACAAAATATTAATACAACTCAAGGAAACTGTTTTGGTCTTCTTGTAGCATCCTCATCCTAAAAAAAACCTAACTACGAAGTACAGATAATAATATTATTCCTGTTTGTTTTCTCTCTCAGCCCTCTCCTACGTGTGCTGGCGTAACAGTGAGGGTCCGCTTAGAACAGAGTGAAGCCCACACACTGGAGTCTCACAGGCCTGGGTTCAAGTCCTCACTCAGTCTTCAGTGTGAGCTCAACAAGATACACGGCCCTTCAGAGTTTCCATTTCCCCAACTGTAAAATAAGAGTAATGAAACTGTTTTAACGATTTCACCAACTGCATATTAAAGGGGAATATACATTTTAAAAGTACTTTACAGATTAAAAAATATTATACAGATGTTAATTATTAAGGTTATTATTGTACAAACATACAATGGATGACAAGGATAGAGAAAGGTAGCAACAGGTCTAGATATGACCTAGTGAGAAAAAGTCTTGGAATACATTGGTCTTAGAAAACATTACTCACAGTTCCAGGTCTACCATTAACTAGATGGACAACACTGAGCAAAGAATTCAACCTCTTTGGACTAATATTTCTTCAGGTGTCATGAATGTGAATGGAAAGAAGGGGAGAAAACCATGGGCCACACAATGGGCTAGGATTTACACATTCTCTCCCATTTGGTCCAAACAGTAGGCTTCATCAGAAGCATTGTGATATCCATTCTTACAGAGGATGAGAACTGAGGCACTGAGAACTCACTGAAAAGAAGACAAAGCACACAGTGGCGCTCACAAGCCAAACCCTGTTCTGCTAACTGCAAAGCTCATGCTCAACCTGCTCAAGTACTAGACAAAGAATGAAGAGCGACCATGGCTTTGAGCTAGGTGACTTCTAAGGATTTCTTTTAATTCTAAAATATTGCGAGTCTAAAATTTGATAAGTTTTTCCACTTAGTGAAAAATAAAAGCCTAAGTAAAGCAGAGTTAAATCTCTCTTCAGTTTCTACATGACCTCCCTCCACAAATGTTCCCTTGTTTTTCAGGAACAGCAGACTGGCTACTAGTGGGCTGATCAAAGTTCCTTAGATGTCACTCCCAGCTCTTCTCTGGGGGATGGACGTGACTCACGTCATTAGGCTATTACAACTCATCTTTTTCTTCTCACAAAAACGCAGGCCAATAACAGCAGGACAATCACACCACTGGCTTCCAGTACTGTGAGAAAGATCTGCCCACACATCCTCAGCTCCACAGACAGAAAAACACAGCTCTCTTTCTCTTTCACAAGAAGAAAATTGCTAAATTTATAGCATGATACGCTCATGGAAACTATATTGAGAAGAGGAGAGAGAAAACCACTGAGGAATACTCCTCTCTGACCAAGGCCTACAACAGAAGAAAAGCATTAGGGGAAGGCTGCCTTGTGTTAAGTACAAGGCCTCTAACTCCATTTTATTTCCACCGTTACTGATGTAATTGTGAATTCCTGCTGCATTTATAATTAAGAAAGAAACAGATGGTAATGCTTAGTATTAAGCAATAAGGAGTGGCCATTAAAACAATTTAGAATGCCAGCAGTTGTATATGATATCAGAGGTTTAGCTTACCATAACAAAGTTTTATATCCATGGGAAAAGAGGAAGAGAAATTAAGGCCCTTCTTTTCCCCCACAAATCCATTTGCATCACAGCTGTCTCGTCATTGAAGGCACATTGCACATCACAGGCAGACTCCTGGACACATTCGTTGCTGGACACAAAACAGGTCACATCTTGGTTTTATTATAAATTGCCATCGCAAGTGGCAAAACATAAAATCCAAGATGGAACATTCACCAAGCTGTGAAAATGCAGTTGGTGAGGCACTAGAGAATCACTAAAATCACCTGGGTGATGGGGCAGGCTGAGGATAGAGGGAAGAATTCCAGAATATGTTGGGAATGTGGCTGGCAGCCTAGCTCTCCTGGAGAATATACAAAATTGTGTCACAAAATTAAAACCAAACACCCCTCCCCAAAAGTATACGTGTAAATGTGGTGTGTGTGTGTGTGCGTGTAAAACTGGAAAGAGAAATGGCTGTATAATTTTTCCGGTAAGACAAATGTTAATGACAATGTCAATTAGCTGTTAGGAAAGTAATCTATCTCCCATTCCCCTTATACACATGTTTTTGACTTTAGTAATCTGAGCTTCCTGAACAATTTCTCAGCCCTCAACCTGCCCTCAGATTCTTCTTTGAAGTAATTTCATCTCATCGGAGTCACACCACAGTCTCCTAGGGATGCAATTCCCAGGGCGGGGAGATCACTCTCTAAACCAACGTACCCAAGCAGGCAGCAGCTCTCACTCATCTCAATCTGCTTCCATCCTCCTTAACAGTATCTATCACCTGCCAACCCTCAGTCTAAGTCACTAATCTTGCAAGATGCATGGGAGCAGAGTGGTTTCACCTTTAGAACATCCCAAGGCAGCTAATTATAAGAACTTCCTGCTATGAATAGCACTATACATCACAAAATAATGAGGAACAAACTAAGAATTCTGAAATGCACTGTAGTGGTGAAACATTCTCTCCTCAACTTTTCCCCACCCTAAGAGAGAGAAGATGAAATTAAATAAGGAGGTAGTATAGAATAAAGAGAGTGCAGGAACAAGTGGAGCCTTGGGAACCATTGGTAAAAATGTTGAAAATCTATGAACTCATTTTCCATTCAGATGATCCTTAAGAAAATGTTCTCAATGTTCAGAGCCTCCGACTATGTGACAATAGTCATACTTGAGATTCATTATGTCATAACTGTTGGAAAAGCAAATGGAATACAATTCATACCGGCACTTTTGCCAATGTTTTCCAACCAATGGCACATTTATTAACTGTATGACGGGATTCAACAAGTCTTTTCTCATGACCCGCATAGGATACAGGAGGAGAACCCTAAAATTGAGAAAAGGAAATGCCAGCATCCACATTGCCCAGAATAACTTGCAGGCTTAGCTGGATACCAGGAATGAGGTTTTAGACAGGCTGAGAACAGCACGTAAAAGGAAATATGATACTCCACAGCATAGCAGCCTCTCTGGCCAATTAGTGAAGCCATGAAAAGTAGTGATTGGCTCCACTTTCAAAGTTTCATATACCCTTTCTGTGTCAGAGATTGCTGGTTAGTCACCAATTCTGCTCTCTCCTTCATTTACAGCATTAAAAATAGAGGTATAGCAGAGTATATTGCTATTCAGATAGGCCACATTTTCCAGTCTCCTTTTCACTTAGGCATTGGCAGTGTTTTTAAGCTTGCCAACGGCTTGTGAATGAAAATGATAATTGCTACTTCCAGATCTGGACCTTAAGATGTTCCACATTCTCTTTCTCTTTTCTAGGTGACAAGCCAGCTTCTACAATGCAGATGATAACAGTGCCCTAGGTAATAACAGAGAAAAAGACAGAAGGAAACTGTTCCCTGAATAACCGTGAGGAGCAGAGCTACTCAACAGACATGGATCACTCATACCAGGCCTGTTATATGAGCGATAAATAAGCTTCTTTGTTATTTGAACCAGTATACTGTTGGGGTTTTTTTTGTTGCAGCAGCTAGATTTTAACTAATACATTCCCCAAATAGGAACAAAACATATTAAAAATATAAAATATATTATGAATATAATTCATTGTTCAGTATTTACTTTCCTGATCTACTGAGCTCCCTCTATCAATCTGCCTTGGCCAATTCTTCTTCAACATTACTTTGGCAGATCCTATTTTCTAATAGGCATAAAGACATAACTAATAGCAGTTTTGTCATTTTGATAACCTAGAAATCACTCAAAGGCTCCTAAGCAACTCAAGCAGATTAGGGTACCTTCTATATGCATATTCTTGTGCTAAATGCTGGGGGTTTACAGAAGCCCAAGAAATAGACTTTTATTCATGTAGATTTCTTTTCTAAACAACTAGCACCATCTCTTTTCTCCAAACAGTTCATTTTGAAATACTTTTCTGAAACCTGTGATTTTGGCATGGGAAAGTATTGCTATCCTTATTACAAGAAAAGAAACTAAGTATCAGAGGAGTTAATATAATTTCCAAAGAATACAAGGCTCTATTCTGGGACAGAGGTCACCATCTTTCTTCTCATTGTCTAGCACAGTATTCTTAAAGTATGGTCGCTGGATGCTCATGTAAAACACAGAGCCCAGGTGTCCCCTCCACACCCACTGAATCAGAACTGGCTAGGGCCTTGGCAGGAATATGCATTTTTGACAAGTGTCTCAACTGATTCTCATAAAAACTAAGCACAGTACTGTCCTAGATAATGGACATACCTCAAGCCAGCTCACATCTCATTAGCTTCTGAGAAAAAAATTCATTTGTAACATTTAATCTAACAGCAACCGCATCCCAAGTCTCTTCCCCCAGAATTTTAACCTTTTATCTGCACTAGTGTCTCAATTATTTTTCCAGTTTTTTACCAACATAATCTGGCTTCTGGCAGCTACAGTGATATGGCAGATACAGGCTTAAGTATGAATAAACCTTTTTTTCTTTGATTTGGTTAATAAAAGCCTGGATTATTTTTTCAAAAGGAACTTTACAATATATAAAGAGAAAACAAAGCCAAAGAACCCCAAAGAAGAAAAATTAATTGGCAACTACAAGCTTGTCTTACCTTGGAGAAAGTCTTGCTTCCCTTGCTCAACTCAACCCTTTCTGGAGAACCCTGACCCAAGGCCCACCTTTTGGCCAAGCTGCCTTAAATGCCCTGTTTTCTTCACAGACCTATCCTTCATCTCAGATGGGAGCCAGCTGTAATGCAGGAGATAATCTGACAGCCAACTTTCTGTGTGGCAATGTTTATTAGCTGTTCTAAAGCTGCTTTCCACTTTCCTATGCTATTGTCATAGCTACTATGCCTCCATCCTTAACCACATGCTTATAGGCCACTGTCTACTCAGCACCTCATGCCACTCTACTGTCATAAAATCAGAGAAAATCCATGCTTGAAAATGACCATGTGTAGAAATCAGCACATACAGGGCTGCTGTGTTGTAGAACTCCAAGAGGCACTGTTCACATTCTATTCCACGTGAACAGTGCCCGTGGAGTTCATACAATACAAATGGCACCCTGGAGTTGTGCTACTGGCACTACTGCATAAAGTCGTCCCTAAACCGTGCATCAGAATGATCTGGGGAGCTTGTTGCAATTATGGATTCTGGTCCTCTCCTCCTTCCCCACTCTCCTTTCTCTTCCCTTTACCTGAATTGTGATCCATAGGTCTGAGATGGGGCCCTTTTTAAAAAGCATCAGTGGTGATTCTGATGATCAGCATGGTTTTGGAATAAATAATCTCACCCAACTCTTCCATTTTGCAGGTGAAAGAACTGAGTCCCAACAGGACTATGTGGCAGATCAAAGTCACACCCAGCTGGTAAGCCAGAGTTGCAATCAGGTCCCAGATGTTATGACTCTCAACAAGGGCCTTTTGTCTCCATTATTTTAAACAACAAATAACAAAAACATTTCTAGTGGGGATAAAAAGTAGTATGAGATATCTCAAAGTCAAATATGAAATGCTATTTGTATTCTCCTTTGGTTTGATCACCTGTACCATGGCTTCCTTCCATGGCAAATGTGGTCCTGTTTATGCACATCCACAAAACTCTGGGGATGTACCGAGGAGGAAAACTTGGGAGATAAAAGCTTTAGATTCAAAGGAATAATTTTAAAGAAAAATTGGCTTTCCTAAGGACACCCATCAAGGAAGGTGTTGAGGAAGAAGCCTGCTGGCTGGCGAGGGCTGGGTGACCTCCATAAGGTCACCATGTTCAGGGTTTGGTTCTGCCAGGCTGACTTAGAGGACAGATTCATGCCAATCCAATACAGAAAAGCATGATAAGAAGCCAGAGGGCCCGTTTACTATTTTACAACGGGAGGGATTCTTGGCTTAAGAAGTATCAACAGTCTGCTACCCACGAATAGGTACTTCCTCCTAGGACACAAACATACTCCAAACACCAGCAGCTGGCTCCACCAGAAGTTGCTTTTGGAGCAAATTAGAATAAAGGGAATAAGATGCTCTCATGCCATATTTTTTCTCCATGTGGCTTTTCTCTGCTCCAAATAACTTCCTTTGATAAGGAACTTTGCAGAAGGTAGCAGAAGGTATCAGTTATGAGTATAGGCTTCAGAGTTAGACAGATCTGGGTTTGAATTCTGGCTCTAGTATTTATTAGCTGTTTGTCAGTCACTTCTCTGAAATCTGTTTTCTACCTCAAAGGAGTAAATGAGAAAATATACATAAAGCACTTAGTGTGGTGTCAGGCCTCTATTTAAGTGTTTAGAAAATGGTGGCTATGTCTGAAGAGGAGGAGGAGAGAGGTATAGCAGGCAGGAAAGCAAATGTGATCTCCATCAGCCTAATTAGGGAGAGGATGCCCTGGCAACACTCTTCACTCCTAAAATTCCCACCTCCTTTAAAATGCTCACATTATGGTAAAATTCACTTCTTATTAAGTACTGAAAGTTACCCATTAGGCATAATATCAACTTCTACCTTATTCTAAATGTGTTTTAAAAGAATCAATGTCCTTTCTTGTCACTGAACAGTGAAGTGTTGCTGAGACAATGCCCACTACTCTATTTGTTTCCACTTTTAAGCCCAGGCCCACTTTCTTAGCTTGGCTATGATGATTTTAGGGAGAAGGGTACACCCAGAGCAACAAGGCTTAGAAAGAAAGAAAGTGAAACTAGGAAAGATGTCAAGCAATGCCAAGAGAAGTATAACTATGCTGCCATCACTTTGAGCTAAGCCACAGAAGGACACAACAGGTCCTTGGGCAGGTGAATCCACTTAATGCAAGGACTTTTCTGGATGTACTAGAAGGAAAACCTGTATCTCAGAGTAGTTGATAGGACAGAGGAAGATGAGAGGATTTATCTGGCCACTTCCCACCTGTCCCTGTCCCCTGCTTTCTTCTGGTCCAATTTCACCCCACAGGGAGTAAAGTCTTCTGCATTTCCGGATTGTCTCATCCAGCTTCTTCCGACACTCATGGTGCCTCATCCCATGCCCCATGGTTTGGAATCTCATTTCCAAAGTGGCAGGAAGAGCCAGAAACCCCAAGCAAGGGACTGGCTGGCCAGGGGGCACAGAGATACAGCAAGAGCCCAGCTCTCCTAGGGCAGGTGACTGGGTGGTGAGTGCAAGATGCAGTTGGCCCAGATGGGTCTGAAGAGGCATATAAAATGTGTGTCTGATATACCCCTCTCACTGCCCTCCACACACATATTCTGAACCAATCTTGATCTTTCATCATGGAAATTTATAATATATAAGAAGCTTCTGCCTCAGAAACAGGTATGTAAGCAATAAGCAATATTTAGAAGAGCATGAACTTTGGGGAAAGACTACCTGGATTTGAAGCCAGGATCAGACACTTAAGAGCTATGTGACATTGGACAATTTATCTGACCCCTTTGTGCCTCAGTTACCTCATCTGCTAAATAGGTTTGATAATAATACAGCACCTACTTCATAGACTTGCTGTGAGAATGAAATTGCTCATACATATAAAATTAGAAAAGCACCTGACGTATAATAAGTGACATAATAAATATTTGCTATAACGAGACATCTATTCTACAATCTATCATCTGATTCCCTAGGCTCTCCAGCTTGGGGCCCCATCTCTCCCTTTCCATTCAGTCTCCTAAGTAGCTTCCTGATTCTGAGATGAACTTCATGAACTTAGCCCAGTCTGTCCCTCTTTGCCTTAACCGACTTCCTCCTTCCGTATCTTGCTCATCTTGTTGATGTATAGCTCCCACCAGCCCCCTCCTTTGTCACCAACCTCTCAGTCCTCGTATGCTCAGTCTTGTTACTGCCAAATTCCTGGGGTGACAGGTATGAAATTTTTGACATGTTTTGTTAGACACTGCAAGTACTACCAGGACAATCTTATGCAGGTCTTGGGACTCAAAGCTCTCCCAAAGTAAATAAAAATGCTAATTGGCTGTCTGACTACATCTCTCAAATCTCTTGAAGAAAACCCATAGCTCTGCCATTTGACACCCAAAAGATGAGCTCATTAGGAAGCTGCCAAGCAAAAACTATGGCTATGAAATGACGAAGACTACTATGACTAACCATTTCAGAGCTGAGTCACTAGTGGCTAATTCACACATGAGGGACAGTAGTACTTACACAGGATATGATGCTAAAACAGTGCCTTAGTGCATACAATGAAAGACAATCTTTCATTTGGATTCCAAGCTACCTCCCAATTCCCCTACTCTTCATCCAGATTTAACGAAAAACTACTACATGGCCTTAACACCATCAGTCTCTGTGACATTCAAAATGCAGTGGACACAGAGCAGCTAAATCAAAGACGTTAAAAGAACTTTTAGACAAACCATTGTCGAAATACTTGGCAATAAATGTCCACTATTAGTAGAAAAGCACGAAGAGTATGTGGGCCTTCATATAATGGTTTCTGCAATTTCTCTTTGCGATGTTTTACTGTTGATAAGTCTAACTAGCCAAGATAAGTATAAGCACACCACTTCACTACTTCCAATTCATCAGAAAGCTTCTCTGCCTCTTATGATCAGAGAAGAGAAGGCTGGCAATAATTCTACGGACTTGTTAAGAAAAAACCCAGTCCAGATCACCCTGTCCTTCATAAAACCCATACACAAAGAAAGTCCAGAACACAATGTTATTGCTTGTGGCTATCCCCTTTATTGGTGCCATCTTGTGCTCTGTCTCACATCTTCTGGTCCAACTTTTTAGTTCCACAGTTGCTGCAACAACCAGTTGTACATAGGTGTAACTTGACAGCATCTTGCCTCAGCTGTACCTGGCATCTCTCACTTTCTGCCCATGGCTTTCAGTGCCTGCCTCCTGGGAAGGTGACAGGTACTCACTCAGCTATTCTGAGGCATGCACAGACTGGAAGTGCAAGAGAGTTAACACCTCATGGGCAAAGTATGAGCAACGGGGATCAGGTGCTGGTGGATAAATATTCTCCTCTTTCATCTTCTGGCAGACAATTCAACCTGGCTTCTCAGAGGGTTGCAGTGGGAGCATACTCCAGTTGCCCATAGTGGTGAGTAGCTCAACAATGAACCCTTGGATTTGCTTTCCCTCCTTAGCTGTTTCCAGTCTTCCATTTCTGTTCCTTGGGATAATTTTTCAAAATAAACTACTCACATGTAATCCACATCTCAGGCTCTGTTTTTGAGGGGGACACCCAAGCTAAAACAGCTCCACTGAAAATGTTCTCTCTCTATCTTCCTATCAGCTTTACACACTGGATGCAGAGCAAAGAAACTTAATTTAAAATATTCTTCAAAGCCAAATGTATTATGATCATATAGGAGATTACTCCTAGGTATCCATGTACTCCAGAAGCCCTACCAAAGTGTCTAAGTCCATAAACAAATTGGAAAGTTTCACGAGAAGACTTGAAGCCATGCATTACAGACTGGGTTCCCTGGGCAGCAGACCACACCAGAGTTGGGCAGGAAGAATGTTTATGCCTTTGGGATGAACACCTGAGAAAGGGAGGAAAGGATGCAAGAAGGAACAGAAGGAGAAATCAAGTTGTAATGCAGCCCAATGATGGCCTCAGCTGACCTCACTGGCAGCTCTGGAACTAAAATGGCTATTCAGAGTTGTTACATACTGGTCTGAAATAACTGGGCTTTTATACCCCTATGTGAATCAGTCATTGGACGTGGACCACACCAAGACAGGGTGTGACCGTGGATGAGTGGCTTTCTGCCAGTGAAACAATCCCTGAAGGAGATGACACTGGAGGCCATCTGCTGAGTGCATTCTCAGAACCTGGGCCAACAAGTCCTTCCCTGAAGGAAGATGTCCCCGAGGAACCACTGAAGAGATGGAGGAAAATTCAGCTTGGTAAAGGGAAAATCAGGAGAGATATGGACACTTTTTCCAAATGTGTGACAAGCTCTCATGTGGAGGAGATATTGATATTTGTCTTCTATGGGTAGAGATAGGAACAACTGGTGAATATCTGCTTACCGGTAGGAAGATTTTACCTCGAAAGTGAAATCTTTCATATAGGGAGAGCTATCTAAAGGACAAGCATGTGTCAGTAAGAACCTCATGCAGGTGTAAAACAAGGTCTGAATATAGAGCAAATCCAAGAGAGAATATTTAGTTCCCTTCCAACCTTGAGATTCTATGATTCCAAGAATCAGAGTGATGATCATAATGTAAAATTGTCACTTATGCATCATTCATAAACAGCACTATCAGCCCTTAGGCACAAAAAAATAAATACGAAAGTTCTATTTGTCATAGTTACATGAGGAAATAAAGTTGCTAAGCAATAAGAATACTGACTAGTTACCGAAGACATTTCCCAACTTCCAAACATTCAACTCACCAACAAACATCTAGCTAGCTAGCAGTTATCTCTGTCTGTCTATGCATCCACCTATCTATCTTCTGCTCTTCTGCAGCAAATGAAACACTCCACATTCACCCATCTCCACCACTGGGCAACAAAGTAAGCCTTCTCTTGTGACCAGACAGCAGGACATGGCTATCCCAAGGCAGCTCAAAATCAATATATCTAAAAACCAAGCTCTCTTTTCCTTTGCCCACATCCCACTCCAACCCATATTCCTCTGTATACTTTTATTTCTTCAAGGTGGCTCTATTAACTCAGACATTCCAAGCCCAAAATGTTGGAGTTCATGAGTTTTTGAGCCAGACATACTTGATTATGAAACTGACTTTCCCCGTTTACTTATTATACAGACATGAGCAAGTTAGACAAACCTCTCTGAGCCTCCTTTTCTCAATTACATCATTGAAATAATACCTATCTCATCCAGTTGTTTTGCAACAAGAGGATTCTACTGGGGAGAAAAGGTACCAGGAACTGGAAGAGGACAAAAAAGAGGGGCTATCAAAGACAACATCATCCTTTTTTTGTTTTGCCAAGAGTTGGGCCCAAGTCCCTAGAAGATAGAGGAAAGTGTCTTCCTCCATCATCCTGTCCCCCTCATACCGACTTATACCTTCATACCTTGTTCTTCCCCTCATACATTGTTCTGGTACACCTAATGCTAAAAGATGAGTCAAACAGTCATTTTCAGCCTCATGTCTATGTGGAAACGCATTCCAAATTCCAAACGACCTACTTTTTGCACAACTGCTAGTAAATTGGAGATTGTTCAAACTTGAAATAATATAACAAAAAGTCACATTTTAAGTAGGTATGTGACTATACCTATGGTTTCTAATACCCTCTCCAGGCCACTATATTAAAGATCAAAGATACATGCTTGATCAAAACTCCCCATCACTTCACATCAGTGTCCCACCAGCCAGCAGGATCCTTTCTTTTTCCACCACACACCCTTTTTTGCCCACAACCTTTCATCAGCTAGAATATACAAAGTCTTGATCCTAGGTTTCCTTAACACAGATGCCTCCTGGACATCTCATTTATAATTCTCTCTATTCTTATTATCAAATCCACTATGCACTGTGTCACTTTTGAAGTTCTCACCACCCACAGTAGAACATTTATTAATATGCTGGAGCCTCACCATAACTCTATTCATTAAAAGAGGGACTTGGCCGCTGGATGGATAAATGGCTACTCCTCTAAGACTACATTCCTTCTTACTCCCTCCATATTTCCCTCCAAGGGGCCTGAGTTTCTTTCAGACCATTGATTTTTTTAAAGAATGAAGTAGTGTGAGGGGTTTTTTTTGTTTGTTTTTTCTTTCGAGGAAGATTATCCCTGAGTTAATATCTGCTGCCAATCCTTCTCTTTTTGCTGAGAAAGATTGGCCCTGCGCTAACATCTGTGCCCATCTTCCTCTACTTTATATGTGGGACGCCTACTACAGCACGGCGTGCCAAGCGATGCTATGTTTGCACCCGGGATCCGAACTGGCGAAGCCTGGGCCGTCGAAGTGGAATGTGCGCACTTAACCGCTGCGTCACCGCGCCGGCCCCAGTATTGTGAGGCTTAATAGCAGTATCATAACAAAGCAGCACTGCATCATCCCACAATTTACAGTTCACCTATCTTTTGCTAGTTCATCATCTGAATAGTAGGATGTTCTTCTCAAGTACCATCAATGATTCTACACCCACTGCCTCCTCAGCAGAAAGAGCCTACTTTTACCTTTCCTTCTGTAGGGAAAAAAAAGAATTGCCCCCAAGACTACTAATCTTGAAGAGTGGCAACTACCATTCATTGAATAGCAACTCTGTGCCAAAGCTTTTATGGACAATATCTCACTGAATCCTCAAGCAACTTAGTACGGCATATGAACACCGTTTTGAGAAGGGAAACCTGAGGCTCAGAGATCCTGAACTGGACAGTGCATCATCGTAGATGACTCAGCCCCAACCTCTGTCCCTGTTCCTCTCTGCTTAAGATTCCAATTCTTAGTAGTGGGAGCTGGCAGTCCACCAGAAGCACAAAGGATGGGAGAGGGGCCATTGTCAAAGAAAGGAATCCTAGGCAGACAAAAACACCTTTCTCAAGCCCTGATTCCTTAATTAGAGGCTTCCTACAATTTTTTTCACTTCTCTGCCCTAAATGTAAGAAAATAGAATTCAAAGTAACTCCAGATTTTGAAAGAATGATTATCTTCAGGAGAGTCACATCTACCCCACTTCAGAATGGTGTGCAGATTAAAAGGAAACGTTTAACCACTCGAAACAGCACATTTTTGTGAGATTCTCCCTTTCTGTGATTTCAATAATTTCCTGCAAAAAAAAAATCAACCCTAGAGTCTTATTCATCTTTCATAGAGCTAATACAGAAACAACTATATAAATAAAAATCATTTGAGGTAACAGAGTGGCTCTGCAATGTGCGGTGTCACTATCAAAGCCCACATATTTTCTAACCTCATGAGCAGATGAAGAGCACAGAGGTTGAACTCATGGGCTTCAGAGACTGAATGACTAAGGTTTAATTTGCCCACTCCTACATTTACTAGTCCAGTGGGCATGGATAAGTTGACTAATCTCTTCAAAATTTTGGTTCCCCATCTGTAAAATGAGGAAAATAAAAGTCCCTGATTCAGAGAGTTGTTTGGGGGATTAAACAAGAAATTGGACAATAAAATCCTTGACATGTATAAATACAAGCTTATGGTTATGATTATTGTTTTAATAACTCACTTCTATTGGGAACTAATCAAGGTCCCTAGCTCTTAGTTATTTTTCAAAATAAATGGTTTTTCAAAATTACTTAATCAGCAATGTTTTTCTTGCCATTCAGCTTACTTTATTTGTCTTCTTGAATGCTAAAATAGGTTACTGGCACTCTGAAAGTAGAATTTTCCTATTTAATGATGTCCTTAAAACACTATATCTCATATTTAAAAGCAATGACAAAGTGTAATACTGCCTTTGAGTTCAATATCTAGATAGTGTAGAATGTGATAGCATGCTGGGAAAAAAGCATTGATCTGGAAATCAGAAGACAGGGATGTCATACATTCCCTTCTCTGTTTGGATGATGCAATATATAATTATACTAAGGGTGTTTCACAGACTCCAAATCCATAACAATATTAAATTTCTATTCCAGTTTAACCAGCTTATTTTAGTCATTAGCTTCTCCCGGTAGAGAAGGCAAAACTTTTCTTTTATTCATTAGTCCACTCACCTATTCATTCATTCATTCATTTTTTCTTTAACTCAAAAAGTATTTTTGACTGCCTACTATATCCACAGCAATGAGGTATAGATTTGTGACAAAAGAGAAGCATAAAAAAGACCAATGGAAGTTCTGAAGAGAGAAATACTGCATATAGCTGAGGTGGTTAGGAAAGGCTTCATCAGGAAAGGTTAGGAAGTGGCATTTGAGCTGGCCCTTGAACAATGTCTGGCACACAACTGGTACTCAGTAAATATTTCTAAATAAATTAATGTTATTGAATAATTCAATTAAACAGTGAATAAATGAAGAAAGAGTTTTCAACAGGTAGATTCAGAAAAAGGATTCGGTGTGAGGAAGGCAGAGACAGGGAAGAGACACAAAACACATTAAACAAAGAAACTTCTGGGCTTCTAGAACATAGATTACCTGTGGGGAAAGGTGTGACCAATATACTATCTTGTAGATTCAAGTCTTTAAGTGCCAGATTTAAGGAGTAGTGGCTATTTTACAGGAAGTGGGGAGCCACTGACTTTTTTAAACAGAGGGTTGACAGAGGCATACTTCTGCATAGGAGCACACTTAAGGAATATTGGTTGGGTGGTGGTATACCAGACAGATGGAGAAGGGAAAGACTGGAACAGAGATGTTAAGATGGCATCTCTCCTGTCCACACAGTATTCCCTGAAGGATAAAGAAAGGACTGAGTTCAGTAACCTGATTTGCACTGAGTCTTGTACTCTCATACCCAGGCCCACTTCTTAGAGGCTTATTACGAAAATACACAAATGGTGGTTTACAGTATAAACTCAAAAGCCTTCTGATATAAACACTGAGGGAAAACAGGAAAAAGTGCTACTTACAAATCTGGTCAGAATAAATTTGGAATGAAATATTGTAATTTTGCAAAGAGATGAGGCATGACTAAGAAAGAACATCCATTAACTGGCCATAATTGCTGCTAAAAATTCACATGACATTAAATTAAGTTAGTTTAACCTTAAATTAAGAGTTAAGAATATGCACAGAATAATAACGTTCGCTATCCAATCATTCACGTTTAATTTGACTAACAGCATGAGCCTGACAGTACATTCAGCACATGGCCACACAGTCATCTTAGAATTTTCCAAAGGCAGTTCTTCTGGCAGGGAGAGAAACTATGTTTACCTCTTCCTAAGCTTCCCATTGATTATTATTTAAAATTACCCCATCATAGTGAAGCCTATAAAGAGTTCAAAAGACAACTTCAAAATTCCCTAGCTGCATATTTCTCTAGATATAACATCATTTTTACTGAAAGATTCATGTATAATCAAAACATCTAATAACAGGTTGAGTAAATTACAGAATATCCATTTGTTAGAATAACTTAAAGATACTAAAATTTCTATTCCAAGGGATATTTTACCTGATTTTAAACAAAAGCTGGATCTGACACTATCTATAAAATATAACTATATAAAAATATTCATAGAATAAAATACAGGGAAGGAAATGCAGCAAAATGTTAACAGCAATTGTCTGAGTTACTGCGTTTCTGAGTAAAAATTCCTTTCATTTTTCTCTATTTTTCAAATAAGTAGGTACTAATTTTATATTAAAATCCTACTTAAACAATAAATGTAGGCTTTCTACTAGGAGCCGCTATTAACTCTAGAAAACAGTGGAGCTGGAACTAGTATGCCAAGAAATTTTTGCAACACAAATACAAAGGTTTGGTTTATGGGCCTGTCACAGTTGGTAGCACTCAATAAATAGTCAATGAATGAGATATGACATAGAACCACAAGTCAATCTGGGCAATTCTCTTTTTAAAAAATTCAGTTGGTTAGCATGATGCCAAGCAAAACACATAATTGGTTATAAAATGTTAATTTCTACCTGATTGTTGCAGCAGAACTGGTAGAGTGAAATGCTGGGGGAAATCCAGGTGTTCATCGTTAGTTATTTCTTGGCCCTATATTTAAGCTTAAAGTTTTCAAAATGCGGAGTCAGATCCTTTAGTGAGGTAACAACATAGGGAGGTGGTTATTTTGGATAGCCTGGACTACTCCTTCACTAAGGATTTCTACAGTACTTTTTTTGTTTTAATTATTGAAGTAACTATTTCAATGTTTTAATTGCTTTTCTATCTTTTTAAACAGTCCATATGGAACTTAATTTCTTGAAGACTCAAGTCACTCTTAGGAATATTAGTTGCTACGTCATCATATAATATAGTAGGCTTTTAGTGAGATTCTCATACCCTAAATGCCGTGATTTTTGAGTTGTGAGTTTTTGTCTCATCCTTTATTTGCAGTTTCTAAAATGTGACTTGCTGTGGCACACTTTTATACTTTTTTGCACACACTTTTATCTTTGCCCAGAACACCTCCCAATAAATTCTTTGGCCATCTATTAAATTCCTACTCACCTTTCTCATCTTTCAGTAGTGAACTTTCCTGACAACTCAGATAGAGTTATTCCTTTCTGTGTATCGTGTACTCCTTGATTGCTGGTATTAGTTCACCCCAAGCTTAGCGGCTTAAAATAATAAATATTTATTATTTCACATAGTTTTGTGAGTCAAGAATTTGGGAGTGGCTTTGCTGAGTGATTCGGGTTAAGGTCTCTGATAAGGCTGTGGTCAAGATAACGGCTAGTGTTGCAGTCCACTGAAGCCTTGACTGGAGCTGTCGGAGCCACTTGCTGGTTAACAACAGAAGGCTTCAGTTCCTAAACACGTGGACTTCTCCACAGTGCTGTTTGAGTATCCTCACAACATGGCAGCTGACTTCTCCCAGAGTGAGTGATCCAAGAGAAAGAACAAGGAGGAAGCCACATTGCTTTTTATGGTCTAATCTCAGACATTACTCACCATCATTTCTGTCACATTCTATTCACTAGAAGTAAATCACTATGTACAGCCTACATGGAGGGGAAGTGAATTTGGATCCATCTTCTAAAAAGAGATCAAACAATTCGTGCACACATCTTAAAACCACCAAGGGGCTGGCCCCATGGCTGAGCGGTTAAGTTTGGGCGCTCTGCTTCAGCAGCCCAGGGTTTCTCCAGTTCAGATCCTGGGTGCAGACCTAGCACCACTCATCAGGCCATGCTGAGGCAGCGTCCCACACAGCAGAGCCAGAAGGACCTACAACTAGAATATACAACTATGTACTGGAGGGCTTTGAGGAGAAGAAGAAGGAAAAAAAAAGAAGATAGGCAACAGATGTTAGCACAGGTGCCAATCTTTAAGAAATAAAATAAAACCACCAAGATTGCTCTTATTGCATTATATTGTAACTATTTATTTAAATAATTTCATTTTTAGGTAATTTTTAAAGCCATCCTTAAAGCATTTATTTTTTATTTTTTTAATTAAACTGCAAGGTTCTGGGCAGTGACTACAGCAAGTTATAAAGGAATGAAACTTGGAATCTTATCTCCCACATACTAAATGTGTATCTAATTTTAGTCATTTACTCTGTATTTCAGCTTCCTCATCTTTAAAGTGGAAATTATAATAACGGGCCCTGTTGTCAGGATTAAATGGGATAATACAGGTACACTGCAAACTGTAAAGTACTATACAATACGTCAGTACTGGACCAGCCAGGATGCAGTGCTGCAGGCCCAGCGTTAGTGCTGTAGAATCTAAGTTCCAGAATTCGCTGCTTACTTTATTCACTGCCTATTCTACTCAGCCACCATGCAAGGGGCCCTTTATCATCTCTCCTCTTTGCCTCAGAATATTTCCCAAGCTTGTAACATAGAGTTCTACACATAGTAGAACGGTAGGTATTCAATAATCATTTGTTGTTGTTGATTATGATGCTGACAGTTGTCCTGGTTTTCTTTTCATTTAAGGTAAGACAGGAACCTGTTTAGGCAGTAGCATTTCACAAACTACAATAGAAAGGGACTAAGAAGTACCAGAGAATGAATTGTTAAAGAGTACAGGTTCTGGGATAAGACAAACTTGGGTTTAACTCCTACCTCTGTCACACAGAAGCTTTACTAACTTTGTGACCTCTCTAAGCTTCAGTTTCTTCATCTGTAACATGGGGATAACAGAATTGCTTATTTGACAAGTTCATAGTGAAGATTAAGGAGAAAATACATGAGAAGCATCTAGAATAGTGCCTGTTACATAGTAAGTACTCCATAAATGTGCATTATTATTCATCTTACGATTATCACTATTATTAAATGGCTCCACCATTAATAAGGGAAAAGTGTTCAAAGCTATGAAGGATGGTATCCTCCTGCTTGCAAGTTCCATTGTGAAACACCACAATGACTTATCGATCCCAGGAAAGCGTACTCTCCAAGGTTTGCCTTGCTTACCTGGGTGGCTATCTATCTAAAGCCTGTCTGGATTGAGCTATTTCCATTTGCCGTCTTTATGAGGCCACAGGCACGCACAGCTACAAGCACATTTAAGAAATTTGAAAAATAAACAATGAAGTGTCTCATGCTTGCCACACATGCATTTTTCCTTCTATGATTTAGGTTGGCTGTTTCTAAGCCATAAAAAGTTTATAATAAGAAAGCAAAAAAAGAATGAAATTTGCCAGCTTAAAATTCTTTAAACCCCCCCCCCAAAACTTTCCAACTCAAGGTTAAGACGTGAACAAATGTTCCAACCACTATGTTCATGAAAGATTTAATAATTACTTTGCCTATGAAAGTTTAAACAGCTGCTTAAGTTAGTAAAAAGGCTCCCACCCAGGCAGAATAACTTGATGTACCCATTAAGAAGGTTTTACAAATCATCAGACTACATATTCAGATAAAAGGCAAAGCTGCATTTGCTGCACAGCCTCTAACTATTCAATTATGTATGGAATGAGTTTGTCCACCATGTCAATCAGATTTTATTTATTCCTTCAACAAGGGTCTTGACAGCATCAACATTAAAGCCATTCCAAAGGGACTGCTGAACTTTTTAATAATTTATTTTTAAAAACACATAAACATGAAATAGGCCATGCCTTGTTCTTTAGGTTATTTTACAGTATAACTCCATGAAAACAGTGTTCATTATCAAATGAATTCGTAAATTAAAGGAGATCACATCACATTCCTTAAAAAAAGAATGACACTACTTTTGGGCTTTCATACATACTACTTCCTCTGCCTGGAATATTCCCCATTTCAATCCCAAACCCATAAACTTTAACCTGGTTGACTCCTCATGGTTAACTCCTCATGGTAACTACTCATGCTGTAGGAATAAGTTCAATCTCTCCAGGAAGCCTTCCTTGGCCTCCTTGACCAGGATGGTTACCCCTGAAATCAGTGCCCATTGCACCATATAGCTGCCATATTATGGCACCTACCACCTTCTATTACAGTACCTTGTTTATTTACCTGTCTCTACCTTTGTCCCCATCAAGCTCCAAGTGCTGTGAGGGCTATCTGATAAATCCAGCATATAGTAGGAGCTCAATAAATTCTGTTGTTTTTTTGTTTTTTGAGGAAGATTAGCCCTGAGCTAACTACTGCCAATCCTCCTCTTTTTGCTGAGGAGGGCTGGCCCTGAGCTAACATCCATGCCCATCTTCCTCTACTTTATATGTGGGACGCCTATCACAGCATGGCTTTTGCCAAGTGGTGCCACGTTCACAGCCAGGATCCGAACCAGCGAACCCCTGGCCGCCAAGAAGTGGAACGTGCGAACTTAAGCGCTGCGCCACCAGGCCAGCTCCTCAATAAATTCTTGTAAATTAATGAGTGAATTATCTTAGTCATCCAAACTGCACTTCTCCATTTTTTTCTCTCCTGTATCCAACCTTTAATAACTGCAAATTGTATTTCCTAAGCATTTCCTGAATTCTTCTCTTCTTTTCCAACACTATTTCAACGTCTCAATTCAAGTCCTGTTATCTCCTGGCTGAATTTCAGTTTTTGCCCCTTTAAACATATACAGTGGCCAAAGGGAACTAAATGTAAATCTACTGCTAAGACCCTTCAGTGACTCCCTATCGCCAACAAGACGAAGTCCCAGCCCTTCACGTGGCATGCCCCGTGCCTGGTCCTCTGTGGCCTATCCTTCCTGATGTGCCCCTCTAATATTTCTCAACTCCTCGCTTTTGGATAAGCTCTCCCTTCTCCAGAGAAGGCTAATATTTACTGAGGCCCAGAGAGACAAAATAAGTCTCCAACAAAATGTAAGAGGTGGGGTTTGAATTCTACAGGCTATGTTTCTAACTAACCACAGTGCTATACTGCCCACCCAATGCTATTGCTATAATCCTTGTGCCTGACACAGCTATAAATGTGTGTTGAATTAATAAATGAATAGGTGAATAAAATTAATATAAAAAACACTAAAATATAAGCTACCCAATGGATCTTATGCCACTATCCTACTCTCTCTCAAAAAGTTTGGGGTATATTGCAAAACTACTTATTAAAAATTTGCAGTGCACATTAGAACATTAAAGCCTTAAGAAGTGCCACCAAAAAAAAGGAATTTGTTTAACTTTTTCGATAGAAGAGTTTGTGACTGTATTTGAACACAGAATATTAACAACAACAAAAAAACCATACCGACATCCCTAGTCCGTGAAATAATGAAAAGGCTCCCACTATGTCTTGTTACTATTTAACAGTATACAGTGTGCACCATCAGTCTGATGATAATCTCCAAGTATTTTTTTTGAATAATGAAATTTTAGGGCTTGAATTGACCTTTTAGCTTTTCCAGACAAAGTCTCCCATTCTATAGTTGAAGGATTAAGTGGCCCAAGGTCACTCAGCTTGTTTGTGGCAGAAGTAAAACCAGATCCAAAGCCTGGGAACACCCACCCAGTGTTCTTTCCATTACTCCACACCAGTGATTCTAAATCTGGGGTGACTTCTGTCTCAGACATTTGGCGATGTCTGAAGACATTTTTGACAGTCATAGCTACGAGGGGTGAGCGAAAGGCCAGGGATGCTGCTAAATATTCTGCAATGCACAGGATAGACCTCCACAACAAAGACTTATTTGGCTTAAAATACCAATAGTGATGATGTTGAGAAACCCTGCCCCACACTAAAAAGAAAAAGGAAAAGTGAACTGTCCAGTTAACAAACTAGAGCTTTCATTTCAATGTTTTCCACTAGCCTCATAGTGCTGCATTATATTTGAAATAATACTGGCATATGAAACTGAAATGTTCTTTGAATCCATGAAAATAACTGCTGTAGGAAAATGGCATGTATAAAAAAAAAATCCACTCATGAAGGCTTTATCAAAACGGCTTCAGATATTATCAATCAAAAAAAAATCTCCAAAACACTTTTCTTTTCCACACAATTCCCTCAGAAGAATTCTTGAATATATTACCATCTTTAAAATATTGCATTTACTAAGCAAGACCTCAGAATAATGTCTAGCAAATCACTGAGGAGCAAAAGAAATGGGCCAGCCCCAAGGGCCAACAGTGGAGAATCTACTATCATGAGAAAGTCTCTCCTACAGATGAACTAAACCCCTGGTTTCAGGTAATTTCCCCACTCATCAGGTCAATTTGAGTACAACCCTTCTGTGTTTGTTTGCTTATTTGTTTGAGTGGGACACCCTGGAAGCGTCATAAACTAAGCCCAGGAAAGAACTGTTTGGGCTAATGTCAGGACAGGGTTCCCCCCTACACTGGGCACTACACAGAGGATGCCCACAAGGCAGCCCCTGCTTACAGGAAAGCAACTCGCTCTCAGGAGTATCTTCTCACTACTTCCTCATCAGGTTAATGTATCATGATTATTTAAGATGTTATAACTGGGGAAGCTTGTCAAAGGGTACACCTGGACTCTCAGCACTATTTTTGCAACTTCTTGTGAATTAAAATTATTTTAAAACAAAAAGCTTTTCTAAATGATGTGATTGATAGCAGTTTTATTTGGGCTTTGTCTATGGTTCTCTGATAAGGCAGAAACACCTGATTATCTGATTGGTGAGCATGAAGGGGTATGAACAGGGGCATAGGGGAATACGGAATCATAAAGAGTCACTAACACCACAGGAGTGGTTCATCCATCAGATTCTCTTTCAAAGTGACAAGGAGCTAAAAACAAATGAGACCTGAGAAAGACTTGATAGAGGGAGGATGTGTAGAAGAGACAAAACAAGCACAGGTGGGTTTCCCTCATGATAACCCTCATGAGAGCGCTAAGGAAACTCTAAGACAACACGGGACAGTATTTCTGAGAGCTCTTTGTGCCTAGGAAAGAGATGGCAGTAGAAAAAACATGAAAGAAAGGCACAATCTCTCCTGTGTAATGACTTGGTAGGAATAGCACTGCCTGCATCCTGAATCAACCTACATTCCTCAGATTTAGATGCTATCCAGCTAAGGTGTGCCCAGGCATAATGGAATATCTTTGGAGTAGAAAGAAATGGAGGTCAGGAAATCTGGAGTCACATTCCAGATACATTCCTATCACATATTTGTTGTGTCCCCTGGGACAAGTCACCCATGGATTGGGTTTCCTCATCTGAAGGTCAGGGAACTGGTACTAGATGGCTAAGACCCCTAACTCTCTAAGTGTTGGAATAACCTCCTTTGGTTTGATAAAAAAAATGAAACCTATTTATGGACGGAAACAAGTTTCATATGAATTTTCCAATGCAAATTAGTTTGTTAAGACAGGGGAATAGAAATAATACTGCTATTTTAGCACCAGGGAGTATCAGCTCAGAAGTCAAAGAGGTCTCATTGTCACTCTCTCACACTCATTCTCAACCACAGATGGGCCTCAAAGATAAATGGTTTCCCAGAGATAAAGCTGTCTGAGAGGGAGGAGTTCAGAGGCTGAATGTCAGAGCTTCTAGAGGACTGCTTTCCCCCAATAAAATGCAGCCCCTTGAAGTGTTCAAAGTCTGCTGAATTTTCCACAACATGCCCATATCACAGAGGAGCAGTTTCTGAAGAGGTCAAAGCAGAGAGAGATTTCTGGGCTTGGAGGAGCCAAAACATGCCACTGTGGGTTGTTCAGGAAGAGGGTAGGATTAATGTGTATAATACCCCTTCTCTGCCATTTTCACAAGTTGAAACCCAATAAAGTGTTTGTATTACTGGCATTTTTAAAAGCCTGTGGTTAATTCAGTCCAGGCTTATGGCTGGATTATGCAATAGGGTTTTGAAAATATTAATGCTTCATCAATCACACACACACTTTTCCAGAGCTGAAATTCACACCTTGTTCACGGTTCTTGGGCCAAATCAGAACGATTCTACATGTGCTAATTGCTTTCCTTTCGTAAATGTGTTGTACATGAATAATAAGATGTAAGGGGATATGCTAGGTATTAGCACTAAAGTGTCTACCAGCCACTGCATGAGTGTTAGTTCACCTTCAAGTCACCCAGGATGTTCAACCTGCAGGCAAAATAATGGTAATTTCAATATACTCTCTTCTTTTTTAGAGATAATTTCCATTGCAACTGATTTGGTCAGCATTTAGCACTATTCTTTAGTATGATATAGACAGCAAGACAGCAATGATGTGTCACTGATAAGTTGGTCAACCTAAACTATCAAGACCAACATTTATGTCACTGTTAGCATTACTGATAATTAAAAATAAAGTTGAATGATTTTAGGAAAGTTTGTCAGCGTTTAGGAGAGCTGAATTTCCTCACAGCCAATGAAAGAACAATGCTTAGTTGGCATTTGAATCTCCATCAGACATTTCCTTTCCCGCATTCTTCCTTCTCATTTTCTGCTCATTTATGAATAGTACTATCTAATTTCCTCAACTATAACTGCCTCTCCCTCCCATCTAGCCGTCCAAAACTCCCCATTCTCTTTGTCTCTTTTCTTCTGTCTTCTGCTCACCGTTGATCGCTCACCCCAGCATTTATCTTTATCATAACCTTTATCTCATAGGGGATGGGAGAGAGGGCCTGAAGCAGGGAAACACCATGTGGCGATCTTTAAAAGACAACTCTGAGCTGCACTGCAAAAATACAGAAGTAGGGGAGAGATCAGAAGAAAAAAATCAGGAGGGAAACAGCAAGAACCTGAATTAGGACAATAATGACAGTAAAGGCAAGGCAGGAACACATTTTTTTTTTTTTAAATATGTTGAAAGTAGACTGAAATAGGATGTGGCTCCTGGCTGTAGGCCATTGATAAAGAAGAAAGGATGGAAAATAACTTGAAGTTTTCTAACCGTACTGATAGGCAGATATGGTTCCTTTAACAGAGACAAGAAACCAAGGTAGGAATCAGGTATGAAGGAGTTGAGGTGTTCCAGTTTGGAGACATAGAGCTGCATTTAGGAGTGATGCCCAATGTGCCAATGGATAATCAGTGTTCTAAATGGGCAGGAAAACTTCTGGATTTAAAGAGAATTGAGATTAAGAAAATCTTCCAACCATTTTCTCATTTATTTCCTTTCTTCATTTTACTGAAACAAAATATGTGCTGAGAAGCTACCGTATGCCAAGTCCTGGGATATGCACAATGAAGAAAAGAAATAAAGTAAACAGAGTGTCTTCTCAGGGCATTTGCAAGCTCTGGTGGTTGATGACACCATAAGAGTGGCATAAAGTGTTGGGATGATGGGATGGTTACCAGAGAAGCCTTCATGGAGGAGGCAGCATTTCTCAGGGGTGCACTGGGCTTACTCAGCTTCATTAACTTGCCTCCCACCTGGCGGGGAGAACACTCGCTTGCCATCTCCCTTCACAGTGTGGACATCTCCTCTGGTTCCAGGCAGGCTATGAGGCCAATTCCTCCATAAAGCACAGCCACGTGGACTTCACTTCACTGCACTCATCTACATTCTTTCTGTGGAAGTAATGCTGTAACTTCTTTGTGGGAGAACTTTCGTTGATCTTCTACCTTTTACACCTTGGTAACAAGGTATTTATAACTAACTCTAGGAATGCTGTGCAACACTACAGTAGAGGTGAAAATTTAATCCTGAGTCCTGAGACCTCTCTGGAATCTACCCACCTGGGGAAGGTGCTACCCCCACAGAATACAGAGATGGAAGCTTCTTGACAGAGATCAGAGTGCTTAAACTAAGGCTGGCCCAGAAATTCTACTCCTAGGCATTTACCCAAAGAGAAATGAAAACATAAGTTCACAGAAAGACTTGTACAAGAATATTCACAAAAGCTTTATTTCTAACCATCAAAAACTAGAAACCACCCAAATATCCAACATTGCTGGATGGATAAACAAATTGTGGTATATCCACACAATGAAACAGTACTCAGCAATATGAAGGAATGAACAACTAATACAACAACATGGATAAATCTCAAAAGCATTATGCTGAGTGAAAGAAGCCACACACGAAAGATTGCACATTCTAGGATTCCACTTTTATGAAATTCTAGAGAAGAAAAAACTATAGTTCCAAACAGCAGATGAGCGGTTACCGGGGGGACGGGAGTAAAGGAGAAGATGGATGGCAAGGGGCACAAGGGCAATGGAAATATTTTATCTGATGATGTGTTAGCAGTTAGATTACTGTATACATTTTTCAAAACTTATGGAATTATACACCTAAATTTAGTAAACTTACTTTATGTAGATTATACTTCAACAAAGCTGATTTTTTTTAAAAAAAATCAGGGTAGGCTGAGGAGTAGGCCTGAGCATTCTCACCTGGAAGATGCCAGTGGCCCGTGGAAAGCTGTCTGAGTCAGGACTACCTCAGCCCTCTGGCTGCTGCAGCCCCAAGAACTTATCTGTGTTAATGCTTTCGCCTCAGACCCTGACACCCCCTGGCTGCTTCAGATTAAGGCTCCTAATAACACACACTCACCCTGCCACTCACCTTCAGAGCAGCCCAATCACCCAGACAATTGATGATGTGTAATCCCAAACTGCCTCCGCCCTGGACTAGCAACTTTAAAATGGCAACACCTTCTCCTGGAACTACTGACTGAGGAGAATACTTGTAAGGGTCACACCTTAAGGAGTCTGACTATTGGGTATCTGTAATATAGACTCTTGGCTCTTATGTTGTTATCAGTTTCCTAAAGAAGCAAGGGGCTGGGCTTGTTTGTTCATTTTCTCAACATCTGAAACTGTAGTTTCTCCATAGCTATCTGACATCCTATGCTCCAACTGAGATCCTGCTTTTCCATTATCTCTGTGGTTACAACCCCAATGTTGATGCATACCCAGGTCCTTGAAGCAGGTAATTTGGGATGGGAGAAAAGGGTCCTGAACATAAAACTAATCTGTACTGGGAGAGGCCCTGAGTCAAGACATGTGCAGAAAGTTTGTTTCTCCATCATCAAACTCCATCACTATTCACTTTTTCCTTTATCCCATTGATCTCCTTAAACAAAGCACAAGTCTGAAATTCCTGAATAGCTTTATTTTTAAGTGTTATTTTTAGAATTTCAATAACTCCTGATAAAGGAAATTTGTACCAGAAACCTCACAAAAACTGGGTTTTGCACACTTGATATCATAGAAAGTAAACATTTAATGAGCACCTGTATGTGCCAAATACTGTACTAGTCTATTTGATGTGCGTTATCTAATCTAGTCCTCACAATAATCCTGTTAGTTACATGCATCATCTCTTCCTTTGCAGATAAGTTCTGTAAGACTCCGAGAATAAGAAACTTGCTAAAATTATTTAACTTTCATCTAGTATAGAGTCTAGATCTGCCTCTAGGACTATCTGATTTTCAAACTTTGCTAAGAATTTTTTTTAAAAAAAAAAACTCTGGAAATTGCACATAAACTGTGGTTTAAAGCTTGGTTTAATACTCATAAGGTCCTGGATATGAGTCCCTTCTCAGGCAGTTACTAGCTGTGTGGAACTTAGGCAAGTGAGTTTCCCTCTATATTAGTTTCCTCACCTGTGAAATGAAGAAAATAGATCCTACTTGAGTGAGTATTAGAAGGATCAAGTAAAATAATTCACGTAATAAGTATAATAACTATTAGCTATTGGTGTGATCTCAAATGCCAAGATGGCTCCAAATGGAATAAATACAACACAAACGTACAAACACTGCCCTCAGCTATTCAGAGGTTGAATTTCCACACCACGGATCCCATTTCATCCTTCAATTAGTCCTGTCTTTTTTAGTCAATGTAGTAAAACTTTTAATGGGAAAAAATATATATGAAGTATCTGCATTTGATGGGTCTATGAGGACGATCTCTGCAGATTCATGTTCTCTCTTTCCCAAACTATCTCTAAAAAACTGAAACTTGACCACAACACCCTATTCCCAGACAGCCCATCTGCCTCCTTCACTCACCTGCTCTGGATACTTGCTACCAGTGATCTCTGCTACAGTGTTGAAGGAATCAGCATCTGGGTAGCTCCTTGCCCCCATCTTTAGCTGAATGACAATTCTGTTCCCACGAGAAACCATTCTTGACATCATTTCTGCATCTTCCACTGTAATACAGGCTGTTGGGATCTTTGGCACACCATCCTGGTATTCCTGGACACCTGTGTGAGGACTTGAGAAAAGAAGCCACCAGGTTACCCTAAAAGTGGAAATGGACCAAAAATATCTTTTAAAAAGTGTCTGCATTTGACATTTGACTTTCACTGATCTTTGTTTGCATATGAAGAAAAGGACAGGTGGGCAATATTGGTTTATTTGCTTTTGATGTGAATGTGATTTTTCTTTTTGGTAAATAGAAACTTGAATTTAATAACCATCTCATTGAAAATATTACATGAAATTTATTTTGATAATTTGGATGATCTTTTAAAGTTGCAAATTGCCTCAAACTCAGAAGAACATTAACAGTGCCTTCATGACCAAAGGGGAACACGTGGTCAAGAAGACCAAGAGAGCTCCAAAGCCCATCAGGAGACCCGCACATGTGGAAGAAAACTGGCCTGGATATACCCAGCTCTCTGGTCACTGACTGGCTCTGGTGCTACTCTATTCTCACTCAAACACCGAGGTCTGAAGACGTAGCCCTGCGTTGGTGGCAGAACGCCTCGCAGGAAAACTGAAGAACAATGGGAAATGTTTGCGTTCCCATGAGAAAAAGCACTGAACAAACTCAGGTTCCTGATTTTACTATCACAAGAAAAAGAAAACTATTATAATTTCGGTACTAATGGAGAAATATTACCCCAACTGGCCAAGTCTTTCCTGCTAATTTCCAGAAGCTTCTTACATTATCAGAAACACTTGTGATTGAAGTTTATATTAATCTACTATTGATTCGATCTCTGTACATGCTATTTGAGTATAGCAAACTCATTTTCTAAACTTCATCTTTGAAACTGTCCCTTTTTACCCCTGAGGTACAACTTCAAACCCTCCCAGATCACAATTCCCTTAGGACCAAGCAGGCACAGTTTCTGAGCGCACACCACATCCTCTCAGTCTATTCTCATCTTCTGTTAAAGCACAAGCTAATAGCCTCCTTTTTAAAATTCACTTTTCTTTTCATATTTCCATATTTGCTTCATACTACCTCATACTTACAAAAAAGCCTTTCTCCTCCTTTCAGTCACAACACATTTCTCTCCTGTACAAGTGACTCCAACCTCCACATGCATAAAACACAGTGATCTAGTCTTATCATTGCTTTCTTGGTGTGACTATATTGTTGTGACCACATGTCAGGTGACTTACTTAGAGAAATTACATAGCAAAGTGATTAAGAACAGGGGCTCTGGAACAAGACTATCCAGGTTCAAATCTAGGCTATGCCACTTATTTCTAATTGACTTGGCAAAGTTACATATCTTTGCATTAGTGGCTTCATCTAAAAATGGAGGCGATAATAATAATACCTATTTCATAGAGTTACTTTGCATATTTGACTAATTTATACAAGTAAATCACTTACCCTGGAACATAGTAAGCACTCAATAAATGCTAAATATTTATTTTATTAACTGACCTATTACATTATTCCTGCAGAGAGAGACTGTCTAATCTTAAATTCTTAGTACCATCTGAGTACACCTTTTATGAACGTTTCTTAAATGTTGACTGAAAATGTTACTCTCCATCAGGAGAGAGAGAAATGACTTATAAACTCAAAACCTATAATATAGAAACCCTAAAAATCTGAATCCTTGCTCTGGAACATGCCTTCTCCCCTCTAACTTCTGGTTCAGGGCAGGCTATGGAGTCACATATTCTAGGTCAGATTCTGGCTTTACCATTCTCTACCTGCATAACACCAAGCAACTTAGATTACCTCTCTGTTTCTGAGTTTCCACATATGTAAAGTGGACAATAATATTAGTATTGACCTCATAAGATTGCTATGAGAAATAAAAGAGATAGTATATGTACAGGATTTAAAACCATATTTGATTTATAGTAATTATTTAGTAAACATTCGCTGTTATTATTATTTCTTCAGTGCTAATTTTTCCCACTGAGTTAGTAGAGTGATTAATAGTCAAAAGTATTTTAAAACATGGAGAAAGACAATCTAAATATTTACCATTCATATTACCTTACGTTATGTCTGGGATTCAACAAACTCTCCTTGTTCTCAGACTCTCTTACTCGAGAGGAGGTCAGTATAACACTTCTTAATAGGCTATTTTAAATAATGTTTTTAAACAAATTTTTACTAATAAGTTACAGGTAAGAGTTCTTACACTGCAGTTAGCTAGGCATGAACCCATGGCTCCACTGATGAAAATAGCACCAAAAGGCATTTTCCAACAGTAGCTCTGAATTCAAGATATAAAAGCCTTCTAATTTGTTTCTGCAATTAAGCATGTCCTCTGGTGGTGGAGTATCCAGTACTGCTTAGTAGAATTTGGGAGAGAAAATGAAGACTCAACAATTTTATTTGGAGTCCTGTACTTTCAGTCAATTGTCCTACAAAGGATGATCGCTCTAAAAACCACCTTCCTGCCCCCATTTACAAGAACCACCTGTAATTTGACAAGAGCAAAGAGTAAACTACTAAGGAAGCCATAAAAAATCAAAATTTAAAGATTAATACCAATCCTTCACAAACTCTTCCAAAAAGTACAAGAGGAGAGAATACTTCCCAACTCATTCTACAAAGCCGCTATTACTGATACCAAAACCAGAAAAAGACAAAACAAGAAAAGAAAACTACAGACCAACATCTGTTATGAATATGAATGCAAAGAAATCTTAAACCAAATACAAGTAAACTGATACCAGCAACACATGAAAAGGATTATTCACCATGACCAAGTGGGATTTATCTCAGAAATGCAAGGTTGGTTTAACAAGGTTGGTTATATTACATTGGTTAATACAAAAAGACAAAAACCACATGATCATCTCAATAGATGCTAAAAAAGGAATTTGACAATATATAACACCCCTTCACGAAAAACTCAACAAACTAAGAATGGAAGGGAACTTCTTCAACATGATAAAAGGTGTCTACAAAAAACCCACAGGTAAAATCATACTTAATGGTGAAAGACTGCTTTTCCCCTAAGATCAGGAACAAGACAAGAATGTCTGCTCTCCCCACTTCTATTCAACATTGTACTGAAGGTTCTAGCCTTAGAAATTAGACAAGAAAAAGAAATTAAAGGAATCCAAATTGGAAAGAAAGAAGTAAAACTATCTTTGTGCACAGATGATATGGTCATATAGAAAATCCTAAGGAATCCACAAAACTATTAGAACCTATTTCAGGATACAATATCAATATACAAAAATCAATTGCATAATAACAATGAACAATATGATATACAATCATGCACTGCATAACGACATTTTGGTCAACATTAGATCACATATATGACGGTGGTCCCATAAGATTATAACCCAGCTGAAAAATTCTTATTGCCTCATGACATCATAGCCATCAACAAATTATTCACGTGTTTGTGGTGATGCTGGTGTAAAGAAACCTACTGTACTGCCAGTTGTATAAAAGTATAACATATACAATTACATACAGCGCATAATACTCAATAATGAATGACTATGTTACTGGTTTATATATAGTCACGCATCACTTACCAACGGGGATATGTTCTAAGAAATGCACTGTTAGGTGATTTCATCCTGGTGCGAACATCATAGAGTGTACTTATACAAATCTAGATGATATAGCCTACTACATACCAAGGCTATATGATATTAATCTTATGGGACCACTGTCATATACGCAGTCCATCATTGACTAAAATGTCCTTATGCAATGCATGACTGTATTTACTATACTATACTTTTTATTGTTACTTTAGAGTGTACTCTTTCTACTTATAAAGAGTTTACCATAAAACAGTATGTCATGTTATGCAGGCAGCAACCTCATACATCTCATGTTTATCATGTCTCTTGATTGCATCATTTTCTCTTGTGCTTGATTTAATCTCATGCTGTTTTGTTCATCATGGCCCCTAAGCATACAGAATCCACTGCTAATGTTGCCAGTAAGAGGTCATATCGAGAGATTGATCTGGAAACTAAATTAAAAGTGATGAAGGTGGAAAATCAGTGATGGTTATTTCTTGCTGGACAGGCACATCCCATTCCACCAGAGCTACAATCTTGAAGAACAAGAACAAAGTGATGGAAGCTGTTAAAGGATCTGCTTCACTGAAGACAACAAGACTAACAAAAATTCAACAAGGACCTATATCAGACATGGAGAAACTTCTAATGACCTGGATTGAAGACCAGACCCAGAAGTGCATCCCTCTCAGCAACATGATGATCAGGCCCAAAGCAAAAAGTTTGCCATGTTGAAAGAAAGGGCTGGACCCAACTATGATGTTGAATTTACTGCTAGCTGTGAGTAGTTTAAAAGACTGAAGAATCGTTATTCATTGCATAATGTGAAAGTGAGTGGTGAGTCTGTGAGTCCTGATGTGAAGGCAGATAAAGAATTTTTGGAAACTCTAGACGAGTTGATAGTGGAGGAAAATTGCTTGCCAGAGCAAAAGCTTAATATGGATGAACTTCCCTATTCTGGAAATGGATGCCTGAAAAGACTATCATCCATAAGGAGGCCAAGTCAATGCCAGGTTTCAAGGCTTTTAAGGACAGGATAGCAGCCTTGCTTGGGGGCAATGTTGCAGGCTACGAATTAAAACCCTTTGTAATCTGGCAGAGTGAGAACCCCAGACCTTCAAGCATATCAATACACACTGCCAGTATACTACAGAAGCAATAAGAAGTCATGGATGGCCCAGCTCCTCTCCCAAGACACACTCCTGAATCGTTATGCCAGTGAAATGAAGAAGTACTGTTTGGAAAATAACATACCTTTCAAGATTTTGCTTATTGTTGATAAGGCTCCCCAACATCCTCCATTTATTGGTGATCTTCATCCCAACATCAAAACGATACCTCTCCATACAAACACCACCTGTTTGATCCAACAAATGGATCAAGGAGTTATAGAAGATTTTAAGGCCTATGACCTGAGAAAGAACTTTGCCCAGGCTATTGCTGCAACTGAGGAAGACAATGAGAAGACACTGATGCAATTCTGGAAGGATTAAAACATCTATGACTGTGTCAAGAACCTTGCTTGGGCTTGGGGTGATGTCACCAAGGAACATATGAATGGTATCTGGAAGAAGAGACTCACGAGGTTCATCCGTGACTTCAAAGGATTTTCCAAGAATGAGGAGGTTGCAAAGATCAAAAATGCTGTGGTTGAGATGGCCAACAATTTTAACCTGGGTGTTGATGATGATGACATTAAGGAGCTCCTAGAGGTGGTTCCTGAGGAATTGACTAAGGAGGAGTTGTTGGAAGTGGAACAGAAATGCATAGCCAAAGAAGAGGCAAGAGAAAAAGAAACTACAGGAGAAGACAAAGAAGAACCTCCAAGAAAATTCACAGTGAAAGGTTTAGCAGAAGCTTTTGCAGACCTCAACAAGCTCCTTAAAAAGAGTGAAAACAGGGGCCAGCCCGGTGGCGCACTGGTTAAGTTCGCACATTCTGCTTCTCGGTGGCCCGGGGTTTGCTGGTTCGGATCCTGGGTGCGGACATGGCATGGCTTGGCAAAAGCCATGCTGTGGTAGGCGTCCCCTGTATAAAGTAGAAGAAGATGGGCATGGATCTTAGTTCAGAGCCAGTCTTCCTCAGCAAAAAGAGGAGGATTGGCAGTAGTTAGCTCAGGGCTAATCTTCCCCCCAAAAAAATAAGTGTGAAAACATGGACCTCAACACTGAAAGGTTTTCATTAACAGAAAAGAATGTTCATGGTCCACTATCTGCTTACAAGCAAATCTGTGATTAAAAAAAAAAAATCAAACCACCATGGACATCTTTCTGAAAAGAGTGACACCTCTTCAAGAAGATCCTCAGGCAGGTCATCAGGAGGCATTCCAGAAGAAGGTATTGTTATCATAGAAGATGACAGCTCCATGCATGTTATTGCCTCTGAAGACCTTCCAGTGGGACAAGAGGTGGAGGTGAAAGACAGTGATATTGATGATCCTGACTGTATAAGCTTAGGCTAATGTGTGTATGTGTCTTAGTTTTCAAAAAAATTTAAAAAGTAAAAAAGAATTAGGGGTCGGCCTGGTGGCATGGGGGTTAAATTTGCATGCTCTGCTTCAGTGGCCTGGGGTTCATGGGTTTGGATCCAGGGCATGGACCTACACATCTCTCATCAAGCCATGCTGTGCTGGTGTCCCACATACAAAATAGAGGAAGATTGGCACAGATGTTGGTTCAGAGACAATCTTCCTCAAGCAAAAAGAGGAAGATTGGCAACAGATGTTACCTCTGGAGCAAACTTCCTCACCAAAAAAAAAAAATTTAAAAATAGAAAAAGTTTATAGAATAAGGATGAAAGGAAGAAAATATTTTTGTACAGCTGTATGGTATGTTTGTGTTTTAACCTAAGTATTATTACAAACAAGTCAAAAACTAAGTTTACAAAGTAAAAAAGTTACAGTAAGCTAAAGCTAATTTATTATTAAGGAAAGAAAAACCTTTTTGAAGTAAAATTAGTGTAGCCTAAGTGTACAGTGTTTATGAAATCTACAGCAGTGTACAGTAATGTCCTAGGCCTTCACATTCACTCACCACTCACTCACTGACTCACCCAGAGCAATTCCCAGTCCTGCAAGCTCCACTCATGGTAAGTGCCCTGTACAGTGTACCATTTTATAACTTTTATACCATATTTCCATTGTACTTTTTCTATGTTTAGATATGTTTAGATACACAAATACTTAGCATTGTGTTACAATTGCCTACAGTATTCAGTACAGTAATGTGCTGTATAGGTTTGTAGCCTAGGAGCAATAGGCTATACTGTATAGCCTAGGTGTGTAGTAGGTTATATGATCTAGGTTTGTGTAAGCGCACTCCATGATGTTTGCACAACAACAAAATCACCTAATGATGCACTTCTCAGAAGGTATCCCCACTGTTAAGCAATGCATGACTTTAGTAGCAATACTGTAGCAACAATCTCAAAATTAAATTAAGTAAACAATTCCATTTACATCAGTGATAAAAAGAATAAAATACTACAGGTAAATTTAACAAAATAAGTGCAAGATTTGTACAAGGAAAACTGCAAAATATTGTTGAAATAAATTAAAGAAGATCTAAATAAATGGAAAGATGTCCCATGTTTATGGGTTGGAAGACTTAATATTGTTAAGATAGCAATATTCCTCAAATTGATCTACATATTCAATGCAATCCCTATCAAAAATTCCAGCTGCCTTTTCTGAGGAAATTGACAAGCTGATCCTAAAATTCATATGGAAAAGCAAGGAACTTGAAATAACCAACACAAGGTGAAAAAGTAGAACAAAGTTGGAGGATTCACACTTCCAAATTTCAAAACTTACTACAAATCTACAGTAATCAAAGAGAGTGTAGAACTGGTATAAGGATAGACCTACAGATCAATAGGATAGAATTGAGAGTCCAGAAATAAACCTATATAAGAATGGTCAATTCCTTTTCAACAAGAATAGTCAATTCCTTTTCAACAATGGTGCCAAGGCAATTAAAAGAGGATAGAAAAATATTTTCAATACATGGTACTGGGGCCAATCAGATATCCACAAGCAAAAGAATAAAGTTGCACCTGTATATCACAACACCTACAAAAATTAATTCAAAATGAATCACAGACCTAAAGGTAAGAGGTAAAACTATAAAACTTCATGATGTTAGGTTAGGAAATTGTTTCTTAGATACAGCACCCAAATCATAAGCAACGAAAGAAAAAATAGACAAATTGAACCCTCAAAATTGTTAACTTTTGTGCCTCAAAAGACACCACTAAAAAGTGAAACGACAATCCACAGACTGGGAGAAAAATTTGTAAATCATATGTCTGATAAGGCACTTGTATCTAAAATATATAAAGAGCTTTTAACAACTTAATAATAAAAAGGCAACCCAATTAAAAAATGGGTAAAGAATTTTAATAGAATTTTTCCAAATAAGATATACATCTGGACAGTAAGCACATGACAAAATGCTGAACATCATTAGCCATAAGAGAAGCATAAATCAAAACCACAATGAAATGCCACTTCACACCCATTAGGATAGCTATGATCAAAGAGACAAATAAAACAAGTATTGGAGAGGATGTGGAGAAATTTGAACCCCTGTACATTGCCAATGGGAATGTAAAATGGTGTAGCCACTTTGAAAAACAATTTGACAGTGCTTTAAAGAGTTACACATGTAGTTACCATATGACCCAGCAATTCTAATCCTAGGTATCTACTCAAGAGAAATGAAAATGCATGTTCACACAAAAATTTGCACACAAATGTTGATAGCAGCATTATTCATAATAGTCAAAAGGTGAAAACAACTTTAACGTCTATCAACTGATGAATAGATAAACAAAATGTGGTATATCTATACAATGGAAGATTATTCAGCAATAAAGAAATTAATTTCTTATACATGCTACAACATGGATAAACCTTGAAAACATTATCCTACCTAAAAGAAGCCAGTCACAAAAGACCACATATTGTAAGATTCCATTTATATGAAATGTCCAGAACAGGGAAATCCGTAGAGGTAGAAAGTAAATTTGAAGTTGCCTAGAGCTGGTGAGAAAGAAATGGAGACTGAATGCTCACAGATATAGGCTTTCTTCTGGAGATGATGAAAATGTTCTAAAATTAGATAGTGATGGTGGTTGCACAACTCTGTGAATATACTAAAAACCACTAAAAATTGTGCGTGTTAAAAGGGTAAATTTTATGAAACGTGAATTAGATCCCAGTAAAATTTCCGTTATAAAAAAAATAAGAATCTTAAGGTTCCAGATTTCTCTTTAAGGAGAAAATCCCGGTAACTATTTCATTCAAAAATCATGCTTCCATGGACCTGGCTTATGAGATGTGTGAAAACAAAGCCTGCTGGTGCTCTGTGTCTGTAACACAGTATACGCAAAATATAAAATGTAAGACTTAACTCAGTTTTTCAAATTTCACTAAATTTCTTGTGCATCTTGTGTAAAGTGACAATTTGAAGTCAGCTGAATATTTTCTATCTATGTAAAATAAGTGCAATGTTTAAACAAATAAGTTTGAAATTTCCCAACTGATTACCACACATCAATCAAACTCCCTTAATGCTAGTCACTTCTGATGCCCTCTTTATAAAAGATAGCAGGCAGCTTATGTTTCTGAGCATTTCAGAACTTGCAAAGCTCCAATCAATCCTTGAAAGGGTTTCAGTGTATATGTTAAATATCCAGCGAGAGGACAATTATGAATCCCTACTGAGGAATATGTAGGTTTTCACAGGGGCATATAATACATTGATTAAAATAAAAATTGTTCACAACATGATGAAGCCTTGGAAAGTTTCCTAAAGAAAGGTCTGGAGGTGGGAATGGTTGTGAAGATTGTGAGCTTTTGAAGCTATAGTCTTGTTTCTATGAGGGTTTTTAATTTCTTTAGTTAAAAGAGCACTTATTCTGTTTATTAGAAAGGTTTGTTTGATTTGAAAATAACTCTCTTGGAAAAATTACAATTGACTTTATTACTTTTTTTTTAGATCTAGCACCTTAAGAGTAAATTCATCTCAGACTTTTATACTGTCACTAACAACACAAAAAGCAAAAGGATTCATTTACAACATAATTTCACAAAAGGGAAAAACTCAAATATTTCCAATGCTCACAGGTGAAAAAAACCTGATGACGAGAGAGAAGATAGGACTAAATTTCATTCCCAATTTTTATGATTCAGTTGAAATGGCAGAAGAGAGACAGGAAAAAGACAAATCCTTGAATTCTATTCCATATTGATGACAGACTCCACAAGAACAAAACTCAACTGACATGTTTAATATCTTATGTTTACCTGCAGATCTCAGTAAGGACATTATTACAAACACAGTATCAGAGAGATGTACCTTCTTCCAAAATAGAGGAACCCAGACAACTCCACAACAGTGTAAGAAAGAAGGAAGATGGTCAAAATGCATAAAGGATAAAACTGCTTGGTTTTTAATATCCATAGCATACAGGAAGGACGTTTTTTCTCTAAAATACAAAAATTTAAAGAAGATTTAAAGATATAAGGGGGTAACTGCCTGTGAAATAAATATAAAAGAGAATTTACAATAGCTAAAAAATTTTATACTTAATATTTTTTCATCTAGAAAGTATTACATAAATACTAGTTTTTGTTATTATTATATTCATTGTAACCTAAAATAAACATCACAAAATATATTTGCTCTCTTCTTTCCTCTCTTATTTTGTTCTTCTTTATAATTTCTGCTAACTTAGACTTGCTTCATCACCTTAATTTGTTTTTATTTCTTATTTTCTCCTACAATCTTTTAAAAGAAAGATGTGTTTATGTATTAAGAAAGACAAAAACTTACCTTGGAATAACAAAAATGTTCAAATGGATAACTTGTTTAATAAAGATGACAATAATGATACAGATATGGAGGAACATAAAAATCATTTGGTAAATGAATTGGTAACCTTAACCAATGAAATGCTCTGTCCATATTACCAACTAAATACTGTTCTCAGCTTAAGCCCCGATAGGAAACAATTCTGATTAATTGGACTGGAAGGTATTTAAAGATCATCTAACCCAGATCACTGTCTTCTCATTCAGAAATAGCCTAAATTTCTACTATCAGCTCTGTTAAACAATGCCACTCTCTCATTACCTATAGAGCCCCAACACCCTCCTGTTAGAACAGAACTGAATATATAACTCATAGCACATGCTATAGATTGAATGTTTGTGTCCTCCTCCACCCCAAATTCATATGTCGGAATCCTAACCCCCAAGATGACTGTATTAGGAGGTAGGGCCTCTGAGAAGTGATTAGGTCATGAGGGCAGAGCCTTCTTGAGTGGATTAGTGCCCTTATAAAAGAGGCCCCAGAGAGATCCTGCACCTCTTCCACCATGTGAGGTTGCAGTGAAGCAGGCCCTCACCAGACACCGAATCTGCCAGCGCCATGATCTTAGACTACTCAGCCTCCAGAACTGTGAGAAATAAATGTTTGTTGTTTATAAGCCACCCAGTTTATGGCATTTTTGTTGTAACAGCCTGAACAGACTAGACAGCACATTTTATCAGAAAGGAAACAAGATAAGACACTTGAATGATTTAATATCCATTCTTGATTAAAACTCTGGGGAAAAAATGGAATGATTGATTTCTTTCGTGACATCAGGATTTTTAAAACAAAGCATCAGCTAAGTACTGAAGGAGAAATACTAGAGCCATGTTTTCAATGTGTGTTCTACAGAATACTAGGCCTAAGAAACTTGTAAGGGGGAGGAGATTCCATGGTTATATGAAGTTGTGAAACCATTTCCCCATTTTGAAGAGTCATGAAGCACATTAGCCTATGCTAGGCTCTGAGAAGTAGTATAGTTAAGAAACATGTTTGACTAAGCATTTCCCAAACATAATTGATGTTAGAACCCTTTCCATGTAACACTTTTATCATCTCGTAGACTTACCTGAGAAATACCTTTTGTGAAATGTTGATTCACTCTCCTTTAAGGAGAACCAAGGTGAGAATACAGTTTGTAACTGTCCGAATACAGCTTACTAAAATAATGCTAGCAATAGCATTTCCCACTCACCCAGCAAAGAGGTCTTTCTACAGCCAGAAAATAAGCTTCAAACACAAATATGGTATATAAAATATTTTGTAATCTGGCCCTGATTAGTTTCTTTTCTCAACTCCCGCCACTCTCCCCCATAAACCCGAATATACTCCACCTGCACTGATTTCTGATCACTCTCAAAAGATGCCTTTCCCTTTAACAATGTGGAACCTTGACTCATGCTGCTCCTCTCTCTGAACTATTCCCTACTCCGTTGCAACACCTGGGCATTTTTCTTCAAGGTGCAATTCAAATGGTCCTTCCTCTGCAACGTCTTCTGCAGACCGTTTGGGCAGAGTTGGAGACTCTCTCCCTGGGGACCTCCGTTTCCCCCTCCAAACTTCTGCCTTTACCCCTTGGTATATTATGTGATAATCATGTGTTTAAACACCCTTTACTAGATATGAGCTCCTCAAGAGTTAAGACCATGTCTAATTATTCTTTGTATAGCCAGAATTTATAGATTCTACCCTATTTTAAGTATTCATAGTTCTACTATATTTTTAAGTGCTCAATAAATATATACATGCTGTATGTATTTGATAATGAAATGTATGCAAAGAATAAGCAATAAAGAATGTCTTATATGATATTGCCTTGTCAGATTTTAAAATATATTACAAAGAGCAATCATCAAAGCACATTTTATTATAACCAATGAGTAGCATACAGATTCCAGAAGAAATTTAAATTATTATAAGAAAAGTTATAAAATACATAAAAGGGAAAGAATAACTATATAATAAATATTAATATAGTTGTATATGAATATGGAGAAAAATTAATTTGGATTCATACTTTACATTGCAATAAATTCCAGAAGGGTCAGTGCTGAGCACTTAAAAAAAATTATTTTAGTTCACAGAAAACAGAACAAAGTTTGTTACAGCTATTAGGGAAAATTTCCAAATACTAAAGAAATGTAAAATATAAACAGGAACAGAACACATCAAATGAACCGAAATTAACTTTATTTTTCAAAATAAAATGTGATCTAAAAAATATTTTTAAATAATAACAGAAAGAATGTAACATATGTATCTAATTAAAACTTACTATACAAAATATTTTGAAAAGCATTGATTAAAACTATCCAGATTCTACTTGGTTAGGGGTAGTGACAGATAGCTCTAGGGTGGTTTACCCAACACCACTCCCAAACACTTTCTCCCTTGCCTTCCTCTACATACAGGTTCAATAGCTGTATACTCAGTCTCCTAGCTTCCCTTGCAAGTAAAGGTTGGGCATATGATATGGTTCTGCCAATGAGATAGAGGCATCAGTGTCTGGGGAGCACATTCCTTCCCAAATATAAAGGCAAAGACTCAAAGAAAAAAACTCTTTCACTCTTCTGCCCTTCCTGTTTCTTCTCTACTTAGCACAAAGAGGAAAGCCTGGAAAGGCAGCAGCCATCTTGTGAGACCATAAGTTAATAAGCATAAGGAAGAAGGCATATCTACTGAAGATGGAGAAGCAGACAGACAGAAAGAGACTGAGACCCCAACAACAAGTATCCATCACTGATTTACTGTTAAGTATAGTAAGTAAACTCCTATTTCTTTTAAGCCACTGTGATAGTCAACTTTATGTGTCAACTTGACTGGGCTGTGGGGTGCCCATTTATTTGGTCAAAGCTCTTTCTGCGTATGTCTGTGAGAGTGTTTCTGGATGAGATTAATATGCACATTGGTAAATTGCTCTTACTAAGGCGGGTAGCCCTCATCTTATCAATGAAATCTGAATAGAGTAAAAATGCTGAGTAAGAGGAATTCCTTCTGCCTCACTGTCTGACCTAGGGCATTAGTATTCTCCTGCTTTCAGATTAAAACTTACACCATTGGCTCTCCTAGTTCTCAGGCCTCCAGACTCAGACTGATACTATAACACCAGTTCTCCTGAGTCCCCAGCATGCCAACTACAAATCTTGGGACTTCACAACCTCCAAAATCATGTGAGCCAATTCTTCGTAATAAAACTCTTATATACATGATACATAAATAACATATAAATCTCTTGTATATATACTAAATCTCTAGGTATACACATCCTATTTGTTCTCTTTTTCTGAAAAACTTTGACTAAAACAGCCACCATGAGTCAAATTTCCTTTTATTTGCAGCCAAATATATTCCCAGCATTTGCAATGACCAAATTAGACAAATCAGTGCATTGCATATTTAAAAATTATAAATATTGAGCTTTTCCTTTTATAAACATACTGCTTCATATCAAGTAAATAAATACAAATTAAAATTAGTGAAAGGAAGCCATTATAGAGGATTCTGGGAAGATGGAGGAGTAAACTTGCCCTGCAAGAAATGCTCAAGAGAGTCCTGCAAGGCCAGCCTTGTGGCCAAGTGGTTAAGTTTGTACACTCTGCTTCAGCGGCCCAGGGTTCACCAGATCAGATCCTGGGTGCAGACCTACACACTGCTCATCAAGCCATGCTGTGGTGGCATCCAACATAGCACAACTAGAATGGCTTACAACTAGGATATACAACTATGTACTGAGGCTTTGGGGAGAAAATTTTTAAAAAGAAGATTGGCAACAGATGTTAGCTCAGAGCCAAATTTCCTCACCCCCCAAAAAACTAAACTAAACTAAAATGAAATATTTTAAAAAAGAGAATCCTGCAGAGTGAAATGAAAGGACAGTGAGACAGTAACTTGAAGCCATATAAAGAAATAAAGATCACAGTGAAGATAAATAAATGAGCAATTATAAAAGACATTTTTACTGTAACAATGGTTTGTAGCTCAACTTTTTGTTTTCTACATGATTTAAGAGACTCATGTATTTAAAATGATTATTAGTTTATGTTTGGGGGCACATAATATATAAAGATGTAATTTTGTGACATTAATGACCAAAAGGGTGGGGATGGAGCTGTAAAGGAGCAGAGTTTTTGCATGTTACTGAAGTTAAGCTGGTATAAATTCAAATTAGAATGTTATAAATTTAGGATGTTAAATGTAATCCCCATAGTAACCACAAAGAAAATAGTTCTAGAATATAAACAAAAGGAAATGGAAAGAAAATGCAAAAATTCCACTACAAAAAAATCAACTAACACAAAAGAAGACAGTAATGCAGGAAATGAGGGACAAAAATGCTATGAGGCATAAAGAAAACAAACAGCAAATGACAGAAGTAAGTTCCTACTTAGCAATAACTATTTTAAATGTAAATGGATTAAACTCTCTGATCAAAAGACAGAGACTGGCAGAATGGATTTTTTAAATCATCCAACTATATGCTATCTACAAGAAACTCAGTTTAGAGCCAAAGACACAAATATATTTAAGGTGAAGGATGGAAAAAGATATTCCGTGTAAATAGTAACGAAAAGAGAATGGTGTAGCTATACTAATATCAGACAAAACAGACTTTAAATCAAAAAACATTACAAGAAACAAAGAAAGATATTATATAATTAATAACAGGGTTGATACAACAAGAAGACACAACAATTGTAAACATTTACGTACCTAGTGACACACCATCAATATATATGAAGCAAAAACTGAACAGAATTGAAGGTTTACCTTCAATTACCTCAAGCCACAATAATGGTTTGAGAATTCAATACCTAACTCTCAATAATGGATAGAACAAACAGACAGAAGATAATTAAGGAAACAGAGGACTTTAGCATCACAACAAACCAATTAGATCTAACAGACATATACAGACCACTCTACCCAACAACAACAGCAAACACATTCTTCTTAAGTGCACATGGAATGTTTTCCAGGATAGAACATATGTTAGGCCACAAACTACGTCTCAACAGATTTAAAAAGATACGTATCATGCAAAGTATCTTCCCTGTCCACAACAGAATGAAGTTAGAAATAAATAACAGAAGGAAAATTTGATAATTCAAATATTTGTTGGAATTAAACAGCACACTCTTAACCAACCAATGGATCAAAGATGAAATCACAAGGGAAATTACAAAACATTTAGAGATGAATGAAAACAAAAACATAACATACCAAAACTTATGGACACAGCAAAAGCAGTGCTTAGGAGGACATTTATAGCTATAAATGCTTACATTAAAAAAAAAAAAAAAAAAAAAAAACAGGAAAAATCTTGTCAACAACCTAACTTTACAACTTAAGTAACTAGAAGAAGAACAAACGAAATCCAAAGCTAACAGAAGGAAAGAAATAAAGATTAGAGCTAGAGACAAATAAACAGAGAAGAGAAAAAGACAGAGAAAATCAATGAAACCAAAGTTTGTTCTTTGAAAAGATGAACAAAATTGACAAACCTTTAGCTAGATGGACTAAGAAATAAATAGTGTAAGACTCAAATTACTAACATTAGAAATGAAAGTGGGGACATTACTATTGATTCTACAGAAGTAAAAAGGATAATAAGAGAGTACTGTGAACAATTAAATGCTAACAAATTGGATAATCTAGATGAAATGAACAAATTTCTAGAAACACAAAACCTATGAAGACTAAATCATGAAGAGATAGAAAATCTGACTACATCTATAACTAGTAAGGAAATTGAATCAGTAATCAAAAATCTCCCAACAAAGAGAGATGGCTAGATCTGATGGCTTCAGTGGTGAATTCCAGCAAACATTTAAAGAAGAACTAAAACCAGACTTTCTCAAACTTTTGCAATAACTTGAAGAGGAGGGAATACTTCCTACCTCATTCTATGAAGCCAGCATCACCCTGATACCAAAGCCAGGCAAAGACACTACAAGAAAAGAAAACTGCAGAAAAATATCCCTTATGAACATTGATGCAAAATTCCTCAACAGTATACCAGTGAACAGAATTCAGGAGCAAATTTAAATGATTATATATCATGCCCAAGTGGGATTTATTCCTGAAATTCAAGGATAGTTCAACATACAAAAATTGATCAATATAATACACTACATTAACAGAATAAAGAAAAACCCCATATGATCATCTTAATTAATGAAGAAAAAACATGTAACAAATTTCAATTTATTATTTAATTCAATTTAATAAAAACACTCAACAAACTAGGAATAGAAAGAACCTACTTCAACATAATTAAAGCCATATATGAAAAACCCACAGTGAACATCATACTCAATAATGATAGACAAATTTTTTCATCTAAGATAAGGAACAAGGCAAGGATGCTCACTTTTGCAATGTCTATTCAACATAGTACCAGAAGCTCTAGCCAGAGAAATCAGGTAAGAAAAACAAATAAAAGGCATCTAAATTAGAAAGGAAGAAGTAAAATTATCTTTGTTCAGAGGTGATATGATCTTACATGTAGAAAACCCTAAAGACTTCACAAAAAAAAAACTTTTATAACTATTAAATGAATTCAGCAAAGTAGCAGGATACAAACCCAACACAGAAAAATCAATTGGATTTCTATACACAAACAATGAACAATCAGAAAAGGAAATTACAAAAACCACTCCACTTACATAGCATTAAAAAGAATAAAATACTTAAGAATTAACTAAACCAAAGAGGTGAAAGATTTGTACAATGAAAACTACAAAACATTGCTGAAAGCAATTAAAGAAGTCATAAATAATGGGAAAAACATACCATGTTCATGAATTAGAAAACTTAATATTGTTAAGATGTCAATACTATCCAAAGCGATCTGCAGTTTTATGTGATCGCTTCAAAATACTAAGGATATTTTTTTGCAGAAAAAAACCCATCCTAAAATTTATGTGGCATCTCAAGAGACCCTGAACAGCCAAAACAATCTTGAAAAAGAAGAATACAGCTGGAAGATTCACATTTTCTGACTTCAAAATTTACTACAAAATTATCACAATCAAAACAATATTATACTTGCATAAAGACAGACATATAGACCAATGGAATACAACAGAAAGCCCAGAAATAAACCCTCACATATATGGGATTTTTGGCAAGCATGCAAAGACCATTCAATGTGAAAGGGCAAACTTTGAACAAATGGCTCTGGGAAAACTGGATATCCACACTCAAAAGAATGAAGTTGGACCCTTACCTAACATCATACACAAAAATTAACTCCAAATGGATCAAAGACTTAAATGTAAGCCCTAAAACTTTAAAACTCTTAGAAGAAAATAAGGCAAAAGCTTCATGACATTGGGTGTGCAATTATTTCTTGGATATGGCACCAAAGGTACAGACAATGAAAGAAAAAATAGACAAATTAGACTTCACGAAGATTAGAAAATTTTGTGCATCAAAAGACAGTATCAACAGGTAGAAAGGCAACACACAGAATGGGAGAAAATGTTTGCAAATCATATGTCTGATAAGGGATTAATATGCAAAATAAAGAGAGCACTCTGAAACCTCAACAACAAAAAACCAAACAACCCAATTCAAAAATGGGCAAAGAACTTGAACAGCCATTAGAACAAAGAAGATATATAATGGCCAACAAGCACACAAAAAGATGCTCAACATCACTAACCATTAGGGAAATGCAAATGAAAACTACAGTGAAATACCACCTCACATTCCCTAGGATGTCCCTAATCAAAAAACAAAATAAAAAGCTATGGTGAGGATATGGAGAAACTGGAACCCTTGTGCACTGTTGATGGGAATGTAAATTGGTATAGTCTCTTTGGAAAACAGTATGGGTTGTTTCTCAAAAAATTAAAAATAGAACTATCGAGGTGATGTCAGCAACATGGCAGAGTGAGTGGTTTTTTTTGTCTCTCCCTTTTCAAACTACAACTAAATGGACACTCACTGATCAACAGAGGATACTCACACAGCACCTCAGGACAGCTGAGAGACCTGCAGTGCTATACATCGGAAGGTGGATGGACTACCCCCCAGGAGGAGGTGGCGATAGGTGAGAAATCTCCAGCCCCAAGACAGCCCAATACCTACAAGCAACTCTCTCCTGGCTGAAGTGCTCATAGCACCACCATGGCCCCAAGGGTGGGCATGTGCCTTGGTGAAACTGTGGAAAAAGGTGACTACAGACCTAAGCCCCCCGTGATTGCTCTTTGGACCAGTGGGAAAATTCGCAGTCCCATTGCAGCCCCAGGGAGAGTCTTGAGCTCAGACTCAGTAGGGAGGCCCCACCCACCAAGCACAAAGGCTGGTGCAACCTAGGAGCAGACATGGTGTGGCTGGGCAAGCAAACCACCAGCTGCCTTAAACACCCATAGCTCTGCTGTGGCCCCAAGGGAGCAAGTGAGATTCAGCAGGACTGTGGGAATGGGTGGGGACAATTCAGAGCCCCAGTGTGATCACTCCTTGGTCCAGTGGGAAAATCCATGGTCCCACGGTAGCCCCAGGGAGAGACCCAGCTCAGCCCTAAGGGAGAGGCCCCACTCACCAAGCACAAATGCAGGTGCTACTTAAGAGCAGACGTGGCATGGCTGGGCAAGTAAACTGCCATCTGCCTTAAAGGTCCATACTCTGCTGTGGCCCAAAAGGGGTAAGTGAGATCCAGCAGGACCAGACTGCAGCGGAGCTGCAAGTCTGGGCAAACAAGCTCCCAGCTGCCTCAAAAGCCCTTGACACTGCTGCAGTCCCTAAGGGGGGTGCATATGTAGGTGGGTCTTTGGGAGCAGGTGGCAGCAACCCGAAGCCCCCATGTGATTGTTTACTCACTTGATGGGAGACCCCACAAGGCCACTGTGATCTCACGGAGTGGCACAGTCTCGGTCAGGAATAACTGACAGGGATCCTGGTGAGCACAGATTACATGGCTTCTGGCCCCTGCCCCCGTGGCAGCAAATGGAAGCAGTAACCAAACTCCATCTCTATGGGGAGGCACAAATCCACCATATCAAGCAGTATCAAAAAATATATTAAATCTCTGGAACAGAAGGAAAATGACAAGTACCCAGAAAACAATCCCAAAGACACAGAAATCTATAACCTAAATTACAAAGAATTCAAAATAGCTATCATTAAAAAACTCAATGAGTTAAAAGAGAATACAGATAGACACCTCAATGATTTCAGGAGCTATGTCACAAAAGAGCTTTAAACTATAAAGAAGAACCAATCAGAAATGTGGGAGATGAAAAACACAATGGATGAGATTAAGAAAAATCTGGACTCCCTGAGCAGTAGGGCTGATAATATGGAGGACAGACTTAGCAGCCTGGAGGACAGGAACATAGAAATGCTTCAGATAGAGGAGGAGAGAGAACTAAGACTAAAAAGAAATGAAGAAACTCTCTGAGAAACATCCAACTCAATTAGGAAATGCAATATAAGGATTCTAGGTATCCTAGAGGGAGAAGAGAAGGAGAATAGAACAAAAGTTGTTCAAAGAAATAATAGCTGAGAACTCCTCAAACCTGGGGAGGGAGCTAGAAATCCATGTTACAGAAGCCAATAGATCTCCAAACTTTATCAATGTAAAAAGACCAACTCCAAGGCATACAGTAGTAAAGCTGGCAAAAGTCAATGACAAAGAAAAAATATTAAGGGCAGCAAGGCAGAAGAAAATAACCTACAAAGGAACCCCTATCAGGCTGTCATCAGATTTCTCAGCATAAACCTTACAGGCTAGGAGATAGTGGAATGATATATTCAAAACTCTGAAAGACAAAAACTTTCAGCCAAGAACACTCTATGCAGTGAAAATATCATCCAAATGTGATGGAAACATAAAAACTTTCCAAGATAAAGAAAAGTTAAGGGAGTTCATCGCCACAAGACCCACCCCTACAAGAAATTGTCAGGAAGGCCCTCATACCAAAAAAAGGAAGGGGGTTACAAAATCCTGAGCAAGGTGATAAGGAGAAAAACAAAAACAGAAAATTGCAGCTCTCCATCTGAACAGGTTAGCAAGAGCTTAATAATAACATGAACAATAAAGGAAAGGAAAACACCAAGAATAAATATAATCTTGTCATTTTAACCATAAACTCACAACACAAAAAGAAAAAACATGTGACAATAACAACTTAGAAGGGGAAGAGGAAAGGGATGGAACCAGCTTAGACTAAGGAGATGACAGGCTATCAGAAAATGAACCATCTCATCTATGAGATGTTTTATACAAACCACATGGTAACCACTAAACAAATAAGTAAAACAGAGACACAAATTACAAACAAGAAAACTAAGAAAACCAGCATAGAAAACAACCTAACTGAATTGGTAGTCCATAATACATGGGACGAGAAACATAGGAAACGCAGGAGAATCAGAAAATGAGCGATAAAATGGCAGCATTGGGCTCCCACATTTCAATAATCATTCTAAATGTAAATGGATTGAACTCTCCAATCAAAATACATAGAGTGGCAAGATGGATTAAAAAACAAGACCCAGGGGCTGGCCCCATGGCCGAGTGGTTAAGTTCGCTCACTCTGCTGCAGGCGGCCCAGTGTTTCGTTGGTTCAAATCCTGGGCGCAGACATGGCACTGCTCATCAAACCACGCTGAGGCAGTGTCCCACAAGCCACAACTAGAAGGACCCACAATGAAGAATATACAACTATGTACTGGGGGGCTTTGGGGAGAAAAAGGAAAAAAATAAAATCTTTAAAAAAAAAAACAAAAAACAAGGCCCAACAATATACTGCCTCCAGGAAACACACCTCAGCCCTAAAGATAGACACAGACTCAGAGTCAAGGGATGGAAGATGATACTCCAAGCTAATAGTGAACAAAAGAAAGCTGGTGTTGCCATATTTATATCAGACAAAGTAGACTACGAGACAAGACAGGTAAAGAGAGACAAAGAGGGGCAGTATATAACAATAAAATGGACACTCCACCAAGAAGACCTAATACATAAATATATATGCACCCAAGACAGGAGAGCCAAAGTACATAAAGCAACCATTAACAAATCTAAAAGGATATATCCAAAACAATATAATAATACTAGGAGACTTCAACACCCAAATTACACCAATGGATGGGTCATCCAGACAGAAAGTCAACAAGGAAATTGTAGAATTAAATGAAAAACTAGACCAGATGGACTTAATAGATATATATAGAACACTCCATCCATCGAAAACAGCAGGTTACATATTCTTCTCAAGTGTGCATGGAACATTCTCAAGGATAGACCATATGTTAGGAAACAAAGTAAGCCTCAATAAATTTAAGGGGGTTGAAATAATATCAAGTATCTTTTCTGACCATAATGCTACGAAACTAGAAATCAATTACAAGAAAAAAAGCTGAGAAAGGGACAAAGATGTGGAGATTAAACAACATGCTACTGAATGACCAATGATTCATTGAAGAAATCAAAGGAGAAATCAAATATTATCTGGAGAGAAACAAAAATGAAAACACACCATAGCAACTCATTTGGGATGCAGCAAAAGAAGTCCTAAGAGGGAAATTCATTGCAATACAGGCTCACCTCAACAAACAAGAAAAATCTCAAATAAGCAATCTCAAATGACACCAAACAGAATTAGAAAAAGAAGAAGAAACAAAGCTCAAAGTAAGTAGAAGGAGGGAAATAATAAAAATTAGAGCAGAAATAAATGAAATTGAGACAAAAAAGACAGTAGAAAGGATCAGTGAAACAAACAGCTGGTTCTTCAAGAAAATAAATGAAATTGGCAAACTCCTAGCCAGGCTCACTAAGAAAAAAAGAGACAAGACTCAAATAAATAAAATCAGAAATGAAAGAAGAGAAATTACAATGGGTACCACAGAAATACAAATATTATAAGAGAATAATATGAAAAACTATCTGTCAACAAATTGGACAACTTAGAAGAAATGGATAAATTCTCAGACTCCTACGACCTCCCAAAACTGAAACAAGAAGAAATAGAGAATCTGAATAGAACAATCACAAGTAAAGAGATTGAAACAGTAATAAAAACCCTCCCCAAAAATAAAAGTCCAAGACCAGACAGCTTCTCTGGAGAATTCTAACAAACATTCAAAGAAGATTTAATACCTACTGAAAGCCCAGAAATAAAACCACACATCTAGGGACAGCTAATCTTCAATGAAGGAGCTGAGAACATACAATGGAGAAAGGAAAGTCTCTTCAACGAATGGTATTGGGAAAACTGGACAGCCACATGTAAAAGAATGAAAGCAGACCACTCTCTTATGCCATTCACAAAAAATAACCTCAAAATGGACCAAAGACTGGGAGGTAAGACCTGAAATCATAAGACTTCTAGAAGAAGATATAGGCAGTACACTCTTTGACATTGATCTTAAAAGGATCTTTTCAGACACCATGTCTTCTTGGACAAGGGAAACAATAGAAAGAATAAACAAGTGGGACTTAGCCAAAGAGTTTCCACAAGGCAAGGGAAAACAGGATTGAAATGAAAAGACAACCCACCATTAGAAAAGAATATTTGCAAATCATATATCTGACAAAGAATTAATCTCCATAATATATAAAGAACTCACACAACTCAACAACAAAAAATCAAACAACCCGACCAAAAAATGGGCATGGGGATATGAACAGATATTTCTCCAAAGAAGATATACAGATGGCCAATAGGCACATGAAAAGATGCTCATCATCACTGATCAGCACAGAAATGCAAATCAAAACTACACTAAGATATAAACTTACACCCATTAGAATGGCTATAATAACCAAGACAAAAAGTAACAAATGTTGGAGAGGTTGTGGAGAAAAGGAACCCTCATATGCTGCTGGTGGGAATGCAAACTGGTGCAACTACTATGGAAAACAGTATGGAGATTTCTCAAAAAATTAAAAATAGAAATACCATATAACCCAGCTATCCCACTACTTGGTATCTATCCAAAGAACTTGAAATCAGCAATTCAAAGAGACACATGCACCCCTATGTTCATTGCAGCATTATTCACAATAGCCAAGACATGGAAGCAACCTAAGTGCCCATCAAGTGATGACTTATAAAGAAGATATGGTATACATATACAATCCAATATTACTCAGCCATAAAAAATGACAAAATCGTCCCATTCACAACCACATGGATGGACCTTGAGGGTATTATGTTAAGCAAAATAATCTAGATAGAGAAAGACAAACTCTGTATGACTCCACACATATGTGGAAGATAAACAAACACATGGACAAAGAGAACAGATTAGTAGTTACCAGGGGGAAGAGGAGTGGGGGGTGGTCACAAAGGGTGAAAGGGCACACTTATAAGATGACTGACAAATCATAATGTACAACTGAAATTTCACAATTTGTAAGTGTCATAAGCTCAATTAAAAAAATAGAATTACCATATTATCTGGCAATTCCACTTCTGGGCATATACCCAAAATAATTAAAAGCAACTTCTCAAAGAGATATTTGTACACTCACATTCATAGCAGCATTACTTACAATAGCTGAAACATGGAAGGTACCCTAGTGTTCATTGATAGATGAATAGATAAGCAAAGTGTGGTATATACATACAATGAAATATTAACCATTAAAAAGGAAGGAAATTCTGACATATGATACAACATGAATGAACACTGAAGTCGTTATGCTAAGTGAAATAAGGCAGTCACAAAAAAGACAAATACTGTATGATTCCACTTATATAAGGTATTTAGAGTAGTTAAGCTCGTAGATGCAGAAAGTAGAATGGTGGTTTCCAGGGACCGGGGGGAGGAGAAAATGGAGAGTTACTATTTAATGGATATACAGTTTCAGTTTTACAAGATGAAGAGTTATGGATATGGATGGTTTTGATGACTGCATAACATTATGAATGAATTTAATACCACTGAAATGTACACTTAAATGATTGAGATCGTAAATTTTAAGTTATTTGTGTTTTTAAAAGCCATTACATATATAATTTAAAATAAAATCCAATATTGTGTAAACTTGGGGAGAAATTATACATATATCCCATGCTGATTGTACTGTAAATTAGTTTGATATTTCTAGAATGTGATCTCTAAATATGTAGCAAGAACTATAAAAATTCTTACTTTGGTTATTCTCCTTTGCAGAACAAACTCCTTGGCAATATTATAAAATAAGAAAAGAAATTTATTCTAAGATGTTTCCTGCATCTCTGTGTATAAATGTGAAAATTCTAGAAACAATCCAGCAGAGGATCTTCAGGAGATGGAAGAGGAAAATGAAAGACTTGCATGGCAGGTAAATAGCCAACAGCAATTCATGGAAACATGTAGATTAAGTAATGTGAAGTTAAACAAAATAAAAGAACTGAACACAATATGCGCATGATAAAAATTGACCATGAATTTGGAGTGACGTAAATTGAGTTAATATTCACTTGATTCTTTGAGAAACTACAGTCATTCTGTTCTATAATCATGTGAACTGCAGCATTACCAACAAACAGAATTAAATTCTTAAAAGTCTGTGCCACAGCCTGTAAAATAACCTGGAAGCAAAGCCTGAAGCTATCACAGTAGCAATTTAAATCCTTGAAATTCTACATCACAGGCATTTGAGCACCTGTGGCAAATTAAAAGAAAAATATCTGTTGACATTTTCTTTTCCTCTACCATCAATTACATGAAATACTTGCAGCTGAATCCTTCTGCGGTGCCAGTCCATCAATGTGCCATCTAAGCAGAATACAATGCTAATATTTTCTTGATGTCAATTACGTTTGTGTTCAAGGACTCTTCCTGTACATCTGGTAGTGTTTTAACTATTCACATTTATGTACATCTTCTCAGCCTCTGAGGCAATAGGTACATGTTTTAATCTTCTAATCTTTAGAAAGACTGTATGTGAGATCTCTGTCCCACCATGATACAGAGGGGCTCAGAATTAATTCTGAAAAGACTGCTGGTATGAATAGGAAATCAGTACTCAGTTACGTCAAAGGAGGAAAATAATGTCTACAGACAGCATCTCTGAATCATTATCAGTAAATTTGGTTAAATCATACATTTCCATAAAATAAAAATAACGCCCTACGCTTTGATTTAAAATTTTCCTCCCTTTTTTTACGCTTTACTTCGGTATCAACATTTTTCCCCTTCGTTTTAGGCACCATGAAAAGGCAAATAAGTAGTGGAGCTTTGTACCCTACAGATTTAAGGAAAGGTGATTCTTGTTCCATGGACCCCTAAAGCATAAATCCTCCCATCAAAATCACAAAATACTACAAAGAGAAGTTAAACTCTCTGACAGAGAAGTCCGTGGAACGTTCCAAAAAAAAATTAATGATAAAAATAGCTAGCACTTACTGATCATTTGCTACCTGGTTGGCAGTGTTCTGAGTGTTTTTACCAGTCACTACAACCCTATGAAGTAAGGAGCCATTGTCCTCACTTTATAGATAAGGAAATCGAAGCACAGAGAGGCTAAACACACGGTCTCACAGCTGGAAGTTGACAAAGCCAGAATTGAACATGACAGTCTGGCTCTAGAGATACTCTTAACCTATATAGTATCTATGTTATATTGCCACTCATCACACTAGTAACAATGATGATGATTTTGATGATGATAGTGGTGGTGATGATGACGATACTGATGATTACTGTTAACAGTAATGAAAATAATTACTATATCTATTGGATATTTAAGACAAACTGAGCTAAGCAATTTCATACATTATCTTATTTAATCTGCATATCAATTCTAAGATAGATATACCCATTTCTGAAGTGAACTGACAAACACAGAGTTTGAAGTGCTCTGGGCAAGAAATAATGAACTTTGAGACCAAGCTTTTACTGTTTCAGGTTCAAGAGAACCACACAGCAGCTTTTAGTCTTTTACATTCCTTCTGAGGGGCAGACTTGAAAGAAATGATATATTGTGTTGGAAAACACTTGCACTGTGCCTGACAGATAACATGTGGCTTATAAATGGTATTATCATCATCACCACCCATATTTTGCATATACTTTTATATCAAAGTATCATAGAGCATTGTATTTATTTATACATTTTATACCCAATACACATCTTTATCTCTTCCAGACAGACCATCAGCTCCATGAGAACAAAGACATTATCTTTTTTGCTTTTGTGTAGCCAGCATTAAGCACCGTTTTCAGTCCACAATACATGCTCAGAAAACATTTATTGAATTTTACTAACCTATGACCTCTGATACCAACTTTCTCTCATTGTAGTATCATCTCCTTGAACTTTGTTTTCAGTTTTTCCCCAGGCAAACTTTACTATTTATTGATTAGTGTCCGAATCCCAGGGATGGCTTGCTGAAACACAGATCATTGGGCTCAACATACAGAATTTCTGATTCAGTAGGTCCTGGGTGGGGCCAGGGAGTACGCATTTCTAACAAATTCCCAGGTGATGTAGATATTGTTGGTCCTGAACGTTGCAGAATTCAAGCCTTAAGCAGTAGAAAGGATTTATGCAAAGATAGGTAGGTCCTTGCAATGGAAAAAGTGCATTCTCCACAGAGTACTCATTTCTCGAGAATCAATCACGAATATACACAAATATGTACTATGTACAAGACACTAATAAAGATGCTGTGAAAGAATCAGTCCCTGCTCTCAAGGAACTGACATTTATTTGGAACAATATTGCTTTTATGCAAAGTGTGACTATAGAGTTACAGACATAATGGACATAGTAACAAACCTACTCAAATTCTCATAACAAACGGAGTGTTATCCTGCCAAGCCATCATTGTGGGAGGCTGCACAGTTATTGCAATCATCCCCATTGCTCTAAACATTTTTGGAACTTTTTCCTCTAAAATTGCCTTCAGAACATTTGGCAGCCTTCCAAATGGTCTAAATAGAGGCAAAATTTTGTATTTTAAAATTAGAATTGATTTTTGCAAACAGGCAAAATATTATGAACAAAATGAATGAAGGATTTAGGGTTCAAAACCAAGATATGTTATAAAATAATGAAACTCCTTTTTAATGCATAGTTAATCAATTGGCTCTAAAGGCAATTTCAAACGAAGTATCAGAAACGTTTGCAACAATAGCACCTGTGTTAGAGTTTGTGTATAGACTTAGAAAGTATTTACAAAATAATGCCGATTAGATGTATATATTCTAGTATATTTGCTTAAAATTATTTATTCCAACAGTATTTCTTTTTAAAAATTGCAGTAACCTAAAAGCTCAGGAATATGGAAATGGCAATATAAATTATGGTGTTCAATTTCAATGGAATAGTCTGTAGTCATTAAAATATTAATTATGAAGTCTATAAAGCAACATGAAAATTTTTGATACAATATATAGAAAATGCCAAGTTCTAAGTAAAGTATGATATGCAATATAAAATTTTATGCACAAAGAATAGAAGGAAATAAAGGATAATAGAAATAAGTTTAGATGGCAAGAGAAATGACAACTTTTTCTTTTGAACTTCCTCATTTTCATACAACTACAAAATTTAGACTTAAAAAAGGAATTTTTATCTCAAAGTTGCTGTTGATAATTGCCAGAATGACAGAAAAATATAGGCAAGTCTAATTATAAATATTATGAGAATGAAGGTATGAATGCTTGTATTTGTATGTGATATGAGTTATTGAATACACCTGAAGTCAGCTAAAGGAACACCTTGAATACAGATATGTAGGAGGAAATATTCCCCAATTGTTTGAGAATCTGAAGATATGTACAGTGACCTGGCACGTAATTTATGAAAACGTAGTGAGTATGGGTCCATTTGATGGTCTAAACCATATTCCAACCTAAATACATATGATCCCGTGTATCAGTCAAGACAGGTTAAATTATGCTGTGATAACAAACAGCCCCTAAGATTCCATTCACTAAAGCAATGAAGGTTTTATTAATTTCAGCTTTATTGATTTATAATTGACATATAAAATCATAAGATATTTGACTACATCAAGATGACTTGATATATGCATACACTGTGAAAGGATTTCCCCCATCTAGTTATCTAGTTAACACATCTATCACCTCACATATACATATTTATCTTTTTTTTTTGGTGAGAACATTTAAGTTCTACTCTATTAGTAAATTTTAATTACACAATACAGTGTAATCAAATATAGTCACCATGTTTTACATTTGATCTTCAACTTTGTTCATCTTGCAGCTGAAAGTATGAAGCCTTTTACCAGCCTCTCCCTATTCCCCTGCACGCCACCCCCCGCCCCCCACCCCCGCCAGGCCTGGCAATCACTTTTCTACTCTCTGTTTCTATCAGTTAGGCTTTTTTCCCTTTTTTTTTTTTTTTTTTTTTAAGATTCCATATACAAGTGATACCATACGGTATTTGTCTTTCTCCAGCTGGCTTATTTCACTTAGCATAATGCCCTCAAGGTCCATTCATGTTGTCACAAATGGCATCATTTCTTTCTTTCTCATGGCCAAATAAGATTCCATTGTGTATACAGTTGGTTCTCCTATCTGCCGATGCAGAACCCATGGATATGGAGAGCCAACTAAAGGACTTGAGCATCTATGGATTTTGGTATCTGCAGGGGTCCTGGAACAAATCCCTCACAGATACTGCAGGATTACCGTGTATATATATAACAACATATTTATCCATTCATCTGTTGACAGACATATAGGTCGCTTCCACATTTTGGTTACTGTGAAGAATGCTGCAATGAACACGGAGGAGCAGATATCTCTTCAATATCCTGTTTTCATTTCTTTTGGATTTGTAACTAGAAGTGGGATTGCTGGATCATATGGTACTTTTACTTTTAATTTTGTGAGGGACCTCCATACTGTTTTCCATAGTGGCTGCACCAATTTACATTCCCACCAACAGTGTATAAGGGTTCCCTTTTCTCCACATCCCCACCAACACTCATTATCTCTTCTCTGTTTGCTAACAGCCATTCTAACAGGTGTCAGGTGATATCTCATTGTAGTTTTGATTTGCATTTCCCTGATAATTAGTGATATCCAGCACCTTTTCATGTACCTGTTGGCCATACGTATGTCTTCTTTGGGAAAATGTCTACTCAGTTCCTCTGCCCATTGTTCAATCTGATTGTTTGTTTTTTTGCTATTGAGTTGTATAAGTTCTTTATATATTTTGAATATTTACCCCTTATAGATACATGAATTGCAAATATTTTCTCCCATTCGGTAGGTTGCCTTTTCATTTTGTTGATGATTTCCTTTGCTGCGCTGAAGATTTTTAGTTTGATGTAGTCTTATTTGTTTATTTTTGCTTTTGTTGCTTTTGCCTTTGGTAACAAATCCAAAAACATCATTGCCAAGACCAATATCAAGAGCTTACTGCCTATGTTTCTACCAGGAATTTTATGGATTCAGGTCTTATGTTCAAGTCTTTAATCCAATTTAGTTGATTTTGTGTATGATGTAAGATAGGGATCCAGTTTCATTCTTTGCATGTGGCTGTCCAGTTTCCCAAACACCATTTACTGAAAAGACTATCCTTTCTCCATTGTATATTCTTGGCTCCATTGTCATTTTGGAGTTTTTCCATGAAGTCTTCAAGGTCTTTCTATATATAATATCATGTCATCTGAAAATAGAGACAGTTTTACTTCTTCCTTTCTGATTTGGATGCGTCATTTCTTTTTCTTGCTTAACATAATCTGCAATGGAGAATGTTCCATTTGCTCTTGAGAATAATGTATATTCTATTGCTATTGGATGGAATGTTCTGTATATGTCTGTTAAGTTTCATCTGATCTAACATGTAGTTTAAGTCCTTATTGATTTTCTGTCCGGATGGTCTATCTATTGTTGAAAGTGGGGTATTAAAATCTCCTACTATTATTTATTTTGTCTATTAATCCTTTCAGGTCTGTTAATATTTGCTTTATGTATTTAGGTGGTTCTACATTGTGTGCATAAATATTTACAAATGTTACATCCTGGGGCCGGCCCTGTGGCCAAGTGGTTTAAGTTCACGTGTTCCACTTTGGTGGCCCAGGGTTTCGCCAGTTCAGATCCTGGGTACAGATATGGCACCACTCATCAAGCCATGCTGAAGCGGTGTCCCACATGCCACAACTAGAAGGACCCACAACTAAAAATATACAACTATGTACCGGAGGGCTTTGGAGAGAAAAAGGAAAAATAAAATCTTTTTTAAAAAAATATTATATCCTCTTCTTTGATAGACCCCTTTATCATTATATAATGACTCTCTTATCATAGTCTTTGGCTTAAAGTCTATTTTGCCTGATATCAGTATTGCTACTTCTGCTTTCTTTTGGTTTTCATTTACAAGGAGTATGTTTTTCCATCCCTTCACTTTCAGTCCTTGTGTGTCCTTAAAGCTGAAGTGAGTCTCTCGTAGGCAGCATGTACTGGGGTCTTGATTTTATTTGCTTTTGTTTTTTATCCATTCAGCCACTCTATGTCTTTTGATTGGAGAATTTAGTCCATTTACATTTAAAGTAATTATTGATAGGTACAGACTTACTATTGCCATTTTGTGAATTGTTTTCTGGCTGTTTTCTAATTCCCTTGTTCCTTTCTTCTTTTGCTCTCTTCCTTTGTGATTTGATGATTTTCAGTAGTAGTATGCTTAGAATCCTTTATCTTTTGTGTATCTACTATAGGTTTTTTGCTTTGCAGTTACCATGAGGCTTACATAAAACATATTTATAGCAGTCTATTTGAAGCTCATAACAGCTTAACTTCAAACACATACTAAAGCTCTACAGTTTTACTCTGTCCCCAACATTTTACATTTTTGATGTCACAATTTGCATCTTTTTACTTTGTGTATCCATTAACCAATTATTCTAATTATAGTTATTTTTACTACTTTTGTCTTTTAACCTTCATGCTAGATCTTCCAATCACCATTGCAACATTAGAGTATTTTGAATTAAACTATATAGCTACATTTACCAGAGAGATTTATGCTTTCATGTTTTCCTGTTACTAATTAGCATCTTTTCATTTCAGCTTGAAAATTTTCCTTTAAAATTTCTTGTAAGGCCCATCTAGTGGTGAAGAACTCCTTTAACTTTTGCTTCTCTGGAAAACTCTTTCTCTCTCCTTCAATTCTGAAGAACAACTTTGCCAGCTAGAGCATTCTTTGTTGACAGTTCTTTTTCTTTCTACATTTTGAATATAGCATGTTGCTCTCCTCTGGCCAGTAAAGTTTCTGCTGAAAAAACCTTCCTTTAGTCTTATAAGGGGTTCACTTGTATATAACAACTTGTTTTTTATCTGCTGCTTTTAAGACTCTTTCTGTGTCTTTAACTTTGAACAATTTAATTATAATTTGTTGCGGTGTGGGTCTCTTTCAATTCGTCTACAGAGTAACTCTCTATGCTTTCTAGATCTGGATGTCTGTTTCTCGCCCCAAGTTAGGGAAGCTTTCAGCCATTTATTTCTTTGAATAAGCTTTCTGCCCCTTTCTCTCTTTCTTCTCGTTCTGGGACACCTCTAATGCAAATATTGGTCCTGTTGATAGTGTCCCGTAAGTCCCTTAACCTATCTTCTTTTTTCTTTTTTTATTCTCTGATTGGATGAATTTCACTACCATGTCTTCAATTTCACTGAACCTTTCTTCAGCTTGAACTAGTCTACTGTTACACCTCTCTTTGATATTTTCAATGCAGTTATTGTATTCTTCAGCTGTGTGATTTGTGTTTGGTATTTTCTCTCTTTGTTGAAATTCTCACTTTGTTCATGCATTGTTCTCCTGACCTTGATGAGCATCTTTGGGACAACTGTTTTCAACTCTTTATCAGGTAAATCACTTATCTCCATTTCATTAAGGTCTGTTTCTGGAGTTTTATATTGTTATTTATTTGGATCATATTTCTTTGTTTCTTCGCTTTCCCTGACTATCTTTGTAGGTTTCTGCATATTAGATAAAACAACCACCTTTCCCAGTCTTGAGGGAGTAGTCTAATGTAGGAGATGAACTTTATTGTTTAGCGGGGCCCAAGCTCTTGGTTGTCTCTCAAACCTTTATGAATGTCCAAGTTGCCATCTTTGTTCATAATGGCTCCCAGTAGTTGAGGGTGTCCCAAGACCTGTCAGTGTCTGAAAAAGAGTATCTCAGTCATCACATAGATGCAGGCTGATTGAAATTCAGACCCTTAGGCAATAGCTTTCTAAGTATACAAATAGACTTCTTTCCAGAAAAGATTGTTATATGGGTATTTCCATCTGCTCCCTCTGCACAGACTGTTTCCTTGTTTGCCAAAATTCTTTGGGACTGGCAAAAGCAAGCCCCATTGGCCACCAGAACCAGGCAATCAAGGGGTGTGCAGCTGCAAAAGCCAGGGTGCCAGACATGTGCACAAGCTCCTTCCAGAGAGACACCAGCAACTGGGAGCAAGCCAGAAGGAGAATGTGGAAATGGTGCCCACCTGCCTCAGCAGGCTCAAGGGAGGATCACAGTCATTAGATATGTGCTAATGGAGAAGCCTGACCCTCAGCTGGGAGCTTTTGAAGTATGCAAATAGGCCACATTCAGGGACATACTGGGAAACGGGCATTTCTATTTGCCCCTTCTGTGCTGATCCTGAGGTGGATAGACACAGTGAGTCCTGACAAGCCTGTTAAACATTGTTTCTTTATTTGCTATAGTTTTTGGTTTTCATAGATGCAAGCCGTGTTGGCTTTCAGTGCTAGGTATTTTGAAGACCTGTCCCTCAACTGGGAGTCTTAAAAGTTGGGGGCACTGGATGTTGGATCCAAATCCTTTGCTCCTAGGTAAAGCTTGGAGTTGTGAATTCCCTCCCTGTTGTATATCACTGTGCTGGGGTTGGGGTTTATAACGAGAGTGTGTCACAGTCTTTCCTACCTGTTCAAATATGGGTATTTTCTTGTTTGTCTGATAAGTAGGAGTCACTGAGCTAGTTTCAGGATTTCTTTCAGAGGGAATTGCTCCATGTGTAACTGTTGATTTGGTGTGTATGCAGGATGAGGTGAGTTTAGGAGCCTTCTGTGTTGCCATCTTTGACTGGAACTCCCAAATCAATAAAGTTTCATTTTATGCTCATATTACCTAGCCATCCCAGGCCTTCTGGGTGCTCACTTTGGCCTTACCCTCACTCTGGGATCCAGGCTAATGGAGCAGCCACTCTCTAGAACACTACCAGTTACTGTGACAGAGGGAAAAGCACTCTGGAAGAGTTCTCTCATCCATAATTAAATGTTCCCAGGATTTCGTCAAGATGGCGGCATGGGCAGACTCTGAACTTACCTCCTCCCACAAACACAATAGGGTTACAACTATTCTTGGAAAAATTACCCTGCAGAGAAAAGTGAAACCTGGATAAAAAGAACCCCCACAACAAGGGACAGTCCTGACCGAGGTGGAAGAGGCAGAGTCCTTCTGGAGAGAAAAAGGCCACCTTTGCAAGCTGTGGACATTCACAGCTGGCCAGGCAGGGGCCACTCTAAGGTACACAGCCCTCCCTGGAAAAGTGGGGACCTTATTGGGGGCACATTACTGCTATAAGCATCCTTCAGACTCAGCACAACTGAGACGAGGGTCTTACTATCTGGCTTTGCTGGCTATTAACTGCAGTGGGGCATACCCCCAAGACAAGCTATCTGAGGAAAGCAGAAAAGACCTGGCTCTTAAAGGGCCCATGCACAAATTCACCTGTCTCAGAGAGCAACCTAAAATCACCAAAAAGACAGCTTCACAGTCCTTTGGTGAAAAGAGACTCACCTGGTGGGCTCTGGGTGCATCTCAGTGAAAGGTGAGACCTCTCCAGAGACTGAGACTTTGATGGCAGCCATTGTTGTGACCTAGTACAGGTGTGCTGACACAGACGCTGGCAGATGCCATTGAATTTCTTCACCTGGCCTGATAGCCCAGGGGTCTACCACACCCACTAGAGCACAGATTTAATCCAGTTCAGCCAGGGCAGGAAGCCTGCCCTAGAGACCGGCCCCACCCAACAGCAAGCATTCAGGCTACTTGACAGCCTGCATAGACTGGGTGCCTTCATCCTCTACAGGCAGGCGAGTGTGTCCACCTCTGTGGGGGAGGGCCTGTGTGAGGACCAGGTGAACTGTAGGGGGCGTTGGTGGAGAGGTGGGGGCCTCTGCAGTTGGACAACTGGGTATGCTCCACAGGGTTGGGAAGTGTGCATGGACCAGAGCTGTGTTGACAGTGTGTGTGGGCCTGTGGGGGGTGAGGCTTATCACCGGCAGAAGACCTGTGCTTCACAATCAGCCACAAAGAGGATTGACTCCACCTTCCAACGCCTGAAACAATTGGGTGTTCCCATGCCTAGGGCCAGCCCCACTCTGCTGCAATCCTAAGAGAGCTGACAACAGCCTTGCAAGCCTGAGGCCTACAGCAACTGTAAGCCCCTGAGCCTAGCAACCAGCTACACTGGGTACATACTCAATTAACAGAAAACTACAACAGGAGTGTGCTATTAGACATTGCAGCCAACGGTGCTGGGGCTCCCCAAATCCAATTTACAGACAGCTGACCAGGAAGGACAAGACTAGACTCCCTGGGTGCCTGCAGTAAGACCAACCCTGCCACAGCAGAAGGACACAAGTAGCCCATAAAGGGGTCACTCCTGGATCATTTGGACTGGTAACAAGAGGGAAGCACAATGCCAAGCCTCATAAGGCATCTCTTACATAAGGCCACTTCTCCAAGTTCAGGAGACACAGGTGACTCACCTAATATATAGATATAAACACAGAGAAAGAGGCATAATGAGGAGGCAAAGGAATACACTCCATGCAAGGCAACAGGACAAAACCCCAGAAAGAGAACTAAATGAAACAGAAATAAGCAATTTACCTGACAAAGAGTTCAAACAAAAACTCACAAGGAGGCTCACAGATATTGGGAGAAGACTGGATGAACACAGTGAGAATGTCAACAAAGAACTGGGAAACAAAAAAGAATCAATCAGAAATGAAGAATATAACACTGGAAACAAAAAATTCACTACAGGGACTCAATAGAAGAGTGGATGATACAGAAGAATGGATCGGCGAGCTGGAAGAAAGAGTAGAGGAAATCACCCAAGCTAAACAGATAAAAGAAAAAAGAATTAGACAGAATGAGAACAGTCTAAGGGAACTCTAGGACAATATCAAGCACACTAACATTCATATTCTAGGTGTCCCAGAGGGAGAAGAGAAAGACAAAGGGGCAGAGAATCTACTTGAAGTAATAATAGCTGAAAACGTTCCTAACCTAAGGAAGGAAACAGACATCCAACTACAGGAAGCACAGAGAGCACCAAATAAGATGAACACCAAGAGGCCCACACCAAGACACATTATAATTAAAATGTCCACAATTAAAGATAAAGAGAGAATCCTAAAAGTTGCAAGAGAAAGGCAACAAATGACATACAAAGGAAAGCCCATAAGGCTATCAGTGGACTTCTCAGCCGAAACCCTACAGGCTAGAAGACAGTGGCAAGACATACTTAAAGTGCTGAAAGGAAAAATCATACAGCCAAGAATACTCTATCCAGCAAGGTTGTCATTCAGAATGGAAGGAGCGATAAAGAGCTTCCCAGACAAGCAAAAATTAAAGGAGTTTATCACCAAGAAACCAGTTCTACAAGAAATGCTGAAGGGACTTATTTAAGGGGGAAAAGAAGACCACAAATAAGAATAAGGAAATTATCAAAAAAAAGGCAATAAAATCACTGGTAAAGGCAAAAATACAGTAAAGGTATCAGATCAACCACCTATGAAGATGATATACAGGTTAAAAGACAAAAGTACTAAAATTACCTATTACAATGATAAGAGGGTAATGGATAGACACACACAAAACAAGACATTAGATATGATTTCAAAAACATAAAATGTGAAAGGAAGGAATTAAAAGAGTAGAGCTTTCAGAAATAGGTCAAGCTAAAGAGAATATCAACTTAATATAGATTGCTTTATAACGTAGAATATTATATAGAAACCTCATGGTAATCACAAACCATAAACCTATAATAAGTAAACAAATAAGTAAGAGGAAAGAAATCAAGCATATTACGAAAGAAAGCCATCAAACCCCAAGGGAAGAGAGCAAGAGAAGAAGAAAGGAACAGAGAAGAACTACTAAAACACTCAGGAAAAAAAGTAACAAAATTGCAATAAATACATTTTATCAATAGCTACTTTAAATGTCAATGGACTAAATGCTCCAATCAAAAGAAATAGGGTGGCCAATTGGATAAAAAAAAAACAAGATCCATATATATGCTGCATAGAAGACACACTTCAGAACTGAAGACACTCACAAACTGAAAGTGAAAGGATGGAAAAAGATACTGCATGCAAATGGCAAGGAAAAGAAAGTGGGGGTAGCAATACTTCTATCAGACAAAGTAGATTTTCAAACAAAAACTGTAACAAGAGACAAAGAAGGGCACTACATAATGATAAAGGGAACAATTCAACGAGAAGATATAACACTCGCAAATATCTATGCATCCAACATAGGAGCATCTAAATACATAAAGCAACTATTAACAAACATAAATGGAGAAATAGACAGTAACACAATAATAGTAGGGGACTTTAACAATCCACTTACACCAATGGATAGATCATCCAAACAGAAGATCAATAAGGAAATACGGGCCTTAAAGGACACATCAGACCAGATGGACTTAGTAGATATATACAGAACATTCCATCCAAAAACCACAGAATACGCATTCTTTTCAAATACACATGGAACATTCTCCAGGATTGATCACATATTAGGCTACAAAACAAGTCTCAATAAATTTAGAAAGACTGAAATAATACCAGCCATCTTTTCTGACCACCAGGGTATGAGACTAGAAATCAACTACAGGAAGAAAATCAGAAAAGCCACAAAAGTGTGGCAATTAAATAAAGTGCTACTGAACAACAATTGGGTCAATGAAGAAATCAAAGGAGAAATCAAAAAATACCTAGAAACAAATGAAAATGAAATATGACTTGCTAAAATCTAAGGGATACAGCAAAAGCAGTTCTAAGAGGAAAGTTTATAGCAATTCAGGCCTGTCTCAACAAACATGAAAAATCCCAAATACACAATCTAACAGTGCACCTAAAGAAACTGGAAAAAGAAGAACAAAGCCCAAAATCATCAGAAGGAAGGAAATAATAAAAATCAGAGCAGAAATAAACAAAATAGAGACTAAAAAAATAGAAAAAAATAATGAAACCAAGAGCTGGTTCTTTGAAAAGATAAACAAAATTGACAAACCTTTAGCTAGACTCACCAAGAAAAAAGAGAGAATGCTCAAATAAGTAAAATCAGAAATGAAAGAGGAGAAATTACAACAGACACCTCAGAAATACAAAAGATTATAGGAGAATACTATGAAAACCTATATGCCAACAAATTCGATAATCTAGAAGAAATGGATAAATTCTTAGAATCATACAACCTTCCAAAACTGGTTCAAGAAGAAGTAGAGAATTTGAATAGATCAATCACCAGTAAGGAGATTGAAACAGTAATCAAAAACCTCCCAAAAAATAAAAGCCCAGGACCAGATGGCTTCCCTGGTGAATTCTACCAAACATTCAAAAAGACTAAATACCTGTCCTTCTCAAACTGTTCCAAAAATTGAAAGGGAGGAGAGGCTTCTTAACTCATTCTACAAAGCCAATATTATCCTGATACCAAAACCAGATAAGGACAACACAAAAAAAGAAAATTACAGGCCAATATCACTGATGAACATTGATGCAAAAATCCTCAACAAAATACTGGCAAATCAAATACAACAATACATTAAAAAGATCATACATCATGATCAAGTGCGTTTTATTCCAGAGATGCACGGATGGTTCAACATCCACAAATCAATCAATGGGATACACTACATTAACAAAATGAGGAATAAAAATCTCGTGATCATCTCAATAGATGTAGAGAAAGCATTTGACAAGATACAGCTTCCATTTATGATAAAAACTCTAAACAAAATGAGTATAGAAGGAGAATAGCTCAACATAATCAAGGCCATGTATGACCAACCCACAGCAAATATCATTCTCAATGGAGAAAAAGTGAAAGCTATCCCTCTAAGAATAGGAACCAGACAAGGATGCCCACTTTCACCACTATTATTTAACATAGTATTGGAAGGCTTAACCAGAGAGATCATGCAAGAAAAAGAAATCAAAGGGACTCAAATCGGAAAGGAAGAAGTGAAACTGGCACTATTTGCAAATAACATGATTTTTTATATAGAAAACCCAAAAGAATCCACCAAGAAACTTTTAGAAATAATAAATGAATACAGTGAAGTCTCAGGATACAAAATCAACATACAAAAATCAGTTGCGTTTTGATACACTAACAATGAAGTAGCAGAAAGAGAAATTAAGAATACAATCCAATCCCATTTACAATTGCAACAAAAAGAATAAAATACCAAGGAATAAATTTAACCAAAGAGGTGAAAGATTTGTACACCGAAAACTATAAAACATTGTTGAAAGAAATTGAAGAAGTCACAAAGCAATGGAAAAATATTCTGTGCTCTTGGATTGGAAGAATTAACATCGTTAAAATGTCCATACTTCCTAAAGCAATCTATAGATTCAACGCAATCCCAATCAAAGTTCCAAAAACACTTTTCACAGAAATGAAACAAAGAATCCTAAAATTTATATGGAAAAACTAAAGACCCCAAATAACCAAAGGAATCCTGAGGAAAAAGAACAAAGCCGGAGGTAGGTATCACACTCCCTGATTTCAAAAAATACTACAATGCTATAGCAAACAAAACAGCATGGTACTGGTACAAAACTAGACACATAGGTCAATGGAACAGAATCAAGAGCCCAGAAATAAACCCACACATTTATGAACAGCTAATTTTTGACAGTGGAGCCAAGAACATACGATGGAGAAAGGAGAGTCTCTTCAATAAATGGTGTTGGGAAAACTGGACAGCCACAGGCAAAAGAATGAAAGTAGACCATCATCTTACATCATGCACAAAAATCAACTCAAAATGGATTAAAGACTTGAATGTAAGACATGAAACTTCTAGAAGAAAACATAGGCAGTATGCTCTTTGACCTGGGTCTTAGCAGCATATTTTCAAGTCCCATGTCTGACCAGGCAAGGGAAACAAAAGAAAAAATGAACAAATGAGACTACATCAAACTAAAAAGCTTCTGCATAGCAAAGGCAATCATCAACAAAACAAAAAGACAATCTAACAATTGGGAGAAGATATTTGCAAACCACATCTCAGATAAGAGGTTAATATCCAAAATATACAAAGAACTAATACAGCTTAACAACAAGAAAACCAACAACCCAATTAAAAAATGGGTTAAAGATCTGAACAGAGATTTCTCCAAAGAAGATGTATGGATGGGCAACAGGTACATGAAAACATGTTCAACATCATTAACTATCAGGAAAATGCAAATCAAAACTACAATGAGATGTCACCTCCCTCTGGTCAGAATGGCTATAATTAACAAGACAGGAAACAACAAGTGTTGGAGAGGATGTGGGGACAAAGGAACACTTGTACACTGCTGGTGGGAGTGTGAACTGGTGTAGCCACTATGGACAGCAGTATGGAGTTTCCTCAGAAAATTAAGAATAGATCTACCATATGATCCAACTATTCCACTGCTGGTTATTCATCCAAAGAACATGAAAACCCAAATGTATAAAGATACATGCACCCCTATGTTCATTGCAGCATTATTCACAATAGCCAAGATTGGGAAGCAACCTAGATGCCCATCAAGGGATGAATGGATAAAGAAGATATGGTATATATACACAATGGAATACTACTCAGCCATAAGAAAGGACAAAATCCTGCCATTTGTGACAACACGGATAGACCTTGAGGGAATTATGCTAAGTGAAATAAGTCAGAAGGAGAAAGTCAAATACCATATGATCTCACTCATAAGTAGAAGATAAAAACAATGACAAACAAAAACACATAGCAACAGAGATTGTATTGGTGGTTACCAGAGGGGAAGGGGAGAGGGTAGAGGATGAAAGGGGTGATTAGGCACACATGTGTAGTGATGGATTATGATTAGTCTTTGGGTGGTGAACATGATGTAATCTACACAGAATTCAAAATATATTATGAGGTACATCTGAAAGTTATATACTGTTATAACCCAATGTCACTGCTATAAAAACAAATAAAATTTTTGAAAATAAAAAAATAAATGCTTTTCTCAAATCTCATTGGCTAGAAAAAGTCATAGTCTCACAAAAACCCAATGGGGTCAGGAAGCACAGTGCAATTTTTATGTGCAGAAGTTGAAGAGCCAGAAATATCTGGTAATCAGCATTAATGAATACCACAACGAACCAGGAGGGACTCAGTGAAGACAAAGGTTGGATGCAAATCACCATGGGACTGAGACTGGGCACTGTGAAAAAATAGGAAAGACCAAATAAAGGATAGTAAAGTCATCACAGATAATTCTGCAGCCATTAAACATATATTTAATAACACAAGAAAATGGTTAAAACCTATTTCAAAATTATGCACGTACTTCAACCCCAATAATATATATGTAAACTTATGCAGCAAAAAATGACTCAAAAAATAGATGAAAAGGTAAAAATATTTTTTTAACCTCCCAACCTGAATATGAAATGTCAGCATTAATATTGTCTTATTCTCTTTTTTCTATTTCTTTCTCCCAATACACCTTTCTAAGTCATCTTAAACTGATTAATAGTGATGAGTTAAGCAGACAGATTTTTCAAAGGGTTAGATTCTGCTGCTGTGTTTGAGGAATTAGTGGGTGTTCCTCCATTCATTTTGCATAGTTTCAATTAATCATATGGCTTAGGAAATTGAGAAATTAAACTTTTCTTTCAAAGAGAGAATACATTTTGGGGAAAATAGAAGAGCTATAGGAGGTATAAAATGCATTACCAAGGACGTAATATTCACACAAACTTCCACAAAGCAGGCTGAATTCTCGTCATATGTCATCACACTAATAGGTGATGATAGGGAGTAACTCCCTTTAAGGCAGAAGAGGTGAAAGTGAGGACTGTTGAGCAGCTGGAGTGAAATATTTAGTTGATGTAAAATACTTTCATCTGTTACTTTGAAGTAGGCAAATGTATTTTTGTTACCACAAAGTCCAAGTATAAACACGACATTAGTAAAATGGCATTTTATAAACATCTGGATAATGTGCTCCTAAGGCCTAGGCATAAAGATTCAGGAATCAGCTGGCAATAATTCAGAATCCATCACTGATTAAAACACTTTTCAAACATAAAACCTCTGGTACTTGCTGTGGTTTCAGATTGCACTGGAACATTCCATAAGATTTAATCTATTTCATAAACACCACAGTGAGGTATAACCTTAAATTTAGAGTTTAAATTTTAAAAGGAAGGAATAACTAAAATCATCCAGAAACAGACGGAAGTCAACTCTAAAAAAATTAGTAATCAAATGGAAACTATTCTTTCTATTTTTAGAATTATAATTTAACTTCTGTGAAAAATTAGCATCTATTACTCTTTTGAATCATAAAAAATGCCATCAAATATGTAATCAATTCCCTATAATCTGCTCCACTTTTAGGTAATTTCTGGTTTTAAATAGCAAAATAGACGTAATTTTTGAAGTTATTTTCCTAGTTGCCTTGGAAGAATATTATATAATCTAATAGGTCTCATTTGCTGGGAAATTTTCCTAAGCAAATTGGTGTAATGTCTTAAAACTGCCAACAGATTTGCTGAGCTTGTCATGAGACTTTTGCTTTTATTAAAAATAAATCATCCATCAAAGCTGTGACTAAGCACAATCATTAATTACCAGAATTTAAATATTTGGCTATCAGGTTGACTTTGGCAACCAAAAAGTTCTAGCTCACTAAAGGGAGTAAAAAGGACTCATGGGTTAAATTAAGTCATTTTGGCCACTTGATTATGTAATTAGAAATATTAATAATATATTATATTATAATAATACAATATCAGAAATATTAAGTCAATTCACAAAACGTCTCAGATATTTAGCTAAGCCAAATTCTGTGTTACGGCAATGGAGATAGGCTACATCTGTGAACAAAACAAATGCTATTTCTGTCCTCTAAGGAAAAAAAAATTCACATTTTTGCAAAAGCTTGTTGAGCATTTATTTCCCAGACTAACCTGAATACCACTCTCAGGCTCTCCACTCCACTCCCTAGGACAGGCATTGTTTATATATTTATCTCTATATGTCCAGCACTTAACGTGCACCCTAATACAGAGCAGGGTTTAATAAATTTTTGATGAATCAATGAATGGTAAAATATGGATTATTATTTCCATTATTATGTCCCTTACTAGGGGATGATGAGTTTAATACTGACGACTCGACTTTAGGAAAAATTTATCCTCTCCTTCTCATCTGTGCTCTCTCTAACTGTTCTCAAACTCCATGGGTCTATTTAAAATCAATATCATCTGAATTTCTAAGTCTGACAAAGAATCAGTCACACAGCAACTCTAGAGAAGGCTCAGCTTAATAGGCAAGGGCATGTTGCAACCCCTCCAAAGTCAAATGAACTAAAGTTGAGTGGAATAGGAATTCAATAAATGGCCACCTTCCACAGAGTAGCATATTGACCACAGACACTAGGAAGGGTCCTGCTGGGCTCCTCTCACAGGCACTTGTCAAGGAAAAATACACTCAGGTATCTCAGCACATCATCTACACACTGCTCAAAGCTAAGTCAGCCCTAGCAGAGCCTCCTTCTCAGTTCTTCTCCCCCAAGACAGAGCCAAGTCACCATGGTGGCTTACTTTCAACCTCTGCCTCTCTCCTCCAGACAGACTCACAGGGTCTGGCTGAGTGAGAGAGTCAGCCTGTTGAAGTATTCAAACTGAATAGAGCTTAGCTGTCATTCAGGGAACTGTTGATTTTACAGTGAATCCTGGAGAGGCAGGGTCACCATATGAACCAGAGAGACCAGGGGTCAAATCCAGCTTTCACACTAACAGTATGACCTAGAGCAGCTTTCAGAACCAGGCTCAGCCTCAGATTTCTCATCTGTAAAATGGAGATAATACCTAGCTCAGAGTGTTGGTGAGTCTTCAGAATAGCTTATACAAAATGCCTGGCACACTATATTAATTATATTATATTATAATTATAATATAATTAAATTATTATATATAATTAAATTATAATATATTATAATATAAATTATATTATAATTTAAAATAGCAGCCATCATTATTACTCTACTTTTTGGAGCCACCTGCCTTCTTAAACACCCAAAAGCCCAAAGTCCATACATTCCCTGCAAGCATTCCACTCATGCCTTCTGCCACAGACCCCACTCTCCAGCAATGCTCCAGTTGTTTTTCTTGTGAGGAAGATTCTCCCTGAGCTAAGATCTGTTGTCAATCCTCCTTTATTCGCTTGAGGAAGATTAGCACTGCCAATCTACTTTGTATGTGGAATGCCTCTACAGCATGGCTTGATGAGCTGTGCTAGGTCTGCACCCTGGATCCGAACCCGTGAACCTGGGCCAGCAAAGTGGAGTGCACAGAACTTTAACCACTGGGCCACAGGGCTGGCTCCTCCAATTGTTATTTTATTACTACTGCTATTAGTATCAATAACAGATAATATTAGTATCAATAAATTCAAATTGTCGCTTAGAATTTACTAAACAAGTCCTCATAAATTGTATTTACTTTTCACAACAATCTTATAAGATAGTTATTGTTACCCAGATTTTAAATATGGAGCCACTCTGGCTCAAATTTAAATAATTTGCCCAACATCACACAGCTAGTAATTAAAGGAACTGAAATCTGAACTAAGATTGTGCCAGTATGTATGATGAATGTTTTATGGAGGAGACGGGCTTTCTCCCACTCCTCTCACCATGCTATGCTTCATCCCCCATCCTATTCTCCAGCTAGCTTTTGGTGCTCATTTCTTTGTGTTTGAAAATGTAGAGAATAGGTAGATTTAGGATGCAGTTTTATATATTCCTGAAATAAGAATACGTACCCTAAATTCACTTAACAAGGGTTTATTGAGGCACTCTTCTGGTTTTGGAAGATACGGCAGGGAATGTGATGTTTTGTCATCATGGTTTGTGGCCCTTGTAGGTTTCTTATGGTCCTGCACTCTGCATTGTTTCATCTTTGAAAACATGGAACACATAGCTGTTTTGTATACTGCTGCTCAGGTCAACACTCTGTCCAAGATTTCTGTGACCTTTACAAACACAGACCTGCCCTTTTAGACTGCTGAGGAGTGCAGATAATCATAATTTCTGAAGTTTATGTGATCTGCAGCCTCCTTCTCTCCTGTTGGGGAGAAAGAAAAGCTTTGAGCTGGGCCATGCATAAAGTCTCAAATACTTTTCAGGAAATCAGGGAACCCCAGATGGCAATATCTTCCATCCTCTCCAACTGAGCCAGGAAGTTTGCTGGCCCTGGAGAGTGGGAACTGGTGCAGGGAGACACACTAGGTCCTTAGGTCGGCTTGAGCAGGGGCAAGGTACTCTAGGCCTCCAGCTTCAGAACGAGATGGTTCAGAAGTGGGAAAGGAACAGTACTCACATCCTCCCAACCCTTCCTCTTGGCACAAACCATCCTTTTCCTCACACCTCTCAATAGCATCCTTCTTATAGCTATCCCCATAAATGTCTGGTATGTCCAGGCAAAAGTACTACTGGCTTTTACCAATTATAGCCAGTTACTATATGGCCTGTTATCATGAAGACGAATAATAATTATGCACACTATTACAGTGTGTCAAATCTGATTTGTTATTTTATTTGATGCCAACACCAAAACCATTCATGAGTTCTCAGTCTCCACGGTTTATTGCTTAAGCAGCATGATCATCTGCTCACTACTTTAAAAGTCATTAAGTGATTTTCCAACCAAGACCATCCTTTCTTCATGGAATTCCTTGGCAATTCTGTCACTTACACACTTTGGTATGCAGCTGCTCACCTGAGAAAAGCCTAACAAAGCTGTAACCAAGCTTTAAAAGCACAAAACAACTCTGGGCTGGAATTGAAGGCTTCCCTGAAATGTTCAGAAAAACAGCATTTTATTCATTAACAAAGTTACGTGTTTAATCAGTACATTCTTGACTATGAGAAACCTGGGAACTCCTTTTCCTCTCCATTTGTGAAAGAAATAAGCTTCAATTGAGCTCAATCCTTTTTCCTTTTACCCCTCACCATACGTAGTCATGAATCTCCTCCTACTCAACTTTGCTATCTCTGTTGCCCTCTCCCCTCTATTAACAGAGATCTAGACCAGGGTCAGCCTTCAACTTTTTGTACTCATTTTACACTCTTCTCCCTTGGAAATTTCATCCCCTCCCATGCATTCAATTATCAGAGCTATTTAGAGGCCTCTTCCCACTCCAAGTCTATATCTCCAACTCTGACCTCTCTTCCAGGCTCCTAACATTGGTCTCCAATCATCTGACATCTCCACCTGGCTTGGACCCCAAACAAAAGCATCATCCTCCCCCTGCTCCAAACATGTTTCCTTTATATTCCTATAACTGTTATTGGTTTGTAATCCTAGAAACGAAACTTTTATTCATTTTTTTACCTCCATTTCTGAGTTGGCTAAGATTAGATTCTATTGAAAGTAACAGAATCTCAAAATCTCAGTGGCTTCAACAAGGTAGTTTAATCCTCTCTCCTGTGGAAGTCTGGTGGCATTTAGTCTAGGACTGGTATGACAATTCTGCTCCATGAAGTCTTCTGGAGCTCAGGCTTCTTCCAGTTCATCCTTCCACTATTCTTAGGATCCAAAAGAGCAGCTAGACCTACACAAAGATGCCAGATTATCTAAGTAGCAGGATAGAAGAAGCAATGGAAGACAAGGATGTGTGCAAACCGTCTTTTAGGAATGCTATTGCACCATACTTCTGGCCAGAACATAGTCACATAGCTACATCTAGCTACAAGGAAAGTTGGGAAATAGAGTTTTTATGTTAGATGGCCATGTTTACAGCCAAAAATTAGGGGTTTTGTTACTGTGAAAAGGGAAAGATCAAATACTCAGGTGTGACTAGCAGTGTCTGACACCATTCTCCATATTTAATTGTTCTAATCTTTTACATTTTATCTCTACAATAAATCTGGCATCAGCACTGTTATCAGACTAAAATTTTCAATTCTCAACTTTAATGACATCACTCCCTAGTCAAAAGTTTTCAATGGCTCTCCAATGCCTATACATAAAGTCCATATTCCTAAACTATCTCCTTAAGATCAACCAAAATTTGATCATTTCTGGTCTTACCTAACACTATTTCCCAAAATTGAGACAGCTACTTACTATAATATTTTCTACCATTTATTGAGAGCCAGAGTTTACATAGATTATGACCAATCTTCACCAAAAAATTCAAATACACAGGGGCCGACCCTATGGCCAAGTGGTAAAGTTCGCACACTCCACTTCGGCAGGCCAGGGTTTCACTGGTTCAGGCTCTGGGTGCAGACCTAGCACTGCTCATCAAGTCATGCTGAGGCAGTCTCCCACATAACAGAGCCAGAAGGACCTACAACTAGAATATACAACCATGTACTGGGGTGCTTTGGGGAGAAGAAGAAAAAAAGCCAAAAACATTTAGAATCAATATTATTGTCTCTATTTCAAAGATGAAGAATCTGAGATTCAGAAAGGTTACATAACATGGGCATAGTCCTATATTGATAAGTAGAAGGGCTTTGAAGATAAGTCTTTGTGACCCCAAAGTACACTGTTTCTCTGCATCCTCCATCCCCCACCTCTCACCGCCTAATAGGTCAATAGTCATCAGACAACCTCTCCTTCTTTATGGCTTTGTTCCTGCTATATTTCACCCATAATGTCTGTATACTCCATCCCTTTTGAGATCCATCACTTGTTGACATTCAAATCATCTTCCATGATGGGTTAAAATACTCTCTCCTTCACGAAAACTTCTCTAAACCCTTTGTCCTCCCTCCCTCTACCCAATTCCCCAACAACTGGAAATATTTTCACCCCTGAGTGCCCCTATATTTTGTTTGTATTTCCTTTAAAGTTTTAATCATATACTACCTATGTCGTGATTGGCTATATCACAGCCTGCCCTTCCTCAAGGCTTCTCATTCCCAGAGTGCTGGACTAGTGTGTTTGTCATGTGCATCCTCAGTGTGGGTAGCAGTGTGTGCCAAGCATTCTGGGTGATTATTTTGTTATATGAATAAATTTGTTTAAACATATCAAGTTTGCTTAAGAATAGGCACATCTGTTTAAGGTGTACTCCATACACTGTTGAGCATGTTCTCTGCAACAAGTCTGATGCCAGAATTAGCAAAAGAAAGTGAGAATGAAGAATTATCACACCCCAGTGATAGCTTTGTCATGCCCTTAGTTCTTCAAGAGTCACAATGTACTGACTGAGAAATAGATGTACTTAGTGACATAAACAACCTTCCTCAACTCTTGTTTCTTTTCCTCCTCCTGTTCAAATTTTGTCCTCTCAGCTCTGTCCCCATCCCGTTAACTTCTAGCACCTTTCGTTGTTCCTCCTAATTTTCTGCTTAGACTTAGTCATAATATTCTAAATTACTGGTAAAAGGCAGGGCACTTTCTTAGACAACTGGCCAAACAATTTTGCTCCTAATTGGAGTATTTTTGTTTAGTTTCTATTTTCTATATTCTAAAATGTTCATGCTGCCCTAGAATTCAAGCTAGATAATTTTTATAACACAGCACCAACAAAAGTATCACAGTCTTATTCACTTTTCTAGCACCAAGACAAACCCCAATGTCTAATGCATAGTAGGGATTTAACAACTGCTTAATGAAAAGTAAATAAATGAATGACTTCTAAAGAGAGACCACTTTACTTCTGATCCCTCCCTAACTGTATTTCAAAGAATTAAATTGACATCATTAAGTCAAAATTCAGATTTTTAAAATTCAAAATAAACCAGCATTTACTACCAGGGAACACACTGAAAATCCATTTACCAGTTTTGAAAATAAGCAATACAGCTTCTTGTTTCAGTACAAAGAGAGAATAAGAATGCTGCCTAAAGCTAAGCTAATACAAAGGAAAAAAGGAATAAGAAATTTTTCTTTAGAATGTGAGGTTAAGTGTTCAGAGGCCTGAGACTTACCCTACCTCCTGCCTATTCAGCCAAGAGCTTAATTCTACCCTGGAATGAAAGAAGACCCAAGACAACTATGCCAGCAGATCTACCCTATGAACTGGAGGAGTTTCTATCAGCTGAACACATTTGCACACCCTATGTTCACCAGCTCCAACCCTTCCCACTGCTTGATACCAATAAATGCCTAGAAAAGGTTACCTTCTTACTCCCCATGCCCTGGCAAGGAAAAGAACAGCTACCAGGCCACGGAGTTTCAGGGAATCTGAAGAGGTATTCACATACACTGAAAGAACCATGCAAAAGATTGAATTTATAGCAAGCACATGGGAAAATCACTGATATGAATAAAGAGCAAGCTCCACAGCTTCAAAGCAGTGGCCAGTACTCTCTCAATGCAATAATAACAAAGCTTTTCAACTGGGAAATTGCCCATACTGAAAATATGCTATTCTTGGTGATTTGGTTTTTTCTACTGAATGTTTCCTCAATGCTTACATCAGTCCCCTGGTGTTTTAGAGAATGTTTTTATCTCTTATAATCCACCGTACGGTCAGCTAACACATTGTAAAAGTATTGAATGTACCCTAAGGAAAGCACTGGGGTTGGAGTGGCAGGGTAAACATAGCAGGTAAGCCCTTGGTGTGCTCAGTGTCTCCGAAAGAGTTAATAGGTCTCCCCATGTTCCTAGCAGAACTATTTGGTACTAGGTCCAAGCTACTAGATGAGATGCAGACCTAAAAAGTGTTGGTCCCGTTGAAAGGAAGGCTCAACCTTGAGAATCAAATTTATATCATTTTGGAGAACAATTTGGCAATCTTCAAAATTAAAAATCCAAATTTTCCAATATAGAAATTCCAGATATTAGCAATTGCTATAAATAAATAAGTGCACAAAGATGCATATACTTGAATTTTAATTGAAAGATTGTAACAGTGAAAATTGGAAATAATCAGCATGTTCATAAACAAGGAGATAAGTAAATAAACTACAGAAGATGGTATATCATGCAATGAAATAATCTGCGGGAGTTAAAAACAATGAGGGAGAAGTTCTACTCCCGGGTATAATGAGTTGTTCATGGCAGGCTAACATTCCCACTCAAAACAATAAGAAAAACCAAATAAATCACAAAAATCATATATTTAAAGATGTCATAGAGTTACTGAAGCAAAGAGGCCTAAAATAAAGTAAAATTCCAGAAAGAAAAGATTTCAGAGGTGACCTACGTATATGCAGCTGCCCATGGGGGACACATGCCACTCTTGAGCTGGCTCACTCTAGAGGATCCAGAGGATAGAATCAGGATAAGCCCAGGCAGAGGATGGCTGCTGGGTCAGGGAAACCAGCAGATCCTCTGGCAGCCATTTGCACTTCAATGACAAAACCGGAGATGTGAGGGACCTTGACCACAGAGCTGGTCTCCCTGTCACGTTATTTGTCAAGTTCTCAAGCTGCACAGGGCAGAAATCTACAGAGCTAAGCCAAAACTTCTCAAAAGAAGACCAGGAATTCTTCATTTTCTCCATGCTAAGGATTCAAAGATCTACTAGGCTTTCAAATGAAAGCTGTGGAGGGCCATGCTTCAGAAATAGGGAAACTAGAAGCAGTCTGAGCCTTAAAATTGCAACCTATCCTGATGCAACTTAGTTTGTGGTTGGATTAAGGTGATTAGTCCTTCAACTTGATCTATCTAGTTGAGGAAAGGTAAACCTATGAAGCCTCTATAGCTTTTTAAAACAAAATCTGGCATTCAAGCAAAAATTATAGGCATACAAAAAGTTAAAAAAATCTAAGTGACAATCAAGAGAAAAAAACAAAAGTAAAAGCAATGAAGTATATGCACTGATGTAAGAAGATTTCTAAACTAAGTTTTTAGGAAAAAACACAAAACTACACATTTACATAACATACATGCATACATATGTCAATGCATAGGAAAACGTCTGGAAGAATACATATCAAACTCACATCGATGATTATATCCAAGGATACTGACTGGAATATGGTGGTAGGAAGTAATCAAGGGAAATATTTATTGGTATAGCTCAAATCTTCTTGATTTTTAAAGTAATTAATTCTCAAAACTAGTTAAATGGTTCAGTCACCTTGGAAGTAGAGAGATACACATAGCTTTCTGCATCACAGGAAAGGAGGCACTGATTGCAACAGCTGGGAAATCAGTGAGCTAGCAACCTATCTGCCTTGATAGGACAGAAGGAATGCAGCTGGTAAGAGTAAAGGGAGTGAGAGATCTCCTCCTATCAACTACCCAGCAGTAATGATTTTAGTCCTATGTATTTTGTTAATACAATTTTGCATTATTGACTTTCATTTGGGTAGAACAAAAAGGAGTAACATTCAGGATATCTGACACTGCTGTGCAAAGAACTCAGAAGTTAAGCAAGGAATTGGAAATAAAGGGTAATATCAAAGTAGATAGAAGATCATCTGATAAAAGCAGACACACATACCAGTATTGACAAGGCCTGCCACAGGCTAGAGAAAACTAATAATCCAAGAGGAACACTCAAATTAGGAGGTGAGGGAAAGCGTACAGAAGGATCCCTACTAAGGCCTGGATTCCCCCAAGCAGTGTTAATACCTCCCTCCCCTGTGTTTGCACAAGAGTTCATACTTCTCTTATTAACCTTAGTACATTCTTCCTTGAGATACAGTCTTCATGTACACATCTTCTCTGCACTCAACGCCGAGTCCCCAGAGGACAGACACTGTGTTGGGTGGTTCTCAACATCCTGTCTCACTCCTAGCAGAGTGTCCACACATGGCCAGTGTTCTACACTTGTTTATGATCTAAGACAAAGTGAAGAAACCTCTGACCATGGTGCTTATCAGCAAGAAAACCATCAGACATTGACACTGCAGGGCACATTCATTGAAACAATCAGTTTTGAATTATTAATTGAGAATCAACTGTCTTCTTAGCATTATGCTAAGCTCAGTTTTTCACAGCAAAAGAATGGTCATAACTCATCTCTTCCCAGTCTGCTTCCTGATCAGCTTTGCTTTCCCTTTCCTCCTAACGGTATTAAATGGGTCAGCAATCTTGAGTTATGGAGAACAAAGACATGAAAAGTAACAAGTCAAACCTTAAGAATAGTTCCCAGTGGAGGACCACTATACAGGAAGCTTGTAATAAATATTTATTAACTACCTGACAACCAAAAGATCTGTTCTGGCTTAAATGTGTACAGTAGTTTGTAAAAGGACAACTGAAAAATGCCGTGCTACCAAAGAATTCCACGCTCACTCTAGTTAGGGAAGAACTTTCATTTTTCATTTTCATAGCTGACCAACAGCCCAGTGAAAATTTTCCCCTGATTGTGCATCCTTATCTGAGAAAAAGACTGCTCAAGGGCAGACAAAGCTCTTTTGAAAATCTTCTGTTCATAGCAGATGCCGTGGAAGAAATGACTTCATTAGAAGAGGACTAAATAAGTTCCCCAAGTAGAGGAAGAGGAGGTGTTTTTTTGTATTTTAATACACGTGCAGATACTCCTCAGATCCCTCTGGGTGCTGCTTTCTGGCACTCCATGTTTCTTGGCCTAAGTGTATTCCCCTAACGGATTTAATTCTTCCCTAGTGCTTTTGAGGCACTATCTGCTGCTAAATTTGCAGCAAGGCTGTGTGTGGTTGGGCAAATCTATAGGTGGGCTGCCCATGCCTATTAACAACCAAAGTCAGGGGAGCAGTTAAATTACAGGCTTGTCCAGGCAGAGGCCCGTGCGTCTAGGCATTGCCGACCTACAGGAGAAAGGAGGGCCAATTTCCCTAGCCAGTCACATTGCACAGATAACAAAACAGGTGTCTAAGGTGCCCAGGAACCAAGCATGGGTCCTAGGCATGACCAGCCCATTTGTGTTTCCTGGGTACATACTATCTGCTTAGTACTATACAAGGAATATAAGACCTAGTCCTTGCTCTCAAGGAAGTTATGATCTAGTGAACACGTAAAGAACAACAGAACAACTGGAAAAGAGATATTTCCTTAGCCACTCTATTTATCTTTTTTTCAACACAGCACTTACTAAAATCTGAAACAAGTTGGTTTGCCATGTTTATTGTCTATCTATCTCTTCGACCAGAATGCAGGCTACATGTCCATAGAGGTCGTTTCTGTCTTGCTCTCCTCTCTATTTCAGCCTAAGGACAGACCTGGTCCATACAAAGTCCAATCAATATTTATACATGCTTGCATTCAAGGCACCAGGCAGTGTTCTAGATACTGAGGATAAGGCAGTTTCTCAGTATCTGATAAGATAAGTAAGGTTGCTTTTCTCACCGTACCTATAGCCTGATGAAAGAAGACAGACAACAAAGAAGTACACAAAAATTTAAGCAAGATAATTTCAAATAGAAATAAGTACTATTAAGAAAAGAAAACCTAGCAGTCACCTTTGAATCCTTTATTTTCCCACATCCAATCCATCAACAAGTCGTCAAGTCCTTGCCTACAGAGCAGCCAAATGTAGCCACTGCCCACCACCTCCACTGATACTACCATAATCCAGCCCTCATAATGTCTCACCTGGACCCTTGCAACAGCATTCTAAATGTCTGATCTTCTTACTTCTGTTCCTGCTCCCAACTATCTATGTTCCACCCAGCAGTCAGTGATTTCCTAAAGTCTAAATCAGATTGTATCACTCCTCTGCTTAAAACCCATTTCAGTCAGGGTAAAATGCAAGCTCCAAACCAGGCCCTATATGATTTTTCACAAAGATGTGGCCCTCCTGACCTTTCTGCCAGCCACTTCCTACCTTTCTCCTCCTTGCTCCCTCTGTTTTCCAGACACATCAGCTTCTGTTCAGTGCCTAGAACAGGCCAAATGGTTCTCCTGCTGAGCTGTCACACTAGTTGTTACCTCTGCCTAAGAGGCTCTTCCCTCAGATCTCTGATTGGATAGTGACTTCTCATCATTCAAATCCAAGCAGAATGTGATCTTCTAGAGAGGTTTTTCCTGACCAGTATTGCTAGTGTAACCACCACTGTCCCCAAGTCAACACTCTGCTGCATTATCCTATTTTATTTCTGATAGCATTTATCACCATTGGAAATTATCTTCTCTATTCATTCATTTAGTTTCTGTTTGCCCCACTAATATGTAAGATGCACGAGGTCAGGGGTCTTGTCTGCTATTCATGGTAATTGCTGAAACCCCAATGCCTTTCACAGGGTAGGCCCTCAACAAATTTTTGTGAATGAATAAATGAGACCAGCTGAAAGGACTACCTTAGGCAGTGTCTAGAGACAGACCCCTTGAGGAAGTAATAGGTGGGTTGAGACTAGAAGGAAAAAAAAGATGAATGAGTGATTTCCATAGTTTAGAAGCTAATCTATCTATTTCCCAGATCCAGGCAGTCTCCTATCAGGACTGGATTTATTGTCTTTGTCCTGGATCCTTGGGCCTGTGACATAATGCCATCAGTCCCCTTTTCCTGGCCCTTCTCAGCAGCCACCTCTTGCCCAGAGTTAGGAAGATATCTTAATGTGACTGACTGGAAAGATGGCTGAGATGGTTAATTTTATGTGTCAACTTGACTGGGCCAAAGGGTGCCCAGATATTTGGTCAGACTTATTCTGGGTATTTCTGTGAGGGTGTGTCTGGATGAGATTAATATGAGTGGGTCTCATCCAATCAGTGCATATATACATACACATCCTATTGGTTCTGTTTCCCTGGAGAACCCTGATGAATACCACAGCCTTTTCCCTTCATGTTAAAACACTTTCACTGGGCCTTCCATTTCCCCACCTTCTTTCTTAAAAAAGAAGACAAAATACAACTATGAATTTCCATCACTATAGGTATGGCAATCCAGCTGTGTGACTACACTTTAGTTTTCCTGTCTCTTCCCTCGACATCAAAATGTCCTCTATCATTACTGTGTCAGACAATCTGATATGTCATTAAAAACCAGAAACCTAAACTTGTTAAAAATAATGAGCTAAGAATAGCCAACATACTATCGAAGGAGAAGAAAAAAATTTGAGGACTACGTTACTCGACTTCAAGACTTACTATAAAGCAAGACTAACCCAAAGAGTGGGATATTAGCAAAAAAATAGACAAACAGATTAGTGAAACAGACTAGAGAGTCCAGAAATAGACTCTCATAAATATAGTCAACTGATCTTTGACAAAGGAGCAAAGGCAATACAATGGAGCAAAGATAGTCTCTTCAATAAATGGTGCTGGAACAATTGGACATCCACATGAAAAAAAATTATCCTAAACACAGACCCTACACCCTTCACAAAATTAACTTAAAGTGGATTATAGACCTAATGTAAAATGCAAAACTATAAAACTCCTGTAAGACAACATCAGAGAAAACCATGTTGGGTATGGTGACGACTTTTTAGATACAACACCAAAGGCATGATCCATGAAAGAAATTTTTGGTAAGCTGTTCTTCATTAAAATTAAAAACCTGTGCTCTGCTAAAGATAATATCAAGAGAATTAGAAGACAAGCTGCATACTTGGAGAAAAAGACACATCTGATGAAGGATTGTCATCCAAAATATACAAAGAGCTCTTAAAACTCAATGATAAGAAAACAAAAAACAGGCCAAAGACCTTAACAGACACCTCACCAAAAAAGATATACAGATGGCAAATAAGTATATGAAAAGATGCTTCACATCATATGTCATCAGGAAAATACAAATTAAAACAACAATGAGATACCACTACACACCTATTAGAATGTCCAAAATCTAAAACACCACCACCACCAAATGCCAGTGAGGATGTAGAGCAATGAGAAATCTCATTCATTGCTGCTGGGAGTGCAAAATGGTACAGCCACCTTGGAAGGCAGTTTGGCAGTTTCTTACAAAACTAAATACACTTTCACTATACAATCTGGCAACCAAACCCATTGATATTTACTCAAAAGAGATGAACACTTATGTCCACACAAAAACCTGCACATGGATTTTTATAGCAGCCTTATTCATAATTGCCAAAACTTGGAAGCAACCAAGATGTCCTTCAGCAGGTGAATGGATCAGTAAACTGTGGTGCATCCAGACAACAGAATATTATTCAGTGCTAAAAAGAAATGAGCTATCAAACCATGAAAAGACATAGAGCAACTTAAATGCATATTACTAAGTGAAAGAAGCCAATATAAGAAGGATACATACTGTGATTCCAACTATATGACATTCTGGAAAAGACAAAACTGTGGAGAAAATAAAAAGATAGTGATTGCCAGGGGTTGGTACAGGGAGAGATGAATAGGTAGAGAACACAGGATTTTTAAAGCAGTGAAAACTCTGATGATATTGTAATGATGTATATATGTCATTACATATTTGTCCAAACCCATAGAATGCACACTATCAAGAGTGAACCCTAAAGTAAATTCTGGATTTTGGGTGATAAAGATTTGTCAATGTAGGTTCATCCTTGCTGAAAAACATACCATTCTGGTGAGTGACATTATCACGGGGGAGGCTATGTATGTGTAGGGGCAGCAGGTATATGGGAAATCTCTGCACCTCACTCTCAATTTTGTTGTAAATCTAAAACCAGTCTAAAAAAACTAAGTCTGAAAAATAATAATACACTCTCACCACTCTTATTCAACACAGTACTAGAGGTTTTGGCCAGAGCAATTAGGCAAGAAAAAGAAATAAAAGGAATCCAAATAGACAACAAAGAAGTGAAACTCACTGTTCTCACACAACATGGTTTTATATATAGAAAACCCTAAAGAATCCATCAGAAAACTATCAGAAATAATCAACAACTACAGCAAAGTTGTAGGGTACAAAGTCAACTTACAAAAATCCATTGCATTTCCAAACTCCAACAACAAACTAACAGAATGGGAACTCAAGAATACAATCCTATTTATAACCACAACAAAAAGAATAAAATATCTAGGAATAAATTTAACTAAGGAGGTAAAAGACCTATACAAGGAAAACTATAAGACATTACTGAAAGAAATCAATAATGACATAAAGAAATGGAAAGATATTCCATGCACATGGATTGGAAGAATAAACATAGTTAAAATGTCCATACTACCTAGAGCAACCTACAGATTCAATGCAATCCCAATCAGAATCCCAATGACATTCTTCACAGAAATAGAACAAAGAATCTTAAAATTAATATGGGGCAACAAAAGCCCCCAAATAGCCAAAGCAAGACTGAGAAACAAGAACAAATATGGTGGCATTGCAATCCCCAACTTCAAAATACATGACAAAGCTATAGTAAGCAAAACAGCATGGTACTGGTACAAAAACAGGCACACAGATCAATGGAACAGAACTGAAAGCCCACAAATAAAACCACACATCCACAGACAGCTAATCTTTGACAAAGGAGCCAAGAACATACACTGGAATAAGGAAAGCCTCTTCAATAAATGGTGCTGGGAAAACTGGACAGCCACATGCAAAAGAAGGAAAGTATACCTCTATATTTCTCCATACACAAAAACAGACTCAAAATGGACCAAAGACTTGAAGGTAAGACCTGAAACCATATAACTTCTGGAGGAAAATATAGGCAGTACACTCTTTGACATCAGCCTTAGAAGTATCTTTTCAAATACCATGTCTGCTTGGACAAGGGAAATAAAAGAAAAAATAAACGAGTGGGACTTCATCAGACTAAAGAACTTCTGGAAGGCAAAGGAAACCAGGATCAAAACAAAAAAACAACCCACCAACTGGGAGAAAATATTTTCAAATCATATATCCAAGAAGGAGTTAATCTATATAATATATAAAGAACTCACACAACTGAACTACAAAAAAACAAACAGCCCAATCAAAAAGTGGGCAGAAGATATGAACAGACATTTTTCCAAAGAAGATATACAGATGGCCAATAGGTACACAAAAAGATGTTCAGCATCACTAATCATCAGGGAAATGCAAATCAAAACTACACTTAGATATCACCTTATGCCCGTTGGAATGGCTATAATCACCAAGACGAAAAATAGCAAATGTTGGAGAGGTTGTGGAGAAAAGGGGTCCTTCATACACTGCTGGTAGGAATGCAAACTGGTGTAGCCATTGTGGAAAACAGTATGGAGAGTTCTCAAAAAACTAAAAATAGAAATACCATATGACCTAGCTATCCCACTACTCGATATTTACCCAAAGAACTTGAAATCAACAATACAAAGAGACTTATGCACCCCTATGCTCATTGCAGCATTATTCACAATAGCCAAGACATGGAAGCAACCCAAGTGGCCATTGACTGATCAATGGATAAAGAAGAAGTGGCATATGTATACAATGGAACACTACTCAGCTAGAAGAAAAAACAAAATGGTCCCATTCGCAACCACATGGATGGACCTTGAGGATATTATGTTAAGTGAAATAAACCAGACAGAGAAAGACAAACACCATATCATTTCACTCATTTGTGGAAGATAAACAAACTTCTGGGTAAAGAGAACAGTTTAGTGGTTACCCGGGAGAAGAGGCATGGGGAGTGGGCACAAGGGGTGAAGGGGCACATTTATATGGTGTCAGACAAATAATAATGCACAACTGAAATTTCACAATGTTATAAAGTATTATGACCACAATAAGGAAAAAGAGTCAAAAAAAAATTGAGTGGGCAACTTTTACCTTTCCTTTTAAGTAGAGAAGCTGGAAGATTAAGAATGTATTTCATGAGTTCTGAATAAATCTATTAGGGTTTAAACAAACAAAAAATACTTAATTATTAATGTTCTGTTATAAAAGTAATACATGTTCAAAGAGTGAAAACGAGAAAACACAGAAAACCATGAAGATGAAAATAAAAACACCCAGAGGATAACTAATAATAATAATAATAATAATAATAACAATAATGTGCTAAAGCCCCAGAGCCCCTGGTGAGAAGAGCAGAAGTACAATGTACTATCTTATCACAGGGAGGTTGTGACAACTCTATGGGAGGGTTCAGATGCCTTTTTCTCTGATTTCCACCTTAAGTTGCTAACGAAACTTCAACCTCCACATAAGTATGGCATTGCCATCATTGGTTTTGTCCCAACTATGGGAATCCCAATACCAAGAACATGTATCACTGAGTACAAAATTAAATAATAAAGAAAAGTATGTGTCATCTACACTATTTGGTACTTTATTTCTTCACTCACAATAAGCCTTTTCCATGAATAAGTTTCATCACTGAATTATCAACATCAAACCTTTGAAAACATGTAAATTCAGAGTCAAAGCTTGTAGGGTATAAAAAATAAAGGTTCTCATGTGAACCAAATATTGACCAAAAAAAAAATCGAAGCCCAGCATTAAAAACATCTGCTTTGTTTGTGTACCTAAAACATCAACTTGTATTGCTCTTTCAGAAGGTCTGTTAAGTGGCCAGTAACAGCACAGTGCAAGGTTGAGAGAAAGAATTTCACTACAAACATAAGCAAACAGCAAATGTCACATGAATTACCAGCGTTCAGAGGAGAAATTCCGCCTGTGTCTACAAAGGTTGATCTCTCTTTTCCTGTTCTCAGGGTATGCTAAGAATATAATGATTCATAGATTAGAGCCTGCCACGGTGTCCCAGCCTTGAATTTTAGCATGTTTTACATGGACCAAAAAAGTCTTACCTTCCACTAAATACCTTCCCATGACATTTATGGCCATAGGTTCCCTTTCCGGCAAGTGAGAGCCAACAAAATCAATCAGACTGTGTGGCAAATAGGAAAGAATATTTAAGGACACGTTAGTCATATCTTGGCAAAAATTGCTAAACTTTAGCCAGGGTTGGGGATTATTCAAACTACAAAATTTTTTGCAGTGAGGGCAACATATCTGTTTATTAAACAACTAGCAGGGCTCAAAATAGAGGCTTCTTCAAATCTGTGCCCAAAAGGTCTGGAAAGTCTCAGTAGTACTAAGCCTAAGTAACAGTAAGTACTGGCTATACTTTTGTGAGGATGTAGCCTCATCTTACATGGGTCGCTATCAACTCGTTCTTGGAAACTTCCAAGAAAAACTTCATTTGTATTTCCAGGTTTCCATTTGGGTCAATCATGAACAAATAAGAAGAGGAGAGAGAGAGAAAGAGAGGCCACCTGGAACGTGAGCTGGGAGCCTGAGAAGAGTTTCTCCAGTCGTGCCATCTGGTATGTCCTGGCACTTGTCATCCAAATTGCTGTTCTTCTAAACAAATTTAGTTTCCCCCAGACAGTTCAGCTTAAATGAGCTCACACTGTCTGTCTGACACCTGTCAAAAAACGTGAAATATTTCTCTAAGTCCTGAATTGAAGGACAGAGGGAGGCAGAGAGAAAGAGAGAGGTGAGCAGGAGCAAGGAAGAGGGCAAGAAGAAGGGTTATGTGCAGAGCAGGAGCTCTTTCTTGGAGAGTCAGTGCATTTTCATCTTCACCTATAAATCTAAAGCCAGAAGGTGAGAAAAGAAGGAAAAGCACCACTTCCAATCATATTTGCTAAGAGAAATATGATTGAACACATGAAATATGAAAATAGTACAAACTACCTTCACTCCAACCTGGTATAATTTTTGTCTGTTTGTTGTATACGGTGTTTTGTTTTGTTTTTAGTCAAGAAGGGAAGAAATAGCAGTGGAGAAATCTGGTCTGCTTTTGACAGCATGAGCGATGCTCTTTTTCCATACAAGCTGGAACAGAATTCAGTAATAGGCAAGGGCAAGTGGAGGAGTGATTTCATTAACTGTCTTGATTTTGAGGTTTGCATATTTGCAGATCTGTTTTTTCCTCCCTAGGTCTTGAGAAGCTGCCAATATGGGCAAAAGAAGTGATGATAATGGATTGAAGCTGCCATAGGGCAAATCTCTGGAAGGAGAGAAAGATCATAAAGAGTTGCCAGGAGGGACTGCCTGTGCCTTGGCCTTTCAAGCTGGAAGGTGTCAGGGAATCAAATTTAGTAACTGTTATTTGCCACAAGAAGGTACTGAATAAAGAGAAGGAGGAAGGGGACAAGAGGGAACGGTAGGAAACAAGTGGGCCTCATAAAAATACAACCAAAGATGTCTTTCAAAATCCACCTTCCAAAGCAAAGAGCCTGAGGTTGCAGAGGTCTCCTCAAACCTGTCCACTGTCGTTAACACTGGTGTCAGTACCTCTGTTGGCAGTTTCCTCCTTTCAGCCTTCTCACCTGGAACACATTGTTTGGTCTCTTTTGCAACCTTTACTAAAATAATCTTACAGAAACCCTTATCTGTGTATTTTTTTTCTTTATTTCCAGTTTAGTTATGTTAAGACTATCAGTTCTTAAGTTGGAAAACAGATAATCAGAATACCTTTTTCAAAATTTCCTAAGATACAATCTTGATCAAGTTACTCAAATGTCAAATGTATCCAAAGCTCTCTGCCTCCCTGGCCTCTTGTAAGTGTTCAACTTAGGTGATATTTATAAAGCACCCAATACTTAAAAGCTGTTGAATATATGTTAGCTCTTTTGTCTTCCTCTCTTTGGATTAAAGATTCCTAGAAAAACTTATAGCAGAAAAATCCAGATCAGTAATGGATACTATTTAGGCATACATCCATAAATTTAAGTTTTCTCAGGGGAACAAATCCAATTAAAGATAAAAATTGGTGCAACATCACAATGCCTATTTGGGGTATTTATGAGCATGAGAACTGCTTTAAAAAATTATTCCAATGGAGCAGTATTTTAAATCCACCATGGTGTTATGGATACAGCTCGTGCTAAGCAACGTGAGGCGTGTAAGCAATGAAGATCTTTTTCACAGCTTCTTTCCTTAGCAAGAGAAGAAATGATATTTTGTCTGTCTTGCTTCCCTGGAGATTAAAAACCAAGCCCCAGAGGAAGGCCAGGAGCTGACATACAGGCTCTTCCCCTGCTGAGGAAAGGAAAACACAAAGCTGCGGAAAGCTCACCTCTTCACAAGGTAAGTTTCAACCTCCTATGAGAATGTTCATAATATGGTTCACTTTGCTAAAAAGTCACATTAAAATGAGCAAAGCAACACTAGTATGTGGCATTTTAGAAGCACACTGAATATTCTGACTATTAAAAATATCAAGTGGGTGTGGGGACCCACAGAGATTAAATCAATGCATGCCTATATTAGTTTACACTTAATCCTGGGAGACTGGGTGAAGTCTGATAGAGATCTACCCATTAGACTTGAGAGAAAAGAAACATGGTGTCAGGAACGAAAAGACATGTACCCTTGCTCTGCCATTAACTAGCGGAATGACCATCAGCCCCACACTTCTCATCCATAAGATGAAGGGAAGCTGATGTTCTCTAAGGGCTCATCCAGCTCTAAGATTTTTGAAATCTACGTTCTAAAAGGGAAAGGAAGTAGAAATAGGTAGAATTATAAAGAATTCCAAGTGCCAAACCATCAAAAACTGAAAAGGCCACTAAAACATGTATAGAAATGATGATGGGGAGGATAAGGGTGAAGATGAGGATGGTGTTATCAGCTAACATCTCTGGATGCTTCACCAGGGGCCTAGCACTGGTCCATGCACTTTACAGGTGTTAACTCTTTTAATCCACTCTGACTTCCTTTCTGTCATACTTTCCATCATATTGGACAACACTGGAGTGAATACCGCCATTTTGAGGATCCAGCTAAGAGGAAGTTGATTTGAGGATGTATTAGTTTGAATTTATGCAGATGTTTTTATGTGATTCACAGTTGTCATCTCAATCCTGGTACAGGAATGGCTCCCAGGACTACTGGTGTCATGATACACAGGGACAGGGTCACAAGTCGTATTGTGCTAAGAACAAGTCATGCAACACCTGGCAATGAGAGTATGGAGATAGTGGTAGAGATCCAGAAGTGAATCATTACAAAAATGCTTCCAATTATCAGATGTGTAAAACTGCAATTGAAGGATTCAATTCTCATCAATGCCTACTTAAAATGAAAATTCTCTCCTGTCAAGAATAGACTCAATAATTCAGAGAATTCTATTATGAACACGTCTTCTAATTTGATATTTTATTTTTCTTTTTTGAGGAAGTCATATAAAATGGAATTTGTCAGAATCTGTGTTTGTAGGCACAAACCTGTAGTTGTACTGCAAACAGTGAGCATACCATGTATGAAGTCACTTGTTTTATTTGTGACAACATATTGGATCACATGTTAGCATACATAAAATACTTTGTCCTAACCAATACCAGACAAAAGACTACAACAAAACATGATTTATTGAGAGAAAGAGATGTGCTTTGAGTATTCATGATGAATAGTCTCAGATTATTTAATAACACAAATAATGTAAAGTAAGTCACATTGGAAAAAGACTGAAATTTCTTATTGATTTGACACAAAATACTGACAAATATAAGGTAACAGAAATTCATTATATGCCACTAAAAAGAGGATATAGGCAACAAACTAAGTTGACAATGTTGTCAATTCATTGTCACTGTGCAAGAAAATTTATAATGTCCTGAAATCTTATAGCTCATATATGAAAGAAATTTTATAGCATCTTTCCAAAATTTGACAACAATCTTAAACATGTAATTGATATCACCAATAAAAATCTGTAAAGCTGAAATAAACTTTCCCAAATTATCAGTAATAAAAACCAAATTTCTATCAACAATGCTAGAGGAAAGACTAATTTCTCTTTTTATTCTCTCTTTAGAAAATATAACACAAAAGCATTTTCATATAAAGAGCAATCAGAGTGTGCAGGCAAAAAATGTAGAAAAAATACAGAAACTTGACAGATAGTTATTTAATAAAAACATTATGATATTTTTCTGAATTTTGTAATGTTTATATTTTGCAGCTTTCTTAAACTTCTCATTTGTTATAATTGCTTTGTTATTCTGAGTAAATGTTGATTTTATGTCTAAATTTGTACTTGCAACTTTACATTCTTTTTCTTAAAGAGGTCCCAAAATTATATAAGCACATATTCCTACAAAACTTGGGTCCTCACCTGGTCTGGAACATAAAATACACTTAAGAAATGTTTACTTAATGAATAAAGTTGGAAAATGCTAAAAATTAAATTCTTCTCCTAGACGTCAAATATTTAATTTGTAGAGCAGCAACCAGTGCAGCAACAGACGTTCATTGAGCTATTAAACTGTCGCCATTGAATTGCCAGCCAAGGCCGGTCACCCCTTCACAACCACTGATGACGTGGGGAAGCTGGAGTGAGTGGATAATTTAGTTTTCTGTTCTACACCACAGAAACTAGGTAAACTCCTCCCAAAAAGTATCCTTGTAGGCCTCTGCAAACCCACGCTGAGACACTTACTTCTCCTGGAAAAGACTCTTTGAAAACACACTCCTCAACATCAGCACTGTAGAGCCAAAAAGAGCAAAAGAAAAGAAAAAGAAAAAATCTGGAGAAACTCAGAAGCAATTGATGGTTTTGAGATTTTTGCTCATTTATTTTAATAATTAACAGCAATTATGTATGGGGTAAAGGATCTTCATTTGCATATGGTACACACTGGTAATGGTAAACTCTAAAAACAGCTTATTTTTAGAGTTATTACTCCAAAGCTCATGCTGTTAATGAGAAAGTTCAGAGGAAATGGTATTGATTACACCATGCTAATTAGTTGACTTACCTGGGAGAGTTTGGATTCCTTTGGATAAAAAAAGTGAATTCTTTTCAATGCTTCATATATTCAAGGTTATCATAAAATACTAGCTTTGATATTTATTAAGCACTTCGAAATTTTTAATGCTTTATTCAAAAGAATGACAATAATGAATTTTAACACATACACTTTTAAAAATCCATAAAGGATACTCAGAAAACAATAAGGAGGGCAGAAAGGCAGAAGCTCTTCTTTACAGAAGGGTGCCAGGTAATAAAGGCAAGCGGGATCATTGAATTATAAAAACATTTGCAACCAGAAATGCAATGATTGACTCAGGCAAGGATCATCAACACATGCTAAATTTTCACTGGGTGAAATTTAATTGGAGAACATAAGATTCACAAAGTCTCAAAACATCTCACCATAATTACAGTATATTTCCCCTACAAAGGAGAAAAAGTACCTTTCCAACGAAGAAATTCATAGATACTGCCTTAGACAAGTGATCAAACTTAGACTCACTAATAAGGAAAACTGACATTATTTGCTTCCATTTGTAATGCAATAGGAGGGACACAACATTATCCATATAGAATTAATGCCAAAAATATTTAATCTGAATCTAATAATGAGGAAATAGCAACAGCAAACTGAGGGACATTATGCAAAACAGCTGCCCTGTATTCTTCAAAAATTTCAGTGTAAAAAAAATATTAAAAAGCCCAGGTAACAATTCCAGATTAAAGGAGACTAAAGATACATGACAACAAATATAATGTATGTCCTTGATTGGATTCTGGAGTTAAAAAAAAAAATCAGGGACATTATTGAGAATGGGGGACAACTGGGGAAATCTGAATATGGATGGACTTTACATTATGTTATATTTATATAACAATGTTAAATTTCATAGGTAAGGCAATGATATTGCCTTATGTTAGAGAAGGTCTTTGTTCTTATGAAATATACTGCTGATGTATTTATGGGTAAGTTTATTTCTTCATGGCTGTACCTACCTTACTTTCATATGATTCAGAAAATGAAAGAGAGAGAGCAAAGGTGGTAAAATGTTAAATAATAAATGTAGATGAAGGGTATATGAGTGGACACAGAAAGCAACTAAAAAATTGATAAATTAGAATTCATCAAAATTTAAAACTTCTCCTCATCAAAAGACACTAAGATAAAACAAAAAAGTAAACAAACAAAAAGAATAGACAAGACATCAATTGGGAGAAAACTTTTGCAAAACATATATCTGACAAAGGATTTGTATCTAGAATATATAAAGAACTCTTACTACTCAATAATTTAAAAACAACCCAGTTATAAAATGAACAAAAGACTTCAGCAGACTCTTCGCAAAGGAAGATTCAGAAATAACCAATTAGCACAAGAAAGAGTGCTCAACATCATTATTCATCAGGGAAACGCAAATCAGCACTTCAGTGAGATACCAATACATACCCACCAGAGTGGCTAAAATTAAACAGACCAACAACACCAGATTTAAAAGAGAATGTCGAGCAGCCTGAACTCTCATACATGGCTAGTGACAATATAAAATGGTACCAACTCTCTGGAAAAAGTTAGGCAATTTCTTATAAAGAGTATATGAGTCATTTAATATTCTTTCAACTTTACAATACATTGATATTTTTCCCAAAAAAAAAAGTTGGGAAAAAATCTGTGATGCTTTAGAATATGGCTTTAGAAAATAGACACAATTCAGTATATATCCATTTATAGTCAGTTCTCTATTCTTTTGATCTTAGATGATTTTTTTAATAGTAATTCATTCAACAAACATCTCTTTAATACCTGCTGTGTGCCTGGCAATCTCTTGTGTACTAGAAGATAATGGGGTACAAGAAAGACATATCCATGGAATTCATATTCTCATGGAGCGATACATACTAAACAAGTAAATAGATAGGTAGGTAGGTAGATAGAAGTTACCAAATGTTATTAGGACTCTGAGCATACAGAGGAGGTGGTAGGTAAGAGAGTTTGAGGCAGAATGCTATTCTACTCAGGGTAGTCAGGAAAGGCCTTTCAGGGAAAAAACTTGGAGTCACAATCTGAAGATTCAAAGGGAGTCAGACATACAAAAAGCTGGGGAAACAGCACTCCAGACAAAGGGGTTAGCGAGTGCAAAGGCCCTGAGGAAGAAAATAGCTTGGATGGTGTTTAAAATAGAACACTTGCTGCATCTTGGTCAGCTGGCCACTCATCACTGATCTGAGTAACCACATCTTTGGCACTACATGCAACAACAATATCAAGCATTTAACATGAGGCCAGAGAAGGTAGAAAAGACAGGATAGAGTTTTAAACCAAAGACTAAAGGAGACTACCAGAGCAGATTCCTGAAATCAGAACATAAACAGAACCAGGGTCTCTGGAGGCAACACTGAGGAGAGTTTTGGTGCTGCTGCTTTTTTTTTTTTTCCGAGGAAGATTAGCCCTGAGCTAACACCCATGCCCATCATCCTCTACTTTATATGTGGGACACCTTCCACAGCATGGCTTGCCAAGCGGTGCCATATCCACACCCAGGATCCGAACCAGTGAGCCCAGGCTACCAAAGCTGAATGTGCGCACTTAACTGCTGTGCCACCAGGTCGGCACTTTGTAAGACATCAGCTCATATCAATTTCCCTGCTTAGCCCTATCACAACTAATGAGAAAATGGATGACAATGACCATAACCAAAATAAGATATCAGTTATAATTCATTGATTGCTTCCCATGTGTCAGGTTCTATGTCTAGTGCTTGATCTCATTTAATTCTCTCAACAAGTCTATGAGGTAAACAGTATTCTACCCATATTACAGATGAGGAAACAGGCTTGCAGAGGTTAAATAACATTCATAAGGTCACACAAAGCCCAAGTGACAAAAGCTGCATTTGAATCCAGGTCTGCCTGATTCCATATCCCACTCTATATTGTTACCTTTGTTAGTCTCCAAATCTCGCTGGTAGTACCTTTTGGTTGGAACATTCTCAAGGGGGTTAATGAAGCCAAAGGGTCATGGGATGCAAGAAGACTTTAAAAGTCATCTTTAAGGAGTGATGTCAGCAACACGGCAGAGTGAGCAGTTTTCTTTGTCTCTCCCCCTTCGAATTACAACTAATTGGACATTCATCGGTCAACAAAGGATATCCACACAGCACCTCAGGACGCCTGAGAGACCCACACTGCTGTACATTGGAAGGTGGACAGACTTCCCAGGAGGAGGTGGAGATAGGTGAAAACTCTCCGACACCCAGACAGCCTAGGAGCTGCAAGCGACTCTCTCCCAGCTGACATGCTCATAGCATCACCACAGCACGAAGGGCAGGCATGTGCGCGTATTGGTGGCACAACTGTGGAAACAAGTGACTACAGCCCTAAGCCCCCCATAATTGCTCCTCAACCCAGTGGGAAAATCCACGGTCCCACAGCAGCTGCAGGGCAAGCCTCTACTCAGCCTTAGCAAAGAGGCCCTTCTCAGCAATCAGAAGCCTGGGAGGCCCTGAGACAAAAGGGGCTCGGCTGGCTGAGCAACCTGCGGCCACGTTTAACACATACAGCCCTGCTGGGGCCCCGAGGAGGCAAGGGAGACCCAGCAGGACTGTGTGAGCGGGCAGTGACAAGTTGGAGCCCCAGTAAGACTGCTCCTCAGTCCATGGGGAAAATCCACAGTCCCACAGCAGGCGCAGGGAAAGCCTCTACTTGGCCTTAGCAGAGAGGCCCCTCCCAGCAATTGGAAGGCTGGGAGGCCCTGGGGCAAAAGGGGCTCTACTGGCTGAGCAACCCACTGGCCGCATTTAACACACACAGCCCCGGTGTAGCACCAAGGGGGCAAGGGAGACTGACTGGGACTCCGTGAGTGGGCGGTGACAATTTGGAGCTCCAGCCTGACTGCTTCTTGGTCCAGGGGGAAAATCCACAGTCCCACAGCAGCCACAGGGAAAGTCTCTGCTCAGCATTAGTGGAGAGGCCCCGCCCAGCAATCACAAGGCTAGGAGGCCCTGGGACAGAAGTGGCACAGCTGGGAGAGCTAACCACAGGCCGCAGTAGATACCCATAGCTTTGCTGCAGCCCATAGTGGACAAGTGAGATCCCGGGGGCCTGATGGTGACAGAGCTGTGAGTCTAAGTGAGCCTGCTCCCAGCCATTGTGAAAGCCCATAATGCCACAGGAGACCCTAAGGAAGGAGTGTGTCTAAGTGGTCTGCAAGAGTAGGCACCAGCAACCCGAGGCCCCCTTGTGATTGTCTCCACAGCTGACGGGAGACCCCAAAGGGCCACTGTGATCACCTGGAGGGGCGCAGGCTAGGGCAGAAACAGCTGACAGGGATCCTGGTCAGTGCAGATTACAAAGCTGCTGCCCCCTGCCCCACCAGTAGAAGCAAGTAGAAACAGTAACCAAACTCTGTCTCTATGTGCAAGCACAAATCCACACCATCAAGCACTATGAAAAAATATATTAAATCTCCAGTACAGAAGGAAAATGACAAGTACCCAGAAAACAATCCCGAAGACAATGAAATCTATAAGCTAAATGGCAATGAATTCAAAATAGCCATCATTAAAAAACTCAATGAGTTAAAAGAGAATACAGATCGACAACTCAATGAATTCAAGAGCTATGTCACAAAAGAGCTTGATACTATAAAGAAGAACCAATCAGAAATGTTGGAGATGAAGAACACAATGGAAGAGATTAAGAAAATCTGTACTCTCTGAACAGTAGGGTCAATAACATAGAAGACAGAATTAGCAATTTGGAGGATAGGAATATAGAAATGCTTCAGATAGAGGAGGAGAGAGAACTAAGACTAAAAAGAAATGAAGAAACTCCGAGAAATATCCGACTCAATTAGGAAATGCAACATAAGGATTATAGGTATGCCAGAAGGAGAAGAGAAGGAGAAGGGGGCAGAAAGCGTGTTCAAAGAAATGATGGCTGAGAACTTCCCAAACTTGGGGAGAAAGATGGAACTCCATGTGACAGAAGCTAATAGATCTCCAAACTTTATCAATGTAAAAAGACCAACCCCAAGGCATATAGTAGTGAAGTTCGCAAAAGTCAACAACAAAGAGAAAATATTAAGGTCAGCAAGGCAGAAGAAAATAAACTACAATGAACCCCATCAGGCTGTCAGCAGATTTCTCAGCTGATACCTTACAGGCTAGAAGAGAGTGGAATGATATGTTCAAAACTCTAAAGGACAAAAACTTTCAGCCAAGAATACTCTATCTAGTGAAAATATCCTTCAAATATGATGGAGAAATAAAAACTTTCCCAGATAAACAAAAGTTAATGGAGTTCATCACCACAAGACCCCCCCCTAAAAGAAACGCTCAGGAAGACCCTCATACCTGAAAAAAGAAAAGGAAAGGGGTTACAAAACCCAGAGCAAAGGAGATAAGTAGAAAGACAAAATCAGAAAGCTGCAGCTCTCCATCAGAACAAGTTAGTAAACGCTAAGTATAACATTAAAGATAAAAGAAAGGGAAACACCAAGAATAAATATAATCTTGTCATTTTAACCACAAACTCACAACACAAGAATGAAAAAAAAATCTGACAATAACAACCTAGAAGGGGAAGAGTAAAGGGATGGAACAGCTTAATCTAAGGAAATAAGAGGCTATCAGAAAATGGACTATCTCATCTATGAGATGTTTTATACAAACCACATCGCATCCACTAAACAAATAACAAGAATAAAGACACAAATTGCAAATAAGAAGAAAGCCAATAAAGAAAACTGCCTACCTGAATTGGTAGTCCAAAAATCATGGGTCGAGAAACAAAGGAGAACAAGAAAACAAGCAATAAAATGGCAGCATTAGGCCCCCACATTTCAATAATCACTCTGAATGTAAATGGATTGAACTCTCCAATCAAAAGACACAGTGGCAGGATGGATTATAGAATAAGACCAACAATATGCTGACTCCAGGAAACACACCTCAGCCCCAAAGACAAACACAGACTCAGAGTGAAGGGATGGAAGACGATTCTCCAAGCTAATAATGAACATAAGAAAGCAGGTGTCGCCATACTTATATCAGAGAGAGTAGACTTCAAAGCAAAACAGATAAAGAGAGACAAAGAAGGGCAGTTTATAACGATAAAAGGAACACTCTACCAAGAAGACATAACACTTATAAATATATATGCATCCAACACAGGAGCACCAAAGTACGTAAGGCAACCATTAACAAAACTAAAAGGAGATATTAACAACAATGCAATAATAGTAGGGGACCTCAACACCCCACTAACACCAATGGATAGATCATTCAGAGAGAAAGTCAACAAGGAAATTGTAGAATTAAATGAAAAACTAGACCAGATGGACTTAATAGATATATATAGAACACTCCATCCAAAAACAGCAGGTTACACATTATTCTCAAGTGTGCATGGAACATTCTCAAGTATAGACCATATGTTGGGAAACAAAGCAAGACTCAACAAATTCAAGAGGGTTGAAATAATATCAAGCATCTTTGCCAACAATAATGCTATGAAACTAGAAATCAACTACAAGAATAAAGCTGGAAAAGGGAAAATAAGTGGAGATTAAACAACATACTACTGAACAACCACTGGATCATTGAAGAAATTAAAGCATAAATCAAATATTATCTGGAGACAAATGAAAATGAAAACACACCATACCAACTCATTGGGGATGCAGCAAAAGCAGTCCTAAGAGGGAAATTCATTGCAATACATACTCACCTCAACAAACAAGAAAAATCTCAGATAAGCAATCTCAAACAACACCTAACAGAATTAGAAAAAGAAGAACAAACAAAGCCCAAAGTCAGTAGAAGGAGGAAAATAATAAAAATTAGAGCAGAAATAAATAAAATTGAAACAAAAAAGATAGTAGAAAGGATCAATGAAACAAAGAGTTGGTTCTTTGAGAAAATAAACAAAATTGACAAACCCTTAGCCAGGCTCACTAAGAAAAAAAGAAAGAAGACTCAAATAAATAAAATTAAAAATGAAAGAGGAGAATTCACAATGGATACCACAGAAATACAAAAGATTATAAGAGAATAATATCAAAAACTATATGCCAACAAATTGAACAACGTAGAAGAAATGGATGAATTCCTAGACTCATACAATCTCCCAAAACTGAATCAGGAAGAAATAGAGAATCTGAATAGACCAATCATAAGTAAAGAAATTGAAACAGTAATCAAAAACCTCCCCCAAAATAAAAGTCCAGGACCAGATGGCTTTTCTGGAGAAGTCTACCAAACATTCAAAGAAGATTTAATACCTATCCTTCTCAAACTATTCCAGAAAATTGAGGAAGATGGAGCACTTCCTAACACATTCTATGAAGCCAGCATCACCCTGATCCCAAAAGCAGACAAGGACAAGACAAAGAAGGAAAACTACCAGCCAATATCACTGATGAACATAGATGCAAAAATCTTCAACAAAATTCTGGCAAACCGAATACAGCAATACATTAAAAAGATCATACACCAAGATCAAGTGGGGTTTACACCAGGGACACAGGTATGGTCAATCAACGTGACACACTACATTAACAAACTAAGAAACAAAAACCACATGATCATCTCAATAGACACAGAGAAAGCATTCAACAAGATCCAGCATCCATTTATGATAAAAACTCTCAATAAAATGGGTATATAAGGAAAGTACCTCAACATAATAAAGGCAATATATGACAAATCCACAACCAACATCATACTCAATGGGCAAAAACTGAAAGCCATCCCTCTGAGAACAGGAACAAGACGAGGGTGTCCACTCTCACCACTCTTATTCAACATAGTACTGGAGGTTTTGGCCAGAGCAATCAGGCAGGAAAAAGAAAGAAAATCAACCCAAATAGGCAGTGAAGAAGTGAAATTCTCGCTGTTTGCAGACGACATGATCTTATATATAAAAAACTCCAAAGAATCCATAGGAAACTATTAGAAATAATCAACAACTACAGCAAAGTTGCAGGGTATAAAATCAACATACATAAATCAGTAGCATTTCTATACTGTAATAATGAACTAACAGAAAAAGAACTCAAGAACACAATCCCATTCACAATCACCACAGAAAGAATAAAATACCTTGGGGTAAATTTAACCAAGGAAGTGAAAAACCTGTACAACGAAAACTACAAAACTTTCCTGAAAGAAATAGATGACGACAAAAAGAGATGGAAAGACATTGCACGCACATGGTTTGGAAGAACAAACATAGTTAAAATGTCCGTTCTACCTAAAGCAATCTACATATTCGACACAATCCCAATCAGAATCCCAATGACATTCTTTACAGAAATAGAACAAAGAATCCTAAAATTCATATGGGGCAACAAAAGACCCCAAATCGCTAAAGCAATCCTGAGAAAAAAGAACAAAGCTGGAGGCATCACAATCCCTGACTTCAAAACACACTATAAAGCTACAGTAATCAAAACAGCATGGTACTGGTACAAAAACAGGTGCAGAGATCAATGGAATGGAATTGAAAGCCCAGAAATAAAACCACACATTTATGGACAGCTAATCTTCGACAAAGGAGCTGAGGGCATACAATGGAGAAAAGAAAGTCTCTTCAACAAATGGTCCTGGGAAAACTGGACAGCCACATGTAAAAGAATGAAAATTGACCATTCTTTTTCACCATTCACAAAAATAAACTAAAATGTATCAAAGACCTAAAGGTAAGACCTGAAACCATAAGGCTTCTAGAAGAAAATATAGGCAGTACACTCTTTGACATCAGTATCAAAAGGATCTTTTTGGCTACCATGTCTTCTCAGACAAGGGAAACAATAGAAAGAATAAACAAATGGGACTTCATCGCACTAAAGAGCTTCTTCAAGGCAAGGGAAACAGGATTGAAATGAAAAAACAACCCACCAAGTGGGAAAAAATATTTGCAAGTCATATATCCGACAAAGGGTTAATCTCTATACTATATAAAGAACTCACACAACTCAACAACAAAAAAATTAAACAACCCGATCAAAAAATGGGCAGAGGACATGAACAGACATTTCTCCAACAAAGATATACAGATGGCCAATAGGCACATGAAAAGATGCTCATCATCACTGATCATGATGGAAATGCAAATCAAAACTACACTAAGATATTACCTTACACCCGTTAGAATGGCTATAATCACCAAGACAAAAAGTAACAAATGTTGGAGAGGTTGTGGAGAAAAAGGAACCCTCATACACTGCTGGTGGGAATGCAAACTGGTGCAGCCACTATGGAAAATAGTATGGAGATTTCTCAAAAAATTAAAAATAGAAATGCCACATCACCCAGCCATCCCACTACTTGGTATCTATCCAAAGAACTTGAAATCAGCAATTCCAAAAGTCCCATGCACCCCTATGTTCATTGCAGCATTATTTATAATAGCCAAGATGTGGAAGCAACCTAAGTGCTCATCAACTGATGATTGGATAAAGAAGATATGGTGTATATATATATATATATATATATATATATATATACACCATGGAATACTACTCATCCATAAAAAGGGATAAAACTGTCACATTCACAACCACATGGATGGACCTTGAGGGTATTACGTTAAGCGAACTACGCCAGATAGAGAAAGACAATCTCTGTATGATTCCAGTCATATGTGGAAGATAAACATGTAGACAAATAGAAAAGATTAGTGGTTACGAGGGGAAAGGGGAAGTGGGAGGTGGGCACAAAGGGTGAAATGGCGCACCTACAACATGACTGACAAACAATAACGTATATCTGAAATTTCACAAGGTGTTAAACTATCATAATCTTAATAAAAAGTAAAAAAAATAAAATAAAAAGTCACCTTTAGCTTTCATGAGTAAGAGAGAGAGAGAGAGAACAAAAGCACATGCAATAATAAAAGACTGACTCCAGGCTATTCACGATTCTTTTGGTTCATATGCTACACTAGACATTTTTCAAAGGGCATTGCATAAGCAAACAACATTGTCATAATCCTGAAACCCAAATTCAAAATGCATTAATTTCTTTTTATCACTAGAGATTCAGAAAAACATGCCACAGTGATGTGATTCTTAAGCTTATGCTTTGAATAATCAGAAAGCTGGAAAATAGAAGGTGAACATTTATATATATTTTTAAATTATGAATGGAAAATAGCAGCCAAGAATAAATTTTTGTATCAAGGTTACAAGCAAATGAAAAATGAGAGTCCATACTAAGAATGCAAACAGACCATTAATTATGGCAGCCTCACAAAATATCATCGTAATACACAGTTTGCAATACTTTACCAAAATTTACACAACCATATTATCTCCTCTCAAGTTCCAGAGATTTTATTTTTGATAAGAAGCAATTCAAAAGGTTAGTCACCTCATCTATATGATTATTCAACTTCTATGAATGTGAAATGGTGACACCTTGAATTTACATGTTAGCAAACCGGATGGGCTGCCTGTAAGTCTTTATTCATTCATCCCAGCACAGCTGTGTGCCAGGCCTTGTGCACAGCCCTGGGGACACGGAAATGAATAGGACACACAGTATGTCCCCAGGAGAACTTCCAGTCCAGAGGCAGAAACAGACTAGGAAACACAAAACCCCAAGAGAGTTTGCACAAATTGAACAGATGGAGATCAAAATGGCAAGATGATGTTAGGGGTTGTCTCCCAACCAGATAGCTGCAATTACAATAGTGAGGTTAGACAAAGTTCTTCTTTCTCTCTCTTCCCTCCTTTCTTCCTTCTTCTCCTCCTGTCTTTCTTCTCCCCTCCCTCCCTCTCATCATCCTTCCCTCCTTTCCTTCCTCTTTTATTCATTAAGTATATCCACATTAGTTAGCAAGACTGTATAATGACAGCACTTTACATGTATGTAAAACTTAGTGTCAGGCAATAATAACTCATTTAATCCTCACAAAATGCCAGGAAAAAGGTACAATTATTTCCCCCATTTTACAGATGAAACTGAGGCACAGAGTTTACACAGTTTGCCAAGGTCACACATCTGGCAAGTGGCTGAACGAAGACCCAGGCCCAGCAACTCCAGAATTGGGGCTCCGGAGTGCACTGCCTGCCTCTATCCATTAGGAAGTAGGGTGCCTGTCACATCACCTGAAGCAATAATAAGAATTCAGTGATTAAAGAACATTTTGGAATGTCTAACAAAGGCCTTCTAAACAAAGAATCTGCCTTTCAAAAATCAGAGAGGGGGAAAGAAAAGCATGATGAGAAGAAAAAAATGCAGCGTCCAGTGTGGGTCTTCTCTGGTTCCCCGCCTTGGGAGCACAGTGGCTCTCCACCTGCATAAATGATGAGAATTGGCATTCTGCTTGATTACTGTGCATCTGTTATGAGCTCCAGAGTGAATTAAACAAAAACAAAATAAGGAAGGAAAAGAGCCTACTAATCAAGCCTGGCCCAGTTGCACCGTTTTGAGTCATGGTGCTATTTTCCTGATTTCATAATCACCAGCAGGCACATATGCCCCCAAAAGGGCAACAATATTTCAAAACAATTTAAATCAAGTTTGATAGCTAATTATGCTAAGGTCACTCCAAAGAACCAAACCACCAGGACATCAAAAATCAAAGACAGTCTAAGTGTGAAGCTGCAGCATTCATTTTCTCCCATTAAAAAAACAAAGGGAGGGAGGACAATCTTTTTTACTCTCTGAGACTAACTGGCTTTCAAAAATCATCCAAAATAGACCTCTTAAGACATTTCACCTCTGCTCTGAATGTTTTAAGCTGGGCCTCTGATTACAAAATGTTCATGTTAAATCTCATCAAGATGCTTTCTTAAGATGAAGAATGTTTTATAAATTGTAATGGCTTTAATCAGAGCCCTCTTTGAAGCTATTTAACTCTCCGATGTAGCCCAACCAGTGCTTCAATTATGTCATTTATCAACTCTGTATTAATTAAGTATCATTATAGGGATTGATTTATATACCTTTTCACAGCTCTCTTACCAGATGGTATAACATTCTCCCTCTCTGACACTTCATAAGCATCACCTGGATTCACTCATCTCTCTCTCTCCAGCTGAATGTTCAATCAGATCTTAGTCATCTTCAAACTGGATTGCTTCTCTTCCTCTTCCTCTTCACTACACTCTGTCAGTGCAGCACACAAAGACCAAGTGATATAAAACATAAACCAGTGGTAATTACAAAGCCAAGTTCTATCAACAACTCATTCCCACCTCAATGAATTCTTACCCAGTGTGGTGATGCAATTTTCACAGTAAAGTGAAGGGAGAGCCTTTTGCTTCCTTGGCTGATTAAAACTTACAGTCTGTTGTTCAATTATCTGGGGCAATGGAGAAAATAACTGGGAAAAAAAACATATATTTGGCAATGGGAGTATGAGAGACAATTTGGCCTCAATAGAGTTACTTTCTGAATTATATTTTCCTTGGGCTAGTGTAAAAAGTACTGTACATTCTTGAGCTAGCATGTTGAGAAAACTGGAGGCAGAAGTCCCAAGGTGTACTGCATTGCAAAGAAACTAGCCTAGAATTTTAAATTGCCTTGGGTAATCCAAAAAGTGGATAATAGAGAAATGGAAATGCTTAACAGTTTTTCTTGCAAAATATAAAATCCAGATTAATGGGACTATCTCACAGTAGCCTCAAACTCAAGTCTAAAAACCAAACTGGTCACATTGCCTCCAAATCAGCTCCCCCTCCTGACCTCTATATTTCTTTCTCATCATTCTCCGGTCCCCAAGATGAGTGGAGGGAAACTGAAATTGTGGCAGGCTTGAGAGGGCACATCCTATCAACCAAAAGGACTTGGTGGCTAATCAACTCAGCTAAAGTTTGCCTTATGGAATATACCAGATGTTGCCAGATCTGGTTTTTTTCTAAAAAACCACAAACCCCTATTTTTATGTAAAACTCATGATTTTTAAATATTAGACTAAACTGAACACAGATTCATCCCATGGTTTTTGATCCCTGCCTGTAAACTTTGACTCCTCCTCCTTCCCCCTTTCAAATGCAAGCAGTCCCCAAATTCTGGTAATTTTTCATACTATCCCAACTGCTGTCTCTTCCTTTCCAGTCCCACTGTCATCATCTATGCCCTCCTTATTTTACATCTTCATTATTAGAGCAGTATCCTATCTTTCCTTCTCAAAGCACGCTATGAACAGTTACCAGATTGATCTTTCTAAAACAGTAGTTCCCAAACTTAAACATGCATCTGAATCACCTGGAGGGCTGGGTAAACACCAAGTCCCAACCCTGAGCATTTTTCAATTTAATGGGTCTCAGGTGGGGCCTGATAATTTGCATATCAAAAAGCTCCCAAGCAAGGTTGAAGATTCTGCTCTAGGGACCATACTTAGAGAAACATTGCTCTAAAACATCATCCCCCAACTCTACACATTCAATGATTCCCCACTTCCTCTACATTAAACTTAAACTCCCCAATCTGGAACTCTGGATTCTTCATAACCTGGTCTCATTCACCCTAAAATTTCATTTCTCTGATTTCCTATGAAACCTTCTGGCTCCAGCCAAACTGGCCTACTTGTATATTACCCAAGTGCATCATGCACTCCCACCTTCTTGCCTTGATCATGTATAGAATGTCTTTCCACCTTACTCTCTCATTCAGGTTCAACTTTTTCACTGAGTACAACCAAAACCCACATTCTTAATGAAGCCAGCCCTAATCAGACTTCTGCCTATCACTTCTGGACTCCTACAGCATTAGCTCTGCTGGTTGCTTTGTGTAATCTAAAGTGTGTGGAATTTAGAGCCAGAGACTGAGTATGAATCCTAGTTCTTTCATTAGCTGTGTAATTTCACTAGCCATTTAATCATTCTGAACCTGTTTCTCCTTCAGTAAAATAGAGATACCAATATCTACTTCTATTGAGTTGCATAAAGAATTAATTGAAACAAACTATTTCAGCCTCTAAAGCATAGTACAAAGTAGGTGCTTAACAAATGTTAATTTACTTCCTTCATACATTTCCCCCAATCACACATTTAGCAATAATATAAAATACATTACACCAGTCATTTATATTTTAAGCTTACCCTCCTCACTTTTAGCCAGATAGAATATTTCTGAAATACAAAAAAAAAAAAATATCTAATTCATCTTAGTAAAACTAGCACCTGGCAACTTCTGAGCAACTGGTAAGCTCTCAATAAATATTTCTTTAAAAAAACATGATTCATTTGAGAAATAATGTAAGACAAATGGTTCCATAAAGAAGCTTTCCTCTGTAGAACTTAAATGTCTTATTAATTACCGTTATCCTTAAAGTATCTTCCTACAACAAAGGCAAAAGGAATTTTACATACAGAAAAACTAAAAAAGATCTTATGGGAGTCCCAGCTGATACTCAATGGTGAATAAAAGAAAATTCACTATAAAAGCATCAATGAAGGAAAAATCTTCTCTTTGAAGTAAATTTGAGCACAAGAACACTAATAATGGGAATACAGAGAAATAACAATGAACCTGGAGATAACTCTGGCAATAACTAATGGACTTTTTACAGACGTCTTTTGAGGACATCTGTCATGTAACCATATGACTGTTGTACTTCCAAAATGGCTGACAAATATTGATAATTGCACTGACAAAGGTCAAGTCAAATAAAACACATTTCTCATCCTTTAGGAGATTCTCTAATTTTGAAATCAAGCAGCAACAAATTACAATTTCTATTCTGTTCTCTAGTGTTGCTAAGTTCCATACTACTCCTAGATGGAATCCAATATCACCCAGTCCCATAGGGCTATGGGTGAAATGTCTGTCAGAGAGAAGGGAGCTGTTTTACTCAATCAGCAACTCAAAACATTATTGCTCATGAGTGGTGTGGCAGAAAAAGGATAAAATCTGGAATATTAGGCATCTGGATATTTTTCTCCAAATACAGAGCAAAGGTCCCTAAAAGTTCAAGTTGTTTTGAACTTACTGTACAGAGGCTACACAGTTTGGTAAGAGAGTACTTGGAATCGGGTCACCTGGTTCGTCATAAGAGCCCTGCCACAATTGATTCCAGAATCTTAGACAAGTTCATTCCTTCAATAGACATTTCCTGGGTGACTATTACGTAACAAACATTATATGAGATGATGGGGGTACAGTGGTAAAAAAAATATAATCCATGTCTTTCTTGAACTTACAGTATAGTATAGAGTCAGGCAATTGGGACAGACTTGACAGTTCACCAAACTCATTTACCATCACCATAGGTATGAAGAAATAATAAACTTCCCAGCCTCCATGTAACTACATTCTGGCCAGTGAAATGTGAGTAGAAGTGAGGTAGAACATACTTCCCTTTTGATTATCGACTTTCTCTCTCTATCTCCCTACTTGCCAGCTGGATACATAGATCTTAGAGGCGATGGAGCCACAAGATGGAAAGGAATAGAAGGCCACCTGCTAAACACTCTCTTGGAACTATTATGTGAGCAAGAAATCAACTCCTATTGTGTTAAGCGACTGAGATTTTAAGTTGTTTGTTACAACAGTTAGTCTTCCCTACCAAAGCATGAACCAAAACTACCTCAAAGACATTATGATACAGAGTAAGCACAGGATGATGTAGGAATACCAGGAACAGGTAGCTCACCTGGGCTGCAGCCAGATATCAGGCAGGGGTCCCCAGAAGAAGAAACATTTAAGATGAATCTTGAAAGACAGTGTGAGACAGTGAGGAAGGGAACAGAAGGTTGCAGAGGAAAAAGCATATGCAAAGTCATGAAATTTTGAGGAAAGGTGGTGCACTGGGAAAGTGTTAGTGATTCCTGCCTCCTAGGATGTTGAGTGATGTTGGGAAATGGAGCTGCTCAATACGTATTTGTTGAAATGTCTGATAAAGAGCAAAACCTAGGAGATGTAGTAACTACTAGAAATGATGGATAAGGGAAAAGAAAAAAGTAACCAAGGACCATCTAACTTAGAAGGCAGAATAGATGGCATTCTCTTCACTGAGATAGCAAATACAGGAGAAAGAGGTGAAAGCATGAGCTCAATTTTGGAAAAACTGAGATGGCTGTGGAACATTCAAAAGAAGAATCAGCAGGTAGTTGGATGTATGGACCTAGAGCTTAGACAGTGGTATGGAGAGGAGAGGTGGGTTTGGAAAGAGTGGTGGTGAAAGTCATAAGCATCATGGGATTGCTCAGATAGAATATTCAGAGTGAGAAGCCAGAAAAATAGGGAAGAAAGAGGGAAAATGGGAAAGAGCAAGAGAGAGAGGAGAGAATATGAGAAAGAAGCCATGGAAGCCAAAGAGAAGGCTTATGGAAAGCAGTCAATAGTGACAAATGCTTCAGAGAAGTGAATAAGATTGCCTGAGCAATGTCCATTATATTTGACAACTAGGCAGCTATTTTTGACCTTAACAAGTTCCATTTCAGTATTGGCAAAAGCCAGGTTAAAATTATCTACAAAGTGAATGAGAGATGAGAATTAGAGATAGGAACATAAAATACTCTTTAAGGAAAACTGGCTCTAAGAAACAATTAGCTAGAGGTGGACAAAGAGACAGTTTGTTTCATTTCGGGTTTTATTTTTCAGGATGCAAGACTTAAACATGTTAACATGCTGAATTCTCTGAACTTCTATTTCCCTATCTGTAAAGTGGGGATGGTAACACCCCTTCTGCTTGGTCCATTGGGTTTTTGTCAGAACAAATAAGATGACACATATGAAAGATTCTAAAGTACTATGTAAAGGGCAATGTTTTTATGTATTTATAAATGCTGAAAATATGGATTCATAAAAGTCAAGAGTCCAGTGAAATATGGTTGGCTATAAAATCAGTGAAAAATTATAATCAGTTTAGATCTAGAAATATTAATAAAAATGTATTTTTAATACACACTACAAGTTGCTGAACAAACCTTTGAAGCTAACAACAGATTTCTAAGTCCTATGCTGGATAAAACTCTTCCGGGGCTCCTAGGTTATAGCCTGGGTTTCCAGATGTCTTCATTACACCAGAAGAAAAAAATGCCAATTAGCCTTGGCAGATTGCAGTGCATTAAATCATCTGGGAATTTATTAGTCTTATAAGCAGTAGTTCTTAAATAAATATTTCTGGCAATCACTCAGTTTCACAAAGCAACAGACTAGCTCCATAATTTAGGTCTCATGACCAATGAAATCATGGTGAATGATCACAGCTTGCTGAGTATGTTTTTCTAAGGGGTGATTGAGGTATTCTGGGAAGTAAACTAGCCATTTTAGGACTTCCTCTTGGGAAGATTAACCATCCAAAAGAATATGGTCCAATCATTATATCGCTAGTCACCAAAGCTTTAAAGACTACAAAGAACGTTATTTTTAGCACTATGACATCAGTGGAACTAGTTTTTCTCTCATAAAACCTCTCATAAGTGGTTTTAACATGTCCCATCTTCCTCTCTTGGGAAGATACCTTATCCCTGTAAAAGCAATATGTCCCTTTCCTTTTATCTCTGCACTTTTGGACAACTCTCTCCTGACTTGGTTTCCTAGTTGCTAAAGTCTCCTCCTCAATCATTTTATTTTTAAGGGTAGAGCATGCTAATTAAGGTCAAGCAGCTGTGTCTACAGCTACAAACAGCAATTATGCAAAATAAATAAACTTTCCTTTACAATAGATACTAAAGATCTTACCTCGAGACCCAAATAAACCCTATTTGCAATTATTTTTTCATGTTTTTTTTATCTTAGAGAGACCAGGCTATAACACTAAAATGGTGCTTCTTTTATCCATGTTTCTCAAATATTTTATCCTTAATGTGTGACATTACCATGTTTTAGCTATTAAACTAGGCCATGCCTGCAGGTCAATTTTTAGACCTTTTATCCACTGCAATGCTGAATTTGATTCTATGACTGAGGGTCAATAAGGCACTTCACAATTACCTCAATCAGAACAACAGAGAAAAAGACAAAACTTATGTTGCCCTCAAACAATACCACAAGTCATTTATATAGACCTTTATAGACAATCAAGTATATTTCAAAAACTTTACCTCATTTATTCTTAAAATAATTTTGTAAATCTGTTATTCTTCATCATTACTGATTTACAGAGGAGAACGCAGAGGCCCAGAGGGTTTAAGAAAATTTCCAAGGCCACACAGTTGTTCAGGAGCAGAACCAGCTCTATATCCAAGGTCCTCTGCTTCCTCAACTCTTTCCACTACACAATAGATGGCCGCAACATTACCCACTTTATTTTTATTTCACTTCTCTAGCAACAATGGAAAAAAGCCTGGCTTCCTCTGAAGTCGATGAAACACAGTTATGAATTCAGTTCTCCCTCCAGTGAAAATACATAATATACTGGTTATATAAGGAATGTTATGGGATCATCATGGATGTGGAAAGCTTTTTAAAGGAATGCACAAATGATGCTTGGAATCCTGAAAAGGCCAAAGATATTACAAACAAATGACCAAATGTGGAATGAGGGGAAATTCCATGAACAATCAGTATTTTTTCATTTGAATGGTTTGTTTTTATTTCATAAGGGCTTCCCTTTCATGAAAAACCCTGGTTGTTGAAAGGATTTCAAATGATCATGACCAACCTGTAGATGGAGAACGAAGCCACCGATCGAATGAGGGATGCCAAAGCCCCGACTTTGGCAGCTTCCACCGCCCCCTGGACTCGGTATTGGACCGTGCTCGAGTAGTTGGTATAAGGTTGATTATAAACAACAATCTTCCCTCTTGCTTCTGGGGCCCTTCTCTGCAGTTCATCAAAAGAGGTCACCACCAGAACTTCTGCTGTAATGCCTATAAATAAAAGTCATACAAGATTAAATTATGGTTTCCGATCAGCCAGGTTGAATTGACACACAAAATGTCACGCATGCTCTATCCACTACATCTGGCAAACGGGTTTGAGAAGATCAAAGTTTCAGAGCCATTTGACATGGGAGACAGATTGTAGGGGTTAGCCAGTTTCCCAAGAGAATGAGAAGGCATTCAAAATAATATAAGGTTTTTCAACTCACTTGACCAGATGGTATTAAATCACAAATTTCTTGAAAAGTTAGCTTTTTTCCTTCTTTCGCACCCTAAGAAGTCATAAGTTTCACAAAATGACAGTAATTATTTATAAAGAAAATACATTTCAGAAAGCCTTCCTTGGGATTAATGAAACACATATTTATCTTTTCATAAAACTATTTTGATATGTTGCTAAACAACCTTCATTGACATCATACAAAGGATGGCCATTCATGAAGAATGCTCCTAGAGGCTGATGAACTTCATAAATCCAACCTTTAACAAATGGTTAATGTCACCTCTCCCAAGAACTGCAAAAAGACAGCTTATTTTCCTTCCTCTTTTATACTAAACATTCTTAAAGGATGTGGAAATTTCCCATGCTTCTTGATTTACAGTGCTTGTTCATCACTAAACACACCACTATTGTGAAGATAAAAATTGTGAAGATGTCGTGTAATCGTCCTATAATCCTCTTCTCTCACTTAGAAGAGATGTGCCATCTTTCTTCATATCACAAGACCTGCCCAGATATTCCTGATTAGGGAGGGCTTCACAGCTTCCAAGAAGTCATTCAAAAACTGCCAGACCACTGAAGATCCAATTTGATGGAGCAGTTAGAGTGACAAGAAAAACGTATTTAGTAACAAAGGCCAGATGTAGTGGCTAAATATAACTACCTACAAGAAAGTGGCAGGCGCCTACTGTTTCATGGCTTTAGCCATGCAGTCATGAAAGATGTCAGTAAAAACCAAAGTATCAACATGCATTTGGCCATGCTTCCTTAATCTTGCAAACTAGAGAACTGTGTTTTTCTGGAAGCTTAACAGACGTCATTAAAATATTAACTATTACTTGGAAAGTCCTTTTAAAATGCACTGCAGGTATAAAAGAATTCTTGCTTTCAACATACACTCCATCATATGGACCCTTTAGACTGGGTCATCTCCTACTTCTGGTTCCACCATCCAGACAGAATTTGTACTTTTACTTTAAAGTGATTGACTCCTGATCTATAAACATGTCTCCACCAACATTCAGAACTCAGAATTTAATTTATAACCTAAAAAAGGCAATGTAAAATCACAGAAAGTAAAGAAGCCACTAGCTTTTTCACATGATAAATATGTGTAAAAATACAAATAAGAGTTCAGTTAGACAGATTTTGAGATTCATAACTTTCTGAAACCTGGAGTTACCTTGAAATTTGACTGGCATTATTGTTGCCATAGTATGTGAATGTTGATGATGGTTTTCAGCTGTTCCTAATAAATAACATGTTCAGTGGTCCACCCAAGGGATATCCCAGCAATGGAGTAATTTTGGCATCTGGATTGGAGCCATTAGAAATGAAGCCAAATTTCTATAAATTTTCATAGGCCAAAATTAAAGTCATACAAGGGTAGTACTTCACTATGGTCTATGCTTTAAGTTCTTTTAACAAATGAGAGAGTGATGGAGCCCTGAAGAGCCAAAACCTAACCTACATACAACTGCCAATGCAAATCACTAGTAGCAGTTATAGGTCAAAACCTATCACCGTGAACTTAGAAGAAGAGTTCAAATTAATGTTTTCCTAAAAACTTAGAGTCATCTCTGATTTCATCTGTCTCCTTCATCCCCCACATCTAATCAATCCTCAAATACTCATAATTTTACCCCCTAAATATTGATTGAACCCAGGTCCTCTGTTCCACCCCATTACACTTTCTCACATCAGGCCCTCATTATCTCTCTTTTGGATTGCTATGAATCTTTCCACCTCCACCCACCACTGCTGGTGTCCCAACCTCCAACCCAGCTCCATCAAATTTAACCTCAACAGAGCTGCCACAGTGAACTACTTGAACTCCTGAAAAGTCAGACCTGCCTATGTCACCATCCCCCTGCCACTCTTCCACCTCTGCTGAAAACCCATCACTTCAACACACCATTCAAAGTCTATCTCTACAGACACAAGTTCCCTTTTATTTTAAATTCCATCAGTACTAAACATAAAAGTTCCCATTCTCACCATGATAGTTCACTCCTCATTGTCTTTGTTCACACTATAGTATATCATGTCTCATTGACTCCATTCTCCCAACTTCATCATGTGAGTAACATCAATTTATCCCTCAGGATTCCATTTAAGAATCACTCCTTTAGGAATTATTTTCTGGCCTCTGGCCTCTTGTCTGATCCCCCTTCTTCCTTCTCCTTCTTCCACCCCCCGGGAAGGTTGACACATGCATCACCTTCCTCTGGACTTTCAGAGTGTCCTGGGCATACCTGGGTGCTGGACAATGAAACTCTGCCTATTTATGACTCTCTCTACCACCTAAAATGTGATGTCCTCAGGATTTAAGGCCATGCTCATTTTTGTTCGTATCTCCTGGGCCTAGCAGAGTGCTTGGTGTATACGTAGACAATCAGTCAATAAACACTCCTTGAATGGCGCTGCTCCAAATAAGGGACCACTCACTTGGTCTAAAGCATTTCCACAGAAGTGCAATTTTACCTTCAGAGTTTGATAGCCCTTCTTCCGCAATAAATCAGCAGTCTGATTCTCTTATCACCCAGAGCACAGATACACAAATAACCAAGCAAAAAAGACCTTGGGCATCAGAACAGGAATATCAATTCCAAGCATTAAAACTTGGGTACTTAAACATAGGAAAGCTCTTCTGATCTTTCTTAGAGCCTAGTTACTCTTACTTTACACAAAATTCTAAATCTAGTATTTAAACCTATAAATTTTGAGAAACAACAAATCAAATCAAAAGGAAGAGATTGATTTGGAAGCTGATAGCAATACCACAAAAATCAATGTCAGAGACAAGAACTTTGTGAAATAATGAATACTAATGGAATTTTCTGCAATGTTGGAAATGTTTTATATCTGTGCTGACATAGTAGCCATCAGACACATGTGGCTATTGAGCACTTGCAATGTGACTAATGTGACTCAGAAACTGAATTTTTAATGTCATTTATTTTCATTAATTTACATTTAAATTTAAATAGCCATATGTGTGTAGTAGCTACTATGTAGAATTCACAATCACTGCAGCCTCAGCCATCACATGAGCAAACAGCCAGCCCTGAGGGCCTTGCTTCCTGACAATCCAGTAACAGATGTGACAGTCATGATGATGATCTCCTGCAGCAGTCATAGACCAGGTGAATTGGATTCAGTATCCATCCTTTAGGAAGGTAGGGTGTGTACAAAGCATTTAAGGAAGATTTGGGCTCAAATTGAATGAAATAAAACTGGGCAATCTGGAAAACTTCACTCTTCTCTATTAGTTTGTATTTTGATACATGTTACATAAAGGAAATAATACTCACCCTTTACTCCAAGTCAGCAAGCTCCTGTTCTTTCCTGTACTCTCACCTGTTCTTCCCCTATGCTTCTCTTTCTCCCATTCTAAATGATAGAACCTGAAAACCTCTAAGAACACAAAACCCATGTCATATTTACAGTAAGGTCTGCCTTGACCTCCCTATTTATAACTCCAAACCACACACAACACCCTATCCCTCTTATCTTACTTAATTTTTACATAGAATTTATCAGCTTCCAGCTGCACCCACAACAATAATTTAAGTTACAAGCAGTGGTAGAATTTTTGTCTGTTTTATTTATCAATGTTACCAAAGTGCCTGAAATGGTGCATGAGACATAATATGTAAAATTCACACATACACACACTCAAAGACACAAATACACTATGTACACATGCACATACTGAATGAAGGAAAAATAAAACAAAAAAATAAAAGTCTTTTAATACCCCATCCCTGATTGCTCTCCAAAAATGTATACACCTAAGAAATTTGTGTATTTCTGTAGGTCAGAATAATTGATGATAAAAATAATAATAGCTTTATTTGAGTATCTATTGCTTACACTAATGTTTACAGCAACTCGGCAACTCTGCATAGTAGTTATTAGGAGGATATTGAGGTGCAGAAAAATAAGTTTACACAACTACTAGGTGTTGAAGCTGAGATTTCAATTATTTGTTGTCTGAATCCAAGGGTCATGCTCCTTCTATTAACTGCATTGCTATCTTCCTTCACAAATGTAAAATATAACAAAAGAAAAGCTCAATATTTTCGCTTTAATAGGACTAAGAAGGAAAAATAAATAGGCATATAAAAGCCTGCCTAACCTTAAAGGACACATTAGACCAGATGGACTTAGTAGATATATACAGAACATTCCATCCAAAAACCACAGAATACACATTCTTTTCAAATGCACATGGAACATTCTCCAGGATTGATCACATATTAGGCCACAAAACAAGTCTCAAAAAATTTAAGAAGATCGAAATAATACCATGCATCTTTCCTGAACAGAAAGGTATAAAACTAGAAATCAACTACAGGAAGAAAACTGGAAAAGCCACAAAAATGTGGAGATTAAGCAAAATGCTACTGAACAATGATTGGGTCAAGGAAGAAATCAAAGGAGAAATGAAAAAATCCCTGGAGACAAATGAAAATGAAAACACGACATGCCAAAATCTGTGGATACAGCAAAAGCGGTTCTAAGAAGCAAGTTTATAGCAATTCAGGCCTACCTCAACAAAGAAGAAAAATCCCAAATAGACAACCTAAACGCACATCTAAAAGTACTGGAAAAAGAACAACAAACAAAGCCCAAAATCAGCAGAAGGAAGGAAATAAAAATCAGAGCAGAAACAAATGAAATAGAGACTGAAAAAACAATAGAAAAAATTAATGAAACCAAGAGCTGGATCTTTGAAAAGATAAACAAAATTGACAAACCCTTAGCTAGACTCACCAAGAAAAAAAGAGAGAAGGCTCAAATAAATAAAATCAGAAATGAAAGAGGAGAGATTACAACGGACACCTCAGGAATACAAAAGATAATAAGAGCATACTATGAAAAGCTATATGCGAACAAATTGGATAATCTAGAAGAAATGGAGAAATTCTTAGAAACATACAACCTTCCAAAAGTGGACCAAGAAGATGTAGAAAATTTGAATAGACCGATCACCAGTAAGGAGATCAAAACAGCAATCAAAAACTTCCCCAAAAATAAAAGTCCAGGACCAGATGGCTTCCCTGGTGAATTCTACCAAACATTCAAAGAAGATTTAACATCCTTCTCAAACTCTGCCAAAAAATTGAAGAAGAAGGGAGGCTTCCTAACTCATTCTACAAAGCCAACATTATCCTGATACCAAAACCAGACAAGGACAACACAAAAAAAGAAAATTACAGGCCAATATCACTGATGAACATTGATGCAAAAATCCTCAACAAAATACTAGCAAACTGAATACAACAATACATTAAAAAGATCATACATCATGATCAAGTGTGTTTTATTCCAGAGATGCAGGGATGGTTCAACATCCACAAATCTATTAATGTGATACACCACACTAACAAAATGAAGAATAAAAATCACATGATCATCTCAATAGACGCAGAGAAAGCATTTGACAGGATACAGCATCCATTTATAATAAAAACTCTAAATAAAATGTGTACAGAAGGAAAATACCTCAACATAATAAACGCCATTTATGACAAACCAACAGCAAATATCATTCTCAATGGAGAAAAACTGAAAGTTATTCCTCTAAGAACAGGAAGCAGACAAGGATGCCCATGTCACCACTCTTATTTAACATAGAATTGGAAGTCCTAGCCAGAGCAATCAGGCAAGAAAAAGAAATAAAAGGGCTCCACATTGGAAAAGAAGTGAAACTGTCACTCTTTGCAGACGACATGCTTACAGTCAAGTCGCAGGATACAAAATCAACATACAAAACTCAGTTGTGTTTCTGTACGCTAACAACAAAATAGCAGAAAGAGAAATTAAGAATACAATCCCATTTACAATTGCAACAAAAAGAATAAAATACCAAGGAATAAACTTAACCAAAGAGGTGAAAGATCTTTACACTGAAAACTATAAAACATTGTTGAAATAAATCAAAGAAGACACAAAGAAATGGAAAGATATTCTGTGCTCTTGGATTGGAAGAATTAACACTGTTAAAATGTCCATACTTCCTAAAACAATCTATAGATTCAACACAATCCCTATCAAAGTTCCAACAACAGTTTTCACGGAAATAGAGCAAAGAATTTTAAAATTTATATGGAACAACAAAAGACACCAAATAGCCAAAAGATTCCTGAGAAAAAAATAACAAAGCTGTTGTTATCACTCCCTGATTTCAAAATTTACTACACAGCCATAGTAACCAAAACAGCATGGTACTGGCACAAAAACAGACACACAGATCAATGGAACAGAATCGAGAGCCCAGAAGTAAACCCACACATTTATGGACAGCTAATATTCAACAAGGGAGCCAAGAGCATACAATGGAGAAAGGAGAGTCTCTTCAATAAATGGTGTTGGGAAAACTGAACAGTCACATGCAAAAGAATGAAAGTAGACCATTCCCTTACACCATGCACAAAAATCAACTCAAAATGCATTAAAGACTTGAATGTGAGACCCGAAACCATGAAACTTCTAGAAGAAAACATAGGCACTACACTCTTTGACATGGGTCTTAGCAGCATATTTTCAAGTACCATGTCTGACTGGGCAAAGGAAACAAAAGAAAAAATGAACAAATGGGACTACATCTAACTAACAGCTTCTGCACAGCAAAGGAAACCATCGACAAAACAAAAAGACAACCTAACAATTGGGAGAAGATATTTGCAAACCACATATCAAATAAGGGGTTAATATCCAAAATATACAAAGAACTCCTACAGCTCAACAACAAAAAAACCAACAATCCAATTAGAAAATGGGCAAAGGATCTGAACAGAGATTTCTCCAAAGAAGATATAAGGATGGCCAACAGGCACATGAAAAGATGTTCAACATCATTAGCTATCAGGGAAATGCAAATCAAAACTACAATGAGGTATCACCTCACTCTGGTCAGAATGGCTATAAGTAACAAAACAGGAAACAAAAAATGTTGCAGAGGATGTGGAGAGAAGGGAACCCTTGTACACTGCTGGTGGGAGTGCAAACTGGTGCAGCCACTATGGAGAGCAGTATGGAGTATCCTCAGAAAATTAAGAATAGATCTACCATATGATCCAGCTATCCCACTGCTGGATATTTATCCAAAGAACTTGAAAATGCAAAGGCATAAAGATGCTTGCACCCCTATGTTCATTGCGGAATTATACACAATAGCCAAGACATGGAAGCAACCTAGGTGCCCATCAGGGGATGAATGGATAAAGAAGATGTGGTATTTATAGATGATGGACTAACAATTATTAAATCTGAATAGAGGATACTTTTTTGCAAGTTTGCAATATTTTAAAAATTCACTCCATTTGAGAGAATTGGGGAGAGGGGATGTTACTAAACTTCCCATATATCCTATATTTTGCCCCCCTCTGAACAAGACATGGAGGAATGCTACTACAAACACATATGACTTATTCTGTAACTTAAAAAAATATGTAGGTAGTCAACAATCTGATTAAGAAATGAGCAAAAGACCTGAACAGACATCTGACCAAGAAGATACATAGATGGCAAGTAAGCATATGAAAAGATGTCCAATATCATATAAATCAGGAAATTGCAAATTAAAACAACAATGCAATACCATTAGACACCTATTAGAATGGCCAAAATCCAGGGCCCCATGGCTGAGTGGTTAAGTTGGCACACTCTGCTTCGGCAGCCCAGGGTTTGGCTGGTTCAGATCCTTGTCATGGACATGGCACCATTCATCAGGCCGTGCTGAGGCAGCGTCCCACATAGCACAACCAGAAGGACCTACTACTAGAATATACAACTATGTACTGGGGGGCTTTGGGGAGAAGAAGAGGGAAAAAAATAAAGATTGGCAACAGATATTACCTGAGGTGCCAATCTTAAAAAAGAAAAAGAATGGCCAAAATCCAAAACACTGACAATACTAAATGCTGGCAAGGATATGGAGCAACAGGAACTCTCATTCATTGCTGGTGGGGATGCAAAACAGTACTGCCACTTTAGAAGATAGCTCAGCAGTTTCTTACAAAACTAAACATACTCTTATCAGACGATCCAGCAATTGAACCTATTGGCATTTACCCAAAGGATATGAAAACTTACGTCCACTCAATAACCTGCATACAGATGTTTATAGCTTCTTTATTCATAATTGTCAAAGCTTGGGAGCAACCAAGATTTCCTTCAGTAGATAAATGGATAAATAAACTGTGGTAGTTAGACAACGGAATATTATTCAGCACTAAAAAGAGATGAGCTATCAAGCCACAAAAAGACATGGAGGAGGGGCTGGCCCCGTGGCCGAGTGGTTAAGTTCGCGCGCTCCGCTGCAGGCGGCCCAGTGTTTCGTCGGTTCAAATCCTGGGCGCGGACATGGCACTGCTCATCAAACCACGCTGAGGCAGCGTCCCACATGCCACAACTAGAAGGACCCACAATGAAGAATATACAACTATGTACCAGGGGGCTTTGGGGAGAACAAGGGAAAAATAAAATCTTTAAAAAAAAAAAAAAAAGACATGGAGGAAACTTAAATGCAACGTTAAGTGAACGAAGTCAATCTAAAAAGACCACATATGTATGATTCCAACTATATGACATTCTGGAAAAGGCAAAACTATGGAGACAGTAAAAAAGATTAGTGGTTTCCAGGAAGTGGGGGAAGAGAAGGATGAACAGACAGAGCACAGAGGATCTTGGGGGTAGTGAAACTATTCTGTATAGTAACATAATGGTGAAACAAGTCATTATACATTTGTCAAAACCCGTAGAATGTACAATACCAATAGTGAACCCCAATGCAATCTATGGGTTTGAGCAATAAAGATGTGTTAATGTAGGTGCATCAATTGTAAAAAGGTACCACTGTGATGTGGGATGTTGATAACAGGGGAGGTTATCCCTGTGTAGGGGAAGTGAGTATATTGGAATTCTCTGTACTTTTCCCTCAGTTCTGCTGTGAAACTAAAACTGCTCTAAAAAATAAATTTTATTAATTAAAAAATAATTATTTTATTTATATATATTCAAAAAAAAGGTTGTGGCCAGTAAAGCCTGTAATCAGAAATGCCCTGATGGGGAAGTTCTCCTATACGTGGGAAACACAGAACCTAGTATAGGATTGAGACCACATATTCAATCAAGATATATTGAGAGCTTAACTATGTGATCGGAATGGTCCTAGAAGACCCAACAGTAAATAAGACAGATATGGTCCCTTCTCTCAAGGCATTTCAATAAATACTTGTCCTTGGTTAATTTTGTTTCCATAATAATTTAAATCTCTGGATCAAGTTTTATTACAGATATGAATCAATATTCTAGAATAACAGTACCACTTGAGTTGCAGGTACCATGAATCTGTTTTCTAATTGCTGAGGTCAAAGAACACATAGAGTCTCTCATACTTGCAAGTAATAGAAAATCCGGGTTCAGTTGGCTTAAGGAAATGTCCAGTTGGCTTGAGGAAATGTATTGGCTCATGTGAGCAGTAGAAGGGCTGGCCTCAGAAAGTTCCTGGCTCCTGGTACTGCTTTCCTTCATCTTCAGCATGTGTGTGGTATTCTGTCCCTGCACAGCTCCTGGTTCTCCCAGACCTCACATCCTTATTATACTGTCCAGGGAAAGAGAGAGTGTCTTCTCCATCAGTTCCCACAAGAAATACAGAGCAAGCTTCATTTTCCCAGAAGCCCTCCCAAAAAAAGTCTGTTTAAGACTCATGGGTTATATGCCCACTCTGAATCTAACACTATGGTCTTGACAATGGGATGTGCTGACTACCTTAAGCCAAGCAAGGCTCACTAGACTTGAGTAAGGAGCAAATCCCACCCAAACCATGGCCGAGAGTGGGTGAAGGCCACCCAATCTCAAATAGAGGGAAATGGATGCTGGGTAGCAAACAACAGATGGCCACCACAGGGAATGTCTCTTGATATTGCCACAATATGTAGCACAATGCTTTTCCCATATTCTGCATTCAATATATGTTTGCTGAGTTGAATTAAATTGACCATATTTTCATGGTCCACTTTGGCAGAGTTAAGAGTGTCTAAGGTCATTCATCCCCAACCACTCGAACTCAACAAAATGAATGGGAAGATTTTGATGAGCTACTGAAGAGCTACCAATTAATGAAAACAAGGCATCCATTTAACACCATTAATAGTTTATTAATCCATACCAGAAACTTAAACAGAAATGCTATGTTAATAGAAACATTAATGCAACAGGAACCCACAGCTTGCATAGTTCCCAAGATTTTATGTGGGCAATTTATGATCCTTGAACCACATCTAAGAAGCCACTTTTCTATACAACCTCGTGATGGAAAAGTGAAAATTCAAGCATTTGCAGACTTTCCATCAGGTTATAGGGCACGATTTTCAAATATTTAAAGAAAAAGACATCAGGTCTGTACTCAATATAAATTAAAAAGGTGAAAGGTAATAATTCTTCAGTTCAAAAGATTTACATGAAACTAATGATAACTGGAGCCAGCCCTGGTGGTCTAGTGGTTAAGATTCAGTGTTCTCACCCCTGCAGCCAGGGGTTCGTTTCTCAGTCAGGGAACCACACCACCCATCTGTCAGTTGTCATACAGTGGTAGCTGCATGTTGCTGTGATGCTGAAAGCTATGCCACCAGTATTTCAAACACCAGCAGAGTCACCCATGGTGCACAGGTTTCACTGGAGCTTCCAGACTAAGAAAGACTAGAAAGAAGGACCTGGCCACCCACTTTCGAAATATTGGACATGAAAATCCTATGAATAGCAGCAGAACATTGTCTGATGTTGCACTAGAAAGTGGGAGGATGGAGCAAAAAGACCGGGCAGGGTTCCACTCTGCTGTACACAGGGTCACTAGGAGTCAAAATGGACTCAACAGCACTAATAACAACAACAAACGCCAACAGGAATAACTATTATATGCACACTCTGGCTAGGCACCATGCAAAGCTCTTCACATGCATTACTTCATGTAATCCTTATATTGCTGTCACCTGTTTACTAACGGTGAAAACTGAGACTTGAGGTAGGTCACAGAATTTGGTTAGTTGTAGATCTAAGATTCAAACTCAGAACTATCTGATGGAAACCTTCTATCCCTAACATGGAAAAAGATAAAGAGAGCAACAGTCCTTCTGGTAATTGAATACTCATCCAGTTAGTCATCCATATGTTTGTATCTACAAGATACCTAACTCCCAGACATATGGAATGTCTTAGAAGCCATCTCTACTAAGATTTTTAGCATATTATCTTACACAGCGTAAGGTATTTGCTGGCAGCTACATAGATTATAATCTACAGACACAGAATAATTATTGATGAGTGATTCTTTATATAACTTTATTTTTTCTCTCTTCATTTAATCCATTTTCAGAGTGTTCATAAGACTGTCTCTTCACACAGGCTTACTTGATGGTCACTTCAGTAGAGACTTAATTATAATAAGAATACTGAGCGAATGTTCTTACAATGTGCCAGACATTGTTCTAAACGTTTTACTTATATTAACTCTTGATTCTCTCAATAGCTCTATGATGTAGGTACTTTTATAATCCTCATTAAATACAAAGTATTTTATTCCTTTATAATTGTATTTTACTTACTTGTTTCCTACTTTATTACCAAAATAATTTGAGAAGGTTTGCAAAAGCACATTGAAAAAAATAAAAATAAATGAAGAAAGAAAGTAGAGAAAACAAGTGTAAAATAAAATCAAATAATGCTAGGGTTAACATGACAGAAAAAATAGATGTCATAAGGTTTGTGCAGTTGCTAGAGAGAATCATAAGTTTAGCTATAAACTGCTTGGCAAACAAAGCAAAGAGTGAAACATAATCTGTCACAAAATTCAGTGTCCATAATAGGAAAACAAGCCAGTTGCTCAGGAGAAGCACAAATTTCCTACATGAAAGTTATTTTGAGAGTCATCACAAAGAAAGTGCCATGTGACATGATAATGGACAAGAGTTCATTCTACCACAAGTGTAACAAGTGACAACATTGTTCCTTTTCCCCTATAGCCATTTTCTCCCTCTCCTTCAGTAACAGAACCTTTTAATGTTGCTGGGAACATGACTACCTAGGGAAAAAAAGACCTTGTTTTCCAACTTCTCTGTTGTTTCTCATACTACTTAATAGAGAAGGCATGTGTCTTTATCCTCCCCTTGACTCCTTCCTGATCACTCAAATGCAGATGGAAGACACCATCCTGCCATGAGGTAGAGTTGGAAAGGAACATCTAGACAAGAGTCTAGGTTCCTAACCCATGGAGCATGGTTACCTAGAATTTTATATGACAGAGAAAGAAACTTCTATCTTGCTTAAGCCACTGTTATTTGGGGTTTTCTGTCATTCTTGGCTAACTAAAGAATAAGAGGAATAGAAACCTCCTTTGGAATTGGTGATCAGGAAAGACCTCTCTTCTGAAGAGACATTTAAACTGAGAACTGAAGGATTATGCTAAGGAGCTATCACTAAGAAAAGTGGCAGCAACAGTACTCTTTCCAGAAACCCTAAGGCAAGAAAACTTTTCTGAGGAACTGAAGGAAGATCATTGTTTCCAGAGTGTAGTGAGAAAGGGCAAAGAGAAACAAGAGACAAAGTTTGAGGAAAAGGTAAGACTCTTATCATGCAGGGCCTTGTGGGTCATGGTAAAGAATTAGAATTTGTTCTGTGGTCAATGGAAGAATAGTGTGTGGCAAACAGTCGGCCCTCAAACTCTTGCTAAATGAGTTTTTTCCAGGTATTTTAAAAGATAACTCTATGTGATGATAATTTTTCTAGGCAGGAGGACCTGCAGGGAGGCATACATAGGACAGAATTTTCATATGGAGAATATTGCTCTTGCATTCACAGAGTAGAAGAGGGACAGACTTGAAGGGGTGAGACCCATTGAAAGGAAAAACCTGGACAAAGAGGATGGTGGCCTGGCCTGATTCTATAGGCCAGGAAAATAAGTGGATAAATTTGAAATCTATTTTAGAAACAGAATCAACAGGTTTTGCTGACTGATTTGATGTGGTGACAGAACGACAGGTACAATGAGAAAAAAGAAAGAACTATTTGATGGGAATTAAAAACCAAAGAGTTAAAGGATGGATTCTCTATCAAAAACTTGGAGTGAACATGTGTTCCACGTTGTCAATTCAAGGCAGAGCAATACATATTGACAAGATAATTGATATTCTCTTACAAAATTAAGAGTAACAAGGACACATGACTGAATCCTTGACCATCATACTTCTATTGGTTGGTGGCCAATGAACTCAGATTTTCCTCAGAATACAGTTGCCCAACACAGGCAAATGGGTAATCAAGGCCCCAAATGTACTGGTAAGGATCTGACATAGACATTGCCCTGACCTCAAGGAATTTAAATGTAAATATTTAACTAGCCTACAAATACATTAGCCTACAAAAGAATAAAAGTAAACAGTGCTAAAAATGTGATTTGGACTATGATGGTTTCTGGAATCAAAGAATTCAAAGTATCTACATCTTCAACTTGTTTGTCTTCCTTCTCTCCAATCTCAGTAGGCATATGACCCTCTTTTCTGAGTCAATCCTTCAACTTGTGCTTGGCTTTCCTGAAAACTGAGTTTAATTACCAGTTCTGCTTCTTGTTAAGCTGTACATTCTTTGGCAAGTCACCTAAGCTCTCCAGGCTTCAGTCTCTATATAATAACAAATTCACAGCAACGTTGTGAGGATGAAACGAGAACACGTACTTGGAACCCTTGTGTAACTCAGAAAACCAAAATAGAAATGAAAGATATTCTTTTACCATCTTCCCATTTCTCTACTTCCCCTCACTGGCAAATTTTTTTAAAGATTTATCTACTCCATCCATTTTTTTTTCTCTCTCTCTCTTTTTAATAACAGCTTTATTGAGATTAAATTCACTTAACATACAATTCACCCATTTACTTTTTTTTTTTTGAGGAAGATTAGCCCTGAGCTAACTGCTGCCAATCCTCCTCTTTTTGCTGAGGAAGACTGGCCCTGAGCTAACATCCGTGCCCAGATGGATCCGTGCCTCTACTTTATATGTGGTATGCCTGCCACAGCATGGCTTGCCAAGCAGTGCCATGTCCACACCCGGGATCCAAACCGGCAAACCCTGAGCCACCGAAGTGGAACATTTGCACATAACCGCTGCGCCACTGGGTCGGCCCCACAATTCACCCATTTAAAGTGTACCATTTAATGGTTTTTAGTATATTCATAGAGTTACGCAACTATCACCACAATAAATTTTAGAACACTTCATCAAGACAGATATTGTGCCATTATCAGTCGCTCCCCATCTGTGTGCCCCCCAGCCCCTAGCAACCAGTAATCTACTATTTGTCTCTATGGATTTGCCTATTCTGGACATTTTATATAAATGGAATCATACAAAACGTGGTCTTCTGTGGTTGGCTTTTTCCACTTATCCTAATGTTTTCTAGGTTCATCCATATTTTAGCATACATCAATATTTCAGGCCTTTTCATTGCCAAATAATATTATATTGAATGAATATACCACTTCTTTTATCCATGCATCAGTTGTTTAAGGACTCATCTTTGTATTCCCTGCAGTGAATCACATGATGCCTGTGAGGACTGTAAGCCCCTGATATTAGCAACTGTGTATTATTCATTTCTATATCAACAGCACCTGCACCCAACTGGCATGTAGCAGATGTTCAATAAAAGTCTATTCAATGAATGAAAGAATGATAAAGGTTCAAAAATCATTTATTGAAATAATTTCTATGTTGACAGCAAGATTTAGATAAATGCAAGTATCTAGATTCAGATTAGTATATTTCATTCATTAACCCCCAGATAGCTCTAATAATTAATTTTATCGAAGTGAATAGACTGCTTCCTTTAACGTAGCCTGAATTTCTTACCTTGGAATGAAAACGCCCCTGGAGCATGCATCCATCTAGAGTCCCTTCACATTTTGTGCCAAAAGCCTTTGGCTTTCCAGCTTCTAGTCTTTTTAGTGAAAAAAGTATTGTTTCCAAAATAATAAGGAAAAAAAGGTGCAAAGTTGCCTTGGCAGCACTCACAATCCTCAATCCAAGTGATAAAGAATTTTGTATTCCATTGACTAGGGGAAAAATAGAGCATAAGGAAATCAATAGATTGATTTTCTGTCTATTAAAAAGAAATTAAAAACTAACAGGTGAAATTGGGTTTACTGTTTGGTCCCATCCTTGATTTAGCTAAGTAGACAGAATAATGACAAAAAACATGTTATTCATTCAAGAAGTACTTAATACCTGGGTAAGATCTAATGAAAATAAAAAATAAATATAAGACATTCCTTAGTCTGAAGTAACATAAGTTAATTTGGAGTGATGAAATAATTAATCACATGCAATAAACAGCTACCCAAATATCATAAGGAGGCCTGTTATAATGCTAAAAGAATCCAAAGCAAGTGGATGTCAGTCTCTGAATGAACTTGCACTGTCCAGCTGTCAAAATCAGAAGCCAATCACCTATAGGCTCTGCCCTACCCAGGACCCTTGCAGTATCCCAGAGAAATCTCTGAAATAATATGATGCGTTTTATCTGCTGTGTGATATGTCAGTGGTGAAAAGAGACCTAGGTACCAGAGTGAGCTGCCATCTTCCTAGCCACTCCCACCCTCATCCCTCGTCTGCTGAGGCCAATCTGACCACATATTCCGCAGGCCTTGGTGCTCAGGATAATTTCCTCAAGGACTCAAGTCCAGCCATGAACATCAGACTGACAGTCTAGTGTCCTGTGGCCCTCACTTAATTCCTACTTATCGTTCAGAATTGGCCCCTCCTTCTGGAATTTAATACATCAACTCATAGAATATGTCTCTATCTATAAGTAAAATGACAGCCTGGCATCAAAAAATGTCAGGTTATCTGGGTCAATAACCACACGAAAAGATGTTCGACATCACTAATCATCAGGGAAATGCAAATCAAAACTATACTAAGATACCAACTTACACCTGTTAAAACGGCTATAATCACTAAGACTAAAAATAACAAATGTTGGAGAGGGTGTGGACAGAAGGGAACCCTCACACACTGCTGGTGGGAATGCAAACTGGTGCAGCCACTATGGAAAACAGTATGTATATTCCTCAAAAAACTAAAAATAGAAATACCAGATGACCCAGCTATCCCACTACTGGGTATGTACCCAAACAATTTGAAATCAACAATCCAAAGTAACATATGTACCCCTATGTTCATGGCAGCACTATTCACAATAGCCAAGACATGGAAGTAATCCAAGTGCCCAGCGACTGATGACTGGATAAAGAAGACATGGTATATATATACAATGGAATACTATTCAGCCATAAAAAAGACAAAATCATCCTATTTGCAACAGCAGCAATGGACCTGGAGGAAATTATGCTAAACGAAATAAGCCAGACAGAGAAAGACAAACACCAAATGATTTCACTCATATGTGGAATATAAACAAACACATGGACAAAGAAAAAAGTTCATTGGTTACCAGGGGAAGGGGCGTAGGGGCTGAGCACAGGGAGTAAAGGGGAGCACTTATGTGGTGACAGACAAGAAATAATGTACAAATGAAATTTCACAATGATGTAAACTATGATGAACTCAAAAAAAATGTTTGAGAAAAAAAATGACAGGTTATCTGAACACAGTCACCTAGATAAGTACTGTTCCCTCAACTTGGAAAGGCACCTTGGAAAGGTTATCAGCATGGGCAACACCACGTTCTTCATGCCCACCTGAACTTGGTGATCTGGGTGCTAATTTCTGTTAGTGCTCCCCAGGCCTCGCCCCCTTCCAGCCTTGGCTTATTCCCTCCCTCCCACGAGAAACGCCTCGAATATCTCTTTTCTAGATAGAAGAATGGTTGAGCTACATCGAGGTTCAAGTTGAAAGATGGTAAAAGTTAGGCTTAGATTGGAGCCAAATTCTAGAAGGCCTCTACCTGCCACCTGCGCCAAAATGTTTGGACTTTTTCCTGTCGTCATTGTGGGAAGAGGGAACAGTGGAGGTTTATAAGTAGGAGATGAACAAAATGAAATCACAATTTACTTCATAACCACATCCTTCTGACATAAACCCACAGGACCAAAATTATAGGAAGAAGTCTCTCACTCTGTTTGATTTGAGGGCCCAAAGCACTGTCAGCCTAAAATGAAAAACATTTTGGCTTTCTTTAAAATGAGTATGTTGTTTCTTTTTTATAAAGAGAAGAAATAACATATGGTCAGAAAACAAGACACCAGCTCAACTTGAAAAGAAAACCTTGAGAGGGACTCTGCATTTTCTAAGATCAACCTCTGATTTGTCTCTTGGCTGTCCTAGTAGCAACATTGTCCTTTCCTCCGACATAAATGGTGCTGTGCCAGGTACTTAAGGATTTTACAAATGTTCAAGAAGACTCATTCCTGTTTTCAAGGATTTCATTATCTAGGGATCGCTTCCAAGCTACCATTCCCCAACCCCAACTATCCTTACCCAGGTTTATGTTTGCACCTGAGACATCCAAAACAATCTGCCTAACAGCAAAGATAGCTACCTCCCAATCACACTAACATGTCAATTCCTCAAGCAATATTTTACAATTACTTTCAAAAAGAGAAGTTCTTTATTATGCATGAGGCAAGAGACATAGACTAACCACATTTTTTCATAAATAGGTAAAACTAATACATGCTGTTTAGTGAATAGGCTCATCAATTTTTAAGTGCTTTTAATCCTCTTAAAAATTAATGTAAATTTAAATTTAATTAAGGATGAATGGCTGGGAAACATCTTTGCTATGGTATGTAACCCAGTAAGGATGCCAAACCATCTTGAAAGCACACAAAGCTGTGGGAAGTTATGATGCTGCTCTTTTTTTAGAAGCAGGGGAGGATGTGAACAGGAAAATACCTATGCCAAAAAAGTTATGCTGGGGGCTGGCCCTGTGGGCTAGTGGTTAAGCTCGGTGTGCTCCGCTTTGGTGGCCCAGATTCACAGGTTCAGATTCCAGGTACAGACCTACACCACTCATCAGCCATGCTGTGGTGGCAACCCACATACAAAATAGAGGAAGACTGGCACAGATATTAGCTCAAAGCGAATCTTCCTCAGGGGAAAAAAAAAAAAGCTATACTGGAATAAAGTAGTGTTCCTAAATGAAAATATTGCTATATTAGAATATTAAAAAGAACTTATTTGGTAAAAACTTAATATTTCTCTTTAGGTACTCCAAAGAGAATTGCCTCATAAGAAAATACAATCATATATGGAAATAATAATCCACAAAGAACAGGAATTATTAGGTTAATATCCCAACTTTCAGAGTCACCAATGTGAATTTCTAAATAAAGCCCATAAACAAACATTTAGTTTATATTCAAGTTTCTCTTTCTTTCCACTTCCATTAGTTTATACAGTCACTCATGGGAAATTCTAATTCACGTAAAGTAAGCACAAGTATTGGATTCATTTCCTAAATATTTTCACATGCCAACAAAAAAGCCATTTGCATAAATATCTATAAATGCTGCAAGAAGTTAGTGGCCCTTGGCATATTTGAAAGATTAAATGAACAAGTCAGCAAATTATTTTAAATTGCTTACCAAAATTAGAACATAGGTTCAAACCCCCTTGAAACAGAAATTTATTTATTAAAAATGTCTATAATAGGGGCTGGCCCCGTGGCCGAGTGGTTAAGTTTGCGTGCTCTGCTGCAGGCAGCCCAGTGTTTCGTTGGTTCGAATCCTGGGTGCGGACATGGCACTGCTCATCAGACCACGCTGAGGCGGCGTCCCACATGCCACAACTAGAAGGACCCACAACGAAGAATATACAACTATGTACCAGGGGGCTTTGGGGAGAAAAAGGAAAAAAAATAAAATCTTTAAAAAAAAAAAAAAAAAAAAAAATGTCTATAATATAGAGATTTTTTTCCTTTTGTTATAATTCTATCTTATAAATTTAAATATTTGCACAACATGCTATACCAGTAAAAGATTTTTGGTATCCCTCACATTTTTTTTATCAGTTTCATTTATTTTTAATCCTGTGTCTGAAAACAGTCATATTACTTACAACACTATTTTGATGAATTCTTAATTACCTCAAAATTTATAATTAATTAGATAATTTATAATTAATTATATATTTATATATTTATTATAGATCATATTATAGATTATAATTAAAAATGTGATAATTTATAATTAATTAAAAATTAATTTGGTTTTCTCCCATTTTGTTTCAAGCGATATAAATAAAATTAGTAAAAACTAAAAATAATGATGAAGCTAGCCAATTAGAGTGGGTCAAGGGCCTAGTGCGTGAACTGTTACCTAAAAATAAGGCATAGGCCTCATTCTTTCTCTAATCAAGGTATAATACTATTTTTAAAATGAAAATGTCTATAAAATGCTAGAAAGAATATCATACAGATAACGTGCTGTGGTTCAGATTTTAAGACTGGTGGCAAATGGATCTTAGATACTGTAAAATTCTTTAGTCTTACAAAGTTTGAAATGAAGACATCAGTAGACTTCCAAAGATCCAGGACATTTTGTTAGCTTAAACTTGGAAAGTTTCTGTGGTAACTCAAAATTATTTGAACAAACACTAAACATGAGATGCAATTACAATTTTATTTTGAAATCTAGCCTTCCTAAAGAAAACTGAATGACATTTCTCTAGACTTCTGTGTTAAGCTCTACTTGGTTTGTCATTTTAACATTTCTGAGTGCAATACTCTCTCTTAAGTACTGTAGAGGACACAAAGATAAGTTAGACAAAAGCCATGTCTTCAACAATTTCACAGACTGGTTGGCAATTGCTTCAGTGAGAAATAACATATGGTGAATGGATTTGACAAGAGTATAGATGTCTCTCCCAAGCAGAGGAATTTCTAACCAGATCACACAAGGAGTCAGGTGAACATATGAGTGTGACGCTGAGGCTATCCTTAAGCAGTTGAAGATGAACAGACTTTACAATGTGGTTTGGTTTTTCATCACTACATCCTAGAGCTGAGAAATTACACTCTTCCAGTGATATACTAATAATTCACATGTGCAACCTGTGTTACTATATAGAGTGCTTTCACACATATCCTCTTATTCATGTCTACAGCAATCTTATCCAGTAGATAGGACCATTTCCCTCATTTTCTATCAGAGAAAGCTGGGGCTGACACATTAAACAACTTGTCCAAAGTTACTCTAACCACTGAGAGATTGGGATTCAATTAGATATTCCCTCTTTTCCATTCTTTCCACTATCTCACACTGCCTCACCACATTTCCCTGAGGCACTCTCATTCATTCATTCTCAAACATTCATTCTCAAACATTTATTTATCATCAGCAATGTGCTGGGCACTGGGGGAAGAAAGTGCGTAAGATATGGTGTCTAACCTCTAAAAGATCATTGTCTTTTAGGGAAGACAAACCCATAAAGAGCTAATTATATGTAATCTGCAAAATGTAATGATAAAGCTAACAGACAGGGATAGCCAAAAGTGTCCCAATGTGCAGAGGTAAGGAGAAATCAAGGAAAGACTCCTGGAGAAGATGAATTCCAAACCGAATCTTCAAGGGTAAGTAGAAGTTAGCCAGGTGAACGAGAGAGGAAGTTGGAGTACCAGGGGAGGATAGGGAGAGAGTTCTTCTAACAAGTTTGATGTTACTAGAGACTAACACTCAATTCAAGAGATGAGGCTGGAAAATTTATTACTCAAGAGCTGAAATTGAAATATACAAACTATAGGGAATCTATTTTGATTTGTAATAGAATGTCCCTCCTTTCTCTTTCAACATTACATTTTGCATTTTTTCACAAGCAAAGTATTTTTACCTACTTCAATTTTTAATCAGCTTTTTATTATCCCTAAGATGCACTCACAGTCTCAGCAGACTGGCTGTAAAAGTAGCAACAGCACCCGATCCCAGCTTTGCCCAAGGCCATAAAGAGCACACTTTTCCTTGAGAGGTGTGAATCCCTCACATATGTTCACCCTGACACTGTCTCTGGTCCCAAGATTAATATATTCAACTCTTTGGCAAACTGAAATGGGAAAAGAGCCTTTCAAATCTGAATATAAATATACTTTGTTTTCAAGGTTGGTTTGGGTCTGAGCACAATCAGTCTATAATTTAGCATCTAAAACTGATCCCATGTATTCTAGATCAGTGATTCCAAAATCGAGCTTTAAAGAAACTATGGTTGTACTTACCCTCAAACGACTTTCCAGGAAGAAGCTCTAGCTCCACCATCAACAACCAAAGCTGAAATTTTCTTTAAACTATTCTTTGATTTCTTTTACCGGAACTGTGAAGAATTATTATTGTGTGCCACGTCAGTATTAAAAAATTCCTCTTTTCAATTTCTTGAAAAGAAATTGTCAGAAATTATAGGATGAATGATCTTCAAGATATATATAGCTCAGTGAAAAGAGCAAAGAGCATTAGCTGTGTAGGTAGAAAAGGAATGAATATACAATATACTTCTATATCACAGACTCTCATGGGAAGGATTCATGGGCAACTGCTAAGAGTGGTTTTCTCTGGCAAAGGGAACAGTGACCAGGAATCAGAAGTGAGATACAGACTTACTTTCCCTTGTGTTGCTAGAATTTCTCTTTATTGTGGTCATATATTAACTTCCTCTGCCCCTTTTTCCCAATTTTAATAAATCATGAAACATGTTAATCATATAAAAATAGAGACAATTTAGAGCATACTTTAACCTCCTTACATCTTAATATTTTGACATCTTTGCTTTGGTTCTTTTTTTCCCTAAATAAATATCCATAGAATACAAACCTGTGATATTTTATCTCCTCTATCTCATTCTCTTTTTTCTCCAGGAATAATGCTTGAAACGTGGTATTCAAATTATACATGTATTTGCAACTTCACTATGTATAAATATATAAATACAGCATTATTTGAGTATTCTTAAACTTCATATATATTGTATGACATGTACGTATAACTCCTCAACTCACTTTTTAAAGTTCAACATTGTTAGATTCATCCAGGTTGATGCTAACTCTAGTTCGTCCATTTTAACTGCTTTCTAGTATTTCACTGTATAAAGCTGCTCCAATTTATTTACTCATTCTCCTATAATAATAATTTCTTATTATTACAAACAACACTGCAGTAAATACTCTTGTACAGGACTCCTTAAGTATGTGTGAGAGTTTCTTTTGGGTCTATGCCTAGAATCAGGATATGCTCATTTGCATAGCAGCTCTCTAAAGTGGATGTAGTAGCATCTTGTACTCCTGGTAGCACTTAGAGTTTCTGCTGCTCCATAGCATTTTGCTAGAGTCAAACTTTCAAAGTTTTGTTAAACTTAAATATTATCTCATTTTTATTATATTTTCAGAAAATATATAAGTTGGGGTCGGGGAGGAGTAGTGTGAGACTCTAGGACATCAAGACACAAGAAGACAAACAAGAAGACATCAAGACACAATAAGACAAACATGCTGCTGAGCCAATATCTCCAGCTAAAACAGCAACAAAATTCATTAAAGCCTCATCCCCTTGTCCATCTCACCTCGTGCTGGTGATATCTGACTCCCCACCATAAATCCCAACTTGGTTTCATTCCTAGGCTCCAGTACCCTACTTAAAAGGGCCCTCATGGCCACTCATATAAAATCCTATAGTTGACTCCGTTACCAGAGGTGACTCAGATTCAACCTCTAGACCCACCCAGAAGGTCATGTGCATCTTTGTTACCAGCCCCATCCAGCCAGGATCATTCCTATCAAGTCCTCTTGTAAAGACATATTAGAGAGTGTCATCATACAGAAATAAACCCCATGGCAAGCAACTGGGGTCATTTGGTGTGACCAAATCCATATGAGGGGAACGATTGAGAGAAGTCCCAAATTTCAGAAATAAACGGAAAAATTTCCACCTGGGCAAGTTAGGGTGAGAGTCTGGCTCAGCAATTCTTTTTGTAACTGAACTAGACACCAAGATCAATAACTGAATGGTAACGAACGTGATGACACCAACTGTGTCATGTAGCTCAGCAAACATTACATACAAAAAAACAAAACTAGAAATAACTGGAATATCCAAAAATGAAGAAATCAAATAATACGAGTTAAATGCTATCTGCCAGGCACTGAAAGCTTTAAATGTATTATCTCATTTTGCCCTGACTCTAACCCTATGAGGTAAACACTATTGTTATCCCCATTTTGCAGAAAACAAAACAGAGCCTTGGAAAGCTTAAATAATTTGGTAAAGGTCACATTGCCAATTAGCAATTGAATCAGGATTCAACCTCAAAGCCAGGTTCTGGAAGAAAGAGGAGAAACGTTCACATTGTAAATATATAAAAACATTCAAAATGTACAGAACAAAAAAAGAGCATGAATACACATCAAATTATTTACAGCTCTTACTTTTGGGCAATTGGATTTCATGTGATTTTATTTTCCTACATGTGCTTTTCTTTATATTTCAAATTTCTACATTTGAAAAGAAATGCATTCCCTTTATAATCAGGAAAATATTATTTTGAAAAACAGTATGGAACTTATACTTCCCGCTTGCATGTCATTAGCTATTTAGTATTTGTCCATACCAGGTATATCACCCATAGTGCCTCCAGAGAAGTGCTTAATAAATGCTCTTCAGGATGAAAATAATGCTTAAATGAAGTCTGAGGGCAAATGTCCTATTCCACGAACTGAGAGAGCCAAGAGCCTTCTTAGAAAACAAAGCACTGAATGTGTTGTGGTAATTTCCCTGCAAGTAAGTGAGGAAGTGCACTTGAAAGGTAAGGTTCAGCAGCTGCACAATATGGCAGTCTGAATTAAAAGAAAAAAAATTTGCAGATAATTCGTTTTGTCACTAAAAGCTGCATTAGCTTTAAAGTCACTTGGATCATAGTAAGACTTAACAAGAGAGTTTACAAAATGGCAGCACGAAGGAGGAGGGGAACATTACCAGGCAATGAGATTAACAGTTGCCTGTAAAGGTGAGTCTCAAATTTATTTCATTGATCCCTTATGATCACAAGAGTATGAGCTATTGTTTGGTTTATTAGATTTTTAAAAAACAAAAAACTAGACATCTTACTTAAAAAAAACTCTCAGGAATTCTCACATATAAAATACAAATTATGCTAATAATAATATTTATAAGTATCATAGAAACTGAATCCAGAAGTTCAGAGAATTTTTATAACTTTGTCCTGGTCACATTAGTAGCAAAGATTAAAACTCAAAACACTTTATTCATAGTTCTCTATGCTACTACTAAGAGATACCAAATTAGGTTACCTTGTAATCACCCTCCCCTTCCTTCCTCACCCTAGAAATAATTTTTGTCCTAATAAACATAGGAATACGTAAGATGACCTTAGCAAGTTTTTTTATATCTACCGTTGTACCTTTCCAGTGCTATCACCATCCACTTCCTACTTCTCACCATGAGTCTGCTCCTCCAGTCATTGGGCAAGTACATCTTACACTTTCACACCCTCATGCCTTTGCTCTCTTTTTTCCTCTCCTAAGAATACTGTTTCTCCCTTCTTAGTCCCAGTGAATCCTTCATCCTGCAATGTCATGTCCCTCTGAAGGCTTGTTCAACCCCAAGAGAGAACTAATCTCCCTCTTCTCGATGTTCCCATCTTACTTATACCAGTGCTTTCACCTTGTTAGATCCATCTGTGTATCATTGCCACCTAACCCTGTGCTGGGCATACAGTGGATGCCAATGTAATAACCAATTACTGAGCACCTGCCATGTGGCAGGTGTTAGCTTAGGGGCTGGAGAGACAGAGATTATAAGCATCCCTTGTCTGCATGAAGCTCATAGTACATTGATTTCACAGATAAGTAAACAGGAATCACTGTTGTGGCAGTATCAACAGAGGACTCAATAGTTTGTAGAATTTAACTGAAGAAAATAAGAAATGCCACACAGGTGGGATCAGCGGCTACCCTGGTTCATTGTTATCACTTTGGGGCATTTGGGGACATTTTATAAAAGGACATGACTGCTTTCTGTGGAATCAACCTCGAAAGGTCAGTGTATTAAAAATTAACCCCATTATCCACCATCTTCAGCCAACTTCCCTCCCAGTCTTCTTCTTTCTCTCCCTGATATCATTATGCCATTTCTACTAACCCAGACTTGAAAGCTTTATAATCTTTGATTCCTCCCATTCCTCATCTCTCATATCCAAAATGTATTAATTGATTTTTATTTAATAATATGCAGTTCTCCATTTCTAAGGCCATTAGTACAAACTATTAGTCCCTCAAATCTGAACTTTCTCCTTTCCCAAACATTTGTCACAGAGTTAAGAGAAAGTTTTCTGAAAAAGGTATATCCCAAAATTCCCTTATTTATACGTGTGCAATAGTTTCCACTGGCTATAAATCCAATCTGGCCCTATCTTCGGTTTCTACCATGATTCAGACATCATCTTCCCTCCAATTTGTAGTCTATATGCACCTTTCAGAAATACCCTACACATTACCTTGTCATGTATATGATATGAAATAAAGAAGTAATGATCACCAACAAAATGTACTTTTCAAGGTCTTTTTGGAAGAATTCCTCTGGAAGGCGGTCCCAAGGAAAATCTGACCATTTTGGGGTCCAGATGGCAACTAACAAGGGTTAAACACAATTTAACCAAGTTTTGACAATTTCACCCTCAAATTCCTTGAAAAATACTGTGTGGATGCCATCTGGTCTCAGTGGTTTATTTATCATTCACTTTGTCAATCAGGCCTTGAGCCTCCAGTGCATTCACCAGCAGATGACCTAAAAGCTCTAAGCCATCTACTACTAAAGAAGACAAATATTCCTAATGTTTTCCTCAGAAGAAGTTTCAATTTGATCATATAAAGTTCTGAAAGTTTCTGGAAAATTTACATGCAATTTTTCAAGACAAAGAAAATCAAAAAAGTAAGGAGTCCCATAAAGCCTTGGCCTATTGAGCTCCCTTGGAGAAATCAAAGTGCCTTCAGCTAATTGATATTATTAATGCATTTTCCCAACAGCCATTTAAAATGGCACTGATTCTTAAGAAACCACTTTCAGCATAAAACACATCATGAAATTTTTCTTTACTGCTGTAAGAGTACAAAATATATACTCACCAGCTTGCTTCAAGTGACTGTAATTCTAAGAATACAATGAGGCTGTCAAAGAGGACTTTTACAGACCAAGAAAAAGATAGAAGTCCCAATTAAATCTAGAGCAACAACCTGAGAGCTGAAAATACATCAGCCTTGTACTATCCTGTTGGTAAGGCTATGAACCGGAAACTAGTAGGTGGAAAACAAAAAGAGAGGAAAACAAAGAGACAGAGTCCAAAACAAAGAAAGAGACAGAGAGAAAGAAAGAGTGAGATAAAGAGAGGAATAGAGAGAAACACAGAGATGGTTAGCAGAGAGAGGTACAGAGAAGGAGACACAGAGAGAGAAACAGAGTAAATAACAAAGAGAGACACAAAGAAAAAGAGAAATAAAGAGACATAGAGAATCACAACTATCGAGAAGAAATATCTAAATTTCCTAGTTCTGCATGATTAAATACAACACTAATGATAACCACTTGATTATTGAACACATTTCTTAGATTCACCCACAACATCCATTATCAAAAATTTACAGTTATTAACCAATGATATTTTCTGTTAGAAAAAAGGAGTCAGCAGAGATATTTGCTAAAGGAAGGAAGGGATGAAATGTGAGCTGGAAAAGCGTGTTTATTAAAAAGGATACCTGGGTACTCTCAACCTACATTATTTCATCATCAGGTCTCCAGGGAACAATATCCATACTTTTAGAATTTCAAAAGAAAACCTCTTCCTGGAAGCTTTTCCATAAAATTAATCATTGGGATTATCACTAATGTGCTCTAAAGGTCTGACTATACCAAAGGCTATACAAAGCAAATGAAATGAGACATCATCTCTGCCTCCAGAAGCTTCAAAACCAAGAAGACAACTATGACAAAGATATACATTATATGAAAACTAAAAGCATATAAGTAAAAAGTAAAGATTTTACATTGTATAAAGCATAAATCCAGGTGCATGTCATACAATTATGAGTGAAGAGGGAACTAGATAACATTTAAAAAGTAAAAGAGAAGTAGCTTCCTTTCCTCTTGGAGAAAATGACAAATTACCCAAATACCTACCTTAACCTCATGGACAGGCAACTGAGTTTTTGTTTTTAATATCAGATGCAGAGTGCTGGGTTAATTATATTCCTTAATTCATAGTATATCATCATCATTGGGCTATTCAAGACAAATCTTTTTGTTTTACTTGCTTGCTTTTTAAATTTATTTATTCTCTTTTATCTACATTTCTCATTCCCACCTCTACCCCATGTCCTAAATAGGCAACCATTCTAAGGTGCTTTTTGCTTATATATCTTCTTATAAAATTTGCAATATTATTCTGTGTGCATGCAAAATTGTATTATATGTATGCAATTTTATTATGTATGTCATTCTACTTTTTACTTTTTTTACCCAGCTTTATGTACATAAGATCCATCCATGTTGCTATACATATATTAGTCTGTTGCTTCCAATTTCTATATAACATTCCCTGGGAGCATCTACCATATTTTACATGTCTACTCTCCTAGTGGTGAACCACCAGATGGACCCTAACCCCACAAATGAGATTACCATAATCATCTTTATATATGGACCCTTAGAGACCTATGTGACAATTTCTTTGGGAAACATGCCAAGGAAGTGAATTACTGGGTCACTGAGTATGAACATACATTTAAGTTGGCTAAATACTACCAGTTTGTTCTCCAGAATGGTGGCACCATGCTTCATGCCCACCAATCACACATGAGGGCTCCTACATCCTCTCAGCCCCACCAACACATTTTACATCTCTGCTGTAAAATGACCTCATTTTTAAAATCTGCACTGTTCTGATTACTAACAAGTTGAGATCTTTTTATACACTTGTTAGCTTTTAGGTTTCCTCTTCTTTAAACTGCTTGTTCAGAGCCTTTGTCCATTTTTCCATTAGGGTTACTGTCTTTCTCTTGTTGATTTTCAATAATTCACAGCCTACATATTAATCTCATAACCATTTTAGACAACGTTAATATCTTCTCCCATTTCACCTTCTGTCTAAGGGCTTTGTTCATGGTATCCTTCATCGAATAGAAGTTCTTAATTCTGATGCAAATTCAATAATGTTTTTGTCTTACAGTTTGTGCTTTTCAAGTTGTGTTCGTGTGAGTATGTGAAAACACATAGGAGATAGACGTGGTGGACCCATTCTTGAGGAAACAGCCAAAAGGAAAACGGAATACCTGAAAGACGTGGGCAGAAAGAGCCACCATGAGGCAGGGCAAAGAGGGAAGGCTGTTGGGAAGGCAAGACTCAGGGAAAGACTCTGCCACCTACCAGCTGTGTGACTTGGACAGAGTGCTACACCTCTCAGAGCCCGCCATCTATGAAGTGTGAATACCTATCCCAAAAGACAATGTAAGTAAAAGAATTTGCACAATGACCAGAATATAACAGATAGGCACTCAATAATTGTGAGTCCCTTTGCCCCCTTACTCCTCACTCCCACTTCTGACTTGATGTGGAGAGAGGGAATTTGCAATCTCTGACACTTTGGAATCAGATCCTTCAGGGGATCCCATACCTCCAAATTCTAAGTATCATCTATGGATACAGGCTCTCTAGAGCACTTCTGCTCACACTGCAACTAGATATCAGACAAAGATTAAGCCCTGAAAAAGAACGGTGAAAATGCTGTTTCCCTGATGAGAAGAGGACAGGTACAAATAACTAGTTATCTGGTGATGGGACCTTGTGCCTAAAGTAGCACTTCACTAAGAAAGAGATCGCAAGTATTGGCTGTAGAATGTCTTCCTATGGTGCATGTGCTAGGAGTATGCGGGAAGGCTATTTTATGTTCCTATGAGATTAATACAGTGAGAGTTTGGAATAAGGTTAAATTGTAGCTTTCCAGACTTTCCGACCCATGCTGCTTAAGTTTTCAGAAAGAAGATACTGCAATGAACAACCTAATCATGATTTGATTGATGTTCATTTATCTTCCTCTTTCCTATGTGCCTTCACTGCAGAAGCAAACCAAAATTAATTGTTTGTTATTGGTTATGACAGGGACACAAAAGACCTATGGAAATTACATAAGGCCAAAAGAACCTTGTTCAAGTATGAATGAGCTTGTAAATACCTTTTTTTTTTTTTTTAAAGATTTTATTTTTTCCTTTTTCTCCCCAAAGCCCCCCGGTTCATAGTTGTGTATTCTTCGTTGTGGGTTCTTCTAGTTGTGGCATGTGGGATGCTGCCTCAGCGTGGTCTGATGAGCAGTGCCATGTCCGCGCCGAGGATTAGAACTAACGAAACACTGGGCCGCCTGCAGCGGAGCGCGTGAACTTAACCACTCGGCCACGGGGCCAGCCCCATTGTAAATACCCTTTTTAAATGTGTGATATTTCTCACAATCTACTCATGAGATCAATGGATATTTAATGTGCATCTATTACATACCATGCACTGGGCCCCAGTGCTAAGGGAGACACAAAGATAAGCAAGATGTGGCTTTTACCCTGGAGGAGGTCACAGTTTCTCAGAAGAGATAACCACGTGAATAATCAACTATAATAAATTGTGATCATTCTATAATACAGGCAAACAAAGTGCTATGCGAATAGAGACGAAAGAACAATTAAGTTCATTTAGGTTCGGGTTCAAAAAAAAACTTTAGAGAAAAGATTCATTTTAAATGAGTCTTTAAAAATGAATAGGAACTCTCTAAGCAGAGAATGGTTGGGTTGGGTTGGGTCAGGATTGATTAGGCTTAGGGTTAGGTTGGCTAGAGGTCCAGGAAGCAGTTTTTAAGCCAAGGAGGTATGAACTTGTCAAGGCAAGAGCAGTTAGGCCTGTGTGGCTGAAGCATAAGGTGTGTGGCTGGGGAGAAACTAGACACGAGCCTAGAAACACAGCCTGGGATCACTTTTGAAAAGCTCATAAGAATTTAAACTATACCCTGAACAAGGAAAAGATTTTAAGCAAAGGAATGACATAATGAGATCTATATTTTACAAAGACAATTGAAGCGGCAGTATGGTAATTGATTAAAATGAGACTGGAGTCAGAAAGATGAATTAGGGGGTGATTATAACACTGTAAGCAGGAGATGTTAGGTCCTGAATTCTGATGTGACAGTGAGAATGGCAAAAAAGGACTCATATGTGACATTTAAGGGTTGGTGACTAACTGAATGTTAGATTGAGATCAATGCAAAGACTTACTCATTCAACAAATATTTCTTCACAATTGTCTGTGTATGAGACACTATGCTAAGGACTAGGGCAGAGTTTCTCAACTTTGGCAGTATTGGCATTTTGGAAAGGATAATTATTTGTTGAGGGGAAAAGGGAGGCCTGTTTTGTACATTGTGGACTGTTTAGCAGTATTCCTAGCCTCTACCAACTAAACTCAAGTAGCACTCCCTCTCAGTCACAGCCATCAAAAATGTGCCCATACATTGCCAAATTTCCTCTGGGGAGCAAAACCATGACCAGTTGAAAACCACTGAAACTGGGATCTCTGACTCTAAGAGGCTTATCATCTAGTACAGAAATGCTTATGATATAAGCATGTATAGGGTACAGAAAAAGCAGAAAGGAAGAAGTGGTTAATACTTCTTTGGGGATGAGCAAACATAGAAAATTCTCCACAGAAGAGGAGACATTTGAGCTGAATCCTTAATTCCAGGCAGAGGACTAAAACATGAAAGCAAGATACCATATCAGATATTAGCAGAACTTTGAGCATGTGTGCCTGGATGGATGGCAATGTCATTAACGAAGATGAGAAACACAGGAAAGACAGGAAGCTGAGTTTGTGGGGCTCACAGGACATCCAGTCATTCTTGGAAATGTAGCAAGAAGTCAGGGACATATATATATACACTTAGAATTCATAAGTATATAGGTGATACTTAAAGCTATGGGACTGGATTATATTACTTAGGAGAATGTTCATATGCAGAAACCTTTGAAAATGCCAACATTTAAGATGAGGCCTAGGGAAGAGAAGTATGCAAAATAGATAAGGGGAAAACAGTAGAAAAGATGAAGGAGAATCCACTTCAATTTATATGGCAAACTTGACAAGCAGCCTCGAATATTCCTCTTCAATCCTTCAGGATGCCCAGAGACATGCCTCCACTTCATTTCATGATTACTCTCCTCATATTCTCTTTAATCCTATTAAATCCATTATAATCCATTAGCCGCAGAGGATTAAATTGCTATTGGTAGTGTTAGTTGTACTACATAACCAATGACTATGTTTTTTCACTTGTTTATTTATTTATTTATGAAAAAAGTTCATCTCATATTGTTATTAAGAGGCATAATGAAATGAGCATTGTGCTGGATATGGACAATTGGCATTCAACATCCATTCCAACCTCCTTTAAATGTGTCTTTCTGTCTATAAAGACTAAAAACCTAAAAACTACACTTCTGAGACTTCCTACATTAGGGTTCTAGAAGTAATTTAAGTGTCACCAATTTTATGCACTTGAACAAGATCTAGAAGGCAGAAATTAGGTGGAGGCCATTTTCTACTGCTTCTACTGTTTTAGAGACAAGCACAATCATGGAAATGTCTGGATTTTGTAGAGTAGCTTTCTGATCTAGTATTAATCTAGGAAAGGCAATAGCAGTCTTGATATTGTGGTTCTATAGAATGGTTTTCAAATTCATTCCTGAAAAGCTCAAGTTAAAGTCTGCATCCTTCCGTTTTTCAGTGATTCTGTAAACCATTTAAAATCCTGTAATACACCCATGTCTGCTTTAACTTTAAACCAGCTAGAGTGGTGAACATTAACTACCAGTCAACTCTACACATTAAGCCCAGTCTAATGCTATCTATATCTCTTCTTCCTCCCATTCCTAAATCATTTTCATAAAGAAAAGTCATGAAATACACACACTTTGACATGAACCAGCAGAAGTACCAATCAGCGCACAATGCTCAAAATCCAAGTCCAGCTAGACTGGGACCTGAAGGTTGTAATTGCAGTTTTAAGAGCAAGTCGCCCCTACTCCACAAACCATGATGATGATGTTCCAAAGTCTGTGTAAACTGAGCTAAACAGCTCAATTTCTTAGAACACTTTGATAGGACAGAGGGAGCATCAATTAGTCAACTTTGCTGTTTTACAGTCTTAAATAACCTCCAGAGCCAGTCAATCCTCCTCAAATATGAGAAATAAATAAGCTCTTAAGAAGAAATTAAAAAGGAGGTGATGGATCAATATAAACCATCTCAATAGCTGAAAAAACTTCAATTTGAATCAAACACAATCAAAGAATTTAAATCTTTACTGTGTAATGAGTTCCTATACATCAAGTAGGAAATCATTAAAGCACCAATAGAAAAAAGGGAATGGAATATTAACAGATAATTTAAAGAAGAAAAATACAAGTAACCAATAAACACATGAAAATATTTACCTCAAGAATAAGAAAAGGAATACAAAGTAAAATAATAATGAAATGTCACTTTTAGCCTATCAAATTGGCAAAGATTAGGAAAAAATATCCAATACAGATGAAGGTACAGGGATTAGAATATTAAGAAACGCTCCTGATAGGAGAGCACAACCTTTCTGGAAAACAATTTAATAAAATGTATCAAGAACCTTAAAGTATCAAAATTTATATTAAAATTTTTAATAATTAAATATATTATGTTTACATTGTATTATAAATAATTTGTTATCTGTAATGTATATATTCTATTATATTAACATTTAAAGTAACTAAAAACATTGAGAGAAAAGGTGGTTTCTAAGTATTTTGTTGGCATTTTTTATATCTATAGGAGCAGTTTCAAAACTATTTCTTTGTCACCCTCTTGAGACTTCCTGAAATATTCCAATCATTTCTCCTTTTCTGATATTTATCAAAAATATAAAAATCTCTTCTTCGGTATTAAAGGATTTTTACAACCATGTTATTTAAAACAGGAGAAAAAAGGAAGAAGGAAATAATCTTGGAAAGACTATGGAAAGATTAGAGGGAAAAATAAAAATGCTAGCAATGAATCCAGAGGAAAAGATCACAAATGATTTTTATGATTTTTATATATTATGCACGTGTTTTCTATAATGAGAATATTATATTTTCTACAATATAAAAATATTAATTCTATAATCAGAAAAACATCTAAGCAAATGACAATGGGTCAACAACATCATCAGTATGTAGAAGGAAGCACTATTTTTTTATTATTACAAGTAACTAATACTCTAAGGAAAGAGCTACCTGAAAAAATGCAGTAATCCTCAAACATGCAATGAATAACTACTATGTATGGAGTGTGGTACTAGGTACAGAAGATAGAGAGATGGATAAGATTCAGTCCAGTCCTCCAGGAGCTCATAAACTGATACAAAGCAGACAATTTGTAACATAATATTTTAGAAAAACCCAGTACCTCTATAAAGATGTCAGTCTCCTTGGAAAATTACTAAATGCTCAATGATCTGCTGTGTGGGGTTCAGAGACTGCATCCTGAAGACCCACAGAGTTGTATCTACTGAGGGAGAGCAACAACATTCTGTCCAAGTTCCTCTTTCTCATCCATATGTCAGTCTCTCCGGGATTTGGCTGCTGATTCTCATTCCTTTACTTGGTCTATTTAAATCTGATGTCTGCTGTATTATCTCAGGATTGACTGGAGATTATACTTTCTTTTGCCTTACTTCTAAGTTTTGCTCAGCATTTCGTGCTGCTTGGCCTGCTTGTATATCTGTCTTCTTCCAACTCTCCACATATAGCTCACAGAGCCCTAACCCTGACACACAAATAAACTAACACACACTGTAATAGTCAAGTCTAGAATTAGAAAGTTAAAAAAATCACCTCTGGTTATATAAGGAATCTGCTCCAAAGCAAACACCTGCTCTCATGAACTCTAGCTTCACTGATCTCTTGTGACTTCTCATAAAAATCACAGCCTTTCCAATCTGGAAGAGACCTTACAGATTCATATTCCAGTCTTCTGTCATTTTACGGGTAACAAAATTAAGGCCCATAGAGATTAAATGACTGGTCCAAGGTCACACAACTAGTAGGCGGCTAAACGAAGGACACAACATGGGGTTTGTGGGAGATGAGCTCTGCACCACACTACCTGCATCTAGATGTCCCTTTATGCTGACTTCACACTATTTCTTGTGAGAATTTTTCTATACCTGGTCCAGCCTAACTCTCCGGTCTCCTCAGAGCTTAAAATAGTGCAATTGCCAGACAACTGTTTCTCGACTTTGAGCCCAATGGAATGAAGAGTTGGGTGAAAGTGAGTCTTGGAACACCACAGTAGATTCCAGTAAGTAGAATTCACCTCCCCAAGGTTTTGAAGGCCCCAGGAGCAATCAGTAACTTGGCTTAGTTTTCAATACCAGGCAGATAGCCAGGGACGAGCAGGTCCAGCTATAGAATGAGAAATGAGGATAATAAAGAAATGGGGGGCTGGCCCAGTTGCCTAGTGGTTAAGTTCGTGCACTCCACTTCGGCGGCCCAGGGTTCGCAGGTTTTGATCCCGGGCACAGACTCAGCACCACTTGTCAAACCACACTGTGGCAGCATCCCACATAAAATAGAGGAAGATTGGCACAAACGTCAGCTCAAGGCCAATATTCCTGACAAAAAAAAAAAAAAAATAGAAAGAAATGGGAATGAGAAAACATGTCCAAAAAGAAGGTGCAGACATCAATAAATTCTTCTTTCATAGTACAGGTATCAGCAGCTTTTGAGACAGATCTGCTTCAGCCAAATGGCTAAAAAGGGAAATCTTATAAATGAAAATAACATCAAAATATTTGTATATGAGGCAAGGTAGTCTAATGACTAAAGCACAAACTCTGGAGTTTGACAGTTGTTCATGCGTGAACTTGGCCTCTTACTAGTTGTGTACTCTGGGCAAACTACCTAACCTCTTGGAGTCTGGTTTTCTCATCTGTAAAAAAAAATAGCTCAACCTTTTAAGACAGTTGGGAGGGCTTAAAAAGAAAAAGTATATATAGGCTGGTGTCTAACACAGATTAGTGCATAACAGAAGGCAACTGAACAAAACTCCTGGCTGACACTATAGAACCCAGGCTGAGGGGTGCCCTAACACCTTAGGGAACTCTACCACCTATTCATGCAGCCTAAGAGAGACCAGAACTGGCCATCCCAATGGTACTTCCAGAATGGTGAGGTGAGAAACTTGGCAGATCCTCTCCCCTACAAAACATTTAACTAGGAAAATTATTTTTAAAAAATCACTTAAAGTCTCTCAAAATTTTCCTAAGAGAATGCAGCAAATAGAGAAACATTCATTCAAGAAAATCTACTAAATCTGAGTTAGAATACTGAGAGTCTGTAGCATTTGGGCCCTGATCTGCTTCCTTCTCCTATCCCCAGCTGCATGTTACAGAAACTCTATTATGGCCACTCTAATCCACGAGGACTGAGGCCCCATTCCTCTACCCAGCCCCTCGTTGTATGATGGAAACCCTACCCCAATTTTAGCCACCAAGAATACTGGGACCCTGATCACCACTGTCTCAGCTCACTCATAGGCAGAGGTCTCATGCTGGGAGAGGCAAGCTGAAAAGATGAGGAACTATCACCTTCTCCTTCTAGCACCTGCTAGGGATATCACTCTGGGTGAAGCAGGCCACTATATTGTGCCTAGCTCCTGGGCAGTAGCACAGAGGTTCTCCAAGGCAAGAGGCAAGCCAGGAGGATAAAGAGCTTTGCAGTTCTTACCCAAAGTAGTGACTTTACTTGGAACAGAAAATAGAGAATTTCATGCCTAAGGGTGTTGTTGAAAACCATGGAGAGCTTGGTAGAAAGAAATAAAGCAGGTGCTGGTAGCTTCATGACACTGCTAGCAACAAGCAACATGGCAGAGCAATCAGAAGTTTAACAGAAGAAAACATGGAAAGAAATAACCAAGAAAAACCCTCCTGGGATCACAGTAAACCCTGGGGTTTGGGAAGGCTATGCTCATATTCCTACTCAGGAACAATCAAAACAGGACATGGGTCAGATTGAAAACATTTCCCTAGCTGCACACAGATCAACCAACAAAAGACAGAAGCCTCACTGGCACAAGAGGCTGAAGCAGAGCCTCTGACCAAAGACTGGTTGAAAAATAAGCCATTCTGACACAAGGGAAAATATTATTAAGCCTGGCTTAATAATAAAATCACATGCATCCTACTAGGCTGGAAGACTATGTGCACGCACAAGGCTGAGCCCTCTCAAGATTGACTGGAGAGGGATCTTCCAACGTACTAGGCCCTGGCTGAATTTGGGGCAAAAATATTAACTCCTTAAGTTTCAGTAATAGCCTCCAAACCACATAAACATCCAATAGTAAAGGGCAAAAATAAAACTGGCTAAAGGAACCTAAGCACAACCATTGACAAATATATTTTTTATAATAATATAATTAAATATAATAATATAATTAAATAATATACAAATGTATAAGCCACAGACCCAGGGGTGATTCCTAGGGGGCCAGACTAAAAGTAAGAATAAGGGAAAATCAATCTGAACAGGGACATCAGAATCTATACACTGAGGGCGAAAGAGACTTAAGAGTAGTACAACCAGGTCACTAAACAAAGGACAAGACAAGCAGCAAAAACAACAGCAACCTCCAGTGGACAGGAGAGGGGAAGGGAGAAGAATCAGCATCTAGAATTTCTAGAATATACAATTTAAAATGTTCAGTACTCAATAAAAAAAATTATGAGACATGAAAAGAAATAGGAAATTGCAAATGGAACACAGGAAAAAAAGCAGGCAATGGAAATTCCCTCTGAGGGGGCCCAACTGTGAGACATATCAGACAGAGATTTTGAAGCAACTATTATAAATACGTTCAAAGAACTAAAGGAAACCATACTTAAAAAATTAAAGGAAGCATGATGACAATGTCTCATCAAATAGAGAATACTGATAAAGAGATAGAAATTATACAAAAGACCAATTGGAAACTCTGGTGTTAAGAAGTATCATAACTGAGAAGAAAAATTCAGTAGAGGGGATCAATAGTATATTTAACCTAGCAGAAGAAATAGTCAATGAACTTGATGATAGATTGATACAGGTTATGCAATCTGAAGAACAGAGAGAAAAAAAGGAAGAAAAATGAGCAGAGCCTCAGACAAATGTGGGACACCATTTAGTGCACCAATATAGTCATAATAGAAGTACCAGAAGGAGAACAGAGTGAAAAACGGGAAGAAAGAAAATTTATAGAAATAATAATTAAAAACTTCCCAAATGGATGCAAAACATTAATCCACACACCCATGAAGCTCAACAACCTCCAAGCAAGACAAAATCAAAGATATCCATGCCTAGATACATCCAAATCAAAATGCTGAAAACCAAAAGTAAAGAGAAAAATCTTGAAATCAATAAGAGCAAAACTACTCATCACGTACAAGAGAATCTCAATAACCTTAACAGCTGACTTCTCTACCTGAAACAAGGGAGGCCAGAGGACAACGGAATAACAAATTCAGTGTTGAAACTGAAAAATTGTCAACCAAGAAGCTTATATCCAGTAAAACTATATTTCAATAATGAAGATCAAGTAAAGAAATAAAGGTAGATGAAAGCTTAAAGAATTTTCTGCTAACAGGTCTACTTTGAAAAAAAAAAACCAAATAAAGGGAGATCTTTGGGCTGAAGTCAAGTGATTTAGAACATTATCCTCACAAAAATAAAAATAACTAAAAAGGAATACTATAAATAACTGTACGCCAACAAATTATGTAACTTAGATAAATGGATAAATTCCTAGAAAGACACAAACTACTAAAAATGTCTCAAGAAGGAATAGAAAAAAATGAATAGATCTATAACAAGGAAAGACACTGAATTAATCATTAACATCTTTTCACAAAGCAAGATCAGGACCAGATGACTTCACTGGTGAATTCTACCAAAACCTTAAAGAATTAATACAATCTTTCACAAACTCTTCCAGAGAATAGAAGACAAGGTAATATTTTCCAACTGATTCTCTGTAGGCAGAATTACCCCGATACCAAACCAGACAAAGATATCACAACAAAATAAAACTACAGATCAATATTCTTTAAGAATATAGATGTAAAACTACTCAAAAAAATATTAGTAAACTGAATGTGGTAACAAATAAAAGCTTATACACCATAACCAAGTGGGATTTATCCCAGGAATGCAAGGTTGGTAACATCTGAAAAACAATTAATGTAACAAACATTAATTGGGGAAAGAATAGCCTTTACAACAGATGATGCTGAGACAACTAAATGACCACATGTGAAAGAATGAAGTTTGACTCTTACCTCACACCATCTACAAAAAGTAACTCACAGACCTAAATGTAAGAGCTAAGACTAAACTCTTAGAAGAAAATACAGGAATAAATCTTTGTGACCTTGGTTTAGGCAATAGTATCTTAGACATAAATAAGCAACAAAAGAAAATTTAGATAAATTGTGCTCAATGAAAATTAAAGACTTTTCTGCAGCAAACATTACCATCAAGAAAGTGAAAAGACAATCCATAGAATGGGAGGGATCACTAGCAAATCATACATCTGATAAGGGACTTGTATCAAGAATACATGAAGAGCTTTTACAACTCAATAATAAAAATTCAAATAGCATAATTAAAAATTGGGCAAAGGATATGAATATGCATTTCTCCAAAGAAGATATACAAATGGCCAATAAGAACACAGCAGGATGCTCAACATCATTAGTTATTAGGGAAATGCAAATCAAAACCACAATGAGACACCACTTCAGATCCACTAGCACAGCTATAACCAAAAAGACAGATAATGACAAGGGTCAACAAATACATGTAAAAATTAGAATACATTAGTGGAAATGTAAAATGATGCAGTCACTTTGGAAAACAGTTTGGCAATTCCTCTAAAAGTTAAACATAGAGTTACTATATGACCCAGCAATTCTACTCCGTGGTATATACACAAGAGAAATAAAAACATGTGTCCATACAAAAACTTATGCATGAATGTTTATAGCAGCATTATTCATAATAGCAAAAGGTGGAAAAAAAAGTGTCTATCAACTGATTAATGGATAAATAAAAAGTGGTATATCCATAAAATGGAGTATTCAACAGTAAAAATGAATTAAGTACTGATACATGCTACAACGTAGATGAACCTGGAAAACATTATGCTACAAGAAAGAAGTCAGTCACAAAAGACTACATAATGTATGATCCCACTCATGTGAAATATCCAGAATAGGCAAATCCATAGACAGAAAGCAAACTAGTGACTATCTAGGGCTTAGCAGGGAGTTAGGGAAGGGATGGAGAGTACAGCAAATGAATATGGAGTTTCTTTTTGAGGTAATGAAAATGTTCTACAACTATATTGTGGTGGTAGTTGCACCATTCTGTGAACCTACTAAAAACCACTGAATTGTATATTTTAAATGGGTGAATATTATGATGTGTGAATTATATCTCAATGAGGATTTTTTTTTTAAACTAACCGTTCACTTCTCTACCAGGTCTTCCTCTTGGCATTAGAGAAAGTGAAAAGTTTCTATAACCTTTTTAGAGAAGGTCAACTAATTTCTATAAACTAGTTCCTCTGCCATAGAGAAATAGTCTATGAATACATGAATAGTCCATGAGGGATCCATAGGAAAACAGTCCATGAATAGTCCAAGACTGGCTGATCGTTCGCTGTTGACTGGTTATACATCCTGATGTAGGCATTTATACTGTCTGATGAAGCTGAGCGAGGGTGCTGATAAGTAAAGGTAGAACTCCACCCTGGATAGTTCTTTGCATTAAAAGACTCAGATTCTGTAAAAGTAATTAACTCAAATCAAATCAAGGCTCTGTTTCCTATTTCATTAATTTTAAGAAATTCTGCACACCGAGGCCACTTAGAAGAAGTCATAGTTTTTGTATCCTATTTACTTATATCTCAATTCTCTACAGAGTGATACTAATGTTACACTACATAGAAATTATTAAGTGTTAGGGCAGATAAGTATCATGGGCCAATAGCTGTAGATTCTTCATTTAAAAAATGACCCCACACAATCAGCTTTCTTTCAGAAAAGAAATAGAAAAAAGAAAGGAAGGAAAGGAAAAAAAGGGTATAAGACTAGAGAACTCATTAAGCCAATGGAATGGGAAATGATTATATCTTCTTTTTTATCACTCAAATTATAATATGAATCATGCATAATATAATAAATTATGTCACATGACATTAGTCTTTTTTTTTTTTTTTTGGTGAGGAAGATGGGCCCTGAGTTAACATCTGTTGCCAATCTTCCTCTTTTTGCTTGAGGAAGATTGTCTCTGAGCTAACAGCTGTGTCAATCTTCCTCTATTTTTTGTGTATGGGATCCCACCACAGCATAGCTTGATGAGTGGTGTGTAGGTCCATGCTTGGGATCTGAACCCACAAACCCCAGGCTGTGGAAACAGAGCCTGCGAACCTAACCACTACACCACTGGGCCAGCCTGACGACACTAGTTTTATAAAGTACACAGCAAACTGACTTGAAAAAGACAAACAATACCTTCTGGGGGAGTCCCAATGCTGCTGCCAAGACCCAAAATAGCCATCTTGTGATTCCGGGGCTCCAGCATCACAGCAGACTCTTCTCCTCTTTCCCAGTGGGGTATTTTGACTGGCTCCAGGTGGACATTCTCCAGCCCATCTTCCTGCAGGTTTTGGTACATGATTTGGATGGCTTTTTCTAGGCTCTTGGAGCCACTTAGTCTGGGTCCAACAGTATCAACCAGAAGTGCCAATCGCTCATAGGATCTGTTCTGGGCTTTACCATAAACAGCAAGGTTGATGATTGCTTTAGCAACATCTCCATAGCAGGCTATTTCTTCTTTTATTTCTTGAAAAGTCTTTTGAGAGATGCCATTTCTATATATAGCTTTCCCAGAGTTCGTGGATAAAAGGTGAACAACACCAACAAATGTGAAGAGAAGGAACTTCATTGTTTTTTCCAGTTGGTTTTCTTCCTAAAATAACCTATGTAAGTAAGAAACATGTTTTAGGAAAAAAGGTTCTCACAGCTCTTTGTCCATAACCCAGGGATTGCTCTTCAAACGGGATTCCCCTTCCCTTCTCAACAGTTGCTCAACTTCCACCATCAAATTCAGGCACCATAACACCCAGGAATGAAGAAGTAAAGAGGCAATAATTGGCCTTATTAATAAGGTAGCATTTATTAAAATAACAGAATCATATTACCTAGTAATCCAGTTTAAAATATGCTAAAAGATTAAAATAAGAAGATAACTAGGAAGGAGAGGAAGAAACAGTGGTAGCAGCAGTGGTAGCAGGGTCAGGGCTAGGACAGTATTATCTGCTGTCCCGCCCTCTAGAGTATGATCCAAATGGGTTTCAGTGTTCTCTCTCCTTGATATGCTGTTTCCTCTTTGCCTCCTGAACTCCTCTTTTGAGGCCCTCTCAGATGTTATCTTTTCTTGGTTTCCCTAACCCCACCTCTTCCACATTTAATCCTCACAACAACTCTATGAGGTAGTTTCTTATTATTACTTGCATTTTACAAATGAGGATCCTAAGGTATCAAGAGATTAATTAACTTGCCAAAGACAAACAAAAGCTTTCTAACTCTAGAGTCCATACTCTAAACAGTGCTACTCAAAGTATGGTTTGTGGACCTACACCAGTCCACAACTGTTTTTCACTACAACAGATAAATACAGAGATTAAAAGTAAACATATCCAGTGCTGTGCAATACAGCAGCCAATAGTCTCATGTGGTTATTTCTATTTAAATTAGTTTCAATGAAATAGAACTAAATATTCAGTTTCTCTGTCATACTAGCCACATTCCAAATGCTCAATAGCTACATGTTGTTAGTGGCTACCATACTGGGCAGTACAGACAGACCATTTCTATCCTCATAGAAAGTTCCACTGGCTATCACTGGTTTAGACACCTTTATAGACAACTGAAAAAATAACTGTATAATTGTCAAATCTAATGATTTAAAAATGGAACTTCTCTTTGTATGTCTCTGTTATTTCATTTTTCTAACTCACTGCTATTGTATTTTGCAAAAGTATCAGTCTGCAACAAATTAAAATTTAAAAAACTGATCCTTTATCAGAGATAATTTGAGAAGCACAGTCAAAAACTACTATATTATAAGGATAAATTCCATATTCAGTCAGCATACAAGGCCTCTCAAAATATGGCTCCAATGACTACTTCAGCCTCATTGCTCCACTTACCCTCTAGAGCACACACATTTTCATTCTTTTTCTCACTCTCTTTTCCTCTCTTTCTTTCTCTATCTTTCTCTCTCTCACATACACACTCACACATCTCTAAGCTTCTAGATACTGAGCACTTGAAATGTGGCTTATCCAAATTGAGATGTTTTGTAAGTGCAAAATGCATACCTGATTTGATCCTTAAAATCAAATACTTCATACTTAAGTATGAAAAAACAACAAATATTTCAGATGTATTGGATTAAATAAAATATATTATTTTTAATTTCACCTGTTTCTTCGTACTTTTTAAATGACTATTAGAAAATTTTAACTCCTATATTCATATTTATATTGCACAGTAGTGCTCCAGCTGGATTGAACTTGACATTGTTCTTCAAACACCCAGGTGTTTTCATAACTCTAGGTCTCTCCATATATTCATTCTCTTTTTCTGCAAGGTCCTTCTGCTCACCCTCTTCCCCTTCTTCTGCCAAATGTCTCCACTTACTCTTTAATGAGAATGCTTTAAAAATCAGCTCTTCTGTGGTGCACCATTTTCTGTGCTTCTACCATAATCAACTATACTCTCAACTAATATATTCGTTTATAAATCTGTCTCTCCTACTCTCAAAGTCAAGGAGGGTAAATTATTCATCATTGTACCTTCAATCATTGTCCCCATATATAGGCACTCAATGCACTTCTGTTTAAGGAATGAATGAGCCTTTAATCTCTCCAGGTCTTAGCTTCCCTAGGGTATGAGAGTACTTGTCTTGCCTCCTTCACAAAGAAACTATGGGAATAAAAACTTGCTATCACACTTCAAGTATTTTGAAAAATTATGAAAACTATACATTACTACTGCTTTTCTTTTTATTATAACTATTTACATGTATGGGTTCTTGGTTTCCACAGTTACCACACTATCAGTACTTTATATAGTTTACTAAGATCAAAGTGACAAAACAATGAACTACATGAGAAATCACCTAGAACACTTGACATAAGTAAATAGTAAATATATGTTAATTGATTCTAAATCTGGTTTTCCCTGGCACACAATCTGAAAATTACTGATGCAATTCTTGGCTAGAATGCATAATTATATATCTCTTCAAAAGAGCACTCAAGAATCTTTTATTATTATTGTTTTTAGAAAGGTACGTTAGTCCAACTAAGATATGTTTTCATTAATAAATAGAAAATAATAATTATTATTAACAGTCTATATTTGGAGAGAGAACAAAAATGGAACAAGACATTGCTATATCACATTCCACTTAAGAAAAACACTGTAAAATATAATATGTAATTTAAAAACACAGGGACTGAAATCTGATACATAATTTGTATATTCTTAGCAAGAAATAGAGATTTATAGTAAAAACTAAAACAGTGAAATATACAGACAGAATAAGCCCAAATGAAGCCAATAATCAAGGACAACTTGAAATTCTCTCCTAATTCATAGATTTAGGGTCATCACACATCAAAAATTCATCCTAGAATGGAGTCAATCCAAATGAGAAGGAGGATCAAAGGCACCAGTTTATTTGCATGAAACGACTAAAAACACTAGCCCTCCTCAGTGTGAGAAGACATAGTCCAAAAGTAGAAATGTTTTGACTTATAAAATCAAGAAGAGTTTGGATAACATGAATATAGATTTACTCACCAAATATTTTCATATTAGTACCAGGGAATAGCCCTAGTAGCTCAGAGCCAATTTTAGGAAAATAAAAATGCACAATCTTACAAAATGAGTGATAAGCATGTAAACAGCTTACCTAAGAAAAGACAGGATTGGATACTGTGAATGATACAGTCATTGGAAGCTGAACGATTTTAAACCTACCACAAGGCAGTGGCACCACACTGACCCAAGTAAAGTTCCCCTTTGGATCACCAAGAGGGTTGGCTGATCCGAAAGACTGTTAGTCTGTCCTAGCTCAGAAATACAAATGTACCCATACAGTCATTTCAATCAAGTAACATTAAGGAAGCTACAGTAATATTTTTCATAGCCTGCAAAGGGAGAAAATAATTCTATGGTGAACAACAAAGACAAATAGTTTTACTCATCTCAAATATTTCCTCTTTATTAATTGTAAATGGTGTTTCATTTTGGGTCATAATTTCATCTCTCCATTCATTTAACAAAAATGTATTGAGCACCTACTAAGCACTGAATACACAAATGGATAGGATATACAGAGAGCTGTCATGTATAACAGGAGACAGATAACGTGAAAGCCCTCATAACTAAGGTAGTTACAAGGTTCTGTGAGAACAGAGGGGAGGAGGAGATTGGGAGGACATATGCTTGAGCTGAGATCTGAAGGGTGAGCAGAAGTTTACTGATGGGCATGTGAAGAAGGTAGGAGTGGCACTGAAGAAAAGGTAACCCAACAGAGGAAACAACCCATGCAAAGACAGAGAGGCTTTACAAAACTGGTCTAGGGAGAAAAGAGCAAGAAGTCAAGTGATAAGTGGTTGAAAACGGTGGAATATACAGCAGTAACAGGAAGGAATCATTCCCCAAAGTTGAACTGAAAGGTCTACTGTGTGATGCCCCAACATATATGGAATGAAATGCCCTAGGGTGCTGTATCAGGTGATACAATGAATATTTCCCACCTCTCATGCAGCCAGGAAAAGGAAAGAAGGAAGAAAGGAAGGGAGGGAGGGAGGAAGGAAGGAAGGAAGGAAAGAAAGAAGAGGAAGGGAGGAGAGGGGAGGGGAAGGGAGGGAGAGAAAGAGAAGAAAAGTTTCTTTCTGATCTGCACTACACCTTGTCTCCTTAGCACAGAAAATTTATCCAGATTCCACATGAAGACAAGGACAGCATATGAAGTTCCTCAAAAATCCCTAAACAAGGCTCTACTTATTACCTACCTGGTTACACCTTTGAATTTTCACAGAGGGAAAAGTAACCCATGCTTACAAAAGATGCATTAGTTGACCAATTCATTTACAAATACACTCAAGATCTTCTTTCACTTAAAATCTGTAAAATACTAATAACCCAATTGAGAAAAAAAATTTAGTGCACTCAGGAAATTATAGGACATTTGGAACGTCTAAAGTTAAACTGCACAACATTTTTAAAAAATACTCTTTATTCTTATACACAAAATGTTGTTCCTTTACTCGAATTCAAATTATGGAAATATCAAATGTTATACCCTTTGAAATCTTAAACAATTATTTTTAAAACCCATGCTGCATCATGCCTTTGAATTCAGAAAGCTATATAGTCAAAGGAAACTTTGGAGCACTATTTGAAAAAGACTTGCTTTTCATATATTGTGTTCATGATCCATAGTTACAGATTATCTTTTTCACAAAGAGAGATAAAGTTCCTTATAATGTCATTTTCATTGTTTTCTGCTTAAATCTGGAGGCAAACTAAAGCAAAACCGACTTTTCTCCTACTGTGAATTATATTCTCTCTAATAATAGGTTTATATTCTGAGGAAACAAAACAAAACCCTTTGCTTCTATTTCTAAATATTTTTACTAAAATATTATTGTTTGAAAACGTCTGAGCCTATGATAGAAATGCCAGATGAATAGACTAAGTGAAGTGGAAAAGGACACAAAGAAAAGAGAATGTGCTGAAAGACAGGAGTAAGATTTAAGGACTCAGATTTTTATTGATTTTTTTATTGTGTCACTTTTTCTTCTAAAGAATGAATATACTGCTTACATGAAAACTTAAATATTTCCCCTAAATCTTCCATTCCTGAACAGGATTCACTAATATAAATTTAACTCTCAGTCTGCAGTCTAGAGTGTGTAGTAGAAATAAAGACCAAAAATGTAAATCCTTGCATAGACAGCAGCACGTTGAAGTTCACTTCCTGACTTCTGCTAACACTCCAGGATTAATAACAATTAGCCCTTTAACCATCTTAAGGAAGATTCTTTCCTTTATTAAATTCAAAGTTCCAACAATACAGGGCTTCTATTTTCCAGAATTTATATTCCAATTATTCATTCAGTTATTCAAGAAAACTCAATGAGAACTTACTATATGCCAGGAACTGTGCAAGAATTTGGAGAAGATACAAAAATAAGCAGACTCAGTTCCTACTAATAGCAAGCACTGTTAGTTACCTCTTCAATATCTATTTCCTCTTTTTCTTGCTAACCAAACCTCAGTTTTGCTGGGAGTACAAAGTGTCCAGCCTTATTAATCTAGTTATTATCAATATGGATGGTACTATCCCTAGGAAGCATTTTGAATATGTGGCAGTGGGGAGAATTTTTGGTTGTCACAAGGGTGTGGGATTCCTACTAGTAATTAGTTGGCAGAGGCCAGGGATGCTAGACATATGCTAAGTAGGGGATAATTCTGTGTACTAAGAACTCTCCTACATTGCACACAAATTTTTTAAATGTGAAACACCTATAATCTGAGCCTTGAATCTAACTCTATTGTACATACAAATGCATACAAAAATAGTTTTGTACAGTTTTAATTCAAGTTGGCTTTTTCAAGAAGTAGCCACCATGTATATCAATGGAAGACTATGCTGTGTTTGTTCAGAACTTTCCCAAGAGCTGTGCATCGTTTCAATGAAATGACTATGACTATGCTGCTTCTGGTATTGGAAACACCATCACCACACTGCTGGGCCTGTCTGCATTTGTTGCTGTCACATTCACCATGTAAGCATCTGACTACTTCATTATGTTGTCTAGCACAGTCATGCCTGGGAATGTACATTTTGAGCTACTTTATTATAAATTACTTTCCTTTAATTTGTCCTTCATATTACAGTTAGAATAGCATACCGATTTATTCGAAAATATACATATGCAGATTATTTATGATGCTTCATTCAGGATAATAAAGCAGACATTATAAATCTTTTTTTTTTTTTTAAAGAGGCTTTGCATCTAATAGGATAGGGAACTAGGGATTTAAGTAAATTCAACAATTCTCTTCTTCACTCTTCCAGCCAGAGGAGGCCCTGTGACCAAGTTCTCCTTAAAGAGATCCAACCAGAAGCAGTTGACAAGAAAGTGGTCACGTTTCTAGAGCTGCTTCAGCTACTTTGTAACCATGAGGGCAAGTCCAAGAGAATTGGTCCTGACCTTACTGTGCAGCTGAACCAATACTAGCACCACCAACTTGTCTGTTACATGAGAAAAATAAACTCTATTTGTTTTAGCCACTGTTAGTTGGATTTTCCCTTCCTTGCAGCTGTGAATACATTTCCAACTACTACAACATTTTAGGGGCTTCTTGGGGATACATAATTAAATATATTGTTTATACTAATTAACATGTAAGCAAGGCCTAGGATCTGACATGGTCTACCTAGACTTCCTACATGCACCCAAAGTCTAAATATCCAACGCTAAACTCAGAATCTTCCCTTCCAAACCTGTTCTTCCTTTGTTCCCCACCCTAGTCAGTAAGTTTGAAACTGCAATGTGTTATTGGATTTTTCCTTCTCCCTCAGGGAGAACAAGTGAACAGTTGGCAAGTCCTGCCTATAATTCCACCTTCAAATTCTTTCTTTTTTTTTATTGAGGTAACATTGGTTTATAACACTATAAATTTCAGGTGTACATCATTATATTTTGATTTCTGCGTAGATTACATCATGTTCACCACCCAAAGACTAATTGCCATCCATCACCATATAAATGTACCTAATCATCACATTCGTCCTCCTCCCTCCTCCCTTCCCCTCTGGCAACGACCAATCCAAGCTCTGTCTCTATGTGTTTGTTTGTTGTTTTTATCTTCTATTTATGAGTGAGATCATACGGTTTTTTACTTTCTCCCTCTGATTTATTTCACTTAGCATAATACCCTCAAGTTCCATCCAAGTTGTCACAAATGGCAAGACATCATCGTTTTTATGACTGAGTTGTATTCCTTTGTGGATATATGCCACAACTTCTTTATCAAGATGTCCCTTGATGGGCATCTAGGTTGCTATTGTGAATAACGCTGCAATGAACAGGGGGTGCATATATCTTTACGCATTCTTGTTTTTGTGTTCTTTGGATAAATACCCAGAGGTGGAATAGCAGAATCATATGGTAGGTCTATTCTTAATTTTTTAAGGAATCTCCATAGTGTTTTCCATAGTGGCTACACCAGTTTGCACCACCACCAGCAGTGTACAAGGGTTCCCTTTTCTCCACACCCTCTCCAACACTTGTTATTTTTCGTCTTGTTCATTATAGTCATTCTGATGAGCATGAGGTGATATCTCACTGTACTTCTGATTTGCATTTCCCTAATAATTAGTGATGTTGAACACCTTTTCATGTGCCTGTTGGTCATCTGTATATCTTCTTTGGAAAAATGTCTGTCCACATCATTGTCTATTTTTTAATTGGTTATGTTGTTGTTGTTGAGACATATGAGTTCTTTATATATTTTAGATATTAATTCCTCATCAGATGTATGGTTTGTAAATATCTTCTCCCAATTGCTAGGCTGTCTTTTTGTTTTGTTGATGGTTTCCTTTGCTGTGTAGAAAACTTTTAGTGTGATGTAGTCCCATTTGTTTATTTTTTCTTTTGTTTTCCTTGCCTGGTCAGACATGGTACTTGAAAATATGCTGCTAAGACTGATGTCAAAAAGTGTACTGCCTATGTTTTCTTCTAGAAGTTATATGGTTGCATGTCTTACATTCACGTCTTTAATCCATTTTGAGTTAATTTTTGTGTATGGTGTAAGATAATAGTCTATTTTCATTCTTTTGCATGTGGCTGTCCAGTTTTCCCAACACCATTTATTGAAGAGACTTTCCTTTCTCCATTGTATGTTCTCGGCTCCATAGTTGAAAATTAGCTGTCCATATATGTGTGGGTTTATTTCTGGGCTCTCGATTCTATTCCATTAATCTATGTGTCTATTTTTGTGCCACTGTGATGCTGTTTTGATTACTACAGCTTTGTAGTATATTTTGAAATCAGGGAGAGTGACATCTCCAGCTTTGTTCTTTTTTGTCAGGATTCCTTTGGCTATTCGAGGTCTTTCACCATTCCATAAAAGTTTTAGTATTCCTTGTTCTATTTCTGTGAAAAACATTATTGGAACTTTGATAGGGATTGCATTGAATCTGCAGATTGCTTTAGAAGTATGAACATTTTAACTATGTTAATTTTTCCAATCCAAGAGCACAGAATATCTTTCCATTGCTTTGTGTCTTCTTCAGTTTCTTTCAACAATGTTTTATAGTTTTCAGTGTACAGGTCTTTCACCTCTTTGGTTAAATTTATTCCTATATATTTCATTCTTTTCATTGCAATTGTAAATGGGATTGCATTCTTAATTTCTCTTTCTGCTACTTCATTGTTAATTTATAGAAATGCAACTGATTTCTGTATGTTTATTTAGTATCCTACAACTTTACCATATTCATTTATTATTTTTAAAAGTTTTTTGGTGGATTCTTTAGGGTTTTCTAGATATAAAATCAGGTCATCTGCAAATAGTGACAGTTTCACTTCTTCACTTCCAATTTGGATCCCTTTTATTTCTTTTTCTTGCCTGACTGCTCTGGCTAGGACTTCCAGTACTATCCTAAATAAGTGTAGTGAAGGTGAGCATCTTTGTCTGTCTCCTGTTCTTAAAGGTATAACTTTCAGTTTTCCTCCATTGAGTATGATATTAGCTGTGGGTTTGTCATATAAGACCTTTATTACGTTGAGGTACTTTCCTTCTATACACATTTTATTCAGAATTTTTATCATAAATGGATGCTGTATCTTGTCAAATGCTTTCTCTGCATCTACTGAGATGATCATGTGATTTTTATTCTTTATTTTCTTAATACAATGTATCACATTGATTGATTTGCAGATGTTGAAGCATCCCTGCATCCCTGGAATAAATCCCAATTGATCATGGTGTATGTTCTTTTTAATGAATTGTATTCAATTTGCTAGTATTTGGTTGAGGATTTTTGCATCAATGTTCATCAGTGACACCGGTCTATAATTTTCTTTTTAAGTTTTGTCCTTGTCTGGTTTTATTATCAAGGTAATGTTGACCTCGTAGAATGAGTTAGGAAGCTTCCCCTCCTCTTCAATTTTTTGGAAGAAATTAAGAAAGATGGGTATTAAGTCTTCTTTGAATGTTTAGTAGAATTCACCAGGGAAGACATCCGGTCCTGGACTTTTATTTTTTGGCAAGTTTTGGATTATTGTTTCAATCTCATACTAGTGATTCGGCTATTCAAAATCTCATTTCTTCTTGATTCAGTTTTGGAAGGTTGTATTATTCTAAGAATTTATCCATTTCCTCTAGATTATCCAATTTTTTGGCATATTAGCTTTTTATAGTATTGTTTTATAATCTTCTGTATTTCTGAGGTCTCTGTTGTAATTTCTCCTCTTTCATTTCTGATTTTATTTATTTGAGCCTTCTCTCTTTTTCTCTTAATGAGTCCAAATAAAGGATTGTCAATTTTGCTTATCTTTTCAAAGAACCAGCTCTAGGTTTCATTGATTTTTTCTTTTTTTTTCTTTTTTTTTTTTTTTAGTGTTCTTTCATTTATTTCTGCTCTGATTTTTATTATTTCCTTGCATCTACTGATTTGGGGCTTTGTTTGTTCTTCTTTTTCCAGTTCACTTAGGTGCACTGTTAGATTGTTCACTTGAGATTTTTCTTGTTTGTTGAGGTAGGCCTGTATATTGCTATAAACTTCCCTCTTAGAATCACTTTCACTATACCCCATAAATTTTGACATGTCACATTTTCATTTTCATTTGTCTCCAGGTATTTTTTGATTTCTCCTTTGATTTCTTTGTTGACTTCATAGTTGTTCATTAGCATTTTGTTTAATCTCCACATTTTTGTGGCTTTTCCAGTTTTCTTTTTGCAGTTGATTTCCAGTTTCATACCATTGTGGTCAGAAAAGATGCTTGGTATTATTTCCATCTTTTAAATTTATTGAGACTTGTTTTGTGGTCTAATAAGTGATCTATCCTGGAGAATGTTCCATGTGCATTTGAAAAGGGTGTGTGTGCTGTGGTTTACGGATGGAATGTTCTGCATATATCTACTAAGTCTATCTGGTCTAATGTGTCATTTAAGGCCAAAACTTCTTTATTGATCTTCTGTTTGGATGCTCTATCCATTGATATAAGTGGAGTGGGGCCCTACTCTTATTGTGTTACTATTTTTTATTTTATGTCTGTTACTAGTTGCTTTATATATTTAGATGATCCTATGTTAGATACATAGATATTTACAAGTGTTATATCCTCTTGTTGGATTATTCCCTTTATTATTATGTAGTGCTCTTCTTTGTCACTTGTTACACTTTTTGTTTTAAATTCTATTTTGTCAGATAGAAGTATTGCGACCACAGCTTTCTTTTCATTGCCATTTGCATGGAGTATCTTTTTCCATCACTTCACTTTCAGTTTGTGAGTGTCTTGAGGTCTGAAGTGTGTCTCTTCTATGCAGCATATGCATGGGTCCTGTTTTTTAATTCAATCAGCCACCCTATGTCTTTGGGTTGGAGCATTTAGTCCATTGACATCCAAAGCAGCTATTGATAAGTATGTGCTTATTGCCATTTTCTTACTTCTTTTCTGGGTGTTTTAGTAGTTCTTTGTTCCTTTCTTCTTCTCTTGCTCTCTTTCCTTGTGGTTTGATGGCTTTCTTCAGTATTATGTTTGGGTTCATTTCTCTTAATTTTTTGTATATTTATTATAGGTTTCTGATTTGTGATTACCATTGGGTTCATATATAATAACCTACATATATAGCAATCTATATTATGTTGATGGTCTCTTATCTTTGAACTCTTGCTAAAAGCTCTACTCTTTTACTCTCCTCGCCCAACATTTTATGTTTTGATATCATATTTAACATCTTTTGTGTGTGTGTGCATCCATTAACTTCTTATCATGGAAATAGATAATTCTAGTACTTTTGTCTTTTGACCTTCATATTAGCTCCATAGGTGGTTGATCTACTATCTTTACCGTATATTTGACTTTACCAGGGATTTTTTCTTGACAGTTTTCTTATTCTTATTTGTGGTCTTTTGTTTTCCACCTAAATAAGTCCCTTTAACATTTCTTGTAAGGCTGATTTATTCATGATAAAATCCTTTAGCTTTCACTTGTCTGGAAAACTGTTTATCTCTCCTTCCATTATGAATGATAACCTTGCCAGGTAGAGTATCATTGGCTGCAGGCTTCTTCTTTTCAGCACTTTAAATATATTATGCCACTCCCTTCTAGCCTGTAAGGCTTCTGATGAAAAGTCAGCTGACAACCTTGTGAGGTTTCCTTTGTATGTAATTTGTTGTCCTTTCTCTTGCAGCCTTTAGGATTCTCTCTTTATGTTTAATTCTTGACATTTTAATTATAATGTGTCTTAGTGTGGGTCTCTTTAGGTTCATCTTGTTTGGTGCTCTCTGTGTTTCCTGTACCTGAATGTCTGTTTCCTTCCTTAGGTTAGGAAAGTTTTCAGCTATTATTTCTTCAAATAGATTCTCTGCCCCTTTGTCTCACTCTTCTCCTTACAGGACACCTATAATAAGGATGTTTGTGTGCTTGATGTTGTCCCAGAAGTCCCTTAGACTGTCCTCGTCCTCTTTAATTCTTTTTTCTTTTATCTGTTCAACTTGGGTGGTTTCGTCCAATCTTTCATCCAGCTCACCGATCCATTCTGTATCATCTACTCTGCTATTGATCCCCTCTTGAATTTTTCATTTCCATTGTTCTATTCTTCAGTTCTGATTGGTTCTTTTTTTGAACTATTTTCCTCTTGTTTGTATTTATTTATTTATGAGGAAGATTGGCCCTGAGCTGACATCTGTTACCAATTTTCCTCTTTTTGCTTGACCAAGATTGCTGCTGAGCTAACGTCTGTGCCAATCTTCTTCTATTTTATTTGGGATGGCTCCACAGTGTGGCTTGATGAGCAGTGCTAGGTCTGCACCTGGGATCCAAACCTGTGAACCCTAGGCCACCAACATGGAACACATGAACTTAATCACTTCACCACCAGGCCAGTCCCCTGATTGGTTTTTTATATTTTGCAATTCTTTCTTGAAGTTCTCACTGAATTCATCCATTCTTCTCCCAAGATCAGTAAGCATCCTTATTACTATTAGTTTTTACTCTTTGTCAGGTAAATTTTTTATCTCCATTTTATTTAATTCTTTTTCTGAGGATTTGTCCTGTTTCCTGATGTGGAACATATTCCTTTGTCTCTTCATTTTGCCTCTTTCTCTTTTCTTATATCTATGTATTAAGTAGATCAGCTATGTCTCCCAATCTTGGAGAGATGGCCTTATGTAAGTAACACTTTATGAGGCCCAGGAATGTGCTTCCCTCTCATCATCAGTTTGAAATGTTCCAGGAGTATCCCTTGTGTGGGCTATGTCTGTCCTTCTGTTGTGGCAGGGTAGCTTTTACTACAGATGCTCATGGAGCTTAGACTGTCCCTCTGGCCAGCTGGTTGTAATGCTCAGCTGCATGTGGCTGCTACAGTCCCTTCAGTCACTTTATCAGAAGTGGGGAGGACCAGCACAGTTTGCTGCAAGGTATAACAGCACATTTGCTGCAACTTTTCTATTAAGTGAGTAGGCCCCCAGCGTGCCAGGTTGATAGGCTCAGGACTCACAATTGCTGTAGGCCTCCAGCCTGTAAGACTGCTGTCAGCTCTCTCAGGAGTGCAGCAGTGTGAAGTCAGCCCCAGGTGTGGCAGCACACAATTGTTTTAGGCATAGAAAGTGAGGCTGATCCCCTATGTTGCTGTTTGAGAAGCAGAAGTCTCCTGCAGCTGACAAGCCCCACCACCTGCTGGTCCACACGTCCCATCAACACAGTCCTGCCCCATGTGTGTGCCCCAACCCACTGAAATGGACCCAATAAAGCAGACCCACTTGCCCCACTGCATAGGCCTGACACACTCCACCAACACAGGCCTGCTCCTCATGCACACCCTGCCCATGATGCACTCCCTGCTCCACAGAGGCAGACCCACTCACCCCTGTGGCAGAGGTCCCAAAAACTCTGCCTATGTAGACCCACAAGTTGCCCAAGGGCTTGCTGTTGGGTGGGGCCAGTCCCTAGGTAGGCTGCCTCCCATGGCTGAGCTGGATTAAATTGGTGCTCTAGTGGACACTGCAGGTGTGCCCTGTGCTAACAGACCAGGAGACCTCCAATGGAATCTGCCAGCATCTGTGTCAGCACACCCGTACTAGGTCACAATAATGGCCGCTGCCAATGTCTCAGTCCCTGGGGAGGTGGTCCCAGCCTGGGGAGGTCTCAGCTCTTGCCAATATGCACCCAGAGCCTTTCAAGTGAGTCCCTTTTCACCAAAAGACTGTGCACCTTTCTTTCTGGTGATTTTAGGTTGCTTTCCAAAATGGGTGAATTTGTGCATGGGCCCTTTAAGAGCAGGCTTTTCTTTCCCTTATGTCCAATAGCTTTTCTGGGGATAGTCCCCATTGATGTTAATGGTCAGCAAAGCCAGATATTATGACACTCTGCTCAGTTGTGCTGAATCCAAAAGCTGCTTATTGTGTCAAAGCTCTCCTGCTCAGATCCCCCACTCCTCCAGGAAATGCTTTGTACTTGCTCCTGGCCATGAAGCACCACAGCTAGAAGGTGTCTTTTTCCTTTCCAGAAAGGAATTTCTGCCTCTTCCACCTCAGTCAGCACTGTCCCTTGTTGTGGGGATTCTTTTTATCCAGTTTTCAGTTCTCTCACAGGGGTAATTGTTCCAAGAGTAGTTGTATATTTGTTGTGTCTGTGGGAGGAGGTGAGTTCAGAGTTCTCCTATCCTACCATCTTCCCAGCTCAAATTCTTTCTCAACTAACTTTCCTCCTCCCCATCCTCACCATCACTTCACTAGCTCAGAAGCTCATCATTCTTCATTTGAAACACTTCCTCACACATCTCCCTGCCTTAAACTCAGGTCCCTTTCCAATCTATCTTCCATATTGCCACCAGATTTATCTTAAACCCAAAATGAATGACTGCTTGGCTTAAAACACCTGTTCCCACACTGTTCACTGTTCAACATTATGAGTATGGCTTTCTTCACCATTAGACCCTATTGTTCCCTCACCTGACACTGCAGCCTGTTTACCAGTCCTTGAAGTTATAGAACACTCTTTATACCTCTTCTCTTTTATCTTTGATTTTGCAGAGGGTGTTCCCTCTGCCAAAAAAAAATGCCCCTTCATCTTTTCTCCATTTGGAGAAGTCACAATCATGATGCAAGTCCAGCTCATCAGTCTCAAACTCCTAGGCAGAACTATTTGCTGCCTTTTTAATAGCTTATTGTATGCTACCTGTTTTTGTGTCTGTCACCCTGCTACACTATGCATCACTTAATAGCAATAATATTTTACTTTTGTAAAATTCACCAGGCATGTTCTCTGCAAGGAATGTGTTTTATTTCTTTTGTATACTAAGCAAATAGCATAATACCTGTCAATATATATTTATAGAATAAACAAATAAATTCATTAGAAAAGTAGTTATATTTCACAACAGAAGTATATGGCTCTGATCCATCACTTTAATGACTACTTTTCCTGTATCAGACATTAGTTTTATCCTTTAAACTATAGCATATTCACAAGTTCCTTTCATAAAGGGAGTCAAGAGGTCTGGGACTTCCTCCTGGCTGTCCCTCTCAGATGCATGACCTTGAAGAATTTATCTGAAGTCTCTCTTTATGGATAAAATAAAGGGTTGCATTTCAGTTCTAACATTCTATTATGGACTTTCTTAAATATTTAATATCAATCACACTTTTCTTCACACTCCATGTTAACACTTGACTAAATCACCTTATACCAAAGTCTAAGTTGGTTCATATATAAAAACCTCTACTCAATCTACTGTTTTATCTCCTCCCACCAGCCAAATGAAATTGAACTCACAAAGGTCATTAAGGATGCCCTTGTGCCTACATTCAATGAAAACATTTCATTTCCTATCATACTTGACATCTGAAACATTTAACATTGTAGACAGCCTCTCCTTTTCCAAACACTCTTCTTCCTATATCTTTGTTCTCCTTCTCAATCTTTTTTATAGGATCCCTTTTTTCCATCTATCCTTTAAAGTTTATTATTTCCTAGTGCTCTGTCCTTGACCCTCTCCTCCTACTACATATTCTAACTGGCAAGGTCCTTCATTTCAAGGCTTCATTTAGCATCTACAGCTTGAGTTCATATACTGGTTAATAAGCTCTCTTAATTTGGATGCCCATGGGCATCTCTAACTCAACACATCCAAACCCTCTTCATGACTTTTCCTCCAGAGTCTGACCTTCTCCCTGAACACCCACCCGTGATGCACAGCATTTATATCACCCCATCATCTGGACCATTTGGGATAGCCCACTCTCTTTTAAAACCTTCAGTCACTTAATCACTAAGTGATATCAGATTTAACTCCTAAAAAGCCCTCACATCCATAGTTGCCCTCTAAGTCTTCCTCACTATCTTGGTTTCTGGCCATATTACCTTAACCTGAACTACCACAACAATCTCCTAACTGTTCTCCCTGTCTCCAGCCCCCTCTTCTATACCTCTTTGCTGGTTATATTTCTTCAAAATATTTATATTCAAAATGTCTGTCTCTCCCACTAAACTATGAATTCAATGCGGGCAAGGACTGTATAGAATCCATCTTTGAGCCTCTACGATGTAGCACTGATCTGGCATTCAGTAGGTACTCAATGAACATACGCAGGAAATATAGGTGATACCTGAATTAGTTTTGGAAGACTCTAAGAATAGCAGGCATATGAGTTGGGAAGGAGTGAATGTACATTCCAGACTGAAAAGTAGCTCTTCTCTCTTTATAATTCAAAGACAAGTGCTGAATATATTTTATGTTCTTAGTAACTGTACTGTCTTAAGCTGAACTTTTCTGTATAAGCAGATAATTCCCAGATATAGGACCATTTCTTCTTATAAGGATTCATGTCCTCCTTGGTACCTAATTTACTGCTTTTCAGAGTAAGCATTCAGACTGTATTTGTTGCTATAGGTTTTTTAGTATCGATTTTTCACATGATGGGGGACAGAAGGGCAAGATAAAAAGAAAGGAAGAGATGAGGGGAGAATTTTTGCTCCCACTGCACCTTCAATTCTACTTGCTATAAAAAAAATTCTGTAGAGTTTGAAATAAAAAGTCCACCTAGTAAAAACTAGCAAAATCTGAATAAAGTCTATAGATTGTACCAGTGGCAATTTCCTGGTTTGGGTATATTATAGTCATGTAGAAGTTACCATTGGGGGAAGCTGGGTAAAGGACACAGTAGGATCTCTCTGTACTATTTTTGCAATTATCTCGTGAGTCTATAATTATTTAAAAATAAGAAGTTAAAAATAAAAAATAAAAAGTCCTATCTATCTATTTTTAAAGTTCAAACATTTAAATATATATATATATATCATAACTCTTACTTATACTTCTGGGGAAAAAAACACACAGAAGTGAACCAGAACTGTTCCTAATTGTTAGAATCAGCCTCCAGGAGAGGGAAAGGAGTGTCCTAGGCCCACCTCTCCTACCATCTTGGACTAGGATTCACCCATATCCAATAGTTTTACCATTATTTTCCCTAAGAACCATAATAAGGAGGCTTCATTTCAAACATCTCTGCCACTTGAACATGGCATCCTGAATGAGGTATAAGCATTGTAGGTTCTGGAAGTTAGTACAGTGACAGCAGATTAGTGAGGCAACGAGAGCAGGGCAAATGGTACACTGACTGATAGTCCCCTTACCAGAGGGAATCTCAGGAGCTCTGGGTTGGGAGGTATGGGGGTGACAACCTGTTAGAGGAGGTCTACCAGTAGACCCCTCTCCTCCCACTGGCTACAGTGAATCATTCATAGCCCCAGTCTATACATGTCAAGTGACCTCTCTCTTATCCCTCCTCATCCCATTAGCATGAGCCAGTGGGCTGACTCATTTTGTGTCCCTGACATTTTACTGTTTACCAGTGAGCAGTTTTGAGTTTGCCTTCTAAAAAAACTAACCGGGGCCAGCCCTAGTGGCCTGGTGATTAAGTTCAGTGCACTCCACTTTGGCAGCTCAGTTCGGTTCCTGGGTGTGGACCTATACCATTCGTCTGTCAGTAGCCATGCTGTGATGGCAGCTCACATACAAAAAAGAGAAGGATTGACAGTGGATGTTAGCTCAGAAAAAAACACAAAACACTAATTGGGTTCACTCTACTAATCCTTTTGCTGAATTTCTTTATCCCTTTCAAGTTTCTCAAGTATATAAAATGAAGCCTAAATTCCTACTGTTTAAAAGTAGGTATCTTTGTCACACAGTCGAATGTAACTGACTTTTGACCTACATCATGATGGGGCTGAGAGAAATAAATATAAGCTCCCTTACATGCTGCTTAAGTGAAACAATATGATTCAAATCCCAATAAATGAAATCAACTATGAACCCTACAACAAACTTTATATTCTTGGTTTTCAAAATCTGTACTGAAATTCAAAGAGGATATGAGACAGCTCTTAGTCCCTGCGTTAGCTGAGGATGCCAGGCCAACCATGAGGGTGGATGCCCTTGACAACAGGGGTCTATGATCTGTCACTCTATCATATGTGCACACACCCATGGTCAGCAGCCATACTAAGCACAAACAGTCAATAAAAACACAAATAAATCATGAAGAATGCAATTTACACCCTTCAGGGCCAAATATAAAGTGGGTAACCCTAGAAATTAGCAATTCTAAGATCCTATGATCTGAAAGAGCTGGCAAAAGGGACCAAAGGAAATGGGATTTTAGGCTCGTAAAGTCCTAGTTTTCTAAGACTTAGACCCCCAACATAACAGTAATAGGAAGGGCTTTATTTCTGCCAATAAAACAAGTGGAGGATTTGTGTTCGATCTGGCAATATTAAAAAGCTATTACAAGGCACAGCAGCCTCTTCCAGAGGCAAAGGAGAGAATATGGCCTTCCTTGAGTCAGACAAAGTGCAGAAGTCTTCCAGAGATTCAGCTGCAGAAAACTATAAAGCTAGAGATATATAGATTTAATTACCATTCGCCAATATAGGGTTACGGGAGGCTGACTGTACTAATGTGTTTTTATTGCTAAATAGCATGTTTCCCCCACGTATCTTCCCTGAACTGGTTAATAACAAGTTCCAGGGAACACTCTAGTAGAGATATTAGTAATTTCCTTTGGAACATGCCTTTCAGTTCCCCTCAGTTTAGCCAGACTCCCCCATCCCATAAACACAAAAGCAGAAAGACCTTCAGTGAATCTTGCTGCAAACACAGTTCTTGTTACAGCCCAAGCAAGGAAGGCCTGTTCAGTAAGTCACTTATTGCAAAATTTGCTATTAAACCTGTCAAACAGACATGTATGAAAATATTGCTTCACTAAACAGCTGTTAAGTTTCATGAGCTTAAAAGAAAAAACTATCTAGCTATACACTGTTAATTCAACAAAGATTCGCCATTCAGTTTTAAAATATGATATGCCAGTACACTGTTCCCAAATCCTAACATTTGCTCTCTGCTATGAGATGGCTGCCACACAGCACCATTAGCAAACACCAGCTAAGAGCAAACACATACTTTGCAACCGTGTGTGCTCTCTCCTCCTGCAATGGGAGCACACAGCATCTGTTGCTTTAGGCTCTTGCACAGGAAAAAGAGCACTTATCAATGGTGGAGAGGAAATTAATGCGCTGATTCCTCTCTCTCCCAATGGTCAGACATTAATCAAAGGTGGCAAAATAAAAGGGTTTAGCCAAACAGATTCACAGTAATGGAGTTAAAACAATTATTCAAAGTGCTTAATCAGTCAATGTAAAATAAAACCACTCTATCACTACATCAGTGCACAGCCAGCAAAATTATCCTGGGGAGAAAGAACATTCATAAAACAAGTTTTCTAGGAAGTGGAGAAAGAAAGGGGATACAGCAGATGTTTGACAGCAGGAAATTAAAAAGGTAACTTAAAAAATTACAAAAGGAATTAGGGAGACACTTGGAAAGAGACGAGTTTGGAATGCAGAACAAAGACCCTGGTGGAAAATATATCCCAGTCCAAAGGTGAGAAAGGAGAAGATAAGAACTATAAAGAGGCATGGGAAACCAGCTGAGAGCAATTTTTCTTAATGGGCAATTTCTAAATCCAAAAAGTAAATTTTAAAAAGATAATCACATTTATCAGGAGACTAGGTATTATTTAAAGGATTATGAAGATAGACTTGAGAGATTCTTGGATCCCAGATGGAAGCTGAGGAAGAAAAGGGAAAAAGAGAAATGGTTATCCCTGAGGAGAGACAAAAACAACTTGGGAAGAGGACAGAGAAATTAAAGGAACCACAGCTTATCTCAAGTTTTGTGATTTATTTCCCAGTATCTCACTCAAAAGATGGAAAGCCCATTGTCAGGTCACTCAAGTAATTGTTGAGGGAAACGAGGTGAGGAAACACTAAGTTTGGAATAATCACCCCATAATTGCCTGGAAGTCTACTAAATCTGTGAAGGATCGGCCTATTTCCTAAATGTAGTCTGTTTGATTTCCCTCCAGAGATGCAGGAAATTGTACCCTTTGAAACAGATGAGAAGTTTTGGATAACATCAGATTCTATTGGAAAGCCCCGGGGTAATGAGTTTGCAACTCACAGCCTGCACCACACTGTCTAATACAGTTAGGAGCAGAGGAAGGGAAGATTGCTGTGACAGCTGTGCAGAAAAAAAAGGCTGAAGGTTAGGTGGATTTGCAACATGAGAAGGTGATGTGGGTTTGGAAAAAACAAAGTCATCTTAGGAAGGGAAGAGTGTGCAGAAAAATGAACAAAGGAAACGCAGAGGGCAGAAACAAAGTGTGCCCAGCTTGTCTCGGTGTTTTCTACATTGTGTCCTGCATCAGAAATGCCTGCTGACCAGTCAGACTGTCCCCTGAAAGAGGCTGTATCATTTGTTTTTATAGCCATTAAGGCCTGGCCAAGAGTAGGAATAATGTACTACTTTCAAGAACATGGATACAGAGTAATCATGAGTTACACTTGAAGATGATTTTCCTCTCTATTTGTCCTCTGCTCTCTCCACTGATCACTGAGGCAATCTCCTCTCACGGCTCCACACACGCGGCATGACAACTGATGATGGCTGCTGCCTGCCCCTCCCACACACAGGGCTGCACTGGTGTTTGATTCAACATTGCCCTGTGGGTGCTGCGTTTGATTCCCATCTTCCCTCTGCCTCCACCACTTGCTCAGAGGTTGGCCACTTCCCCTAATGAAGTGTCACAAGCAGGACATGAAAGACCTTGTGCTATACATGAGCACAGCCCAGACCCACATCAGAGAGAAAAGACCCTGATGATCTGGAAGCAGGAAGATAAACAACAAGTGACAGAGATGATGGCTGGAAACCCTCCAGACATTACCTCTGTGTAGTCTGCTATGGAAGTCATGTTCCTCACTTGATAGAGGCAGGAGAGAAGGAGAAAAGAAGGAAGAAAGCCAATATTGACGTTTGCCCTAGCAAGTGACTGGGCTACGTGCTTTCATATATATCATCTGACTTAATCGTCAAAAGTGACTATTGAGGGAGATTACTACTTCCAACACAGAGGCTCTGAGAACGTAAGTGATTTGCTCATTGTCATACAGGTCATTGTCATACCTCTTACTAGAGGTAGAAGCCTTTCCTCTTTGAGGAGGTAACTCTGACTCACTCTTTGAAAAGCCTTCCCTGACTCCCATAGTTTGGGTTGGATGATCCTCCTATAGATCCCAGAACTACTCTGTTCTAGGTACCTTCTCCATGGTACATATCACTCTGCATTATAATCACCTGTTTACTTCTCAGTCTCCATCTCTACACTGAAGGCTCTCTGAAGGCAGAGACTGTCTCTCCAGTATCCCTCAGCGCTAAATACAATATCTGGTCTATATGTGCTTGAGGAATGCTGGGCCAGAAATGAGAGCCCACCATTCCTTGCAGTCTCTGAATAATACTGATTAGAATTTTAATTTATCCAAGTGCTTAGGAAAACGAAAAGCAGTAATTGCAATACTAAACATGCCCTACTTTTGAGCTCTTACTACACAGTCTCCATGGTACTAATGCCACTATGTGGAACGTGGTTATGGACTTGTAAAATAGGGTGTTTAAATGCAAGTGACTATACAGCTCTGTAGTACTTGCTATTCCCTGGTTGACAATGAATGTTAAGCAGAAATGTTTATATCTGACTATAGGTTTTTCCAGCTTCTTTTCTGTATAGTAATGAGAAACACTGGTAAGCCCTGCTTTCACTCTCAGAGTCCCACAGACACCAATTATTCACACTCAATGTCACAACTTCAAAATGTTTAAGATGCTCTGAACTTTGGTGGAGTCTTTCTTTTAGAGATGGGAACAAGAAGAGAGCCGAATTACCTTAACCCACATTTTTGGAAGTCCATAGAACCTATGCAGTTGTTCCTGCAGCTCTGTTCCATTGCCTGTTCCCAAAGTAGAAAATACATGACTTGACCACCAGGAAATCTGTACCAAGTCCAAGTCCAGAGCAGAGTGGCTTTGCCTAGGCCATCACCCTGGAAGCCCCATCAAAAACCAGAAAACCAGCAAAAAGAAGTCAGCCAAACAACTAAATCCACACTGCAGTAAATCTGCTTCTAGTTATTTTTCTTTCTTGTACAAAATACATCTAGGTACACACTTTAACAAAGGCACGTGCAAAGGTTGGTTTTACTGAATTCCACACCCAATGGAGGTAGCAAGTTGTGCACTTGAAAAAAGTAGCCCCTAGCACCTAGAACGAAAGCTGAACATGCATTTAATTCAAAGGTACTGAACTCAATGAAAAAAGCTCAAATTTCTCAATTTGTCTTGGCATTTGTATGGTTCCATGCTACATTTTAAGGCTACCAACACTGTGAGGAGTCTCTTCTCAGTCTCCTGACAGCCTGTATTAGATATTTCCTAAAGTATACAAAAAAAATAGTTGCTCAAATGCTGTTGAGATAGTGAAAATCCTGATAGGCCTGAAAGATGGCTAATACTCTTGGGTTTTTTCACCTTATTCTTTGATTTTTCATACCATTAGTCCAAATGTTTTCAATCATTTTTGTTAAAGCAGCTTTATTGAGGTATAATCAACACACAATAAATTGCACATGTATAAAATATACAATTGATAAGTCTTGACATACGTTTACATCCATGAGACCATCACCACAATTAAGATAATGAACATATTCATCACTCTCAAAAGTTTCTTCATGCCCCTTGATAATTCCTCCCTCCTATTCCTCCTTGAACCCCTTCTACCTCTAGCTCAAGGAAACCACTGACCTGCTTTCTGTTATTATACATTAGTTGAATTTCCTAGAATTTTATATAAATTGAATCATATAGTTTGTATTCTTCCTATGTCTGGCTTCTATGCCCCAGCATAATTATTTTGAGATTCATCCATGTTGAAATACTTTGTTCCTGAGTAGTATTCCATTGTATGGCTATACCACAGTTAATTTATCCATTCACCTGTTGATGGATATTTGGTTTGTCTTTAGCTTGGGTATGAGAAGTAAAACTGCTATAAACATTTGTGTACAAGTCTTTGTATGGATATATGTTATAGAAATGGAATGGCTCAACCATATGAGAAGTGTATGTTTAACTTCTTAAAAACTGCAAAATTGTTTTCCAGAGTGGTTTCTCCATTTTACATTCCAATTAACAGTATATGAGAATTCTAGTTCCTCCATATCTTTACCACGCTTGATATGGTCAGTCTTCTTATTTTCCTAATAGGTGTGTAGTGGTGTCACATTGTGGTTTTATTTTACATTTCTCTAATGACTGATGATGTTGGGTATATTTTCACGTGATTATTTGCTATCTACATATTTTTTTGGTGAAGTATCTGTTCAAATATTTTGCCTGGTTTTCTTTATTGAGTTAGTTTCTTATTATTTAGATCTTAGGGTTCTTTATATTCTGGATGCAAGTTCTGTATCAGATCTATGATTTGCAAATATATCTATATATTCTCCCCATCTGTGGCTTGTCTTTTCAGTCTCTTAACAGTGTCTTTTAAAGAGCAGAAGTTTTTAATTTTGAAGAAGTACAATTTATCAGTTTTTTCCAAAACTTATTATAAAGCCAAAATAATCAACAGTTTGGTATTAGAGTAAAGTCAGACAAAGAGATCATGGCAACAAAATAAAGGATCCAGAAATTAACTCACATTTATACGGACAGTTGCTTTTCAACAAAGGTACAAAGGCATTTCAGTGAAGAAATGTTTCAGTAAATGGTACTAAAACAATTGAATAACCATAACCAAACCAAACAAAACCAAACAAAAACCCTTCTATCCATATATTATGGGCTCAATTATATCCCCCCAAATTCATATGTTGAAGTCCTAACTCCCAGTATCTCAAAAATATGACTGTTATTTAGAGATAGGGCTTTGAAGAGGTAATTAAGCTAAAACGAGATAATTAGGGTAGGTTCTAATCCAACATGACTACTGTCATTATAAAAGAGAAGATTAGGATACAGACACGCACAGAGGGAAGACCAAGTGAAGACACAGGGAGATGATGAGCAAATACCAGCCAAAGAGGAAGCAGGTCTCAGAAAAAGCCAACCCTGTCAATACCTGGACCTTGGACTTCTAGTCTCCAGAGTTGTGAGAAAATAAGTTTCTGTTGTTTAAGCCACGCAGTCTGTGGTTCTTTGTTATGGCAGCCCTGACAAACTAGTACACAGTACCTCTAACTATATGTAAAAACGGACTCAAAATGGAGCTTAGACCTAAATTTAAAATTTAAAACTATAAAATCTGCTAGAGGAAAACCTTTGTGACCTTGGGTTATACAAAGATTCCTTAGATGCAACATGAGAAGTGTGATTCATAAAGGAAAAATCAATAATTTGGACTTCAATCACTTTTTAGGCATTTTTTCCTCTTAAAAAAATCTTATGTGAAGCACCTATATATAGAACAGATATAAGCAGAGCTTCTTTTGAAGGGGGCAGGGATCCTGGGTACTTAGTGCCCCCATAACCTTTCTTTGTGGCATCTAAGATGTCTCTGCAGACCTGAGGTCCCAAAGAATAAAAAATGGAAGTCACTAGATTTTACTAACAGGAGGTTTGGATCTGCCCAAAACAATAACCAGTAACTTTTGAGAGACTGTTATGTGTTACATAATATGATACTTTCTTATATTTTTTTCTCTTTTAATCCCATTAAGCAGGTATTTTTACATTCACGCATGAGGAAATTAAGGCTCTCACAGCTGGTACGTATCACAGCTGGAATCTGAACCCCATTCTGACCCCAAATCCAAGCTCTTTCAAGTTCTAATGTTCAGCAACATCTCACATACAGTGCCTCAAAACCAAACATAAAAGATAAAAACCTGGACTTTTTGTAGACATAAACTACTTGTACAAAATAACTGTCAATTCTAAAAAATGAAATTCTTATTTCCCTAGAAAAATAAACTCCAGCTAAAAATAATGTATAACAAACATCCAAGATATACTTCCCATAAAGCCACACCAGCACATGATAGAGTGATAACACAGCTATAGAGCAAATATTTTTGGCAAGCCCTCTCTCAGACACACAGACACACATACACACACCTTCCCTGCTATCAAGCAAGTGGCACATGGGGGTCTGCAGCTGATAAATTCCATTTGTTTAGTGACCTAAGTTCATGAGTTAACTGTGATGCATTCAGAAAAGGGGCAGAATAGCAGAGTGGTTATGAATATATTAATGTCTCAGTAAAGAGACTGAGCCCTGATTAGACCCAAGGTTTGATGCTATTAGTGGAGGTAACAGTTATAATAATACCTAATCTTTATCAAGTCCTAAGGATTTAATATCACATTATCTCATTTAATTCTCACAACAACTCTATGAGCTGGGTATCGTTAACACCTAGAGGTTATAGATGGAAACGAGGCTTAGAGAGAATAAATGACATGGTCAAGGTTAGACAGTGAATGAGGCACAGAGCCACAATTTGCACCCAGATCTGTGACTGCACAGTTGGTTCTCTGAACTACTGCTAGAGTCTACTTTTCTCAAGGAGAGGAAGGATAAAGAAAACAGGAAAACTCTCCACCTTCTCCGTGGTAACCCTCTACTCCAGTTCCCTGGGGTAAGCAATCACTCCCCCGGTCACCACATAGATGCTACAGAGAGGGCTCCCCGTTGGAGAAGTCCATCCAGTGCTGCCAGGGAGGAAAATGAGGGATGCTGGATCACAGGTGCAGAAAGCCCTGGTCCCTGGAGGTGGCAAAGTCACATTCATGAGGCAGCTTGTCTGTATGGCAATTTATCTGCATCTGATTGGCATCACAGACTGTAGGCCAGATTGTGCATATCATGGGCAGACATGCAGCTTTCTTCCCATGAACCAAAAATCCAGCAGGGACGGTCTTCCTCACCCAAAACAGTCTCAGACCAGGAAGGCCTTAAAAGGATCAGGAAAATGCTTGTCACCCACAATTCTGTACTTTGGGAATAGAGCACTGAAGATTCAGAAGGGAGGTTTTTACCTGAAAGTCATTAACAGCTGCTTATTCTCTATGAAGTTTCAGGCAAAATGCTCAGCCACACAACAGTTTAATCAACACACATCCTGAAAAGTTTATAGCTTTAGGTTTTTTCGTTAGAAGATTTTGCCTCTCTCTGACATAACGACAAGCTCCATATTTTTGCCCTAAGGCCAAAATGTAAATCATTTTCTGGCATACCACAACTTCCCAGCATTGACTATATAAGGCAAGACTGCATAGCATTTAAAATTAAAAACATGATTTTCCTCAATGTGTGTGTCATTATGATGTTTACCAGTGTGTTTTTGCTGGTTAAGTCCCAGTTCCTAGGTATTTCAGTCAAAGGCCTGCTGGCAACATGATATAAACTAAGCAATGTAGCCTAAAACTTGCCACAGTTTTTCTTTTCTTTGGATTCTCTTATGAGTTCCTTCATAAAACACTTTAAGGGGCTCCAGAATATCAATTATAATGCCTCATAACCAGTAGAAGTGAAATGCATCTCTGTTGGTTAAAGACCGTCCTCCATAGGACCCTGAGAAATAGTGTTCCTTCTCATTAGCATCACCACTGACAGACCTGGGTAAAAACCCTGACTCCTCCACTTACAAGCTTGTACACATTTCTTCACTCTGAATTTGTGTTCCCTCCTCCATGAAGTGGGAATGATAACACCAGACTTACAGAGTTCTTGTGATACAGGTTTCTAACAGCCACCGGGCATATAATGGGAGCTCAGTAAATGTTAGTTCCCCTCACTTGTTCTGCCCTTCTTATCTGTGTAGCTCACAAGTGTACCACTGACAATAGGCCCCAGACTGTAGGAGTCATAGGGAGGAGAATGGTGTTTGTAATCACATCAGGAAATCATAAGAAATGGAACAGCCTTTTAAAAGCTATGCTGTGTTGAACATCTTCAAAAGCTCAATCCAAAAAAGCTAAGAGGGAGCCAAGAGGCTAGGAGCTTGGGTTATAAAATCAGGGAAACCTAACTTCAAACTGAAGCTCTACCAGACTAGCTGTGTGACCTTGACCAAGTCACCTAACCTGTCTAAATTGCAGTTTCCTTATGTGTAATTGGAGGGATAATACAGTGGCCTACTTTGCAGGGTGATGAAGAGTATTAAATGACAAAATGTCTATAAAGGGCCTAACACAGGAGCTGGCATGTTGTAAATGCTTAAAGTTAGCAATCATTTCCTGTCACTAACTAAAAGGCAGCACATCCTTGTCATACTAGCTAGAGACATGGCTCCTAGTGAACATGCTGCCGCCTTACTCACCGCATGACTTTGGAAAAGTCACTTAAATGTTCTACACATAAGTCTCCTCATCTATAAAATGGAATGATAATAGACTCCCAACGTTCTTCACAGCATTGTTGGGAGTATCGAATAAAATAACAGGCATAAAGCACTCTGTGAAAGATATGGTATAGAAATTTCAAAAGGTATTATTATTGCAATATAAAATGTTATAGAAATGCTAATGGATGCTAATCATAAGGTTCTTAAGTTCACCCAAAATGCAAGTTGGTCCGAATAGGGTTTAACTGAGTGAAAAAAAATCAACCCAGAAGCATCCATTAGTCAGGAAATCACACTTCAAAGAAGAGTTTTAATGCCTTATACATATTCATGAGGTCTATTTCTGACTTTGGAATTCAACAGACCATTTCCTAATACTAAAATCTCTTCTCTCACTGGAGGTTTTGGGGAAAGGTACGAAAGAAGACAAAAGAATAAGATAAGCCCCCTGAAGCTAGATGAAACATAGGACAGGGATGGGAGCAAGGTCAGTGAGCCCATCCTGCAGAGCACACTTACTGAGTTGGTCCCAGGAAACACAACTAGATAGCACATTATTTCCCCCACCAAGAGACTACAAAGCAAGGGTTGTATTAATACATACTAATATACACTAATCCTAAAATCTCTTTTTCTCTTGCATTTTTTTAAAAACTATAAAGCCTCCATAGTAGGTGTCTGGGTTCCAAATTCTCCTTAGAAAATATTACTCAAATCTTATCCTTTTCCATGTTTTAGCTTTGGTGGAAGAAAGAGGAGAAGGAGCTCAATCATATCTTCTTCATGAAGCTGACCAGCTTCTCAGTAGATATGTATTGAACATCTACTCTACAGGGAAAATAAAGAGTTAAGACTTAGCTCCCACCTTCAAGGAAGTGGCTCACAGTCTAAATGGTGATACAAGTGGTAAGCTGCAATGTGGAAGCAATAAGAAGACTCATACAAGACTTCTGGGGTAAAGAGGTTGGGAGAGAATCCAAGATGGTTTAAGTGAGAGATGATACAGCCCCCAAGAATGAATTAAATATACAACATAAACACAAAACATGAAAAGCAAAATAAATAATAATAACTAAGGACAAAACCAAAATGCCACCTGAGATGCCTAGCTCATCAAAATTCAGTAACAGGCCAATGGTTAGACTTCATAAAATGATAGAAGGCTATAAGTGCATGATAGGGCTTCTTCCTACTTCTCATTATAAAACCACACACACACACACACAATGACTGGCAAAGTACAGAAAGCTGAGTATCAGCAGGAAGAGCCATTCACTCTGAGTGTAAAAAACTCCATTTAATACAGCATCAGTGGGAAAGGGTTGGGAAGTGTATTCTTAAACCATACACCACATGCTTCATCCTCACAACCAGACAGAATGAATGGTTCCAAAGAAATAGGAAAAGATCTTAATTACCCTTAAAGTCTACACTAAATTTTAGAACACAGTGGCTGCAGTGGGCAAAAATATGGTGAGCAGCATCAGTTTTATGGGAACTCTTTTTTTTCTACAGTCATGGACTGCTACCCAAACCAGTCTTCCTGTCCCAACAGCTCTGCCCACTCTACTTTTGCTAAGAGACCTCAGTTTACCTTAGCAAAGTTATGAATATAGGTGAAAGAACAATTTTTTAGGAAAAAACTTTATAAATAGGAGCAAAGACAGGAAGAGCTCACATTCTGGGAGCGCAAGTGAAAGAGTATTTAATGTTTTACATTATTTAAACAACTGCAAATTGCATGTAATCTTATAATTTTAAAAAATGCAAGAGCTGTATTAAGATGTTAACTGTAATACACCTAAATCCATGACAGATGAATGCCTGTTAGACATAAAAATAAGAAATAAAGGAAACATCAAATTAAATTTTCAGGCTAAATCTGAGCAGAACATGTGAACAGTAAGTGGACTAAAAAATAATTCACCTATTCTTTTTGTTAACAGAGACAAAGCCTGGTTAGATCTCACACAGTTCAAGAATGAGAAAAAAAATAGAAGAAAGAGCTAACAGTGGGCTTATGGAAAAAAAAAACTTCAGCAAAAGGAAAAAGGGATATCACTCTAAAACCTCAAAGAAAGAGAAACTTCTAACAACAGTTTTCTATAACAAGTGAAAAATTAAACCATATTTTGTTGTCTTCACAAAGATGTAAAAGGTTACCATCTCTATGAAACGAGGTCAGAACACAATAATTAGAGAAGAAGCTGGCAAAAGAATTGGCTAAAATATGAAAATATAAGGAAACCCAAAATGCAATCATAAGTTGAAAAACATTAACAACAAGAAGAACAGAATGACTGTGAAGAACATAGAATTTGTGATAGAGCACTGCTTCCCAACTAAAATTAAAAAGAAAATCTTAGAATCTTCCAGAAGGAATAATTCAGGTTACCTAGAAAGTAAAGAGAATCAGCTTGGCATCAGACTTTTTATCAGGAATGGTACATGGTAAAAGACAAAAGAGAAATGTCTTCAAATTACTGAGAGGAAATATTTTAAATGTAGAATTCTATACAGCAAAATATCAGTCAAAAATAAAGACATTTTCAGAAAAGCAAGGACCCAGAAAATTTACCTCCAATGCAGCTTTGCTGGGAAAAAAAAAAAATCACTTGAATATGTACTGCAGGGGGAAAAAAGGAATAAAAAAATAGAAATATACAGGATGTAAGAAATAGTGGAACTAATCCAAAAATAAAATTAAGAAAAATCACAGGATGATAGCTCTAGACAAGACCTAGAAATAGGTCAATACATACTAAAGAATTCAACAAATACTATGATTAACAGTTGCAAGATATTGGTAATATGGTAGAAAGGCATGTGTTTCTTTTCTCAAGAAAAAGAAAATTAGACAATTAGAAACTCCAGGAAAAAATAAGTTTCCAAGAATGCTTCAAATATGAAACAAGTTAAATCACAGCATGAGTCTCAGTAATAGCGAATATTAAAAGAGAGAGAGACCATCCATCTTCCCTTGACCTTTGGAACATTCCCCTTGAAAGGGCACAGGTGTTGAATGCTCTGTCTCCTCAACATATCCAATATTCTTACCAAATATGCAATAAATATTTACATAACTATTATACTAAAATTCTTCTGCCAGTATTTAACTTTCAGAGTCAACCCACAGACAAAGTATGGAAGATTTATTATAATTAGAGAACAGAACGCTCTAAATTTTCCCCATATAAAAGTGATAACATAGCTAATGTTAGAGGGGCACAAAGAATGTTAAATTGGGAAATTCATTTCCCCATCTTAAATAATAGTCAAAAAATGTTTAAAGCTGATGAATCAAAAAGTTGGAGTTTAAGTACTTTTTAAAATTATAAAGTTTACAAAAAAAATATTAGGAGGGATTTGAGAAGAAGAGATAAGGGTAGTATAAACAACTTAAACCTTAATTTTCATACTGAAGCATCGATAGATAATATTTACAGTTAATAAATTAAGAATGAAAGATATAAACATATTATTTAGAGTTATGAAAGTAACCACCAGAAGAAATAAAAATAGTAAAAAATATTCAAAAGTAATTACCACTGAAGTGTGAGATCACAGATGGGGTGTCTGAAAAAAAAAAGATTTACTTTTCATTTGATGTCCTTTACTATTATCTGAATTCTTATTTCTAGATATAAGTGTTACTTTTAGGATTTTTTTAAAAGAAGTAAAAATTACAATCCAGAATAAATATATGAGAATTATTAGACTTTATGTGCCACATACTATGGTATAAAATACAAAACACAAAAATTATCAGGAATATAGATAAAAATTGACAAAAGTTCAATTTGAGAAGGAAAGTAATTTACTACTCTCTATAATAATAGATCAAGTAAGCTACAATAAATAAAAATTATTTTGAATTAGTAATTATATACTTTGTGCCTTTAGAGACAGTACATTTTTAAATAAGTATGAAATGTTTATAAAAATTGACCATGTAATTGATCACACAATGAATCTCAGGAATTTCCAAACAGTATAAATTATAGACTACATTCTCTAATCACAATGCAATAAAAATAGAAATTAATAACAAAATAATGTAATATCCTATGAAGAAGAGTTTTAAAGCCACTCTCTCATTATTGTATCAAATGAGAAATTTTAAATGAAAAATAGAGCCTATTTAAACCTAATGAAAATAATAACTAAGTAACAATGTTTGCATTCCTGATCAAGCTATACTCAAAAGCCAGATCCACTTACAGTAGTTCTGGAGGGAGACACAAGAGCCTGGCATCTGTGGTCACCTCCTGATGAGGAGAACACTGGGCAGGGGAAGGAAAGGGACTCACTCTTCTCTGTAAGCCCTTTCGTAAACTTCAAATATTGCACCATGTGCATAAAGGACCACAAAATACAAAGTTATTTTTAATCAAATTAATAGACAATATTTTTATTACTAACGAATAATTTTGTTTAAATGAACTATTTAATCTAGAAGCTAGAAAAGAAAAAAACTGAGAAAATCAGGAAGAATAATATGAGAATTTAAGCAGAAAACTAATGAATTTTAAAACAATAAAATAGATGGATATAGGTAGATAGATAAGTAGAAGGGACGGCTATTTGGGAAAAGAGTTTTTAAATTGACAAAGTTCTTATAAATATAAATAAAAAAGAAAGAAACAAAATTAGAAAGGAGGTAGAAAGTAAAAGAGTTCACCATTTACTAAGTGCCATGCACTGTGCTTCAAGCATTTGACATAGATCATTTCTTTTCATTTTATTTACAAACAGATAAGTAAACACGTCTTAAGAGTTAAAGAGAATTTTACCCATAATGATATTTTAAGAAATTTAGAAATCTCAAAAAAGTGAACACTTTCTTAGAAACATAGATTAATAAAATTAATTCGATAGAACAGGAAAGCTGAATATTCATGGAAGACATTACAAATGTCATCAAGGGATAATTTGCAAAACTGTTCCAGACAATGCTATAGGCCTTTCAAGTTTTCAAGAAACTGATTAACACCTATATTACATAATCTAGTCCAGAGCATATAAAATTATAAAAAGCTATCCCAATTCACTTTATGAGGTTAACATAACTTTGATACCAAAATATGACAATGACTAGCATTTTCCAAAGAGGATTCCTTGGAAATTAATGTCATTTTCTTAGGCGCGGAAAGTCTATTGTGAATTAGTTTGGAAAACACAGTTTCAGAGATTTATAGCATGTATTAGCATATTAATGTCTCTGAGACTCCTGAAGCAAAGAAATTTGTTTAAATGTTTTAATATACCTTTCTCAAATGTATCTGACGACAAAACCATCCTTTTTCCTCATAATACTCCGTCTTAGAAAACACTTAAAGAAATGGTACTCCACACGCGATTCATTTATGGGATACAGTTGTGAAAATCCTAAACGAGGAACCAGTGAAATTCAGTCAAAGTATATTAAACTAATAAGCCAGCACAATCAAGTAGGGATTACCTCAGCAATGCCAGGATTATTTAATATTAGAAAATATATTAATATCACACATCACATCACTAGGTCAAATAAGAAAGAGTACATAATTATCAAAAAAGGACAAAAGAGCATTCAATAAAATTCAACACTTTTTTTTCTGAACTAGGAAGTGGCTAGGAACTAAGAAGCAAAGTTTATTTCCTAATCTCTCTTAGACCTATCGCAAATATGTCTTAGTAGGAAATTACTAAAGTTGTTCTCATTAAAATCAGAAGGAAAGTAAGCATGGCCAGGATCACTACTAACATTCAAGAGAAGAAACAAGATAAACAAATATTTGAAAAGAGGATAGAAATTATAATTATTTGCACAAGATGACAGGATTTTTTTTTAGAAAATATATGAGAACCAAAAAACTATTAAAACTAATAATAACACTCAACAAATTGGTTAATTATGAAATACATATTTAAGAATCAGTTTTCTATATACTAGCAAAAACTAGTTGGAAAATGGAATGAGGGGAAGTTCCAATTCACAATAGCTACACATTATAAATTACTTCAGCAAAACCTTGAGAGAGGAAATAAGTAAGAGAACTTAAACAAATGGAAAAATAAAACATGCTCCTGGAGGGGTAGACTAAACAACAGAAAATGTCAATTATTCCCAAATAAATTCATATTTTTGACATAATGCCAAGCATTGTATAAGGTAGTGTGTGTGAAGATAGCTATATTAAAAAAAGAAAAAGCAAAATCATTGAACACGTACCCAAACTAGACGTTAAATTGTATTTTAATCCTTTAATAATCAAAACAGTATAATGCTGGTATGAGAATTAACAGACAGATCAATGCAACAAAACAGGCCTGAAATAGATTCATACACATTATAACATATGACAAAGTACACATCACAAAACTATATGGAAAAAATGGATTACTCTAAAAGTGATTTATGTAAAACTGGTAAGTATTGTGAAAGAAAAAAATCAATTTACTGTCTCATTTCAAACCATACAAAAATGGATTTCAAATAAATTTTAGTATTACACAAAAAAATATTTTTGAAGCAAGATAAATATTTGTCAAATTTTAAAGAGGAAGAACTTTCTAAACCTAACAGCACTGGAAAGACTCACAGGATAAAATGATGGAATAACATGGGATCATGAAACCTGACTCTCAAAACCTTTAATGAAATGAACAAAAGTAATTAATGACCATCCAGAAATATACCAGCAACGCTCAGACACAGGAAGGTGCACAACCTCACACCAAGGAAGGGAAGGAATCTCACACATATGCTGGTATCCAAAAAGGGGAAACCAGGGAAGGAGAAAAGACCTCAGGAACCAAAAAACAGCTATCCTGCAGAAGCAGGTCCAGTGGAAGAAGACAAATGAATAAAATTCAGAAAAGTCTCTCCGGTAACTACCTAATACTGCCAAGTTGGGAGTAAAGTTGTTTGCCTACTATTTGCTAAAACATGTGATACATTTACTCTGTTCCAAGCACTAGTCATACAATCTGGAGAACGCCAATCTGAAAGAATTATCCTTTCTATAGCTAATAACTTTGAAAAAAATTCTCTCTTTATAACTCCAGCATTATATTTTGTCTGTAGAAAATCTGTAACATCAAAATAAGCCAAAAGAAAAAATCTCTCAGTGTATACTTCCCAGAATTACTTGGTACACAGATACATAAATATATATGTTTTAAAAAATTAATCATAATCTACCTATGGATTTACGGGCAGCTTTTTTGTAAATGTGACAATATATCATGTACCTCTTCCCACTTCCATAAATATAACTCTACATTATTATTTGAATGCCTGTGTAATATTCCCTTGTATAGATGAATCAATTTGTTTGAACAGTTTCCTATTTTTGAATCTTTGGATTGGTTCTAAATAAATATCTTTATACAAATACCTTAGCATACTTCTCAGACTATTTCATTATGAAAAATTCTTAGAAGTGGAATTGGTAAAAATAAAAAAGATAAACACCTTTAAGATTTTTACTATGCATTGCAAAAATGTACTCTAGGAAGGCTGTACCAATGTACACTTCTATCCTCAGCAACAGTGTAAAGTGCCTGTTTTCTCACACTGGAGCCAACCCCCAGGACTAAAATACTTTCTTGACTACTGTGTCCTTACATTTCCCTCATTCTCACGTTCTTTACCAGACCTGAACTAAGCCTCTTTCCAGAGTTCCACACTGACAGAAGCGTACCCCTTCCAAGCTATAGGCTTCCTCTCTCTTACATACAGTCCTCGAAGGTCTTTGTTATTTATTAACAAATGATTTCAGCAATTTTCAGATCAGATTGAAAGATTATGAATTCCTGAGTTCTGATACTTGCTGACTGAGATTCCAAAGCATTGGCCCTAATCCAGATTGAGACAGACATGAGTCTATTCTTTTTCTGATAATTAATATACTTAAAAAAATTGTAAAGTGGCAAAATATACACAACATGAAATTTACCATTTTAACCATTTTAAGTATACAGTTCTATGGCATTAAGTACCTTCACACTGCTACGCAACTGTCACCACCATCCATCCCCAGAATTTTTTCCATCTTCCCAAATTGAAACTCTGTACCCAGTAAACAATCACTAATGTACTTCTGAATCAGAAAAAGAACACTTTGAATTAGGAAAATAAATTTCCAGAGTACCCCAGCATGTAATTATGACAAAATCTCACAAGTTCTCCTCTTCACCTTCAACTATTAGTGGAGCATCACATTATTTTCAATCACTTTTACTTAGGAACATTTTGTTCATTTTCAGGCTGCAGGCGCTTTCTGTTTTCAGCTCTCCATCCCTAGGTGTGCAATTGCTCTACCCTTGGCCAGACTCAAGTCTGGTTTTTTTTAATCCTTTAACAGGTATTTATTGCTATCATTTTTTTCTCCTACTTTTGCTTTGTGCTTGAAGTACTTTTTTTCCTCTTAAAGCTTCTTCTTATTTTTTTTCAGGTGTACATCATTATATTTCCATTTCTGTGTAGATTACATCATGTTCACCACCCAAAGACTAATTACCACCCAGCACCATCCACATGTGCCCAGTCACCCCTTTTGCCCTCCTCCCTCCTCCTTTCCCCTCCAGTAACCACCAATCTAATCTCTGTATCTATGTGTTTGTTGTTGTTGTTATCTTCTATTTATGAGTGAGATCATACAGTATTTGACTTTCTTCCTCTGACTTATTTTACTTAGCATAATACCCTCTAGGTCCATCCATGTTGTCGCAAATGGCAAGACTTCATCTTTTTTTTATAGTTGAGTAGTATTCCATTGTGTATAAATAACGCATCTTCTTTATCCATTCGTCCCTTGATGGGCACTTAGGTTGTTTCTATGTCTTGGCTATTGAGAATGATCCTGAATGAACACAGGAGTGCCATGTATCTTTATGCATTTGTGTTTTCATGTTCTTTGGATAAATGCCCAGCAGTGGAATAGCTGGATCATATGGTAGTTCTATTCTTAATTTTTGGAGGAATCTTCATACTGTTTTCCACAGTGGCTGCACCAGTTTACATTCCCTTTTCTCCACGTCCTCTCCAACACTTGTCATTTCTTATCTTGGTAATTATAGCCATTCTGACGGGCACAAGGTAATATCTCACTGTAGTTTTGATTTGCATTTCCCTAATAATTAGTGATGTTGAACATCTTTTCATGTGCCTGTGGGTCATCTGTATATCTTCTTTGGAAAAATGTCTGTTCAGATCCTTTGCCTATTTTTTAATTGGTGTGCTTATTTTGTTGTTGCTGAGATGCAGGAGTTTTTTTTTAATTAATTTATTTTTTATTAATTTGTTTATTTTCACACGTACATCATAATATATTTCAAATTCAGTGTAGATTACATCATGTTCACCACCCAAAAACTCATTATAGTGCATCCCTCACATGTGAGCTTAATCACCACCTTTTGCCCTCCCTCCTCCTCCCCTTGCCCTATGGTAACCACCAATACAATCTCCAATGCTGTGTTTGTTTGTCGTTGTCCTTAATATATTGTAGATATTACCCCCTTATCAGATATATGGTTTGCAAATATCTTCTCCCAATTGCTAGGTTGTCTTTTTGTTTTGTTGATGGTTTCCTCTGCTGTGCAGAAGTTTTTGGGTTTGATGTAGTCCCATTTGTTTATTTTTTCTTTTGTTTCCCTTGCCTGGTCAGACATGGTATTTGAAAATATGCTGCCAGGACTGATGTCAAAGAGTGCACTGCCTAAGTTTTCTTTTAGAAGTTTTATGGTTTCAAGTCTTACATTCAAATCTTTAATCCATTTTGAGTTAACTTTTGTGCATGGTGTAAGATAATGGTCTACTTTCATTCTTTTGAATGTGGCTGTCCAGTTTTACCAACACCATTTATTGAAGAGACTTTCCTTTCTCCATTGTATGTTCTTGGCTCCCTTGTCAAAAGTTAGCTGTCCATAAAAATGTGGGTTTATTTCTGGGCTCTTGATTCTGTTTCCATTGATCTGTGTGTCTGTCTTTGTGCTAGTAATTTGCTGTTTTGGTTACTATAGCTTTGTAGCATATTTTGAAATCAGGGAATGTGATACCTCCAGCTTTGTTCTTTTTTCTCAGGAATCCTTTGGCTATCTGGGGTCTTTTGCTGTTTCATATAAGTTTTAGGATTCTTTGTTACATTTCTGTGAAAAATGTTGTTTGAACTTTGATAAAGATTGCATTGAATCTGTAGATTGCTTTAGGAAGTATGGACATTTTAACTATGTTAATTCTTCCAATCCAAGAGCACAGAATATTTTCCCATTGCTTTGTGTCTTCTTCAATTTCTTTCAACAATGTTTTATAGTTTTCAGTGTACTGGTCCTTCACCTCTTCGGTTAATTTTATTCCTATGTATTTTATTCTTTTCGTTGTAATTGTAAATGGGATTGTATTCTTAATTTCTCTTTCTGCTACTTCATTGTTAAGTGTATAGAAACACTACTGATTTTTGCATGTTGATTTTGTATCCTGCAACTTTACCATATTCATTTATTATTTCTAATAGTTTTCTGGTGGATTCTTTAGGGTTTTCTATATATAAAATCAGGTCATCTGCAAAGAGTGACAGTTTTACTTCTTCCTTTCCAATTTGGATCCCTTTTATTTCTTTTTCTCGTCTAATTGCTCTGGCTAGGACTGCCAAAACTACGTTGTTAAATAAGCCTGGTAGAAGTGGGCATCTTTGTCTGTCTCCTGTTCTTAGAGGTATAGCTTTCAGTTTTTCCCCACTGAGTATGATGTTGGCTGTGGGTTTGTCATCTATGGCCTTTATTATGTTGAGGTACTTTCCTTCTATACACATTTTATTCAGAGTTTTTATCATAAATTGTATCTTGTCAAATGCTTTCTCTGCATCTATTGAGATGATCATGAGATTTTTATTTTTCATTTTGTTAATGTGGTATCAGTTTGATTTGTAGATGTTGAACCAACCCTGCATCCCTGGAATAAATCCCACTTGATCATGGTGTATGATCTTTTTAATGTATTATATTCAATTTGCTAGTATTTGGTTCAGGATTTCTGCATTGATGTTCCCCAGTGACATTGGCCTGTGATTTTCGCTTTTTGTGTTATCCTTGTCTGGTTTGGTATTAGAGTGACATTGATCTCATAGAATGAGTTAGGAAGTTTCCCCTCCTCTTCAATTTTTTGGAAGAGTTTGAGAAGGATAGATATTAAGTCTTCTTTGAATGTTTGGTAGAATTCATCAGGGAAGCCAGCTGGTCTTGGAATTTTATTTTTGGGGAGGTTTTTGATTACTGTTTCGATCTCCTTACTGGTGATTTGTCTATTCAAATTCTCTATTTCTTCTTGATCCAGTTTTGGAAGGTTGTATGATTCTAAGAATTTATCCATTTCTTCTAGATTATCCAGTTTGTTGGTGTATAGCTTTCTGTAGTATTCTCTTATAATCTTTTGTATTTCTGAGGTGTCCATTGTCATTTCTCCTCTTTCAATTCTGATTCTATTTATCTGAGCCACTTTTTTTCTGGGTGTTTTAGTAGTTCTTCTCTGTTCCTTTCTTCTTCTTTTGCCCTCTTCCCTTATGGTTTGATGGCTTTCTCTGGTATTATGTTTGGGTTCCTTTATCTTAATTATTTGTGTATTTATTATAGGTTTCTGGTTCGTGATTACCATGAGGTTCATATATAATAACCTATGTATATAGCAATCTATATTAAGTTGATGGTTTCTTATGTTTGATCTCTTGCTTAAAAGCTTTACTCTTTTACTCCTCTCCCCCGTATTTTATGTTTTTGTTATCATATTTAATGTCTTTTGCGTATGTGTGTATCCATTAACCTCTTATCATGGAAATAGATAATTTTAGTACTTTCGTCTTTTGACTTTATATTAGGTTCATAGGTTGTTCATCTGCTACCTTTACTGTATGTTTCCCTTTACCAGTCTTTTTTTTTACATAATTTGCTTATTCCTATTTCTGTCTTTTCTTTTCCACTTAAATAAGTCCCTTTAACATTTTTGTAAGGCTAATTTATTGGTGATAAAGTCCTTTAGTTTTTGCTTGTATAGAAAACTCTTTCTCTCTCCTTCCATTCTGAATGCTAACCTTGCCAGGTAGAGTATTCTTGGCTGGTAGACTATTCTTAGATTATGTCCAACAGCTTTTCTGGGGCTCTTCCCCATTGTTGCTAATAGCCAGCAAAGCTAGATACTATGACACTCCTCTCAGTTGTGCTGAATCCAAAAGCTGCTTATTTTGGCAAAACTCTCCCACTCAGATCCTCTGCTCCTCCAGGAAAAGCTTCGTACCTTAAGATTGCTCACAGCTGTGAAGCGCCACAGCTAGAATGAGGCTTTTTCCTCCCCAGAAAGGTATTTCTGCCTCTCCCACCTCAGTCAGTGCTGTCCCTTGTTGTGGAGATTCTTTTTATCCAGTTTCCAGTTCTCTCTCAGGGGTCATTGTTCCAAGGGTAGTTGTAAATTTGTTGTTTCTTGGAGGAGCTGAGTTCAGTCCTCCTACACCATCATCTTCCCCGAAATCCCTCAACACAAGTCTATTAGTTCCAAGAAGGTAGTTCCAAGCTTTTCAATAGCCCTCACATCACTCTCAATATATGAATTTTTTTGACTGCTCTTTGATAGAGTTGAACTATTTCCCAGAGCAAGGAGGGAAGCCAGATCACTTGCTCAGTCTATTATTGTTAAATGGGTTCATATAAGATCCTGTGTTCTAGGTACTACAGAATAAAGTAAGAAGGGTAAATTTGTTTTCGGGGTGGGGGGAAGATTGGCACCTGAGCTAATATCTGTTGCCAATCTCCTTTTTTTTCCTTTTTCTTCTTCTTCTCCCAAAAGCCCCCAGTATGTAGTTGTATAGTCTAGTTGTGAGTGCCTCTGGTTGTGCTATATGAGATGCCACCTCAGCATGGCTTGATGCGCGGTGCCATGTCCACACCCAGAATCCAAACTGGCAAAACCCTGGGCTGTAGAACCAGAGTGCACAAACTTAACCACTCGGCCATGGTGCTGGCCCCAGAAGGATAAATTTATTGAGGGGAAAATATCTTAGTCAAAACAAGACTTTCATTTAACAGCAATTATTAAACATCAACTTTGTGCCGTACCCCATAGAGCACCTAGGTATAAAGCTAAATGAGATATAACCTAGCAGGAGAGGCAGAAACAGAATAATAATTATTATTATTACTGTTATTATTATTATGTTCAGTATTAATTATAAAAAAGTATAGACATATATCCCAAGTAACATGGAAAACATAGAGAAGAGAGTAGTAGATTCTATCTGTAGGGGTCAGAGAAGACTTCATAGAGAAGGTGAAAAATCCACTGGGTCTTGAACAATGAGTAGGAGTTCTTCAAGAGTAAAAACTTCAGAAAGACATTCCAGAAAAAGAGAACCACAAGGACACAGGCCCTACTACTTAATACTGTTCACAGAGAACACTGGTGCTCCACAAACTAAATCAAGGTATTTTATTGTTTAAATCATAGAATGGCAATCTGTTGCAAAAAGCTTTTTTCTAAAGTAATATATAGAATATTCTTAAATTTAAGTTATTCTTGCACAAATATTTCTTTGGTACTTGTTTTCAATTTTCTAATAGTAAAAAGTAGCACACAGTAAAAATAAATACACAAAAACATTATATAATAAACTCAAAAAGCCAAACTAAATCCAGTGCTTGCATTTTCTACTAGTAAATGCTTATGGTCTGATGGTTTAGCACATTTTCTGTGAATAAGATTGCCCCTGGATCCAATGATGGAGTAAAATATAAAGCTATTTAATATTTAAAAAAAAAAAAAAAACAGGAACAAGATGACTGACTCTGGATAATTAGCTTCCTAACTAGTTTGAGAACCAAAGGATTCCTGAATGGATGAGAAAAATTTGGGAGATAAAACTCCAAAGATAAGGTATGATGCAATTCTTGAAAAGGCCTAGCAAGTCATGTTGAGAAATTAAATGTTTTGTAATGGAAAGAAATAACATATCAACTGTGTGAGGGACTTCTTTGTGTTTGTTGTTTTATAGACACATACACAAAAAAACTCCTTTGATAATAGCATAAAGGACACGGACTTGCATGAGAAGAGGTTGAAGGTTACTGCAGTTATGCAGGAAAGAAATAGGACCAAAGCAGATAATAAACTGGGACAAGCAAACAAATAATGAAAATAGTATATTGTCATCACATACGAATTAGTTGATTTGTGGCAAACTTAAAACAACTAGAGTCTCTGACATCAAAGAAGAGCAATCAGTTATGGCCAACAGGTACAAGAAAAAGTTGCTCAACACCACTAATTATCAGGGAAATGCAAATCAAAACCAAAATGAGATACCACTTTACACTTGTTAGGATGGTTATTATCAAAAAGAGAAGGATAACAAATCTTGGCCAGGATGTGTAGAAAAGGGAATCCTTGTGCACTGTTGGTGGGAATGTAAATTGGTGCTGCCACTATGTAAAACAGTACGTAGGTTCCTCAAAAAATTAAAAATAGAAGTATCATACAATCCAGCAATCCTTCTTCTGGGTATATATACAAAGGAATTGAAATCAGGACCTCCATTCCCATGTTCACTGCAGCATTATTCTCAATAGCCAAGATATTGAAGCAAGCTAAATGTACATAGAAGGATGAAAGGATAATGAAAATGTAGTATTTACACACAATGTAATATTATTCAGCCTTAAAAAAGGAAATCCTGCCATTTGCAACAATATGGATAAACCTATACGACATCATGCTAAGTGAAATAAGCCAGACACAGAAGAACAAATACTACATGATCCCGCTTGTATTAGGAATCTAAAATAGTCAAACTCACAGGAGCAGACAGTAGAATGGTGGTTACCAGGTGCTGGGGGAGGGGGAAATGGGGCAGTGTTGGTCAAAGAGTACAAAGTTTGAGTTATGCAAGATGAATAGGTACTAGAGATGTATTGTACAGCACAATACCTACAGTTAACAATACTGTATTGCATACTTAAAAATTTGTTAAGAGCATAGATCTAATGTTAACTGTTCTTATCACAATAAATAAAGTAGGAGGAAACTTCTGAAGGTGATAGATATATTTATGGCATTGATTGTGGTGATGGTCTCACAAGTGTATACTTATCTCCAAACTTATCAAGTTGCATAACCGAAATTTGTACAGCTTTTTATATGTCAAAAAAAGTTTTACACTGAACAACCAATGGGTCATCAAAGAAAGAAAAGGAGAAATCAAAAAATATTTGGAGACAAATGAAAATGGAAGCACACTATACCAACTTATTTGAGATGCAGCAAAAGCAGTCCTAAGAGGGCAATTTATAGCAACACAGGCCTATGCTAACAAACAAGAAAAAGCTCAAATAAACAATCTTAAACTACACCTAACAGCATTAGAAAAAGAAGAACAAACAAAGCTCAAATTCAGTAGAAGGAGGGAAATAATAAAAACTACAGCAGAAATAAGTGAAATTGAAACTAAAAAAATACTATAAAAAGGATCAATGAAACAAGGAGCTGGTTCTTTGAGAAGATAAACAAAATTGACAAACCCTTAACCAGACTCACTAAGAAAAAAATAGAGAAGGTCCAAATAAATAAAATTAGAAATGAAAGAGGAGAAATTACAATGGATACCACTGAAATACAGAAGATTATAAGAGATTATGAAAAACTCTATGGCAATAAACTGGACAATCTAGAAGAAATGGATAAATTCTTAGACTCTTACAACCTCCCAAGACTGAATCAAGAAAAAATAGGGAATCTGAATAGACCAATCACAAGTAAAGAGATTGAAACAGTTATCAAAAACCTCCCCAAAAATAAAAGTCCAGGACCAGACGGCTTCTCAGGAGAATTCTACCAAACATTCAAAGAAGATTTATTACCTATTCTTCTCAAACTATTCCAAAAGATTGGAGAAGATGGAAATATTCCTAACACATTCTATACGGCCAACATCACTCTGATACCAAAGCCAAATAAGGACAACACAAACAAGGAAAATTACAGGCCAATATCGCTGATGAACATAGATACAAAAATCCTGAACAAAATGTTGGCAAACCGAATACAGCAATACATCAAAAAGATCATACACCATGATCAAGTGGGATTCATACCAGGGACACAAAGATGATTCAACATCCACAAATCCATCAACGTGATTCACCACATTAACAAACTCAGGAATAAAAACCACATGATCATCTCAATAGATGCAGAGAAAGCATTTAACAAGATTCAACATCCATTCATGATAAAAACTCTCAATAAAATGGGTATAGAAGGAAAGTACCTTAACATAATAAAGGCCATATTTGACAAACCCACAGCCAACATCATACTCAATGGGTAAAAACTAAAAGCCATCCCTCTGAGAACAGGAACAAAACAAGGGTGCCCACTCTCACCACTCTTATTCAACACAGTACTCGAGGTTTTGGCCAGGGCAATTAGGCAAGAATAAGAAATCAAAGGAATCTAAATAGGCACTGAAGAAGCGAAACTCTCACTGTTTGCAGAAGACATGATTTTATATATAGAAAATCCTAAAGAATCCATCAGAAAACTACTAGAAATAATCAACAACTACAGCAAAGTTGCAGGGTACAAAGTCAACTTACAAAAATGAGTAGCATTTTTATACTCAAATAACAAACTAACAGAACAAGAACTCAAAAATACAGTTCCATTTACAATCACAACAAAAAGAATAAAATATCTAGGAATAAATTTAACCATGGAGGTGAAACACCTATAGAAAGAAAACTATAAGACATTACTGAAAGAAATTGATAAAGACATAAAGAAATGGAAAGATATTCCATGCACATGGATTGGAAGAATAAACATAGTTAAAATGTCCATACTACCTAAAGCAATCTACAGATTCAATGCAATCCCAATCAGAATCCCAATGACATTCTTCACAGAAATAGAACAAAGAACCTTAAAATTCAGATGAGGCAACAAAAGACCCCAAATAGCCAGAGCAAGACTGAAAAACAAGAACAAAGCTGGTGCATTACAACCCCTGACTTAAAAATATATTACAAAGCTATAGTAATCAAAACAGCATGGTACTGTACAAGAACAGACACACAGATCAATGGAACAGAACTGAAAGCCCACAAATAAAACCACCCATCTACGGACAGCTAATCTTTGACAAAGGAGCCAAGATGATACACTGGAGTAAGGAAAGTCTCTTCAATAAATGGTGCTGGGGAAACTGGACAGCCACATGCAAAAGAATAAAAGTAAACCATTATCTTTCCCCATGCACAAAAATAGACTCAAAACGGACCAAAGACTTGAAGGTAAGACCTGAAACCATAAAACTTGTGGAAGAGAATATAGGCAGTACACTCTTTAACATCAGACTTAAAAGGATCTTTTCAAATACATGTCTACTCAGACAAGGGAAACAAAAGAAAAAATAAACAAGTGGGACTTCATCAGACTAAAGAGCTTCTAGAAGGCAAAAGAAACCAAGAACAAAATGAAAAAACAACCCACCAACTGGGAAAAAATATTAGAAAATCATATATCCGACAAGGGGTTAATCTCCGTAATATATAAAGAGCTCACACAAATGAACTACAAAGAAACAAAAAACTCAGTCAAAAAGTGGGCAGAAGATATGAACAGACATCTTTCCAAAGAAGATATACAGATGGCCAATAAGCACATGAAAAGATGCTCAACATCACTAATCATCAGGGAAATGCAAATCAAAACTACACTTAGATTCCATCTTACACCCATTAGAATGGCTATAATCATCAAGACAATAAACAACAAATGTTGGATAGGTTGTAGAGAAAAGGGAATCCTCATCCACTGCTGGTGGGAATGCAAACTGGCACAGCCAATGTGGAAAATAGTATGGAGATTTCTCAAAAAATTAAAAGTAGAAATACTATATGACCCAGCTATCTCACTACTAGGTGTTTACCCAAAGAACTAGAAATCAACAATTCAAAGAGTCGTATGCACCCGTACGTTCACAGCAGCATTATTCACAACAGCCAAGACGTGGAAGCAACCCAAGTGCCCGTTGACGGATGATTGGATAAAGAAGATGTGGTGTATATATACAATGGAATACTACTCGGCCACAAAAAAAGACAAAATCGTCCCAATCGAAACCACATGGATGAACCTTGAGGGCACCACGTTAAACAAAATAAGCCAGACAGAGAAAAGACAAACACCATATGATTTCACACATATGTGGAATATAAACAAACTTATGGACAAAGAGAATAAATTAGTGGTACTGGGGGATGGGGGTGGAGGGTGGGCACAAGGGGTAAAGGGGTATATTTATGTGGTGTTTGACAAACAATAATGTGCAACTGAAATCTCACTATGTTATAAGCTATTATTACCACAATTTAAAAAAAAAAAGTTTACACACAAAAAAGAGTAAAGAAATCTCTGCCAAAATTAAATCCATGACTGCTGTCTTTCTTTGTCTTTCTCACTCAGAGAATCATAGGTCATCAGATGCAGAAGGAACCTGAGAGATTACCTTATCCAGAGGTGCTCAAATTTTCATGTATAAACTTTGTCAGCTTGTTAAAAGGTAGATAGATACCCGAGTCCCCTCCCTAGAGGTTCCAATTCTGTAGGCCTGGGTGGAGTTCAAGAATCTGCACTTTTAGAATCTAGTGATTCTGATATATGTGATCCAAAAACCATATTGTGAGAATCACTGATGTGGTGCAAGTAGGAGACCTTTCTCAAAGTTTTTTCACATTCCAGCAGGCTTTTAATACTCATTCCACTTTCTACACATTGGGTAGCACTTGGTTAGCCCATTCAAAAATTGAGCTCAGCCAACTGCAAATACACCAAACCCCAGGTATCAGCCATGTCATTTTACTTAAACTTCAAGAGTCAGAAACTTGTGGGAAATATTTTGGAACACAACATTTGGCTGTTAAAGCTGTGGAGCTGAAAGATGCTAAAATTCTGTCACTAACTACTTAGCAATTCACAACCTCCTCATGCATCAGTTTCTTCATGTATCAAAAAGCTATAATGAGATCTTTCTTCTCCATCTCAGAGACATGTTGCAGGAAGCAGTTAGTTGTGAAATTGCTTTTACAAGTTTTAAAAGGACTACTCAAAAGTAAAGAATGAGTCAATCCTTTTTCATATATTTTAGCTGCCACTACTGGCTATTTGGAGAGGTACAGGTATGGGGAGAGACACAGGTCAATAGAAGCATATGGAGGAAATATGCTTTTGGCTGGACTTTAAAAGAAGGGGAAGTGGTTACTGATGGAGTGGCAGCGAGGATAAAGAAAATAAAGTGGACAGAAGCAGAGTCTACAGGGGGGCCAGCCTGATGAGACTGCTGATAGAAATAAATTTTTTTTTTTCATACTTCTGGGCTCTTGGCCTTCACAAGGCAGAATATACCAACACAGCAAGACAAAGAGGATAGACCTTTTCTTCCCCCCAAAGAATTCTGGCTACTTACCAAAAGCTTTCTATAAAATAACATTTCATTTTAAAAGCATTGTTTGTATTTAAAATTAGGGATGGCTTTATTGTTAAAGGTTTTTAATATAAGGAGGTATGGTGATATTAAATGGAGTCTCTCAGCTTTTGTATTTCTTGGCTCCCACATTTCAAATTAATGAATCTTATGCTGCACTCATGTTTTCATTCTATAAAATACACATGACTACTTTTTCTCCTATCTAAACAGGCCAAGTCGACTTTTCATCAAGTCATCATTGAATAGGATTTTATTAAGCCCCCACTTGTACACATCATATAACATTGCAGTGAGTTAAGGAGGCTGAGTGAAGAAAAGACAATTTCAAATTGTGGCTAATTTCAAAAAGTAGGGAGAGTTTTGAAAAGCATATACTTGTTAAGCTTTGGCACAGTTTCAATAAGGTGATGGAAACTGAAATAGATCTTACTGGTCATCTTACTCAACCATCTGTTCTAAAGTACAACTTCCCACTCAAAGTAAAATTCCCACTACAAGAGTCTTGATATATGACCACCTCATCTCTACTTGGAAATGTCCAAAGATAGGATGCTCACTACCCTAAATGATAGTTCATTACATTTCTGGTCAACGTTAATAAAAAGAGAGTTCTTTTTTATTTGGAATTTACCAGTTTATCTCCCTGTAATATAATTTAGTGAAAAGAGCAAGAGTTTTAAGTTATACAGACTTTAGCACAATTCCTAATTCTGCCACTTACCAGTTGTTTGACACTGAATATATTCCATAAGCCCTCTGAGTCTCAGTTTCTTTACCTATAGAATGAGGATAATAACCTCTTACCTTAGTGGTTTGTTGTGTGAATTAAATCAAGTGTGAAAAGTACTTAGCAATTTACCTAGTATATAACAGTTGCTCAGTGAACAAAGTATTATTCCACTCATTTGTTCCAGCTCTGTCATTTGCTGCTAATGTTTTAATTCTTCTTTTATATGCAGAAGACAGTCCTTTAAATATGTGAAGATGGTGAGCTTTTCTTTTCTTGACATTGGTCTTTACCCTGCTAACCATCTCCATTTCCTGCATTGTTTTATGGTGCCATTTAATCCCAAACCACTATGCTACTGGGGCCATAGGGATAGTCCAACATGGGCTATGGATAGGTGATTGGGTGACTCAGTGATTTGGGACTTCTTTCAACCAAGGGATATAATACAATCCAGATCAACACTTTGGTCCAAACCATTATAAAGTAGAGTAAATAAATCCAAATATAACATTAATCACAATCAATGCAAATGGACTTGATTTTGTCAGATATTGTTAGGCCGGATTAAAAAATAAAATACAACTCTAAGTTATTTGCAAGGGAATACATCTAAAACTTAGCACACAAACATTTAATGTAAAATTTATGAAAAATATATCAAGAAAACATTAATCAAAAACACTGGCAAAGCTGTATCAATATCAGACTAAATAGATTTAAAGGCAAAGGATTACTACACAAAAGGCTCCATTCACCAAAAATATATAACAATTTTACATGTATATGCACTTAATTACATAAATTCATAAGTATATAGACCAAAAAAAATCTGAACTACAGACAAATGAACAAATCCAAATAATTATGGAAGATTTTAACACATCTCCTCAATAACTGACATATCAAGCAACAACAATAAAAAACCAGTAATGATCTAAAAATCTGAACACCACAACAAGCTTGATCTAATGTGTATCTATGAAACAATGTATCCAACAACTTAAGAATATATATTCTTTTCAACCACACATGGCTTATGACAATTAACCACCTTATAGGCCCTAAAATAGATCTCAACAAATTCAGATTCTCTTATCTCACATACTACATTATCTGACAACAAATAGTTAAATTAAAAATCTGTAGCAAAAAAAACTATAAAAGGAAATTATATATTTGAAATTCAAAAACACCTTTCCAAATCACCCAAATGTTATAGAAGAATGAAAATTGGAAAATACATAGAACTGAAAGATAATACTAATCAAAATTTGTGAAATGCAGCTAGAGAGAGTGTCACAACTTTGGAATAGTGAAGAATGTACTTAAATGAGATTTTAAAAAGCAGAAACCACAAATGAAAAGATTAATTTACTATATTAAAATTAACAATCTTGATTCATAAAAAGACCAGAGAATAACTGAAAAAAAAGCCACAAACTGGGAAAAACTATTAGCAATATAAATACTATCAAAGGACTAGAACCTAGAATACCTAAAAATGTCAAAGAACCAATGCGGGAATAGTGAACATTCCACCAGAAAAGTGGCGAAAGTCACTTCACAGAAGGGGAAACAGAAACGGTGAATAAAAAACTTAAAAGATTCTCACCTTCATTAGTAATCAGGGAATTATAAATTTAAATCACAAGATACCATTCACACCATAAAACTGGCAAAAACAAAAAAGTCTGATAAGTATGGAAGAAAATGTGGAGCAAAAGAAGAATTCTTACACTATTGGCAAAGATGTGAATTGGTATAACCACTTTGGAAAACAATTCAGCATTATACGGTAAATTCGAACATGCACATACCTATAACCTAGCAATTCTATAACCACATGAGCTGGTATGAGGGGCAGGGAAGGGAGGCAGCAAGAGTATGCTTATTTTACAAAGCTAAGTTAATGACATTGTGATCATCATCTCAATACCTAGTGGAACTTTGCCAGGTTTATCAGCAGGCTCCCAAAGAAACAGCCTTCCTAAAGGATACACTCTAAAATCTTCACAATGAATCAGAAGCTGGAACACTTAGTCATATCAAAAAAGGTTCTACAACTTTGAAAAGCCTCGTAAAGCTCCCAAGCTGCCAGAAACAACAGGCTGAGCACACGCAGATTCTGTTGGAATTTATTGAAGCCTTACTATATGCCAGGCCCTGGGCTAGTACTACAAATACAAAGGTAACGAACAAAGGACATGTGGTTCCCCTTTCTCATGAAGCTTACACTGGTCAAGACAGATATTATATTAAAATATACAAAAAAATCATATAGATAAAATTGTGATAAGTGCTATAAAGGAGACGTAGTGATACTATGAGAACATATAGAATGGGGACCCAAGAGTCAAGGAAGTTAGAGAAGGCATTCCTGAGAAACTTATATTTAACTGGAATAGCAAAAAGAGGTTAGGCAGGCAAAGCAAGAGGGTAAACAAGCACTTCAGGTAAAAGAAAGAGAGTGTGTGAAAATCCTTATACAGGAAGAGAGAGAAGCATAGCAAAATGGAGAAAGAACGGGCCTTGTAGGCCACCATAGGATTTTGACTCTAAAAGCATGGGAGGTTATTAGACGACTTTACGTGAGAGAGTGGCTTGCTCTTGGACTTGCCTTTTGCAAATTGCAGCATGGAGAATGGACTGGAGAACACCTAGAGTGGATGTGGGGAGCCAGTTAGAGGCTATTGCAGTAATCCAGGTAGTAGCAGCCTCTCTAAAGAGACGGTAGTAGACCTTGAGAGATGGAGTTTGATTCTAGATGTACTTTGGAGGTAGAACCAACAAAACTTAGTGAAAGGCAAGATTGGAGAAGATGGAAGTAGGGATGAAGGAGATGAAATGTCATGAATAACTCCCTTTCTGACATGGACAACTAGGTAGTATTATTGAAACAGTACCACTGCATACAGCCGTGTGCATTGTAATTAGTACCTCTTAGAGTTGTACAGTGTCTTACCTGTAAAACCATCTATGGCAGGCCTGTCAATGACAATTACTGAATTGGGGAGCATTAAAGAAAAGGAGATTTGGGGAGAAAAATCATTGGTTTATATTTAAACATTTTTTCACAAAGAAAACAGTCAAATTAAAACTAAGCATAAGCTAACAATTCTATGCACTCCTTACTCAGAAATCTTCTAAGTCTATGAATATGGTAGTCACTGGCCACATTTAGCTATTAGCACTTGAAATGTGGCTACTCCAAATTGAGATGTGCTGTAATTGTAAAATGCAGCCTAGATTTCAAAAACAAAGTACAGAAATAAAATAATATGAGGTATCTCATTAATTATTTATATTGATTACATCTTGAAATATTTTTGACATTGGATTAAATAAAACCCATTACTAAAAATTTATTCCACCTGTTTCTTTTTATTTTTTAATACAGCTCCTAGAAAATTTAAAATTAGGTATGGAGCTAACATTATATTTCTACTGGACAGGACTGTTCTAAGAAATAACTGAATCATGCATTCATTATTATCCATGTCTTCACTGAGTAATGACGGATTGAAAAAGTTCATTGTTAAAACTGGTGAAAGGGAAATAAAGATGTGCCTCAAGCTGAAAAGTCAGGACCGTAATAAATGAAGCCATTTGTTAACTGAATGCAAAGTGAAGAACCAAAATCCCTATGCTGCATAACTTTCACCTCTTCACCAACACCAAGAATAGTTACAAGTAAGCAGGAATTGAGATGTCACCAACGTCCTAGTTTTGGGAGGAATGGAAGGGACTTTTAAATGACCTGGCCATGGGGGGAAATAAGAAGAAGGGAATTTAGTGATGTTAAGGTAAAACTTAAATAGGTCCTGTCTTTAAAATAGGTTTGAAAGAGAAGACATGCAATTAGATTTGAGGAGGGTCAGGGCTGGCCCCGTGGCCGAGTGGTTAAGTTCACACGCTCCGCTGCAGCGGCCCAGGGTTTTGCTGGTTCGGATCCTGAGCACGGACACGGCACCACTGATCAGGCCACGTTGAGGCGGCACCCCACGTGCCACAACTACAAGGACCCACAAGTAAAATATACAACTATGTACTGGGGGGATTTGGGGAGAAAAAGCAGAAAGAAAAAAAAAAAGATTTGAGGAGGGTCTATAGAAAAGACTCTATGCACCACTCTGCCCCAGCCATCAAATCCATACCTGAAATCCTGAACATGCTTTGTCAACAGACGTATTAGTTGGGGTTTACAGGGGACTCCTTTTGAATACTCACATCAGGATAAAACGCTGAGTTCTACCATTGATTAGTCTCTCACATATACCTTCATCTGAGCTATTTTTAACAAATTCTGTCCTCAGACGACTCACTAACATTGAGGCACTAAACGATAAATAAAAACTTTCTTCAGAAGGGGAAATGCTGAAGGACAGACCTTGCAGGGGTTCTCTCAATGGGACACTGAGGACAAGTGAACTCCAACAGCAGACCCACATGGGGGCCCTGCTCAGCACCTGGATGTGAGTGGAAGTGTGCCAGATGGCAGGAAGATAATATGAGAAAGAGGCCACTGGAGAGACTGCTCACAATTTTGCCAGAAATTGCCTTGGTCTCAATTTCAAATTACAAAAAGAGATTTTATTGTCCCAAATAAACATTTTTTTTACTTTTTACTTCTTGGGAGTTTTTTTCCTAATCTGTCTGTTAAGATTGGAAATTAAATATACAGCTACAACATTAAAGTGGTGTAGCAACCAAACCCACACATTTTGGGTAATAATATGTGAATAAGATAATTTTTTTTTAAACTTTTAACAAACTAAGGGTAATCCACACTCAGCCCACCAAACAGTCTAACTGGCCAAAATACCTATCCTTGGGTGCTGTGTTCTTCCATTTATCTAGACACCAGAAAGAACAGAAAGCTTCTCTGGAGAGTTCTTCATTGTGAATGCTGAGGAAACTAAAGAGCATTTTTCATTCTGCAGAGGTCACAGGTGTGCAGAGAACACAATGTGGAAATTGATGCCAGCTTTGTGAAAGATAAACAGGAAATACCACGTATGGCCATGTTTAGACTTGAATCACTAGTTCAATGTCATTGAGACAGGGCCAAACCCAAAGGAGTTTTTCCTTTAAAAGATTTTAGATACTTTTTATTTGTGTATTCTACTAAACATTATTCAATTACAGATCATCTAACTTTGTAATTCCCCAAGCCTCTGAATTCTCTTCCATCATCTCCCTAAACACCTCTAGCCATTTCACTACTTACTAACGTCTGGGTGGGAAGAAGAAGGAGGTGTTAAATTCATATCAGTCAATTTTGGTTCTTATCAACACTATAAAATATTCACAATGGAAAAAGTGAGTTTTCTATAGTCTCTGAAAGTTTTGTTTAGCCATATCAGAATACCAAATTGGGAAAGAATATGTTCACGTTTTTTCATGCCTGCTTAAAATTCCACTGTCCTTTAAAAAAAATTTTTAAATCAAAAAAATCCTCCCTCATGAACCTGCATCTCTGGTCCACAGAGAACTCCTTCCCACCTTGACTCCCCAGCCCATCCACCACTACCACTATGGACCGTCTTACCACATTCATATAGTCATTCTCATGAAAATGGACTTGAGCCTGGTTCCTCTTCCATTGATTATCATAGTTTATCTGATATCTGACATCTGGCTTCTCCTTCAACATGCAGCAGTGAACAACTCCTCCACCACCCCATCTGGTCCTATGGTGCTGCAAGTCAATCAAGAATTTTAGATCTATCATGGGTAGAGGAAATCTGTGTCCATCCTACGATACAAGTACAATATGAAAGTAAATAAAGGTTCCCAGATTAAACCAAACCATCAATCCCATCCTAGAACAGACCTGAAAGCCTATGGTGGCCTCAAGGAAAGCTTGAACCAAGCAAAGGGCTAGCTTTTATTGAGAGTACACCAGCTTAGGTCCAACTTTAGTCTTCATTACAACTGGTTAGATAGCTATTATCTCTAATTAAGAGATAAAGGAACTGAGGGTGAGAGTTTAAGTATAATTGTCCAAAGTCACACAGTTAAAGGGTTAAAAGTGACAGACCCATGGTTCAAATCCAGGTCCAGATGGTTAAAATCCAGTAAACTCTAGATTGGTGATTTTTTCGAATAGTCCTCCTCTTTGGAGCTTAGTTCTATGAAGATGCTAGGGAGGAAATGAAAGAGTTTGGGAAAAGTGGGTAATGGAGGTGGCAAATGGTACCCAATGAGCAAGGCTTTAGGACTATCTCAACTAAAGAACCTCCACTTTTATCTTTTTTATGCATTGGGATTCCATAGTTTTAATGGAGGAGGGAGGAGAGAGTTGAATACATCTTTTTTAAAAACAAGGTTAATGTGTATACAGTTTGTTGCTCTACGTCAGTGGGTCTCAAATGTAGATACACACTGAATCACCTGGCGAGTCTTTAAAAATCCTGTTGCCATGGCCATACCTGAGACAAATTATATCAGAATTTTCACAGGTGGGAACCAGGCACCAGTAGTTTTTAAAGCTTCCCAAGCAATACCAATTTGCATTCAAGTTTCAGAACCCCTGCTCCAGTTTAAGAATACTAAGGATTGAGTTAGTCTTGCAAAACACCTTCAAGATCAGAAAAGATTTTATGGGCACACTGACTTACAGGCCCACAAGAGTTCTTGGGGAAGGAGAAAAGAGATGAACTGCCCCCCCTCGCTGTTTGCCACCCTGTACTAAGCTTCCTTATTTGGCTGTCTTCTTCCAAAATCTAATCTCCTAATGTCTGTCATCAGCTTCTCTCAAGGCATTTGATCCTCTGTAGTTGTCTGTTTCAAATTTGGGTTCTCTCTACCTGTAATAGAGATGAGTAGACTTCAGGAAGGGAGAACAAACTCAAGTTGTCAGGCCACTGGGAGTGTTCTATGACCTTCTCATAGCTTTAGTTTCCTTTCATTTTCCTGTCTCTTGGTTTTAACTTGTTTTATTCAGAATATGCTATTCAAAATATATATCCAATAGAATCATTATATCCTCAAGCTCTGTGCTATGGCCTGGCAAAGAGAAAAAAATGCCTGATTCTTTCTGAAAGGACTATGGCCTCACGTGTTTACATGAGTCTGCATCTGTCACCTCTGGCAGGGAGCAGGCATGGGAGCATGGAAAACTCCCACTGCCTTTGCGTTTATCTTCCTCATTGTCAGAGACCCTCTGTGTACAAGGTCTCCCAGCCATTGCCAATCTCCAGACCCAAGTCCATTTTCTTTTTTTCTTTCTTTTCTGAGGAAGACTCGCCCTGAGCTAACATCTTTGACAATCTTCTTCTTTTTGCTTGAGGAAGATTCACCCCGAGCTAACATCTGTGCTAATATTCCTCTATTTTGTATGTGGGTTGGCGCCACAGCATGGCTGCCAACAAGTGGTGTAAGTCTGCACCCAGGAACCAAATTTGGGCCACCCAAGCAGAGCGTGCTGAACGTAACCACTTGGCCACGGGGCCAGCTCCCAGACCCAAGGCCATTTTCAATATCAAACGTAAAGCATCAAAACTCATCCTGAAAAATCAGACAAATCCAGAAGATGAGACATGGCAAAGGCCAATTGACTCATCTCTTCAACAAGTCAATGTCATGTGTTCACACAAACACACACACACACACAAAAGCAGGGGTAAGGAAGGATTGTTCTAAGCTATAAGAGGCTCAAGAGACATAACCAAATGAAATGCAGACTTTGATTAGATCCTGAACTGAACAAACCAGTTGCAAAGGACACTTTGGAGACAACTGGGAAATTTGAATATGTACCAAGTGTTAGATGATATTAAGGAACTAATAAGAGTGATAATAGTATGTGGTAATGCAAGAAATAGTCATTTTTTAGAGAAATATGAGGGGTGACTTAACACTAACAAAAAAACAAAAATGAGGCAAATATGGCAAAATGTTGACATTATTAAGTCCAGATTATGTGTATATGGACATTCATTATTATATTCTCATTAATTTTTTTGAAATTTTTCATAATAAAAAGTAATTTTAAAAATCTTTATCCTTGAGGGGCTGGCCCCGTGGCCGAGTGGTTAAGTTCGCGCGCTCCGCTGCAGGCGGCCCAGTGTTTCGTTGGTTCGAATCCTGGGCGCGGACATGGCACTGCTCATCAAACCACGCTGAGGCAGCGTCCCACATGCCACAACTAGAAGGACCCACAACGAAGAAGATACAACTATGTACCGGGGGGCTTTGGGGAGAAAAAGGAAAAAATAAAATCTTTAAAAAAAAAAATCTTTATCCTTGAAAAATAGATACAGCTAGAAAATATTGCCTTTCCTATAATGAAGACTTCCATAGGAAAACGCTCAGGAAATGTGAAACCAGGGTGTGCAAATATACAGAGTATGTAAGGTAGCCATAGGACAAGTGTCTACAATCCTTGGCCCACACACAACTCTCTCTGCCCTTTTACCCATCCTGCACAAGAACAGAGTTGTCTTATGGTACATGTGCATGCTTCACACCTAACAAGGAATTGCACAAGAGCTCTTTAGCATAGTCACAAAGTTCCAATTTGGCTGTGGAGGCACTCCACATCTATTAGCTGTAAGATTCCCCATCTCCTCCCAGACTTCTTGGAGGCCACTGGTTTCCACTGGTTATTTAAAACTTGCGTACCCAGTATTACATATGTTGGGAGATTGCCTGTGAGTCAAAATTTCTCCCTACATGTAGGTAATATAGGTTCAGACTCCATCCATAGATGACACCACTTATCACATCCAGTAGAACATGTGCTTTGAGTTCCTTTTTCCCCTGGTGATAAGTGATTTGCTTAGTCTCCAATCCAATCCTCCTTGGGCCTGAGACCAGACATTTGCCAGACCAGGCTAACTGAGCCAGGAGTCCCTCCTTGACCTAAGTTAATAGATCTGTATTGGAATCAGACACATGACCCTGTGCTCATTAGCACCGTGCTCTAATGACCTTCACTAGCTCAATCTTAAAGACCACATCCATAACCCCACACCTGGCAGACCAGAAGGGCTGGCTCCAAAAGTACCAGTGTCTGATACTAACTCAAGAACAGAGAAAACTCTGGATTTATGAAGTGCTTTGTTGGTTTGTCAACTTGCTACTGACCACATCCACGTTTAGAAAGTGCCAAATAATTCCAAGGAAAGCAAGGGTTTTCTGTTTCCAGAAGGCTCTGCCCAAAATGCTCAAAAGCCTAAAATCCACAAATCAAAAGGTAGTGAAAATTTCTAAGATGGTAGAAGGTTAAAGTCTTCTTTTTCTAAATAAAAAAACTGACTGCTCTTTAGTCCACCAGTCATTAGGATGAGAAAGGGATAAATCCAGCTTTTAATTAAACTGGGGCCACCTGATTCATATTAGAGCAAGATCAAGTAGAGAAACCCTAAAGTGTAAACAGGTTTGAGAGTCACTGCATAATACAATGCTGGCCTCTTGTCATATTCACTTTTTCAACAGTTAAAAAAGAAAATCCTTCCATATAACATTTCTCTTCTACTAAAATTATCAAAACAAGACAGGCCTCCCAAGCACCAGCATTTGGTAGAAGCACTTAAGGTGATGCAAAGGCTGGGTAATCAGACATTGCACTCCCTGCTCCCACTATCAGATCACTTGAAAGTCAAGGTTAACCTGCCAGTCGTTTCAATGAAGAGTCACCCCAGGGAGTGGGTGACACTCTGACAGGAACCTCCAGATGGGGACTGAGTGCAGGCAATAGCCAAAGCAAAAGGCAAAAAAGCAAAATCTTGAGGCAAAGGTCACAAATGAGTGACCTGTGGGCGGCATCCAGGTCAGATATATTTTGTTTGCTCTGAACTGTGCTTTTTCAAATATTAAATCAATTAGTGACATTAAAAGGTCAGGAGATTTCACATAAAAATTTTAATTTCTATTTTTTTCTGGAAAAATTAGAAGATCTGGGAACAGCCCCATGACAAGAGGCTACCCCATCATCAGATCACCATAATCCCACTTTTTCTTATGGTGTCACAGTAATCCTGGGATCCTGGGTCACTTATTAGTGGTCCCATCCTAGACCATATAAGCATTTTAATGTGTCACCCCTGGTTTAAGGATCCCTCAGCTGCCAAAGGTGAGAAAAGACCAGGGGTCTGGAAGTCAGTGAGCCTCGAGAGTTACCTTTCACAACATTCAGCTGCAAGTTAGGGATCTTGAAGCCAGAAAGCTAGATGAGATGTAAAAGAACTGTCAGGACTCAAGTAGCTAGGAAAATCAAGATGGCAGCACCACAGAACACAGCAGTGAGACTAAATCCAAAGTGGCACTAAAGTGTTGTCATACCTTATGTCAGGAGTAGAAACTGCCACAAAATTCTGTCCTGCAGATGCCTTAAGCAGTGGTTTTCACTCCTCAAGGATACTACAAAGGTGCCCATATAGGGAGAGAGAGATGGGTAATAAAAGAGGGACTGAGTAGACAAGGATCCAAACCTAGCCCTCTCCACCCACAGCATCTCCCTTTATGTGTTTCATAAATTGAACTTCCTCCTAAGATTTCATTTGTTGAAAGGGTTCCATTGCTTAATACAAACAAAATAAGGGTAGGGGAGCTTAAATAAAAATATCCCATTAATAGGATAAGTTTGTCTAGATGTAGGAGTTCATAAAAGGATCACCTCATGTCAGGGAGATCAGGCCATTTACAACATTGTTATATTTCATTTAATTTGCATGACTGACATATTCTTGGAAAATTCTGTCAACTGAATATTTTAACATAAAATGAATTTTTAAAAATCAGTAGATTCTAATTTTAAAAGAAAGTGACTCTGAATTTTTTTATTTAAAAAAATAGCCATAGACAATATGTAAACAATGGGTTATGTTTCAATAAAAATTTATTTGCAAAAACAGACCACAAGCCAGATCTGGCTGTAGTTTGTCAACCCCTGCTATAGATATTTAAATCTTTCCTTCACGGTCTTTGGAAATGTAGCCTGGAGAAGTGAAGATTAAGGAACCACAATAGCTATACTGTATATCTGAAGAGGAGTCAAATGAAAAAGGCAATAAACATGATCTCTGGTTATTCATTCATTCATTCAATAAATATTAATAGAATACCTATCTATGCACTAGACATTGTACTAAGCACTATGGATACAGCACTGGACAAGACAGATAAAATCTCTGCCTTTATAGAGCTTATTACCTGTAAGAGTAAGGAGAAGAAATGGAACTGTTAAATAATTACACTAAGATAGTGGATGGAGCATAAAGCAGGGGGCTTAATCCTCGCATAGGCCTTTCAGGAAAAGCTAAATCAGTGCTGCAACCTAAAAAAAGAGCAAGCATTAGCCAAATAAGGAGGGGAGAGTGGGGATTCCAGACATAGGAAAATAAATGTGCAAAGGCAAGGAGACAAGTAACACCACTGCACATTTGATAAACTGGAAAAGATCAGTACGACATGTACAATGGTTCAAGATAGAGTAACACAAGCTAAGGTTGAAGAGGGAGATAGGAGACAAATCATAGAGGGAGGCCTGTGAGTCACTTTAAAGAGTTTGAACTTTATCCTAAGGGTAACAGAATGCCTAAGAAGGGTTTCAAACAGTGGAATGACAAGAAAACATTGTTGTTTTGGAAAGTTCACTCAGGAGGTTTTGTGGAGGCTGAAAGTAAGGAGACCAGGAGACCAGTTAAAAGGCTGTTATTATAATCCTAATAGGCTGATTATCACCTGTACTAGCTATAGATGGGGAGTGAAAGAAGTAGAGGGAGGACTTCTGCTTCCAACAGAATCCAGAGAGAATGGAGTTATTGGTAAGAACCAACACTCCCACTATAAATGGCCATAGAACCATAAAACTGTACAAAAATGGGCAACTATTTTCAGGCATTGGGACAGAGACAATATAAGACTGTGATCTCTGAGAGAAGAAAAACATAGAAGGTGACCCCAGTTGCCTGGCTCTTTGCCTAGGGACAACTTCCCAACCATAGTGTAGAGAGCTAGAATCCAAGCAGAACACAGCAGGCTCGCCAAATTAAGAAGGCACAGTCCTGAGTTTGAAGAGTTGGAATCTGCAAGGCAGGGCACCAGAACACCAGAAAGGCTTCACCTTAGGAATAGGGACCAGACCCTAGAACATGCGTTCTCAACAGGGATGTTATCATCAAAAGGGTGAAAATTAGTTCTAGGGGGGAGAAGAAGTGAAAAAAAATCTTAGATATTACACATCACATAAACAGTTATATAGTTATATCTATAATATTAAAACTTCACAGAAGAAGTGGGGAGTGGGAGTCAACAATTGGGGGGAAAAATGTCTAAAAAGTCTCCTTGGAGGGCAATGATGAAAAAAAATTGAGAAACGCTGCCCTACAAGTTATTCTAGACTTGCCCAAGAAATGCCTAAAACTAAGCCTTGACAAGATCTTCAGAGGAAAAAGAATTTGTAAGTTAAGTCCCAGTAAGTTAGAGAGTCTTAGGCAACACCTAGAGCTTTCCACGGAACCAGTCTAGCAAAGCATAATCCAAGCTTATCCAAGTTCAGGTGATCACTTGCCTTCTTAAAAAAAAATACTCATTAGAGGAAGATATTTTCAGAGGAAGATAACAGATCAAAGAATGTCTAAAATGTATCATCTACAATGTCTAGCATACAATCAAAAATTGATAGATCTGCAAAGAGAAAGGAAAATGTAATCCACAGTTAAGAAAAGGGTAATCAATAGAAACTGATTCCAAGATAGCCCAGGTGTTGGATTTACCAAAGACTAAAATAGTTATTATAAATATGTTCAAGGAATCAAGAAAAAATATGTTCAGAGAATCAAAGGAAAATATAGTCTTCATTAATAAATAAACAATAATTTCAGCAGAGAAATGGAAACTATTTTAAAAAAATTAAATCCTAGAACTAAAAAGTACAATAACTAAACGAAAGAAGTGGACAGATCTGAGAGATATTTTAGGAGTTATATATTTAGGATATTCAATAGTGGTGAATGGATATGAGGGATAAAGTAAAGAGAACTCCCCAAAATTTTGGTCAAACAACTGTATGGGTGGTAGGGCCATTTCTTGAGATAGCTAACACCAAAGGAAAAGTAGATTTACAAATGTTCATAAAGCCAAAACTAGAGGGCTACCGTGTGAAGATAATAAAGGGTTAGATGACAGGATGACATTAGAGGTATACAATATTGCAACTGATTTTGTTGCTAAGTAGGTAGTACCCTTCATAGGTACTTGACATAAACTAAATGAACTATAGAGTCTAGAGAAGAAAATAATGCTCTATGGGATAGAAGATTAGACTAAGTATCATTTAAGTTCCCTTTTATAGTTAAATTTTCTATTGTTCCCAAATTATTAAGACTCCTGCACTGTGGGGAATAAAATATAGGTATAGGCTCAATAAATAATGTGAAAAGGATGCATGGGGGTGCGGCTGGTGGGGTAGCAGTTAAGTTCATGCACTCTGCTTTGGCAGCCTGGGGTTCACATGTTTGGATCCCAGGTGTGGACCTACACACCACTCATCAAGCCATGTTTTGGTGGTGTCCCACATACAAAATAGAGGAAGACTGGTGTAGATGTTAGCTCAGGGACAATTTTCCTCAAGCAAAAAGAGGAAGATTGGCAACAGATGTTAGCTTAGGGCCAATCTTCCTCATACACACAAAAAAAAATGCATAAGGCTGAATCTACTCTTTCACTAAATGGTTCCATATGTAGAAGATGATGTGGTAGGCAGAATAATGCCCCCCACCCAAGATATCCAACTCTTAACGCCCAAACTTATAAATACGTCAGATTACATGGCAAAGAGGACTTAAAGTTGCTAACCAGCTGACTTTAAGATAGGAAGATTATCCTGGATAACCCAGGTAGGCCCAATGGAATCACAAGGGTCTTTAAAAATGAGAGAGAGAAGTAGAAAAGGAGAGTCAGAGAGAGATATGACTATGGAAGAAAGGGACCGAGAGATGTAATATCACATAGAAATGGAGGAAAGGGGCCATGAACCAAGGAATGTTGGCAGCTGCTAAAAGCTAGAAAAGTCAAGAAAATGGATTCTCCCCTAGAGTCTTCAGAAAAGAAAACGGCCCTGCCAACGCCTTGATCGTAGCCCACTGAGACCTCTACCAGACTTCTAACCTACAGAGCTGTAAGATGATGAAATCGTACTGGTTAAGCCACTAAGTTTATGGTAATATTTTATAGAGCAGCAATAGAAAGCTATTACAATTATCTAGAACTGTGCTGACTAATATAGTAGCCACTATCTATCTGTGATTAAATTAATTAAAATGAAATAAAAATTAAAATTCAGTTCCCTAGTCACAATAGCAACATTTCCAGTGCTCACTAGTCACCTATGGCTAGTGGCCACTGTACGGGACAGTACAGACAAGCACTTCTATGATCACAGAAATTTCTATTGGACAGTGCTGATCTCTTCAGTGTCTCTCCTCAATTATGCTTTAAGGCTATAACTTTGTACAGAGTTATTTTTAAAACTATACATTTCCTTTTTTTCCTAGATCAAAAGTAAAAGCTCTATGTTTCCAGGAGAAAATAAATAAAATGCCACAGATATAACTAAGTCAAAGAGGTTCTGGGCCCATTATAGGAAAGGAAATGCCATTCTGACTGTGTTGAGTCAAGCTGTGGGCTTTGCAGAAGATATTTTCATTGAGCTCAAAGGCTTTTTACTTCAGTTTTCTTCTATTTTTGTGGCTATTCCAGAAGGTTATGATTGTAAGAAATAGGAAAATTGAATAGCAAGACCATTATTGCAATTTAAAATTTGCAAAAATATAAAAGGATGCAAGTAATGACTATTGAATAAAATAATCAAAATCATTTCCTCCTCTATAACTTTTCTGGGGTTTATCATAGTACTAACATAATGAAACCTGAAGATATAAAGCAGTTAGTGTCAATGAATAAGGTCATGTTATTCATAATTATACTACTGCTGATGAATCATAACTTCTCATTTTAACATTAAGCTGTCATTTTAAATGTATGCCTTCAAATGTTTTAAAAATTGGTCTTCACTCATGTAGACAGAACTTCGTATGCACTTTGATTTGAAACCAGTGAAATTTATTTTGTTGAAAGTCTCTCTCCACCTTAGCCCCTATTCAACCTAGGGTTAAACACGTTAAACCCTATTTCTCTCCATGCACTCACCCCAAATTCTCAAGAGCTAGTCCTGATCTTCTCCAACCACATGCTTCTCCCCAAAGCTAATAAAATTTCCAGTCATCCAAGTCACTTGGAGATGAGAAATACAACAGGCAGCACAAAAGATAACAGACACAAGCTGAAAAACACATACCTGACTTAACAAAACAGTCATTGTTCAAAACCACGGACTTAAGAAAAATTCCACAGGTCAAGAACAAACAGTAAGTCTTGAAAAAAGAAAATTTGGGCAGCAAAGATCATGAATTAAAGCAGAGACCAGGCAACAAGTCCTGGATCACCAGCTGACAGCAAAGCTTCAATGTTACTGCTGTTTGCTTCGGTCCAGGAAAAAGAACCAATTCCCAAATCCCAGCAGGAATGAGGAGTGGCGGGGAGGAGAAAAAGGCCCATTGACCTTCACACACTGGTCACACTATCATCAGATCCAATACTAAAGAGAATACAGAAACCTCATCAAAGGTAAAAATTATACAAGATGGAATAATGTATTTCAGAATGGAAAATGGAGGAGAGGGTTGCTAATAATACAAAAATATTGTATTAAATCCTAAGTAAAAATATGCCTATAATCATGAAACATGGCACTGGGATTCTTTGGGACAGGAAAAAGAGGGTTTGAGATAAAGTTAGGGGAAGTGGCAGTAGATAGTCAAAAGGGAGAAGGAAAAGGCCTACTAGGAGACCTGAGCAGACTAAGCTCCAAACTGGTGAGGTGGACACCAAATTTTCTGCTGCAGCAGCTTCTAGGAATAACTTCTAGCAGCCACAGGTCTCAGGGTAGGATCAAAGACACTACAAATGAAGAATGTAGACTCCTCTGCCCCTCAGAAAGTATCCCATCTGCTTGTTGATACCTGAAAGTCATCATTTCACAGGTATAGACAAAAGGCTTAAAATAAAGTGTCCATGGTTTCTCACACAGAGAAGCTATGCAAGGAAAACTCTGCTTTCTGTTCTTGCTCATCTTTCCTAAGGAAGATCTTTATTCCCACTCAAACACAGACAAATCCATGCCTACTAAGCAGTCAGCATGCTAGGTGCTGGGGTTTCAAGAATGATTTTAAAACACAAAGTTCCTGCTTCTAAAGACAATAAAAGGAAGAGACAAGAAAATTTATGATTAAAATATGGTAAATTGAGTTCTATTAAAGAGACATGCTCAAGGTGGATGAAATTATCTTTGGACAACTGACAACAAAACTATTTAGAGAGGCCATAGAAACAAGCATAAATAATTCAGCCTCCTCTGTTTTCACGATTCTCCCTTGTTCATCCTTCCTTATCAAGTCTTTAAAAGTTGAAGTTCCTCAAGGCTCAGACTGAATGAAATACTCCTTTTTTCTTAGTTCTATACTCTCTCCCTATACCATTCCATCAGTAACATTGACTTCAAATACTATCTACAACGCTGTCACTCAAATGTGTATATTCATCTCAGACCTCTTCTCTGAACCTAAAAATAAGTATATCCAATTGCTTAATTGACATCTCCAACTGGATGTTTTACAGGTTCTTCAACTTCAAGATTTCCAACACTGAACACCAGATCTTCAAGACCATAAACGGTCACACCATCCACTCAGTGGTCCCCCTCCATTCCATAGAGCAGCAAGATTGATTTCCTCTTTACAGTTCTTCAATTGCTTCCCACTGATCATAGGATAAAACTTCAAATCCCTACACAGTCTCCTAATGCTTGAATGTCCTGCCCTTTCCAACCTCTGTAGGTTCATCGCATTCAGTCCCCTACCCCTGAACTCCAGACAGGTTGACTTTATCTCACATATTCCAATGTGCCATTCTTTGTCCTGATCCCTCTGGCCTGAAATATATCCTCCTTACTCCCTTCAGTTAATTCTTAGTTCTTCAGGGTTTGATTTAATCAGTACATCCTTAAAGACACATTCCTTATTCCCCACACTAAGTCAAAATCTCTAGAAATACAGTTCATAGCATTACAATAATTACACTTAAATAAGGACAAACATTTACTAAGCACACACTATTGGACAAAACACTATAGGCGATGGAGATTCAGCAACAGAAAAGACAGACATGTTCTCTACTCTCTTGCAGTTACATACTTGTTGTGGGGAGAGACAGACAATAAGCAGACAGACAAAAAAGCAAGATAATTTCAGATAATAATAGGTAACATGAGGACGATAAAACAGCTGATGTCATAAAGAGTGGTTGGGTCTGGAACAGGGCCAAGGGGGAAAGTACTGCCTAAGATGGATTCTTCAAAGTCTGCTTTTCCTGAAGGAATATAAGCTTCAAAGGAGAGGCTTTGTCTTACTGTTATATCCCAAGAACCTGGGATATAACAGGTGCTCAATGAACATTTAAGGAATAGATGTATGAAAGATACTGCTTTCTAAATAGGACTATTTTCCAAAATGTAAAAGAACAGGTGCAATCTCAAGAAAGTCACATTTTTATATTACAAATTACATCACCAGTATATTTTCAAAATACTTGTTGAATAGATGAATAAATGAAACAAAAATATCCACTTCCATGGGTCCCGGTCCCCAGGCCCCCAGGTATAAATAAAGTCCTTCAAGGATCAGAATCCCATTACATAATCTACCTCTCCAAGTCCTTGATTCTTGACCTCTTATCTCCACTACAGGCAAACAGACTATAGGGTACCCACACAAGTTGCTGATAACCTCTTTGTTTATCAAAGTGCTCTTGGTAAGTCAATAGTGCACTCTTATCCAAGACAGATGGTCCTTAACCTTACCAGTGAGGAGTAAGGGAAACAAACAATCCATACAGCAAACTATGTAAAATTCCATTCAGAAAATCCCAAAAGTGAGTGCTCAACAGATAGTATGTAATCAACTAGAAGGCAACTTGGAAAAACTTGTTTGTTATAAAGATTTCATGCCTTACTTAAAAGAAAGAAAACATTGATTCCCAGGCCCATTCATGTATTTCTTAAGATACAGAATGCTAAACTAGGTTATCTTGTAGGTTTGAAGCATTCATTTACTCACTCATTCATCAGTAAGCATTTACTGAGCACTGACTACTAGCCAGGCACCATGTAAGACACTATGTATGGAATTTTACAAACTAAGGAAAGAAAACTCGTGTAGCGGCAATGCTTAGCAAAATGACCGTGTTGCTTGGGAAGACGGCTGGATATCTAACCAAACTTAGATGGCAGGAGATATTTGCTATCATCTTTGCTATAAAAACATATATAGCCAAGTCTCATTATTCATGGTAGTTATGTTCTGTAAAGTCACCACAGATACTGAATTAGAGAATACTGAACCATGGCTCCTAGGGAAATACAGGGTCAGGTTCTTGAGAACCTCTGGTCGCAACATTTTTGTCAACCTATCAATACATAATCCTGCTGTATATGTGTCTCTTTTAAAGAAACCATATTTAATATCTATTGATTCACTAACAATGAACTTCCAGTGAACAGCACTATGACTCATGCCTGAGCAAACCTTATCTAATACATGTACTTTCTCTGTAAGGCACATCACAGCCTCTTGTACTTAAGAACACTAGACCGCACTTCAGCACTACACTTGAGAGTCACTTTAAATAGTGTAATCACCTCCAAAAAAGCTCAAAAATATGAAAAATGTGTCACTAAATAAACCATGGAAAAGACATTTGTCTATAGTATGAGTGAAGAGAGAAAGAACAGAAGAGAAGAAATGAAGAAAAGAGAAAAGAAAAAGAAGATATAATTCCTGGGTTTGAAACCTGGCTCTACCACTTAGTAGCTGTGCGTTCTTAGGAAAGTTATTTTATGGTTCCATGCCTCAGTTTCCCCTTCTCTGAAATGAAGATACTACTTCATGGGTTTGTAGTGAAGATTAAAAGAGTTAATACAAATACAGTGTTTGGTGCAGTGCCTGGCACATAGTAAGCACTATGTAAGTGTTAGCTATCAAAATAAACAAACATTAAGCAATGGGCCATTATCTTAAACTTTCAGTAAAAATCTGTGATGGGTACCGAATGGGTATTCAGTAGCTGCTGCTTTCTTTTACCTTTCTCCCTCTTCTCCCTTTCCTTCCCCACCCCTCTTCTTCTTCCTCATTGCCTCCTTCTTTCCTATACCTCAGACTCCCTGGAGGCCCAGACAGGATGATGGGAGGTCCCCGCCCTCAAAGAGTTTGCTGACCTAGAGGCAAGAACCTCTCATTCCAGAATTAAGATGGCACTTCCTTCAAGTGCAGACTGGACAGCTTCTGGAATGAACCCCTCCCTGCTGTACACCCAACGGCTGCTGCCAAGGACAAACCAACCATCTGCAAGCAGAAGGAGACTTCTGAAGCTCTGCAACAACTGCCCCTTTCCATGCCAGCATGGGACTAGACAGTCACCATCTTGCCAGCAAGACTTCAGTTTTCAGTGGGTCACCAAAGAAGTGAGGCTCAGACAAAGTAAAGAGAGAGAGATGAGGAGTCAGATGAGAACTGACAATGCCAAAGCTGGGGCCTTTTCAAAGCAAACATCCCACATGCATATTCTAACTGGAAGATGTGGAGAGGAAGTTTGGGCCAGAGCCCATGAGAAGGGAAGAGATACAATGGCCACTGCACAAACAAAAGTTCCTTAGGTTGGGGATGGGGAAGGGGTTGGGAGCAGAGACACTTAAGCCAGCCCCGAGTGGCAGAGCTTTAGCTGACAAAATGAAAATCCTCTCCTGCCAAGGTTGCCAAGGAACGCACTCACAAGGCCAAGAGTATGTTATTCAGAAGGTCTTCCAAGTGAAATGTGTGTGGCACATTTTGAGGCTGGCAGAAGCCCTGCCTCAGATCTTCTCTTTGGAGCTTCCTCATCTTTCTGATCAGGACAAGAGGCCCTTTTTCATGGTTTTCATAGTATTTGCTTCCAGTTAGATACATTTAAACTTCCAAATTAAGCTGAAAAATGCTTTGAAAATATACTGTCTTCATTGATAAAGATAGTTTGGGATATAGAAAACAGCAAATACTTATCAGATTTGACATATCTAACGACTACAAACTACATTTGATAGCTACATTGGCCATTAGTCCTTGTATTATCAGATCTGTCTCCAATTACAATAATCACTCCCCCTTTCAAGGATCTATGCTGCAGGCATCACACTAGACACTTCCTGAATTTATTTCATTTAATCTTCCCCCAAATCCCTAGGAGGTTGATGTTATAAGCCTTCCCCATTCTACAGCTAAGAAAGCTGTGTGGAAAGTAATTTGCCAAAAATCATGAGGAAAGTAAGTGGCTGAGCAAGGACCCAAACCCAAGTCAGTCTGACTTTAATATCTATATTCTTTCTACTACATTGTATATAACCAGGTAATTGTATAGTCTGAACTCAATGGAATACAAACTTGAAATGGTTTTATTTACTCCAGTGTCTCCTGCCAGTTATGTTACAATGAATTATACTTTACTGTCTCTTAACAATATCTGGGCAGATTCCACAACTTTCCAATCACTTTCAGTTATTAGAAGAGTCTCATTCCAGTGTTTAAGACTCACACTTATTTATTTTTTAAATTCCAGTTTCACATCCAGTTTAAAGGACTTCTTCCATCTCCCCAGAGCCAGAACAGCTTCAGGCCAGGACTTAGAGACAGCAGGGACCCTAGTCTGCTCTTCTCCTCTCCCCACCCTTCGGGTAGAGAGGAAATGTGCTCAATGCCCAGTGTAGCTTCCCCCTCTTCCATCTTCTTGGCCTTAAGTCTGCTAGTTCGTTGGAGCAGGGAGGGTGAAGTCTGAGAGGTGACAGGGGTTGACTTATCAGACCTGCTGTCTGTGAGAGGTGGGGAGCTATTTGCATTTCCTCTCTAGCTGGGTCTGATTCTCTCTGCTGCTCATGGTCTTCACTAACTTGGCGATTTCTATCTAGAAGGTGCATGTGGTTTTCTTGGAGAGATGCTCTGCTTCACTCTATCTCTGTCCATGACTGAGAATGCCCTCAGAGCAGGTGGCAACTGTGTTTCCATCTTGTCTCTCATAGTGGTCTATGCCCCCAACCATCTCACCAAATGGGGCATCTCCTAACTAGACATCACCCAAACAGTCTCAAAACTCATGCCTCCCATTCTGCATTCTATGCTTCTTCTATGGAGCCATAGGAACCATGAAAACTCTCTTCCAGGCCTTCCATGTAGGGTGGGGGATCTCCTCTTTCCTCTCAGACATCTTACCCTACAGTCCCTTCTCTATTGGCTTTGATGGATTATCAGAACCAAGCAAGAAGCAGACACCAATTTCCAAGTTCACATATGTGGCAACACCTCAGGGACCCATGTCAGTCTCTCTCCTTCCTTCACCACTCTTAGCTTCACTCCATGCTAATGACTGGACCAAGCAGGACCTCTGCTGCCTCCTCTCATCCAACATCTAGCCAAGAGTGAGAAGTCAGTCTCCTGTGACACCCTAGGCTCTTGTCCAGCAGTCCACCCTTCATGGAGCTTTGAGGTAAGCAGGAAGGCCTTGTGGGAAGAGAGGGAAACATTGTACCATTTGGACATTTGGTCAGCAACTCACAACTGTAACAATGTCTTCTTTTTCCTCTCTATCCCATATCTTCTTTTATCAGTTGGGAAGGTATGGGGGAGAAGTGAGGTGATAGTTTGGAATAGTAAGAACAGTTTGGCTACCTCTTACTGAGCCCTGGGGGAAGTGTCTGACCCCAATTATCTTCAGGTCACTTTAAAATAGGGGGTGCTTGATGCCTCTTTGGCCTCATCTTGAGCCCCAGTCACCAATTCCAAGGTAACAGGAAAGTTCCTCTCAATACATTGCAACATATTCGTCCAATTGCCCCATAAGTACCATGTCTTTCAAATTTTGGGTGAACTTAGTGGAGTACAAAAACGAAGCTGTGATAATTTCAAAAGATGTTGAAAGTCTAGTACTTGGTGAAAAACACATTTTAATTTTGTCAATTTGTCAGTGGAGTCAGAAGAATATCACTCAAATTGAAACTGATGAAGAGAAATGTCCCTACTGTCCATGGAAAGTGGCAGTTCCAAATAAAAGCCAGCCATCAAAAAGCCAAATTGGCCACACAAAAGGCTTCCTTGGCCCTCATTTACCAGGGGTGGCATACTGGTGGCCAGGGGCCAAAAATTGCCAACAGGCATTTGTTTGAGCCACACAGCATTTTTTAAAATTTGAAATAATCACAAATTCATCAGACAGTTTCATGCAAAACTCCATATTTCCCACTTTACTTGGAATATGGATGAAGGGCAACACCGGCCATGCCTGCCTCCCCACACAGTGACAGATGCAGAAGCTGAGTGGAGGCTTTCCCCTGTAGCCTGGGAAGGAACTTGCCAGTTCGTTACCAGCGCTCTTCATTCATCTGTGCTATCCTGGCCCCCATAGATATTCGTTTGTTATCCCTGTTGTAGCACTTCTCCTTTGCCCACTCCCTCTGCAAATGCTTTTTTTTTTTTCCTCAATTATTCTTGCATCAAAACTTTATAATCAAATAAGTTCTACTCATATTTTCCCTTAATATCTTCCTCAGTCTCTATTCTCTGCCAGAATTTCTATCTCCCAAGAGTTTAAACCTCTCCTGTACAGAGAGCACAGAAGACCCTGACTCCATACTTTGCTGGTTGCAGGGGCGTCAAGCCTCTACTCTCCCCTTCTCTGGTGTTCTAGCTCACAGAACCACCTACTAAAGGAGATATCCAGAGGAAGAATGTCCCTTCTCCTGCCAAATAAACCCAGCCCTACTTGTGCCCTGGGTCCAGATCCTATCCGCCTTCTCCAATATCATGGCCCTGCTCACTCTTACATCTAACCTGCCTCCTTCCACTCTCTCACCTAGTGTGTACAAATCTTCCGTGCCCGGTAACAGAGTTACTTGACTGGACTGCCTGTTCAACTTACTATTCATTATCTTCCTTCCATTAACTACCACATTTTTCAATATGGCTGCATTTCCTCACCACTCTCCTCTTCCTGAATTCTCTGCAATGTGACTTTCCATGCTTTCCAACCAACCACACACTCACAGTGCTGATATGTGTTATTAAAGATCAGGAATGCCAAGTTTCCAAAAGGCCCTTCTCCTTGACTTCTCTGAGCTATATGGTTTTATGGGTCAAGCCATGCTTCTCAAAATTTTTGCCCCAGTGACATGAATCTATCCCGGATCTCCCACCTCTGATGGCTCCTTCTCGTGTTCTTAACAGGTTCTTCTCTGTCTCCTTCCTTCCCTCAATCCACTTTTTTTTAACCTTGTTTAGGCCAAGTCTCACTACTAAATGAACAGCAATCCTAACTGTGGAGTATGGTAAATACTCACAGGCTATGGAAGGCTCACCCTTTATTAAGAATTACAGCTTTATTCAGGATATTCCTATCATTCATTTACAAGCAAGTCTGCAATCTTATACTTCTACTGAAAGCCTACAGCAATCCAGCCAGACCAGACCATTCATTTGATGTTTAAAGCTTGTCCTAGGTTCATTCCTGCCTTTATCATTGTCATTCTTACTACTGGAATGTCTTCTTTCTCAATCGTATTGCACCTAGCTCTTAAGATTCAGCTCAAGATCCATTTCCCAGAGACAACTCCAACCACAGAGACATTGCCCTTATCCAAAATTAAAGGACTTATTAATAGTATCACTGTCTTGCAGTTAATCATATGTAATTGTGTGTTTTAATAAAGCCCAGCTCCTTCACTGGTTTCCAAAGGAAACCCACTGAAAAATTTTCATTGTGATTTCTATGATTTTACTGATATTTGTAGAGTAATGAGAAAGGGTCACATTGCACAGAACACAGCATTTCACATGAAAAAAATCCCCATTTTGCTTGCCTTTCCATGAAAGCCACCTCTCATACCCCTGTCAATGACCCTCTTAACCCTCCTGGATTTTAAGTTCCTTCCTTCAGAAACCTGAGGACCAGTCAAGCCTTGGAGGCTAAGTCCTATCCAATCTTATCAAAGCATCATCTCAAGAAACACATTTTTCCTAGCAGAGGAATTCTCATACCAGTTACCAAGATTACTCTACTTTGTTTTTTAACTTACATTATTGTTCAAATGTAGTTCTTGAGTCCTCAATTAAATTATAAACACCTTGAGGAATACTAGTAATACCAATAACAGCAGTATAGTCAATACTCTGAAACCCCCAGAACAGCGTTATTCACAAAGTCTGTAAACATTTCTTGAATGTACAAAGGAGGTGACACAAAAAGAAACATCAGTATAGCAGATTGAATGGTGGTCCCCCAAAATTTTTGTATACATTCTGCCCCCAGAACGTATAAGTGAGACCTTATTTGGAAAAAGGGCCTTTGCAGGTATAATTAGGTTAGGGATTTTGAGATGACATCAACCTGGATTACCTGATGGGCCGTAAATTTAATGTGTTCTTATGAGACTGAAGAGAACACAGAACACAAAGGAGAAGGCCATAAAAAGATGGATATAGAGGGGCTGGCCCCATGGCTGAGTGGTGAAGTTCGTGCACTCCACTGCCATGGCCCGGGGTTCCCTGGTTCAGATCCTGGGCATGGACCTACAGGCCGCTCATCAAACCATGCTGTGGCAGCGTCCCACATAGAAGAACTAGAATGACCTACAACCAGGATACACAACTATGTACTGGAGCTTTGGGGAGAAAAAAAGAGAAAGATTGGCAACACATGTTAGCTCAGAGTCCATCTTCAAAAAAAAAAACGATAGATGTAGAGTGTAGAGACTGGGAGTTATGCAGCCACAAGCCAAGGAATGCCTGGTGCCACTAGAAGCTGGTAGAGGCAAGAGGATTCTCCTCTAGAGCCTCCGGAGGACGCGCAGCCCTGCAGATACCTTGATTTTGGACTTCTGCCCTCCAGAATCATGAAGGAATAAATTTCTGTTATTTTAAGTTACCAACTTTGTGGTACTTTGTTATGGCAGCTCTAGGAAACTAATACAACCAGCTTCTGTAGATTTGTTCTTCCATTAGGAAAATATTCCCCAAGAGGCGATTATATACAAAACAGACACTTTAGACATTTTAATATGTAAAGACGTCTTACACACGGATGTTGCCTTGGAGAAGTTCATATTCCTAAAACAATTCTGGTTACCTCCTGGATTTGGGGGTCTCAGTTGCTAGCAGGACATTTTATTTTGCGTTTCATAAAAGACCACAGATGTAGTCATATCTTTATATCATGAGCACAGGAAGTCACAATGTAGCTCTAGAAACACAGGTGGGGAGAGGACTCTAAGCCAGCCTTTCCTAATTCCTGCAATTATCAGGAAAGACCATGAGAGTCTGAACAAGTTAACAACTACAGCATCCAAAAGAGCTGGGCACACATCACTCCCCCTGCATTAGACATGTAAACCTTGTGTCACAGTTCAAATGGGGTTGCAGGAAGATGTCAAAAAAGAGCACCTGTGGCTACAGATCTGAGACAAAACCAGCAGAGGACAGTTCTCCAAAGTGTCACACACTGATAGGAAAAACTAACCACCCCTTGTTTGGGATAATGATAGTAGGTGTATGAGCTGCCAGCAGATTTCCTGGACCAAACTTGGCACAAAAGAAAGCAGGCAGCTGGGAATGAATAACAAATCACATGTACAAGCCATATTTTCAGAAAGCTGAAGGCAAAGGAGTGAAGATGAAAGTAAAAGCTAAAAAAACCGTACTCACACACAAAAGGACATAAGGACAGTTGTTAGCCTGGAGCACAGCATTGGTCCCCCTCCCCTACAAACTTTGAACAAATAGCTGATCCAAAAAGAACATGCCTCATTTAAAGATGACTATAAAAAAGAGAAAGTAAATTATACAAAAGCCACAAAAGGAGAAAAAAAAAGAAGAAGAACAGGGAAAAAAAAGGTGGCACACAAAATTATTGCCACAGCACAGATAAAAATTGTGGGCAAGTATAACACCATGAAACCAAAACTAAGCAAATGCCTCTATAAAACAAAAATTCAATGTAAATATACAAGTGTTCAAGTAAAATAAAGCAAGGCAATAGAAAAAGATGCCTGGGTATTGGCAGGGTTCATAAATAGAAGAGAAAAATAAAACCATCAGAGAAATGAAAATCATTATTAGAAAGAGCCCACGAGACTAAATACTGCTGAAAACAAAGTAAGGATCATAAAGGACACAAAAGAGAAAAGTGAGCAGAACGAAATTTAAATGACTGAGTTAAAAATGAGTATAGCAAAAATAAAATTTTTTTAAAAATGATCACAGCAAAAATGATACATATGAAGTCACAAAATGGAATCAAACATATGCATAACTAGTGTCCCCAAAGAACATAATCTAAACAATGGAAAAGGATTCAGTCTACTTTTTTTTCCCTGCCTAGAGAAAAATCCTCAACGAAATACATTAAGACCAAGTATTTTATATCCAGTAAGACAGTTGTTGGAGTATAATGACACCTGATAAACATTTTTTGAGCATGAAAGAACTGAAGAATTTGGTTCCCTCCCTCGCCTTCAGCATCCCAGGAAGAAACTGGTAGTACATTAACTTCAGCTGATCAAGAAAAGTATGAAAAAACTCTGGCAAAAATAACAAATAGTAGAACTGAATTCACTATACTAGACCAAAACAAATATAGAGATCATAATCAGAGGACAGAATGAATATTTTATAAGGCTGACATGTAGCAATGCATAATTAACAAAAGTTGCGAGAACAAGGGGGTAAGAAAGTTGGTGGTAATATACTTCTGCTGATTTCCTTATCTGATAGAGGCAAGGGTAGCAGACACCAGCGGGGGCCTACATAAATCCTTCCCTGCTTCTTCGTTGGTAGAGCTGGGAGGGGGTTCTCCTCAGCTCCACAGCATGATGCTTGATTAGTCTAAGCCAGTCTTGGTAAATCTATTTCCTTTAACAATAATTGGTTTTAGCATGAACATGTGATTCAACTCTAGCCAATGAAACATGAGGGGACCTTTGTTTCCTTGTTCTTATGAAGAAAAGTGAGAAGAAGGCAAAACAGCACTTTCTTCCGTCTCCTGCCACACCTACACAGCAAATTCATGCCTGTAAATGGAACTAAGAGACAACCATGAAGACAAAAAGCCTACATGCTGAGGATGGCAAAGTGGGAAGATGGAAAAACCTGGGTCCTGATGACATTGTTGAGATACTAACTATCCTACCTCTGGACTTCTTGTTAGTGAGATAGCAAATGTATTGATTAAGCAACCATTAGATGGGTTTTGAGTTACTTACTGATGAAAACGTTCTAACTGATATACTAGAGGTCAAAAGAGATCATTTAAAACTGATAAGTCCACTTCTCGGCAGCCCGGAGTTCGCCGCTTCGGATCCCAGGTGCGGACATGGCACCACTTGGCACGCCATGCTGTGGTAGTCGTCCCACGTATAAAGTAGAGGAAGATGGGCACGATGTTAGCTCAGGGCTAGTCTTCCTCAGCAAAAAGAGGAAGATTGGCAGTAGTTGGCTCAGGGCTAATCTTCCTTAAAAAAAAAAAAACTGATAAGTCAAGCATTAGAATTACAGGTATATTTAAATGCAAAGAGATACACACAAAGAAATATAATACCATCAATTTTTAGGTGGGGGTCTTAGGAAGAAGTGAAAACTGCCGAGTCCATTAGTGCTCATAGTAAGGAACAGAGAGAACTACACAAAGATACAGTCATAAAGGTGACCACTAGAACAAATGTACCAATCTTCCAAATGATCAGAAAATACACACATACCCAACAAAGCAGAAATATAGTTTATATTGTGAATTTAATAACAAAAAAGCAATAAGATATGATGACAGAACTAAAACCAAACATTTATTTCAATAAATGTACCTGGCCTAAACATACCTATTAAAAGATAAGGCTCCTAGACTAAATCTAAAAGCAAAATCCAATCATCTGCTGCATAAGAGAGGAGCACCTGAGCTTCAGAAAGGCTGAAAACAAAAGGAAGGGCAAAGTCTATAATAGGCAGTAGCAAACCTAAAGAAACAAGGGTCATGAAATTAATGTCACATGAGTCTGAATGCAGAGTAAAATGCATTAAAGAAAAAAGAAAGACATTTTATAATGTTACAGAATACAATTCAAAATGGAGAGTGTTATGAATATCTAAGTACCCAATAATATAGCATCACTATCCATAAAGAAAAACTTACAGAAAATACAAGTTTTAAACTAGAAAATAAAATCAAGTGACAGGAAACTGCAATTCTTTTCTTTCAGTACATGACAGAACAGGCAGACAAAATATATCTCAGAATATAGAAAAGGTAAATAAAATAAAGTATTGCTAAGTGACATACTCTGAAAATAGAGAATACACTTTCTTTCCAAGCTCCCCTGGTAAATTCACAAAACTGAATATTTGGAAACAAAGAAAACTTCAGCAAATTCCAAAAAAGGAGAAACAATTTGGACACCTATGACAATAATGCAGTAAAACTTAAAAATAATGAAACTATAAAATCAAAAAACTCTACCATCAGGATATTTTAAATTGTTAACTTTTGCATTAAAGATGAAATCAAAATTGAAAATGCAGGGTATTTGGAAGATAATGGTAAAGAACTATATAGATTTTAAAAACTATATAGAAAAACAAGATAACTATACTCTCTAAGGGATATAGATAAAAATATTAAGAAACAAGGAAGAATGAAAGAGATGATTTAAGCATTCAACTTAAGAAGCTAAAATAAAAGGGAAGAAGGGAAGACAGAAGGAAGAAATTAATAAAAAATAAAAATTGAAATTAATGAATTAGAAATACAGAACATGGAAGAATTAATAAGTAAATCCAAATTCTTGGGTAGAATACATAAGAAAACCTTTAATTTGCCTAATTTTTTTAATGAGGAGGAAAGAAACAATCATAAGAAAAATCGGAAACAGAAGAAATTAAAAGAATCCTAAAACACGACTTTGTTCATTCAACGTGAGTAAATTTAAGAACTAAGATGAAACAGATTATTTTCTAAGAAATCTCACCCTAGATGGGAATGAAAATTTAACAGATATTTAATGGATATTGATCCGTTAAAAAAGTGGGACAAACTGTCAGATATTTACTCCTACCAAAATAGATCAACCCACATTTAGTTTCACAAGGGGAATCCTGCCAAATCCTTAACAGATAACCCCAATGCCATTCAAAGTGTTTCAGAACATAAAAAAGAAGGAAAGCCTCAAAATTATGTTTATGAAGATTTAAAATCACAATAAAGATATCACAGAAAAAAGAAAACTACAGCCCAAATTCATTTATGAATATTGATGAAAAAATCCTAGATGAATATTTATAAACAAAATCTAGGGTTACATTAAACTTAAGTGGAGTTTACTCCCAAAATAAAAGGATAATTCTATAACAAAAAATTGATTAATATAATTTTCCATATTAATAAGAAAAAAGAAAATTAAATAGCCATCTCCATAGATTATCATAAAGCTTTTGCTAAAATTCAGTCTTTTTTGACAAAAATTCTTACTATATACTATACTAAGAATAGATGGATTCTCCCTAAATATGACAAAATATCTCTATTGCTTCTCAAAAGCTAGCATATCGTGCTTAATGAAAATACTATTAGTATTCTTGTTAAAGTCATGTCAAAGACAAGGATGTCCACTATAACCATTAGTTTTTTGGAGGTCCTGGATAACATTGGACAATAAAAAATAATTAAGTATAAATTTTAAAAGGTAAAATTATCATTACTTTCAGACAGTATAATTATTTACCTGGACAATACAAGAGAATCAACTCAAAAACTATAATCAATAAGAATATTCACTAAAGTGGATGAATTTAAACACAATATAGTGACATCACTACTCTATATATACAAGCAACACTGATAAGAGATATAAAGGAAGAGTAGATTGCACTTAAAATAGCACCCAAAATGGCTAGGAAAATGTATAACCAGAAATACATACAATCTACATGAAGAAAACTTTTAAGTGTTACTGAAGGACACACAAGAATTTAACAAATGAAAAGTGGAGCATGTTCACAGATAAGAAAACTCAGCATATTAAAGATGTCAGTTCTCCCTAAGTTTTTATCTATGAACTTAACATTATCTCACACACACACACTACTAGCACTGTTTGAAACCAGACAAATTGATTCCAAAGTTCACAGGAAAAATAAACAAAAAAAGAGTAACCAGGAACATTCTGAAAAAGAATACAAAATGATCAGGAATTAGCATTGCAAAATATTAAAACCTACATAAAGCTAAAATATTTAAAATGATAAGTTGGGGCCAGCCTGGTGGCATAGTGGCTAAGTTTGCATGCTCTGCTTCAGTGTCCAGAGGTTCACAGGTTCGGATCCCGGGCGCAGATCTACACACTGCTCATCAAGCCATGCTGTGGTAGCATCCCACATACAAAAAATAGAGGAAGATGGGCACATATGTTAGCTCATGGCCAATCTTCCTTGGCAAATAAATAAATAAATAAATAAACAAATAAAATGATGAGTTAAACTGGTTTGTAAATAGACAAAAAGATCAACGAAACAATAGAAAGTCCAGAAATAGATTCAAATACAGTTAGAAATTTTACATGTGATAAATGAATTTGATCCCATGGCAAAAAGTGAATTATTCATTAAGTAGCATAAAAACAAAAAACCTGAAAGCTAAACGGGAAAAAATTAAGTTAGATCCCCACATCACACCTTACACCAAAATAAACCCCAGACAGATCAAAGATTTAAATGTAAAAACAATTAAAGTATTAGAAGAAAACAAGAATATTTTTAAAACATAATAGTTGTGATAGATTTTCTAATTATGTCACAGAATTTAGAATCCATATAAGACTGATAAATTTGACTAATAAAAATAGAGATAAAAACTCTTCATAACAAAAGACAAAAACACAAAGTCAATAGTCAAATCACTAGGAAACTAAGAAAAACATTTACAATCATAAAACACTGGTGTAACTTCATAAATTCATTAAGAACTCTCACAAATCAATAAGAAACAAACAATAATATCTTTAAAAGAGACAAAAGATATGAACAGACAGTTCACAGAAAATACAAATGGCTCTTAACCTTAGGAAAACATGCTCAACATCATTCATGATAGAAATGAAAACTAAAACAGGATCCCATTTCCCTCCCTCAGTTTACTCAAGATCATAAGGTTTGGTACACACTGTGGCAACAAGGGAATAGGGAAATAGACACAATTACATATTGCTGCTGGGAGTGTACGATTTCTACAGAGAACAGTCTACATATTCGCACATACTTTGTAACACAAAAATTCCCCTTCCAGAAATTTTTCTATAGATTGACCAAATGATCTACATACAAGGGTATTCACTGTTATACTGCTTGAAATAGCAAAAATTTGGAAAAGCCTAAATGCCTGTGTATAATATACTAAGTAAATTATGGTACATCCATAAGGTAGAACATGAAGCTATTAAAAAGAATGAAATGCTCTTTATCAGCAAATATGGAACAGCCTCCAAGATGAGTGTCAGAAGAGCAAAACAAAGTGCAGAACAAAATGTATAGTAAGCTACCATTTAACTACAAAGAAAAAGAATTTGCTCTTTCCAGAAGGATACACAAGACACTAATAGCAGGGGGTGCCTCTGAGAACAGGGTGCCTCTGTGGAGAGTAACCCAGCGGCTTACAGCAAGAGTAAGAGGGAAACTTAATTTCACTACACATTCTTTTTGAGTGGTGTTCCTCTTGCATATATTGTCCCAAAAACTATAAAAATTTTAAAGCCTTTTTTATATGCTTCCTTTTATCTGACTAATGTGTCTTCTCAAATTCTCAACAAACATGCACTTAGCATCTATTCTTCCAGAGAGGGTGTCACCTTTGTGGGTATTCTTGGTTTGTTCCAGGGATAGGCAGGATAAATTCTGCCCTTAGGGGTATCAATGTTTCAATTTTCAGTGTGATTACGATCTCTAGGAGAAAAAAAATAGACAACACTGACTCTTTTTAAAAGCCCTTTAAATCATTTCTGTTCCTAAGCAAATCTGTTATCAAACATCAAAAGGTTTTTTTTCTAATTTTACATCCAAAGATAAACCGTTTTTCAGAGGCATTTCTTATTTTACTAAAAACAAAACAAAAATCAAGATTCCCAAAGTTTTGTGGGATGTAGCTGTATCAGGGTACGAAGGGAATGTCTCTTTCTTCAAACAAAGGAAAAGAAAGATTTTGTTCACATTTTGTTTGAATCTCTTTCTTCTTTAGAACTGCTATGCCAAGTTTCAACCTGAAAATATGTGCTTGTATTGGATGTGCTGACAGACCTTTATCTAGAGAAATGTGAATCTAATGCAACAATTCTTAGCCAGGTGTGTTACTTTATTCATTATTTTAAAGTATACACAAGCATTTTGTAAGGAAGTTTGTACCCTTAGTAACACTAATTCAAGGTGATATAAAAGTTTATTTAGGTCATCAAGTCTTACACATCAGAGACTACAACACTATAGTATCCAGCCACGTAGATCTGACTTTAATGAGATGTGAGTATATTTATTAAAGTCTCAATAAACTCACAAAACTGCTTTAAGCACAACATTGTTAATGAAAGGACAAAAAGTTCAGAAAATACATTCATTTCAGTCCTGTCTACTTCTGAGACTTCCTTCCTCTTCAGAACATCTTCTGTTTCCAACTGTTTTTTCCAGTGGGAGGAATTGAAGCTGTAATGCCAGCTTTGGGTATTTTGTGACACTGAAAATTTTAAGATACTATGCTAATAGTTGCTATATTGCATTATCTACTAAAATAGATCTCCTATGATCAGTTTATTTTAGAAATAAGACTTTTTATCACAAGACTATTTCCCACTCCTGTCCACCTCCACTTTCTTAAAACTAATAGAAAAGTCTTGTCAAGGTGTTGCGTGTGTTTCATTCTAACCATCCTCTTCTCCAGTTGCAGCCCTAACTTAGCATTTTATTGGAATTGCTTCAATATGGAATCACTTCCGAACTATCACGGCAACGTAGCACTCATACCAAAGCTATCTGGTCAAATCGCATTGCTCCTCTGCTCAGAGTTCTCAAATTGCTGTGCATCTCTCTCAGAGTCAGAGCCGACGTTCTTAGGATGATCCACCAGTCCCCAGCTACATTCAGACCTCACCTCCCCCACTCCCTCCTTCTGTTCCAGTCACCCGGGCCTCCTTGCTGAAGTGCAATGTTCCCACTTCAGAACCTCTGTACTGTTCCCTCTGCTTGGACACTCTTATCTAGAGAAACATAGTGCCTTCAAGGCTTTGCTCAAGATTCACTTCTCAGTGAATCTTTCCTTGACCACCCTATTCAAAATTGCAACAACTGCCCTTACTCTAGCAGTCCTTTTCTTCCCTTGCTTTATTTTTCTGCATATAACATCACTTCCAAACATACTATAAAATTAACTTATCTATTTAGCTTATTGACCATATTTCCAGTCTAGAATGGAAACTCCATTGGGGCATGGATTTTTCCTTTACTGCTGTATCCCCAGTACCTAGAACACTGTTAGCCACATGGTAGATGCCAGGGCTGCTGCATAGAACTGGGCAGACACAACCCCAGAGGGCACATTCACATGGTCTTAAGTGGTACAACAGTGCAGCCCTGTGAAGGCACTCAGTATTTAACTACCTGGTTTGTGATCTGAAATACAACAGCTTTCACAAACGATCTCAGAGGCCTGTGAAGCTTTATTTTTGCCTCCCTTTTGCTTTTATGGTTTTGTTTTTACATAGTAAGCTAGTATTGGATATTGCACAGAAAGACAATTATTTGATTCTATAAAAGCAGAACTCTTCATCTATTTCACCTGAATCTGTAAGAATTCCTCTAAACCATGAGATCTGATAGGACCTATTTTACTGCCAGATTCTCTGAAAACCACATTAGTGAACTATCGCTGTAGCTAAAACTGTGCAGTCACAAGTTTTAAATTTTTCCTCAAATTCAAATAAATGTGAAAATAGGTCTTCAGAGAGACTCTACAGGCAAAATAACTGATAATTAGGAAATAATCTAAAATGCTAACCTTTCATATATTCCATAAATACAAACCAAGGAAAAGTTGGCAAGAATTTTCTTTTTTTTCCCCAATTTTTGGAAATGAGTTGCAGATTTTTCACACGATTCTTCATTCATTCCAAGCACTAGAATTACTTGGAAGAATATTCTTTTAAATGTAAGCCATTACAACAAAAGTCAAATTGATAGGTTCCCTGTTGCAGCTGCCAAACCTTAGCTAAGCCATTTGTTTTTCTTTTGTTTTGCATAATTCACACGGATTTGACAATACAATGGTTAGTTCTGTAGTGAAGAGTACTATCCTGAGAGAGGATATTCTTCTTGACAAGTTAAGAGCTGAATAGGATTACAAACGCCACTTTACACTGTAGTACTTACAGTTTACAATGAAACATTAGAAATATTGAAAAAGGAGTTATATCCAATCCCTTAGATGTACTTGCACATGCTTTTCATACACACACGCACACACACACACTCACACTTTAGTCTGTATGTACTCTAAATCTTATGCTTATTATAATTGTATTACTAATAGTTCCAGCCACCATAATGCTAAGTACAACACAGAAATTGAGAATAAATAAATAAAAATTAAGAATAAATATTTGTATCACTGTTGACAAAAAGATTTAAGATTATCAACCACAGGGAAGAAAGCTACACTAAAGTATACTTTTTTTTTAATTACACTTTTTATTTTGAGATAATTGTAGTTCACATGCAGTAATAAGTAAGAATACAGGGAGATCCATGTACCTCTTACCCAGTTTTCCCCAATGTAACATCTTACAAAACTATAGTACAATATCAAAACCAGGATGCTGCCATTGATACAGTTAGGATACAGAACACTTCCCTCATCTTGCCCTTTTACAACTACACTCACTCCTCCTCCCACCCCACCCCCTATCCCTACCATCTGTTCCTTTAAATCCTAGCAACCACTAATATCTTCTCCATTTCTATGATTTGCTATTTAAAGAACATTATATAAACAAAATCATACAGTATATAACCTTAAGATTGGCTTTTTTCTCCAGGTCAGTGCCTGTAGCAATAGTCTGTTCCTTTTTATTGCTGAGTAGTATTCCGTTATACGGATATACCACAGTTTGTTTAACCATTCATCCATTGAAGGACATCTGGGTTGTTTCCAGTTTTTGGCTATTGCAAATAAAGCTGCTAGGAACATTAGTGTATAGGCTTTTGTATGAACATAACTCTTCATTTCTCTGGAATAAATGCCATGGAATACAATTGCTGGATTGCATGGTAGTTGCATATTTTGTTTTTTAAGAAATTGCCAAACTCTTCTCCACAGTGGCTGTGACAGTTTACATTCTCACCAACAATGCATGAGAGCTCCAGTTTCTCTGCATCCTTGCCAACAGTTAGTGTTGTCATTATTTTTTATCTTAGCCATTGTGATAGGTGTATAGTGATAACTCGTGGTTTTAATTTGCATTTCCCTAATGAACAATGATGCACATCTTTCCAGGCGCTTATCTGTCATCTATACATCTTATTCAGTAAAATGTCTCATCTTGTCTTTTGTCCAAGTTCTAATTGGATTGTTTGCTTTCTAACTGTTGAGTTTTGACAGTTTACATGTTCTAGATACTAGTACTTTGTCAGATACGTGATTGCAAATATTTTCTCTCAATCTGTATCTTGCCTTTTCAACCTCTTAATGGGGTCTTCCATAGAGCAAAAGTTTTCAAGTCTGATTTAGTCCAAGTTATCACTTTTTCTTTTTAAGGATCGTGTTCTTGGTGTCAAGTCTAAGAACTCTTTGCCTAGCCCTAGATCCTAAATATTTTTTCCTAAAAGTTTTATAGTTTTACATTTTACATTTAAGTCCATGATCCATTATGAGTTAATTTTCACATAAAGTGTGAAACTTAGGTCAAGGGTCGTATTTTGCTGATGGTGTCCAAATGCGCCAGCATCATTTGTTGAAAAGGCTAGCTTTCCTTCCTCGTATTGCTTTAACATCTTTGTGGAAAATCAGTTGAACACATTACATGGATCTATTTCTAAGTTCCCTGTTCTGCTCCATTGATCTGCTCCACCAATACCACACAGTCTTGATTACTGTACCGCTATAGTAAAGCTTGAAATCAAAAGACTGATTCTTCCCACTTTATTCTGATCTCAGGGGAAAAGCATTCAGTTTTTAACCATTAAGTAAAATGTTAGCTGTAAGTTAGCATCTTGTAGATGCTCATTATCAAACTGAGGAAGCTCTCCTATATTCCTATCTTTCTGAGAGTTTTAATCATGAATGGATGCTGAATTTTGTCAAATGTTTGTCCTGCATCAATTGATATAATCATGTGATTTTTCTTCTTTAGTCTGTTAATATGATGGATTACATTGATTGATTTTCAAATATTGAAGCAGCCTTGCATCCCTGGACTAGACCCCTCTTGGTTATGGTATAGGGTTCTTTTTCTACATTGCTGAATTCTATTTGCTAATATTTCATTAAGGGTTTTTGTTTCTATATTCATAGGTTTGCTATGTCTTCTTGGTGGATTAACTCTTTTATTAGTATATAATGTCTCTCTTTCTGTCTCTGGTAATTTTCTTTGCCCTGAAATCTATTTTATCTGATACTAATATAGCCACTCCTGTTTTTATTTGATTAATCTTTGCACGATCTGGTTGATTCTCATTATTTGTGGATTCCATATTTGCTAATTCACCTACCTTCTTGTTTCATCTCTCAAGCTGTAAATAAATGTCCTTTTGACAGTCTATTTAGTGCCACATTTTTCTCATTTTTGTGCTTTTTACTGGTGATTTCGCTGCTTAAAATGCTCTTAAGTATACTGCTGAAGTGCTGTCTAGTGTTCCTAAGTGCAAGAGAGCTGCGATGTGCCTCATGGAGAAAACGTGTGTTAGTTAAGCTTTGATCAGACATGAGTTCCAGTAATGTTGGCAGTGAGTTTAAAGTTTATGAATCAACAACATATACTCAATGTCTTTAAAGTAAACACACAAAAAACAAAAATACATACTGACAAGTTGATGAAAACATGAACAGAGGCTCACAAGAACCTAACCCTATATTTCCTCTTAGGAGTGGCAGTTAAGTATTTGCTAATTCAGTGTTCATAGTGACTTTACAGAATATAAGTACCAGAAGTAATGAGTATTGACTATGCTTTTCCATCCTTTTATCTTCAACCTGCCTTTATTGTTAGATTTGAAGTAAGTTTCTTCTAGGTAGCATAGAGTTGGGCCATGCTTTTTTATTCACTCTGCCAATCACAAATGTTTAATTGGCGTACTTACACCATTTACATGTAATGTAATTACTTATATGTTAGAGCTTAAACCTGTCATTTTATTTTTTTGTTTTCTATTTTTCCTCTCTGTATTTTTCGTTTCTCTGGAGTTTTTTTCCCCTTGCTTGCCTGTGGGTTACTTGAATAATTTTTAGAATTCCATTTTGATTTATCTATAGTGGTATTGAGTATTATCTCTTTGCATAGCATTTTCAGTGTTTGCTGTATTTTTTTTTTTTGGATTAAAAAATTTTATTTATTTATTTATTTTAATTTTTATTTTTTTCAGATGTACATCATATTTCAAGTTCTGGATACATTACATCATGTTCACCACCCAAACACTAATTATAGTGCATCCCCTCACATGTGACCCTAATCACCCCTTTTGCCCTCCCCCCTCCCCCCTTCTCCAATGGTAACCACCAGTCCAATCACCAACGCTATGTGGGGTTTTTTTGTCGTTTTTATATTCTACTTATGAGTGAGATCATATGGTATTTGACTTTCTCCTTCTGACTTATTTCACTCAGCACAATACCGTCAAGGTCCATCCATATTGTCACAAATGGCTGGATTTCGTCATTTCTTATGGCTGAGTAGTAGTCCATCTTGTATAAATACCACATCTTCTTTACCCATTCGTCCCTTGATGGGCACCTAGGTTGCTTCCAAGTCTTGGCTATTGTGTATAATGCCGCAATGAACATAGGGGTGCAAGTATCTCTATGCCTTTGTGTTTTTAAGTTCTTTGGATAAATACCCAGCAGTGGAATAGCTGGATCATATGGTAGATCTATCCTTAATTTTCTGAGGATACTCCAAACTGCTTTCCATAGTGGCTGCACCAGTTTGCAGTGCCACCAGCAGTGAACAAGGGTTCCCTTCTCTCCACACCCTCTCCAACATTTGTTGTTTCCTGTCTTGTTAATTATAGCCATTCTGACCAGAGTGAGGTGATACCTCATTGCAGTTTTCATTTGCATTTCCCTGATAGCTAATGATGTTGAGCATCTTTTCATATGCCTGTTGACCATCTGTATTTCTTCTTTGGAGAAATCTGTTCAGATCTTTTGCCCACTTTCTAATTGTATTGTTGGGTTTTTTGCTGTTGAGCTGTATGAGTTCTTTGTATATTTTGGATATTAACCCCATATCTGATATGTGGTTTGCAAATATCTTCTCCCAGTTGTTAGGTTGTCTTTTCGTTTTGTTGATGGTTTCCTTTGCTGTGCAGAAACTTTTTAGTTTGATGTAGTCCCATTTGTTCATTTTTTCTTTTGTTTCCCTTGCCCGGTCAGACATGGGACTTGAAAATATGCTGCTCAGACCAATGTCATAGACTGTACTGCCTATGTTTTCTTCTAGAAGTCTCATGGTTTCGGGTCTTACATTCAAGTCTTTAATCCATTTTGAGTTTATTTTTGTGCATGGTGTAAGGGAATGGTCTACTTTCATTCGTTTGCATGTGGCTGTCCAGTTTTCCCAACACCATTTATTGAGGAGACTCTCCTTTCTCCATCGTATGCTCTTGGCTCCCTTGTCGAATATTAGCTGTCCATAAACGTGTGGGTTTACTTCTGGGCTCTCAATTTTGTTCCATTGATCTGTGTGTCTGTTTTTGTGCCAGTACCATGCTGTTTTGGTTGCTATGGCTTTGTACTATAATTTGAAATCAGGGAGTGTGATACCTCCAGCTTTGTTCTTTTTTCTCTGGAATCCTTTGGCTATTCGGGGTCTTTTGTTGTTCCATATAAATTTTAGGATTCTTTGTTCTATTTCTGTAAAAAATGTTGTTGGAACTTTGATAGGGATTGCGTTGAACTATAGATTGCTTTAGGAAGTATGGACATTTTAACAATGTTAATTCTTCCAATCCAAGTGCACAGAATATATTTCCACTTCTTTGTGTCGTCTTCGATTTCTTTCAACAATGTTTTATAGTTTTCGGTGTACAGATTTTTCACCTCTTTCGTTAAGTTTATTCCTAGGTATTTTATTCTTTGTGTTGCAATTGTAAATGGGATTGTATTCTTAATTTCTCTTTCTGCTACTTCATTGTTAGTGTATAGAAAATGCAACAGATTTTTGTACATTGATTTTGTATCCCGCAACTTGACTGTATTCCTTTATTATTTCTAAAAGTTTTTTAGTGGATTCCTTAGGGTTTTCTAGATATAAAATCATGTCATCTGCAAAGACTGACAGTTTCACTTCTTCTTTTCCAAAGTAGATCCCTTTTATTTCTTTTTCTTGCCTGATTGCTCTGGCTAGGACTTCCAATACTATGTTAAATAAGAGTGGTGACAGTGGGCATCCTTGTCTGGTTCCTCTTCTTAGGGGGATAGCTTTCAGTTTTTCTCCATTGAGGATGATATTTGCTGTGGGTTTGTCATATATGCCCTTTATTACGTTGAGGTATTTTCCTTCTATACCCAATTTATTTAAAGTTTTTATCATAAATGGATGCTGTATCTTGTCAAATGCTTTCTGTGCATCTATTGAGAAGATCATGTGATTTTTATTCTTCATTTTGTTAATGTGGTGTATCACATTGATAGATTTGCAGATGTTGAACCATCCCTGCATCCCGAAAATGAAACCCACTTGATCATGATGTATGATCTTTTTAATGTATTGTTGTATTCGGTTTGCTAGTATTTTGTTGAGGATTTTTGCATCGATGTTCATCAGTGATATTGGCCTGTAATTTTCTTTTTTTGTGTTGTCCTTGTCTGGTTTTGGTACCAGGATTACGTTGGCTTTGTAGAAGGAGTTAGGAAGCCTCCCCTCCTCTTCAATTTTTGGGAAGTGTTTGAGAAGGACAGATATTAAGTCTTCTTTGAATGTTTGGTAGAATTCACCAGGGAAGCCATCTGGTCCTGGACTTTTATTTTTTGGGAGGTTTTTAATTGCTGTTTCTATCTCCTTACTCGTGATCGGTCTATTCAAATTTTCTACATCTTCTTGGTCCAGTTTTGGAAGGTTGTATGTTTCTAAGAATTTATCCATTTCTTCTAGATTATCCAATTTGTTGGCGTATAGCTTTTCATAGTATTCTCTTATCTTTTGTATTTCTGAGGTGTCCGTTGTAATCTCTCCTCTTTCGTTTCTGATTTTATTTATTTGAGCCTTCTCTCTTTTTTTCTTGGTGAGTCTAGCTAAAGGTTTGTCAACTTTGGTTATCTTTTTGAAGAACCAGCTCTTGGTTTCATTAATTTTTTCTATTTTTTTTTAGTCTCTATTTCGTTTATTTCTGCTCTGATTTTTATTATTTCCTTCCTTCTGCTGATTTTGGCCTTTGTTTGTTGTTCTTTTTCCAGTACCTTTAGGTGCACTTTTAGAGTGTCTATTTGGTATTTTTCTTCTTTGTTGAGGTAGGCCTGAATTGCTGTAAACTTTCCTCGTAGAACCGCTTTTGCTGTATCCCACAGATTTTGGCATGTCGTGTTTTCATTTTCATTTGTCTCCAGGGATTTTTTTATTTCTTCTTTGATTTCTTCCTTGACCCAATCATTGTTCAGTAGCATTTTGTTCAATCTCCACATTTTTGTGGCTTTTCTGGTTTTCTTTCTGCAGTTGATTTCCAGTTTCATACCTTTGTGGTCAGAAAAGATGCATGGTATTATTTCGATCTTCTTAAATTTATTGAGACTTGTTTTGTGATCAATCCTAGAGAATGTGATCAATCCTGGGGAATGTTCCATGGGCATTTGAAAAGAATGTGTATTCTGTGGTTTTTGGATGGAATGTTCTGTATATATCTACTAAGTCCATCTGGTCTAATGTGTCCTTTAAGGCGAGTGTTTCCTTATTGATCTTCTGTTTGGATGATCTATCCATTGGTGTAAGTGGAGTGTTAAAGTCCCCTACTATTATTGTGTCACTGTCTATTTCTCCTCTTATGTCTGTTAATAACTGCTTTATATATTTAGGTGCTCCTATGTTGGGTGCGTAGATATTTACAAGTGTTATATTTTCTTGTTGGATTGTTCCCTTTATCATTATGTAGTGCCCGTCTTTGTCCTTATTACAGTTTTTAATTTAAAATCTATTTTGTCTGATATAAGTATTGCTACCCCCGCTTTCTTTTCTTTGCCATTTGCATGGAATATCTTTTTCCATTCTTTCACTTTCAGTGTGTGAGTGTCTGTAGGTCTGAAGTGTGTCTCTTGTATGTAGCATATACATGGATCTTGTTTTTTTATCCAGTTGGCCACCCTAGGGCATTTGATTGGAGCATTTAATCCATTGACATTTAAAGTAGCTATTGATAAATATGTATTTATTGCCATTTTGTCACTTTTTCTTTTTTTTGGGTGTTTTAGTAGTTCTTCTCAGTTCCTTTCTTTTTCTCTTGCTCTCTTCACTTGTGGTTTGATGGCTATCTTTAGTAATATGTTTGATTTCTTTTGTCTTACTTTTTTTCCTGCTTGTTATAGGTTTCTCGTTTGTGGTTACCATGAGGATCCTATTTCATATACTATGCATATAACAGTCTATATTGAGTAGATAGACTCTTTAGCTTGACCTCTTTCTAAAAGCTCTACTTTTTCACTCCCCTCCTCCCACATTATATGTTTTTCACATCATATATAGTCTTTTGTTTAGTGTGTGTGTATCCATTACCCTCTTGTCATTGAAATAGGTAATTTTAGTACATTTGTCTTTTAACCTTCATATGACCTTCACAGGTAGTTGATCTGCTGCCTTTACTATACTTTTACCTTAATACTTTGTAAGTATTATATTACTTATATAACATCAGAGTTTGCAGATGTCATCACTTTATCAGTTTGAGTGAAGTATAGAAAACTTCCTCCTATCATGTTCCTTTATCCTTCCATGTTTATTGTCTAATTTTCCTAAATATTTTCTCTAAGTATATTTAGAATCACACTTAGAGAGTGTTATAATTTTCATCTCAACCATCAAACACAATTAAGAAAACTCAAGAGGAAAGGGAAAGCCAATTGTATTTACCAATGAATTTTCTTACCAATGTATTTCCTTCCAAATGTTCCAAGATTCTTTCTTTTATCATTCTCTTTCTGTTCAAAGAACTTCTTTTAGCCATTCTTTTAGGGCAAGTCTGCTTAACGTTGTTCTATTTTATCTCAGAATGTTTTGATTTCCCCTTTATTCTTGAAGGCTATCTTTGCTGGATATAAGACTCTGAGTCGACAGTTATTTTCTTTCAGCACCTAAAAAATACTGTGCCTTCATCTTCTGGTCTCCATGGTTTCTGATGAGAAAGCCACTCTCATTCTAATTTTTTTCTCCCCATAGGTAAGGTGTCATTTTCCTCTGGCTTCTTTCAAGACTTTTTTCTTTGTCTTTAGTTTTGAGAACCTTAGTTATATGTGTTGGCAGAGATCTCTTTGGGTTTATCCTGTTAAGAGTTTGCTTAACTTCTTGAATCTCTAGGTTGACTTCTCTTATCAGATTTGAGAATTTTCTAGCCATTATTTCTTTGAGGGTTTTTTCAACCCTGATCTCTTTCTCCTCTCCTGAAACGCTGATGACATGAATGTAAGATCTTTCCTTATACTACCACACTTCCTGAGATTCTGTTCTTTTTTTTCCTATTTTTTCTTTTTTGGTCAGATTGGACAATTTTTATTGCTCTATCATCCAGTTCACTGATTCATTCTTCTGTCCTCTCCATTCTGTTATTGAGTCCATTCACTGAGATTGTTATTTTGCTTATAGTACTTTTCAGTTATAAAATTTCCATTGAATTCTTCTTATATCTTCTATTTCTTTGCTGAGACTTTCTACTTCTTTTCTGAGGTTTCCATCTTTTCATTTGTTTCAAGCATGTTTGTAATTGCTTGTTAAAGCATTTTTATCTGGCTGCTTTAAAGTCTTTGTCAGATAATTCTAAAATCTCTGTCATCTTGATGTTGACATCTATTGACTGCCTTCCTTCATTTAGTTAAGATTTCTCCAGTTCTTTTGTTATGACAAGTAATTTTCAATTGAAACACAGACATTATTATATTATGTTATGAGACTCAGGGCCCTATTAAACCTTCTATTTTAGCTGGTTTTCTCTGACACCACTGCAGTAGGAGAAGGGGGCGGAAGCACTGTCTCATCACTGCCAGTAGAGGTAGCAGTCCAGGTTCCCGACTTGGCCCCCACTGACACTCAAGGAGGCATCTCCTTATAATTTCTTAATGAGGGTATGAGTTCCAGATCGCCTACATGGTCTCCACTGACACTGTAGTGTGATTTTCTCATTACTGCTGGCAATGGGGAAAATCCTGACTCTCTACCATATCTCCTCTGATACAGAGAAGGGGAGGGATGCATTATTGCCAATTGGGCTGCAAATCCAAGCTCCCCACATGGTCTCTGCTGACTCCACAGGTGGGGTTGGAGGTGAGGAGGCTCATTAATAGCTGGTAAGTATGAAAGTCCTGGCTCCCAACTTGGTCTTCTCTGACATCACCCTGGCAGGGGTGTTGGGATACCTTGTTACAGTCTTGTGAGGGTTTAAGTCTAAGCTACGCACTCAGTCTTTATTGGCATGGGTCACAGTGGGGCCACAGTTCTTTCTGTAATGTTTGACTGGATTAGAGTGGTTACTTTCTAAAAGTTTTCCACCCTGCTAGGCTATTCATTTCCTGGTCCTTTGGTTAGAGAAAGCAGGCTTTTACTGAGGCTTTTTTTGTGTGTGTGCTCACTGGCATTTCCAAGTTACCAGCTTCTTCAGCTCCAAGTCTGAGATATGTGAGGCAAAAATAAAACCCAGGGAACTCAGGTTCCAAGGTCTCTAGCCGTTCTGCCTTCTTCTTTTCACCTTTCAGAGTCTTCTTATGTTAGATATATACATATATACACTATGTATGTATATGGTATATATACTATGTCAAGGGTTTTTAGTTGTACTTAGTGGGATAAATAGGAAAAAGTGCATCTACTCCATCTTCCCAGAAGCAGAAACACTTTGGCATGCTAATTTTAACAACACACTGTATAAAGTACAAAATTTTCACAAAGTAAACAGAAGTGTCAATGCTACCTTCCTACATGCTTCATTTTTTTCCTGAATGTTATCTCCTCTATGAATTCTTTCCTGAACTATGCAAGTCAGAATGAATTACTCCTTTCTTTGTGTGTCCACAGCATATCATTTACTTTTCTCTAATGCCTTATAATCATCCAATGGTGTTATCATTGGTCACAGAAATAAAGCAAATTGAGGATAAGGACCATGTCAGGTTCATGTTTGGATTCTCAATGTCTCAATGCAGTGTATGAGGGTTCCCTTCTCTCCATATCATCTCCAGTACTTGTTGTTTCCTGTCTTGTCAGTTATACCCGTTCTGACCGAAGTGAAGTGACATCTCATTGTAGTTTTGATTTGCATTTCCCTGATAGCTAATGATGTTGAACATTTTTTCATATGCCTGTTGGCCATGCATATATCTCCTTTGGCGAAATCTCTGTTCAGATCTTTTGCCCATTTTTTAATTGGGTTGTTGTTTTTTTTGTTGTTGAGCTCCATATTTTCAAGGACCATGTCTCACCGGGCAAGGGAAACAAAATAAAAATGAACAAATGGGACTATATCTAACTAAAAAGCTCCTGCACAGCAAAGGAAACCACCAACAAAACTCATACACCCCTATGTTCACCGTAGCATTATTCACAATAGCCAAGACTTGGAAGCAACCTAGGTGCCCATCAAGGGACAAATGGATAAAGAAGATGTGGTATATATACATAATGGAATACTACTCAGCCATAAGAAATGATGAAATCCAGCCATTTGTGACAACATAGATGGACCTTGAAGGTATTATGCTAAGTGAAATAAGTCAGAGGGAGAAAGTCAAATACTATATGATCTTACTCATAAGTAGAAGATAAAAACAACAATAAACACACACATAGGAATAGAGATTGGATTGGTGGTCACCATAGGGGAAGGGAGAATGGGGGAGGGCAAAAAGGGTGATTAGGCTCACGTGTGTGGTGATGGACTATAATTAGTTTTTGGTTGGTGAACATGATGTAATCTACACAGAATTCAAAATATATTATGATGTACATCTGAAAGCTATATAATGTTATAATCCAATGTTACTGCCATTAAAAAAAAAAAGATTTAGTTGACAGCGAGGAGAGCAAAGAGAAGGGCATTTCATATTTGGAACAGTATAGAACGATACAAAGAGAGAAACAAACTTGGCCTAAGTGTGGGGACAGAGAGGAATTCATTTAGAAAGAGGAAATAAGGTTGAAAATTAGAGTTTGAAAAAAACTTAGGATTCATACAGCACAGAATGAGAAAGAAATCACCATCATCTGAACTACATTACAGTTTACAAAGATTTTTCAAACATGAGTTTTCTCATTTAAACCACCAAATATCTTTGATGAAACCCAGAGGAGGAACGTGAAGTGACTCAAATCTAGATCTTCACACATTTGCCCTTGTGCTATGTACCCGCCATTTTCTCTCTGTAATATTCAGATAATGGGTTTTTTTAGGAAGAGGGGGGTAATTCTTCCCCACAGAGAAAAATCTGACAATATTAAGAAAGATAGACTAAAAAGAAGAGACTAGAAAGGTGATGAAGATCCTAACTAGAAAGGTAGCAGCAAATATGGGTAAGCAAGGAGTAAATCTAGGAGATATTTCAGAAGAAGATAGATGACTTCATAAAGGGGGAAGGAACAGAGTCAAAGATGAAGGTAAGGTGTCCATTGGAGGCCATGAGGAAAACACTAGTACCTAGTCAAGAGAATCAGAAAACATAAATGAGTTTACTTTTGGACACTCAGTTTCAGAAACTCTATAGGCTTGTAGAATTGCAGGACAAAAGAAAGGCGTCAAGCCAGGGAGTAGTGCATGTTGTGCAATGAGGGCTGTTAAAATAAAAAGGCCCAGAGCCACATTTGAACTGCCACCTGGTCAGTTCAACCATGATGGCCACAGGTACCCTGTAATAGACTATGGTAGCTATAGTTTTTGGCTTCCCAGCATAAGTTCCCAATTTCTGTTTTCTTTATCTTTAAGATCATCCTCCCTGATCCCCACACTCTGGTCTACACTGGGAGTCAATCATAGTACTGTTCCTTACCCCATACTCCACACCCACACTACAGAGACAAGATGACCAAAGCAAGGCCAATCAGAATCTCCCCTGACGTTGATATATGGTATATTAACTATTTTCTTATTTTCTGTTTTCTTGATGCTCTGGCATGTGGGGCATCACTGACCAAGAGGAACTGCCCTTCCTAGGGTTCACTAATTCCAAGACTCCCCTATGAACATTCCTTTCACATGCAAACCAACCAATCTAGAGCCCGTATCTTCCAACCATGTCTATTATCTAACTCTCACATGCCAAGCCAATATTCCCTGCCCTAATCAATCCAGGGCCAAGTACCAGACAACTTGGGATAGACCACACACCTCAGAGCCTGCTGAAATTATTCACACCAGTCAACCCTAAACCTGCTTACTTGTCTCACCCATTCCTTCTTGACAAAACCACAATAAAGTCTTTGGCCCACGCTTTCCCCTCACTGTTTCTGCCTCCTAACTGACCCTGGTGCTTCCCATGTAGCCCTGCATGGCATGGCACACTCCTCCTATTTGGAACCATGAGTAACAAACTATCTTTTCAACGGCAATCATTTCCTGATCTGTTGGCCTCACTATACCTGAATAATAATGAAACATATTTTAAAACATATGGATGTTGCAAATAAAAGTTATTTCCATTGGGATTGTTAGGATGCGAATCTGGAGCTTTAGGCACCTATTTTGCCTACTGTATACTGAGAACCGGCCTGCAGAATGAAACCAAGCAGGACAAGCTGAGTCAAGAGATAGAGACAAGACGGATAGAGATGGGCACATATCATATCACTTGAGCCCTGGATCCAGCCATGCCTAAAGCCAACCGTATCTCTGAACTTTCCAGTTATGAAAATTAACAGATTCCTTCTTTTGGTTTAATATCATTTTAGTTGAATTGCTTTCACTTACAACCAATTGTTCTGATTTAATATCTCCAAATTCATCATCTTCCCCAATATCTTCTCTAACTCGAACAGAGATTCCACTTATGAAACCATAATTGTCCCTATCATCCAGGCTCAAAAGTACAAAATCACCTATTCATTCTCCCACATAGTCAATTAGCTACTAAATATCATCATTCTATCCTCCTACATCTCTTCCTTCTGTCCCTAGCAATAAAATTTTTACCACTTTAATTCAGGTCTTCTTTATTTCTCTCACTTAGCAATAGTATCATACATAACTCATCTCAACCATCACCTTCTCTCTGAAACCTTTTCTTATCAGCCCTGGCCAAGTCAATCCCTTCCTTATAAAAGGGAAATCAGAGAGCTCTTGCACTCTCTTTTTCTCCATGTGAGGATACGAGAAGATGGCAGTCTGCAACCCAGAAGAGGGTTCTCATCAGAATCCAACCATGCTGGCACCCTGATCTCAGACTTCTAGCCTTCAGAACTATAAGAAATAAATTTCTGTTCTTCATAAGCCACTCAGGCTATGGCATCTTGTTATAGCAGCCTGAACTGACTAAGCCACTTCCTCACCTCCAGTCTGTCTGTGCTTCTATCCTCAACTCACCATTTCAGGTTAATCTTGGCTCAGGACCTTATTTGGTGGTTGATGATATAATATTGCCTTCATTAGTACCCTAGATGCCTTGCTTTTCCTCCTCACCTACTTGCCTATTCCTCAAAACTAATTTTGAATTTTCTCCATGCTTGCGTCAGGGTGCATAATACCACCATCAATATTTACATAACCATGCCAAATGTCTCCACTATCAACTAAGGCTCTCAGCTGGGTCTTCTGCATTGCTCGGCAACCCTTATATTTATCTTCAGCTGACTCTATCAAATTCCCCATAGCAGCTGCTATAAAGTTTTTCCACTCTCCTTAAGCCCCAAATTCCACCCCTACTCCCCTCATGCTCAGTAAAAGTTCCCCTCATCTATACAACTGAGGAGATAATAATATGACCATGAGATGCCTTGGCTTTCACCATCCTCACCTCAAAACTTTTCTATCCTTTATCTATACAGTCCTTCTCAGCTCATGTCTCAGTGAAAGAATTACCCAACCTCCTTTCCAAAGCAAAATTCTCTCTATATATTGTAGCAATTATCTAATTTTTCTCCCTCTCTTCCTGGGCTCCTTCCCCTCACCACACAGAAATGCTTAAATCTCCTCTGTCCAAAAAGTGATTAATATTTCATAATTAGCTAACATTTGGTGAGCATTTACAATGTGGCAAATGCTATTGTAAGCAGTTTACATGATTGTAAGTAGTTTTGATCATTTTATTTAATCCTGATAATAACCTTTGATCTTCTTCATACTATATTCCCTATTTTATGGATTAGGCAACTAGGGCCAGTAGAATTGGGAAATTTGCTCAAGATCACACAGCTTTCTACTTCCTTATACATTTGAACTTTTCCAAAGAATACCTAAATTTCTTTGATTCTTCTCCTATATTTTCTTCGTGACTTCCTCTATGTTTCTACATCATCTTGCAAAACCTTCACTGCTATACCAATCACAGGGACTTATAATTGAGCATTTCCGTGTCTATCAACAAGGATAGGGACACACAATCACTACATACACATAAACACACAACATCACTATTAACACTCATTCAATATATATTTGTTGAAATGTTAAAACTAATTCAGTCCTTAAGAGAATTATTTTTAAAAAATATGAAAACTGCCCTTTTCTCTTTTTCTCAGTTCTATCACTTTTATAATATCTCAAGCACTAAGAGTTTAAGATGCACAAAAGAAACTAAGGCGCTAAGTAGGTTTCCTTGGTTTGAAAAGGGCTCACAGCATTTACTTTAAGATATTTTTCTTTAGTTACCTAACCTAAGCCCATGGTCTACAGCTTGGCACAGTCTCCACGGCTTTCAAAAAGAATTCTATGTGCACAAGGACAAGATCAGGTCTAGAAAGGAAGAGTATCAGCTGAAACTGTTCCCCCATCAGAAAGGCCAAGCTGACAACAGGTCAGCTGAGGAAATAAACATTTCTTCCATTGACAAGTATTTAATTGGACATTTTGAGAATCTAATGTCATGTATGCAGATGCAAATGTTTGAAGAGTTGTTTACAGTGCAGTTTGTGCCAGACAGCCTCCAATGCCAAGCCAGCACACAGCCTCCCATTATTCTGCTGGGCTCAGCTTCTAAAGATGTTTCAGGGCTTTCTGAACCTTGTAAATTTCCACATCCAAAAGCTCATCTGTGTTTTCAAAGCAGAATCCTTCTTCCCTTGTGAGTAGACATCAGTCCTTCCCCTGCCAATCTCTGTGACTGCCTGCCCTGGTTCAGAAAAGGCTTTGGCGAAATGATTTTAGAAGTGATTACTCCATTTCTAGAAAGTATAGGGTTGAAGTTTTAGTAGTTTTTGGAAAACTAACAAAAAGGAAATGCCAGACTCTAGATCCCTGCCCAGAAACTCGGTCTTAGCTGATGTAATCATTTCAAGAATTGTTTCTGTTATTCATTGACCCAAGAAAACACAGCTTATTAGCTCAGCTAATAGACAAGTCCACCTTACCATGCCAGCTATAAGGAAGCAGTTCTTGACTAGGAGGATATACTACAAGTGGACACTGGGGAATCCATTCATCTTTAAGAACTGAACCATCCATACTCTGCCTTGAAAAATGCAATGCAAAAAAAGATGCCATTATCACAAATTGTTATGATGTCTTCACTGTATCCTCTTTCTATTATCAAATACCTTATTCAAGAGAAATTTTTAAAAGTTTAAAGTCCTAAACCAGAAATACACATTAAGAACATTGTTCATGTATCATGATAAAGCTATTTTATTCAAAAATAAAAGTTCTGGGGCCAGCCCCATGGCCAAGTGGTTAAGTTTGCATGTTCCACTTCAGCAGCCCTGGGTTTCACTGGTTCAGATCCTGGGTGCGGACACGGCACCACTCATCAGGCCATGCTGAGATGGCGTCCCACATGCTACAACTAGAAGGACCCACAACTAAGATGTGCAACTACATACTGGGGGAACTTGGGGAGAAAAATCAGAAAAGAAAAAAATAAAAGAATAAAAGTTCTGCCACTCGTTTTAAGCTTTTTTTTAGTCTAATGGTCTCTACTGTGTAAAAAGTCATTAGAAAATTATCAGCATTTATTAATGAGTTCATTATTCATACTGAAAACATTGATTGATTACCTACTATGCTCAGAGCAATAGCAACTGTTTCAGATATACAGAAATAAAGAATATGTCATCTTTGGTCTCAGGAAGCTAGTGAAAGAGGAAGGCAAATGCTTATCATACAAAACAAAAGGAAATAAATACTCTAGGGCTTATAATAAAGTAATAATAAAGGTTGTAGGATTACCGCAAGAGAGAACAAGGAAGAAACAATAGAGAAAATGTTATTCTAGCTCAGCTGGGCAGGATAGATGAATTTTCATAGTCATAGAGTGGAAAGGGTATATCCAATAAAAGAACAACCATGAGCAAAGACATAAACATTTATAATATGTTCCCCGGAAATGGTAACAAGCCTAGGAAGCCAGGGTATTATAAAGCTCTAGGGAGAAATTTAAACACACACACATGCATGCAACAAATATACTCCCAGTCCCATTTCACACTTACTGACCCAGAACATACAACACTGGGTAGGACCCAGGAATCAGCATTTTTAAAATCTTCCCGGGTCATACACACATACAGACCGCATGGAGGGACGGAATAGGTGCCGTGGGCTGAAGTGCACCCTCCTCAGATGCATATGTTGAAGCCTGAGCCCTAGCACCTCAGAATGTGACTATATTTGGAGACGGGACCTTTAAAGAGGTGATTCAGTTAAAACGAGGGCATGAGGGTGGGCCCTAATACAATCTTACTGGTGTCCTTCTAAGAAGAAGAAATTCGGACACACAGAGACACAAGGGGTGCACATGAAAAGAAAAAAAGACTATGATGAAACAGTGAGAAGACAGCCATCTGCAAGCCAAGGAGAAGAGCCTCGGAAGAAACCAAATCTGCTGATACCTTGATCTTGGACTTCCACCCTCCAGAACTGTCAGAAAATAAAGTTCTGCTGTTTAAGCCACCTGGTATATGGGATTTTGTTATGGCAGCCCTAGGAAACTAACACAGTAACTGAATGCACCAGGAATGCACCTGGACATATATTTTAATACGAGATCTTTAAGAACCTTAAATGGTATATTAGGAGTTTAGACTCTATTCTTCAGACAATTTCTCAAAACGTAAGTTTTTTAGAAGGGAATACGATTCAGCCTATGATCCAATTCTTGAGACAGTGTGGAGGATGAAGTGGTTTAAAAGATTCTGCCTGGCCAAGGGAAGAGACAATAAGGGGGATGATCAGGGCAATGATAGAAAGGATGTGGTAGGGGAGGGACAGAAAAATTCAGGAGCTATCATAGGTAGAAACAACAGGATTTGGGGACTTAGTAATTTTGGAGGATAAGGAAAAAGGAAGAGTTAAGGATAACCTCTCAGAGTTTGAGCCTGATTTGTACCCTATATTTCAGACACATCACATTACCTACTATCCTACAGATTAAGATGCCATTAACCAAAATAGAAAACATAGGAAGAGCATGTTTGAGAATGAAATTGATGAGTTGAAAACCAGAAAATAGAAATCAGAAAGAAGTCAAGTATAGAGATGAAGATCTCTTGAGTATAGAGGAGCTCCTTAAAGCCACAGGTAATGACAGCACTGCCCTCACTTCCCATTTCAGCTCCAACATCTAAGTGCTCAGAAGTCATCACTTCTGTCCTTACAACAACAAGTAAAACTGAACAAACTGAAAAGCAACAACTTTCCTTGGACCCAGCAGAGAACTGAGGGTGCAGAGCAAACTGCCACCCTAAAATCTGGAGAGGCAAGAAAATCCAGAGTCACAGCTCAGATCTGCTTACTCGGAGCAGAAAGTGCTGGAGCCATAAACTGGTAGGAATATATAATTGGTAATTTTGACAAATTGCTGGAGACTGAGTATGGCCTACCATGAGAGTGAGAAACCCCTAGGGCCACAGTCTTGGGGGGAGGGGACTTTCCAACAATTTTGTGTAATCACAAGATAACTATAACAAAGAGGCAAAGACAAGAGGGAAACTAAAGTACCAATGAATAATAATAATAATAATAGTGGTTAATATTGCCTGAGCACTTACCATGCGGCAGGCCTGTCCTAAATGTTTACATTTCTTAACTCTACAACAAATCTATAGGACAACACATTAGTTTTCTATCACCACTACAACAAATTACCACAAACTGGGTGGCTTAGACAAAATGAAGTTATTATACAGTCCTGTAGGTCAGAAGTCCAGTACTGAACTCACCAGGTAAAATCAGTATCGGCAGGGCTGCATTCCTTTCTGGAGGCTCTAGGGGAGGATCTTTGCCTTCTCCAGCTTCTAGTAGCCAACCACATTCTTGTCTCATGCCCTCTTTTCTCCATCTTCAAAGCTGGCAATATTGCATCTCTCTGGCCATCCTTTAATAGTCACGTCTCCCTAACTCTCTGACTCCTCTTCTGTCTCCCTCTTCCACTGTTAATTGGGCCTACCCAGATATTCCAAGATAATCTCCCTACTTGAAGGTCAGAAAATTAGTAATCTTAATTTCATCTGCAACCTTATCTCCTTTGCCATGTAACCTATCATATTTATAGGTTCTAAGGATTAGGACATGGACATCTTCAGGGGAGGACATTATTCTGCCTACCACAAGCAGTTATAATTATTATCCCCACTTTACAGATGAATAAACTGAGGCATAGAGAGAATATGTAATTGGTCCATGGTCACACGGGGGTTGGTGGCAGAACTGAGATTTGAACCCAGGAAACTGGCTTCAAAGCCCATATTCTTAACCATCAAACTACAGAGAACATAGCGTGCTAGTGAGTGATTAGTTTATGTGGTAAACCTTGAAATTTGAACTGAGTAGGTAGCAAAATGGAAGCAGAATCGTGCTGACTTCCATGATTTGCCCTCTGCTTCTCCCCACAAAATGGGGTTTGTGATCCTGCATTCGTTCTCTAGTCTGCCTATGGCCCCAGATTTTCTGTAAGCTTTTGCTCAGAAAAGCTAATGAAAAGAAAAACCCTGTAAAAGAACAGCCAGGGGGCCAGCCCAGTGGCACAGCAGTTAGGTGCACACGTTCCGCTTCGGCGGCCTGGGGTTCACCAGCTCGGATCCCGGGTGCAGACATGGCACCGCTTGGCAAAGCCATGCTGTGGTAGACGTCCCACATATAAAGTAGAGGAAGATGGGCACGGATGTCAGCTCAGGGCCAGTCTTCCTCAGCAAAAAAAGAGGAGGATTGGCAGCAGTTAGCTCAGGGCTAATCTTCCTCAAAACAAAAAAAAAGAACAGCCAGATGTTTCAGACAGTAAATTTTGCAATACAATACACATGGCATTAATGATTTGGAACACTTAATCAAATGTAACAAATGCATCTTCAGATTAGTCATGGATAACATAGATCCAACATATTTTGATAATGGTAAAAGAATCTCAAAATGATGGTCTGGGCACAAAAAGGACATACATACATGAAGGTGAAAGATGAATTATATGAGCGGCTTGAGAGCATCATGAAAAAGAGGATGTTTTCTTTTTATTATTTCAACCTATTACAAAGGTAATTGAAAACATGGGCTAAACCGGAGGACTAAGGCACGAGGCCAGCAGGACTCTGGAACTCACTGAAGTCTTCATTTACTTTTACAATCTTTCATAAGTGTTCCAAAGAAATGAATATTCTGCAAATAGGTTATACATACAAATATATATACATCACACACATATATATTCATATATAATGTAAACAATCATTTTATTAATATTAAATATACCATATTATTGAAACTTTCTATATCCCTTCTCACCCTGACGAATTGTATTTTTCAACCTCATTAGTTATATTATTCAAATCTTACCATTCATCTTTTGTATATGACTATCTGGCTTTTGTCTAACTGATTTGTGATGTAAACAACAGATCTTAAGGTCTCTTACAATTTGTTTTGGTCATTTTCTCACACTTCTAACCATTTCCTTTATATATTTTGAGGTTAAATATTTTTAATTGCTTGGTCCATAAAACGTCACAACTATTCTGTCTTCCTTCTAGATTTTATCTTTTATCAACACAAAATAACTCTAGACCCAGTATAATGCTCTTTGCTTTGACTTATACTTGGTTTCACTTTAATGATGATATGGAACTCAAGGTCCATAAGAGTTTCTGGTTTCCCTACTCTGGCCCACTATGTTGGTGGAGTTACATTCATAACTATCTTTTGTGGGTCCTACCATGAGGCTGGGGGCAGTGCCAGTGCTGGGCTTGTCTCTCCATTTCCCAGATGAGCTTCACCCCACCCAATGTCCTACCTGTAGGTACTTTGTAAGCAGTAAAGGTAGCTACATGGATTTAACTGCAAATGATTATGTTCAATAGGTTTTAAATGGTCTCTAATGATTAGGGGATCCAGCTCCAGATCCCCATCTTCATGTTTAATACTCAAGTTAGAAAAATCTTCACATATAAATAATATAATCATTGTATATGTAGCCTATTACAAACCCCATATTTGAAAGTCTAGATTTATCCACATATTAAGGAGTGATTAATTGTTCACTTTATAAAGAGGTTATATGCATCATAGGAGATTTAATTGTAAGATTGTTTTATGCTGTAGACTCTCCTATTGCATCGAAAGCGGTGTTTGATTTCCACAGATACTCTCTCTATACAACCCTTCCTGACCATCATGACCATATTGCATGCAGCAGAGGTGGTGCTAAGGATCCTTTCCATCACTGCCTCTGCCTCCAAAGATCTTGGCTTTGCTGGCCTTCAAATATCACCTGCATTACCTTTACCTTTATATGATACGACATGGTAGGGGGTGGAAGGGATACAATGTAAAAGACCAGGGTTCCAGGCAAAGCAAGGCTCTGATACAATGCACAGAGCAGTGGACTGAAAGTCAGAAAGCTTGGAGTTCTTGCCAGCCATGGGATCTGAGGCAAACTCAGCCTCCTTAACACACAGATTTTTAGTTTATACAAGAAAGATAATAGTGCCTGGCTGCACCTACTTCTGAGAGTTCATGTACCAATCAAATGTAAAAATTATTTTTAAATATAAGGTGTTATGCTAATATATTCTTTTTTTCCAAGCAAGTCTAACGCCACAACACTAAGAGAACACTGCATCAATCTTTTTCTTTGTTAGCAACTATTTGTCATAGAATTCACTAAATGTTCTGAAAATTTCTCCTAATCATTATCCTTTTCATTTTATCTTACTCCACCTCTGTTATTCCTCCCTTACTTCAAAGTCTCCCAACACTTTCTCTGCAAAATGATATCAAACCCTCTGCCCGGCACTTCTGACAATCTCCTATTTGTCTCTTCTGGACAAGTTGAATAAGATGAGAAATCAAAGGTGATAGTCTTACTTTTAAAGAAGTACAGTTATTTGGAAGAGCCAGCTCAAAATTCTTCTCTGTATTCCGAATCTGCCTATATTTGTATCTTTAGCAATCAGTCTTCTCTGCTACACTTTTGCCATTTGTTTATCTTTGTTCCTTTGAACCACTCCTGTCTGCGTTGCTCTATTTTGCTTTCTCTTTGTGGCTAACAATAACCCCTCATTGTTTGAGACTCCAACGTTTTCTCCATCACTTGAACTCACATAGGAAATGGAGTTCTAAGAAACTCACCTGAAATATGATGCAATGGTCATTAGTCAAGTCTAATGTGGTTTTTTTCCTTCCTTTTAAGTGATTTATTGAATGATTTGTCTTTTTAGAATGAGGACTTGTAACATTTGGCAGTTCTCCTCTGTGTGATGTCACAGTATAGCTACAGCCAAGGCTGTATCCTGGGGTCTCACCTGGATGCTCCACAGTTATCTCTACTCACTGCCTTTCTCCCAAAACCTGTTTCTCATATTTATTATCCTTGCTAGCGGCATCTCTATTCATTCAGTCAAGAAATTCCAAAACCTCAGAGTTATTTTCAACCTTATTTCCCATATCCAGCTACTCATTAAATCCTGCCCTCTATCTCTCAAATCTATGTTAGTTTAGACCCTTATCCTATTTCATTTGGACTATAGCAACAGCGTCCTCACTTTCTTCTGGCCTCCTGGCTTTTTCCTCTCCAGTTCCTCCAAAACATTATTGCCAAAGCTATTGTCTGAAGAAAACTCCATCATAGCCTTCCTCTGCTTAAAAATTCAGCTTAATAAAACTCTAAAAGAGATTATCTAGGCTGTGTAAAAGTCTAAATAACATGGCATTCAAGGACCTTCTCTCTCTGGTCCCAACCTCACAAGACCTCTCTACTACAGCCACACTGAACCCATCTCTCCCAGGGAGGGCCATGCTCAGACTCGCCTCCTTTTCTCTGCCCAGGTAGTTCTCTCTGCTCAGAATGCTCTTCTCCCTCCTCTTGGCCTTTATTTAGGCTTCAAAATCCAGTTCAAAATTCACCTGCTCTGTGAAGTCTTCCTAAGCTCTAACCTCCAAGCTCTTCCTCACTTTCCCAGGTGAATGAGGGGCCACTACTTCCACATCACCCTGCGGGGCAATTATTTGTGGATGAGTCACTTTCCTACTTAAACTCAGGATCTTATTCATCTTTATCTGGAACATAGTATGTTCTCAATAAATGGTTACTGAAATTAGTACGTGCTGAATAAAATAATAACTAAAGAAAAATTCCAGAGACCTAGAAGCACACTACCAGTCCTCCTTCTTTGCTGCATTAAACAAACAGGGCACAGGAATAAAGAGAAAGAACTAATAATCTGACTGTAGCAAACACAGGAATGGGTTGTTTGTTTTTAAAAGCTAAGTGGTTTAGGGAGGGTAGGGGGAGACTAAAGTACATTTTAAAGCTCTAGCTCCAGGGCAAGTAATAAAAATTGTTGCTTTAATGTTTTTTTCATAACATTGTGAGCAATGGGAAGGTCTATTCTATCACACCAGCCTTCAGGGCAGAAAGTTTCAGCCTCCTGAGCTAAATCAAACTGGCATCGGCTCTCAGTTTTTCAGGGTTGCAATTGGTCTCAGCCTTCCATAAGGCTGAATTTAACTGACAAGATAAAAAATAATTTCCCACGTATTTTATGGGCCTCTCTTCCTCTTTTGCTCTCGTCAATTAATTATAAGAGTCCTGGAAACTCATCTTGCATTCTTGTTCCTGGATTACAGGGATGTAGGTACTGTACTTTTTCTGAATTAGGAATTGTTGTTCTTACAAAGGAAGCTGAGAAGCAGAGCCTTACTAAGGAGACAAAGCTAGCCCAAGAAACAACATAGCTTGGTACTCTTAGTTCAAAGCCCTTAAGTGCCACTCACTGATGACAGCTCTTGATGTCACCCATTTGATACTCCCTAAATTAAGCCTGAATGCATTTAAAATTAGGATGCATGTGCATCTAGGTCAAAGCATCAGAGTCTACCAGAGTCTCTGCAGTTCAGTCTTAAATCATTCAACCCCTGGGCTCTCATCCTAAACTCACTTACCCAGCGCGCCCCAGAGTTTATACATATCCTGGAAAACACACAGAGACCTCATTCTCCAACATCACACACACTTACGTAGCAGGGACTGTCTGTTTCTGGGAGAAATCCTGCCTCCATCTGCCTGTGTTCTGAACACCTGACTTTCCCATTTTCCAAGCACTGTTCCTATTTAGGAAGGCTGAATAGGGATTACAATAGCACCCAGCTCTTAGGTTTACAGTAAAGATTAAGTGGGGCAATCCAAGTAAAAAGATTAAATGTAACAGTGCTTGGTACACTGTCAGTGCTCCATAAATATCAGCACTGTTACATCCCATACCTGAACGACACATGACCCTGTAACTGGCTCTTTGGGAAAAGAGTCAGAGAAAGTTGGTCTTTCACCAAGCACCACGTTTGGCTCCACTCCTCCCCATAGTCTTGAAATAACTGAGTAGGTAACATTAATTTTATTTTACGTAACACATTTGGGACTCTGTGTTTGTTAAATGTAGCATGCAAAAAATAGTTTAATATCTATGTAAAATGACTTTTTAAGTGCCTTTAAAAAAATCTCTAAGGTAATTCCAGCTCCAAAATGTTGTGATCTATGATAATTAATCTCAAATGCAGGAAAATTAATAGTGATACAATTCTCCAGCTATACTGGAAATATATGGCATTGTCAGGCTGAGTTGCATTGGAAACAAGTTAGACCCAGAACCAGGAGTTTGCAGTAATGCAGAAAAAAACTCCCCCTCCTACCGGCCCAGAGTCTATTGTTCTCATCTTGAGTTCCCAGGTCCTTTTGTAGCAGATGTGAAGAGCAAAAAGAATAAGCTGTAATTTGCAGAGAAGAAAATAGGGCCAGATTCTATAGAATCCCAAGCAGAGCGGCTGAAGTGAGCAGAACTCCAGGAAACCATCTGCAATTTCACCTTCTACTCCTGATAAAAAAGAATCCTAGAAGCCTAACTCAGGAAGGAGCCCCACCTAACCTCCCCCATCTTGGAGATTAAGAAACCCAGACCTAAAGAGATCAAGTGTCAAGTCCAAAGTCATCCAGCTGTTCTGAAACCTGGGCCTGGAAAACTAGAACTGATGCAGTGACCAATCGTATTACTGCAATCTCAACCTATGTAACTTCCAGAGTGTCCCCACACAGTGAATGTCTCTTTCCCTCTCTGGACTATAGTCAGCCTTCTTCCATCACCCACAAACCAGCCAGCACCTGCCTCAGGAAAACAAACAAGATTCTTCACAATCCTGAATTCAAGACAAATGTCTAGTCTTACCAAGTTACTAAAAGCAGAGGCATGTGGTTCTACCTTTACATTCATCTTTATCTTTCAGGAATACATTAAATAATATTATGGTGACATTACTTCTCCAAAAGTCCAAAACAAAAAACAAGCAAGAAAAAGCCTAGGAATATTTTGTTTTAAGCAACACATATACGAAAATCTACCTAAAATGGAAATACGATGGGGTGCTTCTGGTGATTATTTTCTTTAAAAACAGAAATAAAACTCCTTTTAAGTAGCCACAATCAGAATGACTCCATTTACACGACTGCGACATTTAGACAGCTTTTTGGAAAACTATCGCAAGATAAGAGTTGTAAGCCTGCGTCTCCGCTGCCTCCACTGCGTATGTATTCATATGCATTCACGTATTCCTTCCTTCAGCACCACTTCCTATGTACTCATTCACTCATTCGGTTCTACTTCGTAGGTACTCGCTCATTCAGTTACTCACTGAGTACTTCTGAGTACCTGACAAGTCACACGGGGTCTCTGCCCTCATGGAACTTAGAGTCTGAGCCGAGCCGAGCCGCGCACACCAAAAGTGAAAGCACAAGATAAAAAGCGAAAAGAACCTCCAAGGAGCCCGGATAAAGCACCCTGGAGGCTCTGGGGAACTAGGAATTGGGTCCAGGTCGGGGGTGAGGGCAGCTCCTCGGCGGCTTGGAGCGGGGCCTGGGGAAGGAAAGATCGCGGCCCCGCCCGCGGCCACGCCGCAGCAGCCTCCTCCAGACCGACGCCCAGGCTCGGCGTCCCCGTTTCTGCGCTCGGTGCCGCCCTTGCCACGGAAGCCGCAGGCGCCGCCCGTCTCGCGGTGGCCTCCCAGCCCCGTCCGCCGTCGCTCCCACGAATGAGCGACTCAGGAAGTCCCTCCCCGGCCTCAGCCCGCCCGGCCGCCCGGAGAGCCCGGGCCTGGGCCCAACCGCCCGCGGGCACGGCGGGGCCGGCGGCGAACGCACCTGCTCTGGCCGCTCGGGCGGCGGCGGTGACGCGGCGGTGCGCAGGGCCAGGCTCGCGGCCCAGCCTTCGAGCGGTGGCGGCCAACCCCCAGCGCGGCCGGGCCCCTTCGTGCCGCCTGGTGCCCGCGGCCCTGCCCTCTGCGCCGCGGGCGGAAAGGCGGGGCGCAGGGCCCGGGGTGCGGGGCGCTGGGCGGGAAGGCTGAGCGGCGCGGGGCGCCGGCGCCGCCTCCGGACGGCCCGGCGGCTCCTGAGCCTGCGGGTTCTGGCTCGCGTTAGAAGTCTGAGGGGCACACCCGGGGGCCCTGGCCCGCGGCCCTGCTTCTTTCCACGGGCCGCCGGGCTGGCCTGGGCTCTGGGCCGCGCTGCGTTTGAGAAGCTGTCGCCTGAGATGGGGCGAAGGCCTTGGCAGCGGGGTCGTGTGCTTGACTGAGTGGCTGTGAGGTAGGGAGGGAAGGGGCTCTGCTTCTAAAAGGAAGCCGGGAAAGGTTCTGGGCTGTCTCTGAGGCTCTGGAAACTCGCGCTTCGTGAGCTCACAGGCAGCCCGCGAGTCAGCGCTCCTTACGCCGTTGTTTCCCATCCCGCCGCGCAGGGCCGTGGGAGGCCGCGACGACCCAAACCGGGACGGCGGGCAGAGTCGCTTCCTTTTCGTCCATGCATTAGTTACACGAGGGGGCCCAAGAAGAAGGGAGGCTCGTCTGGTTACCCGCAACAAGTCACAAGAGTTGCTGGTCACGAAGTGTGTGCTCACGTATTTTTAACGTTTTGTGTTTTGATAAGCTTGAATTCCTTTGTTTAACCACTCTTATCAAGTACAGTTATATTTGTGAGACACGGAGCAGTTCAGGTCTCTCCTTAACTAGAAAAAAAATCTTTTAATTAAAAAAGAAGAAAAGCTACACGCTTGCTGGAAAAAAAAAAAGGTGCAAAACGTGCCATGTCCGTTTACCTACATACACAAAACCCTCAGTTAAGAATCTCCCTAAACTTTTATTGATCCTGTTGCCCACCAAATAAAAAACTCTGAGACATTCAAGGTTCCTAGAAGTTTCTCACGGTGTGATCCTGGTCCTCCTTTCCAGGATCGTCTCTATGGTGCTATATCCAGCTGCATTGAATTACTTTTTTTTTCAAATGATCTGAGGTAAAGGACAAATTTTTATTATTCCAATCAGTCATGGACTATTATTTTTGCAAGTCACAATTAAAAACTTGCTAGAAAAAGTGAACAAAAAGACATAAAAAACTGCAAACCCCAGTGTTCATTACAAGTATACAATTACTGTCAGTTTGTTTTTGTTTTCTTTTGGTTTCTAAATTTTTACTCTCAGTTTCTTTCTTTATCTCATCATAGACCAGTAAAAGCAGTTCATAGATTGGCACTGATAACTATAATTTAATTGGCACTGGCTTGCTGTTCTTTAAATGTGTCAGATGCTTTTCAACTTCTGGGCCTTTTTTCATGTTATTCCTTTAGATCAAAGTTCTCACTCACGTCTCAACTCATAATGTAATAATAAAATAATAGCTTGACATTTATTGAGTGCTTTATGCTAAGACTTTACATGCATTAACTGTGTATTCTTATCAACTATGAGCTAGGTATTATTATTATTATTATTATTATTATTATTCCTGCTTTACAGATGAAGACATTGAGGATTCAAGAGATCAAACCACACAACTAGTGAGGTACAAACTTGGCATTCTAAACTGAACCGGCTTGATTCCAGAGTCTGTGCAGTCAACCAGGATGCTGGGACCTCCTCCAAAAGCCTGTGCATTTGCTTTCGAGTTTAAATGAATCACTCCTTGTAACTCTGTCACAACATTTTTTTCCCATTGGTTTTCATTCTTATGTGTTCTATGCCAAGCTTTAAGCTTCCGAGTACAGTGACATTTGCGTATCTCTACAGCTCATAGTGCTGCTCTCTCCAACTGGAACATCCTTTCTGCCCTCAACTCTGCTCATAATAACCACTGGAAACCAAGCTCATCCTCATCTTTGTGTTAACACTGTCTTTTGTACTTACCTCATGTTATATTCTAATTATTTGTTTATGTCTGCATCCCCTCTTAGACCACAGGCCACTGCTACATTCAGTTATCTTACCAAAGATGTTTTTACTTATTTAATTGAGCAAGGACTTCCATAACATTTATGATGTGCCAAGTACTGTTCTAAGAGCTTTACAATCTCATAAACTGCCCTATTAGGCAGGCATTATTTTATCACCATTTAACCCTTGAGGAAACTGAGGCACAGAGAAGTTACTAGTAAGGGGCAGAGTCAACATTCCAAGCCAGGCAGCCTGGCTCCAGAGCCTGTTTCTGAACCATTATGCTGTGCTGATTTCCACCACAGCGTGTGTTCCTCCTGCTGAAAACACTTCGGTGACTTTCCACTGCTCTTAGGATAAAGGTGAAACTCCCTAGTAGGGCCTACAAAACTCTGTGTGGCCTTAGCTCTGCAGCTGCATCTCCCATCAAGCTTCCTGGCTCCCTCCTAGCCACACTTGTCTTCTTTCCTTTGTTCCTGGGAGTCATGCTCCCTCTGACTACAGCACATGTTGTTCCCACAACCTGGAATGCTATGTCTCCTCCTCGTTCCTTCCTCAACCCAAAATTATCCTTTGATTTTACCTCAGGAAAACCTACCTAGACTAGGTCAAATATCCTATTACATATTTTTTAAGCATTTTTGGTTCTTAACCTAATTATCATTTTACATTTTATTTATGTGAATATTTGACTAAGGTCAGTCTTCCCCTTTCAACGCTGTAAGATCCATGATAGCAAGACTCTCTTATTTGCCTACCTTTATATCCTCAGCAACTAAAATGGTATCTGACATGTAGTAGACAGTGAGTAAACATTCACTGAATGAATGAAGAAATAAATGGTGTTCAGAGTGTTATGAAAATTTAGGAGGGACACAGTGTTGTGCTGGTAAATGTTTACCAACCAGTTAAAAAAAAAAGTCCTGCTTTGTCAATTTCTGGGGCATAAATGCTCCCACCATGACCAATTTCAAGATGCCAATACAACATCATGCAGTGCTGGAGTTGGGAAGTGATGTGAGCAGTCAGCTTGAGAGCCTGTACCAGCTGGCTCCAGCACACCACTGGAAGGGCACCGAAGTTAGTGGGGCAGACAATGGTACACAAAGCACAGGCAAGCTGCCCAGAGACTGAAGCTGGCATCTGAAGTATGACTAGAAGACAAGTTTGGGAGGTGGAAACATTTGTGGGACAAACAATTTGCATGGCAGGTGGGAGCTGGAGAAGGAAGAAGAGAAAGTTCAGTAGGACTGATGTCTATATTTAAAAAGAACCTTGTAAATCTTGATAAGAGGTTCAAACTTCATCCTTATGGAAGCACTAGACTGGCTTAAGCAGGTGAGTGGCACAGTGAGGTTAGCATTTTGGAGAGATTGTTCCTACTGCCTTTTCCCAATGGGTTGGGCACTGTGCAGCCACCCAGAGAAGAGATGCTGATGAACACAACCAGGATAGGAACGAAGAGAATGTGCTGACAACGGTGAAAGGGAGCCTGGTAGGAGGTATTTCACATGGAGATTTGGGCAAAAGGGCAGTTTGGCAGTGAGCAGGCCTAAACCACAATCCTAGTTTCAAGAGGTGGGACCTGATGTCCCAGGGAAGGAAACCAACACAAGGCAGTGCCCCATCATGGAGACCCAAGGACTGCATTTGATTGATAAGCACAGGCTTTAGAAATAGGGAGCAGGACTTGAGTTCTGGTTTAGTCACCTACTAGTTGTGAGTGGTCAATTAAACTCTCTGAGTTTTCAGCTTTCTTATCTGTTTAAAAACAGGAAGGTACAAGGGCCAGCCCGGTGGCACAGTGGTTAAGTTTGCACGTTCCACTTCGGCGGCCTGGGGTTCGCCGGTTCGGATCCTGGGTGTGGACATGGCACCACTTGGCAAAGCCATGCTGTCCCACATATAAAGTAGAGGAAGATGGGCATGGATGTTAGCTCAGGGCCAGTCTTCCTCGGCAAAAAGAAGAGGACTGGCAACAGTTAGCTCAGGGCTAATCTTCCTCAAAAAAAAAAAAATGGAAGGTATAATAAAAACACCTCATATGGTAATTCTGATGGTAAAATGAGATAATATATGTCAAAGTAACTAGTATAGTGTGTGGTACATAACAGGTATACAGTAAATATTTTTAAAATTTAACAGGAGAAAAGGAAAGAAATCAGTCAGGCACACTTTGGTTTACAAAAGTGGTCTTCAAATCTGAATATATGTTCCCTTGGGGAAAAAGAGGGGTACTGGATGGGGGTGCTGTTAATAATCATACCAGGACAACAGGCATAAACTGGAATGTGTAGTCATCTTAGTGCTGAAGGACTTTCCAAGAGGCAGACAGCCATGGTGAGTTTTAAGGCACCAGTTTCAAGATCCAGAACCTCAAAAGTCATTTTGTTTTTTAAGGGCTTTACAAAACAATTGGTTAATGGTACAGCCATCATTCAAAATCAGGTAGTTTGACTGTAGAGCCTTCCCTGGAAACCACTACACCTTACTTTTCTTTCCTAGAGGGCCCTCTCGCACATCCCACGAACATGGGTTAGTATCAGAATTTAGGAGTAATTCTATACATAAGTGGAACTCTTCACTGTGCTAGGGGTCCCTTCTTATTATTTTTTCTTATTACTGACCTGCCAACCCTTTGTACATCACTGTACACAGAGAAAGTGATATCTACAAGGCATGATGGGGTGACGGATTGAGGCATCTTATTGTAGAAGGTGACTAGCCCAGTAGTTTCAGTTTCCCCAAGCCTAGCTTGACCACCCTTAAGGGCTGAGCAGAATCCGTGCCTCCAATTACATGTAATTTACTCCCAGCATCCAGTGTGCCGAGGCACATGGCGGGGAAGCTCTAGTATAGATACTGCTAGACTACTGTAATTATAATTATACTACTATAATTTTTCCTTTGACCTGGGCTTGCAGGAATAAGTAATGGGTCCTTATTTTGTCAGTTATCCTGATCAGCTTGTCATTATGGAAAAGTGTTTCTTTGTCAAAGTTGACATTATCAGAATATTGCAATTAGGGAAAGTTACAGAATATCGTTGTAAGTTATAGAATATTGTTATAGTCAAATGTTATCTCTCAGCTAACAAAAGTCAGTGTTACGTTGATCCTTCAAAGAATGCAATATGAAGCAGTGCTTATTCGCCTTCATCGCTCACTCCTAGCTACTCTCCCGGGTATGTGAAAAAAGAGGTCTACCTGAACGTGAATGGCTGAAACGTACACCAAGATCCTTACTTTGTCTACTAAGTGTGAATCCAATGGGGAAAAAAAACACACATCATAGTAATTAAAAGCAATATAGGATTAATGAATTTTAATCAAATTTTCATATTTCTATGCAACTGTTTTCAATTTAGATTTATTAAATAGTATAAAGATTATGATAGTAAGTATGAATGCTAAATATCTGTGTAACTCAATGAATTTTCCAAGTGAACACACCTGTATAATCAATGCACAGATCAAGAAACAACATTACCAGTAACACCAAAAGCCCCCCTCATACCTCCTTCCAGTCACCACCCACACCCACAAGGATATCCCCTAGTCTGACTTCTGACATCGTAGATTAGATTTAATCATTTTTGAATTTTATATAAATGGAGTGACACAGTTTATATTATTTTGTGTCTGACTTCTTTCATTTAAAAATATGTTTGATGACATAAAGATAGACATATAGACCAATGGAATAGAATAGAGGCCCCAGAAATACACCCTTCTGTATATGGTCAAATGATCTTTGACAAGGGTGCCAAGAACACTCAATGAGGAAAGGACAGGCTCTTCAACAAATGACGCTGGGAAACCTGGACATCCACATGCAAAAGAATAAAATTGGACCCTTACCTTATACAATATACAAAAATTAACTCAAAATGGATTAAAGGGGGCCAGCCTGGTGGTGCAGCGGTTAAGTTCGCACATTCCAGTTCGGTGGCCCAGGGTTTGCTGGTTCGGATCCCAGGTATGGACATGGCACAGCTTGGCAAGCCATGCTGTGGTAGGCGTCCCACATATAAAATAGAGTAAGATGGGCAAGGATGTTAGCTCAGGGCCAGTCTTCCTCAGCAAAAAGAGGAGGATTGGCAGCAGATGTTAGTTCAGGGGTAATCTTCCTAAAAAGAGAAAAATGGATTAAAGACTTAAATGAAACATTTAAAACTCTGAAATTCCTAGAAGAATACATAGGGAAAAACCTCACAACACTGGGTTTGGCAGTGATTTCTTGGATATGACACCAAAAGCACAGGCAACAAAAGCAAAAACAGATAAAGTGGACTTCATCAAAATTTAAAACTTCTGTGCATCAAGGGACACAATCAACAGAGTGAAAGTTTCTCCCTCGAACATGGGAGAAAAAATTTACAGATCATGTCTGATAAGGGGCTAATATCAGAATAAAGAACTCCCACAACTCAACGACAAAATATCACCTGGATTAAAAAATGGGCAAAGGACTTGAATAGACATTTCTTCAAACATAATATACAAATGACCGATAAGCATACGAAAAGATGCTCAACATCACTAATCATTAGATATATGCAAATCAAAACCACGATGAGATACCACCTCATACCCATTAGGATGGCTACTATAAAACAAAAAGCAAAAAAATTGAAAATAACAAGTGTTGGTAAAGGTATGGAGAAATTGGAACTTCTGTGCACTGTTGGTAGAAATGTAAAATGCTACAGCTGCTATAGAAAATGGTATGGCGGTTCCTCAAAAAAAGTAAAAGTAGAATTACCATAGGACCCAGATGTCCTATTTCTGAATATATATCCAAAAGAATTGAAAGCAGAGTCTCGAAGAGATATTTGCTCATCCATGTTCATAGCAACATTGTTCACAAGAGCCAAGAGGTGGAAGCAACCCTGAAGTCCATCAATGGATGAATGGATAAACAAAATGTGGTAATATATACATACAATAGATATTATGCAGCCTTAAAAAGGAAGGAAATCCTGTCACATGCTACAACATGGATGAACCTTGAGGATATCATACTAAGCGAAATAAGCCTCTCACAAGAAAATGAATACTGTATGCTTCCACTTATGAGTGGTATCTAGAGTAGTCAAATTCATAGAAACAGAAAGTAGAATGGTGGTTGCCTGAAGCTAGTGGAAGAGGGAAATGGGAGTTGTTGTTTAATGGGCACAGTTCTCAATTTTGTAGAGTAAAAAAGTTCTGGAGATCTGTTGCATAACAATGTGGATATACTTAACAACTGTATACTTGAAATGTACACTTAAGTTTTATGTTACATGTTTTTTATCACAATTAAAAGTAAAAAAAAAATTTAAATATGTTTGAGAGATTCGTTTACTTTATTGTGCATAGCTATGGTTTATTTATTTTCATTGCAACATAGTATTCACAATGTATTTATCTATTCTACTGTTGATGGGCGTTTGGGAAGTATCTGATTTGGGGCCATTGTAATTAGTGCTATACATAGCATTTTGAAATGAAAATAAAAATCTATCAGATTTTTAGGGCTTCGAAGGCATCAGAGAACACTCACAATGTATTTTGAAAGGGGTAATATATCCTTCTCCCAACTCACTCTCAGCTTGTGTAACCAGCTGCTAACTTAGCTTCTCCACTTGGATATTTAATAGATGTGTCACACTTATCATGTCCAAATCTGCTTTACCTGCAGTCTTCTTCACATCTGTTGGCAACTCCATTGTTCTAGTTGCCCAGGCCAAAAACTTTGGTACATCTTGATTCTTTTCTTTCTCTAGCACCAACATCCAAGGCATCAACAAATAATGATGGCTCTACTTTCAAAATAAATCCAGAATCTGACCACTTTGTGTTATCTCTACTGCTATGGTTCTGGTCTACATTCCCATCATCTCTTGCTTAGATTATTACAATAATCTCTTAGACAATCTGCCTTTGGCACTCACCACTCCCATCCTTCCCCCAATCACCCACTCTATTCTCATCAGCAGCTAGAGGGACCTTGAGGCATATTATATTTTCCAAAGATAGCAACAACAATACCTCCCATCCCACACACTCTTCTGCAATGTGACCTTGCCATTCCTCAACATGAAGTGGAGTCTAAAACACTTCTTATGAATCTGGGCTGACCCCAGAGACTTGCTTGAACAATAGAATGAGGCAGAAGTAACATTCTGGGACCTCCACAGCTAGTTCATAAGAGCCTTGCAGCTTCCACCTGAGTCTTTTGAAATGCTTGCCAGTGCGATGCTTTCCCCAGGAGCCCATCTTCTATGCTTGAGAAGCCCAAGCTACGTGAGGAAGCCATATGTGGACATTCCAGTCAATGCTCAAGTTTAGGACCCAACTGACAGCCAGCATCAACTGCCATCTGACTGAGAGACCTCAAGGAAGGATTGCCTAACTGAACCCATTCAATTCACAGAACTATGAGAGATAATAAATAGTTTTGAGTCACTAAGATTTGGGGTGGTTTGTTATGCAATGATAGGTAATGGGAACAGAACTTTTTACAGTGACAGTCAGATAATGTCATTCTTCTATTCAAAACCCTCCAGTGATTTCCCATTGTACCCAAAGAGTCAAAGTGCTTATCACAGCCTACATGATTTCTGCATGATGCAGTCTGAATCTTCACTTCCCTTCCCTTCCCCATGATTACTCTGCTCCAGCCATAGTGCTTTCTCTCTTGCTACTGCTTAAACACTCCTGTGTTAGGGACTTTGCACTGGCTGCTCCTCTTCCCTAGATCTATTTCACCAACTCAGCTTGGTCACTTCCTTAAAGTTTTTGCTCAAATCTCATCTTCTCTATGAGGCCAACTCTGACCACTTATTTAATATTGCTACCAGCCTCTCCCTCCACCAAAACTCCCAATCACACTTACCCTGCTCTACATTTTTTTTCCCACAGCACTTATCATTTTCCAACATACTACGTAACAGCACTTATTTATTAGGTTTATTGTATACTGTCTGAAAGTTCCTCCAAGGCAGGGATTTTTACTTTTTTGCTTTTTTACCTACTGTATTCCCAGCACCTAGAATAGTATCTGATACATAGAAGGCACTCAATAAATATTTGTATTGTAAGTCCTAATAATAGTTGAGACTGAGTTTACCAGGATAACATGAGGGTAAGGTAGAGTTGACTTGCAGAGCATAGAAGAACAAAGAGGTAAAAGTAAGTATAGAGGAATGAGTTTACACTTCTGGAATCCTAGTCACCACCCGTTTACCAGCTCCTGGCAGAGAGCAGCACTAGGGTGGAGATCATGTTTGGAATAAAGCATTCAGTTCATGGAAGAAACCCAAGATGGTAACATATGTCACATAAGTCAAAGCCAATGTATGAGGTGAGCTAAACTCCATTATAATCCTGTGCCTAATTATAGTGAATTGCAGCCAAATTATACTCCCCAAACCAAATAAATATAGAATATACTGGGTGGCAGCCCTATTTTCCAACACCAAAGTGTCAAAGGAATTGCTCGATATTTATTTTGAATGTGCTATTCTGCAATTATCTGATTAACAATTTAGTTTTCCCAAAATTGCAGGACCAAATCCAGTTGTTTTTCTCCTTGGTCTCATCAGTCATGAGATATTACTATACTTTTAAAATTTGGTAATAGTTTAGAACCTCCTAAAATATTATCCTAAAAATTAAACCTGACTATTCAGCTCAATAGAGTATTAATTTCAAATTGTGTATTAATGTAGATTAGACCAACAAAACACATCGCAGAAGGAAAAATATATTTGAGTGCTCTAAATAAATTATACAACTTGCATATTTGAAAAAAAATCATGAAATGCAAATCACTAATAAACAGAAAACTATTCAACTTCACTAGTACTAAAAAAAAAAAAAAAGCAAAATTAGTGGTGATAAATCTTTTCATGCAACGTGACAAATATAGTTTGGTTTTTTTGGTGAGGAAGATTGGCCCTGAGTTAACAACTGTTGCCAATCTCCTCTTTGCTTTTGTTTTTTTTTTTTTTTTTGCTTGAGGAAGATTAGCCTTGAGCTAACATCTATGCCAATCTTTTCTCTACTTTGTATGTGGGATGCCTCCACAGCATGGTTGATGAGTAGAGTAGGTCCACATCTGGGATCCGAACCTGCAAACCCTGGCCGCCCAAGCGGAATACACAGAACTCCAACCACCAGGCCATGGGGCCAGCCCCTGTGAGAAATATGTTTCTAATGTGACGATAGTGTGGGATTTCTCATTCATTGTGAATAAGAATATACATTAGCAGCGCCTTTCTAGACAGCAGTTTAAAAATGTATAGGAAAAAATAACAAAATATACAAAGATATTTTTAAATGCGTATTTTTTATTAGTCAAGTAATGTTGATCCAAAAGTGCAAAATGGCTCAAACAAAATAGAAGTTTATGTCTTGTTCATATGTTTTCCCTGAACTGTTTCAGGTCTCTGATGTATTTGTGTATGTGTGTGTTTGTGAGAGAGAGAGAGATGCTCTCTAAGATCATTCAAGAACATGGAAATTAATAAATCTTTGGCCAGATTCAATAGAGACGTCCATGTGCAAAATTGGGAAGAGTACAGAGGAGCATGCATGTAAAGTTTTATGGACAGGGCTGGAAGTAGCTCTCATTCCTCTGGCTAAAACTCAGTCATGTGGGCATACTTTACTGCAAGGAGTGCTGGGAAATGTAGTCTAATTGTGTGCCCAGGAAGAAGGTGCAATGAGTTTGCTGAACCGCTAGCAATTGTCACATTCTTTGACCCAGTAATGCACTTCTAGAAATTTATTCTGAGGAAATGATCATAAATACAGCAGGTTAATTTGGCATAGCAAAATGCCAACAATATATCAGATGACTAATAGCACCAGAATAGTTCATAAGTTTTGGAACATCCACATAGTAGCCCCAATTGAAGCTGCTGTTCCATGTGGTACCTTTGCTAGATTAACAGCAGATTAACACAGCTTTAGGCATATGGTATGCTGCCATTAATCTGACAAATATATTCTCTCCCATCCCCATTAGAAGGAAGGATCACCTGAAAGGGACAGTCTTACCCCAGAGCTATGTTAATTCTACCGTCCTCTGTCATAACGTAGTTCAAAGAGACCTAGGCCAGCTGGACATCTCACAGAACATTACACTGGTCCACTATATCAATTACATGATGCTAATTGGAGTGGATGAGCAAAAAATGGCTCTCAGAGGTAGCAATACTATAAGACACATGAGCTCCAGAGAGGGGGAAATAAACCCAAATAAGATGAAGTGACCTCATATATCAGTAAAATGTTTCGGGATGAACGGTCTGGGGCATGCTGGGACATCCCTCCAAAGTAAAAGGCAAATTATTGCATCTTGTACCTCCCACCACAAAGAAGAAAAGCACAGTGCTTGGTAGGCCTCTTTGTTCCTTGAGTCGGTATTTCCATACTCAGGGGTTCTCCAACTCATATCCAGCAGTCCCCCTTTATCCACAGGGTATATGTTCCAAGATCCCCAGTGGATGCCCGAAACTACAGATAGTGCCAAATCCTGTATATACTATGTTTTTTCTTATACCTACATACTTATGATAAAGTTTAACTTACAAATTAGGCACAGTAAGATATTAACAACAATAACTAATAAAATAGAACAATTTTAACAATATACTGTAATAAAACTTACTGTAGATCTTAGCAACCTCAGCATAGGACTTTTTTCTTTCCTTATCAAGTCAAGAACTTTCACTTTTTCGCTTAGAGGAAGCACTTTATGGCTTCTCTTTGGCATATCCGAATTGCCAGTATCACTACTCTTGCGCTTTGGGGCCTTATTAAGTAAAATAAGGGCTACTTCAGCACAAACACTGCAATACCTTGACAGTGGATCTGATAATTGAGCCAGCTACTAAGTGACTAACAAGCTGGTAGTGTGTACAGTGTGGACACACTGGACAAAGGGATGATTCGCATCCGAGGAGGGACAGAGCAGGACAGCGTGAGATTTCATCATGCTACTCAGAACGGCATGCAATTTAAAACTTATGAATTGTTTATTTCTGGAATTTTCCATTTAATATTCTCAGACTTCCATTGACCACAGGTAACTGAAACTATGGGAAGCGAAATCCCAGATAAGACTATTGAACTGAGAGACACAAAACGCTGCCAAGTTTGAGTGGGACCAGCGCAGGAAAACACTCTCCAGCAGATCCAGACTGAAGTGAACACTGCCCTGAAGTTGGGCCACACTACCAGGCAGACCCTATAATATTAGATCTATCAGTGATGAGAAAATACACCATAGAGAATTTAGGGCAAGTCCCAATAAAAGAATCACAAAATTGTCCCCTAGGATGCTGAAACAAGTCCACGCCACCATCAAAGAAATATAATACACAGTTTGAAAACAATTGCCCCCCCCAAGACCACATCTAAGGGAGGACAACTGGGAAGAGCCATCCCAGAGCGTTAGCTTCTATCTAATCCCGCTTTCTTCTCTGCCCTTTCTTTCCACAGGTGTTGATCCCTCTAGCACTCCCTTATAATCTTTCTTCATGGTGATTTCTATTTTAGGATCTGCTTTCTGGGAAACCCAACTGGTGATAGGTGTTTTGTTGGTCTGTTTTAAGCACCTTGTATGATTTCATTATAACCTCTGCAAATGATTCCAATTAGGCCCTGGTTAAACAAACAAATGCAACTTTCATGCGTTGTCACTGGGAATGTAAAATGGTACAACCATTATGGAAAACAGTATGGTAGCTGCTTAACAAATTACAAAATAGAATTACTATATAATCCAGTAATTCTACTTTGGAGTATTCAAGGGGACCAGATTATGCTACTCCAAAATAAGCCACTTTGGCATAAGGATTATTTTGAGCTGAAGGCAATTGAGAAACAGCAGACACAAGGAAAAGCTTCCACCCTGCTGCATTCCTAAAGGCAGGGTATAAATTTTCCTTCGTGAAGGTGTCCCTCCTCTCCTTTCTCATGCCAAAAGGAGGAAAGCAACCTTCAACACCAGAGATGGAGATGGCGCTAAGATGAACTTGCACATACAAACCTTAGTAAAATAACCCTTATCTTCCATTAGTTTCCCACATATATTTACTTTCCCACAATTTACCACCCCTAAAATCCTAAACCCCTTTTCCTTGGTCTTGTCAATTATCTACATATGTATTGCTCTTTGTTAAAATGGTATAAAAGCCCCCAGGTCTGATTCTTTGTGTCTTCACTTATTTTCGTTGAAGGCCTCTGTATGCATACATAATAAACCAATTCTCCTGTTAAACTGTCTTTTGTCAGTTTCCTTTTCAGGGCCGGCATTCTAGGAGGGTAGAGGAGAAAGGTCTTTCTCCCTTATAGTTTATATCCCAAAGAATCAAAAGCAGATATTCGTACACCCATGTCCATAGCTGCAATAGCCAAAAGGTGGAAACAACTCAAGTGTCCATTGACAGATGAATGGATAAACAAAATGTGGTATATACATAAATGAAATACTATTCAGGCTTAGAAAGGAAGGAAATTTTGACACATGCTACATGGATGAAACTTGAAGACATTATGCTAAGTAAAATAAACCAGTTACAAAAGGAAAAATACTGTATAATTCCACTTACATGAACTGCTTAGAATACTCAAACTCATGGAAACAGAAAGAATGGTGGGGCCAGGGGTTAGGGAGAATGGAGAGTTATTCTTTAGTGGGTACAGAGTTTCAGTTTTACACGATGAAAAGAGTTCTGTGGATGGATGGTGAAGATGTTATCGAAACAACATGAATGTACTTAATGCCACTGAACTGCACACCTAAAAGTGGTTAGGATGGTAAATTTTGTGGTAAATGTATTTTATGACAGTTAAAATTAAAAAAACAAAAAATATAGAGGCAGCCCTTAAATCGTCAGTAAGCAAGAAGACCAGGGACCAGGAGACTATGCACAGGTAAAATCCTTCTCTGATTGAGGGAAAAGAGCCTGTTCTCCAAGGGAAGAAAAGGTACAGATGAATTTCCTAGTTTGGGAACGTTTTAAGTTATTGTTTGATATTTCATGCTTTCCTGTGGGGTTTGTTTTGTGCCTAGCATTGTGCTGGATTCTGGGAATCAAAGGTAAATGAAACACTGGTTCTGCTCTCAAGGAGATTAGAAACAGCTGGAAGAGACAGACGTGTAAAAAGATGGTTTTAATAATGTGTGTTAGAGGCCAGACTAAAGCTGAGCACATCTAAGGAGGAATCTAAATCGCACCGGAGGGCAGAGAAAGCTTTCCAGAAGAGGTGACATTTTAGCTTCATCTTGAAGAATGATTAGAATTAATCAGGCAGAGAAGGAGACAAGACATTCTAGGAAGAAGGAATTGAGTACACAAAGACTTGGAGGTGTAAAATAGCATGACCTATGTGGGGACCCAACATAATGAGTGTATAGACGAAGAGATGAAGTGGATAGTTTGGCAAAGGTCAGATCCAAGACTGTTTAGAGATCAGTTAGAGCGTGGGCTTTATTATAAAAGCTACAAGGAGCCATTAAAGAATTATAAGCAGGATAATGATTATCTCTTATCCCAATTTCAAGACAATGCAATATTTCCATAGTGGCTGAAAAGTGTCGTAAGAGATTGTCTCAGTCAGCTAATGATGTATAACAAACTGTCTTGGTGTCTTAAAACAATACTCATCTTGCTCACTGTCTGCATATTGGCCAGGCCTATTCTAAGCTGGGCTCAGCCGGCTTCTCTGCTTCAATGTGCAAGTCTTTCTGGGCCAGTTCCTTGCTGTAGATTGGGCTCGGATCTGCTCCATGTTTGTTCATTCTGGGGCCCAGAATAAAAGGGAAGCAGCTACCTCAAGGCACTTCTTCTCATCTTCCTTGGGGCAGTTGAGTATCTAGGGTATGTTCTTCTCATGGCAATGGCAGAAGCCCCAGAGGACAAGCAGAAACTGTGATGTCTCTTAAGGCCTGGGCTCAGAGCAGGCATATGGTGATGTCCACACACAATCCATTGTCCAAAGCAAGTCATATAGCTGAGTCAGGGAAGCACACTGTGTCTCTAGTGGGAGGAAATGCAAACTCACTTGTAAAAAGTGTAGATACAGGGAGAAGTGAAAAATTTGGATTTACAATTCAATCTACTGTAGAGGCCATTTTTACTCAGTGCTTAGAGGCTGCATGGTATAATAGAAAGAATATCAATTATGGAGCTAATGATTTTTTTAATTCTTATTCTCCCCAAAGCCCCCCCAGTACCTAGTTGTATTTCCTAGTTGTGAGTGCCTCTGGCTGTGCTATGTGGGACACCACCTCAGCATTGCTTGCTGAGAGGTGCCATGTCTGTGCCCAGGACCCAAACCAGCAAAACCCTTGGCCACCAAAGTGGAGTGCATGAAACTAACCACTTAGCCGTGGAGCTGGCCCTGGAGCTAATCATTTAATAGCTCTGTGGCCTTCCACTAGTTATTTAAAATTTTACAGATATCAGTTTTTCTCATCTATAAAGCCTAGATTGATACCTCCCCCACCTTATAAGTGATTACAAGAATTTCATGTGATTTCATCTGTGGACTTTTTACTTTGGGCATCAATTCTTGCTAGGACCTCTCTGACTACTAGTTACATCTAGTGTGCCATGACTCTATTAATAAGAACTATGGGGAGGGAGATCAGTGGTTGGACTTTGGTGAAGCAAAGCCACCATATTGGAGAGAAACAAAAATCCTGTAGACCTTAGAAATACAGCATTCTCCCAAGATGCCTATTAACATGCTCTCTGCTGCCAACTACAGCCATGTGTCTTTGGGGAAAGATGTGTCTCCTGGAAGAAAGACCAGCCATTTGAAATACGTGTTTGGTCTGCCAGTTCTTTTACCTATCCACTTCATTCCTTGGCAACTTGAATTTTTGGCTCATGAATAAGAGGGGTATTTACCCAAGAAGGGTCTAGGACAAAGCTGGGCAGGAGGAAAATAGAAAAAAGCACCTTTTTGCGTTGCTTTAGAATTGTTCTCCCTGAGTCTGCAGCTGCTGCTCTATCCAGATGGGCCCAGTTGGCTGAAGGATTGTGCCAAAGACAATACCCAAAGTGCTCTTATTTATCTTCTCAGATTGGGATCAACTGGCCCAACATCATACAGCTCTTTGAACCCAAGCATCTTGAGTCCCACGGCAATGCTCTTTCTCCTATTGGTATAAATTAGATAGGAAAAAGGCTAAGCTGCTGTCCAAAAGACACTACAGATATAGTGGCTCCAAAAACATTGACATGAATTTCTCTCTCATATAGTCCAGAGAAAGGCAGGCAGTCTAGAATGGGTTGGAGGCTGTGGTCCGTGTGGACACCCAGGAATCCAGGTTCCTTCTATCTTCTTGCTCCAATATTTTCAAACAGTCCTTCCCAATGGATGTTTCTCAAGAGAATTAAGCTGTAATGCTTTAAAGAATCCATTGTGGTAATGAATTAACTTTCTCCTATGCATCTAGAATGGTATAGCTTTGTATCATCCTTGGAATAATGTAGACAAGAGTTACCTAAATCATTTTCTGTATTCATTCTCTACCCAGTTGAAGTTGGCTGCCGGAACGTGGTCCTTATCCTGTGGTTCAAGCTGGACCCCAGCACCATAGCTGCACATTCCAATCTATAGGAAGGGAGACAAAAGAAGTGAAAGAAGGGAGTCTTTAAACAATGTGACCTGGGAGTTGCATTCATTACTTCTGCTCACATCTGATTGGCCAAAACATAATTTCACAGCCAAGTCTAGTCACAAAGGCACTGGGGAAAGTAGTTTCTAGCTTGCCAGCCATATGTACAGCTAAAATTTGGGGGATTCTGTTACTAATAGGAAGAAGAATGGAATAAACAGGGAGATAATTATCAGTCTCTGCCACATTTCACTATTATTCACTATAGAGTAAGTTTCATGAGAGCAGAAACTGTGTCTTATTCACTAAGGACAAGTAAGTAAGTGTATTTTTTAGTATAGTATCTAGTACATAGAAGACCCTTAATAACTTTGACTGAATTCCATTTATTTATATCACATTAAGGCAATTCAGAGGAGTGTCTTGAAGTATAATTTTCAAAAGGCCCAGGGACTAAATACTTCAGTGAATACTTATTTAACATTCTCTTCTTTTGGGGGAGGAGAAGTAACCTTGATTTGTTTGAACTAAGTTTCTTTTTGTCAATTTCAATTATTTATTACTTTGATTTTCCCAATCTTCGGGATCAATTTGTGGACTTTTATAAACCTGTAGAAGTAAACCTCTCTCCTCAAATGGAACACAAAGAGGACTGTTAGGATGTGAAGTTTACATGGAATAAAGGAGCAGGTATTTGTAAAACGTTCTTAGAATGGTGCCTGGCACAGAGTGAGTGCTATATAAGTGTCATAGATAGAAGATTATGATGATAGATTGATAGATAGATAGGTAGGTGGAAGGAAGGAAGGAAAGAAGGAAGTAGGAAGGAAGAAAATGCAATGAGAGACAAGCTCAGCTTTTCCGCTTATTCGTGAGTAGATTACAACACTTTCTACTAGATGCAGAAACAGTCGCCAGTCTTTTACGCCAGGAACATCTCCCCAGATACCTGAAGATTCATTTCTCTGCTTGCCTGAGCCTGGATGTACTTTGCCTACTACCTATGCTACAGTCAAGCTAACTGCTTTCTGGTCTCTTAGGGGACACTCAAATGACAGGCAAAACTGGGTCAGAGAGGATGTTGATTTAGTAGGTAGAGACAGGGTCTGACTCAGAAAGAGGCCAGCGCCATAGCAGGAAACTCCCGGATGTCTCATGGAGTCCTCAGACCTAGTCTCCTAGAGTCATTCTCCCGCATGTTGGGGATAATTTAGCACATAGACTATTTCAGGACAGGAGATGTCCTGGGCCTAGAAAATGTGTCCACTCCTTGGTTTTGGGATAAGCATCTCTAAGAGATGTGTGATTTTGCCCACCATGCGTCCCTTCTCTCTTTTTCTGGTAACAGCAATTTGTGGCCTTTCTAGAGATCCTCTACTCTCTCTGTTTACATGATTCTGATACAGTTGTGCCCAGCTCCTCCAGACCCAGAATGACCATTCTCAAGAATGCCTTCTTCCAACCATGTTATTGGTTTATGAATGGGTATATAACCAAAAGTGGTCCAGAGTCTTCTTTAAAATTTAAGGTAGATTCTTCTGGACAGAGGAGGGAAAGTGGAAGTTGCCATATTTGAAAACATCTTTCCTAGGCCTAAAAAGGTCATACATAGAAAAAAAAAAGTAGCCAAATCAAAAAGGGAGGCAGAGTTGAGCAGACACCAGATGGAAAGTACTGATACAATTTGAACCTCAAGATCCAGTTGTGCCTGAAGCTAGATTTGCCCTTTTCATCTACCTGAACCAATAAATTCCCTTTTTTATTTATTTAAGCTTATTTGAGTTAGAATTTCTGTCATATGCTTCCAAGAGAGTCCTGATTTATAGGGTGCCTGACTTGCTTTGGTTACTCTAACAGTTCCCTCATCACCCACGGCTAAGACTGCTGAGGCCCTATAAACAGCTCCTACAGTAATGTCCCAGTGGTTCAGAAAATTGCTCCAGGTTACACTTTGTACTTTCCACTCTAAACCCTCTTGATCTTCTTCCTTATCTCTACTTCTACTTCTGTCCTGTGGTCTGGTACCTGGATCCCTTTGGATTAGTACTTCATGGTACATCAAGCCTGGCCTTCTATTTCAGTCTCATCCTAAATGTAGTCCCTCCAAAAGCCCTGGACTGCATCCTTTTTATCTCATGGGCCAGTGTCTACAACCTCTGCACCCAGCCCAGGATCCCTGAGACAGGTATCTTTCCATAAGCAAGAACCACTAAGTCATTTTGTCTCCTTCAGAGGGCCCAATAGTGAGCATTCCAGGTCCCCTTCACATGTTTCCTTTCTTTTGATTTTGTTGCCCTTGACTTTAATTTATGTTATTCAGGAAACCCAAAGGTCAAAACCTCCTCTATAGCCCACCAAAATATTCAGACTATTTTTCCAAGATTTTGTAATAGGAATTTTCAATGGGAAAGGATAAGAAAGAATAAGTTCTATAAAGAGGTTAGTCATTCAAATAAGTAAGTCCTAAAAATCTACATTGCATAAGGCACTCTGGCCACACATAGAAGGATGTAAGACTTTTAGCCTAATGGGAGTATGTTCCTGTGGTGGGCTCAACTGTGTCCCTGCAAAATTCATATGTTGAAGTCCTAATCCCCAGTACCTCAGAATGTGACTGTATTTGGAGACAGAATTTTTAAATGGTAACTAAGTTAGAACGAGTCATTAAGGTGGGAAGGTGGGCCCTAATCCAATATGACCGATGTTCTTATTGGAAGAGGAGATTAGGATACAGCTACACAGAGAGAAGACCCTGTGAAGACACAGGGAGAAGACAGCCGTCTACAAGGCAAGAAGAGAGGCCTCAGAAGAAATCAGTCCTCTGGACACTCTAGTCTTGAACTCCTAGCCTCCAGAAATATGAGAAAATAAATTTCTGTTGTTTGAGCCACCCAGACTGTCGTAATTTGTTATGGTATCATTGCAAATTAATACAGTCCTCTACTAATTATTAGCAAACTGGTATCTCTCCTTATCAAATCCTTTGGGAAAGAACAATAGGAATCTCTTCCTGGCTCTCTCCCTCTCAAAAAAATACCCACAGAAAATAAACCCATGGCATTTGTGGATTTACCACTAAAAACTTACTTACCCAGCCAGTAACTAAGGAATGGATCCAGGGTCTTGGTCATTGGTAAGAGAGGATGCTAGTGGTAGTGCCAGTATCCTCTTCCTCAAGAGTCAATTACGACTCCTCTTCCTCCTCTTCTTTCCCTTCCTCTCTCCTTCCTGAACAATTTCTTCAAAAGCCTTTAGATAAAGCTGAGCAAGCAAAGTATATGTGTGTGTGTTGAGGAGGTGGTGTGGTGGTAAACTGTGGTGACTTAGAGCAGGTTGCAAAGTCTGAGCAGCAGGAGGAGGGTATCCACACAGGTGTCCAAACCTGGCACAGGGTGGCCTGGCCCAAGAAGGGTGTAGATGGGCTGCCTGGTGTGAGGTGTTGAAGGCTGAGTGCAGTGAGGTGAGTCTCTATGTGGGAGGATGACCCTGTGTGGTGTGTCACAGCTAGAGCAGAGTGAGGAGGAGACCACTCTGACAGGGGTGCAGGCCAGTATGAGACATTGAAGCCTGAGCAGAGTGAGAAAGACATTCACACAATGGGATGGATCAGTATGCTGTCAGATGATGAGAAAGGTGAGGAAAGCATCCACATTGGGAGGTCATTAGCAAGGTGTTTTGGAGCCCTAATGGTGTGAGGAGGATGCCCACATACCAGGGTGGTGTGATGTGAGATGGCAGGGTTTGAGCAGGGAGAACAGAGCATCCACGTGGTTGGTTGGCCCAGCATGGGGTGTTGTAGCCCACATGGTGTAAGGAGGGCAGATGAGAGATTGGTTACTTAGAGGAGGATTGATTAAATAAGTGAATATATTCAGGAAAATGAGAACTAGGTGTCTTGTTGTTAGAGAAGAAAGTCACAAATACGGAAAGGGCAAAACTAGAATGAACCCTGTGGTGCTGAATTAGAATTGGAGGTGATGGTGTGAACACACATTTTTCAAGATAGATAGATAGGGAAGGAAGGAGAGAGGGAGATAGATAGATAGATAGATAGATAGGTAGATAGATAGATAGGTAGATAGATAGATAAAGAAAAGTAAATGTAAAAGTGTGCACACACTTGCCTATACATATTCCCTACTTCTGTGCACTGAGAGAGTCTTGAAGCAGTGATGCTCCAATAGCAATGAGCACACTGAGTGCCTAGGTTTTGGTTTCTAAACACCATTCTCCACTAAAAGACACCAGAGATGCTTGGATAAATGGCTGATTCCAGAGCTGAGCTAGGGAAGTACAAGTACAGAAGCCAGCTTGAAGAGATTCCCACTAGCCAAATATGGAACAATATAAGCATGAAAACAAATAATGACAGTAACAGACTGTGATCCATGAGTCCATAGTGATATAAATAAATAACAAATAGAATAGTTTGACAAGATAGTTAAGTAATCTTTAAGAACTGCCCATGAAATACTTACTAATTACAAAGGGAAAGATGCTTGGGTGGCAGACATTGCCTTACTCAATGTCAATGTTAACATCATCAGTAATGGGACAAATCTAAATCTTATGCCACCTGATGGGATACAATGAGAAAAATACAGCATCAGTTCTGTGATATTTCTACCAAAGATGCTTAGCCTGAATCTAATTGTGAAGACACATCAGACAAATATAAATGGGGGGACATTCTAGAAAATAGACTTTCATCTCCCACAAACGTCAAGGTTATAAAAGTTAAGGAAAGATTGAAAAACGTTCCATATCAAAGGAAACTAGGTGCCAGCCCGGTGGCCGAGTGGTTAAGTTCACGTGCTCTCCTTCAGTGGCCTGGGATTCATGGGTTCAGATCCTGGGTGTGGACCTATGCCCTGCTCATCAAGCCTTGCTGTGGTGGTATCCCACATAGAAGAACTAGAATGACCTACAACTAGGATATACAAGTAGGTACTGGAGCGTTAGGGAGGAAAAAAAGGAAGATTGGGAACAGATGTTAGCTCAGGGTAAATCTTCCTCATCAAGAAAAAAAAAGCATACAGAAAAAAAGGAAACTAAAGCAACATGACACCAAAACTCAATACATTCTCCCAGACTGGATCCTTCCTCTAAAGGACATTACTGGGCAATCGGAGAAACCTGAAGGTCTTCTGAGGATTAGATGGTAGTGATGTACCATCACTACATGATGAGGTAATTAATGTCAATGTTAATTTCCTGATTTGATGCTTGTATTATGGTGATATAGGACAATGTCTTTTTTGTAGGAAATACAAAAGTCTGACTTTGATGGAGCATCATTTCAGCAACTTACTCTCACATGCTTCAGAAAAGAAAAACAAGTTATCTGTAATGCAACTTTTCTGTAAATTTGGGATCATTTCCAAAAATAAAAAAAGAGAAAAGGTCAAGAATGCAGGACAACTGGCCCAGTCTCTTCAACAAATATATGTCATAAAAAAAAGATAGATTAAAAGAGGCTTATTCGGACATAACAAGCAGATGCAAACATGGTCCTGGATGAGATTCAAGTTCGGATAAACAGTGATAAAGCACATTTTGGAGACAATTGGGTAATGTAAATATGGTTTATTATTAGATGAGATCAAATATGTTGAAAAGGAAAGTGGAGATCCTTGACCAGAAAAGAAAAAAAAAAGGCAGGTAATAAAGCAGTAGTATGCATCATGTGATCTCATTTTGTGGAAAAAAAGAGAAATACAAAGAAAGTTCTGGACAGATAAATACTAACCTTAGCACTGGTACTCACTGAGTGGTGGACTACTTTTTTACTCTCTTATTTTTGCTTGTCTTTATTTTCTAATATACAACAATGTACATCCCTGTTTGTGTAGTAGTAAAAGGTAATTTTTTTTCAGTAGAATTTAAATAACATATTTAGGGGAAAAGAGTCAATGTGGTCAGCATTCACAACCTTAAATTTCTCACATTTTTATCAGCTGGGACACGTTGAGGTTTCAGAAGATATTTGAGCAAAGTCCCTGAAGGATGTCCTTTTCTTTGACATAGGGTCACTAACCCTGCTACATGTATGTGAGGGGCACCAAAGGAGTGTGCCTGGACCCCTAAAGTCAGTCTATTTTAATACCATGCAGAAATGCCTCAGTTATCTCACCTGTAAAATGGGGACGGCTATTGGAACTATTAAATGAGTTAATATATGTGTGAAGTGTTGAAAAAATGATTAATAGATACAAATAGCACCTCACTTATACAAACACAAAATTCACTTTTTCTTTCATGAAGAGGCTGAAGGGAACAGATATGGCCTCCCAGTTCAGATTGGAATTTGTGTGTAGTTTCTTTCTTTTTTTTTTGGTGAGGAAGATTCACCCTGAGCTAACATCTATTGCCAATCTTCCTCTTTTTTTTTTTCTGCTTGAAGAAGATTAGCCCTCAGCTAACATCTGTGCCAGTCTCCCTCTATTTTGTATGTGGCACACCTCCACAGCGTAGCTGATGAGTGGGGTAGGTCCACGCCCAGGATCCAAACCTGGGAACCCGGACTGACAAAGTGGACCCTGTAGAACTTCAGCCACTAGGCCACAGGGCCAGCCCCTGAATTTGCTATTTATTTTAATTCATGAATTCTTATATCTTCTGTATACCAGGCAGTTTTCTAAGTGCTTTACAAATAATAAATTTTTAATCATCATAATAATCCTATGAGGAGAATAATCCTATTACCTTCCCCATTTTATGGATGAAGGAAGTGAGCCACAGAGAGGTTAATTAACTCGCCTAAAGTCACACAGCCAGTACGAAGCAGGGCCCACATTAGAACCAGCCAGTGCAAGCTCTCGTGCTCAACCCATGCTGCCACTCTTATCACCACACAACTAAGTATAGGAGAACTCCAATTTATGTACCAATTGCTTTCCAAAAGTTCACTTGTAAGCTAATGTTTCAACTTTCAAATGCATTTCCTGCCAAAACAATATTGCAAATTAGGTTTGGTTCCTAGGCCAACCTATTTAAATAGACCAAACTTATTTAACTCACAACACTGCTGATTCAAAACAACTATGGCCTCAAGACCAGTGTCCCTCTGGGCAGACGATGGTGAATAGGTTTCATCTCCCAACCCAATTCCAATCAATTACTGTGCCTGCATGGAGTGCTGTCTGGAGAAGAATTCTGAGGTTGGCCTTGGCAAGAGAGCCAATTAGTGATGTCTGCCATGAATGGAGAAGTAGGAAGTGAGGCCCCAAGCCAGGCATTTGCCATTTCTGCTCCAGACCCTTTTAAACCCTGACACTAAGCTGTAAGCTAAGGCTTGTGACCTTGTCTCTGAATACTTTTCAGTCTTGAGCCTGAGGAGTCTAGGGAGTTGGTGAAAACAACAGGGCAGGATTCTGAGAGCAAAGAGGGGAGACAGAAAGTGAGAGAGGCTTCCGTGACAATGTGGGGAGGTATAGTGAAATCAGTGGCTAGGTCTCCTGTGATGGGGTGATAACAGCTGTTCAGAATTATAAGTAACTTAGAAGCCAAGCATCTCTGTGTCAGCAATGCTAGCCAAGCCCTTCCTCATACTCACAAGCATCACCCCAATGATCCACACGCCAGCAGGCATAAGGGAGGCAAAGTTTCACGTTGCCTACTCTCTTGGCATTTCAAGAAGTTGTCACAGCGGTTAAATGACTCGTTCCAGGTCACACAGTGAGGTCAGCACATCAGTCATGTTATATATAAAAGCAATATCAGATTAGAATGAAAATGAGCACATAGAACCCAGCAAGACCATCCCACAAACCACCAGCTTACGTACAGGACCATTAAACTAAGGTTTGGGATGGGCGGATCCTTGCTTATACTGCTGAGCTTTTCAGAGAGGGTCACTAGAATGTGAAATAGACTTTGCATGTGGTTTTCTGAGGACTTATTTCTCAAGACAAATTAGAAAACAAGTATTTAAAGCTAAAAGTGTGTCCCAAGCTAGGTTGCATTCGAGAGAGTACTGTAGTCCAGCAGGCCCCCAAAATGTCACTTCAGCTTTCAAAGGCATTTCACAGTTGCTGCAACAGCACTGTTGGAATAAAGCCAAGCAGTATTAGAAGCAGCCCAGTCCCTTAGACATAGATGACACTGCCAAGAACAAAATAAAAAAGGGCCGTTGCCTAGCTTGGCATCTGGTCCTGCAGCTGCCAAATCATATCCATTAACCATGCCAAAGTAATCCACGGAGAAATTCCCAATGAGAGGCCCAGCGGCCCAGCAAGCTAGAAAATTGCCTATCATCTAGGCAAGCAACGGGTTCCAGTTCTCCAGTGTCTGCTGAGATCGCGAGGCAACTTGAAGTGTCAGTAGAAAGATTTCAGTTCCTGGCTTCTTGTTCGTAAAATAGGCACTCGTATTGTGCGTGTATACTTGTGTGAGAGAGAGGGAGAGACAGAAAGAGGGAGAGAAAACTGAGAGGCAATGATAAAATGAACAATAAAGTTTTTTTCCAAATTGTCACGAAGACAGGGTTAACATGATTACATGAATTAAAAAGATGGGTTGGGAGAAAACAAAGACTCTGGCCATTTCCTAATCCCTTCTCCCAATATTAAAGGAAACGGAGACACAAGGACTGAAATCCCACCCTGAAGGAAGAAAAGTTATTCCTACTCTGCTAGAGAAAAAAAGAAAGCAATGGAAAAACTCAGAAAAGTTGGCCAAACCAGGCAGAAGCTCTTCTCCCACCTGCACTTCTGCCTTGGGGTTTTCTTCTTTTCAGATTGTTGCAAGAAAACAGATGGCTGCAGAAGCCTGAATTTTAAACTTATGAATGGAAATTTGAACAGATGTTAGCAATCAAGATGGCATATAAGAATTTTTTTCATACCATGTTTACAGCCCAGCCTCCTTCACATAAATGGGAAAGAGGGTCATAAAAAGGGTAGTTTTTGATCTCAGGACAGCATGGATCCAGCATGGTGATTATGTGGCACAATAAGGGAAATATTGAAAGAACAAAGGATGAAAACACTAGTCAGCTCCCTGTATAAATGCTAAATATTTATCTACAAAATGATAAAATGCATCTGCAAGAAAACCATTAACCCTCCAGAGCACTTCCTGTGTTTCACGTAGGTGAGTAGGTGAAGTTCAAGGCCACAGTTTTAACAAATATCTTGAACACCTATTTGAATTCTGTTTAGACTTTTGCCATGATATAGGTTATTTGTTTTTTGTTTTGTTTTGTTTGGCTGAAGGTCCCAGACATATGGGGCCTTACTAAATTTCAAGGAGGAATTGAGTAAGAAGCTAGCTGGTAACAGAGGTCTCATCACGCACACACCCATCATCCAATGCTGGGAACTGGGCTAGCTACGAAAGGTGGGTGGGGAGTGGCAAAAGGAATCAGACTTGATGTAAGTCTTCAACACAGTTAGAACTGAAGGCAAAAACAGGTATGTATAACACAAGACCAGAACAAGGCGTATGCTGAAGGTTACAGGAGTGAAGAGAAAGGAGTGAGGTTGATTGGGGGCTGGATCATGACAGTGGTTCCTGATAGCCTGAGACAAAGGGAAGCGTCTGAAGCTTGTGGCCAGCTGGGAGAAGAGTGTCACCCAGCATTTGTTAGCAAATCCTGTTGGCTGTCCCTTCAAAATACGGTGTAGCTATAAAGTCTGGAACCACGCATGGGTCAAATTATGGTATCAGATATTAAAACGTAATGTCGACAAGCCATTACGTATTCACCTGGATTTCCAGACTTTGTGGCTCCCCTGGCTCTCCAGAATCTCATCACTTCTCGCCACTTTCATCCACCATGACTGTCTCCCTCCTTGAGTACTGCAATAGCCTCACTAGTGTCTCTGTTTTTGCCCACATCCACCACCCACAACCAATCTATTCTCAACACAATAAGCAATCCCTTTGAAGCAGTGGTTCTCAAAGTGGCATCCCTGACTAGCAGCAGCGGCTGCACCTGAGAAAGTTGGAATCGCAAATTCTTAGGTTCTACCCACCTATAGAATCAGAAACTCCGAGGTGGGGCCCAAAATCTGTTTTAACAAGCCCTCCTGCTGATTCTGATACCCGCTAAAAGTTTGAGACGGAATTGTAAGCATAGGTCAGATGTTACTCCTTGGGTCTAAATCCTGCACAGCTCTCCAAGGTCATTATAACGGCTACAAGGCCATACATACACCATCTGACCCATAAGTCCTTCACTGACTGCCCACCACTCTAGTCACTTGCTCCTCGGCCACACTCAAGGCCTTGGTGCTGGCTGTTCCTTCTGCCTGGAATGCTCCCTAGCGCCCCAGACCCCCACCCCACCCACTGTGGCTCAATCCCTCACCATCTTCAAGCCTCTGCTCAGATGTCATCTTCTCATTGATGTATTACGTATTTATGATCTGTCTCTTCCCACTAAAATGTAAGTTCCTTGAGACCAGGGACTTTGTTCTGTTGCCTCCTGTATTACCGGGGCCTGGAACTGTGCCTGGTACATAGTAAGTGCCGGGAGGCAGTTGGTGGAGGAATGAATAAAGGATCCTGTATCGAGGTTCGACCAGATGCCAGACATCCTGCTAAGCGCATCACCTCACTGAATGTGCCTCATTGAATTCCCACCACAAGCAGATGCAGCAGATGTTATCTTTATTTTACACATGAAAAAAGAACTAGTGAGAAAAAAAGAGTAACAGATACTAAAAAAAGGCAAAGACTGAGATGTAGGGTTATCAGAAAAGGAACTTTTCATGATCCCCAAGTTCTGGGTCTGACGTGCAGCCAAGTCCATGTACATTTTGTGCCATCTTTAATGTGTTTCCCTGCAATTGGTCTGAACAGAGGAAGTGCAAGCTCGCTCTGGCAGTTACCTAAGAAGAATGTATTTAAGGAGGCAAAAACCCTGCTTCAAAGACCCCAGGACAAGGCTAAAAAATGGGAGAATGACTTACTTTGTTTGCTGATATTTTCCCATTATAAACACAGATAATGGAGATATTTCTTGAATATTGAAATAGTTCTTACCCCTCTGCCCAATTACTTTTTTTAGTTTTAAACAGTTCATACTGCATGTTACTAACGACCTGGTAGAAGTGGATAGTTTAACAAGCTTATTAATTTGCTCAAAAAATGAGCTCTCTATGATGCATTATGGGGATTTTTTCCCCCTTGCCATTAAAGATTGTGTTTCCTGCTAAGCATCTGCCAAAATGAAAATCCAGTTCGGTGACCAGTGCTAAAGAGTGAATCCGGTAGTGGTTCATCTAAAAAGTAGTCAGACTGCACTAGAAGGCAGACCCAGGGCCATCCTCCTTCTCCATCTACTTGCCTCTCCAGCTGATCTCATCTAATCCCACGGCTTTTAATACCATCTGCATGCTGTTCACTCCTATGTCATCAGTTGGGGTCCAGAAAGGAAAACAGAACTCATGCCAGGTAAGGCAACAGAGGGAATTTAAACCAGAGATTTAGTTACAAAGTTGTTGGAAAAGCTGCAAGGCAACCTGGGAAGGGAGAGATAACCCAGAGAAAAGCAACAGCAGGAAGCCACTACCCCAGGGCTGGAGAAACAAAGCAGGAAAGCGGGGTTTATGAGAGTATAGCAACAGTGGGAGCTGGCAAGCTGGAGGCTGGTCAGCCTAGTGCAAATTTAAACCATAGAGGAGACTCATCAATATTAGAGATGCTGCCCAAAGCCAAGAGAAGGGAAAGTACTCTGGCTTTTCCCTTCCTCCTGACCTCGTCTTCTTCCATTTGCCAAATGGAAGTAGCTTCCATTGGCCAAATTTTCCCAGAAGCCTGTTGGCAAGGAAGCTTGGGAAACTCCCCACTCCAACTTCCATTGAGAGCAGAGCAGGGAAGAGAAGGAAAGGAGTCAGAGTGCGAACAGGCAAATGATGGACACTACTAAATTAATCTCTCCAGCTCAGACCTCTGCTGTGAGCTCTAGATTCTTATGTTCAACTGTTCACCTGACACCTCCACTTGGGTGGCTAACAGTCCTCTCTAACTTAACATGGCCCAAAATAACTCTTGATTTACCAGCTTAATAGTCCCTGATCTTCCCCTTCTCAGAACATGATTCACCAGCGCAGCGCAAAATATGGGTGTCATCTTTGATTCCTCTCTTTCCTTATTCTCTACTCCCTCCAGCCTTTTAGCAAGACCTCCCAAAACAATTCCTCTCCAGTCATCTCCATCTCCACTATTACCACCTTAGGCAAAGCCACCATCATTTCTCCCCTAGGTAACAATAATGACCTAACTGGCCATCCTACGCCCACTGTGTCTCCTTATAGTGAATTGCCCAGGGGTCCATTCCTGAAGATCTTGAGGGTAAGGAGCCAGGACTTCGTTCCAAGTGCTATAGGAGCCATGGAAAGACTGACATAAAATAATTTATATCATAAACAGATCAGTCTAGCTTCCTTGTGGGGAATAAAATATAAAGGAACAATAGTTCCTTTATCTGCTGTATATTGCCAGGAAGGAGGCAATTGTACTTCTCAGTCCTCTTCTTGCACCTCTTCTATCACTATCCCCCTGCTCAGCAGCCACTGGCCTTCTCACTATTCCTCCAACGCGCCAAGCTCTTTCCCTCTTTAAGGCTTCCCATAGCCTGGAATGCTTGTCCTGATTTTAGCACAACTGGCTCTAGATCATTCAGGCCTTACCCTCTCAGAGATCTTTCCTGACCAGGCTGTAGTAGTCACTAAAGCTATTCTCAAATATCCCGTCTCTCTCCTTCTGGGCACAAAGTAGTCCTGTACTTCTCCGTACCCTGGAAGTTAAGCGTGGCCACATGACTTGTTTTGGCCAATGAATGTAGGTCGGAGTGACGTAGGTCACTAAAGGGTGGAAGTCTTAAGAGCCACTGTGTGCTCCACCACGCTTTTCCTTCTACCAGTGACTGGCTACTCCATTGGCCTGAGAGCTGTTGTGAGGATGACAATTATTCAGAGCAGAACTCTCTGCCAACCCACAGATACATGGCATGAGCAAGAAATCAATCTTTGCTGTTTCAAGTTGCCGAGGCTTTGCGATTGTTCCCGCAGCATACGTAGCCTATGTGATACTGTCCTTTTGTCTCTTACATCAGCCTCCATTATGTCCATCATGGAAATTACCAACTGATAACTTCCACCTGTTAGTTTTATTTTGTTTCCACTATGCACACCTCTCCAAACACCATGAGAGCAGAGTCTCCATCTACCTAGTTCTCCTCTATACTCCCAGCTCCTAGAGTGCCCAGGCCATAGTCAGTAGGCAAATACCTGTTGACTAAGCCTCCAACGCCTTGCACATACAAGCATTTGTTGCTTAAATATTATTTTACCAAGCAAACTGGCATGAATGAGTCTTGCGCTCAGCACATCTGAAGTACCAAAGCCTAAAGCTTCACTCCACTATTTGTGGGTTGGAACTATTGCTTGGGTTACACCCTTCCAGCTAATTCACAGGAAACCAGTCGCTCCCAAGCTGCCACAATTCTCTGGTCAGAAAAGGCCCTGCTAAAGCCCATGTGCACCAGATAAACAAGGAATGAAATCTTAGCACTGTAATAAGAGTGAAGTGATACAGAGCTAGGAGACAAGAGTGTCACAAAATTCATTTTGATAGTTTTTACCGCAAAATAGCAGACAGTTGTTCTATCCTTTTTAAAGTTTTCCATGTCGGCTAAATCTCCCCAGAAATGGCCAAATCTCAAATTCCTCTATTGTCATAAAATATTAGCACTGAAAACAACTTTAGTGATTACTCAAGACTACTCCATTGTATCATCTGGCCTGACTGATTTTAATTGGAAACCTCCTAAGAGTCTCACTGTTGTCTGCCACTTTTAACTTAGAAACTCAAGTTAGGGGTTGTGTTGCTTAGTCTTTGCCCCTTTTAAACCAAATGTATTAAAAATATATTTTTCTACCATCCCATTATATAATTATAATAAAGCTATAAAGAAGATCCTGATTATAAAATTAACTCTGCAATATTTTTAGATTTACATTTTGGCTCCTCACTTAAAAAATTTCCCTAAGCTTTCAAAATGTCTAAAATTGAAGATATAAGCTCCTAAAAACTATGAAGTTATTATTGTGCTTGTTCTTGCAAGAATCAGCACCCTTTGCAGAACATTTCAGTTCTTTAGGGCAACCAGAGTAAGGTAATTATGTTCTACTTATTTAGCTTAGTCTCCTAGACCCTATACAGAGTATATTCTCATTAAGCAAGAGCATTTTGTCTAATTTGAAAAAAAGAAGTGCATTACCAAAATACCAATTCACTAAGCATTTGATCAGAAACCGTCAACTTTTAATGTTAATAGATGACAATTTCTGCAATCTTGTCCAACCTAAATTCAATTTTATTAAGCAGGTGCTAATCCTGAAATTCAGGAACTATGCACCTGCAGCTGAAACTTGTAAAAAAAAACAAAAAACATGGGCTCATCCCATATACCCCCAAATGCTGAAAATGGGAGAGTTTGGATATTGCAACTCTCCAAACACAAAGCCATATTCATGCAAAGGAAATTCTAAGTGGTTAAGGAAACATGAAATTTTCACATTGGCTTTAATATTTGTATTTTACCAAAATTTTCCTGAACTTGGTAATCATTACTAACACTTTTTATAGTACTATTCACTGCATCTTAAAAATAAGAAAAATAAGCTAAGCAGAAAACGTGCAGTTGAAGAAAGTCGGATGTCAGTCTATACAATGATTTTTTTACTTTCAGCATGACAGACTTTATTTTGGCACTTTAACAAATATTTTGCTTTACAGCAGTGACAAAATATTGGCCAGAAATTTTCTTTTCCTGGCCTGGATATCCAAGCAGTTGTTATCCTACGAACTGAATTTGACTATGCTTTGCACAGTTAGAGGTATACCCACTACATTCCTAACCTCGGTAATTGAGGCATATTGTGCCGCTTCAGAAAGTGCTATCCCTTCCTTTTAATCTCTCCAACGTGGACTGATTCTGCAGTGATGGGACAGGAATTTGAGAATTAAGGCCATTGAAAATTTAAGTAAACACTGTTCCCAGTGCTGCTTAAAAAAGTTTTTTTAAAAATGAGTTCTGTGGCAATTCCAGGGAATGTTCTCTAAATGAAGTATTCATACTTTATTAAAAGTAAATTATATGTTGGAAAGGTTGCTATTTTTGCTGCCTTCTTCCTACTTTGGCAAGCTCACAGTTTCAAACAAAATTAATAGTAAAACAGAAAAAGGAAATGTTGAGTTAGAAGGAAGTACCCAGGCAGGGTACCCTCATACTTCCATCTCCTGCTCAGGCCTCACTGCTTCCAGCAATTTCTATCCTAAGCAGCGAGGCCCTGCTGTTCATGCAGAGCCTCCTTGCCCTTCTCTCCTCCCCTAAAGTGTGAACTATGCTATTCCATCTAGTAGTTCTTCGGTAGAGCTTCAGGAGAGATTTGGAGCACAGTTTCAAAGGGAAATCAATCTACGGGACTGAACCTTAGCTCCGATGTCAGGAAAGCCCCTTTTCATTTCTCTGGAAATTATAGTCCTAAAAGCTATTTGCAAAAGCAGGCATCCGTCTCAATATTGCCATCAGCTATCCTATAAAGGTTGCAAACTTTACAATTCCCTCCCTGGCAACCTTCCAATATCTATACCCAAACACACACAGGATGACACATTCAGATTTCCTCTGGCCAATTCAGAAGCAAATCTGGTAATAAACAGCCACATCAATGAGCTCTTTGGTTTTGGTTTACAGACACTGTGCAACACTCAGAAATCAAACCCACATCATCCTTGAGAGCAGACGGTTGCTAGCAAAGAGATGTACATTTGATCAAAAATGTACAAAATTTATAACAGTGACATTTTCAATATTAGGCCACATGATTTATTCAGTAGTTTTTATGTTCCCAAATTACAATTTATGTCTATTCATAAGACTACAAAAGTTACCATTAGAATTGTCTGTGCTTATAAAATACCAACTTTTTTTTAACTGTTATATATACTCATTAACACCAGTCTGCGACGAGTTACATAGAATCATAGGCACTTCAAAGGCTTAAAAAGACGTTTACAACTTAAATGCATTTTTAAGAACAAAAACTGATTTTTCCTTAAATCCCTACTCGTACCTTCAAATTGCAAGAAATTAACAAATACAGTGGCCAAAGGAATCTGCGGCAACTTCTCAAAATACTGTTAGCATCTTTGGGTTTGCTGAGGCTTGTCAGTAACGTACATCAAATCCTCCCAAAAGAAGATCTGATAGATTGATATGACTAAACAGTTTTGTGGTAATAATCCAATTTTACACATTAATTTGCTGTTGCAAATCTGCCGGAAGCTACAGGTAATGAAAAACAAAGCACGTGTAAAATGGATAGTCTGACACTTAAAAATTTATACAAAGTGGAGGTTAAGTTTACATATTTGAAATTCACATATACACTAAATTACCATTATCTGAATTATCCAAAGACAAACTGCACCATAACAGCTACAGAAGGCATAGAGTTTTGTTTTGTTTTTGAGGGGACAAGAGAGGAGAGGGCAACAACAGATAAATTAACAAAGGAAGACCAACTTGGTAAGGTCAATCTGAGACATGCCAACACAAATTAAACAGCTCTCATCTTCGGACCATAGGATAAAAACAATCATTTCATATTCGCACATAAAAGTTTAAACCGATTCCATGAACATTGAGAGTTTTCATAACATAATATTTTGCCACTGCTATTCACAGAACACTGCAGGTGTTAAGTTTTAATTTTATGTTGTTCTAAAGAAATACATGAAGAGTTTTAAATACAATGGGATTTTATCATTAGAGTGCCAGAATGGCTCTTTAATGAAAAAAACCGAAAAACAAAGGTCTTCATTATTCTATGCAAAAGCTTTATTTTTAAAAGTTCAGTGATCTCATAAATAGAGACACTAAGTGGGAGTTTCACGCATAAAACTCCTTAGTAGGCGCCTTCTGATAAGCAGCACTGGATGGTTTGCGTTCCCCAAGGTCGTAACTTCCTTCATCCTTCTTTCTCATGCGATACACCAGCAGCAGGATAAGGAAAATTGCAAAGAGAAAGCCGATAACTCCGCCAGCAATGACAGCTGAAACACACCACAAGGAAGATTACTTTTAGACGAGATTCAAGGGTTGCAGAAATTAGCTTTGTAAAGCCCAATCTATTTACGCTTTTATAAAAGGCTTAATTTGAAAACTCCAAAACTTTTAAAAACTGGATTCAATGAAGCAACCAGGTAATTATGCAAATCTGACATTCCTCAGGAAGGTACAATATTTTCTTTGATTAGTATTAATAATAGCACCCAAAAGCCTCAATTAGAAAAATCTGGCTGTGACCTCAACTAATTCCATACTTTAAAATTTTTCAGTCTTTTCAGTACTCACATTTCATAGTCTAATCTTCTAATTGTTTTTTCAATGAAAACACCAAACATGATATAATTGACTTAAATTTTATAAGGGTAGATATGAAGGAAAAAAGCATGCAAATTTCCTTTATAAGGATAGATTTAGGACTATCCTTTCAAGGATTAAGTGTTCTTAAATCTTGTGAATCTTCCTCTTTAAAATCAAATGATCATACTTTCATCAGATAAGTTACAATTAGAGACAACATCCCTAATGCCTTGGGCACATTTGTGTCAGCTGCCCTTCCCATAAAGAACTTTTCCTTCTCTTGAGTTTATTTTGAAATCAGGATGACGTGGAGCAAGACTGATCTTCACATCCTGCCATCTGCCATGCCAAATTGTTCTGGACCAATTCAGATCTGAACATTCTTCTTCTTAGCCCTCACCACCCCCTGCCCCAACTCCCCACTCCCCCTCCCCCGCCCCCGACCCCGCCTTGGCAATGGCTAGCCAAGGGTTAGGCTGAGGGAACTGACAGAAAATAAAGAACATTTGCCTAACTCTTGCCTCTCACTCTGGAATGAGATAGGCCCTCAAGACTGCTTTCAGTAGGAAGGTGACATTAGGCAAGTTTTGCCTACATCTGAATCACTTAAGAAAAACAGGCCTATTCAAGGACGCTTCCACCTGACCCCCACAGGGCTACTCACCTGCTAGGACCTCTGTTCGTTTAAACAGATTGTCTGAGTGCTTCTCAGTATACACATTCGTGTCCTCTTCAGCTGGGTCCACGTTCCTTTCTGAGTCAGAGAGGTGAACTTTTTCCTTATCAATTTCTTCAGGTGACTGGCAGAGGAAAAAGGGAAAGATTATAAAGATTTCTTTTTAAATGTGCTGGAAAGAAGAAATAATAGATAATAATATTCTAAAATTTATTTCAAATAATGAGTTTAGAAAATAATTGGAATAATCACTTTGTGTGATGTTTATATGAATGAGTCAGTCATATGACAGTGTCATATAGTTCATGGTTTTGTATAACACCCACCACGTATATAAGCAAAATGGATAGTTAGTGAGTTCATAATAATCCTAATGACATGGTTAGGTTGTTTTAGCTGATGTTTCATCAGATCTCTACTTCCTCACCACTCTTCCGACTTCAGGCTATCATCTCCCTCCAGCTGCTCCAACCCAATAGCTTTGCCCCAATCCTCCTTAGTCCTTCAACTCTTTACTATACAGGGCACTGTGACAGTTGGCTTCCTTTTGGGCATTCTCTCCAGGTATTCTCCAAGGCTCTCTTGCTCGCACTCTGTGGGGAGCAGACTCCCAGGCTTACTCTGTCATGCTCCCCTTCCCTTAGTCATTCTTACACCTTCAGCAAATCCTAAACTAGAGCTTCAGGGGACCTGGGTTCTGCAAATAGCTCTTGTGTGATCCCAACCAAGTCTTACCACTTTTCTGGACTTCAGTTTCCTTGTCTATCCAATGAAAGACACTCTCAGCTTCTTAGGTATTCCATAATTTTAAAGTATAAATCTGCAGTGATAATTCTCACAGCCTCATCTCTAGCAGCACTATTCTCACCTAGCCAGCAGCCTACAGGACACTAACCCTTGGCTACACCACCCAGAACTCTACTTGTCAAGTATAAAAAGTAATTCACCACTGCATCCGATCAACTCTCTTTTCTATTCCCATTAATGGTACCAACTATTCTCTTGGGCCCCCAAAGTTATGTTTTTTAGCACATTCCAAATTTTATATTTTGCTGTATCACAGTCCTGGAAATTTGCCTTTCACCATTCTATCAAATTAATTTCCTTCCTTGGATTCTCTTTTTCACAGCCTTATTCAGGTCTTTGTCACATCGCACCCAAGTTCTTGCAACCACCTCAAAACCGCACAGGTTGGGTGGCTTCCAGTCTTCCCCATAGCCCACCACTTAATCCCCAGTAGGAATCCCTGCGAGGCCATCTCCACTGCCACTTGCCTACCAAAGACTCTTACCATCTTTGCCTTGGTTCCTGCAGCTCTCCTAGCCCCAGTCTGCATTTTTCACTTCTTTCATTGTCCACTTATCCTTAATGAAGCCCTCCCTGATCTTTCACCTCTCTCAAACCCCAGAACACTTGACATTCTACCACACCAACATATAAATCATCTGTTGGCATTCTAACTTTCAGCACCAACACTGGCCATCTTGTGTAAATGACTTAAGGTTACAATGAAATCTGAAGTCACTGAGTAGCTTTAAAAAAAAAAAATACAAGCCCCACCACTAGAGATTCTCTTTCCATTGGTCTGGGCTGGGGAAGATGGCATTGATTTTTGTTGTTTATTTAAAGCACTCCAGACATTTTTATGGTTTGAGAACCAGTGGGTTAGAGAAGCTCAGTTCAAATGAATTGGCTATTCTCTATCAGGCTGAAGTTCTGGCTGGCCACAACTATTGATGAAGAAGACTGTCAACTCCATTGGGCTATTATTGTAGACAATAATCGTTTTTAGCACTATCAGTCTTCCTAAGAACAGCCAACCATCTTCTTTAGGACTCTATGCTATGTCTCAGGTAATGACTGATTGCTATCTGAAGGCCAGGGTTCATCCAAAATGGCAGCCTGCTACTTAAGTCTAGATGGTTAAAGAACATAAGAAGAAAAGACCTCACTTTCATAGGGTGCCTTAGGGTCATTGGCATTTCTAGGAAGGACTACAAGCTAGGCCAAGTGGATCCATTTGAACTCCAGAGTATGTGAGGTCAGTGGGTCCCTGCCTCAGTGAATGGAGCACTAGGTTTCCACCGAAGATGGTATATACTAAAGTGTGATGAAGAATGTCTGTCTTACTTTCTCAAGCTGCAGAAAACCCTGTACTACCTTAAACCTCAACCTGTCATGACTTACAAAAAGCAAAGGCCATAGGAAAATCATTTCACTGCTGCACAACACGAACCCAAAATTTCACTGTTCTCTACATTACAGCAAGAGAAGAAAATACGAAAGGTCTTCCTGGGCCTTCACATACCAAAGTAAAGCAGAATAGAGCAGCTCATTGGCAGTATTTTGTCTGAGTTTTCTCTATTCTTCTTATGGAAAGTCTGTCACTAATTAGCTGGCTGGCGGAAGGACAGACAACTCAACATGGAAGGACAGACAACTCAACAGATGAGAGAATGGATTATGTGGGTACTAATCTAGGAAACTTTTCAGTCCTCATTAGCACTGCTACTAGAGGTTGGGAAAAAGAAGAGAAAACTCAAATAGCTGGATACTCAGGTCTGTGACTAGGGAAAGAGGAAAGCAAGTTCTGGTGGCAAATGAGATGCACATAGGTAGCTATTGTGATATTAGAGGCTGAGTTTAACTTACCCATGTCATCTTTATCCCACTATTATGAGAAATCACATGAATTCTCCTCAGGTTTTTTTTCTTTCTTTTTTTTTTTTTTGTGACAAAGACTGGCCCTGAGGTAACATTTGTTGGCAATCTTCCTCTTTTTGCTTGAGGAAGATTGTTGCTGAGCTAACGTCTGCGCCAATCTTCCTCTATTTTGTATGTTGAATGCTGCCACAGCATGGCTTGAAAAGCAGTGTGTAGGTCCACACGCAGGATCTGAACCCTCAAACCAGGGGCACTGAAGCAGAGCATGCGAACTTAACCACTACACCACTGGGCTGGCCCCTCTTCCTCAGGTTCCTTGAGTCCCTAAAATCATTTGAGAGAGTGGACACTTCAAATCTGTCTGACTCAGCTTCTAATTCAGCAGCGAGGAAGCATTCCAGGTGTCTGCAGGTGTAGGGATGGAAGTTTTCCACAGAACTGGGGCCACCGTGCACTTAGAGCAATGGTCCATCAGAGCACAAGCCTCCAGTGGTCAGGGCAGAACACTCATTCTATCCTGAGTTTTACCATATGGAAGCAGGGCCTGCACTAAGAATAATTCTTTCTATTGTACAGAACTAATCTGAAAAACCTTATCTCTTGTATATACATGCAAAATGAAATTACAGAAAGTCAGCATAGATGATTATGAAGCCAATTAAACATTTGTCATATCCATGCCCGGTTGTTTGGATGCCATGGAAATATAATGGAAGTAAAAGATTACAAACAAAGCTCTGCTTGAACAAATAACTGTTTTTTAAAAAAACTTCTATCACAAAAATTTACAACAAACTAGACAGAATACCTATAACAATGACATTAATGTCACTGAGAGACTCATTCAAAAGCAAATTCTACATTAATGGTATCATAGAGGCAATGTTTAATTTAGCTGTGCCATGTAAATACAAAATAGAAAATTTAATCACTATTATTATTCAATATCAATATTATCAGTACCTAAAATAGTGTTTGACACATAATGAGTAGCTCAAATCTCCCATGAATGGATGAATTTTTATTAGTAGTACATTGAATACAAATACTAGGAATAATATTTTTAAGTTTTTTGGATATTTAATCTGAGCTCTTCTGCCAAACAGATGATCTATCTTCTTTATCTTGATCTGACACAATTACTTCCTTAAAGTCAATTTTCTTTTTTTGGTGAGGGAGACTGGCCCTGAGCTAACAGCTGTGCCAATCTTCTTCTATTTTGTATGTGGGTCGCCAGCACAGCAGGGCTACCAAAGAGTGGTGTGGAACCACACTGGGGAACCAAACCTGAGCTGCTGAGGCAGAGTGTGCTGAACTTAACCACTAGGCCACAGGGCCAGACCCTAAAGGCAATTTTTAAAAACGTAAATGCATATTACTAAGTGAAAGAAGCCAACAGGCAAAGGATACGTACTATATGATTCTAACTATATGACATTCTGGAAAAAGCAAAACTAGGAAGACAGCAGAAAGATCAGTGGTTACCAGGGGTTGGAGGGCAGGAGGGATGAAGAGGCGGAGCACAGAGGACCTTTAGGACAGTGAAACTACTCTGTATGACACCATAATGGTGGACACATGTCCTTAGGCATTTGTCAGCACCAAAGAATACACAACACCAAGAATGAACCCTAAAGTAAACTATAGGCTCTGGGTGATAATGATGTGGCAATGTAGGTTCATTGATTGTAATGAATGTACCACTCTGGCGCAGGATGGTGATAGTGGGGGAGGCTGTGCATATGTAGGGGCAGAGGGTATATGGAAAATCTCTGTACTTCCCACTCAATTTTGCTGTGAACCTAAAACTGCTCTGAAAAACAAAGTGTATTTAACAATAACAAAAAAGTAGTAGGTGAGTAAATGTTAAAATGATCATGAAGAGTAAGGAAGATCCAATTATATAATGAAAAGACCAGTTGTCCTTACCTAATTTTAAATATGGCCTCTTAAGAACATTCTGTTAAACTAAAAAAAGGGAACATTTTACAACAACCTGATAATGCAACACATAACAAACACACCTTCGTCTGTGCAGGTATCTTGTTCTGTATCTTCAGCGTTGTGGTCTCCACTTTTGGAGCAGCACTAGTGAACGCTATCTTTGGAAGTGGTCGAGATGTTGTCAGCTCTGGACTCTCTATGTCCTCATCAGCTCCTGGGAAAATAAGCAAAGACGAGCTGAGCACATGAATCGTGACACAGATTTCTACATTATCAGAAAATCCTGTCTAAGGCTGACACTGACAGAGCCACGTTCTTTCAAGACCTGCTCCTCAAGAACTCAGCACAAACCTTCCCGCAGTCTTCAAGGTGATGAAGAAGTGGTGTCAAAGTGGATCTGTGGGTAGTCTGGCATTTTTCTCTAAAATATCATCATCCTGAACACTCTCAGGGAGCCCTTTTTTCACCTGTATGTTCAATCTCTCCTGCTGATGAGATTTCTTCCCTTCTACACTGAAACACGTTGCATTTTCCACTTTAAAACACAACAAAATAAACAAAAACGGCAGACTCCCACAGCCGAACCTTTACCTGAGGCAAGGGGCTGCCCTCCTCCCCTTTTTATAGCCAGACTTTTCCAGTGGTGATGCGGATACTCACGAGCTCTTTTTCGCACCTTCTACTCCACTCTCTGCTCTACTCCTTCTAGGTGGATTTTCCCTTTCATCACACTATTAGCACTGTTTTGTTAAGGTCACCCACGTCTCCCCCATGATGCCATCTCCAATGGCATTTTCCAGAATGATCCTCATCTAATCGAACCTCCTAGCACTACTGGACACTTGTCCATTATCATCTCCTTCTCGATACACTCTCCATCTTTAGGCTTCTATGACTTTGACTTCCTGGCTTTCCCCTCACCTCTCTGGTAAAAGAATGAACCTCTTTTGCAGGTTCATTCTCTCCTACCTGGACACAAAATATCAAGAGTTCAGTAAGATTCAGCCCCAGGCTGCTTCTTACTCTACACTTTCTCCCTCCCTCACGTTCATGGCTTCAATTACCATCTAAATATAAATGAGACCTAAATTTACATCATTAGCTTATACCACTCCTCTGAAATTCAGATCTATATATCCACTGGCCTACTTGACATTTTCACCTGAATGAGTTAAAGGTACTATATACCTCTAACACATCCCAAACAGAACTCGTGATCTCTCTCCCTCTTCCCCAGCAAACCTGGTCTTCTCCCCATGCTCCTTCCAGGCATATAAACCACAACTTGAATTCCTCTTCCTTACCACCACATCAAATCCATCACCCAGTTCTCTTGATTTGACCTGTTTAACGCCTACACTCTAACACCTTTCTGTAGTTCCAAGGCCACTACTCTCATCCAAGCCACTGTAATCTCTCCATGAACCACGACACCTGCCTTCTTCCTAATAGGTCTTTTCAGTCTACTGTCCACAAATTGGCTGTAACCTCATCATCCTCCTGTTTAAAACTATTACAGTGGTACTCTACTGCCCTTGAAATGAATAGAACCTGCCTCAACCCAGCCTTGCATGGTCCAGCTCCCTCGAGCATCATTTTCCCTGTTATCCCGTGCTCCAGCCAGGGTCTCCTGTTCTTCTGCCAGAAGCCCTCGCCTAGTTAATTCCTAATTCACCTCCACATCTCAGCATAAAGGTCAGTCCTTGGGGGGGAGACCTCCCTTCCATATTAGGTCACAGCTTTTTGTTAAATGGGTTTTTAGCACCACCTTTCTTATCCTAATTGCATTTATCACAAATTTGTAATTATGTGTTTGTTTAACTATTGATTGAAGCTTCCCCTACTGGACCGGAAGCTCCCTAAGGCCAAGGCTTTGCATCTGGTTTGTTCTCTGAGTGCCTAGCGGAGTCCCTGGCCCATACAGGCTCTGATCCAGTATTTGTTCAAGTAAGTGACTAACCACAAAGTGTCACCTGGGCAATATTTTTCCTCTTTTTTTTTTTTGCCTTTTTACCAGAACAGCATTTGAGAATTTCTGATATTCAAATACAACATTCTTTTTAAGTTGATCATTTGTCAAATTTGCAACACCTCAAATAAACTCAAAACTCTGGAACTCAAACTAGGCTGCTTCCCCAGACAGGAACGAATGACGAATACCTCCAAATTCCTCACAGAACTATGTGAATGTGATACGCAGTTAGGAAAGTAAAAGGTAACATGATAGAAACAGTGCAACGGCTGTGACTGTAGTTTACTTTCTAATATTTTAACATATCACCTGTCTCCTCTAACTTCAGCATGTATACTCATTACAGAGAGAAGAAATGGCAGGATATATTGGAATAAATACGAGATTTGGCACTAAATAAACAAACCAACCAACCTAGTACTCACTCTGGCATTTATTAGTGCTGTGATCTCAGGCAAGTAATGCTTGAGTCTTAGTTTCTTCATCTGTAAAATGGGGATAATAACAACTAACTCTCCGAGGTGTCAACGTAACATATCCTCGAAAGCATTCTGTACACATAAAATGTTCTGTAAATATGTCATTAATAACGATGGCTCCAGAAACACACTGCTCTTTTATATCAGCCTACCTGATTTTCCATCAAAGTTTTACATTTAATATGCTTGATTTGCTCCCACAGCGAATCATTTTCTTACAAAGGATAAAAGTTCTATGAGAAAAACTTTCAATTAAGCGCTTTCAAGACCTCCTTGGTTCACAATAGTTATAAGTATGCATCATCAAACTAGGCATATGGAGAATCTGTTGTGAGAGAGAAGAGATTTTATACAGTAGAGAATTCCCTCAAGATCGCACTGAAGTTAGAGACAGACGAGTGACCTGCCGAAGCAGGCTCTTCTACTGTATTTATCATCTCTGTTAAAAAGATGGAGCCTCTTGCTCAGGGACGCTGAAGCCCCCTCACATCTCCTCTCACCCCTGACTTTCAGTTCTCTCTGTTCTCTCTGCCTGAGGCATCCTACTCCAGAGCCCACCTCTACCTGAGAAGCTCCTGCTTACACCACTGTGCCCACAACTAACGCCATCCCCTCTCTCCATCGTGGAACCGTTTCTTTCTGTATGTTCCTACTGTTTACCAAATCTCTTTCTAAAAAAATAACATTTTCTTCTACTTATAAAAAGAATACATGTTTTAAAAAATACATTTTCACGGATGAAATTTGGAAACACACAAATACAGAAAGGAATAAGTAAAATTATTCCACCACCAGCGAAAGCACTGTTAGAGCTTATTTACTGACGTGTTCCTAGCACCTAGGATGGTGTCTGTTCCCCCACGTACTAGGTGGTTAATAAGCACTTGGTGAATGAATGAATAAATATCCTCTGTATTTTCTCATCTTCTAATGAGTTTTTCATTTCTGATGTGACAGTTCTTCTCTCCGAGGACTCTCTTGTACTCTCAAAATGTTCCTTTTTTATAGTATCCTCTTCTTGTTTCACCATTAAAGCATCCTCTTCTCTCTCCCTATTTGGTAAGTTTTCCTGTAAGTTCTCTTCTCCCTGTGAGTTTCTGTCCTCCCCCAATTTTGGGGGTGTAGGGAGGTCTCTATCTTTTGTGTTACAAGTTTTTCCATAAATGTCTGGGGAGCTTTGGTTGTCTTTTCACGCTTAGGAGGGAAACACTAAAAAGCTGACTAGAAGCTCTGAGCATATAGAGAGGTTTGTTAAGTGTGGGCCTCATCAGTTGGGACAGAGCTGTGTGTTATTTTGGAGCACTACCAATGCCAGTGTCCTCGAGCTGTTTCCTCTGAGTTGGTCCAATTCCCCAGGGAGGGTAGAGGCTAGACTGTCAGTGTCCAGGAAGCGACTGGGAGAACATAACTGGGAACACCTCAGCATTAAATGACTCTTAATCTAGACCTCCTTCTCCCTCTTTTCAAGACGGTACTCCCAGCCCCATCTGTGCCTGGTACACTCTCAAGTCCAAAGACCCTCTGTTTCATCCTCTCCAGAAAACAAACTTCCAGTTTTCTTCTGAGGTTGGGAGCATGAGACCTTTTGCTGCATTACAGTGGGAAGGAATCAGGGAATCTACTTGCTCCTTAAGCAGACTCTCAACCAATCATCCTGAATTTAGTACTCCTTTCACACTCCATCTAGTGCCACCAATTCCTGGGCCCAAGGGGACTCTGCTGTGCTAAATGAGTTGCTTCTTGGCTTCCCTGCTCCCAACCCTACTGCTGGCTGACTCAGCCTTCTCATGTCTGCCAAGTCTGTTACTACTGGTCCATCTGCTTCCCAGCTTTCAAAACATTGTGGCTTTTGTCTCCTGTACTGTCTTGTCTGTCCTTGTGAGTTTAGGCCCAATTCCTTTATTGTTAGTTTAGTTGAGTGTTGGAAGGTATGTGTGTTCAATCCGCCATCTTTCACCAGAACTCTACATTTAACTCAAATTTTTGTTGTATAGCACTTTTCTATGTTACGTCATTCCTGATATGATGTTACAACTATTTTTTCTCAGTTCTACATTTCTCTCCTCGGACTCTTGGTTCTTGGAGGACAGGGACCAAGTCTTTCTCATCTCTGTGTCCCAAGAACATGGCTTAGAGTCTGGCACACAGTGAATGCCTATGAAATGTTTAACTGAATGGTTGAAGTTTTCATATTCGCTCATGCCCATCCTTGAGTTCACACATATATCATGGCTCCATCTCCTAATCTGGGTAGTATCCTCTGGGCCTTTGGCCATTTTCCTCCAGTCCATTTGCTTTTCCACTGGATAGCTCGATAGGAACGAGGATAGAGGGAACACTGACTGAAACCCTAGGGGATCTCAGTTTCTAGCTGGGACTGGGCATCAGCTAGGCAGGATCTCCTAATTCTAGAACGGGGTTTTATGACAGAAGAAGGCACTACAGCAAAGGAGTGAAAGAGAACATAGTCTCAAGCTCAACTCCCCAGTCCCTATCCCACTCCATTACTTTCTAACAGTGTGAGCTGAGGCAAGTTACTTAACCTCTCTGTGCCTCAGGTTTTCTCATGTGATAAATGGAGATAATAATAGACTTTGTCTTACAGAGATGTTGTAAGGACAGGAACAATGCCCAACACACAGAGTAAGTGCTTTACAAACTTTAGTTACGACTTCTACTACCTTTAAGCTTAAAATCAACATCTCCAGTGCAGTGCAAGGGTGTTTGCCAAGGCCAGAATGATGCACTTCTTTGCAGCAATTATCTGCTCAAGGCTGGAGCCAAGGCAGAAGCAGGCCCACATGGAAGTCCAGCTTGATCCACCTGGTTAGTGGGTTCAGGATTTCAAATGACCCAATCCAAAGCCCTCTCACCTGATATGGGGTTGCTCCGGAGAGGGAGGGTTGGGAGAGGAGCAGGACTGTGTACCTGCTTTCTCTGTATTAAACTTAAGGACAGTCTCAGCAGAAATCAGCAAAATGACTTGGACAACCTCCACAGATCTCTAACAACTCTTGGATTCTAACATTTGTGAAACGGGGACAAAAAAGTGTCCATATTTATTATTTCCTGGGACATTTTGAAGATGACAGTTACAAAGCACTTTTGAGGTGCTAAAGAAAAAAAAAAGAGGTGCCATAAGTGAAAGATATTAATAGAGTTGTGGGCTATGGAGAATAACTCTTTTCACACTCATTCTACGTTTGCGATAAGCATCACTCTCCCAAGAATAACTAGGGCTATTTTTATATTAGGATTGCATTGGAAGCTTGCTGTTAGTAGGTCAGCACTACCTCTCTCGTCTTTCTCAGACTTGCTGTTTTCCAACTTAAAACACTCACTCTTATATAGCTAGATCTCTACCAAAGATACAATTGATTTCATTCATTCTGGGTCATTTCAAAACCCAGGCCAATTCGATTGTCACACATCTACGTTCAGCATAACTTTTACTATCTATTGATTGAATTTACAATGAAAACTCAAAGCAAGAAAGGTCCTAAATAAAACTTTGCTAGCATGCTGTTGATCACAAATTCCTGACTTGATCATTAATTAAATATATGTACAAGCTCTTCCTCTTAGCTTCTTGGGGGCCATTCCTGGAGCAGGTGAAACATTTACCAGGTATGGTAGATTGCAAAAATGGCCAGTATCCTTTATTCCCCCATGTATCCACATTCTCTGCAATGTGACTTTGTAGTTCATTTCATTAAGAGGGAGAGTCTGGGAGAGCCTTATGACTTGCTTCGACCAATCAAATTTGGGAGTAATGCTGTGCCAGTGCTAAGCCAAGGCTTTAAGAGCCTTTGCACACCTCTGCTGGCTTTCTTGGGATCTCTGCCTCCTCCCTCTGAACAAAGGCTGGCCTGACGGAGATGACAGACCTGTGAACCACAGCCAATTCTGCCTGCCTGCCCCAGAGAGATGACAGAGCCCAGCCAAGATGAGCCAAGGTGCATGCCAAACCTGCAGCTGACCACTGACATGCGAGGGAGCCCAGCCTAAATGCCAACCTACAGAATGACGAGCTAAGCAAATGATTGTTGTTTTTTGCTACTACTTGGGGTGGTTTATCATGCAGAATTAACTGACACACCAAGGGAGATGAGGACATGGCTGTACATTTAACTTGGCTGCTACATTCTCCCTCCTACTTTTGAGCAACACACCAGGAGTAAGAAGGTATAACTCTTCTTGGTCTCATCTATCATCTTTAGCGTAGGCTTGGTGGTTTCATGAAACTAGTATTCAAGGATTTCTTTAAGGGTGATTTCCAGGACATCACTTTGAAAGCCTTAATAATAAAATTCAAAGCTAATGTTGACAGAATACTGACTACATGCCATGTCAAATCCTTTTGATTCTCAGAACAAGCCTACGTAGTAAGGACTGTTACTACCTTCCACTGTATAAATGAGAGAACTGAGGTTCAGTCAAGTTAAATACATTCTCAAGATCTCACAGGTTAAGTGCATGAGAGTTACAATTCACATCCAGGCACTTTGACTCCAAAGAGCATGCTCTTAACCACTGTGCATCCTGCCTGTCTCCTTGAAGGAAGTTCCAGTAGAACGTGTGCATGTGCAAACATGGGGACTGGAAGTGAGTGTGGAAGCAGCCAGCCATACCTGAGCCTGATGCAGAAGCATAGTCGTCGTCATCAATGGGATACACTCCAGAAGCTTCTTCAATGGAACTGTTGTCAAGGTACATGTCTTTATCAGACGTCAGCTTTGCTCTCTGAGAAAGGAGAGAGAAGGGATTCAGGATGGTGAGAGATTATAAAACGAGCTTATTTATCTTACTGTTCAGGTTTACACTGTCATGACTCTCTGTTCCCCTCCTCTGTTCCTCCAAAACCACATTTCTGGCCCTACCCTTCCTCAGGATGCTGACAACTTGCATGAAGTCAAGGACAGACAAATGCCCCCAAGGGAAGCATTATGTAGCCTAATCCAGTAGAAATGAAGACAGCTCAGAGACCTAAGCACCTATCATGGGCTTATTTTGTCACATCCCACTAAACCTGTCTGATTTTCAGTGGTCCCAGTGCTAGTTATAAGCCATCTCAGGCATTCTCTTTGTCACAAAATCACTGTGAGTCTCCCTTACTGGAAAAGCTACAAAACACTCAAATCATTTAAGACTTTCTTGGGGATGTATACAAAGGTATTACAGCCCTTAGGCTAGATCATCACCAGGGATCCGTAGAGGCTCACGAAATGTCTGCAGGCCTGGCCGCGCTCAGAGCGTTATCATTACAGCTGAGAGCTCCCCAGTCGCCTGGGCAGTCCAGAGCTTTCTGCCGCAGCCCAGATCCAGGCAGACGCCAGCGCCTGTGAGGTCCCTCTGACGAGGGCGAAAGCCCACCGGAGCGGGCTTCTAGGGCTCCTGGTTTAGCAGAGCCTTAATGACAAATGCAGATAAACCCACACGAGCACATTCTTTTCATATTACTGGCACTTGGCAACAGAAAGTCACACGCTTAACATGGAGAGGGATCATTCACTAAGTATACCAGCTCCACAGCTGCTTAGCTCTCCAATAAGAGGTTTAGTATTAAAATTCAACCTAATCTTGCCAAAGGAGTAACTTGCATGAATTGGAGGCAGAGTAGACATATAATTTTTTTTTAATGGCTTTAGTAAACTGATATTTTTCCATCAGTATCTCATGAAAGCCCAGAAGCAAATAAAGCAGACTGTCAGCTTCTAAACAACATTTGTGTTTGGAAACAGGCAACACTCATTATTGTCCTATTTTTAAAAATCACATTGAATGTTTGTTCCTAACAGGAATTATAAAAAAATGTTTCCCTTACTATACTGGCTTTCATTAGATTTCCTCTGAAAATAAAACTTTCTGTTTCAGCAGTCACTGTGACTTCCTAGGACAGACGGGTCCAGCCCTCCATAACACTACCACTTTATTCTCTCAAGTTTCAGCTGCTGGCTAGAGAGGCTCAAGTATTTTAAACCTGAGCCCATATTCTCCAGCAGGCTTCGGTGCCAACTGACAGAAAAGCATGGGAACCCATTTTGTTTGAGCTGCCGCACCGGCACATTTTGAGAACTGAAACCTTAGGGATTAGTTTTCCAGTGGGGCCTGGCTTGCAGGCATTGGGTGACTGCCCTGAGCCAAGAGTGTGCTGGAATTTTTCTGCTAGAACAGTCAGAGTTTAACTCTGCAATCTGAGGCCGTCCTGCATCACACCGTTTCCAAGGCTATCACCATTCCAGGCTGTAATTCCCAAAGCTTGTGAACAGTCAGAAGCCCTGCATTCCACAGCTCTAGAAGCAACTTAACTGACCCCTATCAAACTCTCAGCTCCTTTGAGGGCAAGGACTGTATCTCACTCATCTTTAAACCCCCACACCTCCCTGCCATCACAGTATCTGGCATATAGTAGGTGCTCAGTAAACACTGCTTGGGCTGTTTGTGCTCCCACCTGAAAGCAACTGTCAGTCCTGCTTGTATTAGACTTTGTCCTGGGAACTTCATCTGGAGGACTCTCTCATACGTTCTCTCAAATCCTGTCTACAAAAATGCTCTGACTTCTCCAGTCCTTATATGTCCTCTAGCCATAAACTACTATTTTGGATTTTGTAGCATACGAACGGTTTAAGACATAAACGCTCACTGTTATTTTTAATTGTTTCGTGCGTATTTTCTCCTGCCTCTCAGCAGAGTGCAACTTGCTGGAGGCCGGTCTTCAAAGACCTGTGTGTGCTGCCTGCTCCTCTCAAAGTGCACGGGCAGTCAATAAATATTTGTTGATTGACATTAGCTAAAACAAACTGGCTTTTGACTCAGGTTTCAGAGGTAACACATGTCACAAGAGCTCCAGGATTCCTACAGTTAAAATCTCTCAATAGTCTAAGCCTGGGTCATCTTCCCCAAACCTCCCATACATGTTGCATTGCATCCACTTACGTAACCGAGGGTCTTAAACATAAGTAAAAGACTCCCTTTACATATTAGAAACCTGTTTGCCTTTCTTAAGATTGAATGACTTTCATTTTCCTCTTGGCTGTCAAGGAAGTTTGATGTGGCCTGAGTAATACAAGACATTTTAATTCTCTGTGTAAACTGAATTTCTATGCATTAGGTGGCCCAGTTGTCAGACTGACACATCTGTCGCACTAACAGGTAGATGGGCCAAAAACATCTCCCAGAGAATTCTGACCACCTCACAGTTAACCACACTGGGTAGCCTGACAAGGAACTGACTTCCTGGGACAACCCATTCCTTACGAGGAAGCTGTCAGGCCTGAATTACTACAAGACTCGGGGTGGAGGACAGGGCGAGTCTAGAGAAGCTGGCTTGCCCTCGGTCACTCGGGGTCTGCAGGGCTCCAGGGTGGTCCCGGGGCTGACAGGATGTTTAATGTGCTGGAGGGCAGCTAAAAGTTCTTTTTCCTCCATCATCCAGAGTGGTGCAAATAATTTTGACATCAAACTAAAACTTACCTCCTGCTCTGATGTCAGGGCCACCAAGCACACAGGAGGAATTACTAAAATCCTTCCACAGACTCCAATATAATAATAAACAGGGCCCTTTTCACGCGGTAGCAGATAATGCTCAAAGAATACCTCCATTGTCTTTCCTTTAAACAAAAAATACCTTCCAAACATTAAATTCCTTTTGTGAAGACTCCACACTCTGTGCCCAAAGAAAGGATTTTTGCAGTTAACATGCCTGGAGAGGGACATGAATTATGCACCAATGTTCCCTTGGGACAAGAAGACGTGCATCTCTCGAAAGCCATGAAAAGGGGTGACTCAAGACTACTGCTTTTACACCCGGCCAAATGTGGTCTGCCTCACTGTGCGGAAAACCCAGGACACACTCTGAGCACTCTCTTGCTCAATGAGATGGAGCTACTGGATGAAAGCAACTGGGAGGAAATGCGCGTGAGGCACGGCCCAGAAGTAAAGAGCCTGACTGCAGGTTTCATAACGAGGTTGTTTAATTTGGGACTGACCATTTCTGTGAGGCAGTGCCAATCCTCTTGGCTAACAGGGCTCAGAGTACAGGCTGGAAGGAAAACAAAGCTGGTCTTTCAGACCTTCTCCCCCTCGGCTGATGCAAGAGGTTCATACAGGAGAGCAAAGGGGGAACTGTGGAAAGCAATGAGGTGCAACAAGGAGGAAAACCTACCGCAGACCAAGGTGGAGGGTTCTGCCTTATGCCACATTCAGCCATGGAAACTGAAACACTGAATTGCCTCCACAGAGGAAGCAGTTCTTTCCAGAGAAGAATGCACATCTGACTCAGTTCTGTATCCCCAGAATGCCTAGAAGGCAGGCAGGATACATATTTGTCTCCTAATTCTCTCCCTCCTTCTCCGGCCCCCAAACTGCAGCAGCCTCATCACACCGGGCCCGGCGTGTTCCTAAGGCCTCCTGACTTGGCCACTGCTCAAGTCTTTGTTTTTGAATCCATTTTCTGTGGAGGGACTGTTCTTAAAGATGACCACATCACTCCCTTGCTAGAAACCTTTTATTGGCTCCCTGTCACCTACAGGATGAAATAAAACCTCCTTAGCCGTGAGACAAATTCTTTTACCACAGGGCCTCACCTGCATTTCCACTGTCAGCTGCTGCCACTTCCTCTACCCACACCCCAGATTCCATGACAAAAAACTCCACCAAGAGACCTGGTGACACCAATTTCCTTTATATAAGATCCTCAAGAGGAAATAAACTCCTTTAAGGATGGAAAATTGAGGAAAGCAATGGCAATCTAGGCCTTATATACCTAAAGATGATAAAAACTAGGATTTTGGTAAAATGATTCAGCCTAAACTTATATGGTGTTTGTAATAAAAATAAACAGAGAAAATGTTGATTTCAATGCATAAAAGACTGTAAAGGGCACCAATCTTGGCTTTAGTAAGAAATATCACAAACGTGTCCATTTTCTAAGCAAAGAATATTTGTGGGATAGTAACTAAACAAATCTACTGGTTGAATTTTTCTCATGCAGATGAAGCCTACATCGAACAAATACCGTGTTTCAAACTGCCAGTGGGAAATCTGTTATTTAGAAATCCGAGGTCTTGCTTGAAAGATACACTGCCTTATCTACTAGATGAATGTACTCTAAATGCCTTAACTAGTGCGACCGATCAACAGTGGTCAAGATAATTAAAGCTCAAAGCAGTCGGTGTGAAATTCACTTTATGGTCTAAACTTAGATTAACAACAAAGTCAGAAAGTAGAAAACCTAACTATTTATGGACACCACACACCCCAGGACCCAACCTTCAGAAAATTAGCCTTTGAATATAAAAATAAAATATCCACGTGCCCTGATATTGCATTCTGTACCACATCACAGAAAATACACACCTAGAGGATGCTTCTTAGTTTTAGGATAAAGGCATATCCAGTCCTGACTTAGATTCAAATGTATATTAATTTTTATGATGATTACAAAGTGCCAAGCTGGCTGTAACTTTAGCTGACCTAATAAATGACTTTATCACTGGCTACCACACATTATCAATGAAACAATAATGAGTTACAAATTTCTCCCACACAGTTGCTCAGAGATCATATACTTGTCCTTAAGATGAACTTGCCAGTTCTGGCTCAGGTATAGCCCAAAGGGACATAAAATCTTAGAGCTAGACTGGACATTATAGGCATCAAGATCACCTACTTATTTCAGAAGTGAAGAGACAGAACATCATAGTGGCAAACTAGCTTAAAATCATCCAGCCTAATTGGCCGCCAAACTGGAGCCCAAAACTTTTGACACCTAATTCTAGGCTCTTTCTGTTGCACTGTAGTGCCCCACTACATGAAGATATCAGAGCCTTTCAGCCTGGGGTTCAAAAAAATTAGCTGGAGCTAAACTGTTAAGCATTTATTACATGCCAGACATTCTGTGTTAAGTGTTCTATAAGCACTGGCACATTTCATCACCAACAATCTCCATGCAGACTAAGAGCCGGGGCTCGCTTGCCCAGAGACACGCAGCTCTGAACCGGGGAGAGGGATTCCCATCCAAGTCTGGACTTTAAAGTGTGTGCTCATTCATTGGTGGCCACGCTGTGCCCACCTCTTCCCGCCCTTTCCTTACAATTCACACATAACCATAATAAAGGCCCTGAGAAGAACTGCACTAAGGAGTCAGGTTGAACTTTGCTTGATTCAGCACTTTCAAACAAATTCTCTCTCCAGGATATCTATTTCATCTTTTAAAACTAGCATTCTTGGCATCACAGATGGGAAAAAAATTGCATTAAGAGTTATAGTTCTAGTTGAACAATTTCTTCGCTGCCTAATGTCCTGTATGTTCCCCATATGAAGATACCTGGAGCCACGTGCATCAAGTGCCATTCATTCATTTTACTAAAACCTTCATCTCTATCAGGTGTCCCCACCAAACCAAAGACGTAATAGAAGGAAAGAACCCTATGTTTATTATAGGAAAAACATACTGTTTTCCTTGAATAAGTGAGATATGGCTGAGTTACGTAAATATTTATAAGCACTTATTTTAAGGGTTTGTTATGGACAACCTAATCACGTCCCAGGCTTACTCTACCATCCTGTATACAATACACACAAAAACTAAGGTCAAGGGTGAGGTCACACGTTAAACAAAATTCTTAAATCCCCTACTTAAGAAATCCTCAAGAAAGGTCTTTAGCTCAGAACTGCTTCAAACATCTATACTAGTCCATAATTAATTACATAGAAAGCTAAAGTCTCTGACTTTAAGAAACTTAGGCATACTTTCCTTAAGGTAGGGAATTGATTTAAATTATTTACCCATGAGTATTAGGAAAATAAACCCTGTTCTGAAAAAATCATCAAGTTTTATGACGGTAGAATTATATTTAGGTGTGAAGTGTGAGGCAGAAGGATGATTGGGCTGCTTATAAAAATGTCAGATCAAATTAAAAAAATGTCAAATTATAGGCAACTGTAGAGAAACTTGACCAGTTCCTTTTGAAACAAACCAAGGCATGGCAAATGACAGACTTCGTACGGTATCTGTTTATAAGTCCTCCAAGTGTTAACCACTCATCTGGAACTTAACCACTCATGTTGGATCTTCCTGTTGGATGCCTCATACAGAGTGGGAATCTTATCTCGCCACTTAGAATGTACATTCCCTGAAGAGGTCCAAGATCAGCACCAGGTCTGATGTTTTCTGCATCCCCTACCAGGCCTATCATTGTGCCCTAAGAGCCAGCACATGGTAAAGGCACAACAAAAAGCAGAGAAGGTCATATTTTTCTGAAAAGCTGAACCCGAGTTTTAAGCCATTTGGTAAAAGGAAATAACCATAATACTCCTTAAAGAACTTACCTGGTTAACTCACATCTGGGAAAATTAGATCACTCTTCTTTTACCTGGTCTCTTTAAAAAGGGTAATCTGGAATTCACCCTTATACTGTGAGGAGGACTACCAGAAAGATAAGTATGACCTTAGATGGAACCACCAACTCATTAAGAATGCCTCCAATGTGGGGCTGGCCTGGTGGCATAGTGGTTAAGTGTGCACACCCTGCTTCAGTGGCCCAGGGTTCGTGGGTTCAGATTCTGGGTGCAGACCTACACATCGCTCACCAAGCCATGCTGTGGCAACATCCCACATACAAAATAGAGAAAAATGGACACAGATGGTAGCTCAGCGACAATCTTCCTCACCAAAAAAAAAAAGGAAAAGAAAGAAAGAAAAAGAAATGCCTCCAATGAGTCAGGCATGGTGCCAGTGTTTGGAGAACATTTAAATAGCTGAAAATTGTTTTAAAAAGTAACGCTGAGGGGGCTGGCCCCGTGGCCGAGTGGTTAAGTTCGCGCACTCCGCTGCAGGCGGCCCAGTGTTTTGTTAGTTCGAATCCTGGGCGTGGACACGGCACTGCTCATCAGACCACGCTGAGGCAGTGTCCCACATGCCACAACTAGAAGAACCCACAACGAAGAATACACAACTATGTACCGGGGGGCTTTGGGGAGAAAAAGGAAAAAATAAAATCTTAAAAAAAAAAAAAAAAAGTAACACCGAGTTAGTGTACTTAAACAGTAGAAATTTTCCTCTTTGTTTAAAAAAAAAACTGAATATGGCTCAAAGCAGTTAGATTTCTTGGCCAACAAAGCTCAAATAAAATCTCTCTTTAATAAAATTGCTCCATACAATAATCAGCACATTAACAAAAACAGTAACAAAAAATCTCACAAAAGGATTACTTGGCTCATCTAAATTTGTATTTATGATTCAACAGAATCAACAGCATTTTCAGAAAAGGTACCTCATGGTATGTACGTCTGTGTAGCTGTTGCTTCAAAATTGTTTTTCTTTCTATAGTGTTTGTCCATTGAGTCTATAGAACAGTGTCCGCACTCAATAAGTGGTTGGTTGGCTAAATTTAAAAAAGCATCTCAGACATGAGAATCAGAAAGTCCTGAATGCTAATTTGACAGAGTGATGCACCCTCCCTCTAGCCCAAGCACTACCACACACAAAACAGGCAGGATGCAAGTCCCCAGGCCCACGGCCCTTTAATCTAGAATTGGTAACAATCAACAGCCCTGATCACAGACACTCATTGAGATTATGCTCATCTACCAATAAGCATAGCACTGGCATGTCACCTACAGACTTCTGTGACCCCAATCCCTCAGTTTTTATAAGCCACCATTTCAGGAAGAGCCCTTCACTAAATAAACCAAGAAGAAATCTAAACATTGCACCCAAATTCTTGACATACCTTAGACTTTGTAACCTGGAGAAATTACAGACAACTAATTAAAAGCAAAATATCTCGGGGCTGGCTCCATGGCCGAGTGGTTAAGTTCACGCGCTCCGCTGCAGGCGGCCCAGTGTTTCGTTGGTTCGAATCCTGGGCATGGACGTGGCACTGCTCATCAAACCACGCTGAGGCAGCGTCCCACATGCCACAACTAGGACTCACAACGAAGAATATACAACTATGTACCGGGGGGTTTTGGGGAGAAAAAGGAAGAGAATAAAATCTAAATTGCTATTTAAAAAAATAAATAAATAAATAAAATAAAATAAAAGCAAAATATCTCACCTGGAGAGAATTTTCACTTTATGTCCTTTTGTAACTTTTGAATTTTGAAACATCTGAACCACAAAATTCAGTCAATTTTTTTTAAAAAAATACTCTTCCTGAAATTGGCTTATTGCTAATACCAAACAAAAACCAGTCTTCCTCTTCAGCAACAAGAAGGTCAACAGGCGACTGGGGGGGGGGGGGGGAGGGGACGGACACAGAAGCAGAACACATCAACAATTCTTATTTCTTTTTGTGATACAGCGTTCAGATCCTGACCCAGAGAGAGAAGGGAAGCAACCTTTGTCTTGAATTAAGTTTATTGGCAACAAAAATAGAGCTCCATGAAGCAATGTCTATTACAGCAACGCCCGGACTCCGGTTGGGATCATGTTGAATATGCATGACACACAAAAGGAAAATGTTCATTACTTACAGATGGGCTCCAAGTTGTGCTTTCTGCCTTTTTTGGAATATCAAACAGAGGAAGCAAGAGGTTTGTAGTCATGTTATTATAAGCATTGCTGCCTCTCTGCCTTCCAAACTAGAATATTCCAGTATTTATTTTGCTATCCATATGACCACAGTTTAGACTAGAGTAAAAATAGAAGCCGTGTGAGCCTAACCTGAAAAGCCCCAAGTGCTGGAAAGGGTCAGTATTAATATATTCTAACTGAAATAACGGGATTCTGTTTCCTGGTGGAGTTTGGCAGGAGGGGGTGGAGGGTGGGGAAGAGATTTGGAATTTATTTCTTATTCAGAAGTGTTTTGTAAAAACTACCATAACAAACAGACTCCAAGTCAAGCACAGGAAGCCAACAGGCTCTGGTTTAGATTTAATAATTCACTCTAAGGGTTTTTCAACTGTTACAATTTTAGGCCCCAAGGCACAACCATATATATTCTCCATCCTCATACAGGGCTGACAGAATGCCACAGGAAGCCTATGGGACGGGAAAACGGGAAAGACCTTGTGTCCAAAGGGCAGACTGCACCCTGCCAGGCTCCAGCTGATGCAGGCGAATGAACCTGTGCTCTGCGGCTAGCAGCAGGTGAAGGATGAAATTTCTAACTGAGCCTCTATTTCAGAGCTCTAAGCTAGTGCTGGGTTTGAATGTTAATAGGAATACAGGATATTTTACTACTGGCTAGTAAAGAGAAGCTCCGACTATTTAAAAATGCCAACTAACAGAAATTGGTACAAGCTCTCTGGGAACACCTTGGTAGTATGTTTTAGGAAGACATGAAATCTTTTGTACCATCTGATCAGATAGTTCTACTGTCAGGGATTATCCTAAGGAAATATTCCAAAAAGAAGAGAAGTTGGAGTGTTTACTACTGCAGTAAAACAAAATCACTGAGATGACCTAAATGCCAACTATAGGGAGGTGGCTAGATAAATTATGTAGGACAAGATGGTGCCGTGAGTAGTCCTCTTTGTCTCTCCACCTTCGAGTCTACAATTATTTGGACACTCATCGCTTAACAAAGGATATCCAGACAGCATCTCTGGACGTCTGAGAGACCCACGCGACTATACATCGGAAGGCGGACAGACTTCCCTCCGGGAGGTTGTGGAGATAGGTGAAAACTCTCCGACCCTGACCGAAGAGCCTAGTACCTGCAAGAGGCTTTCTTCCAACGGATGCCCCCAGAAGATCAACGCACACCTAGGGCAGGAGCGAGCACACAACAGAGGAGCGACGGTGGAAACAGGTGACCAGAACCCTACCTAAACCCCCCGCAATTGCCCCTAAACGCAGGGGGAAACTCTGGAGTTGCACACCTGAGCCCGCGGGGAGAGTCTCTCCCCGCCATTGGCGGGGAGATCCCGCCTGGTGTTCGCAGCGCCCGGAGGGTCCCAGAGAGAATCACTGAGGGTACGGAGGCCCCCCGGCTGCCACTGCCTGCACGGTGGGGAAAGGGATTGCCGGAGATCTCGGAGAGGACTGGGGCTGGGTGAAGCTGCAGAGGCCGGCTCCACGCCCCGGAGGGGAAGCTCCAGAGTTCCACCCGGGCAGCAGACAAAGCTCTCTGTCTGCCATTGGCGGAGGGGCCGCACCCAGCATTCACAGCTCCGGGAGAGTCCCGGAGAGAGTCCCAGAGGGCGAGGTGACCCCCGGCTGCCATTGCCCACCCCGTGGGGTAAGGGATTGCCAGAGATCTCAGAGAGGACTGGGGCTGGTGGGAGCCCCAGAGTTCTGCCCGGGCAGCAGACAAAACTCTCTGTCTGCTATTAGCGGAGGGGCCACACCCAGCATTCACAACTCCGGGACGGTCCCGGAGAGGAGAATATCAGGCAGGGCAGCAGCTGACCAGCTACCACTGAAATCGGGATCTCCGGCTATCCTCTAGACAGGGCAAAGGGCTCCCCGAGTTCCTGGGGAACAGGACTGGGGCTGGGTGGAGTTCCAGCGACCCAGCTCCGTAGCCTAGGGGGAAATCCTACAGGCTCACAGCAGCCTCAGGGAAAGCCTCTGCACAGCACTAGTACAGAGCACCCAACCGGCAACCACAAGGCTGGAAGACCCCGGGACAAAAGTAGCATAGCTAGGTGAGCAAACCACAGACTGTAGAAGATGCCAATAGCTCTGCTGCGACCCATAGTGGACAAGTGAGATTTTGTGGGTGCCGACAGTGACGGAGCGGCAAATATAAGTGATCCTACCAAGGAGGGAGCACATCTAGGTGGGCTGCAACAGTAGGCACCAGCAGCCTGAAGCCCCCCCGTGACGGCCCCCATGGCAGAAGAGGGAATCCAAAGGACCACTGTGACTAGAAGGAGGGGCCCAGGCCTGGTTAGCAACTGCGGATAGAGTTCCTGGTTGGTGCAGTATAAACAGCTGCTCCCCCACCACAGCAGCAGAAACAAGTGGAAGGAGCAACTAAACTCTATCTCTATGCGGAGGCACAAATCAACAACATCAAGCAATATGAAAAAATACATTAAATCTCCAGAACAGAAGGAAAATAACAAATACACAGAAAACAATCCCAAAGAAAATGAGATATATAACATAAATGATGATGACTTCAAAACAGCCATCATTAAAATACTCAATGAATTAAGAGAGAATTCAGATAGACAACTCAACGAGTTCAGGAGCTATGTCACAAAAGAGTTTGATACAATAAAGAAGAACCAAACAGAAATACTGGAAATGAAGAACACAATAGAGGAGATTAAGAAAAATCTAGATGCACTGAACAGTAGGGCCGATAATATGGAGGAAAGAATTAGCAATTTGGAAGATGGCAATATAGAAATGCTGCAGGCAGAGGAGGAGAGAGAAGTAAGACTAAAAAGAAATGAAGAAACTCTCCGAGAATTATCAGACACAATTAGGAGATGCAACATAAGGATTATAGGTATACCAGAGGAAGAAGAGAAGGAGAAAGGGGCAGAAAGCCTATTCAAAGAAATAATGGCTGAGAACTTCCCAAATCTGGTGAGAGAGATGGATCTTCAGGTGACAGAAGCCAATAGATCTCCAAACTTTATGAATGCAAGAAGACCAACCCCACGGCATATAGTAGTGAAGCTAGCAAAAGTCAACAACAAGGAGAAAATACTAAGGACAGCCAGGCAGAAGAAACTAACCTACAAAGGAACCCCCATCAGGCTATCAGCAGATTTCTCAGCAGAAACTTTACAGGCTAGAAGAGAGTGGAATGATATATTCAAAAATCTGAAGGACAAAAACCTACAGCCGAGAATTCTCTACCCAGAGAAAATATCCTTCAAATACGATGGAGAAATAAAAACTTTCCCAGATAAACAAAAGTTAAGGGAGTTCATTGCCACAAAACCTCCTCTTCAGGAAATCCTCAGGAAAACCCTCATTCCTGAAATATCAAAAAAAGGAAAGGGGCTACAAAACCAAGAGCAGAGGAGATAAGTAGAAGGACAACAACAGAGAGTAGCAGCTCTACATCAGAACAGATTAAACCATGGGACGAGAAACAAAGGAAATTGAAGAAAACCGGAAAACAAGACATAAAATGGTAGTGGTAGGCCCCCACATCTCAATAATCACTCTAAATGTAAATGGATTGAACTCCCCAATCAAAAGACACAGAGTGGCAGGATGGATCAAAGAACAAGACCCAACAATATGCTGCCTCCAGGAAACACACCTCAGCCCCAAAGACAAACACAGACTCAGAGTGAAGGGATGGAGAACAATACTCCAAGCTAATAATGAACAAAAGAAAGCAGGTGTCGCTATACTAATATCAGACAAGGTAGACTTCAAAGCAAAACAGATAAAGAAAGACAAAGAGGGACAGTATATAATGATAAAAGGGACTCTCCACCAAGAAGACATAACACTTATAAATATATACGCACCCAACACAGGAGCACCAAAATTTGTAAAGCAACTCTTAATAGAACTAAAAGAAGACATCAACAACAATACAATAATAGTAGGGGACCTCAACACACCATTAACACCAATGGACAGAACATCCAGACAGAAAATCAACAAGGAAATAATAGAATTAAATGAAAAATTAGACCAGATGGACTTAAGAGATATATATAGAACACTTCATCCAAAAACAGCAGGTTACACATTCTTCTCAAGTGCACATGGAACATTCTCAAGGATTGACCATATTTTGGGAAACAAAGCAAACATCAATAAATACAAGAGAGTTGAAATAATATCAAGCATCTTTTTTGATCATAACGCTATGAAACTAGAAATCAACTACAAGAAAAAAGCAGAGAAGGGTGCAAAAATGTGGAGACTAAACAACACGCTTCTGAACAAACAATGGATCATTGAAGAAATTAAAGAAGAAATCAAATATTATCTGGAGACAAATGAAAATGAGAACACGACATACCAAATCATTTGGGATGCGGCAAAAGCAGTCCTAAGAGGGAAATTCATCGCAATACAGGCTCACCTCACTAAACAAGAAAAAGCTCACACAAGCAACCTCAAACAACACCTAACAGAACTAGAAAAAGAAGAACAAACAAAGCCCAGAGTCAGTAGAAGGAGGGAAATAATAAAAATAAGAGCAGAAATAAACGATATTGAAACAAAAAAGACAATAGAAAGGATCAATGAAACAAAGAGTTGGTTCTTCGAAAAAATTAACAAAATCGACAAACCTTTAGCCAGACTCACCAAGAAAAGAAGAGAGAAATCGCAAATAAATAAAATTAGGAATGAGAGAGGAGAAATCACAACAGATACCAATGAAATACAAGGGATCATAAGAGAATACTATGAAAAACTATATGCCAACAAATTGAACAACCTGGAAGAAATGGACAAATTCCTAGACTCCTACAATCTCCCCAAACTGAATCAGGAAGAAATGGAGAATCTGAATAGACCCATCACAAGTAAGGAAATAGAAACGGTAATCAAAAACCTCCCCAAAAATAAGAGTCCAGGACCAGACGGCTTCTCTGGAGAATTCTACCAAACATTCAAAGAAGACTTAATACCTATTCTTCTCAAACTGTTCCAGAAAATTGAGAAAGATGGAGTACTCCCTAACACATTCTAGGAAGCCAACATCACTCTGATCCCCAAACCTGACAAGGACAACACAAAGAAGGAGAACTACAGGCCGATATCACTGATGAACATAGATGCAAAAATCCTCAACAAAATTTTGGCAAACCGAATACAGCAATACATCAAAAAGATTATACACCATGATCAAGTGGGATTTATACCAGGGACACAGGGATGGTTCAACATCCGCAAGTCAATCAACGTGATACACTACATCAACAAAATGAAAAACAAAAACCACATGATCATCTCAATAGATGCAGAGAAAGCATTCGACAAGATCCAACACCCATTTATGATAAAAACCCTCAATAAAATGGGTATAGAAGGAAAGTACCTCAACATAATAAAGGCCATATATGACAGACCCACAGCCAACATCATACTCAATGGACAAAAACTGAAAGCCATCCCTCTGAGGACAGGAACAAGACAAGGGTGCCCACTTTCACCACTCCTATTCAACATAGTACTGGAGGTGTTGGCCAGAGCAATTTGGCAGGAAAAAGAAATAAAAGGAATCCAAATAGGTAACGAAGAAGTAAAACTCTCGCTATTTGCAGACGACATGATCTTATATATAGAAAACCCCAAAGAATCCATAGAAAAACTATTAGAAATAATCAACAACTACAGCAAAGTAGCAGGGTATAAAATTAACGTACATAAATCAGTAGCATTTCTATACACTAACAATGAACTAACAGAAAAAGAACTCAAGAACTCAATCCCATTCACAATCGCAACGAAAAGAATAAAATACCTTGGGATAAACTTAACCATGGAAGTGAAGGATCTATACAATGAAAACTACAAGACTTTCTTGAAAGAAATTGACGACGACATAAAGAGATGGAAAGACATTCCATGCACATGGATTGGAAGAATAAACATAGTTAAAATGTCCATACTACCTAAAGCAATCTACAGATTCAATGCTATCCCAATCAGAATCCCAAGAACATTTTTCACAGAAATTGAACAAAGAATCCTAAAATTCATATGGGGCAACAAAAGACAGCGAATTGTTAAAGCAATCCTGAGCAAGAAAAACAAAGACGGAGGAATCACAATCCCCGATTTCAAAACATACCACAAAGCTACAGTGATCAAAACAGCATGGTACTGGTACAAAAACAGGTCCACAGATCAATGGAACAGAACTGAAAGCCCAGAGATAAAACCACACATCTATGGACAGCTAATCTTCGACAAAGGAGCAGAGGGCCTACAATGGAGAAAAGAAAGTCTCTTTAACAAATGGTGCTGGGAAAACTGGACAGCCACATGTAAAAGATTGAAAATTGACTATTCTTTTTCACCACACACCAAAATAAACTCAAAATGGATCAAAGACCTAAAGATTAGGCCTGAAACAATAAGTCTTCTGGAAGAGAATATAGGCAGTACACTCTTTGACATCAGTTTCAAAAGAATCTTTTCGGACACTATAACTCCTCAGTTGAGGGAAACAATAGAAAGAATAAACAAATGGGACTTCATCAGACTAAAGAGCTTCTTCAAGGCAAGGGAAAACAGGATTGAAACAAGAAAACAGCCCACTAATTGGGAAAAAATATTTACAAGCCACTTATCCGACAAAGGGTTAATCTCCATAATATACTAAGAACTCACACGGCTCAACAACAAAAAAACAAACAACCCGATCAAAAAATGGGCAGAGGACATGAACAGACATTTCTCAAAAGAAGATATGAATATGGCCAATAGACACATGAAAAGATGTTCATCATCGCTAATCATCAGGGAAATGCAAATCAAAACTACACTAAGATATCACCTTACACCCGTTAGATTGGCAAAAACATCCAAAACCAAGAGCGACAAATGTTGGAGAGGTTGTGGAGAAAAAGGAACGCTCATACACTGTTGGTGGGAATGCAAACTGGTACAGCCACTATGGAAAACAGTATGGAGATTTCTCAAAAAGTTAAAAATTGAAATACCCTATGACCCAGCCATCCCATTACTAGGTATCTATCCTAAGAACCTGAAATCAGAAATCCCAAGAGTCCCTTGCACCCCTATGTTCATCGCAGCATTATTTACAATAGCCAAGACATGGAACCAACCTACATGCCCAGAAACTGATGATTGGATAAAGAAGATGTGGCATATATACACAATGGAATACTACTCAGCCATAAAAAAAGACAAAATTGGCCCATTCACAGCAACGTGGATGGACCTCGAGAGTATTATGTTAAGCAAAATAAGCCAGTCAGAGAAAGATGAACTCTATATGACTCCACTCATAGGTGGAAGTTAGTATATTGACAAGGAGATCTGATCGGTGGTTACCAGGGAAAAGGGGGGGTGGGGGGAGGGCACAAAGGGGGAAGTGGTGTACCCACAACATGACTAACAAAAACGTACAATTGAAATCTCACAAGGTTGTAATCTATCATAACATTAAAAAAAAAAAATTATGTAGGACATATTAATTTTCTCAACATAGCCATTAAAAACCATATATTATATGGCAACAAGAAAAAACATTTAGACAACAAATGAAATTTAAAAAGCATATATTATTTTAATATTCTCTAATATTATAATTCTATTAAAATTTCCTATCATATGGCCAAGCATTGAAATGGGAATGGAAAACGAATAGGGTTAAACTGGTGAGGGTGGCGACTTGTGAATGATTACTTGCCTAATTGATATTACTCCTACATTATACATACACACACATATATATATATATGGTACTAAATGCAAAGAAATGAGTCATGGTCACAAATGACCAGGGACCAGCTTCCAAACACCAATAGTACAAATGAACTTCTGAAAACAAACATTTCCTAATTATTTATTCAATTATTTATTCAAATATAGATGCATATATATAAAGAATTTAAAGAAAGCATCATGGAAGTATACGAGTGCACAAGTGACAAGCAATTAAAAAACTTCGCACTTCAGAAAAGTGCCACAGAATCACACAACAGTGCTTGGGCCACTCCTGATCCATTTTATCTGAGGTCACAAAGGCAAAAGATCTGGTAAAACGGATATTCAATCACAAGATTCTAGGTTCTAAAATTTCTTGGGTCTAATTACCCATCTCATGAGCCACTCTGCTCCTGGGTTATTTAAAGCTAAGAGGCCACTCCACGTCGAGGTGAGGCTGCCCAGTTTCCCAGTGAACAAGTTCCCTTCTGGCTTAGCCCCAGCCTGCTGAGGCCAATACTGAACTCGGAGTGCTGTGCCCCGACACACCTACAGGGCTGACAGGCCAGCGAGCCCCGCAGATGTTCCTCATGGCTCCTGGTTTTCAGGGTCCATTCTATTACACTGATCTGTGTGTAACGGGAGCCTCTCCTTTTGCTGATTCTACACAGCCTTTGGGTTGACACAGTGACTACCTGATCCAGGACTTTTTCAATGAAGAAGATGCCATTTGCAGCTGGTTCCCTTTACTGGAAGACTGAAGATGTGTCAGTACTTATCTAAAAAAAAGTAACAAAGCTAGACAGAAGGGGATAAATCCAAAGGTGATGAGACTACTGATTTAAAAACTGCAGTCAAGCTGTTCTGAATGGTCGGCTTTTCATACCTAGGGCCACGTCACAGTGGCGGCTGCACTGTGTGCCCAAAGGATTATTCACATTCCTGCTACCTACAGGAAAAACACCGCGATTCTGCTGGACTGCACAGCCCCAGGCCCTGTACTTATTTTTGTTATACAAAAGAACTGTTCTTGACCAAATTTTAACCAAGTAAAATAAACAATGAGGGCCAAGCACGTTTTAAAGAAATAGTTTCCTTGATAGAGGAACCAGGAAAAGATGTGAAGGTATTAGAGTCTATTATGAAATCCATCGAAGACCCTGCATGAAATTCCCCAAGAAATGGAGCCTCCGCCAGGCTGTATCGTGGCACGTGAGGCAGGGGTGTGAGCTCCCAGCCAAAAGGACGTGATTCATGTGGAGTGTGTTTATAGTCACATGACCTCTGCTATCTCTAAGCAAACGCAATTCAGAAAGCGCTCCTCCTGGTGTGCTGGAGTTACACATGAGTGATTTATCTGAAGATAATATTTACAGTTTTGCCAAATGAAGAAGAAATGAGCCTGTGGATAGTAATATTTTTTCCACCAATGATAAAACAAATATATTGGTTGTGCAAACTGACATGCAGCCAAAGCCTCTAAAAATTCAAAAGGGAACCCCGTCCCACACTGTGTTCTGCCTTCCTGATCCACCTCCACCAGAACCTGTACAGGAAGATATCCTGCTGATGGAAGCAGATACTCTTATTCTGATGATAGAGGGTGTGTAGGGTGAGAGGCAAGAGGGAGCTGGTAAGATGGTAAAATTACATGCTCAATTAAAAATATTTAAGAAGTGCTTTTGAAAATATATTTAAAGGAGCATATCATTATTATTTTTTTGTCTCCAAATGAGGCTGATTCATGGCAATTCACTAGTGATAATTATGTCCTAGTTGGAATACACATTCATAAGCACCATTTCATGAGGCATAGCACTTATTTTCTAAAAACATGAGAAATAAAGAAAAGCAAATAGTTATGTCAAAAATATATCAGATCATCAGGGAATTTTTTTCTCCAAGTGAATCCAGTAACTGAAGCAGCTTACCAGTTGATTCCATCAGTTCTGAAGCACGCCGTATCAAAGGTCTCTGTGGTGATTCGCACCCAAGTGTGCTAAATAAAAATTGATGATGCTAACCCTAACCCTATTTTCTAAAATTCTCACATTTCCCAGCATCTTCAATTCTTCCCAAATTAATGGGCCACCCCATTCTGGCAAATGCCTTCTGTAAAGGAACCAACAGTAAGGTCTCTATAAAAAGCCCCCCTGTTCAGGATAGAAGCCACCTGGGCTACCTGTTACATCTTACTTTCTTATAAAGCGCACAGTCTTATGGAGAATTAAAAACCCCAGGAGCCTAGTCCACATGAATGGTCTCTCACTCAGGTCCCGTCACATGCCTTTCGAGATAGCACCAATTTCTAACAGATTTAACTGCTCCAGGCACCCTGCCTCCAGACAGTGCCTCTGCCTAGAGAGTAGAGTTTATTATTTAATTGGTACGAGATTAGTGTTCGGCCTGAGAATAACTTGGTCATGGTGCACACGTGTAAGATGCCCAGTGATGTCCACTCCTCACAGGTCTCAAAGCAACAGGTGAGGACACGGAGCTGGGGAGCTCTCAGTTTCTATTATTCCTAACCTCGACTGGACATACCTGCCTTAGGCCAATGCTCTGAAACAAAGACATCCTTCTGACTCTCTTCCTGCTGCTTAACCTTACACACCGCGTGTAGAAAAATTACTCACTTCTTGCCTCTCCTGCTTTGGAGGCTGAAGAATGCAGCTGAGTGATTGCAGCTGCCAGGGTAACCTCTTCGGCATGCATGCCAACAGCTCCTCACCTAATAGCCTGTCCTCTGCCTCACTGCCCTGGTCCACCGGTGATGACCACAATCCCTTCAAGTGGTCGCATTGCAGTGCAGCCCCCATGGAAACCCATTTGGAACTGTTCAAGCTCATACCAAAGAATGATGTTTTTAATACAGATTGTTCTTTTTAAATCCTTTACAAAAGCAGCTGTAATCAATCGTGCTGGGGGGTTCTGTAAAAAGCTGCCACTCGGAAACCTCTAATATTGATTCTTTTCCCTTTCACAGTTTTTAAGAAAACAATCCCATGCTAAGAAACCATAATCAATTTCTCTAGACTTTGCTAGCATGAAACAGTGTCTAAATTTAAAAATATTTTTAAAATTAAATTAAAACCACGGCAGATAAGAAATCCATCCATTATCCTGCCTTTCATTCAAGAGACATCTTTGTTTTTTAAAGAAAAGTCAGTTGGACAAATTCAATAATTATTAAATACTGATTAAATCTTAACTCTTGTAGGAGTTGTTTAGCAGGTGACACTAGCTTAAAGATTCAAGGGAAATCTGTCTTCATTTGAGCTCCAGCATTTCCAATTCTTCATTTGCAAGATAATATACTATTTTCTCTGTGCCTATTCTTTGAGAAAACTATCAATTCTAAGCCTGTGTTTATGGACAGTCATGATTCCAAGTGATCACATCCTGACTGAACTTCCAAATACCAGAATATTTTAAGTCTTTTCACAGGAATTATGGAGATATATCATTCTGTCAAATTCGCCTTTCCACATTAGGCCTCAGAAACTCAAGCACTTCAAAGGTGAAAAGTCAGTATTTAAAGCTACAATGTGCAGACAGAGCAATCTGGCATTTTCATTTAAAAATTATATTAAAAACCCTCACCAGCATCAACAGCCAATTTCCAGCTTAGACATTAAGAAAAGTACAATTTAATGTAATGTCTTTTATCTGTTCTTATGTTTAGAAGAAAAGAATCCAAAGATTTCATTAAAATGCCATACATAAAATGAATACAGAAGTGAAATCTAAGTAGACTGACAGCCCATAATATTTTGTGTCAGCGTGGCATTTACCATGTGAATGAAATTAGATATGATCAAATCCAAAGAGCTAGCAAAAAAGCAAAAAACCAAGAAAATTTAACTGCCATTTGCTTTGCTCCCAAATATGAGTAATTTCGATTTCAAGGGGGTGAGCTACAATTTCTGTAGCAAATATCTGATATTCATTCAGGTTTCAGATTCCTGGGAGTTCACTGAAGAGATGGGTATACAATTTGCAAATTTATTAGTTGAGAAGTTTAACTCCTTCTCCACACCCACGCCAACCCCTCAAATTAGAGAAGGCCCCTGCTTTTTCACCACACTAAATAAGCAAGAGCTGAGAGTTCTATAAAACTCCTTAACACTGGCTGATCAAGGGCCTAAACCTTTGTCAAGCCGTACCTCCTGGGGCTGTCACACAAGGAGGATTTCACAGCTTCACCAGCCTGGGCAGCCTTTTTATCCCCACTAAGTTCTTTTAAGCAACTTTTCTCCAGCAAACAAATCTCTGGCCTTCCTCTTCCATTGTAAAATTGTTGCGGTGCAGAACAGCTGAGCACTGAAGAGAAACCAGAATCAGCCTAGTCAACTAATTTCAATCCCATCCTTCTATTTGAACGCTCTAGATCAAGCCTGTGTGATAAAATTTTCTACAATGACAGAATGTTCTATACATGCCTTGTCCAAAATGGTAGCCACCAGCCACATGGCTATTGAGCAGCTGAAATGTGGCGAGTGCAAGAGAGCACTGAATTTTTAATTTACTTTTAACCAACTTAAGTTCAAATAGCTACATGTGGCTAGTGGCTACTGCACTGGACAGTCCCGTTCTAGAGAGAATTTAAGCCTAGGCACAAAACCACCTCCCTCTGCTGGGCTAAGCCACTGCAGCACTAAGTGCTGTCTCCTTAAACAACAACTGCACGTTAGCACAGATCAGCTCCTAACAACACAATTGCCTTTTCCATCACTGTTCTCCGCTGGCACTGTATACTGTCAGAAGAATTAAGGATTTGATCTAACTAGGTCATTTAATAACTCTTTATCAAATACCTACTATGTCCCAAAATGTCTTATCATTTGTTCAAAAATAAAACATTAAGGCTTGTGAATAAACAAAACATGGTTTAGCCAAACAATGGAATTATTATTTAGCTGTAAAATTAAATGAGCTATCAAACCACCAAAAGACATGAAGAAACTTTAAATGCATATTGCTAAATGAAAGAAGTCAGTCTGAAAAGGCTACATAATGTATAATTTCAACTATATGACATTCCAGAAAAGGCAAAACTACAGAGACAGTAAAAAGACCAGTGGTGGCCAGGGGTTCCGGGGCAGGGAGGGAGGAACAGGTAAAGCACAGGGGATTTCTAGAGCAGTGAAACTATCCTGTATGAAACTGTAGTGGTAGGTACATGACATTGTGCATTTGTCAAAACCCACAGAACTGTACGAGTGTTAACCTTAATGTAAGCTATGGACTATATATATAGTTAATAACAACATAACAATATTAGTTGATTAATTGCAATGTACACAAACGAACACAATAAGGGAACTGGGGAGGCTGGAGGAGTATATGGAACTAGACATACTATCTGTTCAATTATTCTGTAAATCTTAAAGTATACCCCCCCAAATAATAAAGTCTATTAATTATCATGAAGTCCAAATCCCTGGGGAGCTCCTGAGGCCTGCCCAAATATTCTGCTCTGAGCTATGGTCCTTGCTAGAATGAAAAGAGGTTTTTGGCAAACCAGCATACAAGAGATGGTTCCTAGTCGCTAACAATGTGTGTACCTGGCTGCCTCAGCCCCACAGCATCAGACTCAACTAGCTTACCAAATAAATAAGACATTCCCAGATTTCTAGAAGTTGTAAGTGGCCCATTCACAGTGGTGACGGGTGTTATGAATTCTCATTCAGTCCCTTTTGCCTACACTGCTGCATCAAGCAAGGAAGGAAATTACCAACTGTCTTCTCCTGGGAAAATGGCTCACTTGTCGACATGTATTAAGTAAAGAGTTGCACCACTGTTCCTTCACTTAACTGTCACAATCGTCGGGGTATTCTCTGATGCATTAATAAATTGCAGGAGATAAAAACTCTAGCGCATTGTGGTTTAAAAACTTAAAAAGACATTCCTGAGACAACTGGGGAAATCTGAATATGGGCTAGACATTACAAAATATTATGGAATCATCATTAACTTTCTTATATAAGATATTGTCCTTACTCTTGGGGATGAATGAAGTATTCAGGGTGAAGTATCCTGATGACCAAAATTTACGATCAATAGTACAACCCTCAAAAATCTCTATATAAAAGAGAAGAAATATAAAAAATATTACCAATTATTGAATTCAGGTGGAAGAAACTATCCTACTCTTTCTTCTGCATATTTTAGAGTTCTCATAATTAAAAAATAGAGAAAAGAGGGAACTCCAGTTGAAAACATTTCAGACTGACACCAAAGCTGATCACAAGGTAAACAGTTCACTAGTGGGACAAGAAAACACCAGGCAGCAGAGTGAGCTGAACTTCACTGAAAATTATACCAGCCTGTGTTTAGTTGGCTTAACTAATTGGACCCACAGAAGACTGCACGGGGTCAGGTAGGGAATCAGACAATCAAAGGAGGCTATGAACTTGAGAGATAAACTAGATTCCTGAAAGGAATCTGAAGACAGAAAGTAGGATGACATTAAGGGTAAGTAAGAGGAAAAAACAAAAGCAATCAAGGTAATGAACTTCCTTATCAGAACGACACATGCAGCATGCTCTTCGGTGACGTTTCATTGGACAAACAAGTATCTGACACAGACAGGAGCAGACCATTTTTATATGTATGTGGCTTTAATGGAATTCATGTATGTATTCAAATGGCTAAAGAAACTGGAATTGGAGGTAAAAATTACAGGCTGTGAGTGGCTCAGATATTACCACCAGGAAAACAGAACTTTGCCTCTTTGACCACGTGAATAACAGGAAGGTTATGAAAAAGCTGTGTCAAGAGAACAGCATTCCATCCTCACCAACCCCTTAATTTCATTAAACAAGAAACTGGTGGTAGCACCAAATGCTAAATTATTAAAGTATTACATATTAATATATTAAAAAGGTAACTTGAAAATTGAAGTTGTACACTTAAGATTTGTGTACTTTTCTGATTGTGTATACTTCAATGAAAAGTTGACTAAAAAACAATTATCTTTAGAGAGCAACCTAAATCTTCAAGAATAAACCCTTTCCCCGGTCACAGCATTCTCTCCAATACAGGTGTACATTTACAAGATACACAGCAGGTGGATCGTATTTTCAGGCACGCCTCTACATCTGAGCACTAACGGCAAAGAGATGTCAGCACTCAAACACTTAGCAGGCTTTGCATCTTATGAGACTAAGGCAAATCCCCACTCTTCTCACCAAAGAGAAAGGCTTAGATTTCTAGTTGTTTAGATGATACATGTAAGGCAATAATTTTTCTATGCTTGTTGACTTTTCCAAAGAAGTAAAGAAAACAAAGACGGGAAGTGTTAAGGGTCTTTCTCACAGAACAACAATCAGACCAGACCAGTGCCACAGAAAGCTGTCAGACGACTATGGACGGGTGTGATTCTGATCACAACACTATAAGACCCAACAGCCTGCGTGCATGGTAGCCGCAGCTTTGTTGTTTAGCTAATGGAGGTGCTTTTCAGCTAATGGAGACTTTGCACCTGGTAACCACAGATAACCACTGTTAGCTCGTTGTTGCTTGTGGGGGAAGGACTGTTGCTTTGGCAGGGAATATTTAGGGGCAACTACGGTTTAAACTCTGAATAGCTAAACGGCAGCTCCAGATAAACCCCTGACGGGACAGCTGCTGTATACACCTGAATTTAGATAAACCACAGGTAGGCTTTCTTGCTGCTGATAAAGCACGTGAAATGTGACAACACTGATCTCATTTCTTCTCACTCCAAGTTCCTGGGTGCAGATTCCAGGTCTCCTGGTGGCTCAGCTACTACCTCAGCATCTTCCTCTGAAGATCCAATCTGTTTCCAGCCTTTCCAACCCCCCAGAGAGGCTAGAAACTTGAGAAGCCCCATGGGCTAAAGATGCTGGCCACTTTGTATCTACTCAAGCCAAGAGTTGATTCGTTCATTCATCAAGCACCTACTATGTGCAGCTAAGACCACAAAGCTGAAGATGAGTTGATGCTAGCTAGGCAGAGGGGAAGAGATATGGAAGGCAGGGAGAGAACAGGAGAAACTGAGGCACAGGGAATGCCAGCACTTAGGGGACCACAACAGGATAGGAGCTCAGAGGAGCGCTAGTTCTGCACAGAGAAGGTAGGGTTAGTGTACAGGAATAGAAATGATATGGGAGATGAGACTGTGAAAGGGTCAGATCCTGAAGGGCCTTTGGGGAACAACTAGGGAATTTATATTTATTCCATAAGCAAATGACAGACTTCAAGGGGAAGTTCAAATTTGTGTTTTTGGAAAGATCAGGCTGGGTGTAGTATGGATGATGGATGAGAGGAGCTGAACAGGAGTCAGGGTCATAAGTCAAATTACGGCAGTAATTATGTAAGGCAGAGGGATTGGAAAGGAGAGGTGGGAGTCAATGGTGTTAATGTGGGTAAAGGCTACAGGACCTGCCAACTGAATGAATAAGGGGTAAGTGAGAGGAAATTTTTTTTTTAATGATAGTAGTAGCTGCTGTCCTTATACAGCCATTTGTGTGCCACGCAGTGTTAGCACTTTAGATGGATGAGACCCCAAAATACTGCCAACACCCAACAAGGCAGGTTTTATTTCCATTGTACAGCTGTGGGACCTGAGCCTTAGCGATGACATGGTTTGCCCACCATCACCGAGATATTAAGTCTAACATCCAGGTTCCTGATTTGGTCTGGTGAATAAGGGATAGAGTCCTTCACTGAATCAGGAACATAGGAAGAAGCAGGTAGGGGCTCAGACAGTGAGTTGTGTTGAGATATGATGAGTTTGAAGAATGAGCAAGTAGGATATGCTAGTAGGAGTTACTACAGTAAGAATCATAAATGATACTTGATAGATGATTGTTTTCTCCACTTAAGTTTAATGACTGGATTCTTATAGTTCTGTCAGCCACTTGTCAGAATATAAGGCAACATGGTACTTGGGAGCTGTGGTGAAGAGAATCTAACTGGAACTGAAACTCTGAGGTTGAGTTTTCTTATCTGTGAAAGGAGAAAATAATAATGCCAATCTCCCAGGGTTCATGTGAAGGTTAAAGAGATGATGTGTGAAACAGCTAATGTATATTGTAAAATAAAAGCCAATAAAAACAATTATTTATATTTGTGTAGAAGTATTTGCTCTTTTAGGCAGGTCAGGTGCCATGTTAAAAGTGACTTTCTCAAACTCAAGCCACCTCCAGGGAGGTCACACAACTTTGACGGTCTGTGTCATAACTAAGCCACAATCATCCTGTGAACTTCAACATGAATGAAACAAAAACAAACAAACAAATGACGCTGATCAGGACTGAAAAATAAATGAAGAAAAGATCTGTAACTCAGCCTAAACCTAACTCCACCTCCATATAAACCTATCGAAATGAGGAGTTCCTCACGAGGTTAGAAAGTGCTGAATTAATGTAATGACTTCTATCAGTTAACCATCTGACAGGAAGCACACGTGACACAACAGCAACTTCACAGAAATGGATCACAATATGTGCAGATCTGAGGTATCTTCCAGAAATTGTGGAATATATTTCTGGTTTGTGGATCAGGTATCAATAATTACATAACAAGAGACAAAACACGCTTCTATTGTTTTTAGAAAATTAGCTTACACAGCACCCAGGCTATCAGGAAATGATGTCTAGTCATCCTAGGGGAGTGCAAAGTTCTCAGTCAACTTTTAAACTCCAAACAGCCTGGGAAAGCTGCAGTCACCTCGCCCACTCACACCACCCAAGATGCCCAGAGCTACGAGAATCGTCTCATCAGGGAGCTCAAATAGGACACAAAATGCCTCCACAACAGACCGGAGCACAAGCGGTAATCATTCTCGCCGGCTGGACCCACCATCCCCAGCAGGTGGCCGGAGATATTTCAAAGCCTAGAAAAGGTTTTCACAAAATGAAGGATTTTAAGCATTAACCATCTTCGCCTTTCATATGAACATTTTCCACCAAGGGGTCTGGAGTCAAAGACTATCAAGAAAAAGATTTGTTCTGTAGCACCACCTGTGGGGTCACCTCTCATTGTCCCAGGCCTCCTGCTCCAGGAAAGCTAGTAATACACAATACTACACACACAATACACAATAATACACAATGAGGCCACCAAGGTGGACCCAAGAAACAGAACATGGCCACAAGACTACATGAGCCAGCATTGATAGCCTTTACTATAAGGATAAACCCCAATTTACCTTCTTAACAACCCTCCCCCACTGAGAAAGCCAACCCTTCAATTTACTTGTCCTGAGCCAAGACCTTTCCAGAAGGAAAAGTCTACCTGTCCAATAATAATAAATGCCCCTGTTGCTTGACAGAGCCAAGATCTACAGGTGCTAAGGATAGTATTACCTCTCCGTCTGGGTTCCACATGCCACTAAGTGGACAAAGATGAAAGTTTATGATATAGGAAATGTTCAAGGTACTGTCTTCACAATTGTTTATTATTTGTGACAGTTTTAGTTTGTGGCCAGCTAGGTTTTCTTCCATTTCAACACAGATTTGTTGTCAGGCATTGTGATCCATGAGCCAACAGGACGGGTTGCCGTCCTCTGAGACGCCCACCAACAAACCCGTAGCTAGAAAACAATGAAGTGAGTTCTTTGCTAGCAGACCAGGCACATCACTGGTGAAACAATCAAATCCCCAAACAACAATGCAATATTAGATTCAATCAGATGAAACTGCCATTTTGTAGGTCAGCAATTTCACATGGTTTAGTCTATACAAAATTTGCATTTTTATTGCTTTGTTTCTATTCTCAAGTCGAGCAGAAATAGTAGTTGAACTCTTCACCACGGCCTGTAAGACTCATCACGATCTGGGACTCCCTCTTTCCAACCTTATTTCGTGAGACCTCCCCAAACATATAAACTTGTTCCTACCCCAGAGCCTTTGCACCAGCTCTTCATCTGCCTGAAACTCTTCCCTCAAGCTTCTCTGTGGTCAATTACTTCTCATTTCAGAGGACTCATTTCTCTTTTCTGAGGATCTCCTCAAAAAGGCCTTTCCTGACCATCTTATCCACCACTCTCTATCCCACCACAGTCCAATAGAAATATAATGCCAGGGGCCGGCCCAGTGGCATGGTGGTTAAGTTTGGGTGCTCCACTTCAGTGGCTCAGGGTTCCCGAGTTCGGATCCTGGGCGTGGACCTACACACTGCTCATCAAGCCATGCTGTGGTGGTATCCCACATATAAAATAGAGGAAGACTGGCACAGAGGTTAGCTTGGTGACAATTTTCCTCACCAAAGAAAAAAGAAAGAAAGAAAGAAATTTAATGCAAACCACATAGGTAATTTTAAATTTTCTACTGGTCAGGTTAGTTTTTAAAGTTAAATTCATTGTTTTGACTTTTTAAAAATTGTGGTAAAACATAAATTTACCATTTTAACCATTTTTAAGTGTACAGTCCAGTGGCATTAAGTACATTCATATTGTTGTGTAACCATCACCACCATCCATCTCCAGACCTTTGTCATCATCCCACACTGAAACCCCACCCATCAAACAAGAACTCCCTAGTCCCTGCCACCTTGGCCCCTGGTACCCCCCATGCTCCTTTCTCTTCCTATGAGTTTGACTATTCCTCATCTAAATGGAGTCATCCAATATTTGTCCTTTTGTGCCTTGCATATTTCAGTTAGCATTCAATTACTATATCTTATTTAATCCAATATAGAAAAAAATTAAAGATGCAATCAATGTAAACATTATTCATGATTAATGAGATACAATTTTCTTTTTGTACTAAGTCTTTGAATTCCAGCTTACGTTTTACACTTACAGCACTTCTCAATATGGACTGGCCACATTTCCAGTGCTCAATGGACACAGGTGGCTAGTGGCTACCATAGCCGATAGCACAGGTCTATGACATTCCCTCGTTTTATTTTTTTCATTTACCTTTTTCTAGCTGAAATTTTTTTTCTTTCTCTGTCTATATGCTTTTCTGTCTCCCCCTCAGCAGAATATAAGTTCCTCAAGGACAAGGCCTGTATCTGGTTTTATTCTGCTCTAAGCCAAGCATATATTAAATAGAATGTAATCACATAAATATTTCTAGACAAATGTCTCAACAGCAGATGCGTTCAGAATGGAAGGACCTATCTCTAAAATATCACTGAGATCCTGTACAATCTGGAATGGAAACATCACTGGAGACTACTAGGAACCATACCCTTTTATAGGAAGACTCAGCGGCAGCATGAGATAGTGAGTAAGTGCCTGCAACCAGACTTGCCTGGCTCTGCCACTTACCAGCTGTGGGACCTCTCTGAACCTCAGGTTCCTCATCTATAAAATGGGGATGATAGTAACAGTGCCCACCTCATAGGATTGCCATAAGCATTCAATCAATTAATATTTGTAAAGCACTTTGAACAGTGCCTGGCACATAGTAAGTGCTCTGTGTGTTTATTAGGTCGATAAATCACACTAACACATCTTGCTGGTGCCAGTTCAGAAGTGACTTTGCACTGCTGCTGGTCTTTCTTCTTTGTACAGGCCATCTACGCAGTGCCAGGATTACTTTGCCACAGGGCACACGTACTCACACACTCCATTGCTCTCAGCACCACAGCACCTACTGCCTCCAGGAGCGGGTCTAAATTCCCCAGCAGGGGAGCAAGAGGCAGGGAGCTAGAGGCAGGGAGCAAGGTGGGTGAGAGCACGACTCCGGATCTACACGGTTAGGGCTGAGAGGGGCTCCACACTTAGAAGCTGAGCGTTCAACTTGCCAAGCCACAAGATCTCCATCTAGAAAACAGAATCGTAAGAGAACCTATTTTATGGGTTGCTGAAAAATGAAATGAGTTAACACATGCCAAGCACTTTTTACAGTGCCTGGCACGTGGTAAGCAATCAATAAATATTACCTATTATTATTACAGGGCCCTCCACAACTGGACTCCAATATTTATAGCTTCATTTCACTCAGCAAATATTTAAGCACCTATTAAGTGGAGGGCACTGAGTCAATACAGGGCTCTTCCTCTCATGGGAGCTTACAGTCAGGTAAGAGAGACAGAAAACAGCCACTTACAATCCAGGGTGCAGATGGTGTGCTACGGGTGGTACGTTGTCCTCCAGGACCCCACGACAAGGGAACCTAACCCAGTCGTGGGGTGGGGGTCAGGGAAAAGGCTTCCTGCAGGAAAGGATGTCTAGGCTGAGGCTATAAGAAGGAATAAGGGGGAGTGAACACGAAAGAACATTCTACCATTCTCACCCAAGCATCAGCCATATGAAACTTCATTCCTCTCTGATCACGGAATGACTTTTCATTATTCCTCATGCCTCTTACTTGTATTACACTGACTTATGTCTGCCTACCCCAAATAAATGCAGACTTCCCCTTGTCACCTGTTTGCCTACCAAGCAAAGAAAATGTTCAAAAAATGTTTACTGAATGAATTCACTTTTCCCTTACTTTCTCTTATAATTAAAGACCCACATTTCCAAAATATCAGCCTGAGCTACGGTCCCAGACCAGGGCGGTAACAACTAGCTCCTGGCTTCAGCAGACCCAAGCTCACTTTACAGTATCTGACCAGTTCACATTCTACAAACCTGCAGATACAAGAAAAGATGGCACTAACTCAATCTTTGTGACATTTATTTCCACCTATGAATCAAGAACTCCAAGCAAGAGTTCCACCTCCAGGTTTTCCCTTGGGCAAGTCACTGAAGCTCTCTGACCCCCTATGGCACTCCTCCAGCCACCCCCCTTGCCTGTCTAGCTAATACAGACAGAGCTTCAAGGTTCCATCACCAAGTATTAATAAGAACATTTTAAGCAACTGGACAATTGTTTAGTATCTCCAACAGGTTTTGGTTATGTTTTAAAGGCACATTATGAAAAACAAATTCATCCAGCTGCTCCCCCTTTTTGTTTAAACCAACTCGTTGGCCTAGCCAACAATTTTATTTCTTATAGTTAACATTTCATTTTCCACCCCTACAAGATGTATTCTTTCACCCCAACATGTGCCAAGACAATTAAGAACTTTTGAGGAAGAGAGGAAAAACCCACAGGCTTCACTGTAGACAGAGGGTTTACCTGGCTCCTACCTTATAGAATTTTGTAAGGCAAAGCAAAGAAAACTGAGACAATTCTCCTTTAGGTTTAGAATAAGCTTTACTGGCATATTAGATAAAGAGTCAGTAATTACACCTCTATAAGGAAGTAGTGCGAAAAATATGGACTTTCCAGTGTGTGGCAGACCTGGGTTCGAATGACAGCAACACTCTATAGGAGTCTCGTCTTCTAAATTGTGAAGATTATATCACTACCTTCTATGGTGGTTCTAATGACCACCTGCACATAAAATGTCTAACAGCGCCTGGCACATAGTAAGTACTCAATAGATATTGCTCTCACTCTACTTCTCAGAATACAGTTGGGTAATGAGGCTTTATGGTAAAAATAAGTTTAGGAAAAAATATGTATGACAACCAAATTATTCTTGTGAACTCTCAATCAGATTAAAGATGGCAGAACATGCCAAAACTTAAGACTTTTATGACACCATTTTCTCTTCAAACTTCAATTGAGAATTCTTCCCTATCTTTTTGCTACCAGAATTCTTCAAGTCAAACTTTGATGGCATTTGATAGAAACTGTTAAAGTCATGAGATCTTGCTAATAAATGTTTACTTGTGTAAACTTTAAAAAACAAGGATCTGCTTGAACAAACACAAACACATACACACACACCCCTCCCTAAATATAAATCCTTAAAATGGGATTAAAGTATGAAACTAATGCCCATACCTCTCAAATTGCAAGGTGACAGCGACTTGAAGAAAAAAAAGACCACCAATCTCAGGGAAACTAAGAACAATCAGCAAAAATATTTTTTGACATGGTATATATGCTTCTTAATTGGATTTCACATAAAACTAATAAGTACAATAGTTATTATAAGAGCTTCTTTAGATATGTAAAAAGTATGCCAAATTAAATTCTGTTATGGTTCACATTTCATTATTTCCCCAGAAATGTTGTGAGTAGAATGCCTGAAAACCCTTTCACAATATTCCTTATCATTCTAATGAATTAGCTGTAGCCTTTGCTTCCATTATAAAACCATTAACGGTATTATAGCTCCATAGCATTAGTATGAATTAAATGCTCTCACATAATCAAGAATTATTTAAAGGCCAAGAGAGAGTTTAAGTGTTTAAGTTCATGAACTTACCAAAGTCAACTCCAATATTCTTACATGAAATGTGTTTTTAAACTAAAATTCCCTATGTCTTTAAAGGAAGCATCCAAGTAGTCCATGATAAAGTTGGCCAAGATAATGTAACAATCAATATAATATAATCAATATAGCCATAATATAAATATATCAATATAATATAACCATGATAAGGATTATGATAAAACACCAGACATTTCGTTTTGCTGCTTTATGTCTGTGACACTGCTTCACTTCATCCAGTCAAAGTGGATGCTTGCCTCACCCATGTAAGGTAAAAGCAGTGGGTATCACCAACATCAGATAGGGTGCGAGCCTGAGTCTTCCCCGAGATCACACAGCTAATAAGTGGTATAAGGGGCAGGAAAGAGGGAAGACTCACGCCCAGGTCTTCTGGGTGGCATGCCCACTGTATTTTTCACTAACACTATGAGTCCTGTGGAGTAATACAACTCTGATATTTCAACAGGTTGCAGAACTTCAACTCCTCAACTTCCAGATCATTGATTCCTCAATTATCCATCCCTAGGCGCTTCGCCTCCCACTCCCGGGGAAATGCTATTACATTCCAAATATTTCCAATTTCTACAAGGCAGTTATCAATGTGGCCTTTTCAATCTGACTTGCAGAGGCAAATGCAGTGTTTCCTAATCTATGTGTGACAGGTATGACTGGTGTCAAGGAAAAAAGACACAGCCACAAGGCAAAACTCTCAACTCTACAGTTATAGAAGAAACTGCTGCTGGTGTCACAGATGTTCAATTCTCTATCCTCCCCACCCCACTTCCCACCTAGTCCCTGCCCTAATAGATAACACACCATATGCATATACCGTTAGGATTTATAATATGTTAAACTCTGTTCATCCAAAATCCTATTAAACTAAGACTCAACCTAAATTCATTTATTCAGCACAGAGAAACAATCAAAATTCTTTTCAGTATGATGATCTCATAGGACCTTGAGACATCTTCTAAATCAAAGAGTAAGCCACATTCAGGGAGGTTTCAGCGGTCAGTGCGATTTCTCAAAACCTTACACTCACCGAAAAATGAGAGATTGGATGGAACATCTCTAACAAAACTTGCGTCTCTAAAAAAAAATTGAGACCATTTTTACAAATAGCAAATATAGACTCACTAACCCAGACTAATACTAAACAGACATCTCATTCTTAAAACAAACTTCAGAAGTAATAAGTGTATTCACGGCTAATATTCATTCATAATAAACTAAAATAATTGATATGTTTCATGCCTTTAAAGCACATTTCAGGCATCATAATTTTTCTAAAACTTACTTTCCTTTCCTCAATGTCTAATTTTTAGAAAAAAACAAAAATACACCTGGGCAGGAAAGGATATCCTATTGCTAACTTATCGAAGTTTATGAAGCAGAGTGAGGAATGTACAGAGAATGACTAAAATGCAACAGCCCACAACTAAGTCAGTTTTCTAAAGGATCGCAAAGTTCAACTCCCAAAACAATGGGCAAGGAGCTTTCCCAAAGTACCGGCAGGGCTGACTTCCTCACTTAACTATGGGAGACAATAAATTCTCTAAGATAAATCCAGAAAAAAATCTACAATCTCAAGGCCTTTCCTTGGAAAGTTTTGTTTCAGGTTAGACATCAGAAGTCCAGAGGTGCATATGGGAAACATCTTAGGGACATTCACCAATCAGCGAGCACTCTTCAAGCTTTCACTTCAGAATCCTTCAGAAAAGCAGCACCCTTCAATCACAGGTCCTTCACCTCTCTCTGTGAGGCTAGGCTACATGCAACCAACACACAGTGCTGCGCTCAAGTGACTGCAGTCTAGACCAGCAGACTACAACCGTAATGAGCAGAGAAGTGTGAAATCTATTAGGTACTGATTACCTTGTAAGGAGTTCCAAATGCCCTGCTCAAACCGCATTCACCCCTGGACATGCCCCTGCTAAGTTAAAAGCACTAAAGTGCCTCTAACAGGCTACAGGCCACAGCACGTTCCCACCCCTTTTCCCTACCCTCATTGGCAGACAAGTGGCTTACACTTCCATCTTGAATGAGACAATGAAATGATCCCTACATATAACAATACGGCTAAAATGTAAAACCATCTCACCAGGACAACTGGGGACACCTGAGTCTTTAAAAGGGCATAATTACCAAGCCACCAATCTACAAGACTATGCCTAGGCCAGGTCACAGAAGGAACAACAGAGAAGCTGGCACAGGTTGGCTAAACCGCTTTGGGAATACAGGCCTGTAGTTTGGTAATTGGCAGTTGACTGGCTGTAGGGCCTGTTGGTCTATAATGACAGAGTGTGGCCATCGGTGGTTCATGGGTAAATATGGCAAGTGTCCTTATCCAATATGTAGAGAACAAACAGAACTACACCCTTCAATTCAACAGTGCTTTTACAGGCAAAGGGCCTGTCAGCTGGCACCGAGTAAGAGCTTAAACTGTATTTTTTAAGTTCAGAACACAATTTTAGCACTGTTCTACATAAACTCCAATGCACAGATCTGACTAACTGCTGGCCTCCTTACGGATTAAATTTATCTTTTAATGTAAATGTATTAAATTAAATATGAACTGTATTACTTCCACATCAGCTTTGAAAACTGCTTAGAAGTGTGGTTCTCAAGGTGCAAGGTGGGGTTTCATCAACATCACCCGTACTTGTTAGGACTATAAATTCTCAGAGCCCACCCCAGACCCACTAAATCAGAAATTCTGGGGTGGGGTCCAGTGATCTGTGCTGTAGCAACTCTTCTAGGTGGGTCTGAGGTACACTTAAAGTCTGAGAACAAAGACATAAAAATGGAAACACATCAGATATTTACAGAAAATGGAGGGACTGGGAGAACACTCAGCTTAGTTGAGTAGCAAAGAACATGAGGGGATGTACCAGAAAAGATGTAAGTCAGGTAAAAGCCAGGAAATTGAGTGCTAGCCTAGGAAGCCCAAACTCTATCTAACTAGAAATTGTGAGCTGTTGAAAATCCGTGGGGGAGGAAGTGAGATCTTGGAAGGGTGGGTTAGGAAGAGCTGGAAGACTACATAAGATGGCTGTCAAGAAGGCTAATCTAGAGCAAGGTAATGAAATACGGACAAGGGAGAGATTTATACAGTTTCAGAACTGGCAACTTCAACTAGACCTGGCAACAGAGACATCTCACTGACATCATTTACAGAAAACAATGGAAAAGATAAGTTTGGGAGAAGACCGGCAGATTTTGTTTTTGGTGTTTTGAGGTACCAACAGTGTGTCCAAGAGAAAATGGCTACCCACTGGTTGGAACAGTGAAAGAGAAAAGAACACAGAGCCAGAAAAATAACTTAGGAGTGATGTGTATAAAAATGACGGTCTGAAGTCACAAAATTAAGTGATACTGTCCGGGGAAACATATAAAGAAAAAAAAGTGGAATGGAACTCCACTGTGAACATAACCCTTCTCCCACAGTTGCCAACCTATCACTAAATTAACCTTGGCCTCCGTGGGAGAACCACCCAAATCCCCAAATGGGAAATCTGGAATTTAGGTTAGCCTACAGATATGGAGAGAGAAACAGGGTAATTTAAGCACAAAAGCTCTGCCTGAAAACAACCCTAATTTTATTTTAGCTTTCACTACAATGAAGAATCGAAGGTGAGGATTACCAATTATACTTGTTTCAGTGGAATCTCTCATTCTAGCAGTCACACAAAATTTTGCTCTAATTATCTTATCAGTTAGAATGAGTGTGTTAGAAATGAGGAGCCTGTAGAAGAGGAGGAAATGAGGACTGCATTCACTGTTATTCCAGTAATGCAGAGCCTCTTACTTTCAACCCTGATAACAATGAGTCCATAGCTACCAAGACCCACAGGGACTGCGCTCCGTGTCAGCTCCCTGCCATCCTGACTCCCCAGGCTGCCCACCTCCATCAGAATTCCCACCAAGGGCAAGCAAGGGAGGCAGCTCCAGTGAAAGATACTGCCTCTTGTCCACTTATCTTTAAGGCACTAAAAGGCTGTGGCCCAGAAATAGACCCACACAGTCAACTCATCTTTGACAAAGGGGCAAAGGCATTACAAAGGAGAAAAAGCAGTCTTTTCAACAAATGGTGCTGGAACAGCCAGATATCTACAGGCAAAAAAAAAAAAAAAAGGTTCGACACAGACCTTATATCCTTCACAAAAATTAACTCAAATGGAGCACAGACCTAAATGTAAAATGCAAAACTATAAAATTCCTAGAAGAAAAGAGGAGAAAACCTACATGACCTTGGGTATGACAATGACTTTTTAGATACAATACTGAAAGCACGATTTATGAAGAAATAATTGATAAGCTAGACTTGATTAAAATTAAAAACTTCAGCTCTGCAAAAGGACACTGCCAAGAAAATGAGACGACAAGCCACAGACTGGGAGAAAATATTTACGAAAAGACATATCTGATAAAGGACTATTATCCAAAGGTTGTGTAGCAAGCGATACTCCCTCTTATTTGACAGGGGCCACCTGGCCACTCTATTTACTATTATTCACTCGGCTTTCACCTCATCTTTTCTCCACATCCCAACCCTCTAAGCTATGTTCTTAGTTGGATCTTTTACCACTGATACCCAAACATCTTCCCACAATAATGCATTTCAAACTAAGGGAAGTAAGTGGGAAACCAGATTTGGTAAAGAAGAAATTTGCTTTCTAGACATGGTAAGCATCTCTTTGTTATATCTAGTGAGGGATGCCACATTGTTGGGCCATTTAACCACGATGAAATAAACAACAGTGGTAACAAGCGGCCTGTGAGGAACAGCTATCTGGAGGATAAACTTGATGAAGGCCATCCCACTCACCTTGTGCAGTAAGGCTGTTGTGAATTCCCACTCGTCCACCCCTGATCCTTTGGGAATCCACTGCTTGTTTATACAAGGTTCTAAAATGTACAGGCCCGAAGGGCATTGCTTGCAGTATGAAAGATACTCTGGTTGGCTCTTCTTCCTCTCACCAGCTCTGTCTGTCAGGGATACTGCTCTGCATTTCTTCTCTATGTGAGACATATACACTTCTAGACCTAGAAGAAAATCCACCTTGCTTGGCCAAGCATATGCTGGGCACACTTGTACACGGACATTAAAAATCGGAGGGTAAATAAACATACTTCAGGCTGATGGCTGCTGTGATTTCCTGCCAACGTGTAGGACTGCTCATTCCAGCTTTGAAAAGCTATTTTATCTTTTCTAAAAGACCACCGGCTCTTGACCTGGTATGTGGGAGTAAGTGGGAGTATGTGGGAGTATATGGATAGTTTTAAGGGATCTCGAACCTCCTGATTTTTTTTAATAGAATCAAGTGTATGTGCATCGCTTTCATCAGACTCTCAAAGGGGTTTGTGATCCAGAAATAGCATAAGTATTACCATGCTAGGTTCTATAGGGAAATCCAGGAAAACTTCCTTCATCTTAAAAGCCAAACTCTAAAGTCATATAAATAATAAAACCATAGCCTTAAAAACAAAATCTGTTCATTTCTATCTGAACGTTTGTTATGGATTCTATTATATTCTACCAACTATCTTAAAGGATTAATATTTAAAATCCTTTAATAATTCAGTTACACACCTCCCGTCGAACAATGAACTCATACCGCATTTAGCAAAACACTTTTACATAAATATCCTTTAATCTTCACAACAAGCTGTGAAGTAGATATTATCATCCATGTTTTAAAAATATGGAAACAGACTTAACAAAGTTAAGAGATTTCCTCAAGGTCATAGGACTAGGAAGCTGGGGTTTGAACCCAGGTCTTCTGATGCCAAAATCCACAGCAGCATTCTGGAAAATCCTAGTTTAAAAAAAAAAAACATCAACTGGACTATAGAGACAGAAATTATATTATTGGTTGCCTAGAGCTAATGAGGAGGGAGGAGAGGAGGTGAGAACTGCAGGGTGCGGGGGAGTAACTGCTAACGGATAGATTTCTTCAGGGGGCTGATGAAAAAGTACTAAAATTAGACTGTGGTGATGACTGCACAACACTGAATATACTAAAAACCACTGAGTCATACACTTTCTAAATGGATAAATTATATGGTATGTGAATTACATCTCAATAAAGCTGGTAAAAATCCATTGAAAATTGGGAGGGGGATGAAGTTTTGATATTTTGTCATCTTTAAGATCAAAATTAATTAACACCAACTCAAAAACAAACATTTGGTCTTACATAAAGCCATTTAAGGCTTCACATAGGTCTAAGTGTTTTGCTCCCCAAGTACTTAAAATTCATTTCACGTTAGGAAGGTCTGCAGTGACTGGAGGGGAAAAGTTGGCTTACTATTCCTGGATTAATTCCAGCTTGGTGAGAATTTGGCTGAAGAACTGGAGTTGCATCTGTCTCCCTTCCTATTGAATGAGGACTGCACTACGTCCTCATTTGCAATCTAACTTAGAGCAGTATAAAAATTAAGACAAAACCCTAATACTTGGAAAGGTTTAGTTGGTTAATCATTATTGATCATTCACTTTAGGCTAAAAAGGTAAGGGTAAAACCTATTGGAGACACCTGGTAGATGGCTACAGAAACAGCAAATTATACTAATGTCATAAGAAGTACTCGTGAACATGAAAAATCACACATCTTTAAACTGCAGATTCATTCTTCCACTTCTGTCTTCAGAAATCTTCAACGGCTTCTTATTACTTATTAAATCCCCAATCCTCTGCCTGGCCCCACATCCCACCTCATTTCCCACCTTTTACGAAAACCTCAAGGTCAGTCACCTCCTCACTGTCCCACACTCAACGCCATCTCCATGTTAGCGGATATTCTCCAGCAATCCCTTCCTTTCTCCTCTCTAGTTGTCAAACTCCTAAATCGTTTAAGCCCTACCTCAAATTTCACCTCCTTCTTGGCTATTCAGCCTTGTCTCTCCTCTCTCACATCATCACATCCCACATAGTCCCTTATCCACCCTTGGGCCAAATATGGCAACCTTGTTTCCACCATTATTCTTTAGTGAGATCCCATAGAGCAAGCCCCTAAGACCAGAGCTGAGCAGAAAGTAGAAAACTTAGTACTTATATTAGCATGAGTATATCTACTCCCCAATTCCAGCAAGTCATGCAAAAACAGTCTAAAAATAAACCAGTTCCTCCAACTAGGAATCCATGAAATAATCTGGAAATTATCTTGTCATGTGACTTTTAAGATAACGTATGCTTTAAGAGTGTTCCATTGACATTCTTTACTAATATACACAATTTATTACACAGTAATAATCAAATTTCATTTGATTTATGGAAATGTGTCAGCAACTCTTTCTGAGAACCCTAAGCCAATCTCAAGAGGTAAAATTTAGACATTCTTCATAGTGATGTTTACTTTGAAAAGATTTCCTCCATAAATGTCAAGGATGTCATTGAGGACAACCACCTACACAAGCTCCTACACAGGCAACATACCTACCAATGAAGGCCTGTCAGGTGCTTGCCACCAAACCACCACCAGCCATCTCTTTTGCTTGAGCATTGTTCCTGGTTACCCAAATCTTGAGCAAGAATCACAAATCCCCTTCTCATTTCCTAAGAACCAGGGCAAATCCAGCTATTTTCCTCTCATTCCATCTCCACCCATCAGAAAAGAAGCATGTCTGAACCCCAGCAAACCATTTCTAAACGACACACAGCTCTACCCTACACTTATATTCTCCTCAACCACCAAGAACAGAATGCATCCTTCTCTCAGACGGGTTTCATGCAATTAGAACTGCCCTAACTACTCATGCAGCCCAATTATGGGCTTTATTTACAAAGTACACTGAATGTAGACATGGTTAGACACACCCTAACATCTGTCCTCAGAATCAGTTTAATGTACTTGAGTTCCTCCTGTACTTCTGTATCTTCTTTAAAAAAATCCCAGCCTGGCTGGCAGTCAAGGACCTTCCCACTACACAACAAAGGTATTGTGTTCTTGGATTTGGGGCAAATATCAAAGAGATAAAAATATTGTTCAGCAAGAAATGGCACCATTCTTATATAAAGACATCAATTGACCAGACACATGGTAAAATACTTAATTGACACAATCCTAAAACTGAATAAAAGTGTGTGCATGGGATAGGGGCAATGGCGTAGCCAAAGAGGAGAAATAATTTTCATGTTTAATTTTTTTCTTTTAAACACAAAATTTTTTACCAAAGCTGCTTTATACGTAGTTAACTTCTCAAATTATCAGCCCCAAAGAGGGGACATAATGGTGAGAAATCTGAAATAACATTACAAAAATAATCCAAACCATAAACTTTCTACTTCAAGTTTGACTTCCAAGTACATTACTTAATCATATTTGAATATATGTATATGTGTGATATTCTGACAATTTACTCCAAACAAACTATATTTTAACAATCAAGCTTAAGAGGATGTTGAGAGGTCTAGCTTTCCCTGAGTCTAACAATTTATCATAGCTCAAGCTGGAAATAGACTGTTCTTAGACCAAGAGAAAATTTACACTATCGCAAACCTTCTCTGCAGCAGACCGAGAAGTTAAGTACCTGGATTTGTATGGATGCCTAACTTGCAGGGTCAATAAAGGGAGTCAGAGAGATGAACAAAGGAGGGATACTGGTGCAGAAAATGCTATTAAATTTGAAGAGTAAGTCTTGTCAGGAGTAACTGAGAAGTGGCCTCATTTCTGAAAACTTCCAAGACCAGGAAGTATTATACAGCAAAGGGAAAAATTTTAAATCTAGCCTACTTTATTAAATTCCACCAATGACATACATTTGTGTTTAAATTTTTGCACAGCTCTCCTAAATAAATGCTAATATTTATTATCTGTGCACTTTGACCTGGTGGCTTCCAGTAGCTACCTGAATCATTCTTGTTGCTCTGTAAACATGAAGAAATGCTAAGATGAAGAAATAAGGACAGAGCTCCAGCAAGTACTTCATGCCCTGTCTCATACTCAATAAATATGGCTAATTGATTGGAGTTGGAACTAAACAAAACAAAGGATTCCTAATTTCTTCAAATCTAGCCAAGTGCTGTACCAGCTACTCTTAATAGATGCTCACTGAATCCCAGGAGCTCCCCATGATTCTAATGGTCTAAGAAAGGAGACAAAGTCTGCATCATACATTCATCCAGATGTGAAACCTCTTGTGTACTAGACACCATGTGTTAGGGGCTGAGAATATAATGGGGGTGAATTATAAATTTTTGACCTTCACATTTTCCGCATGCCTCAACATCCCCACAAATAGGCTGTCAACACCACAACCAGTTGCAGCAGTGTGATAAGGCTGGTCCCTGTCACAAATTCCCCTTCTTGCCCTCCCCAGCTTGTGACCTAGTGACAGTCAATGAAATCCCCTCAAGCCTTTTGCTTGTGTACTCCTCCCTGACCACAATAAAGGCACTTGCCCACAGAACCTCACTCTCTCTCACCTCCCCACCTGCTTGGCTGAACGTGCTCCCTGGATAGGCCTTCCACATGGCCCCGTGCATGGCACACCTTGCCTCCGACTTCTAAGACCCGTGAGTATAATAACTCCTTTAATTTCATATGCCTCTCCGAGCGTAATTTCTGCAGCCACGTGGTAATGATCCTTAAAGACCCCACAAAGGGGACTTACTTCCCCATTTATAACCCAAGGTGCAAAACCGGACAAAGTCTCCATCCTTCCAGAGCCTGGTCTAATGAGGGAGGGAGACAATCAAGTGGCACAAAAATTAACCGTAGAAATAAGTGCTTCCAAGGAGAGGTGTGAGCGGAGTTACGAGAACGTATAGTGGAGGAAGTGGGACAAAAAGACTTGAGCTGAGGCTTGAAGGAGACTAGGCCTTAACTAGGGGAAGAAGGAAAGGCAGGAAGAGGGCTAAGGGGAGGGAAGAGAGTTCCACGCAGAAAGAGCAGCTGATACAAAAGCCCCCTGAGCGAGGAAGCTGGGCACAAAGGAGAGGCTGAAAAGGAGCCCACAAGGCAGAATGGCAGGAGGGCAGGCAACATGGGGCAAGGGGACAGAGGAGAAGCAGGCAGAGGTCAGACCTTCAGTGTCTTGTTAAAGATGTGTCTTTATCTTACAAAAAAACGAGGAAAATAAGAAAACAAAAAAGCTTTGCATGGCATAGTAGAAAGTGGACTAGATCCCAAATTACCCAAGTGAACCCAAGTCCCGAGATCCAGCCTGACCTCTGTCCCACTCAGTGTGAAAACTGAAGATCCTGACCCCTACCTCAGAGCACCCCTGTGAGGAATGAACTAGGTAAAAGTTTGTGATATTGCTTTGTAAAGTGTGGCAAATTAGCACTGTGAGATTATACGTTTTTTTTAAACGCTAAAACATAAACCATGACCTGCATAAAATCATTTTCCTTTTAAAATCAGAGACACATTAAGAAACATGCTCCCAAAGATAGAATCATTTTAAAACGGAAATACTTGCAGACTTGAGCTTCACTGAAAGGAATGATATACACAAAATTCAAGACTTTATTAAAATTCAGAAGTTAACCTGTACTATGACCCCTTACAGATGGACGGCAGGCTGCTCAGATACTCACATATTCCAATACATCAGAATCTGATAAATAATCACCATGTAAATCTCCCGAGAAAAAATATCCCTGGTATAAATCCAAAATTGTATGTCAATCAATCAGTCACCTTATTACATAGAGCACTTGGAGCCAAACCAGACAGACAGATCACGAATCCTCGTATAGGATTAAACATAAATAAGCGGAAATACAAATGGCTCTCATGTTCTGAAGGCAATATTCTAAAGTAGAGCAATAAAGCATAAAGAACAGAACAGCATCTGTGGTTTTTTATGACGGATAAATGGCTATATTAGCTGCTCTCAGTGGTGTGTGCAGTTCTTGCTTCCGAAAGATAGCAAGAAGGAAAGAAACTGACAAGATGCTCTAAAACTGATGTTAGTATAAGTTTAGCTTATCTCTACAACTTCCCATTACCCTTATCTCGTCATAAAAGGAAGATACTAAAGCAACCAAACTTAGCAAGAGTAATGACGCAGGAACCACCCGACCCAGTCAAACAACTGTTCAGGCTATTTCTATATTAACAAGTATAACTTCTAAAATATATTTAAATATTAAAAGTATAACTTCATTTACAGTTATAATATGCTACCAGTATCTTCAAAAAATTATTTTAAAAAGTCAAAATAATAAAATGGTGTAAAATTTTATAAAAACACATTCTCATATACAACCTGAGTAGACAGAATACCTAATTATAGATCAGCTATCAAAACTGAATGCCTGAGATTAAAATTTTCTGAAATTAGTACCAACAGAAATACTGGTTTATAGAAGTTAAGTCTATGTAAAAAGTATGTCCCACAAAACACACTTTTCTTTCAAATATTTATCAAAGAAACTTACTGTACACCTTTTATCAATTTCTCCCTCAGTGTAAAAGAGTGTTTTGTAAAATAAGGGTGTCTGATTTTTTGTATCATTTTTAAAATTTGAAACTTGTATTCTGTGTAACCTCAAAATTAAAACTGCTTTCTTTTCATTAGTCTGATCATAAATAGCTAGTCAGGAATTCCTGGAATACCTACAATTCTTTTTCATTCAGTACCAGAAAACTCTCATAAGCTTAATGAACTGGAGAGACATTACTCCCCAACACAGGCAAGATGCTTCAAAACTCCACAGGAACTTCATCGTGCTGTCTTCTGACGTCACAGAAGGGATACCACACTCTAAGAAAAGTTAGCTAAATACACTGCAGGGATTGTAAAGTATCCCTTCTACAGGACAACTAAACCAGGAAAACAAAACTGAGAGGCTTCAAAATAGGATAACTACTTTTAATTATAAGTTATAAGTTAGTGACAAAAACCTAAAAATTCCTTTGTCCCTTTTCAGTCTTGAATGCAGAGGAAGATAGCCCTTAAGTGGGACAATTAGAAAATTTTGTCTAAGTAAAATTTAGGACTTTACAATGATCTTGAATCAGAATAAACTCTTAGATATGGCAAACACCAAATGTATAAAGCAATCAATATTTTTAAAAAGGGGGCTGGCCCTGTGGCTGAGTGGTTAAGTTTGCACACTCAGCCTTGTTGGCCTGGGATGAGCCAGTTCAGATCCTGGGTGCAGACCTACACCCCGCTCATCAAGCCATGCTGAGGTGGCGTCCCACATAGAAGAACTAGAATGACGTACAACTAGGACATACAACTATGTGCTGGGGCTTTGGGGGGAAAAAGAAAAAAAGAGGAAGACTGGCAACAGATGTAAGCTCAGGGCCAATCTTCCACACCAAAAAGAAAATATATATATATGTATTTTTAAAAAGGCAAAATATAAACTGATTTTATGTCAAAAGACGGTGGCTTGATATAATTTCTTTCTTTTAAACATTGGATAGAATTCAGACAAATACATAGTAATAACACAGCATATTACGAACTTACACCATTTACTTCTCTCTCAATTTTCAAAGCCACATTTGCCAAGATCAATAATATGGAATATAATTTAAGAACTTTAATATATCAAAACAAAAGACGGAAAGAAGTTCCTCAGGGCCTCTGGATAGAATACAGTCGAAGATGGAGCTCAGAGTAAAAACAAGTTAGAGTTTTATATTAGATAGTAGAATCTGTATTTCATTTCTCATTCACCTGGAGGCTGAGACATTAACTTGAACAAGGTCTGGGGGAAGCAGGGGTTTGGGTCAAGCCTAGCTGGAGAAGAGCAACACCAAATGAGAAGCAAGTCAAATGCACACCAGTGTGTCACTACTTCTGGTGAAGAATGTTGTGATTTGTTCCTTTTCTCAAGTCAGGAGGCATTCAAGCTGTCCAGGCAGGCAGCAAGAACCAGCACCTCCCCCTGCCAATCAAGTCCCTAACTCAACGGGCACGCACCCTGCCTCCCAAGAGTGAACAGAGACTGATCTTGTTCAAGAGGAGGAAGGAGGAAGAGAAAAGATTTGAAGGAAGATGGAGATATCTAAGAAAACCTATTCCAAGAAAAAGGAAATGGACACAAGAGGCCTTGGCACCAAGTTCATGGGGGCTGGAATCAGAGGGGAGGGAGAGTCAGTCCCCAGGCCCTGCCACAGACACTGAGCTAGTCAGGTCACCTACTTGGTATCTCTCCTCCAAAGACTCGGAAAACGGCCTGCCTGCTGCCATAAATGATCAAACTCAATCACCTGAGAAGTCCATTAGACTCCAAAGTTAAACACCCTAACCTACTTGCACTGGGCGATGAGAGGTATGAGAGGTTAAGGGCAGGGCATTGGAGCTACGTGGGTTGGGTTTATACCTGGTTCCACCAGCCCCAGTGACTTTGAACAAGTTACTTAACTTCTCTGTGTCTGGTTCCCTCACCTGTAAATTGGGGCTAATAACAGTATTCCTGCCTCATACGACGGCAGTGAGGAGTCAATGACCTAACATATGCAGACTGCTTAGGATAGGTACTTGGCTCATGGTAAGTAAGCAGTACATGAGTGTTAGCGAATGGTAATTATTTACTGAGGAAGTGGTCTGTTTTATACTGTCCTATGAAGAAGAGATGGGTTTGATTAGGAAAATTATAACCGTAAGCAGATTTTCTGTTTTAATCCCATTCAGTGGATGAGATGTGAACTTCTTGGGCATTGCAGGAGAAATGTGATGCAAGCCATTGCAAGGGCATGACAGGCATCTCTGCACCTCCACCACCTGCCTAGGGTAGGAATGGGCCATGGAAACCCTCCCCCAGGTAATGGGGCTTGAACCAAGCGGGAGCTCCCCAGGGATAGTCACCTACAATTCCAGCAGCCCTGCTCACCAGCAGCAACTTGGGCAAGTGCGCTAATCACTGGCTCAGGAGGAGGCAAGTTCCAAGTCCTCCTCAACAGTAACTCACAAGCTGTGTACACTGGGGACCTCACGAGATGACGATCACAGAGACCATGGGTAGGAACCAAGAGCTGACAATATTAGGACTAGAAACAAGGTCAGGGCACCCATCAACAGGAAGCAATTTGACTCCTGTCACCCCAGGAGTGAGTCTCCCACAGGAGGCTCCTGGGGACTCCAGATACTAACGAGAAATAGTCGCAGCAAAGCACTAGACTGTCATGATTGGCCAGTTTAAATAAGACTAATGTACTATACTTCAATAGAACATTTCTTTATTTTTTAATAAGATGTGCCTAGATGACGGAGGTCAGGGGACTTGTTTTGGGCTGTCTACTAAATTATTTCCTTGGGGTTTTGGAGGTCTGTGTGTTAGGTAGGAACTAGTCCAAGTCAATGCACATGTGATACATACATGATGGATTAAATAAAAACTGTTTCACAAGCACCAATGACACAGTGTTCTGTCAATAATGATAATAATAGGGGCCAGCCCCATGGCCGGGTGGTTAAGTTTGCATGCTCTGCTTCGGTGGCCCAGAGTTTCGCCGGTTCGAATCCTGGGCGTGGACATGGCACTGCTCATCAAGCCATGCTGAGGCGGCATCCCACATGCCACAACTAGAAGGACCCACAACTAAAAATACACAACAATGTACCAGGGGGCTTTGGGAGAAAAAGGAAAAATAAAATCTTAAAAATAATAATAATAATAATAATAATGAATGATAATAATACTGTCGGCCATTAAACTTTCCTTTCCAGCGGAATTTATCTGTCACTGGGAATGATATTCAGCATTCTCCATCAAGTGCTTGGATTATAACTATATATGACATTATTATATATATAATCTTAGATTATATATATATATTTTTATACCCAAAATCGTAGAGTGAGGCTGGGACAACCATCCTATCTTCCATTTTGACCTTAATTTTTAGGTTTTACCTTATCCTTAGTTGTAACTATAAGATCTTTGACAGACTTTTGGGGTTCCCATATTCACATGAGCAGAGGTTCCCAGCCTATCTGTTGCCTGTCTTTAAAGGAATATCCACTACATGCTTGGGAGGCCCAAAAACCCCAAGTGTAAAATTTCACCACTAAAAGAAAGAGTAGTCTGAAAGGTGAGCTGGATTTCAAAAGTGAAGGTTATTCTAACTATTCTTTCAGCTAAAGAAACAGTATACATGTCACTACACTAAAACAGTTTCTAGGCTCTGGTTCAACATAATGAAATAGGTTTTATTTGTTTTAAACAATGCCCATTAAATTTTTAAAAATCCAATTCTACAATAAATACTTACTGAGTCCTACACAACGGCATTTCAGAGTATGCAAACATACGTGAGTTACTACTCCAGCCTCAGAAGAGAAGTGATGTGAGGACTTTTCAAACTACATTTCTCTTGACTGGAGGCACCAAGATAAGAGACTGACGAAGATACTCTAAACAAAGAGAAACAAAGGGCCAACTGATAAACACCCCCAAATTACTGGCTCCAATTAGCCTACGAGGGAAGGACAAGTGGTTCTATTACTGCTTCCTAGTGTTCCTCTCGTTAGGAACAAACTTTCCCCTTTCCCCTCACAGGCCACTCATTCCTAAAAAAAGCTGCTCAGCTCACAGCAGGTGCTGGACAGTTCTCAAAGATGAAGACTTCAGTCCCATTTTCAGGGTTATCTACAGATAAGATTTTTATTATTCACACTACCTATCCCACAAGATGCAGGAGCGCCTCAAAGCCGCCCGAGCTGCTCAGGGGGTTCTAATTCAAGAGTAGAAAAACAGGTTAAAAAAAGGTTTTGTCTGTTTGTTTTTCCCCCATGTCAAGGCCTCAGTTGGGATAAAAATGTGGAGGAGGAAAATAGGGGAAAAGTTTGAAAATATCCCAAATGTTTTTAAATAACACGCTTTCCTAAGTTTTCCTGAGGAACTAAGTATCTCAATTTCAGTATAAGAGTATTCTGTTAAACACTGAGTTTTTAGATTCCATACTCAGACAACCCAAGAAATGTTTCTGACAGACAGAATTTGCTATACAAGAGATAAAAGGTAGAGAGGCACATTTGAATTCAATTTACTAGAACAAGGATAAGAGGGAATTTTACACAATATATAATATACTCCAAAAACCCATTAAATATGATGTCTACTCCATGTGCATACTGTTTTCCAGGATGCTGTAGGAAGTCCTTTCTCTCACAGAGACAGGGTCATAGCTTTTATTGATGTGGTCCTTCTTAGCACCCAAAGTGACATCAAGATAGTGAAGTGCGCACCCCTCAAAGCGGCAAATCTCTTGTTTAATGTTCACTGCAAAGCAAATTCTCAATGTTAAAATTGGCAGTTTAAAAAGAAGGCTCAGACCAGGAATTTCATTGGTCCATTTCTGGTCATAGCTACTGAAAGTAGCTCCTCCCTTTTCACTAATATTCCTGCCACTTCAAGAAGAAAAACAGGAGGCACTAAAGTGATGGAGTAAAATACAGGTTAAAAACAGGTGAAAAGATGGCACCTCCCTCACCCCAGCCTGAAGACTGCCTGAAGGTGAGAAGAATCCCTGTCGAGATGAATCACGTCACACATCTGCCTGCAGCAAAGAGCATTTCCGATTCTTAGAACTTTCTCCCTCCTTGATCCTTTATGTTTGGGGAAACACCTGACAAAACAGATATCTCAACTAACTTTACTATTATTGTTGTTGTTGTTGGAAGTAATAAACATCTACAAAAGCTACATAAAAAGTCAAACCAGGACCCACACCAAGTCAGCCCAGATATTAAGATAAAGAAAGCACCTTTTAAACCCAGACCCCACACTTTGGCATAAGCGCCATGCTGATATCCTATATCAGCAGGCAAAAAACATTCTCTATCCAGGTACATCATGACACGGTTTATTACCATCTGTAACTTATGAAGAACCCAGACTAGCCTCAAGATTGAATACTGTGATGAGGTGAATGAAAACAGACCCTGTCGGCTAGGCTGACACCTAACAACTGCTGGTGCCTTCTTCCACAAATAGCCTAGTGGAGAGCGTTGGTGGGGCGGTAGTCCCCAAGTTTATGGGGGATCTTGAGTCATAACTAGGCTTTCTAGACCCCTATTTACTGACTGTGACTCACACTGTTAAGGAGGACTAGGGAAGTCTTTTACAGCATAAGCTAATGAACCCGATTTTTACAAGTGTAACCAAGGCCTAAGATGCCAGTAGACCTTTCAACAGGAGGTGAAAGTCACCACTGAAATCTTGTCAATTCAAACCTCTAAGACACAATAAAAAATTGAAAATAGACTGCATTTTTTCCCTCAACTGAGATATGAGACCACTCAATCTGACACAAAAAGGTTTTGCAAATCAATAGGCCATTTAGAGGTGGTCGTTTTCATTCTAGCACTGTGGCTTTTCAAAAATGGTCACACCCAATATAGCAGCCTACAGGCTGCATGGAAAGTGCTAGTTCAGAAAAAGCTTCCCTCGTGAGGATTACCAGCAGCAGCGGGAATTCACAGCAGGATGCTCTGCTAGGCCCATTTATCAATATATGGAAATTCAAACAAAAGGGGTGTCTGGCCCTTCTTCCCAAAGCATTTTTTAATTCCACAGAGGAATCAGAAGCAAGAGACTCTGGGATGCTTAGAAGGCTAACCATTCTGACGAATCTTTAATGAAACACTTGAGAGAATCCATTCACACATAGTCCTATATCACACACCAGCTTTGTCCCTCAGCTCCACACTGGATAGTAATAACTAGTAATTCACCTCCTTGCCCTTACAATAGCCCTTTCTTTGTACTTCAGCTGCAACCACTGAAACTGCTCCATGAGGAACAGAAAGATTCATCATATTCTACAAAAAGCTCTCCATTCCCTTGTTCCTCCAGTTCATTAGTAATGATAGCATGCCCACCCACACAAAGCAAACGGAGGGTCTTCTGTAGGAAGGTCCAGGGCCCCTCCGTCACTCCGTCACAGGGACTGGGGCCTTCTTTGTTCTCCGGGCTAATTTTTCACTAACAAGAATTTGTTCTGGATTTTTAAAAAGAGGAGAGAGAATTATCTTGAGAATGTGATCAAGACTATGGACCTTCTTCTCAAAAAAGTGTGTCCCCATAAAATTCTACAGTTTCAAGCAGCTGACTCACCAAGTCCCTAAGTCCATCTAGGGTTCATGACTTCCAAGCCAAACCCCCAGACTAGACCAATCTCAGATCTCAGGCTACTTTGGATGTCTAAGGGGGACCACCGTCAGGCCCTTACAGGGGTGGATTAAAAAGGTTACCTTTCTAAAATATTTCAGATTACGTAAACGGAAAATTTCTCTGCAGTTTATTAGCAGTTTACAGAAGAGTCAACTCTTTTCAGCTGTCTATACCTTCTTCCAAGAAAAAGTTCTGCCCTTTAATTCCTATTCCTCCCTTCTCCCTGTCCCCTCACTGCATGTACCACCTCACCAGAACTACTCAGCAGCCCTGGAGCTCATCTCCCAGCAAAGGATCCCCACCTCAAATCCGAAACCTCGTCCACAAATGGAAGGACTTCCAAAATGTAGTCCCTTACCTTCTTTGACTCCACAAAGCAGGGGTTCCATCACAGGGTTAAAGGTCAGTTGGATGTTTGTTAGAAACAGATGCCCAGGCCATATCCTAAACCTCAGACCACCCTAAACTGACGGAATTGCAGGGTGGGGGTGGAACACAGGAATGCGAATGTTTAAGAAGTTCACTGGACACTTCTTATGCAGCCACAGTTCACAAACCACTGCTCTAAAGTAACCTTCCACTGAAGCCTGGTTAGGATCCTCCTTGCCCACCTGCCCTCCTAATATTCTATGCTCATTCTCACCTTAGACTTTGTTGTATTTCTTACCTCTACATGGAAATATTCTCCTCTTCACCTACCTAAATCTAACACATTTTAAAAGGTCTATCTCAAAGTCCCTCCTTCCCAATACTGATCTACTCTGGTGTCTCTCGAGGTGAATTTTTCTCTGACCTCACACATCAAAATTACCTAGTTCTTAAAAATATCAGTTATTAGGCCAGTCCACGTTCTACAGAATTGGAAGAACATGGACTAAAATGTAAACATTAAAAAAAATAAAGTATACATAAAACAGCAAGAACTCTCAAAACCTTTTCTAGAATCTTTTCTATCGAATTTCTATTTTGCAAAAGTCCTCTAGAATATTTCTGAAACCCAGACCAGGCAGGGAACGGTTAAAGTCTTTAAACCTGTTCTCTCAGCGAATGCAAGCTCCAAAAGAAAAGCTGGTCAGGAGGAGACAGCTGTGCCAGGGCTTAGCCTAACAAGATATACCCACAACACAAGGAGCCAGCTCAGAGTTTCTGAAAAAGACTTCAACTCTGCACCTCCTGTCCCCCTTCAGAGTAGCATTCTCAAGAACACCTATGCAATTTAATCAAATGGTAAGCCCACAACAAGTAGAGCAGACTTAGAACCATACATGATAACCTACTGCATAAAAATGTACAATTACATTCTTTAACTATGCACAAACCAAGTGATAATTCTATCAATAATAAGGTTCCCTATAATATCCACGTGTTTTAAAAACCCGCAATCCTCAAATCTTATGAGTGGGAATAACTATCTTTAAATCCATTCATTTATTCAAAAAAATTAACTGCAGTTTCCCAGAGATACGGCACTGTGCTAAGCGCTATGGGGACACCAAGATGTATGAGAAATGGTCACTGCCCTTGGGGAGCTCCGCACGATCTTGAAGGTGGAAATAAAGACAAATAGCTATAGTGCAAAACAGCGTGTGCTAAGTGCCATAAGAGAAATTCAAGTACTACTGGAGCTCAGGAGAGAAGGTGTGATTACTAGAATAAGCAGAGAAAACGGCACTGAGGCGGTAGCACTTCCCCTGGTTCTTGAGGGATGAGCATTCAAGTGTTAAGTGGAGGTTAGAATTGAGAGGACAGTTAGCAAGGAGGAAGAGCAAGAGCTGAAGATCGCAGCTGGAGAAATCCCTATGCTCGGAACGGAATGGGATGGCAATTAAGGCAGATCTGTCAAAAGGATGTTTGAACGGAGGTCCCTTGGTCTCTCTTGTACAGCCATAGGTAGGATAGGGATAATTTTGCATCAGTAAAGTCACTTTGCTGCGATGGGTAAATCACATTCAATTAGCCCAAAAGCACCCAGATTATTTCTTTCCTAACAAGGAATAGTGTAACACAACCTCAAGCCTAAATGGAAAGGAAATTGGGGAAAAAACCCTTCTTTCTGAAATAAACTGGGCAAGAAGAACTAAGAGGGAACATCATGGCTAAGCAAGGGACTTGAAGTCAGAAGACCTGGGTTTGAGTCCAAGATCATCCTGCCAGTTACCACACCTTGAATAAGTCACTCACATTTCTGCTCTTCACATGCAAAATACAAATGGTAATTCCTCCAGCTGGTAAGACTGTTTGCTGATCCAAAGAGATGGATGTGAAAGTCCTTTGTAAAATTACAAAGCTCTTTCAAAATGTAAGGCGATATTACTGGATAACTTTTGAAAAAAATTTTAAATTTTATTTTTAAGTACACATTGTCACAATAAAAAAACTCAAACAATACAATGACTGTGGAGCACAGCAAGGGGAGCTCTAGGCTCAGGCTGAAGCAGATGCCAGGGATGCCAGAGAAGAGAAATGGAAATAAACAGAATGGTGCTGCGGCTGTTGGGCTGCTGGATCAACCAGCCCTGAAAGCACCCAACAGCTAGACTTTCCGTTTATTTAAACAAACGGATACATCTCCTTAACAGAAAATCAGCTTAAACCTGTTTAAATGGAAACTCACAACATAAAAAATTCCTAAATGATATCTGTTTTAAAAAACACTTACTTTGTTCAGATTACATGATTTTCCCTGAACAAATACAAAGATATTAATACGGTCCTACCTAATTTCCTTCATTATCAGCGTGGCTTTTCTTAATTGCTAAGGTCAACCAATATTGCATATCCACTATAGAATTATCTAAGTTAAATACATACACATATAAAACAGAATTTTAAGAGACTGGAATTCATTTTCATAGTTAAACAAATGCATGAGATATACACACGTGTACGCTACTGTGAACTCTTTTGCCATTAGCCATAAAAATGTCTGAAACTCTAAGTAAACATATGAACCTGTTAACCTGCACTAAAGGATTCTATAATATGACTAATTAAAATAAATCTTCCTTTGATCCCATGCAGCCCTCAAGACGTTCAAATTCTAACATATTAGACTAGCATGCTTATAATTTAAAAGCCAAATAATTTTTTCCATCCAAAGAATATCTAACATGCCAAACTACACAGCTATTTCTCAAACTCCTCACCCTCCTGAATCTCTAGCAGCTCAAGTTTCTCTTCTTTCTCCCCACCTTCCCCTAATAACTGATTCTCTCTCTGTGTTCCTCCTTATAACCATGGTAGCAATAAAATTTATCATTCAAACCAGGGCACTTTTGAGAGTGAAAGAGAGAAGCTACTAATAATTAAGCCAGAAAACAGGTATAAAAAACTAGGACATACGGTAACCCTACTTACAATTATTATTCTGGGTAGAAGGAAAAGTCTCTCAACAGAGGAAGAAAAGGAAAATCTCATATTTAATAGGCTGAACTAGTACATAAATATTTGGACCTATCCCAGCCCTGAGTTCCCATCTTTGAACCACGCACAAGAAAGACAAGCTGCCCACTGCCTCATCTCTCCTCCTCTCTGGGATGCAAAGTCCAGGTTAGTTTAGGTACTGGGGTAACACCTGACTGCAAATTCTTTGGGATCACCAGAAAAAGCTTGAGGGCTTGTTTGTTCTCTGCTGTAAACAGATGACTATCCGTCACTGCTAAAGAGGCATTAATAACCTTCAATTAAATAGGCATTAATAATGTCAGCTTCTAACTTCAGAGGCTCATTCTCATCCAAAACATTCATTAAGTATGGTTTACTACGCTGGGTGCTGCAAAGGTCAAAGTTTACAGCCCACGTCCTCTCCGAATTTATAGTCCAAGAAGGAAAATGACATGGGCTGTAAAATGAAAGATAGTCACACATCAAATAGAGGATTTAAAAGTGTAGGCCAAGGAGGAAGAACAGAGCAGGAAGCAAATGAGTTAAAGAAGCTGGTTCAAGTGATCCCAAGGCACTGGCTTTGGGACACAGCCATGAGGCAGCACTGTACGTTGTGAGGGGAAGCAGGCAGCAGTGGGAATTACAAAGAGAACTATTTCTGGTCCTTTTTCATGGCTTGGTTCATGTTCACCTGAGTTTAGGATCAAAGCATCCTTAACCATGACACGACTTTGGGTTCCCCATCCCAGCAGCATCACACCCTCACCTCTCATGGTGAGGGTGAGCTGTGAGGTCCCTCAACCTGGGGGCTTTTGTATCAGTCACTGGATTATAATTGGCACCCAAAAAACAGATGCTCAATAAATACCTTTTTTTAATTGTGGCAAAATACACAGAACATAAAATTCACTGTCTTAACCATTTTTAAGTGTACGGTTCAGTAGTGTTATGTACATTCACAGTGGTCTACAACCATCACTGCATTTATCTCCAGACCTCTTTTCATCTTGCAAAACTGAAACTCTGTACCCATTAAACAACTCCCGATTCCTCCTTCCCTCAGCCTCTCACAACCACCCTCCACTTTCTGTCTCTATGAATCTGACTACTCTAGACACCTCATATGAGTGGAATCATATAGTACTTGTCTTTTTGTGACTGGCTTACCTCATTTAGCATAATGTCCTCAAGGTTCACCCATGTTGTAACGTGTCAGAATTTCCTTCCTTTTTAAGGCTGAATAATATGCCATTGTATGTATATACCACATATTGTTTTTCCATAATAAATATCTTTTGAATTAATGAAGTATACCCTCAAAGACTGGAACACAGTCTCCTTAAATTTGAGAGAATTTCAAGTCTCCTTCTTGGACTGCAATACTTGAAATTTCTTAGAGAAACAGAGATGAACTGGCAATTAAAAAAAAAATCAAGTAAGAAAACGCTCCCCCCTCCGAGGATCTATTTCCTATCACTCAAGAATGAATCAATGATTCAATAACTCACTCGGCCTGTGTGAACTGAGATTCTTCTGGTAAACTGCTTGCTTTTATCAGATTGTATCTTAACACTTATGATTCAACGCAGGAATAAAACCTACTTTCACGAAGGCCGAGAGGAGAGACTCTTCATCTGGAAAGAGAAAAACCACTGCAAAATGAATAAATATTGCTAAATCTTTTCAAATTCTGATCTCCATAAACCAGAGAAGTTAAAAAAAAAAAAAAAAGTGTGGGAGGAAAGGGCCTTGGGCAGCCACTGTCTCCTCAAGGGTGACCTCCCAAGATGAGTGGGTGAGCACAGGGAGGCCCCTGCCAAAAGCTACTGTGTGCAATTCTGATAGTCATGAAGGCATTACTGCTGTACCCCTAGGGGCTTTCCTTTTCCTTCCTCCCTCCATCTTGAGATTCTAAACAGACATCAGAAATGTGTAATCACAGATGATTTTCATAATGAACACTACACTTTTTCTTCCTACTCCTTGGAAATTCTTGGAGGCTTGATCTACTTATCTTAATAAAGCTAAACATAATGACTTGTTTTAAAAGCATTTCTGTCAACTCATCCTGTCAATATAACTCCATTTTCCCAATCATGTTAACTGGTCAACTGCTTCTGTTAATTTCTATCATATAATGTCCTAAGAACAGGAAAGGTTAAATTATACCTTGATCCAGAAGTGACACCTCAGAAAATTAGAAAACCTGGGCGAGGGAGTGACCCAAAAGACTAGAATACCAGAAATGTTATCTAACACGAAAACACTGAATGAATGAAAAAACGTGAGTAGAATGCTTGTAGTGAAAATCTAATTAAACTCTTGTTATATTGTTTTTTAATTACTAATAAGTCATCAGGATTCAGACCAGGTGACTTAATGGGAGCAGGGATCATCCCTCATGTTTCCTTCTGATCACTGTGGTATAGTGCTACTCAAATTCCTATTATACTTAATACATGCTGATTTATAGATTGATGTTTAGTTGACTGTGAGCAAGAATGCAAGATTATTATTTCTCTTCCTTTGTTAACATAATTCAGTAATTTTTTAAAAAATACAAATTTAATCAGAAAATGACAGTCCATACATCATGAATCCACAAATACTTAAGCACTTCACCATGTGTGCAACTCTACAAAGCACAAAATCTATTCAAGAAGATCAGTAAGAAAAAATAAGTATCCAAAAATGTTTGAAGAAAATACTTTCATATCATCTCATTCATGCTTAGATGTGTTTCATCTTTGAAAACATGGGAGATAAAAGATCTCTTTTAATGTCATTTCTGCAGGAAGTCCAATGGCTCATGTAGGAACAGACATAAAATTCTATGGTCAGCACTAGTTATTATGAGATAATGCCAGGCCCTGCTTTGTCCCCTTATTTAAAAGGAAAACCAGAAAATGATTACAGTGTAAATTTGGTCTTTTAACCAAAATTTATATTTTGCTTACTTTCCTGAGACACAAACACATACAGACTAAAGGAGAATACCTAATGTCAGGCGGCAAACCCCAACCAAAGACAGCTCAACTTGCGACGACCTCTCTTATAAGATCCTCACAGGGATGACCTAAAGTGATGACAACCAGATCCACAAAGGACTATGTCCAAAGTCAACGCCTTGGTCAGTGGACTGGCAAGGCCGACTCAGTTGGGGATGGTACAGACCCAGCTAGCTATCTGCTCTAACAGTGCTTAGGGCAAATGCATTTCTTTAGTAATTGCTTTCACATTCTGAAGACTTGATTGAATTCTTAATATTTCATTCACGGCTCAGCAAAGAAGATTCTTCTGAAATATCAGAGCATGGGTGGCTGAAGAAGTTGCCATGGCAACTACCCCTCCTTCAACTTTCAGCAATTAAACTTAGCGGCATTTCTACACTTCTCATGTGCAACAGAATTTGAGGCAGACAACCCTTTTACATAACACAATTTAAAGGTCCCTGAAGCAATGGAAAAAATACTTATATTTGCTTTAGGGAGATTTAACACTGGACTCTAACAAGCTTCAGTCAATTCAGCCTAAGCAGAAAAAATTCCTCAAAAGTAACATTTAGAGCAAATCTTTTTTACTATATTTAGTATGTCTGGTTTGAAACATTTGTAAAAAAACAAAAAAAGTATATTTGTATTTTGATATAGTTTTATATCCACTTTGTTTTTTATACTATAAAACAGACTTCCAGAAGTGGAAGCCCAATATATAACATAAGCTTTACAACGAACACAAAAATTGAACAGGAAGCAAGAGTTTGTGTTATGGCCACACCTCAAGAACCCAGGAACCAGTTAGGCTAAAGTCAGGGGTCACTTGTAAATAAAAAGATTTTAAAGACAAAGCTGACAGATATTTTTAAGTGTATTAGCCCTTAAGGAACAGGAAAATGAACTTTCTTCCCCTAAATTATACTTAAAATTCATGGCTGTAGGTGATAGCCCACTACAAAACACTGGGCTCATTAAAATAGCATTTGAAACCAGTACAAAAACAACCAAAATAGGGGCTGGCCCCGTGGCCGAGTGGTTAAGTTCGCGCACTCCGCTGCAGGCAGCCCAGTGTTTCGTTGGTTCGAATCCTGGGCGCGGACATGGCACTGCTCATCAAACCACGCTGAGGCAGCATCCCACATGCCACAACCAGAAGGACCCACAACAAAGAACATACAACTATGTACCGGGGGGCTTTGGGGAGAAAAAGGAAAAAAATAAAATCTTTAAAAAAAAAAAAAAAACCAACCAAAATATACCCAAGCAAAAATCTTTCAGAAGAAAGTCACTAATTTCTATTAACTTTCCCAAACACCTAAAGCCAGCTGATTTCCATGCCGTCTTTTTTTATGATAACACCTCACTACTGCCTGATTTGCTATTTCCCCCAAGAGAGAACCCAGCTAGCCCTAAAGAGTACTCCACGGCATGCATCTGTCCATTAAGTATACCGTTTTCAGAATTTTCTGAGAACTTTGTTGACAGCTCTGAATTACCTGGACACTGTGAGGTTCTATAAACTTCAGGCTGAGGATCTCAACCAGCCCAAGAAGTTTCTAGAACACAGGCAAGAGTTCAAATTCCAAGGGGTTTAAAGTCAGAGTGATTTTTTCTCTTATCTTAAAAAAATACAACTGCCAGCAACGCTAGCCTTCTTTCTTACTCTGTACCATTTATAATTTCTTCTGCTAAGGAGGAAAAACCTTACTGTCACACTACCACCTCTTTAGCTCCCTGAAATTTATCAAAACGTCATTAGATTTACCCAAGTTCTACTATTTTTCATAACAGTAGACCCCCACAAAGGTACAGATAATGCACCAATATAAGGAAGCGTTCTATCTGATATGAGACGGAGGGTGCCTCCACTATTTTTCATAGATTCATTGATTGATTAGCTATTTTATTACAATCTGCCATTGTCAGCTTGGACTGGCTACTGAAGATTCTGGTATAAAATTCCTCAATGAGGGACCTGAGGTCTGATGAGCTTCACAAACAACAATGCACAGGCAGGTTTCCAGTATTCTGGCCAATGGCAGACCCTCTAATTGCCAGAGGAAAAGCACATAGGAATCAACCCTAAGTAGTTCCTAGAGGCCAGGATTCCCTCGAGACCCAGTACATCTTTTCTCTCTCAAAGCACCCACAATGACAGAACACAAGCTCTGCCAAGTACACGTAAGACACTCAGTAAATCCGATGATGACCCTCATGCTACAGCTACTCAAATATTACAGAGCCATCAGTACAACTGATCCTGGGAGCACTCATGCCATAGCCAACCCTCACCTGACTACTCTTACCCATAGCTGTGGCAGACCTAGGACTGTCTCTCGGGAGGGAAATTAAAAGAAAAGAACAAAAGGAAGAAAAAGAAGAGTTGAAATAAGCCATTCTACTTTCAAATTTCTCACCCATAAATTAAATTCCTTGAAGAGAAGGTCCATATCATCTTCGGTACTCCCCATGAACATTTCCATAAATGTTTCTGGTTGACAAACACAAATCATTCCTGTTTGGGTTTTCTCCTTCAACATTATGCTTTTGAGCTGCATGAAAAAGCCATTTCTACGTTTCATAAAACTGCTTAATGTAATACTTCACTGGTGAATGACCATCTTTTTTTATATGATGTTGATCTCCCAAATCAAAGTAGCTCTCTCTCACGTCCTGACATCACAGAACTCCCCACCGACTGTAGACTCTCCTGTTTACCTGCGGACATTCTCCTTTTACGTTAGCCAAAACAAGACCTCAGGAAGTACCTGGGAAGCCTCTCTTCTTCCTCTTGGCATTCGTAAGGCCAAAACACACTGCTGTGGGAGTATGAGTTACGACTGCACAATGGGTACAGATATTCACAGAGCTGCCAGACTTCAAAACATAAAAAGTACTCAGTTAAATCTGAATTTCAGATAATGAATAATTGTTAGCCTTAGTATGTCCAAAATAGTGCATGGGATATACTTAATACTAAAAAATTTATTTGGTATTTATGTGACATTCCACTTTAACTGGGTGTCCTATATTTTATCTGGCAGCCCTATGGGGTGGGGGTCTGTGTGTGTGGTGGGAACTAATCAATCAGTGAGAGGGCAAGGAGCACAGTGAGGTTACAGATTATAACCAGGGGAAAGGGATGGGACTTGGGTGACAAAATTAAAGGAGCTTAAATACCTTAGAATGATGCTAAAGTGTTTGTGGGGGAGGGGGGCAGAGGGGGACGAGCTTGAGGACTATTAATCAAGAGTCACCCTGAAAAGGCCACGGCATGGAACAGCCTCAAATGGGCCACCACGTGAGACTGCTCGAAGATACACTTAAAAAAAATCACTTGGGCAAAGATGAACTCAGGAAAGGGAAGGTAGGTTTATGGCAAACAGACTATGTTCCAAACACCTCACTAGTCTCTTACACCACATCCCTGGTGGCTTACAACATCTCGAGGAGGTGGCTCCAACGCCGAAGACTAAAGGCACAGCTCAGTGCCTACTCGGTTAGAAGTGCCTGCTAGAGGCCAAAGCCAGCCTATCTGATGCAAAGCTCCAACTCTTTCCCTCACACTCTTTCGGGATCGCATGACGGAAAGAGCACCACGCTGTCTACATATTCATTACGTGTGGTCTTAGGAAAGCCAGAAGTTTGGGTCTTTATCCCTTGTTTCTGTTCCACAACATTTCTGCAAAAGAATGACCAGAATTTAATGTTAACTATGGAAAAAGTAATACTTTACCCATATCCCAGGAGGTAGGCTTTCTTTTTTTTCCCCAAAGAAAGCCCAACAAAAAGCCGCCTCACTAGGCAGAGACTATGAGGCACCCAGCAATAGTCATCCTCCCTGGTGCCCCAAGAACTCAGTTAGCAACTACTATTTTTATAAAAGGTATAGGTCTGAGAATGACAAAGTAGGGTAGCTCTTAGCTATACCTGAAGGACCCTAGTGCCCCCTATTCAGTAACAAGCTATGGTGGCAAATGATAATAATAGCTAACATTTATTGTTGGTTTACTATGTCACATGTTATTAAGACTTCGCATTTATTAATTTATCTAATCCATACAGCAAGCCTACCAGGCAGGTACTATTATCCTCCACTGTATAGAGGAGAAAATGGAGGCAGAGATTAACGAACTTCAAGGTCACATAGCCATAAATGGTGGGTGATGCTAATCTAGAGCTACACATCTTGATGTAATGATGGAACAACTCAGTCTGATGTCACAACTCTAGCACACTATCAATTGTCCTGATTTGGCACACAGTTTGTAGTTCAGTCAGGGAACTGAAGCTGAGACACCACATTACAGCATGCATCTTCACTGGCACGCACATGAACGAGATGTAAGGAACCAAGCCACAATTACACCAGAATCAATGAATCCTAGGATGGGGTTGAAGGAGAACTTAGAAGTGACTAGAACTGAATCATAAAACTATGTCAGATACTACAGTTTCCTGGTATTCTTAAGGGCCTTAAATAGTTGATGGCTGGTAAATACACAAGGATGCTGGTGGTGGTGGTTCACTATGATATTGAAATTTTTAAGCTCCTTTTCCAGTTTACTTTAATCTCTTGAATTTTAAAAGCAAGGCAATTCCCCAGCTTACAGGTTTTATACATTGAGTACATTCTCAATTTGTGTAAATAAAATACTTTAAAGTGGTTTGGCTGATTTTACATATACTGGATTGTTTTTAGTTTTATAACCTTAATTTTGTTTTTGTTTCTTTTAAATAACTTTTATTCTTTGAGTTGTCCAAAAGAAATACATCCATAATTTACTACTCTTACCACTCACTTCTCCATATAAAATATGGCAAAGAGATAAACCTTTTGGGAAAAAATGCCCGATAAAAGATTTTTATGGTCCTTAATGTCCTGGAAGAAGACCATAATGAGGCATCCTATGTAAAAGGGAAGTCATATCAGACTCCAGTTTCTGAAATGCTCAAAATTCTATCCACCATATTGTCACTAATTCATTGTGTGACCTTGAAGAAACTACCTGACCTCTCTGGGTCTCATGTGTAAATATAGATGTGTCTCATTTGTAAAATGCGAGCATTGGATTAGATCACAGTTTCCCAACTGGGATGCCCTGGCACAAGTGTGCCAAGATTCTAATGCCCCTCAGCCCTGAGGGCAGCTGAGCAGAGCCCACAACAGAGGCCCCAGATCCACCACCTCCAGCCAAGAGCAGCCATTTGTTTCCCTGCAGCGGGCTGTGCAAACCTTTCCAATGTGTGCCACGATGTGAAACTGGTTTGGAAGTACTGGATTAAGAGACCTTGAGGTCCATACTAGCTCTGACACTTTCTAACTCTCAAACTGTAAGTTTTCCTGAGCTACTACTGCCCATGGCCAACTGCTATGTGATTCTGTCATCTGCAATGCAGAGCACAGTACTTTATAATTAGGAGGCACTTGAAAATCTTGTTACAATGGCTCAAACTGCAATGACATCACTTTAAGAAATAAACATTACTGTAAAAATTAAATATACAGTTACAATGTTGTTTACTAGCATTCTACCAATTGGAATTTTTCTATTACTTAATATCTTAGTTTATTATCTATGCTCAGGATGTAAGGCATATTGTAAGATCCTAAAGTGTTATATAAAATAAGCTATACTTAGCATAGTTTTAATATAAACAGTATTATAGTATGTTCTAATTTCTATAAGTAATTACCTTTTGCCATAGTAGGCTTGCTATTAATCATTGTAAAATTTTGCTGAAGAATTATAATGGCACTTCTCCTAATTCCCCATGTGCCTGCCACGTCCATCATTTAGACAAAACAATCACACTTTTCAGAGACATTAAAATGTCTGGAGTCAATGAAAAGTACTTGTTTAAGAAGCCAGAGAAAATAGGGTTTAAATGCCTTTAATGTGTATAGTGTTTATCCTCAAAGTAAAGCAAAAGCAACAAAGGGCCCAAAAAAAAGCCCACTTTTCTTCCCCCAGCCCCCCAATCTGGTTTAAAGTAATAGGTTGGAAAGTTCTAGACAACTCATTACAAGATGGAAATAAGCAGGAGGGAACTGAGAGAGGAACCACAATAATGACTAAGGCACTAGAAGGGCTGGCATGTAAGGGACGAGTTAAAAACAGAATCTCCATTGCTGAGCTGAGAGGGCACAAGGGACATTTAACTATATACACACACCGGGATCAAGAAGAAGAAGAGAATTACTCAGCAATTCCAGGAACCACAGGGAAGGGAAAAGAGAGGGAAGAAAGCATTTAGGGAGGATGATGGGGAGGAAGACTTTTGGGATAAGCTACCCTGAGTAAGGAAAAGGCTTCTAACTTACTCTACAGACAGGCCTTCCACTCAAAGGTTACTTCTCACACCTTAAACCAGCCTTGAAAATAAGCACTGAGTAGGAAACCATGGGATGAAAATGCCCCAGGATATTTACCTAATGAGAAATGAACCCCTCTTTGATGTTTTATTTTTGTTAGTCTTTTCACTTACAGCCACAGCAGCCACTTGTACTCACGGAGTTCTGGAATATAAGGATGGCTACAAGTGAGAATTTGTTTTTAATAATTAATCTATTTTAAACTTAACCCACTCAACAATTTGAAAGATACAGATTATAAATAAGAAAATAAAAATCACCCATAAGCCCACCACCAGAGACAATTACTGATTACATTTTGATGTATGATGTTCTGTTCATTTTTTAACATGGGTATTAATATGAAGGGGGGTAATGATGGGTGGTTCATTGTGATATTTGAAATTATCTCCTTTTCCACCTAGCTTTCATCTCTTGAATTTAAGAGTAAAACAGGGGCTGGCCCCATGGCCGAGTGGTTAAGTTCGCTCTCTCTGCTGTAGGCGGCCCAGCGTTTCGTTGGTTCGAATCCTGGGTGCTGACATGGCACTGCTCATCAAAGCACGCTGAGGCGGCATCCCACATGCCACAACTAAAAGGACTCACAACGAAGAATATACAACTATGTACTGGGGGGCTTTGGGGAGAAAAAAGAAAAGATAAAATCTTTAAAAAAAAAAATAAATAAATAATAAAAGAGTAAAACAACTCGCTGCATACAGGTTTCATGCATTAAGTGTGATTTGTGGTAGTATTTGCACAACTTACTGGAGAAAACAAATGGCTGCTCTTGGCTGGAGGTGATGGATCTGTGGCCTCCACCCCGGGCTCTGTCCTGTTGCCCAGAGGGCTCAGGGGCATCACAATCTCAGCACAGCTGGGCCACTGCATCTGAGCTGGGAAAGTGTGATCTAACCAAACTCTCCCATTTTACAGATGAGGACACTGAGACCTAGAGGGGTACAGTAACTTGTTCAAAATCACACTGTGAATTACAATTTGAACATTTCAGAAACTGGAGTCTAATATGACTTCTCTTTTACATAGGATGCCTCATTATTGTCTTCTAGAATATTAAGGATTATAAATCCCCTTTATAGAGCATGGTATCCCCAATGGTTTATCTCTTTACTATATTTTATATGGAAAAGTCTATAATTGAGAGCAGTAAATTATAGATATCTCTCTTTTGACAACCCAAAGGCCAAAAGGTTTTAAATTAAAAACTATGATTAAAAATCAAGGTTATAGGGGGCTGCCCCGTGGCCAAGTAGTTGGGTTCGCGTGCTCCACTTTGGCGGCCCAGGGTTTCACCAGTTCGGATCCTGGGCACAGACACGGCACCGCTCATCAGGCCACGCTGAGTCAGCATCCCACATAGCACAACCAGAGGCACTCACAACCAGAATATACCACTCTGTACTGGGGGGCTTTGGGGAGAAGAAGAAAGAAAGAAAGAAAAAAGACTGGAAACAGATGTTAGCTCAGGTGCCAATCTTTAAAAAAAAAAAAAATCAAGGTTATAAACCTAAAATTAGAGATTATTTTCATTTTGAAATAACTTACACTAGTTTTTAAATAGTAACATTCCCAGTACATGTGAAATCCAAATTATTTGGCCATATTTTATTTAAACTTTTAAATTACATTTCTTTCTAGAAAGTGTATCTACGCATATCCCAATGAGCAGTGAGTATTTGCATTTTCTAAATCACTCCTAATATGCTGATGCAACAATGAATATCTGTTTTGGTTTGCAATTTTCTGATCCTAGTGATTATTATTAGCCATTTGTAATTCTTTAGGAAAAGGAATAATTTTATGTGCTCAAGTTGAACAATCATTAATAGTTTCTTGCTTTCAGGCTTTAAAAGATATCCTCTTTCATAGATCAAATATCCTCCATATTTCTTTTTAGTTTAGGGTTTTAAAAATATATATTTAACTCCAATCCACATGAATGATATTTTGGTATACGACCTGAGGCAAGGATCTAAATCAGTTTGGTTTTTTTTAAGCATCCAATTTCACAACCTCCTTTACCAGATAATCTGCACCTTCCCCCAATGACTTATCATATAATTGTTACTCTACACAATTCTTGAAAGGTTTTGTTTAATTGTGTATTTTTGCACCCACATCACCCTCTTTTATCATAGCTTTATAATGTGTTTTAACCTCCAGTAGTACAAGTCTCTGCCTCATTCCTTTTCCAAATTAAAAAACACGAATATAATTTACACATGTGTGTGTATATGCACGTGTACCTAGAGACGTATATTCTTCCAGATGAACTAGAGAATCAGCGGAAAAACAGACTTTTTATTAAATTGATTTTTAAAGACTATATGCAAAGATCCCCTAACATCTTAATTTTTTCTCATTATTTAATATGAATTATTGCACTCCTGTTCCAAACATTCAATGCCTTATTTTTTTTAATATACCCTACTCACGCGTTCCAAATATGGTGATTCCCAGCTCACCTGGAGACTGGAAACCCAACGCAAATCAAACCCACCCCAAAACAAACCTACCTCCACCTGGCAGATGAGAGCCCCCACCTGAACCGCCTGTAAGGCCGCAGCAGAGGTATACAGGGCCAGGTCACAAAGGGTCCTGTGTGCCCCATTAGCAAGGAGGATGGACTTTACTGGAGGCAATGGGGAGCTACTGAAAGGCATTTAAGTAGGAGAGTGCCAATGATCATATTTCTGTCTTAGAAGGGTAAGGAAAACTCTGAGAGTGGATGGCTAGATTGGTGTTAAAGCACCCAACAGAGGCAGGGAGAAGAGCTGGGAGTCTCCTGCAGTACCTGTTCTGGACAAGTAGTGACAAAGACAGCAGCAATGGAAAACCATGAATGATTCTAGTGGTGTTTATGATTTTGCAGTCTTGCCTCCATTGCTATAAGGGTGCGTTCAAACACTCCAGAGGCAGAAATAATGAAGCTCGTGAACCTGTCCCTAAGCACGGTCTCTCCCTACATGTCTGTGGGCACGCCTGCCCTCTCCCAGCTGTGGGTTACGTTCCCTCAACCAATATTTACTGAGCCCCAACTATGGGTCAGGCACCAGGCTAGCTGCTGAAATAAATCGTGGATGGGTCAGTGCCAAAAACCAGCAGGAGTCATGGAGAATGAAGAATATGACTCTGACATCCGAAAACAGGGCCAGGTATTAGGAAGTGGAGTCACCCAGCAATCAGGAAAAGACTGTTGTATGGAGCCACCACCTTCCCCGAGGACACAGGCCTCTCCCCTCCAGGCCAGGTCAGGCCCCGAGCTCCCCCTGCATATCCAGGAGCCATGTGAGTGCCTTTCCAGTCTTCTTCCAGCCACCAGACAGCAGTACCACTGGCCCCATTTTACAGACGGCTCAAGGGAGGCACAGTGAAATCAGGCCCCCTGATCTCAGCTACATGGGGGTCACACAGAACCCCATCTTTGGGTCCCTGGCTTGACCCTTAGTCTGTGTGATGTAGCCCAAGTACTTATGAAGGCCGTTGAAAATTCTCAAAAAGAAAAGAAGGTAAAGGCCTTTCTCCACTTTTTGCTCACTGTTTAATTTCTTCCCCTTGATGAGGGTAGGATTTCCACGCGTCTCTCTGCACAATCTACCCACTGTTAACAGGAGACCACCCCCTTGGCACTCCTGTAATGCGGAAAGACCTTCCTCCTCCATCTCCCCCATCACGCTGAAAATAGACAAGAGAGACATGTGCTCCACCTTTTTTAATCTTCAAGGAAGGGAATGAAGAAATTTCGGCAACAGTGAAATATCTGGTCATGTCATTTATTGGTCATATGCTGCATAACAAACAAATCTTGTTATACAATAACAGAGTGGTTTTTACAACTGCTTTAAGGAGATCAACTCTGTATATCAAGCATATAAACTTGTAATCTTTTTCTCTCGCCTATGTAAAATGATCTTTGCTACTTTGTTTTCTACAAAACTTAGTTTGCATTCCCTTTAAAGATTCCTATGTTTAAATCCAAAATCACAAATAATCAGCACATAATCACTGAATTCTAACCTCCTTAGACTCATAAGAAAAAGGTACAAAGCCACTCTGGCGCTACAGGACCAAAACATCTGAAAAGAACTACAAGGCAAAATATAACTACCACTGCCTGGCAGTCACATTCAAACGCCGTGACTGTATCATCTGATGCTTACCAAACTCAGACCAAACGCTCAGTTTTGATAGGCCTCACCTTCAACCTCTCCAGGACTTACTTTCTTCATCTGTGAAACAAAGTCAATGATGCCCACACCACAGGGTTATTGAGAAGAATAAACTTGATAACGTGTGGAAAATGCTCTGTAAATTATAAAGAGCTGTGCAAACGTCCTCTACCCTTTCCTCTGGAGGCCATCCGACCATCCCTTTCAATTACATGAGTTAGTGGTCTTATTCTGATTCTACACGTGGAAAAACTGAGGTCCCAGCAGTGCTTTTTCTAGGCGGGGAGATCCAACAGATGAAGAGAAAGTCCTCAGAAATCAATAAAGACCTGGGAATCCAGTTTGCCGGTAGGGTACAGTATAGACAACTTCCAACCCTTCCAAGCACTTTTTTCTTATCTGAGTTCAACTAACCTGCCAGGAGGGGAAGACCAGCAGAGGAAGGGTTTGTCACCGAGAGCTTTATGGAAAAGACAAAGATTACAGGAAACGGGTCCACGGGGCGGGAACCTTCTCCCTGCCCCATAACCAGCTCACAGATAACGGCAGCCGAACAAGGATGGCAAGGGCAGGACCGGGCGCAGCCTCACTCCACTGGGAAAAGGGCTCTGACGAGGAACTTGTCCAGTGAGCTAAGTGGACCACTCCCATGCTATATGAAATGAAGCCATGAAGTAAAGGAACTTAACATGGGTGGGAGGCTGGCTTTGGAGCAGGAGTGGAAAGGAGGCTACAGCAACACCAAGAAGCGTAGCTTTCCAAATGAGAGGCAGAACTTCTCCAAAATGAAGACAGTGCCATCTCCTGCCCTAAGTGACATCACATACTGACCAGAAGCCTCACCACTTCTTGCCTCCAGACTGGCCAAAGATAGAGAATGCCATGGGGAGGAGGAACAGGCAACCATGAACATTCAGGAACACTTCGGTAGAGGCTGAAATTATGTCTGGGATTTGCATGAAGGAGGAGGGAGAGCAGGGACTCCAAGCATTTCCCTGGAGCAAGTTGAAACAGTACAATTTTATATTGTGGTGACCCAATTCCTCTGGTATCCCCAAAGCTCATACGGAAAACCAGGTGACCTGTTAAAGAATGGCCAAAGTCTTCTCACTCAAATTCTGGTTCCATAAAGACTGTAATTGTTGGGAAGTCCTCAAACTTCACTTCTTTTCAAGACTGAGCACTAAACCACACAAAAAGAAGAACCACCCACTGAAGTGCACAAATGACATTACATTAGGTCCCATTAAACAGCCCAATGAAGTCTGCAGTATTTATTAGGTGTCACCACAGCAGTGCCCTGACTTCTACTGCAAAGGAGAAAGAGGGAGGAGGAATGATTTTTAAACATTGCACAGCCTTGTTGATAACAAGCTTTGCAGCACTGGTTCATTATTCGGAGCCACCCTGCAATCATTAACCTAGGGCAGCAGAGAGGGCAGTGAAGACAAAGAAACCCAGTTCGCTGCCCAGGGAGCCTTCATGATGCTGTCTTCAAGAGCAACTTTTTAGGAAGCCATTACGTCTACATCTGAAACCAGAAGAGCCGATATCCTAAACTGGAATATCTAACAGAAATTAGTTCTGACTGGTTTTCATTAAATCTTTTTAGCCAGTTGTCAGTGTGCCTCAGAGGAAAAAAAATATATATCACATGCTCAACAGATGTGGGCTGGAATCAAAGCCGAGCTGAGTGGAGCTACACAGACAGCTCACAGCAACTTCCCCCAAACAAAAGGTCAGCCATTTATAATGACATCCCCAGAGTGATATATGTGCACATTAGAAAGTTAAATTTTATGAAAAGAACGTCCAATAAAGCCATCAATTTTATTTTTGGTTCATCTGGCTACAATTTCTGCCTATAGTTATTTTGCTCCAGGAAAAAGGCACGGGGCAGGCACCTGGATTCACTTCAGGGTCCCTGGTCCATGAACTATGACATTCCACACATAGTTTCCCAACACGAGGACTGAAATGTCTGCTCCCTCCTTCTTAGCTCACTGTCTGCAGAACATTCCCTGCCCTTTGATGTGAAAGAAAAATACTCCACTTTACAACGTGACCCTGCACTGGGCTTCTTTTCTGAAAGAAGCTGAAACACCACCACCACTGGGGCCACCCTGAGCATCAGGCACAACAACTTCAGAATGATTATCTGAAAGTTACAAACACCGTGAGGGAGTTTACCTCCACTAAATCCTGTTACCCGGTACGCTATTTTAAGGGAGAGAAATCATTAGCAGAATTTCCCCACAATTATCCTTGGGAAAAGCCCACCTCTTGTTTTTGGGTGGATTCTTGTCCCAAATAGTTAAGAATTCCTCCATCCTTCTTAAAGTGCCAGGGTAATTCGTTATTAAAGGCACGTTTAAACCAACGTTTCATAATGTTGCTGCTGTTTTCAACAAGTCTCCTCCCCTTCCTAGCAGGCCTTTCGAGCTCTAATAGCTGTCCCACAGTCACCTCCCACTGAATAATTGTAATAGTGGGCCAATTAAACTAATCACCTTCCTACATATTTTTATCCGGCTTACGGACGTAAATCTCCCCCAGAATGCCAGGAATGAGAGGCTTCTCTGCAGCGGCACCTGGGCCTCCAAGCGCCACTCCTGGAACAGGCCCAACCCACCAGGGGCAAGCTCAACTCACAGCCAAAATTAGTAAGCAGCATTTTCAAACCTGTGACCTTCATGTATAGTCACCATACATTCATCTTTCTTCTTCAAGGAAATCTAAAGGATAGCCCATTATTACTCCTAAACTATTTCCACACTTCAAAAACCTAAACTTTAATGTTAACTTGGTTTAACTTAACCAGCAAAACACCACCAAATCTTCTAAAAAGAGATTACAAGAATGACAGTGCCATAAAGTGTGAGATTTCAGCTGCTCAGAAATCCATTGTACACATTTTTTGAAGCAAAAAAGATTTTTAAAAGAGATTTCAAATTCAGAGGTTTAACACTGTAGTATGAGCCATTTACTAGGGAGCAATTGAATTAATAATTCCTTGGAGAAATTTTTTTCTGATGAATTACACAGAATCTCCTAGCTCTGAAAGGGAGGACACATTTCCATTCAAATGTCAAGCGACAAGCAGTGAAAAGGAAAAATTCCAACCCCAGGCAAAAAGCAGCAGGTGGGAAACACACTTCATTTGTGTAAAACTAATCCAGAAATAGACATATATATCCCCCTCCTAGAGAAAGCTACCACCTGAGGGATGTTACTTCTGGTCGAGATGACGATTCAGAAGCAGTTCATATACAGGATTCATCTTACACTCTACATCCTGAAACTGCTTACTTTGCTCTCTAAATTCCCAATTAGATAGCTTAATAACTATTTCAAATACAGTTCACAGATCCTTAAGTTTTTCCCCCTTCCTTACTAGTCCAAACAATTCTCCAAAAAGTTTTGCAGAATACCATACAAACTAGAACAATTGCCTACAGAGAAAATCACTTCAGTTGCCTCCTTTGATGTCACTATAGCTTAACAGCATTCAGAGTGTTTCTCAACGAGGCGAAGAGCCACCAGTCTCCACGAAGAGAAACAAAGAAGGGAAGGATTAGCGACTTTTTGATATCTTCTCCTTCCAAAGTACTCGAAACCACGTCTTTGGTGAAGAACAACAAAAATTATATATAACTTTCCCTTCTGCCCTACCTTTTCTCCAGTCAGAGGGGAAAAAAAAAAAAAATCAGGTAAGCACTTGAAAAATTCAGTTTCAGGTAACAGGTATTTCAAAAGCTCATCAAATCAATGAACAGACATCAGCATGTCCTAATTAGGCCACTAAATATAAGACATTTCCCAAGGCATAGCTCTAAAAGAAGATTCTCACGTTTGCCTATTTGGGATGCACTCCAGACCTCCCCTCATCCCTTTCCTTTCGGCTACAGCCGTCACTAAAATCTTAGAAAGAGAATAAATGCAAAGAAAGGCATTCCACTGTTATCTCATCATAATATATGTAGCATTTTAAGTTTTGCAGAAAGGATGGTGGGACACAGAAAAGGATACTCAGCTCACACTCAGCATAACCTTTAAAAATAAAGCAATTAAAAAGTACAAAAATAGATCCCAAAATCCCCTTGGAATTTTAGTGAATAAGATCATCCTGATTTTTCTCTCTTGCTTGCTAGTCAAAACCCTTTTAGATCAACAATGGTAAATACTGTAGTTCCATTATACCAAACAAAACTCTAACAGCTCACTCCTCTAACTCGGCAGAAAGAGAAAGCATCCATCCACGTTTTAGTGATGCCCTAGGATTTAATGTATTACTTCCTACAAGAAATTAGCTTCCCAACCTTTACAAGGAAGAATACTGTGGATTTTGTTACAACCACAGAGCAGGGAAAATTCTCAATTCCCAACACAGATGTGAAATAAACAGCAACACATTACTCTCAAAGAACTCTAGATAGCTATCTTCTTTGACAAAGCCTTTTGTTACCTGGCAGCCTTAGGCTCAAGGACCCCACAGACATTCTTCAAAACAGATAATGTGAGCCCACCTACCTTCTGCAGACTGGAGGCCATAAATCCTCAGAGGCTGCGGCCCGGAACCAAACACCACCATCGTTGAACAAGAGTTCGTCACATAAACATCCTTCCTAGTTTTCAGAGTTTTCCTCGTTTTACCTTCCAACACCTCTCCAATATGCCTGTTCTGCCTTTAAGAATCATACAAAGAATTTACTGGAGTAATCTATTTACTGGCCACTTACTAAGATTTACTCTCTGATCAAGCTACAGCTTGAAAGAAAAATCTGAATATGCCTGGACAGTTCATTGAAGGTAGTTAACATATAACTCCAAATGCTTTTTTAAAGTTTCTTCTCTTTCAGCTCAGTTTTCAAAAATGCACAACATATTATTTCTAGTGCTGGGAAAATCGTGTCATCAAGACTGTGGTACTACGTAAAACAGCTCTACACTGGGAATGAGGAGACCTGGATTTCAGTTCTGACTGGTTCTCTTTGGGCAAGTCACTTCACTTCTCTGAACCTCTGCTTCCTCATCTGTAAAATTAAAGGGTCTTCAAAGGCACTTGCAGTTCCAAAATTCTGCAATCAGTTTCCTTCCTAGATTGTTCTCTCAAATCCAATCTTCAAAAGCTCCACCTTCTTTTAACCTCCATATTGTTTTGGCTTTTGCCCTTGGGTGTCCAGGGGAAGAGTCTTTTGTTTAAAAGACAGCGCTGAAGTTCCCCAGGGGCCAGAGGGTTAATGCAGGTCTCCCAGAGCAGGATGTGCATAATCAAACTCAGACAGCAGCTGCCGAGTTGGAGATAATCCTAAAAGGACTGCCTCAGCCCTCCTCTTTCTCTCACAGTGAAATCGCCTGGCACCAGGCCTCTTCCGGCTGTTTGGACCTTATGTTTTCGGCACACTGCAAACAACATCTTCTGTGGATTCAACTCTCAAAATGCCAATGGATTTTTCTGTTTTGGTTTTTCAAGCTGGCTCTCCAGAAGCAGATACTTAAAACATAAGCATGCACAGTGTCCACATGCTGACCACATCTAAACAGCTTGGGATGGGAAAACAGGCTCTTTTAGGGACAAGGATGTAGGTCTCCTTATTAATGGAATTACCACTGTTCCTCTGTTCACTCTGATGAACAATATTTCAGGAAATAGCAAAAGTGAGTAAAACAGCAAAAATCACCCATTTGGAAATTGCTAAATTCATGGATTTCGCACTAATTCCTAATACTGATCTAGCGTTTCCATGAAGTCTCAGCCTCTACTTAGTTCCACGGCTTTCCACAGTGAAAACACCTCTCCCTTGTTTTCCTGGAAATATAATGTGACTAACAGCTTAACTTTGTAAAATGGGTTCTAGTTGTAGATTTGAGAGAGCTTTTTTACAATGTGTACTTTTAAAAGTAAAAAGGTTGTCCTTGCAAAATTTTCTTGGCAGGACTCTTAGATCAACGATACCTGGCAAAAGTCATCTTGTTCCAGGAAGTCCTGTGACAAGTGAAGACAATGTGTTATGAGAATCACTTAGTTCCAGATGACAACTATGTACCAACTCAGCCAGATGAGCGGCCAGCATAAATTATGAGAAGCTATCAGTTTGCTCATATAATTAATGTTACACTACTACTTCTAAAAATAACATAAAGCTCATCAGGATTTAAAATTTTTTTCACTCATGAAATGTAAATTTAAGGTTTTTTTCTCAGTAAGTTATCCAAGGTAGAGGAATCTTTTAAGGTTTTGATATAATTATATGCTTTCATAAGACATCTATTTAGTTGTTGTTTTAAAGTTTCCCAGAATACAAACTCTATCCAAATCATTCTGCAAGAATACACATTCTATTTTTCATACTTATCCTGTAATAAATATTTATCATTTTGAAACACTTTGAAAAATTTCTCTATGATGGAGCATTATGAAACCATGGAAAGTAAACCCCACCAGTAAATTTTCTTAATACTTTGGAATTTGAGGACGTTACAGAAAGCAAGGGGGAGACAGATAAGTTATGAAAGCAGCTTTAGGATTTAAGGCTACTATCTAGCGAACCGGAAAAGTTCTTTTTATCCCAAGGAAGTATTAAGTGCCACACTCGGCTCAGCCGCCATTCACGAGTCTTACAGCAAACTGTCTCCTAACAAGGCCCTAGCTCCATCAGGTGTGGCCCCAGTGCAGACAGAGGGCCACAGCTGAGGCTGCAGGCTCCCCAAATGTGCTTGATACAGGCGAATGGGATGCACTGCTTCTGCTCAAGGGCTCTGCAGTGAGGATGTCTGGTCGGATTTTGCTGAGTGTGGGCTGGTTTTGTGTGTGTGCTTTTAGGTGGAACACATTAAAATCAAACCATCAAAATCATTGTAACAAATTAGCAAGACAAGGCGGACTCACACACTTCCTGACGAAAAACTATGATGGACCTCCTCCAAATGTTCTACTTGGAGACTCTGCCAGACTTAAGATCAAAAAAATTTAGTGGATTAAAACTAACAGCTTAAGAGGTGATCCATATTATTCCTAATTATTATTACAGCTATATTCATGCACCAGCTGTGAACAATTAAAAGCCTATGTTTCTAAATTCCCATGAAGCCAAGAATAAATTTAAGACATTTCTTAAAGAAGTTTCAGCTATTTATCTGTAGTTAACTGCTCTCAAGGTAAGGCATACTAACTATATCCACAAGGCAGAAGCACACACTGTGTCACAGCAAGATCTTGTGTTTTCCTTTCTCTATACCACAAGCTTGATCATTAAAAATTAAAATAACCATGAAACACTGCGAAGAGCACATGACTTGGCTTTTTACACCATTAAACTAAGTCACTGATGAGCATCCATCACTTCCGTCCCACCATGTTTGCTTCCTAGCCTCTTCTCACCAGAATCATCAATAAAATAGGAGAGAAACAGAAGGATGTGTCTTTGTTCTTTCAGTTTGCATGTACACAACAATGAAATGTACCATTTCGATGAAATGTACCAATGAGGAGTGACGACAAACACAAATCACAGAATTTCAAGCTGACTGGGGGAAACATTAGAGTCTAGCCAAGCGCCTTCAATTCACAGCTGAAGACACTCAGGCCCAGGGGCTGGTCCAGTGGCGTAATGGTTAAGTTTGCATGCTCTGCTTTGCTGGTCCGGGGTTCGCAGGCCCAGATACTAGGCACGGACCTACACACCGCTAATCAAGCCATGCTATGACAGCATCCCACATAGAAGAATGAGAAGGACTTACAATTAGGATATACAACCATGTACTGGGGCTTCAGAGAGAAAAAAATAAAAGAGGAAGATTGGCAACAGATGTTAGCTCAGGGCCCAACCTTCCTCACCAAAAAGAAAACTCCCCATACGTTAAAAAAAAAAAAAGACACTCCGGCCCAGAGACTCTAAGCAGGGTGGAGGGCATTCAGAGCTCATGAAGGTCACTTCAGCAAAGGCTTACTGGCAGGGCAAGGCCAAAGACCAGAGATGTAAAATGCACTCCACTCCAAAACATTTGGTAATGCATTCCATTTCAGGAGGAAGAAAAAAAGAATAAAAACTAACAGCAATCCCACCACTCTGCTTCCTACTCTTTATATCTTCCTACTGTTTGTATCCCTTGCAAGTGAGCTCAACTGAGGCTTGAGGGACCTTATGGCCAAGTCTCCTGATGTAGTTAATGCCCTTTAAAGTCCTGCTTTCGAATTCGTCCCATTGCCTAACCACCTAAATTAAAGGCAAAGGAAAGACACTGATCACAACTAAGTTTGTTTTTAAAATTCCCTTCTATGTGTGTGTATATATACACATATTTACATACATAAGTACGTACATACAGTACTGCATATAGGTCATATAGATATATGAAATAAAATTGAGAATCCAGAAATAGATCATTACTTTATGGTCAATTGATTTTCAACAAGGATGCCAAGATAATTCAATGGTGCAAACAAAAGTCTTTTTAGCAAAATGTGTTGGTACAGCTAGATAGCACATGCAAAAGTAAATAAATATACGAAGTTGTACCCATACTCCACAACATATGCAAAAATTAATAATTCCAAATTGGATTATAAACCTAAATGTAAGAGCTAAGGGGCTGGCCCTGTGGCCAAGTGGTTAAGTTCGTGCGCTCTACTTTGGCGGCCCAGGGTTTCGCCAGTTCAGATCCTGGGTGTGGACATGGCACTGCTCGTCAGGTCACGTTGAGGCCACAACTAGAAGGACCTGCAACTAAGATATACAACTATGTACAGGGGGGGATTTGAGGAGATAAAGCAGAAAAAAAAAGAGCTAAAAACATAAAACTCTTAGAACAGATAGGAATAAACCTTTTCAACCTTCAGTTAGAAAATGGTGTCTTATATATGACAACAAAAGCAACAAAAGAAAAAATTAAACAGGACTTCATAAAAATTAAAAACTTGTGCTTCAAAGGACACTATCAAGAGAATGAAAGACAACCCACAGAATGGGAAAAAATATTTACAAATTGTCTATCTGATAAGAGACTTGTACCAAGGACACAGAAAAAATTCTCAACACTCAAGAATAAAATAAATAACCCAATTTTAAAATGGGCAAAGGATTTAAATAGAAATTTCTCCAAAGAAGAAATACAAATGGCTGGCTAATAGGAACACAAAAAGATGCTGAACATCATTAGTCATTAGGTAAATGCAAAACCACAATGAGACACCACTTCATACCCACTAGAATGACTATAATCAAAAGGACAGACAATAACAAGTGTTAGCAAGGATGCAGAGAAATTGGAACACGAGCACAGCTGGTGGGACCGCCACTTTGGAAAACAGTTTGGCGGTTCCTCAAAATGTTAAACATAGTGTTACCATATGACCCAGCAATTCTACTCCTAAGTATATGGCCAAGAGAAATGAAAACATGTCCACACAAAAATTTGTATACAAATGTTCAAAGCAGCATATTCATAACAGTCAAAAAGCTGAAACTCAAATGTCCATCAACTAGTGAATGGGTATACAAAATGTCATATATCCATACAGTGGAATATTCTTTGGCAATAAACAAAAATGCAGTAGTGATACAGGCAACAACATGCATGAACCTTAGAAACAAGCAAAGTGAACGAAGGTCACAAAAGACCACATATTGTATGATTCCACTTATACACAATGTCCAGACTAGGCAAATCTACAGAGACCATCCATAAAGACCGAAGGTACATGAGTGGTTGCCTAGGACTTGGTGGAGGGTGGAATAAGTAACTGCTAATGGGTAGAGCATTTCTTTTGGGAGTGATGAAAATGTTCTAAAATCAGATTGTGGTGACTGATGCACATCTGAGAAAACAGTACTAAAAACCACTATAGTGCACATTTAACCAGGTGACTTTTTGTGGTACGTGAGTTCTATCTCAACAAAGCTGTTAAATATTACATACATAAATATGTACAGCAACTGCAATTAGCATAAAAGATACTGTTTGACAGTTATCCTATTGCATGACCAAATAAACTACTTTTTAAAAATGAATTAATAATTTCCAGATAATGCTAGGTACGTTTTGATTCTGAGCTCAGTGTCAAATTTTGCATTTTGTAGAGGACTTAGACCTGGAACTAAAAACACCAAAAAGATTAGCAGAGAGGTGGGGTCCACAGAAAGTTATTCCAAGCTTTCTAGTTTCTCAACCTAAAGCAGTTACTCTGTGACTTCAGTACGTTTAGACATTAAAATGCAGAGTCTAAGGTGGGAACCAAAAATGTACATTTTTAACAAACCACTCCCTCCCTCCCCTAAGATGATCCTAACACAGGCAGGGTGAGGACAAAACTTTGGGCAAGGAGACCCGTCAGCCTGGAAAGGCTCCTTCGGGCAGTCCTGGGGCTAATGAGCTGTAAATTGGTAGGTGCGTCATGATCACAGTTGGGCAGCAACTGCCTCATAATAATTCTTGCCATCACTTTCATAGGCATTTGGGAGATTTTCAAATGTGAAAGTGTGCAGCTAGCTCACGCTCGGTGAAATGTTAGCCTCTCCTCGAACTATGAGATCCCAGGACAACAAAACTATATCTCCCGTGAGTAATATTCAGAGCCTGAAATGCAGAAAGAAAAATCTTCTGGGAATTGTTATCCATAGATCAAGGACAGCTGGCCTTCACACCCCAGTTGTTTCCTGTCTCTAACAGGTGGACAGCATTTTTCCCCTGCTGTGAGAACTTCACCTCCTACTCCAACTTCTATTTCTCACATGCAAAAAGCAACCTCCATTCTCCTATGGGGAGGAAGAAATCTGAGCTATAGCAGCTAGATGGAGAGGCATCTCTGAGAGGAAATGGTTAGTCGTGAAAGATTACTGCATTCTAAATGACAAGTGTAACCAATTTCCCCAGCTGACAAAGAAGAAAAGAGGAGAACAGAGTACAATGTTAAAATGTGGGCTGGAATTTTTAAAACTTTATTCCAAGGCAGTAGGTAGAAAGGAAAAAAAAAATGATTTCCTTAAAAAAAGAGTGCAGCCATTATAGAACCATAGCAGTTAGGCTGCAGAAATCAACAGGTTTACAATTGGGGAAACTGAGGCAAAGAAGCATGAGTGACTAGCCAGAGGTGAGAGCTGGTTACCGGCAGAGAAGGCCAGCCTATAAGAAGGCAAGTCTTCTGGCTACTTGTCCAGCATTCTCTTGCTTCAGCCAGAATAAAGAAGAAAACACGAAGTGAGTCCAATCTGGGCAACAATAAAGAGGGAAAGAAATGGTTCCTGTCCTAGAGTCCTCTGCCCAGCATTTGTTCCCCTGGTGTTTTTCACAATGGTCACTTAAGCCTCATAAGGAAAGCTTTGTGCTACCACTCATGGGTCATGGGTGATCATGACACGATGACTGTCTTCCTCCCGTCTAAGAAGAGCTACTTGGTACATGCTGCAAAGTGGTGGAGGAGTGAATCCTTGGGAGGCTAAGAGTACCTCCTAACTCACTTCCTTCCCCCTTGAGGCCATTCACTGTGACCTGAATTTGCCTTATATCCCAGGTACACACCTCTCTGGCTCACATCACACTATCAAGCTGGCTATTCTACCTGAGTAAGTACCTGTCAGGGTCACATGAAGTCTGAGGCAATGTCAAATTTCAGTAGTTACACTGTCCCATAAATCTGGCAGAGGTCTTGCCATCTGTCTAACAAAGTTGGTCCTAGACTGCCATACTCCTTGAACGAAGGGCAACAAATGATGTCTAGTCTCAGTCAGGCCAAGTTATCAGCAAAGGAAATAAAACATATTTTAAGTTGCTCAGCATTCAACTTCCAAATATTCTAAGGACAGAATCTAAGGTTAGAGGAAGCTGTAACGGTCAGCTGATGTCCCAGTCAGCTGGTGCTGACTCTCCTCTAAAGGTCCCAAATTAGTGGCCATCCAAACACGCGCTTGCTGACCTCCGGGCACTGGCACCCACTGAAGTGGTCTAGACCACCTCTGACTGCCTTCTAGAAAGGTCTTCCTTTTGTTCAATCAAAATCTGTCTCTTTGGAAGCTTCACTCCTTTCATTCCTGATTGTCCAAAAGAATATAAGATCCCGGAAGACAAAGGGTCAGATTTAAGCCATTACATTTTATCTTCCTGGTGCTTGTCAGACAATGATACTTTCCAGAAAATGTTTTTCCCATTGTTTTTTAAATTTCCATTAAAATAGAAACTGAACCTCTTGCACACGCAGAATGCTAAAAGTAGTTTTATATTAAATAAACTAAAAGGCTGTCCTGAATGAATACTAAACACATCTGCAAATAGTTTATGGTATGGAATTTGTTTAAATCTTCTGGGTTTTCAGTCTATTTATACCTCAAGGCACAAAACAACAAAAGCAGCCTAGTAAAGACTCAGAAGAGTAATTAATGCCCAAGGAGAGAAACAGCAAACACCAGGAGGCATCTCACAGATGCTCTCTTAATATTTATTAAACCAACAATAGTGTTTTGGGTAAATCTTATTAACACAATACACAACGTTCTGGATGCTTGGAAATAGCATGTTATTCTGAATATTATGTATTATTTTTCTATCATTTAAGACTTAAATTTTTTTTAAACCATTACACAGCATGCGTTTGGAATGCTCTGGTTGCATATGAATATAAATCAACCACTTATATCATTTCTTCTGAAGTTTGTGGAAAAGGTAGGCAGTCTTGAAAATTACCTCAATTCCTCTGTGCAATGAGTAAGGTATAAAAAAATACATTAGAGGAAACAAAACCTTGAGAATGAGAGGGTAAACAAGCACAATTCATCATTTTTTTACCGCTCATCATTGTTTAATGTACTAAAGGCCTCTATATACAATCTTTGGTGCTTAAGATACAAACCATTTCATTCAGAACATTAAAAAAAGCATTTACCAATCAGCCAAAGATAAACAAATTTATCTTTTCCTTTATTCATATTTACCAACCATTAAAATAAGACATCAAAAGTACATTGCTACAGGGGCTGGCCTGCTGGCTTAGTGGTTAAGTTTGTGCGCTCTGCTTCAGTGGCCTGGGGTTGGCAGGTTCAGATCCCAGGCGCGGACCTAGCACAGCTCATCAAGCCACACTGTGGTGGCATCCCACATAAAACAGGGGAAGATTGGCACAGATGTTAGTTCAGCAACAATCTTCCTCACAAAAGAAAAAAAGTAAGAGAAAAAGTACACTGCTACAGTCACCTATGTTTATTAAGCTCATTAAATAAATTTGTTCTTAAGTGTCTTTTATCTATTGTGCTAATAATCTTTACATGAACCATACTTGGCTAAATTGACAGTCAATCCTCCCATATCCCCAGCTTCAGCACCCCCAAGTTCTCCACTTCCTTTTCCTGTCTAGGTCCAAATGCCAATTAACAAGAGTGAAGGTTAAGCTCACTCTGTATTATGCCTGCTATTTAATTTGTCACCAAATAGACATACATAGGAGTTTTCACATGGATAAAGTGTGACGGCTGAACCCATATCCAAGACTGGTCATCAGGAGTGTGTACAAACATCTTACCCTGGCAGAATCAACTTATGGTGAAGATCAGACTTGGAAGGAAAAAAAGACGTTACCATAGTAACAGCCAGAGCACAGGTAAAAGGAGGAAAAGGTGTCCCATCTTCACAGCATTCATTCTCCTCCCTCAAGTAGCAGTCCTTCCATTTCTCTCTGGGGAACCAAACCTCTCCTATCACAGCCCACGAGATTCAGGTGATGCTTCCTTCACTTGTAGTTCCAGCGATGATGCATGTGACCCAGGCCAGAGACACCGGGCCAGGCCAACCAAGGGCCAACAAGAAGCTATGCCTGGATTCTTACTAGAACAGGTGGAAAGAGAAGTTCTTTCTACTACAACTGCCGAGAAGACAAGACTTTTGGTTAACCTAGAGTTGCCAGACCCCATCTTGTCACCCCAAAGGGAGAGATTTCCTGGTTGCCATCGCTATCTAAAATCTTCCCTTGTTTAGTAATACAACCTCCCCAGATTTTTACTAGGCACATGGCCACCCATGTAGAAATTACATTTCCCAGCCTGCACGCACCTGTGTGGCCATATGACTATGTTCTGATGAACAAAATGTAAATGGAAGTGATGTGTACATTTCCAGGCTGTGGCCTTAAAAGGATTGGGTATGTCTTCCCCTTGACTCTTATTCTTGGCTGGGAGACAGTAAAGGAGATGCGGCCACCTTGGAGCCACAGGTAAGAGCTGCATGTGAGCATGGCAGAGCCATCCCACCAGCCCTGTCTTTGGACTGTTATGTCAAAGGGAAATAAAACATCTATTTTGAGCCACTAAATTTGGAGATTTTTTTTTTAAAGATGTTATTTTTCCTTTTTCTCCCCAAAGTCCCCCAGTACACAGTCGTGTATTTTTAGTTGTGGGTCCTTCTAGTTGTGGCATGTGGGATGCTGCATCAGCATGGCTTGGGTGAGCAGGGCCATGTCCGCAACCAGGATCTGAACCGGTGAAACCCTGGGCCGCCAAAGTAGAGTGCGCGAACCTAACCACTCGGCCCCAGGGCCGGCCCCCTGGAAATATCTTTTTAACAACAACTTAGCTGTTAATTAGTATAAGGCCTGGGAGTGAATCTAACCCAGGAAAGTTACTTTGAAAGATAGGTACAATTTAAGGCCTGATAACATTGCATAAGCCTCTTGATACAGCCAAGCCTAAACACAGTACTACTCCTGGACTTTTCCATTATCTGAGCCAAAAAGTTCCTTTTTATTGCTTATGCCAATCTGAGTTGGGATTTTTGTTACTTGCACCTGGAACTGTCTTAACTGCTCTCTCTCACTTGATGGCTTATGGGCTACTGTTAGGCCTAACAATCCTGGGTCCTTCTAAGCAGAAGCTATTGGAGCCGTCCCTTTCCTCCCAATGGCTGCTTCCCCGGGTCAACACCAGCAGAAGCCAACGCAGCTATTCTGTCTCCTCACAACACTTTTAAATTAAGGTCATTCTAGGGACTGAATTCTGTAAAGAAAACTATTTCTATGAAGTAGCTTTTCACAAACTTTAATATGCTGATGAGTCACTGGGAGTCTTGTTACAACGCAAACTACAATTCAGCAGTCTCAGAGTGAGGTTAGAGGTTCCATACTTCCAATATGCTCCCAGTGATGCTCACGCTGCTGGTCTGGCGCCCACCTCCTCCGGAGTAGCAAGGTTGTAAAGCAGTGGCCTGCAAGCCTGGCTGCGCATTAGAATTACCATGCCAGTTTAAAAGAAACCCACTGATATCTGGGCCCCACCAGGGGCTCTTGCTTAATAGCGCCTGTACCATGAAGGACGAGGACGCTGCTCAGAGCAGTTCTCAAACTCTAGCATGTAGTAGAACCACCTGGAGGGCTTTTTAAGACTCAGATTGCTGGGCCTCACCCCCAGATTTGATTCAGCTGGTCTGGAATTAGGCCCAGAACCTGCATTTCTAACAAATTCTCAGGTGAGGCAGATGTTCATCTCAAAGTGTCCACACTTTGAGGCCCACTGACCTAATGCTAGAGTTAATGACTCTTGTAACAGACCTCAATTTCCACTTGTCTGCAAATTGTATTGTATTCTGCTCTGCTATTCCAGAGCATTGATATTCCACAGTATATCAGGGATGTGTGGCGGGGGAGGGGCTAGAATTCACACGTCCACTCCTTTAATTTCTAGGATTTGTCTACGTGCATGCTTAATACTTTGTAAAGACACATTTAACCTTAGTGTTGCCAAAATAATAAACAGTAATGTTGAATTTTGTTCTAGATATTACAGACTTATTGGATTCAAAAGCCTACGATTCATAGCAAATGGCTCATTTTAAGGGCTTGCTCAGATCAGAGGAATCTTTCTTCAACTCTACTGGAGGACAGATACACGTTGAGTGGCAGTTTCTAAAGGGTCAGCACTTTAATGTTATCCTGCAGAATAATTTTTAAAAGCTTTGGAAACTCTAGAATTCTTAAACAAGGTTCTTTTTCTCCCTGAGTCAATTAAAGATATCCCTCTTTATTCAAGGGATGGAAAATTGTGTTTCAGAGCTCAGGGAGGGCAAACATGCTCCCAAATTAGATATCTGAGCAAAGTAAACTATGAATAGATTAGATAATGGGCTGCTGCTTTTTTACTTAAGCAAGAACTAAAGACAACTCAGATGTCTTATTCACAGGACAGCCTAAAGCACTCTCTCTTCCCTACTTCACCGGAAACAGCAGAGTTCCATGGAATTAACTCAACTTGAACCAGGTCCAAGGAGCTGAACTGAAGTGCAGTTACAATGAGAGGGCCGTCATTTAGACACGTGTGTAGGGCTTATACATGACCAGTGAATTCAGACAAGTCCCAGAATACATTTCCAATCAGTAAAACACAAAATCGCTGTTCAAAGCGTGAACTCAGGCAAATCTAATAAGCTGACCAAACATGCTCTTCTGCAACCAGGCCAAGAGGACAAGCATACTTTGTTCCACTGAGAAGTTTTCAAAAGGAAAGGGAAATGTTTCGATTTTTTTTAAGATATCCTCAGATAAACAATTTATATACATATAATCTTGTGTCTGAAGAGCTCTCAAATGTATCATAATCCACCAACATAATTATCAGAAAAGCACAAGCCAGCAAAAAGATGGTGAAGGGTAGAAAACGAAGAAGCTGGAAGGGGACGAGCATTTCCCAATGCTACACAGCTCCGGCTGTGACGGGCGGCAGGTCAGTCCTGTGAAGCCATTGTACTCCACGGGGCCACAGAGAACACGCTTTAAGAAGACCAAATCTTACCTGCCGGCCTTCCCTACAAGCTGGAGGGATCCAGAAGGCACACGAGAGCAGCGGTTCTCAATCCTCCGGAACTAAGAGTCACCTGGCGAGCTTTTACAGCTTGCTGGGCCCTACTCCCTGGATTCTGATTTAATTGGTCATGGTGTGGGGCAGGCACAGAGAGCTTTTAAAAGCTCCCCAGGTGAATTTAGCGTGCAAACAGGGTTGAGAACCACTGACCTAGAACATGCCTTCACTATCCAGATAAGAGCTAGAGAGGCTAAAACGCCTCCTCTTTTCACCAAAACACAACAGCCACAAAAAGAAAAAAAGAGGAAAAGATTCAGCCTCTCCTCCTGTCTTTCCTATCTGGTCAGTGGCAGCATCATTCTTCTCAGTCTCAGGTTCAAAAGCTCAAAAGAGGATCCTTTCTTCTTTGATCAGCACATCTAACAAGCCATCCGTTTTAATCCGCGGCAACACCGAGACTAGTGCTGACTCTGCCTAGGGCCCTCTTCCAAACACCTGACAGGGAGTAACTCGTTAGTCCTCTCAGCATCTCTATGAAGTGGCTACTGTAACTTCTCCTTTTTACAGATGAGAAAACTGAGGCACAGAGTGACTAAGTAACCTGCCCAAAGTCATACAGCCAGATACCAGCCAAGCTGGGATTTAAGGAGATTCCCATTAACTCTATTCCTTAGTTCTCTCATTACCAGACTGAAGCTTGTGGAGAGAAGCCATCAAAGTAATATGCTAAATGTTGGTAAAGAAATCAGAATATGGGTGACCTAGAATATTAGGCCACCCAAGCAAATGAAGGGTCTGACACTTCACAAGTCAGGGCTGCACCCATCAGGCTGTATTAAAAAGTGGTAATATATTTAAACTCTTTCACTGCTCTCTTGAAAGATTATACTATCACATCAGGGATATTTACAGCTAGAAAAACTGAGGATCTAACTTCTGCTGGGTCACATAAAATGCAGCCTCGGCAAGTAATACCTAGCAATTGTGAGACAAAGACAATGTATGGAAAGTGCCCATCATAGTTCTAAGTACAGAGTAGGAGATAAGTGCAATAATTTTTAATGTTATTGTCTTTTAATAAAATTCATTTCTTAAAAACATCATACCACAGACTTATTTTCTGGAAAACTATGACTCAAATGTATTTATTTCGTTACACTAAGATTTACAAAAGCAGTATTCAAGAGAAAAATGTTGGGAAAAAAGATGAACCTACATCCAACCCTGGCAAAAAGAACCGAGCCAAAAAGTGCTTCCACCTGGGCCCTGAGCGCCTCAGACTCTCTTTTCCCAGAAGGCACTGAGGTATTTTTAGTATAAAAATCCAAGGCATGCTCTTCTTCCCTCAACCAACAATAGCAACTTTTTCCCCCCATAAAATGCGACGTTAATTCAAGAGGATTTAGCTCCTAGTTCTGATTCTTATCTTCAGGAAGCTTTCATCTCCTTTCCTGTCTACAGGTCTCCACAATCTTCCTAAGATTCACAAATCCACTTGACTCTGTCCCGATCTCTCTGGGTCTCCAAAGCCCAGTACTCTCCGGCTCTCCTGCCCTAATTAGACAAAAGGTTCACAGACAATAAAGGAGTTAGCAGGAGGACAATTTTTGCTGGAAATTGAGAAATTATCTAAACATCACTTAAAATTATTAATTTTGCACAAAACACATTAACCACATTGGTGCAGAGTACATAACATATATGTTCCATTTGATATTTCGTTTATTCATCAAACATGTGCCAGAAGTGTATTAGATGCTAATCGTTAATGTGGGGAATGAGGGAGAAGAGAGTGCCAGAAAGAGAATGTTTTACGTTAAGAAAAAAATATTAACAAATCAGATGGCCTAGGCCCAACTTATAACTCTACTACTAACTACGTGATCTTGCACAAATCATTTAACTTCTCTAAATGCATTTTGTTTTAAAAGTCAGTTCCAGCTCTAAAATCCATTGTTACACATTGAAAAAGCAGAATCCAAAAGTACACAATGAAAATCATCCCAACAGTTTTTACCTCTTTCATTCATCAGTCAAGACTATTTGACCTTGACCAAACACGTAAGGTCCAGCTCTCGCCTTTAAGGGCCCAAAGTTCATAGTGTCTGGGGAATTAGAGTGGATGAAATGCGAGGTTTCTTTCTCCCCTGATACAAACATCAATAGACTATTCCAGTTCTAAACAATTTCTTGCTTTTTGTGTCTTGTACATTTTAATACTCAAAAAGCCTTCCTTGGAAAGCAGGTGGGGAAAAAGAGAAAAATATGAAATTCAAGTGTCTTCAAGCTATCAATAGAATTCTGACTTTTCTGCAACACACTGTGCCACTTCAGGGACGGTTTTGTTTTTTTCTGGGAAGCAGTGACTTCTCTTCTACAAGGGGTTCTTCTTATTCTTCTCGATTGTAGTTCTGTGGTAGTTTTGATTGCTAGATATTCCTAAACAGATTCAGACAAAAACAAACTGATGCATTTTTTATATATAATGTGCACGTTAAATATGGGCTCAACCCATCTTCAATTACCCTAAATAATCAAAAGGTAGATAATAGTTGCTTCAAGCAAGGTATCATATCATAATTTCTTTTTAACTTGCAAGACCAACACAGAGATTTGCCCTTGGTTGATGCGTAGTAACACAAGTTAACTATTAAGTGACTGACTTACCAAACATAAAACTTCATTCAATAACTGATCAGGACAATCACAAAATCTAATCAAATCTCATATAATCAAAAAACTATGCACCACACATCTAAATGAGTTCAGAACTGGGATGTAAAAGAAGTTAAGATCTTAATTCATTAGTAAACCTAACAGATAAGTCAGTGTTTACAACATAAGATTCTAATGTTGACCATCTTTAAGCATTTTAAAATTATAATCCCAAGTACTATATTAGATTTTCAAGTCTTAACTAAATTTCCAACTTGTATACACATGTATTTTGAGCTTTAGCTGAATGTAATTCAGGAAATGGATGACAGAGGAAAGAAAAGGTATAATTCAGCATCACTCTCTGCCTGGTAAAAAATAAATTGGTCATATATTTGTGAAAATACATGTCCCTTGGTGACAAGGGTCAGAATGCAAATGAGAAACATGAAACAGACGCATGTACATTTATGCATGTATAATACATTCCAGAATCACAAAACTTAAAGCTACAAGGAAACAGAATCAAATGTGTTTAAAACATCTAGTATCAGAAAGGGTTTTTTGTTTGTTTGTTCGTTTTTGTGAGGAAGACTGTCCCTGAGCTAACACCTGTTGCCAATCTTCCTCTTTTCGCTTGAGGAAGATTGTCCCTGAGCTAACATCTGTGCCAATCTTCCTCTATTTTATATGTGGGACACTGCCACAGCATGATGTGATCAGCAGTGTGTAGGTCCATGCCCAGGATCCAAATTTGGGAACCCCAGGCCACCAAAGAGGAGTACGTGAACTTCCACTAAGCCACCAGGCCAGCCCCTCAGTCAGGGTTTCTGTTGGCGTTTTCTGTCATTACGAGGCTAATCTTCAAAATATTATAATCCCCATTTTTACACTGAAAAAACAAACTCAGAGATGATAAGAAACTTCCCCAAGGTCACACAGCTTTAGGTGGTAATACCAGAAACTGAACCCCAATATACCTGAATCCAAAACTTTCACCATCCTCTCCTATCTTATCTTAACTTGGGAGGGCAGACAACTCAAATTTGGCAATGCTAGAACTACATCTTCATACGAATTAGAATCTATATATGTTATGACCCCTACTTTATTGCACTGTCACACACCTGTCACCCATGCAACTAGAGACTGTTGCCTAACAACTCAGTAAACAGTGGCCTTTTGGTTCCTAAACATGTCAAGCAAATTGAGCTGTTAGCACAGATGTACTAACCCTAATATAGTAAACCTTCAGTTAACGAGAAATTAGAGATCCTTTATTAACATTTTTATAAACTTTTATCAGACGCTTTCCTGCATCTGTTGAGATGCTTATATCGTCATCTCCCTTAAACTGTTAATAACCACACTGCTTTTCTGACATTCAAGCATTCCTTGGATAAACCCTACTTGGACTCAACATTATTCTTTTAATAAGCTGCTGTATTCAGTTTGATAATATTCTATATAAAATGTTGGCCTCTATGATCATAAGTGAAACTGGCCTTTAGATTTGCTCTCCTTATCTGGTTTTGACAGACTAATGCTAACCTCATAAAATGAAAAAGAACAGCCTTACGTCACTCTCAAAGCCCTGGAACAACAATTATCTGTTCCTTGAAGGATAAGCAGAACTTACTTGTAAAACCATCTAGGTCTGGTGCCATTTTTTTTAATTAAACATTTTTGTTGAGATAATTGTAGATTCACTTGCAGTTGTAAGAAATAACACAGAGAGATCTCTTGCACCCTTTACCCAGGTTCCCCCAATGGTAACGTTTTATAAAACTGTATCACAATAAGGATATTGACATTGATACAATCCGCCACTCTTATTCCCATTTCCCCAGTTTTCCTTATACTCACTTGTGTTTGTATGTATGTGTATTTAGTTCTACGCAATTTTATCACATACACAGGTTTGTATATACATATGTGTATATATATAAATTTATTTAATATAACCAAAGTTTTACTATACAGTTTTATATTTGACTTTTTTGTCTATTCTAAACAATTTCCAAGTTACAAGCACGTTTTTAATGGCTATATAATATTTAATGTATAATTTATAATCTTTTATTTAACGATTCCTCTATTATTGTACACTCAGGTTATTTCTAATTTTTTAACTATTATAAGTATGGTTTCAATAAATACATTTACGCGGCCGTGATTATTTCCTTTGGATAGGTCTGTAGAGGCAAAATTACTGGAAAAGATGGGCTTTTTACACCTTAACAATCATGGATTCATCCAGTCCCTGTAAGGAACTTTTCATGGGCCAGAAATAATCAATGACATATTCTCTCACATCGCCCATATTTAGAGAAAAGATGAGTCGAAATATATCCCCAGTATCTTGACACAGAGCTAGGCCTCCCCAGGTCAGGCAAGAGAACCCCTGCTATGAAAAAGCAGGTTCAATCAAGCATATTCTGGGCCAGCCTCTGGGCTGGAGCTTATCAGATCAGCCCACATAGTGTGCCAAGCCTCCACTCCTCAGGGAGGCAGAAATCCAGGAAACAAACTAACAGTAACTACCACGTGACATGCAGCATGGATATGCCACTGCGTTAAAAGCTCCTACCCATTCTGTCTCATATAATCCAAACCACCTATTTTAGGATATTCCATTTTACAGATGATAAAACTGAACACAGAGAGGTTAAGAAACTTGCCCAAATAGGTGGATTCAAACCTAGGCAAGTCATACCTCCAGCACCCAGGCTCTGAGTCACTCTATCATACTGCCTGCTCGTTTAGATTCTTGCTTATGGTCTCCACAGCACTTACACTGGGCTCCAGTGCTACAGAAAGGAACCAAAGGGAAGGCACCAGTAAAGGCCCCCTCTCTGAAAATGGAGCTCTAGGCTAGAAACCAAATGAGGAGCCTGAGACCCCTCCATGACTTATGCCTTTAAGAACCCTCAAATTACATCAAGTCATGTTGTCTTCCATCTGGAATGAAAGTGATTCCACCCCACCAAGTGGTCTTGCTGTTCCATTGACTTATATAAGAAAAGATATGGGAAAACACTAGATATTAGATCAGGAATATTCAGAGCAACGTATATAATCCCAGTACATGATGAATACTCAGTTCAAGCCAACTGATTACCATCAGCTAATAGAAACGACTTACCTTTCTGTAATGTGAATAAATTCCCTGCTTCAGTAGTAACATAGTATTTGGCAGGAGCTTAATAATTACTTATTGATTAGGTTAATCTTAATCATTTCTCCAATCATATCCTGAAGCATATAGAAAAAATAAATACTAAAATTTTTCCAGTTCACTCCACCATTTTACACATGGGAAACTGAAGTCCCACAGGGATTAAGATAGTAACTAGATGTGTGCAAAACCTCACTTTTGCCCTAAATATTGTACATTTATTTTTAGCATCTTTATATTTAATAATAAATCACACAAAAATACATATTTAACTTTTACTCTGTGGGTAAGAACTTGAAAAAAAATAACTTTCCTTTAATAATTGGATATCTTGTTCCATGAGTCATTTTTATCATGAGGCTAAACTCTATTAACTGTACATACTCCTTAAATATCAGTACTATTTGTATTTAATATATCTGTATAATCATAAGAAAAGAAATAAACATCAAAATGCTTTGTAAAGGGCACATTTACTGCATCTTTGTGACGTTTTTCATAAACTGGATTTAACAGCAGAGGAAAGAACTGTGAAAACACATCTCATCTTTAATAACATTTCTCTATAGCTTGGAGTCCAAGACCATGAAGTGGCTCTCTCATGACCGACTGCACACGACTTGGCCTCACTCTGCTGATGGGAAATTCAAGTGAGAAATCTCCCAAGACTTCAAGGCTTCTCCCCTTCTCCCAGTCCTACCAATTCTTTGAGTTACCTGCGAAAAACTGACATTCACAATTCTATTTCAACGGCACCCTTTCCTATGCATAGACAGTCACCCCTCTAGCTTAGTTGCTAACACTAACGCTGCCCTAGAAACAGACCTGTCAAAACACAATAGGGATTTTTAATAGTACTAGGACCCAAAGCTCTAATTGTAAAAAGAGAAATTTCATGCATTTGTACCGTTAAAAATTAAAAATACTCCCTCTCTCTGCCCCCAGGTCCCCAACACTCTCTCCTCACCCTGCCACCTCATTCTGGATGACCGGTGGCACTCCAGCACGCGATGCCTATGTAACTCTCTCCTCCTGACTGCTGGGATCTCAACCCAGCCGAAGGAAACGGGAGGAAGCAGAACGGTCACTGATGATGTGCAGGACTTGACTTCAATATCTTGATTATTCTTCATACCAACACTACAATGTTCCCGAAACCGAGGTCTAGACAGTCAACACTGGCAAACTAGCTCAAGTCCAACCCTGGGGCTGGTGGATTCAGTGACCCCAGTCCACACTGCCTTCAGCGGCCAGAACAAAGGTGAGCTTCAGCAGAACTGACCAACACCAACTGCCCAGGCCACGGGCACCTGCACTTAAATACAGAGCATCAACACGTATTTACCACTGGAGTCAAAGGTGTGGAAACAAGGGCTCTTCCCTCAGACAGTGCCAAAGTCTAGAATATCAGAGGGCTAAGGAGCCTTAAGAACATGAGAGATGACTCCCTTGTGTCACAGCCAAGAAAACCGAGGCCCAGAAAGGAAAGGAAGAGTCACTTTCTGTGCCTTGAGTACCATTCCTATTCTCCCTCATTTTACCCTCACAACAGTCATGTTATAACGGCAGTCTTAGGTCCAATTTATAGGCATACGCATGAATGTATTTTTTTAAATGACTCGGAGTTTTAGTATCCTGTCCAAGTCCTAACACTGAGTGAGTGGCTAAGTACCAGAATATGAAACAGACTTGTCCACCTCCCATGCCCAAGCCCTTTGTACTGTCCCCAGGGTCACTTAACATCTTACTGCTGGGAGCCCCAGGACTAACAGAAAATAGCACATAATAAGGGGTAAAGTGTGCAACCTAGGCCAGTGGTTCCTAAAAGTGGCTAATTCATTAGAACCATCTGAGATGCTTCATAAAAATACAGATTGTCCTGAGAGGAGGCCCCAAAATCTGTATTTTTACATACTTCCAGTGATTCTGATCATCAGTCTGCTTACTATTTACAGAAAGATAAAAACAAGGGCTGGATCAATCATGAAAAGCTCTCTCGATCTTGGATTTGAATCAACAGAATTTAAAGGGAGAAACACTGAAGAGATAGCTATGTCTCAGGAACGTTCATGACAGCAAGACCAGTGCGCCAGGGCCAGGAGATGAGATGGAGAGTGAGCAAGGGTGGATAAGCAGGAAGGAGCAAGACTGTGGAGCATTTTCTAAATCTGGCAGAGATATTTAGACTCCACACCATGATAACAAGGAAACACGGAGGTTTCTGGACCATAGGCAACACGATCAAAGTGGTACATGATAAATCAAACAGCAGATGAACATCTGGGCCAGGTAGGGCAACTCAAGGTTGGTGACATGGAGGCACAAGCTAGCAAGAGCCCAAGAAAGAAAAGACTGAAGGGGAAAGCTATCTGGATCACTAGAATGGGAACTCCAAGACGACAGAGGAGTGGCCTGGTTTCTCACCCATTTATCCTGAGCACTTAGTACATGCTGAATAAATTATCTGTGGAATGAACAACACGGAGGAGGATCTGAAGGCCAAGTGGAAGTCAACAAAGATGAATGAGTCAAGGACGTCTTCAAGATTCAAATCCAAAAGACCAGAAGCAAGACGATGGTACTAGCAGTTGACTAAAAAAGGCAAATGAGAGTAGCTTGTTTTCAGCAAAGCCTCTTCTTCATTACTTCTTGTTTTTCTTTAAAACTTTATTCTGGCTTCTGGTCCATGAAAGAATTAGGCAATTTTTGAGATACTGGAATGTACCATCAACAGGGGCATGAATAACAATCTTCTGCCTTGGGAAGAAGAAAACATGGGCAAGATCTTTTAGTCTGATTTCTGACGATGAAGGAGAGACAATCTCGTGAGAGTCTAAACTCAGACGATATTCCTCACACGAACTATTGGATCACTGCCGGGTGATGTGCCAACAGCACAGTGACTTGACCAGACTCCCTATAAACCTTAATGACAGAGCCGGCCAGGGTGGGTCAGCCTCAAGGCTTTGCCAACCTGAGGAGACTCCAGGCTACCTGCAGCTGGCCAGTCAGGTCTCTGGAGGCTTCTGAAGACTTGAGAACTAGTGCTGCCCAGGAAAAAACTAGAAGATCTTTTGAAATCCTTTCCAAACTGATGATTACTCAAGGTGCCATGTGAGTGATCATGTTACACAGCCCTTCAAATGATGACCACCACCAAAAGTAGATGTTCCAGGTCCCAGAAGTAGGTGTTAGAGAACATACGCAAATTCTTTCCAGCACGCCCGTCTTCTGCGAGCCTGTTCTTACAAAATCTTTCCTTCTTAAACGACATCTATCTACGGCTAATATCCAACTAACAGAGAAAGAGCCCTTGCATCCACAAAATTCCCTAGCAAAAATAATTCATTTCATTACTAGAAGAGCCAAAATATATTCTTCAAAGAATTGCAAAAGGTTATATGGTTCCAATTTTATTTTTCCTTCTAATGCAAACTTTCCAAAGCCTTTCATAATAGACTGAGAAGTAAATGGATGAGTCCAAATGACTTGACAGTTTCTTTTAATTTACACACATCGAAGCACGTGTATAAAATTCCACTAGTTCAAAACACTTCCTGTTCTTAAACATATTTCCAGTTCAAATTATACATTTATAGCAGTCTGCAATATGTTATTTCTAAAGATAAACAATCATGTAAAAAATGCATAGAAAAACAGCAGCATGTCACTACCGCCACACTCCGTCAGTCTTTCCCCTTGCACGCTATTCCTGCAGTGAAAAGCCCTAACCTGCCGGTGGAAAGTATGACTGCATCACCATGAACAGGCTTTCCCTGCTCTCTGTCGTCCATAAAGGAAGGGCCACCAGGGCCTTTTCACAGACAGCTTTGAGCCTTAGTTCCTGAGAACCTTTTTTTTTCCCTCTTGAGCTTAGCAGAAAACTCAAGAATTCACTGACTGCAGACATTTTTCCTTTCTTCTTTTTAAAGAGAGGCTTTAAGCTCAGACAATCACTACTACTCCTAACTCCCAGGAAACAGTTGCGGTTTTCAAATTAAAATGCAAAGTACTGGGAATAATGAACTATAATGGCTAAATGTTGAAAAATTAAGTCTTTCAACTTTGCGTACATTTATGCTTCTATACATGAAACAGAGACTGAAAAGTAATTCAAATGGACTATTAGCCATCCTGGGCTTTGAAACAGCTTCTATTGAGAAAGACTGACTCATTGCCTAACAAAGACTCTGCTAGAGTCTCCAAATTGACATTTTAAAAATATCTAATCACCCTTTTGGATGATATTCCAATTAGTGAAAACAGTATCTACCACAGTGAAGCAGCTCACTCGGGAAGCAGCCCATTTTGGTGGGAAATGAGAAATATCAAAACCCCAAAGATAATGAGTTCAGAGGAAAGGTGTCACCATAGAGGACGAGTATAGTTCAGACAAAAAGCTTCCTTAAGGGCCACTGCCAGATTTATGCAAAAAGCCAAAGAGGCGAAAGATAGACATTCTTTCCCTAGCATCTCCAAACAGTAACATTTCCTAGCAAATCCCTGAACAGGACTCCTTAAGCCTGTGCAGCTCTTTAGGCAGGCTTCTCTTGAAAACCTTGAGATGGAGTTCTCCCTTTGCCCTGTTTTGCAACAAGATGAGCAATGATGTTTTCCTGAAATAAACAGAGAATCTCCCCCCGTTTTTTTGTACAAGCCAAAGTTCATAACTGAGTGGGAGATTACCACTCCCAACAGACTAAATGATCATTTGCCGAGGAGAAATGTTAGCAAGACTCGGAGTTCTGTTTTACAGCCTGAGCACCCAAACATTCATCAGTTCTGTTCAGTTTACAATTCTCCGTGCTCTCTAATCCTGGGTAAAGTGTGAAGATCTGCCAGCACACACAGAGGCTCCCAGACTGATGAAAATGCCCATCTGCTGCTCAGGGCCAAAGAGGTTTCCCAATCCTAAACTGCATTAACTCAAAAAAACGGGAGAAAAAAGAAGCCACACTTCAAAGGCGAGAAGGAAAAACTCACAAAACCACCCTTAAAGATGGCATCATCCGTCTTCGAGGAGACGGTTCAGTTATTTAAAAATAGACAAGTTATTAGGTGGCAAAAGGAGGAGATACGGGGAACGAGAAGGGACAGAAACTGCTGCCCTCCATAACCGAGGCCCCAGACTGCACTGAGGCTGCGGACCGAACGGTGCGGCGCTTCCACCCAGCCGGACAAAGCTCCGGGCGCCCAGGTAGGGACCGCCACCGATAAGGGGAAGCCTACGAGGCAGTTCCCTTTAGAGGGCGCTCATTGGGCGATGCAGGGAAACAAGCTCCAAACGCAAGTCAAAGGAGAAGAAACCAAGTTCCCACAGCCGGGGCCGGGGAGGAAGGCTGGGTGCCCGCAGCCGGCCCTGACCGCAGAAGAGGCTCCTCCAGGCCTCGGAAGCACTCCCGCCCGGGCCCGCAAGGGCGAGCGTGGGGGCTGGAAGCCTCGGCCCCGGAGCGGTCAGGCGACCCGAAGCCGAGCGCAGTGTCACACGCACGCCGCCTCACCCTGCATGCCGCACTCCAGAGCAATCCGTAGTAAAATGTCCTCCTGCCCCTAAGGGCCCGCGGCCGCCCTCCGCCCTTCAAGAGGAGGGGGTCACCGTAGCACTGGGATTCCAGCAACCAGCGCCCCAGCATTTTCGGTCGCGTTCCGAGCACCCCCTGCGGGACCGCAGACTGCGCCTCCGCGGGTAGCGTTTCCACGTAGTGTCTGCTACTTCGCCCCAACCACAGGGAACATCAAACAAAAGAACTTTTCCAAACTTTCCTCTCCGGATATTCTTGGGTTTCTTAAATCTGGGCTCCATCTCCCCAGAACTTGCATTCAATCGAATAGGTAAGCTGGCGTCGGGGGATGGTGTGCGGAGGGACCCCAAAGTTTTCAGGTCGTCCCTGCGTCCCGGGGGGCGCGCAGAGGGGACCCGTTCCCTCGAAGGCCCTACCCCGACTCCTGTCTCCGGCCACCGTTTCCCTCGGTCTTCCTGGGCCACGCAACAAGACCCCTCCGAGGGCGAAGAAGTTGGGAGTGACTTCAGGGGCCTCTGCGGTCAGACAAAACAGGGATTCTCGCACCCTCATCCCCGGGGACCTCGGGGCCACTCGAGCGAGCGGCGCTTTTCTGCGGGAAAGGAAGGCGAGAATGGCGTGGTGGAGCGAGTGCATTTATCCTAGCAGATCCCGGGGGACCGAGCGCCGCGTCTGCGGGTGGGGAGGTGGAATCCCCCAGGTGGCGCTCCCCGATTCCTTGCGGGCGCTACAGACTCCGCTCGGCCTTGAGCACCCTAAACGACGCGCGTGTCCCCCGCCTGGCTCACTCACCGACTCCGCCGACACGCAGGCCACCAAGCCCAAGGTAAGCAGGATCCAAGCGCGCTGCATATTCCCCGGAGACCGGCTGCTCCCAGCCGACGCTTGCAACCAGGACGAAGCGAAGCCTCTAGCCCAGCGCCCGGCGCAGCCCGCGCAGAGGAATCCGAAGCAGAGCAGCTGCAGCGACCGCGGCTCGGGCTCGGGGGCTCGAGCTCCGGGCTCGGGGGCGCTCGCTTGCTCCCACTGCCCGCGGCTGCGCCCCGGGACCGCGGCTCCTTCTCACTTGTTGGTTTCTGCACTCCTGACGCTGAGTTGTCGCTCCAGGGAGGCTGCTCTCTGGAGCTCTTCTTGCTCTGCTGTTGTTTTACTCCTCCGCGGACTCCTTCCCCGTGTCGCGGCTCAGTTTCTGGTTTTGAGGAATAAATTAGATGGCTTGGAATGTAGCTGCAGCTGAAGTTTGGGGGCAGAGCAATGGGGGCGCGCAGTCCGCGCGACTGGAGCTCCCGGAGTATCTGGAGAGAAGCGCGTCGGAGCCAGGCTAGTGGCTCAGCGGCTGCGCCCCTCCTCCTCTCGCGCTGCCGCCTCCCTCCCCGGGTCCTCCTCCTTGTCCTCGTCCTCCTCTTCTCCTTTCGCTCCCTCCCACTCTCCCTCCCGAGCTTGCTTCTCCGGGTGTCGGAGAGAGGAGGCGGCAGTGTGACTCCCAGCTAAACCTGGGAGAAATTCCTACAGGATTACGCCCCGATTGGCAGCTCCGTGGACCAGTGGGCGCCGGCGGCTCTGCGCTGTGCCTTCCCTGGGTCTGCTCGTCCGCAATCAATGCTCCGGGCTCCGGGGCTCCTTCATTTTATTGCTCCCTTTTCCCCTCTCTCCTCTCCTCCCTTTTCCTCTCTCCTCCTGCGTCCTCTTTCCTTCTGTCTTGTCTTTTTTCTCTTCAGTTTCACTTTCTGGAGAAAGATCGTTGAGGCAATGGGAGACGTTATTTAGCTGCATATTAGCTTGCGAGAATTAGAGCAGTAGAAAGAAACTGCTTGAGAGTTGGAGAAAAACGCACAAAGTTTACAGATGCCTTCAAGCATTGTATTCACAAATCGCCAGTTCATGAAAATCGTATTTTAAAAGAGAAGACAATAAATGTAATAAACGTGTATTGAGTATTTCGCACCCTCCCAACCCCTTGCCCCAAGAAGGGGAAGTGGAGGAAGACCTCTATAAACCCAGAATACACTTTGAAAGCTCACAATTTCATTAAGAACTTAAATACCATTTCTGCCTCACACACAGTTGAAGCCCCTAAGGCATTTTGTAGGCTCCGTTTCGGCATAGAGGTGTTAACATTTGGAAGCTACAAATAGGGCACTTTAATGAGAAATTGGATAGAGACCCTGAATAATAACAGATTTAATAGAACTTCAAAGAAAAGAGGGATAAAGTAATTTCTAGTCTGAAGAAAATAATGAGCATGTATTTCCTGAGTGGAAGTAATTGATCTGAAATATTTTGTTATGAAAATTTTTTCAATTCTGTGTCTATGGTATACTACAGCACATGACAAATGCATATTCCCTTCCAGTTTCTAACACTGTTTTTCTCTCTGACTCACAAGTGAATGAATTATGGAACCATCGTGATCCTAGAATGCCCACTGCCGGAGACCAGGGACCTTTCTGTCTTATTCACCACTGTGTATTCCCATTCCCGGTAGGTAAAGACACACAATAGTTCTTGAATAAGTTTTTATCTAAAACTCAATCTCTACTGCATAAGAGTTGTGAACCTTTAAGATACATAGATGTAAATGTATAGATAATACACCATGGTAATATTTGAAATTAGGATAAAATACAGTCATACTCTAAGTGGGAATTACGATGTCTTAGTAACCTTTCCCTGTAATAAATCTCAAAGAAAGACATTTTAGAGCACTGGGGAGTTACAACTCAAAAGTCAGAGACATCCAGCTCTTTGGTTTTGAGTGCCAACTGCCAAGCTCCCCTTGGGCAAATCTAAGGCACTGGCAGCGAAAAAGATAATGTGGAGAAATACAAGAGTGAGCAAAAGAAGAAAAAGATCAGGAGGCTGGAATTTGTATCATCAGATGCTTCTGATTCCACAGAAACTCAGCTGGCACCTGTGGGTCCATGTAGGGGGGCCTGCTTGGTTTTTGGAAGAATGAACTATAGCCGTATTTTTAAGATGGATTCTCTGTGGGTTGAAGAATTTCGTGAGCTGGGGGGACTTATGAAAGGAGGTTCCGGAAAATAACGAGCAATGTGAGAGAAATGCAAAGAGCCAAGAAGTGTCACCTCTACCCCCAAAAGAGCCCTAGGCTGCTCTCCACCCTTCAGGCAAGGCCACACCCCTTTGTTCCCCAACACTTAGGAATCTGTCGAATAACTTAGGGTTCCAATAAAAGGGGAAAATGCACTCATTCACCGGCTTTCACAGAGATTGCTGTCACTGGGGCATCTGCCTAACAAGAAGCATGGCTGCCGCTCTCTGGCTCAGCCTGGGCAGACAGTGATAAAAATGAATAAGCAGATGCCTGCGTTGAAATAATGGATCTGTCCATGCACCCAAAGATATAACCCAAGGCTCTTGGTGTTTATGAGACTCTCAGTGACTTGTTTTTTTTAAATGTCATGCAGCATTGAGTATATATGTGACAAGGAGATGGTACCATTTTGAGAATCATACAATATCAGGTATACGATAACAAATAAATATTCAAGATCTTACAGTCAAATGCATTAACAGGTGTGGCCAAAAGGATAATCTGAAGGTATGAAAAGCACTAATAGTAAAATATCCTACATAAGAGCTAGCTACAAAAAAGCTGCCTGTGCTGAGTGGGGGTGGGCGTAGGGGCCAGGGGATGTCCGCTGGTGTGAGGAACATGTCTAAGCTTGGAAATGACGGAAGGCTGTCATTTAGGGCTGCTATGAGAAAAATATCATAGACTGAGTGGCTTAAAAACAACAAAAATTTATTTCTCACTGGGAAGTCCAAGATCAAGGTGCCAGCAGATTCCATGTCTGGTGAGAGCTGGCTTCCTGGTTCATAGATGACTGTCTTTTCGCTGTGTCCTCCGTCACCTGGTGGAAGGGGTGAGGGAGTTCTCTGGAGCCTCCTTTATAAGGGCACTGGTCCCCTCCATGAGGGCTGTGCTCTCATGACCTAAGCACCTCCCAAAGGCCCCACCACCAAATACTATCACCTTGGATGTATTTTGGGGGGACACAAACATTCAATCTATAGCAGCCTATTTGTATGTTTTACTAATTGGATTTTTTTTTAACTGAGGACTAAAATTCGGTAGAATTTTGTGGAGTATGTCTAATACATTAAGTATAGCAGGTGACTAGAGCTAAAGGCTCCTCCCTAACACATATGTCATTTCAGGTCCTCCGTTTGAGGGTTGTGCTTTGAGAGGCACAGCAAGTAAAATAGCAAAACCAATCACTTCCCAAATAGCTTCACTGATTGCTAAAAGAATAAACACCCTACCTCAAGAATTTCAGAGGAAAATATAAAAAATGAACAATATAGAGACTGAGATGTAGAAATGTAAAAAATAGGAATCAAAGGGAACCAGACAAAACGAAATAACAAATGAAAGCTACTAGAGACATATTTTTTTAACCTAAGCTGACATGTTGGATTCTGTCATTATGGCATCTAATTATATCACCTTATAGCCGTGGACAAGCAGGTGCCATGTCCCAAGGTGAGCTGTCGGAGTAGGAAACGTCAAAGGGAGAAAGATGCCACTTTGTTGTTCTTCCACTTGCCCTTCCCTGGAATGTTCTCGGGGGTCTAGGCTGGAAATCTACTTGGTAGGATTAGCCCTCAGTAAGTTCACTTGAAAGATGATAGAACCTGAGAATAAGAGGAAATCCAGCAAGCCAACTACTAATTACCCATGCTAATAATGGCGAGTGAGCTGAAGCCGTGACGAAATCTACAGGCAGTCCAAAAATAGCTATTCTTAACCTCAGTCTTTCCACTATTCTCTCCATTTGCCTTTGTCAACCCTTTGCCAAGGAAGTTGGCTGATTTGAGTTTCATAATTTGATTCAGTGCTAATGTTGAGCAAAATTGTCACATTTTGGGCAGCAGAACACAGGCAGGAAAGTCAAGGAATTATTTAATACATAATTATCCCCTGAATAAAACAGGAGGAAAAATGCTCTTGTCTGTTTCACTAACAGAGTGGTATGGTTTTTGAAAGACTGGTAAAACTTCACATTTATTCATTCAACAAACATATATGGATCACCTGCCACATGCCAGGTACTCATTGGGAAAGCACGTGAATTTTCTTGAAAGGAGTTGGAGTTAATACATTTTAAAACTAAGAGTTGTTCTCAGATCATAAAGTCTGTGACTAAGGTACGTGACAAATTTCATCCTGAAATCAGATATGAAATTTTATAGAAAACATTGTTTATAAAATTACATCATTCTTGGTCATCGAACAACATTTTCCTAAGAGCCATATGTGGATATATGAATTTAGAAAGGTTCCACAAAGATATCTTGAAATTATTTGCATTGCATTTTTGTATATCCAATTGGGCAAGAAAATCTAATCTTCACTGATTTTCTGTAAAATGGTACTACTCTTGTTACTGCTATCTGTAGACTATTAGTTTAGTGGCAGCTAGACCTACCCCATTCACTGTTCTCCGAGTCCCATCCTCTCCAGGATGGAACCCTGCATACTATGGACTAGGAGGGGAGCCCTGCATACATTATACTAAGTGGTCCCGCACCTCCTTGCTCACAGTTACAGATGGATGCGGGAGCAGGCGAGTTATTAGTGGGCCAGCAGCCAATCATATTCACCCATTAGGTCATTTAAACCAAGGAATTCAGAGTCTAACTCGATTGTACATTGACCTGGGAATTGTCCAAAACTAGTGAGGGTCCTTGTGGGCTGCAATAGAAAAGGCCTGATCTACAGTGGAAAGAATAAAGCAGGTGAACAGACAGAAGCAAAAATAGGGGACACGTGGCTCCAGAATAATGTAGGTTCCTGATTTTGTTTTTTTCAGTTCCTTTCCTAGCCTCTTTTCAGACCCCAATTAACTCTATTCCTTTAGGATCTATGAGATACTCTGATATTCTTAAAATAAATTCCTCATTTTTTTTAGCTAGTATAAGAAGGCTTCTGTTCCTGGTAAACAAATGATCCCAGACAAAGACAGAGATGAAAATGAGGCAGAGTTTTGACTACCTTATCTTCACTTTGAATAGAAAAGAATTCTTGTCATGGAGTGCTTTAGAAGGCATATACAGATAAAGAACAGTCTTAATGAAGACAAACTACTATAAAAATTAATTCGATTTTCAGAAAGAAATGTTTAAATTATTGAATTACCCTGGGTGAAATATTTTCCAAACTCAATAGAGTTAGGTATCTTAAAAACTCTAAAAGCAGAAGAGAATACATATATATTTCTCTGAATAGAACAGTATTAATACTGGGACCACCTATGGGTTAATGCTGGAAATTGCTGCATTGAACATTTTTCTAGAAGATCTAGAAAGCAAAGTGCACAAACATCCGGATGTGAAAATGTTACTACATTCTTTCAGGAAGTGAAATGTGAAACAGGCAGGGTGCATGCCTGGGTGAGTTGTTACCGAGCGCAATACATTGAGGAGACACAATGCGGCCTCTTACACCTGCTCCTGGGGAGGCTGTAGGCTACCGTGGATATAGCTCAGGCTTTGGTGACAGACAGACTGGGGTTTGAATCTCAGTTCCACCTCTTACTGTGTTCTAAGAGACCTTGACACCTGAGCAGTCCGCTGAAGCCTCAGTTTCCTCATCTGTAGACTGGAAATAACAGGGTTAATGTGTGAAGTCTATGAGCTAATGCATGCATTTAGCAAGTTAGTTTGCACATAGTGAACTTCCAATAAATGCTAGTTGTGTCAATAAGTGCCAGTTATTACAAACGCCAGTTATCGTTATTAGTATTTCTTCTGCCTGGAATGACCTCTCTGTTCTCCCAATTCTCTGCCTGGCTAATTCCCACTTGCCTCTTCAGTGTCAGTTTAGAGGTGTCCTCATTAGCAGATATTTAAGTGCCTACTATGTATCACACACCTCCTCTAGGTGGCCTTCCCTGATCCCTCCAGACTGAATAACAGATCTTTGACAATTAATTCTCACCCATTAATTATAACTTAAGATAGAATATTTGAGTCATGATAAAATTTGCTCATAGAAACATGTTCTGTTCTGGCTAAACGTACAAACAAAAAACTGAATAGCATTAGAAAGGGCATAGGAAACAAGAGTACCCATCATTCTATCTTTTTAAAAAAGTATGCACCATAAGAAGTTTAAATCCAAATAGAAATGCAGAGAAAGAGTATAAACTTCCAAAATTGCAAGTTCTGAAATAGAAATAAAAAGAATTTAATTGTTAAAAGAAACAAAAAACACTCCTTTGAATTCAGATAGAAATAAGGAAATGCTTCTGGGAAGGAAAAAAATAATCTATCATGAAGTCAGAACTCAGAACGTCTGTGTTTTGCTCTCTTTCTTCTAGCTGTTAGTAAGGTGAATGAGGACTGAGAGGAAGTTCTTGGCAGATTTCGCTCCAGGGCAGCATCGTAAAGCAGCTCTTCCCACCCCAGCCGCTCCCCACAGGCACCCCAACACCCCGAGGTTTCCTGTGTGAACAGCCCAGCGTGAATGTCCACTTCTCCCTCCCCCTCATACATGAGACACACGAGTGTTTGTTTTGTTCTTATTTCTTTTACAAAATGAGATCTCATTGAACGCTTTCTTCATCGTGTAGAAATTCCTCCAAGTCACTTGATAGAAGTTTCATTCCTTTTTTTAATGGCTGCCTGTTTCCCTCTGGTGTGGGTATTTTATACTTGATCCAGCTGTTTCCCTGTAATAGGCATTCACTCTGCTTCCAGTCGTTTCCTACAAACAATCTTACAGGAAATGCCTTTTATATATTTCCTTAATTAATGGTGATTTTCTTTCTGCGAGCTAGATTCCCAAGAGTGAGATTGTTGGGTTCGAGAGTATAAATAATTTTAATTTTATGAGACGTTGTTTGACAGTTTTACAACAACAGAAAGTTCTCACCCTTCCACCAGTGGGATTGGACCATCTCCCTTTCCTTTCTCCGCTGCCCAGCCAGCAAGAGACGTTAGCTTTCTTTTGGGCCAGATTGATAAGTATGAAGTGACAGCTCATTGCTGGTGCTATGTGCGTTTTCCTGACTGCTAGTGCTTTACAGCATCTTTTCCTGTGTTACTTACATTTGGAGTTGGTCTTCTGTGAATTGTCTGTTCATATCCTTTTCCCATTTTTCTAGAAGGTAATATGCCTTTTTCTTAAAAGAACTCTTGGATGATTGCTATTGATATATCCATCTACAACTATGGTATTAAAACATCTTACATATATTCTTATATATACTGCAATCTATTTGCAATTCTCTATTCTCTCCACTGATCTATTTGTCTATTCCCATGTTTATTTGATTACCCTGACAATGTAGTACCCTCCCATATTTCCAAAGGCCATCTCCCTACTCTCCCTAACCACACATTGTTTTCTTTTTCTTTTTCCCATATTTTTCTTGGATACTTTCTGTATTTTTTCATCCATATAAATTCTAAGGACATTTTAGACAATCAAACCTTTTAGAATTCCATTTGCAACAATTAACTTATGTATTGATTTGGGGGCAAGTAATATTTTTTATGATATTAAGTCATCTCAAACCATAAAATGTTATGTTCAGCTTTGTTCAGATCTTTAAATGTCTTTTTATAAGATTTTATAGTTTCCTGTAGATCTGTGAACTTCTTTTTGTATATATTCCTGTTAATTATATACTTTGTCACTATTATAAATAGAATTTCCCCCATTTTCATCTAGGAACTTATTGCTAGAGGAAAACTCCTTATCTTTTAATATTTACTTTGTATGCCACCATAATTAAAATTCTTTAATCTAATACATTTTTCACTAGAGTCTCTTAGATTTCTAGGTATACAATTATATCATCAGCGAAAAGTGTGGCTTTAATATCTTCTCTAATGTCTATACCAGTTATTTAACAACAGAAGTCTTATAAAGAATAATGGTCATAACAAGGCATCCCAATCTGTCTCCTGATCTTCATGAAAACGGTTTAGTGGATTGTGTTTTATTATTTAGAGTGACAGCTGTGGTTGGTTTGGGGGTCATCTTTAGTAGATAAAAAAGTTTCATTACTTATTGCGAGTTTTTATTGGAAATGGTTGTTGAATTTTATCAAAGCCCTTCCAAGATTTATTGATATGATTCTATGGGTTTTATTCTTTAGTTGGTTGATGTAATCGATTTTGTTGATGTTCCCTGAGAGTGATTTTCTAATAGCAAGCTGCTTCCACGTTCCTTTAAAGAAAAACTTTCTTGGTCTTAGTGCATCCGTTTTTGAGAACTTGCTAGCATTTGCTAATACTTTGTCTAGGATTTTTTACGTCTTATTTGAAAGTGATACAGGTCTATTTTTTTTCATCCTATTTTCTACTAGATCGGGCTGTGGCATTCAAGTTGTGTTGACTACATAAAATGAATGTATTTCCTCTCTAGCCTGGACTAATTTGAGCAGCATTGAAAGGAGCCATTCCTTAGAGATTAGATAGCACCTGCTCTAGGAACGAATTTGCTCTTGGTGCCTATCTAAATGGTAGTTCTCTTACCACTATTTCTTCCATCATAATTGGTCTATTCAAGTTTACTATTTCTTCTTGGGTCTATTTCAGTCATTGGTGTTTTGCCAGAAAGTCATTATTATCCTTTAGGTTTTAAAATGGGTTGCCATATATTTGCTTTTAGAGAGATAAGCATTCTCTCATGATTCTTAAAATTTCTCCTGCATTCTTTTCTCATTCTTAACCTTGTCTCTTTGACACTTCTTTCTCATCAGGCTCCAGAGATTTATCTCTTCTATTATTAATCTTTCTTAAAGTAATTTTTACATTTACTTATTCTTTTTGTGTTTGTTTGTTTTCTCTTTTATCTTTGCTAATTCTCTCTTATTCTTTTCTTTTGTTTTTTAAGTTGATCTCCTTATAATTTCTTAAATGAAGTTCTAAGTTCTTTTATTTTTGTCTTTCTTTAATAATAAAAGCATTTGAAGCTGTGCATTTTTCCCTGTAGGTAGTTTGTTCTTTCCGTTTAGAAGCTTGTAAGATTTTTAAATTATCCTTAGAATTTAGGAGTTTTAATCGGAGGATATGCCTATGTCCTTGTGATTTCTCTTCCATGTACCTTTCAGTTTCCAGACTCAGGTCTTTCTACTCAAGTAAAAAACTTCTTGTTTGTTTAGTTGTGGGCTTTTTAAAGTCATTTATTTCTTTCCTCTTTTGCATTTTTTTTTCCCTTTCTGTTACTCCTATTATCTGTCTGTTGAGTGTCCTGAATATATTCTCCAAATCTCTTACCTTTTCTGACATGATTTCCATCTTGAATTTTTATTAGGAAGTCATACATTTTTATTATTAATTAATTAATATTATTATTATTTATCTATTTGCAGATGCATTTGGACTTTTTAAGTGCATGTAGTTTTTTGAACTTACGTTTTCCTCTGTCTCCTCCAGCGGTTTTGTCTCCTCCAGTGTGCTCTAATTGTTTTCCTCTCTCAGGCTGCTGGGTGCCATCAGATGAGGTGCCATGTTTCTTGGTTGGCTGGTTTGTTCTCAGAGCTGGTTGATCTGAGAGTGTCCTTATGATGGGGATCCACAGGTGGTGGGAGGCAAAGGGTTCTGCTCGTGCCTCCCTGCACCCCTAGGCAGGCTTGCTGTCAGTTCTATTGCCTCCCTGCCAGGTCACCTGATGGAAGCCTCTCTCTTCCCTCATCCTCAGCCTCAGAGGCGAGGAAGATCTCCCCTTCTTTGGCCTTTGCAGGGGGATCAGAGAGACTTAGCACGCTGACACGGAGCAGACAGTGTCTCCTGCCCCACAGACACTCCACGGCCCATGTCTTTTCTGGATTCTCCTTGGGAGAATTGGGTACACATGACGGGGTGGGGACAGTGTGTTCAGGACCAGCACTCTGGTGGAGACTCCTAAGCTATCTGTTATATTATATTTTCTAAAAGGAAATACACTACTGAAATTATGACAGAGTGACTGGAAAGGGCTGTGGAGTCAGAGAGACAGACCTAGATTTTGAAGCCCATTTAATGAGAACAGAGACGATTTAAAGAGCAAGAGTTCTTTGTAAGGTGAATATTTCAGGCAAAACTTCATGGAAACCAACGAATGTCTGCATATAACAGACCAGAAGCTGACTCAGGGAGTTGCCATCATTTGCCCAAATTGACCCAAACAGTGAGTTTTAGAACCAAGGTTTCCAGCCCAGTGTGTCTGGAACTTTGTAAAGCCTTCTGAAATCTCTTCCATAAATTCTTCTTGGTCGGGAATTGGAGGCTTTGGTTGCCTGCTAGTTTTTTAAAGGCTTAAACAAAATTCATAAATATTTCACTGAGGAAGGGTTTCCAGTTGTGTTTTTCAATGTATTTTTTAGTTTCCATATTTGTGGACTTCGTAATCCATCTTTTTATTATCAAGTGCCAAATGACTTGTATAGTCATCAGAGAACATAATTTGGATATTTTTATGTGTCATCACTATGTGTCTCAAGGAAAAGAAGACCTCAAGGTGTGAACTCAGCCCCTCCTTGCTGAGTGATGTTTACTTTATTCTTGTATCTATCCATCGTGGATGCTCTCCTGGAGTACCAGCTGCGGCAGGGTTACTGTGCTTCAGAAAGAGGCATAAAGGACATTTGAAAGTCCTTCAAAAAAGCAGCAAAAATGCCATGGATTTAAGGAGCTATCCAATGAGGAGAGACTAAATGAGACAGAAGAGTTCAGACAAGATAAAGGATAACAGGAAAGTGACTGATATTTATGGAGTAATGAAAGTTATCTTGGAGAGAAGTCAGGCTTATTCATCAAATCCTGGATTTGGAACCAAAGGGCATCACTTAGTTCCTGGAGGAAGTAGTTTTAGGACAAATGAGAGGTAAATAATTGCGAACTTTTGGAAATTTCTTTTTGTTTTTGCTGTAACATTTGATAATAAAAACTTTTAAACATACATAAAAGTAAAAAGTATTACATATTGGAGATCTTTTCCCCCAATGTGGCTTAGAATGAAAATATAAACAGATTCAAAAAGCATTTTCATAATGCACAAATGATAACTAGACATTGGATTTTTAAAGGTTTTAAGGATTTTTGGAATTCAAGTTTTGAGGTGACTATTCCAGAAGATGTGGATGATTAATAACTTTGGGGTAGGGCGCATGAGTTTGACATGAGAAAGGAAGCACTGGGAGTGGGGGTGGAAGGATAGGGCACAAGCATCCCAGAGAAATGTTCCAGCATCTGAAAGGGAGAAAACTTAGAACAGTTGGGGACATGACACTTTTGCAAAAGCATGAGAAATTAGATTTCTGAACTGTGAATGTAAACCACAATTCATTTTGCTTTGCAACACTATAAAAAAATCAAAGTTTTTATAAAAACAAAATGAAAGCTTATAAAAATCAGGTAATGTCACTTCTTCTTCTGGCCAAAATGAACTAACTGATACTGGACTTGCCCACCTATCATAAAAGAACATTAAACTGGACAAAATATATGAGATAACAGGCAGTACAGGACTGTGATTTTTGGGAGACAGGAAATACACAAAGGGACACCCATGGCTACCCTAGATTTCTGACTGGGGGAAGTTTCTGGACCATGGCTCAGGGAGAGAAAGCCCAAATAGCAGTCTTAGTGAGTTGAGGAGGTGAGCTGAGAAATTGGGGCTGCAGAAGGCTGGAATTTGTGAGTAGGGTACAGGAAAGGAGGTAGCTACACAGAGGGTGACGCCAGAGGTCTGCATGGGGAGTCATCATGGGTCCTTGGAGACAGCTAGTAGCCTAGGAGAAAACAGCTAAAAGCAGAATAGAAACACCAGAGACTGCACAGTGCTGCTAGATGGTAGAGTCCTGGCCCAGCCAGAGTAGAGAGACATCACTGCATTCAGTTAAAATCAAAGACAGACCGCATCTTGAGAGTAAGTTCTAGCCATTCCCTAGGACTCAGGATAAAATCAAAATAAACCTGCTCAACAGAGCATAAAACCAAGCCTGACAGGAAAATGAAGATCTACCAGCATTGTCAGTGTGCCAGAACAAAACTCAACACTCTTTGAAGGAAGGCAAAACAATCCAGTCTCTCTTCAACATATCACTGACAATATCCAGAGTACCATTGATAATTACTAGACATGCAAAGAGGTAGAAAAATGTGAGCGATAATTAAGAAAAAAAGACAATCAGTGAAAATAGATCCAAGATGTTAGAGTTAGCCAATAAGGACTTTAAAGTAGCTATTAGAAATATTTCAAAGACTTGAAGGAAAAGATGGACATAAAGAATAAACAAATAAGGAATATTAGCACATAAATGGAAATTATAGAGAAGAGTGAGGTGAAAATTCTAGAACTGAAAAGTAAAATATTAGAAAAGGAAAAATAAAGGAAAATTAATAGAGTCTCAGTAACTTGTAGGACAATATCAAGTGGTCTAACACACGTGTATTAGTGCCCAAGAAGAGAAAGGGAGAGGAGAAGAGAGGGGAGGAGACAGGAGGAGAGGGTGAGAAAGGGGAGGGAAAGAGAATAGGAGGAAGAGGAAGAGAGAGACAGAGGCAGAACAAATATTTGAAGAAACAGTGACTGAAAAATTTCCAAAATTGGATCCAAGAAGCTCAACAAATAATATGAGATAAATGCAAAGAAAAGTACAGTTAAGCATGTTATAGTCAAGTTGATGGAAAACAAAGATAAAAAGAAAATCTTTAAAAAGTCAAAAATAAAATACACATTTGGCACAGGGAATAGCAATAGGAAGGCCAGCTAACTTCTTTTCTGCAACTTTGGTGGCCAGAAGACAGTGGAAAATTATATAGAAAGAGCTAGAAGGGGAAAAAACAACCCAGAATTCTATATCTAGTAAAAATATATTTGAAAAATGAAGATGAAATAAACATTTTCAGATAAGCAAAAGCTAAGAGGACTCACTGCCAACAGACATACTCTATAAGAAATATAAAAGGAAGTTCTTCAGGCTGAAAGGAAATGATACTAAATGGGAACTAAATCTGCAGGCAGGAATGGTAAATATACGTACTTTAAAAGAACATTTTTTCTTCTCTTAATTTCTTTAAAAGGCACTGTATTGTTTAAAGCAAAAATAATTTACAGTTTTAGCTTGGATTTTATAATGTATGTGTAAGTAAAATCCATGAAAGAAATAGCAAAAAGAACAGAGGAGAGGAGTAAATGGAATTATAGTAAGGTTCTTACATTTTATATCAAGTGGTACAATATTGATTAGAATTAGATATTGATAAGGTGAGGATGCATATTGTGATCCGAGAATGGCCAACTCTTAGAGTGTGCCCGGGACTGACAGGTTTCCTGGAATGTTTGGTCATCCTATTTCACATTGGTGGCAGATAAAATAAAATTGGCATAATGGTAGACTTAAAACCAATTATAGCAATACTTACATTAAATTCAAATGGGCTACTCATACCAATCAAAAGCAGAAATCAGTCTGTGTGAAAAAGTAAGACTGAACTATAGACAGTTTATAAGAAACGCACTTTTATATATAAAGACTTGAATAGGCTGTAATTAAAAGAATAGAAAAAATACACCTCTTAAACAGTAAGCCTAAGAAACCTGGTGTAGCTATATTAATATCAGACAAAGTAAACTTCAAGACAAAAAATATTATAAAAGATTAAAAAAGACATTTCATAATGTCAAAGTGTCAATTCCTCAGGAATACATAATAATCCTAAATATGTATGCACCTAGTGACAGAGCTTCAAAAGACATGAAGCAAAAACTGACAGAACTAAAGGGAGACAATCATAGCTGGATATTTTAACACTCCTTTATCAGTAATTGATAGAATAAATAGATTTTAAAAATCAGTAAGGATGTAGAAGATATGAACAAAACTAACAATCAGCTTGACCTTATTGTCCTTTACCAAACGCTGTACCCAACAACTGCTGAGTATACATTCTTTTCAAGTATACATGGGACATTCCCCAAGTCCACTGTAAACTGGGTCACAAAATAAGTCTCCATACATTTTAGAAGATTTAAATCTTACAGAATACATTCGTTGGCTACAGCAGAAATGAACTAGAAACTAATAACAAGTTAAAAGTAATAACAATAAGGTACTTTAAAAAGGCCCAAACATTTGGAAATTAAACAACATAATTTTAAATAACCAGTGGATCAAAGAAGAAATCATAAGGTTTATCAGAAAGATTTTTTAATTGAATGAAAATGAAAACAGTATTAAAGTTTGTGAAATATAACAAAAGCAGTGTTTGGAGAGAAATATATAAATTTAAATGCTTATTTTAGAAATGGGGCTGGCCCCATGGCTGAGTGGTTAAGTTCGCAGGCGCTCCACTGTGGTGGCCCAGGGTTTCGCTGGTTCGGATCCTGGGTGCATACATGGCACCACTCATCAGGCCATGTTGAGGTGGCGTCCCACATGCCACAACTAGAAGGACCCACAACTAAAATATACAACTATGTACTGGGGGGATTTGGGGAGAAAAAGCAGGAAGAAAAAAAAAATTGGCAACAGTCGTTAGCTCAGGTGCCAATCTTTAAAAAAAAACAAAAGAAACAAAGAAAGGTTTCAGATCAGCTCTGTAAATTTCCAACTTAAAAAGCTACAAAAGTTAAGCAAAATAAACTCAAATAGGTAGAAAGAAGGACATAAGAAAGTCAGGATTAGTAATATAGAAAATAGACAAATAGTAGAGAATACTAACAAAGCAAAAAGTTACTTCTTTGAAAAGATTAATGAAAGTATTACCCCCAGCAAGACTGATTTGAAAAAAAAGTAGCCCTATAGGCAAAACTGAAAAATTCACAGAACTATGTGTGTCATTACTGCTAATTAGGGTGAAGTGTGCAATGGTGTCTTGTTGGGTATAGAGAGAAAAGCCTAGGAAGTCATTTTTCTAGGCTCACCACTGATCTTTGAGAAAAATATTTAAGCGTTTTCTTTTTTGTGTTTTACAGTTTTCTCTAAGTTTTATTTTTATTTATTTCTCTTTTGGGGGCTTAGGGGGACCTCATATAATCATAATCCTTGGTACACAAGCACTGTCATCTCTGATCTGGGCGTACCTATCATTTCATTTATTTATTTGTTTGTTTGTTTTTGTTTAATTATTTAATGAAAACCTATGAAGTGCCATCTAGTCTAAGAACTGCAGCTATCTCCCAAATTAAACTTACCTACGTACTATCTTTCTCAACTCCAGAAACAACCGCTATCCTGAATTTTGTGTTTATCATTTTTTATATATGCTTAAACAATAAGTTGTTTAGTTTTGCTTACTTTTTCAGACTTGCTTTTCTCATTCAATATTATGTTACTAAAATTCATCCATATTATTATGGGTAGTTATAGTTTACTCATTCTATTGGGTGAATATGCCACAGAATAATTTATCTATTCTGCTAGTGTGAGCATCCATCTTTCTACTATTCCCAAAAATATGAATGTTTGGGTAGTGCACAAGTATATGCCTAGGAGTAGAATTGCGGGGTCGTGAGAGAGGACTTTACAAGATAACGCCAAATTGTTTTCCAAAATGGATGTAGCAATTTACACTCCTACCTGTAAACAAGTGCTCCTGTTGATTCACACCCTTTTCAATATTTGATATTGTCAGATTTCTTAATTTTTGCCAATTAACTGGGTATAAAATGGTATCTCATCGTATTGATTTACATTTCCTTTTTTATTGATAAGCTTGAGCATCTCTTCAAATGTTTTTTGGCCATTTATGTTACCTCTTCTACGAAATTCCTCTTTATTTTTGCTGCCTATTTCCTTTGGATTATTTGTCTTTTTCTTAAAGGAGTTCTGTATAAACATTAATAACAATATTGTCTGTTACATGTGTTACAAATACCTTCTCTCAGTCTGTGGCTTACCTTTTCACTTTTGAAAGGTCTCTTTTGATGAGCAGAAGTTCTTTGTTTAATGTAGTTGAATTTGTCAAGCTTTTATTATATGCCCAGCACATTTTGCTGTATTGTTTAAAAGATCCATAGTCAGAAAGGTATTCATCTGTAGGGCTCTAAAAGTTTTGAATATTTGCATTTGACATATAAATCTTTAATCCATATAGAAGTGGTTTTTGTGTTTGGTATGAGGTAGGGATCCAGTTTCTTTTTTTTTTCCCCTTCATAGATAATTGTATCTGTCTTCATTGTCTTCATATAGGAAAAGTGACAGAAAGCCTAAGTAGAAAATTTCTCAACGTATATTTTTCTCATTGGAGTCAAAGGGGAGAAGGCCATGTCACCAATCTGTGAGAACACAAATCTAATGTAATGCCCAGATTTATCATCGGATTGCGGGAATGGGAAGAACCTTCAGAGTTACATAATCCGTCACTAAGCCTCCAGAGATGCTCCAGCTAAATCACTCGGGACAAATAAGCCCTGACTCATTTTAAGGCATCTCTGGGAAAAGATTTCTCATCCCAACCCTGGATGGTTTTTGTTAGAAAGTTTCCCCTCTGCCTAGCCATAGAAATGTGCTCATTTCTTTTATATTGACCCTTGCTGAAAAATATTTATTGTAATAATAATTTGCACGTGGATCAGAAATTGCCCCAAAGATTATAAACCCAAATTAGTTTAAATCAGTGTTGCAGATAAAAGTTTTGAACCTGAATCCATTACAAATTTTACTGGCCTATAAAACATTTGCCTCTCATTTGGACCATGTCATAGCATTGATGTGCTGATGGCAGGGGTCATTAATAATATAGAGAATAGGGTGGTTCTTTTCTTCAATTGAAAAATGTTGGGGCGGCCCTGTGGCTGAGTGGTTAAGTTCACACGCTCCACTTTGGCGGCCTGGGGTTTCACCAGTTTGGATCCTGGGCACAGACGTGGCACCTCTTGTCAGGCCAGGCTGAGGTGGCATACCACTTGCCACAACTAGAAGGACCCACAGCCAGAATACACAACGATGTACTGGGGGACTTTGGGGAGAAGAAGGAAAAAGAAAAAGAAAAGAAAAATGTTGCATTCATTTAATTTTATTTAATTCTAAATTTATTTTTAGCTCTAATGAGCCTAGGGGAGGGAATAAATATATGAATGGAGTTAGAAATGGTAATTGTTTTAAACAATAACAACAGCAATGACACACAAAATGAATTACAAACTAGGAATTTAAATCTAATTCTCAGGTTTTTAAACTTCTTTAGATAACAGGAAAATAAGGGGTAAAAATAAGTAAATAGGCTATGGTTCCATTTTAGCCAATTACATGCTGACAAATAGAACCAGAAAGCCTTTCTTATGATTTAAATACAAGGCCACACTCTCGGGGAGATATTTTATCTAGTAATAAAAGTGATAAGTGTCTTCATATTTGTAAAGAATTAATATGAAAGCAAGCCAGGAAACCTCCCCAAATCTGACAATTCTACGCAAGGCCATAAATTATCTGATCTCTTCCTTGTCTCTTCTTAGGGAGAGATTTTATAAAAGAGCCTATTCTGACACTCTTCTTCTCTGGTGAAATTTTCTCCTCGGTACCTCTCAATTTGCTCACCTTTAACATCCTCGCTGCAGATCCTTTGTCATAGGCTAAAGGATACTTTTTCTTTTAAAGGGCAGTGAGCTATGGTTCTTCTGTACTGCTTTAGTGATCTCAAGGTAGGGATCCAAGACATGAGTCGTAAAGGCACACATCAGTTTTAAGTGGAAGTTTTTGATGGTGGCTTTGTTGCTTTTATGGACAATAGGAGACAGCATTGCACCTTTGGGGTGGGGACGAGGAGAAGATATATAAGCATTTAATTCCTTTTTAGTTAGAAAAATCTCATATAGTAATGTTGCTAATAGCAATCTCAATGAAGGCTTAATTGAGGCTGGCGCTGAAAACGTTCGAATGTTGAAATAGACTTTAAAACTCAACACTAGAAGCTGCATTCTCTGAGGATTAGTAAATGGACTAGACGTTATAGTTCTGTTTTTGTTTTAGGTTCAAAGACGTGTACTCACAACTTCTTTCCCCCCATTAAATTGAAAGCTATACAAGCTCTTTTGGGTTCAGATCAAAGAGTTCTTGGTTTCTTGCTTTGCCTCTGCCATGAATGTGATGAGTTTTTGACAAATCACTCTATTTTTCATCTGTTTTTGTTACTATATTAAATGGAGATGACCAACACATTTTACAAGGCTTTTGTTAGAAATAAAATAGGTCAGTATGATTAACTACTACATGCTATGTTTACCAGCACAATTCATTTCCCCTTGAAGTAATTTGTAAGGCGTCTGGATGCTGGTCTATCTCCATTCTTGGTTTAGAACTGAAAAAGGTAAAACAAAGAATTATAGAAGAGACTATATGAAAGTCCCAAAGCATATATTACTGTATATTTTTAAGAGAGAAATGAGAAGGAGTAAAAGTATCTTTTCTGTTTTTTTCCTTCCAAGTTTCAACTTTATACTCTAAAAAAGCAAAAGTCAAAGAATTACATTGGAGGGCTGGCCTGGTGGCGCAGCGGTTAAGTGCACATGTTCTGCTTCGGCGACCTGGAGTTCGCTAGATCCGATTCTGGGTGCAGACATGGCATCGCTTGGCAAGCCACGCTGTGGTAGGCGTCCCACATAAAAAGTAGAGGAAGATGTGCACGCATGTTAGCTCAGGGCCAGGCTTCCTCAGCAAAAAGAGGAGGATTGGCAGCAGATGTTAGCTCAGGGCTAATCTTCCTCAAAAAAACAAAAAGAATTACATTGGAGACTCTTGATGTGAAAGTGTTGAAACATATATGCTAGTGTGTTTCCAAATGAGAGGCAGAGAGGGGCAGGTGAGTAGTCTTTCCTCCCTGCCAAGACCCCCTTTCCTGCGTAAGCATCTTTGTCCAGGGGGAGGACCTGCAGCATTCCAGTTGTCCATGGTGGGGCAGGCCATTCCTGGCCTGTCACCCAGCAGGGCTGGAGGGACCTTGTTCCCTCAACAGCTTAGGGGCAGTTCCCACCTGTCAGGTTGGCTGCTGGCAATTGTCCAGGAAAGCAGGCAGTGGATAAGAGAGAAGGGAATAAAGAAGCAAATGGCTGGTGGGGAGTCACTAATTACCATTTTTCTTATCCTATTCAGTGACAAATGATTGGTCATTGTTGGTTGCTTCTTTCATTGAACACTTTTATGTCCTGAGGAAGACACTGTCCTTTAGATTTATCTTCACCTCCAGCCGAACGTATAGTCAGTGTCTTTTTCAGTAAATCCCTATGATACTCCTGCAACTCCCAGTGTTAGCTTGCCAATGGCCATAGTTCTTTTGTTTAAAAAAAAAAAATGGTGTCTGTGGGAAGCATTTGTATGGATGACGTGAGAGAGAGGAGTTAAATGGAGGCAGGAATTGTCTTGGAGAATGGGGGAAGTCAGGAAGATAAACGTGTAAATACAGAAAACCTAGTGAAGTAAAATCATAACGTCCTGGGACGCAATGGCAACAAATGCTCACATATTAAGCAGTATATCACCTAAAGGGAAGATAAAACAAAAAGATAATAGTATGAATTGCTGCAGTCTCAAAATTTAACGGTTTATTTGGTCTTTTTAAAAAGCTATTCAGGAAAAACTACAAACATAATTTTAGTTGTCTTGGAAACCTTTTATTTGGTTTCTAGCTGCAACAAAAATTTGAGCTTTTAAGTTTTACTTTTAACATTGAGGACATAAGAGGCCTTAGTGGTAAAAGTGTTACTGCTTTTGAGAAAAAAATTGACTTTGTGACAACTAAGGTTGGGTAGAAAATAGCATTACACATTTTGTGTGCATAGGACACAATGACATCTGAAGGTGGCCCACAGAACAAAGCCCAGTCTGAAAATAGGCTTTCCCAGTTAGGTGCCTACAGGACAAATGTTGGCTCAGGCCATTCTGTGAGGCCTTCCCTGCTCCTCCAGTCCAAATAGCTCCTTCCTCTGCAATCCCACAGCTTTTTATCATCTCCCAGGTCACCTAGCGTGTGCCCTAAGCAGCTCCTACTAAGTGTCTTGAAGCCTTAGGCTATACTTTAGGTTAAGTTCCCAGAAACAGAGCCTACGTGAGAACTGTGCATGCATGTAATATATTGAGGGCCTTCTCTCAGGAGGCACGTGCAGGGTGGTGAGGGCAGCAGGCTAGGACGGGGAAGAATGTGGCTTTTAGCAGATCCTCTTAAGCTCTGGAACACAAATAGTCCTGCAGAGTCTGTCCTGCCTTGAGACAAGGGAGCAAGACTTTTATACCCTTCCCCAGGGTTCCTGACCTCTGATGAGGGCATCTTAACTCTGGGCAAGGTGGCTTCCATTGCCCAAGGGCAATCCTCTGGACAAGGTTGCAGGGGTGAGCCTTCAGCCAAAGCACCAGCAGAGGCTGGAAGGACAAGCACACCAACCAACAGGCGAAAGGGATTCCAAGGGATCTGGGGGAGGCACCAACAGCTTCCGCTTCAGATTGCCATGGGAATCAGCATCATGCTTCCAAAGTGGGAGTCCATTCTGGAGCAGAATTAACTGAAATACAAGCAGACCTGGGACAGCCTATGGTCTAGGGTAAGGGCTCACTTGGTAGGAACCAGCATGGACTAAGCAGGGCCTGGGACCAGACGATAACAATAAGAGTAACCACAGTACTAGCTAACACTGACAGAGTGTTTACTGCATGCCAGGCACTGGTGTAAGCCCTTTACCTAAATGAACATATTTATTCCTCACAGTAATCCAGTGAGGTAGGTACTGGTCTCATTCCCAGTTTACAGATGAGGACATTATTTTGCAGATGGGGAAGTGGCTGTTCATGGAGAGGTTACATAACTTCACTAAGGTTACCAAGCAAGCGGGTGACTGAGCTGAGTTTTGAATCCAGGTGGTCTCTACTCTATGTGGCCTCTCTGTATCACTATTGCCTCCCAGATCCAGAATTCAGCTGCCACTGTTAGCAAATTGGGGGTGGGGATGTTCATTAGTTTTCTGTTGCTGCTGTAACAAATTACCACAAACTTAGTAGCTTGAAACAACACAAATTTATGATTTTACTGTTCTGGAGGTCAGAAGTTTGAAATGGGTTTCCTTGGTGTCAGCTTGGCAGGGTTCCTTCTCAAGGCTCTAGGGGAGAATCTGTTTCCCAGCCTTTTCCAGCTTCTAGAAGCCTCCTACTTTCCTTGGTTCGTGTCCCCTTGTCTTTCTTCAAAGCCATTGGTGTAGCATCTGCAGATCTCTCACTCTCACTCTGACTCTCTAGCTTCCCTCTTCCTCTTAGAGAAGCCCTTGGTGATAACGGGCCACTCAGATGATCCAGGATAATCTCCTTATCTCAAAATCCTTAATTTAATCACATCTGCAAAGTCTCTTGTGCCGTATAAGGTAGCATATTCATAGGTTCTGAGGATTAGGATGTGGACATCTTTGGGGGGCCATTATTCTGCCTACCACAGGATGGCAAGCAGCAGTCTCAGATATAGTTTTGGCCACTTAATCCAGCAGAAGGAAGCTTCAAAATATATTTTAATTTTAATTATGATAGAATAGATTCATGTTTCTTTTGCATCTGAGTTTGTAAACTAAGATTCATATCTGATACTGTGGCTTGTATACACATCTTATAACCCACATTCATTCATTCACTTAACAAACATTTATTTACCACCTGCCTTGGAATGTCACACGAAAGAGAAATGATCTTCTATTATGGTTTAGCCATTCTACATTTTAAGGTCTACTTCTTGAGGTTTAGGCTACCCCAACTAATACAACTAAGTTTGAAAATGCAACTTTAAATGTGAGCACTAGAGGCTACGTTACTCAAAGTCTAGCAGATTTCTTGTTATTTGGGTTAGATCATCTGTAATTTTTTAAAATTGTGGTAAAATATACATAACATAAAATTTTCCATTTTAGTCATTTTTAAGTGTACAGCTCAGTAGTGTTGAGTATATTCACATAGTTGTGAAACAGATCTCTAGAATTTTTTCATCTTGCAAAAATGAATTTCTATACCCATTAAACAATAGCTCCCCTTTCCCCCTCCTCCCATCCCCTGGCAGTCACCCTGCTACATTCTGATCTATAAACTTGACCACTCTAGATGCCTCATGTAAGTGGAGTCATACAGAATTTGTCTTTTTGTGACTGGTTATTTCACTTAACGTATGTCCTCCAGGTTCATCCATGTTGGAGCATGTGTCAGAATTTCCTTCCTTTCTAAGGCTGAGTAATATTCTACTGATGTACATACCACATTTTGTTTATCCATTGATCTGTCGACAGACATTGGGTTGCTTCTCTGTAATTCTTTCAGAATCTAGGAGCCTTCTTTCCAGGAAGAGAATCTCACAGGTAACGTTTTAGTTCAGCTCTTTACTTCTCCACCTCCTACGGCCCCTCCCCATCAGTTGCATTCTAATTCTGAAATGATACATTCAGGTATTTAAAGGATAGTTGAATCAAAATACGACAGATGCAAAATAAGGTTAAAAAAAAAGCACTTGAGGATTTGCTAGTACCTTTCCCCCCATATTTTGGTGTTCCATGTAGAAAAAACAAATATACAAAAAAAAATCACTTGAAAATATGAGTAGTAGAGTGCATTGCTGTAAGATGTAGAGCTTGAATTTGACAGCATAAGACCCAAAATTATATTCATTACTCTGAAAATTTTTATTTGCCTTGTGCTGAAAAACAGAATTTTATAGTTCTGTTATGATTACACATAGCTTTTTGGTCTATTATCTAAGATAGAAGGCCTATAATTTATACCTCCTATCTTTAAAAAGATGTTTTTCAGCTTACATTAAAACAGAAAAAAAAATGTTTCAAAAGCCAATTTAGGTCAGAAGTTAGAGATGTTTCATCAACTCAACAATTAATAAAGCTTGGATTTTTAGTTTTTAAAAAAGAACTATAACACTCTACTTTTGGTATCCATCCTACAGAAACATTGGCAAATGTACACAAGGTCATATGAACAAGGATGTTCACTGGATTATTGTTTGTATAAAGACAGTAGAAATGTCTTAAACACGCAGCAATAGGAGAGTGGTTATATAAATCCTAGTACGTGGATGCTATGGAATAATATGTGTCCATTTAAAACAATGTTGCAGATCGCTATTTTCTCACCTGGAAGTAGCTCCAAACATATTGTTAAGACAAATAAAAGCAAGTCACAGATTAACCTCCAAGAATAAATCTCCAAGACATAATTCTTCCATTTCTTTAAGCAGGGCTAGCCCCTGGTGAAATTGTGGACTTGGTTTCATCTTTCCCTTACCCACTTTGCAGACCTGCTTCTCCTCACGCTTCTGGTGTCGTCGGGCTATAGTACTTCCATCTCCTCTTGTCCCATCATCCCATCTACTCACACACCTCATGTGGCCCTCATGCAGACCTACCATCTTTGGGCAGAAGATAAAATATTTATCTGTCATGTGTCCCATGCCTGTAAGATCCCAACTGAATTATTAGCTAATCTGAAAGAACTAGCTTATACTAGATCGACAAGTCTTTGCTACGGATCCTCATTTTTCCTAAAGATGTCTCCATTATAACAGTATGTTTTGGAAACACTCTCTGCTTATGGCATAACTGCCAGATCTCTACCAGTCCTGGGTTAGAGTGCACGGAGGGTGGGGTTTGTGATCCGGGTTCTGCAGTCCTGTGACCTGGCTTGGAAGTCCAAATCCACCACTTGTTCTTAGCTCTGTGATGTAACACAAATTACTTACTTCTTCTAATTAGAATTTCTTCATTTGTTAATCGAGGATAATACTTATTTTTCAAAGGTGATTGGAAGGATTATCAAGAAAATAGATGTAGCGCACGTAGCACAGTATGTGGCATAGAGGGTACACTCACAACTGGTAGAGTTATGGCTGTCTAAATATATGAGTGGATATTTTCTAGATAGTCAGTTTCATGTGTCTGGGTCATTCTCTTGTTAATACGTATGTTGATCTCCTCTCCTTATGACAGCCGTAAGCTTCTTGAAGACAGGACCCTGTCTTCTACTTAATTTTTTTCCCCCATAGCTAGGGTAGCTTGGTTCCAAGATTCTTCAAGGAATCTTTCCTGTCCTCTTTGAAAGACCATGGTCTGGGCCATGCATCTGCTTTCTGGATTGGACAGTATGACCAGCAGAATAAAACGTAGAAGTTAAGACTATGCTCCCTGGAGTCCAGCAGACATAATTGTACTGCATACTCATTGTGTGGTCTTGGGCAGATTATTTAACCCTAATAAGCCTCAGTTCCCTGTATGTGACTAGTAGAAAGTCCTACCTCATAAGGGCTGGTATGAGAATTAAATAAGATTGTGTGTGTAAATGATGTAGCAGAGTGCCTGGCGTATGGTAAGTGCTGACAATGTTGACTGATGTCATCATCATCACCATCATCATCAGTAGCTTCATCCTCCTCCTCCTCCTCGTTTCAATGCTAGAAAACCCAGCCCTAATGCTGAGCATATAGTTCTCATTTCTTCATTTGGACAATTGCTTAATAAGTGCCACTATACCAGGGGCTGCGATAGGCACTCTGGAATATAAAGACGAATGAGTGTGCTCCTGGAATCATGTTACTCACTCAATGATGAAGGAGACAAACACGTAGACAATGTGGTGAGTTAAATGATAGGGGTGGTGATGGCAGGGAAGAGGACAGAAGGAAATTAGTACATTTTCTGGATGAATTGAAGGGACATAGATGTGCTCACTGCAAAGGCCGACCCCTCATCTCCTTTTCCTCCCAGATCATGAAAGTGCATTTTGTCCAGGACTGGGGAAAACACTCTATTTTTGCTGTCTGACTCTTAGCAGAGGCTTCCTGGGAGGGCTTTCAGGCTAAGTGGGAGGAAAATGTGACATTGTGACAGGAAGAGATGTTCTGGAACAGGCAGAACTCTGTGGTTGCCCTCTGAACCCCTATTCTGGCAGAGGTTGCTTTGCCCTGATCTGGGGCAGGCCCTCATTCATTCATTCATTCAACTGTCTCTGAGTCTCCTCTGGGACAATCTCTCAACAGCGTGGGTGGCTGGGCTTCTACATAAACACACGTATGCCTAGCATGTTCCATGTTCACAAACACTCAAAACCTTCTGTCAACTATTTACTTTTTTAAAGATTTGTATATCTTCCATGTTTACATGTTATGATGCCATATACAGGCTTTCATGTCTAGAGAAGAGAGCACATAATTTGAGTCATAAAACTTAGATTTTCATCACAGTTCTGCCTTGGATGTCACTTTAACTTTTGGAGCCACACTTCTCTCATTTATAAAATGGGCACCATATTCCTGGCCCAGTCCACCTCACAGACTCATTTCAGGATTAAAAGAAGGAAGCACATTCCAAAATAAAGAGAACTATGTATATTAAAGTTTATGTTATCACTGCTCTCACCACAAGGAATACTTTTTACATTCGTGTTTCTTTTCTTAAAGCATAGAAATATTGGTGAAATATAAATGGAGAAATGGTCTGACTTGCCAGCTGCTGGTCAGTATACATGTTTAAAACACACTAAAAATACCTTGTATGAACTAAGATGCTCTAATTGTTCAGTGGGGATGCACCCAGAGCATCAAAGTGCAGGGGAAGCTTTGCCAGTCAATGGGGGCGTTGCATAAAGGCCTGATCATTTTTAGCACTTTATTATAAATGTGAAATGGGAACATTAATTAAAGAGATTCTGAATGTGGTATTTTAATAAAGCAGAAGTCAGCTGGCCTCTGTTTGCCAGACAGGAGGATATGAGTGGATGGTGACTTAGATCTTTGAAGAAATTTGTACAGAAGGATAAGAAAGGAAGAAGAGGAAGGAGCAACAATACTAAGGAAAGAAACATCAATTAACAAGGAGCCAGGGCAGGAAATGGGTTCCAAGTCCAGTCCCCTGTCTGTGCCCAGGGAAATAGATCTAAATGCTATCATAAAAGCACTATATTGAGTGATATTAATATTTGAGTCTTGCCAAAGCAGAAAATGCTATAAAATTTGCAAATCTATTAACCTTGAGACACTTTTTTTTGAGCAGGAGACAGTTCAAATTATTTTCCATGTTTGTAATATTATAATTAAATTTAATCCTGAGATGAAATTTGCATTTGGGAAAGTAACAAGAGTTAGTATCAGATCATTCTGGGTTTTAATTCCTCTGCAGCATTCATACTGAGAACACACTTTCCCTAGTCTGCGCCCAGCCAATAGCTGAGCACAGGCGGGGCCAAGAGCCCTGGTGATTCCTGTCCAACAAGGGACTCCTCTCACGGGAAAGCTTTGCTCTGGAGTTCCCCCGTAACCCTTGCTGAAATATTCTCAGAGCTGTGCTACAATCTGGTCTTCTGCTCAACTCTCCTTGCTTCTCCCCTCCTCTCCCAGGTGTCAGACCAGCCTCACAATCTGAAGTCTTTCCCTGTTGCTCCTGCTCCTTCGCCCCTTAATCCCCTATAGCAATGTCCCCCAATCAGTCTACTGCACTTCTGGATCTACCTTGACATCTGCTTCTTAGCAAACTTGAAGGGACACACGTCCTCAGAGATTCATTGTGAAGATTAAATGAGATAATACATGTATGGTGCTTGATTTGGTGTTGGATTCATAGCAAAAGCTCACTGAAAACTGGTTGTTGAAATTTTGAGAAAGAAGAATAAAGTTTGAGAAATCACACTACTCGATTTTAAGACTTACTGTAAAGCTACAGTTATCAAGACAGTGGAGGTATTGGCAAAGGGATATAGACACGTAGATCAATGGAACAGAACAGAGAGTCCAGAAATAGATCTACACAAATATAGCTAATTGATTTTTGACAAAGATGCAAAAGCAATTCAATGGGGAAAGGGTGGTCTTTCCAACAAATGATGTTGGAACAATTGGACATCTATAGGCAAAAAAAAAAGAACTTTGACCAAACTTCACAACTTATACAAAATTTTACTCAAAATTGATCATAGGTCTATGTGTAAACTACAAAAACTATAAAACACAGGAGGAAATATTTTAACTTGGGGTTAGTTCTTAGACATGACACGAAAGCAAGATCCATAAAAGAATACAATCGTAAATTAGAGTTCATCAAAATTAAAAACTTTTGTCTATGAAATACAATGGTAAGAGAATGAAAAGATGAGCTACAAACTGGAAGACTATATTGGCAAATTAAATATACCACAAATGACTTATTTCCAGAATATATAAGAACCCTCAAAACTCAACAGTAAGAAAAACAAACCAATTAAAAAACCAGCAAAAGGCTTGAAGAGATTCTTCACCAAAGAGGGTATGAATATGGTAAATAAGCATATTAAAAGATGTTCAACATCATTAATCATTAGGGAAACACAAATTGAAGTCACTGCACACACAGTAGAATGGCTAAAATAAAAAATACTGACAATATTGAGTGCTGATAGGGATGCAGAGCAACAGGAACTCTCATACATAGCTGATGGGAGTACAAAGTAGTACAGCCACTCTGGAACTTTCCTATAAAGTTAAATATAGACTTGCCATATGACCCAGCAATCTCTACTCCTGGATATTTACTCTAGAGAAATGAAAAACTGTATTCAAACAAAAATCTGTACATAAATCTTTATAGCAACTTTATTCTTGATTGCTAAAAACTGGAAAGAGCCCACATGTCCTTCAACAAATGATGCATAAACAGTGGTACATGCATACAATGGAACACTGCTCAGCAATGTAAAGGAGCAAACTATTAATGCATGCAGTAACTTGGATGAATCTCAAGGCATTATGCTGAGTGAAAGGAGTCAGTCTCAAAAGGTTATGCACTGTGTGATTCCATTTATATGACAGTCTCTGAAAGACAAAACTATAGTGTTACAGAACTCATCAATGGCTAGGGGATTGGGATCAGGAGAGGATGTGACTACAAAAGGGCAGCACAAGGGAGTTTTTTGGGTGATGGAATTGTTCTGTATCTTGATTGTGGTGGTGGTTACATGAATCCCTATATATGTTAAAATTCGTGGCACTGTACATCAAAAAAGGTTGATTTTACTGTATGATCATTTAAAAAATAAATGAATAAAAAACATTACTCTGATATTATAAATATTTATATTGTTGAGTGTTATGTAAATAATACTTGCCATTGATGGTTGTCTAATTGTTTTAATTATTCCTAGTTTTCACTCCCCACACTCTGCTAAACCTCCCACGAAGCTCATGCCAGCTCCTCCTTGCTGTGTTCTAAAACCTCCTTCAAACCTATAGTCAGACTAGGAAGATTTTGTTCAGAAAATTGGTTCAGCAAAGGATAGCTATAAAATGCTATGAAGATTGCACAGTTAATTTACTTAAAATTAGTAATGATGACAATAATGATGATGATGATGATGCCGATTATGATAACAGCATTGAAACTCGAGCATTTTCTCAATGGTCCATATGTAGGAAGAGACTAACAGATACTAACAGTAACTTTTCCCATTAGCATGAAAGTCAGCAAGTTATGGCTCAAAATGTGGTGAGGACTTCCTGGGGGATGCCCAGAGTGACACATCAGTGTGACTTTAAAGGAGGGAAGGATACTTTTTGCTTCCTGGAAAAACTCTCAATGGGTCTGCAGAGAGAGAAAGCCACAGAAATAACTGTGATTCATCTTCTTTTCACTTGTCCCTTTCTTTTTTCTTTTCTTCCCTAATGCCCCCCAGTACTTAGTTGTATATCCTAGTTGCAAGTCCCTCTAATGCTTCCATGTGGGTTGCGGCCTCGGCATGGCTTGATCAGAGGTATGTAGGTCTGCATGCAGCCCCCAAACCAGCAAACCCCAGCCCACCAAAGCGGAGTGTGCCAACTTAACCACTATGCCACCAGCCCAGCTCCACTTGTCACTTTCTAATCAAGCTCTGACTCTTCGTCAGTGGCTGACCTTGCTTATGATAATTGGGCACTGTTGTCTACCAGGTGCCTGCTGGATGGCAGATGGTTGGCTCTAGTGGAATGGTGGAACATAAAGGCTGGCATGGAAGTACTCAGTCTATCATGAGTACCACATGCCAGTTGTATATGGCAAGTGTAGCCAGTCAACCACCTTTCCCTCTTTGGATTTTCAGTTTTCTTCAAAGCCCACCCATCTCACTACCACACTTAGGCTCATTCTGAGTTGAGAGTTCCTACATAAAACTAACGATTCTCTGGTGGAATGCACAATTCCACAAACCTTGTTTGTTTACTCATTGAAAGTTCAGCCACAGTTTTAAGGAAAGTTCACCAAGGACAGAAGTGTGACTTTTGTGTGTACAGAGAACCCTGTGGGTGTCCCCCTTGTGAAAATTAATAAAGAGAAATCTCATTTAAAATGGAGTCAGGAGGGGCCAGAAGGGGGGAGCTCCTGCAGGACCACTCCAGGTCGATTACCAAAGATAGTCAATTACAGACCCCAACAGACTCTTCAACAGGAACAATCTCAAGTTACAGGATGAAAAGTACATTGCATCCCAAACAGGAACGGACTACCTTAGCAACTCAGCCAATGAGAACCCATCACCACCCTGAACTCTTGCTTTATTCCAATGACGTTTCCTTCAAAACAACCCCTCCCAATTTTCTCCTTTTTCTCTATAAGATAATGTTCCTTTCCCTTGTTTGTTGGATTTGTCTATGGTCTGCCATAGCATGAACATCCTGATTTGCACTTCTTTGGCTATTCCTGAATGAACTCGTTTTTGCTGGTAAAATAATGGGCTGTTTCATTTTTAAGGTTGACACCCTTGATGATATCATACAGTATGGCAGATGCCCAAGGTGCTTTCTCAGTGTTCTCTTCAAAAGAGGTGTTCAACAATACTGGTATCAAAGTAATATAAATTAACAACACTGAGTTATTATCTTTTTTACTTATCAAATTGGCAAAGAATAGGAAATGGCCTTGTCCATGCCTTCACTCTGCAAGTTCATGGCCTGACTGGTCTAACACCCAGGTCCAGCCAGTGCCCCCTTCCTACACACACAGCCTCATGTTTTAATTTACTATTGTTAGTTTGCTATTATTTAGTAAAGTTTGCTGCTTTTTTAATTATAAAAGCAATATGCCCTCAGTATAGAAAATGTATAAAATATCAAAAAAATGCAGCAAGCAAACAGTATTGCCTGTAGTCTCAGCATCCGTGGACAACCACTGTAAAAACGTCGCTGGTGCTCCTGACAGTATTTTTTGTAAGCAGCATCTGTCCCTATTTTTAAACAGAGCTGGGATCACATTCAATATAGTATTCTATAGCTTACTTTTATTTTCACTTATCTTGTAAAGCATAGCCTCCTATTTCTACCTGCACGTTCACTTCATTTAAACACAGCAGTAGTCAGTTCAACAGTTCTTGTCCCAAATGATAGTTTTAATGCCTCGTCAAAAAATGTGGGGTTTCACTTCCAGTTAAAAGCTTTATGGCTAACAAAGCTCACCCTTAAAGGGCCTCTTGGGATCCAATTCTGTGTTTCTTAGAGAGCCTAGGTTGTGTCCATGCAACACCGTGGCATCCTTCCAGCAACTCCCCAACTCGGAGAGGAGATAGGCATCTGGGTCTAGTGTTACCATCCTTATTAGTGTCTAATTTCTTCTCTGGAATAACACCACCTGCCACAGCTTAGTTTCGTTTTCTAAAGCCCTCCTCGATGTCTCTTAGAATACCCAAGAAAAACAAATACTCATTTGCTACAATCTTTCAAATCTGCTTCCTGTGAAATAATGACAACAGAGGATTGCAGGCACCCCACAAAGTTTCAGAAATGACAGAAAACTTTTGAATCTCATCCAGACTTGTGCTCCCGAGTTAAGAAAGAATAAAATTATAGAACTTTACTGCACATCCAAGACAATGCAGAAAAATACGAAGCATCCTGAATTTACAACTAAGGATCTTAAGTGGTCTTCAAGGCCCAACCCAAGCACTCTCTTTCAGGGAATGCTTCCTAGAAGAGGTGATATATGAGCTGAGGCGTAAAGGATGAGTAGGAGTTAACCAGGGTGAGGTGGGGGCAGAAGTGGGAGTATCTTGGCAAAGAGTGTGATATGAGCAAGGGCACAGAAGCAAGAAGTAGGGCAGTGAATCTGTTCAGTGTTCTGCTATTAAAGAATAAAGTATAAGGTGGTGTGGGGGACAGAGCTTGAGTGGCAAGAAATGAGACTGGAAAGCTAGGGAGGAAATAAATCTCTGAGAAAAACCCCAAACCAATTCAGGCTGAATGCAAAATGTTATATTCTGGTGGGCTTTATTGATCTAATGACTGTTTCTGCTTGCCACAATTTTGTACGATATTAAAATTCCTATATATAAACTGAGATATAAACATGGTTTTTAGCAATTTTTACTCCTGAAACTTCTCCTCCCCGGTAAGAACATATCTTCAAATATTTTCTACCTTTTCTTGATACTGAGTTTTATGTAAGTTTAGATCATTTGCAAGTTTCACCCCAACAGTGAGAAATAAGCTTATATTTAAATTATGGTATATGTGTACATATATATACAAGCATCTGTGGGGGGGTGTGTGTATGTTTGTGTATAAGGTGGCACAACAGATATGCTTTATCCATTGAACTTCATTCCCTGATACCTTTTCATATTTCTGTGGCTTGGAGCATGCTGTTTCCCATGCCTGAATGCCTTTCCTCCTGCCTTCCCCACCTGATAAATTCTTGCTTATTCTTCAAATTCATGCCCTCTCCTTGAAGCCATCCACAGTGACCCTGGCAGTATTAAATTGTTCCATCTGTGCTCCAGAGCATTTTCTATCACTTTTGCAGCACTTAAGATAATAGTTCTCAATTGTGGCTATACATTACAATGATTGGGGTTGCTTTGCAAAAATACCCTTGCCTGGGCTTCACCCCTAGAGATTTTGATGTCATTGGTTTGGGGTGGGGCCCAGGAATCGGTATTTTTAAAAAGCTCTCCAGGTGGTTCAAATGTGGATCAAGATTGAGAATCACTACTTATCTGACACTAATTTAGATTTATCTCACAAATTTTGAAATGTTGTAGTTTCATTTTCATTCAGTTCAAAACGTTTTCTAGTTTTTCTTGAGACTTGCTCTTTGATTCATGGATTTTTTAGAAGTGTATTCTTTTTTTTTTTTTTTTTTTAAGATTTTATTTTTTCCTTTTTCTCCCCAAAGCTCCCCCGGTACATAGTTGTGTATTCTTCGTTGTGAGTTCTTCTAGTTGTGGCATGTGGGACGCTGCCTCAGCGTGGTCTGATGAGCAGTGCCATGTCCGCACCCAGGATTCGAACTAACGAAACACTGGGCCGCCTGCAGCGGAGCGCGCGAACTTAACCACTCGGCCACGGGGCCAGCCCCTAGAAGTGTATTCTTTAATTTCCAAGTATTGGAATATTTTCAGTTACTTATATTTATTATTAATCTCTAATTTAATTCCATGATGGTCAGAGAAATTACATGGTATGATTTAAATTCTTTTAAATTTGTTAAGATTTGCATCAGAACCCAGAATATGGTCTGTTTTGGTGAATGTTCATTGTGCACTTAAAAACCATCTGCGTGCTCTTGTGGTTGGGAGGAATGTTGTATAAACGTCAATGGGATGTAGTTGGTGGTTGGTGGTGTTCAGTTCTGTATCCTTATGGATTTTCTGTCTACTTGTTCCATCAGTTACTGAGAAGACTATTAAAGTCTCCAGCTATAATTGTGGGTTTTTCCGTTTCTCCTTTCAGCACTATCAATTTTTGCTTCATGTACAGTCATGCACTGCTTAACGATGAGGATACGTTCTGAGAAACGCATCCTTAGGTGATTTCAGTGTTGTGCAACATCATAGAGTGTGCTTACACAAATCTAGATGGTATGGCCGAGTACACACTGAGGCTACATGGTACTAATCTTATGGGACCACCCTTGTATATGTGGTCCATCATTGACCAAAACCTCATTATGGGGCATGATTGTATTTTGAAAGTGTTGTTAATTGTATGCACATTTGTTATGTCAACTTTATGAATTGACCCTTTTATCATTGTGTAATCTCCATCTTTGTCTCTGGTAACTGTCGTTCCTCTGAAATTTACTCTCTCTGATATTAAAGTAGCCATTCTAGCTCTCTTTGCGTTGGTGTTTCCATGGTATACCTTTCCTATTCTTTTACTTTTAACCTACCTATACAATTATATTGAAAGTAGGTTTCCTGTAGGCAACATATAGTTGAGTCTTTAGTTTATTATGACATTCTCTTTCTTCTCATTGATGTTTTTAGACTGTTTAAGTTTTATGTAATTATTGATATATTTGGATTAGGTCTACCACTGTGCTGTTTTCTATTTGTTCCCTATATTTTTTGTTCCTGATCTCTCCCTTGTCCTGCTGTCTTTTGGATTATTTGAATATTTTTTAGTATTCCATTTTAAATTTATCTATTGAGTTTTTTTACCATATTTTTTGTTCGGTTTTTGTTAGTGGTTGCTCTAGAGATCAGAAAATAATACTTAACATTCACAGTCTACTTGGGATAAATATTTTAGCACTTCAAGTGGAGTTTAGAAAACTTACCATCATATAAGTCTCTTTACTCTCCCCTTTTATCTTATACTTGTCATATGAGCAATATCTATATACATTGAAAACCCCATCAGATAGTATTATTTTTGCTTTCAATTTTATAAGTATGTTAAAACTTCACAGTCTATTCTATTTACCCAGATATTTACCATTTCTGTTATTCCTCATGAAGTTTCAGGTTTCCCTCTGATATCATTTCTTATCTATCTGAAGAACTACCTTTAACATTCCTTTTAGAGCAGGTCTGCTGGCAACAAATTCTCTTAGTTGTCCTTATCCTGAGAATGTCTTTATTTTGCATTCATTCCTGAAGGATATTTTCACTGTATATAGAATTCTAGATTGACTATTCCTTTTTTCAATACTTTAAAAGTGTTGTGTGGCTTCCTTCTGGCCTCTGCGGTTTCTGATGAGAAACCTACAGTCATTCATTCAAATTGCTATTCCTCTATAAGTAAAGTATTATTTTTCTATAGCTTCTTTCAAGATTTTTTTTCTGAATTTTTAGTGTTCTGCAGCTTGGCTATGACATGTGTAAGCATGGATTTCTTTGACTTTACCTTGTTTGGGGCTTCTTCAACCTGTAAGTTTATGTCTTTAATCAAATTTGGGAAATTTTCAGTCATTATTTCTTCAAATATATACATATATGTTCTTTCTCCTTCCGTTCTGGGACTCTGATGATGTAAATGTCAGGACTTTTCATATTGTCCCATAGATCCCTGAGGCTCTGTTCATTTTATTTTCAATCTTTTCTGTCTTGTTCAGTTGGCTAATTTACGAAATATTATCTTTCCAAATAGAAAAAATATGCTAAGGTTAACGCAGTCATTTACGAGCATGTTTTACAATCTGTTGTGGCATCAGTGAAACTAGATTCGTTTCTCATCAGACAGTCCTGCAATGCTGATAGTAGGTGGTAGTTCTTAACATTTATACAATGATACAGTTTACAAAATGTCTACTCACACACTACTGATCCCCATAACCTTCAGTGAAGAATCATATATTATTCTAATTTTTCAGGTAAGAAATTTGAGAAGGAAAATAATAAGTAGCTAACCTATGATAACACAGTTTGTAGAAATTAAAATTGGGACTCAAACCAATTGATTATAGACTATAGATTATGGTTTCTTCCTTTATACCAATGGAATTGCAAGGTAACTTTAAAATTAGGACTCTGTTTTCAAGCAACATCTTAATATAACTCCAATAGATAAATGAATATGAGCAGAGTTGCTCTGGTTAAGGGGTGGGACTGGCCTCTAGGACATGGTGCTCTGAGTTACAGAGTGTGGAAACTACTGCCCTGCATCCCAATGAGGCCTTGAAAGCCTGAGAAAGGACCGCTGACAACATGGTTTCTTCTGGCCAGAAATGAAGCCCATCTGTCAGGTATTCATTATTTCAACAAATGCTGTCACAGTTCAATCACAGTTTCTCCTTCTGCACACTGAAGTTGAACCATTTTTCTTGTTATTTTCACTCTAAAATAGGAAAGGGGGGGCATTCTGCATCTTAGACTACTACCCTCAGTAGTCTTTGTTAATTTGTGAGATTCTCGCCTGGATTTACTAAACAACAGAGACAAGATTAATCTTGGGCAATGTGCATTGTAATCACAAAGTCTCTCTCTTTTTTCAGCCATTCTTTGCATTCCTGAAAAGAGATGCTTAGCAAGGAGGCGAAGTTGAGGAGCAGAAAGGTTATGGGCAGAGGTCCCAAGCCAGTTAGTGATGTGGTGGTCCTATGTCTTGTCCCCAATAACTCATTAACAAGCCAAGTTTCAGTCTTTTAATGTGACCTTAATGGATTTCTGCCATGTTGCCATATAAGTAGCATCTCAACACAATAATGTTACAGATTAAATTTTTTAAAAAATATTTATATTGCTATTATTTTTAAGTTTCAGGTTTGGAATTTAATCTCTATTAATTCCTAGAGAAGAAAGACTAAGTGGCTTCCCCAGACCAAGCTCCTATTGTCACTGTCCCCTACTCTACATGTTGAGGTATAACAAAGTAATTGTGTATAAGACTGAACAGCCTGCATCTTAGGACATACCCCACCGCCAGTCTGTGTTATTTCTGTGACTCTTGGGTGGCAGTCACAGGGGCTAGAAGAGTAGCTACTCCAGCATCAGATGGGAAGACAGTAGTCTTATAGAGTGTTTAACCACCTCCCACAATTGTGCAAGGTCAAATCCTTCACTCTTACATCCTATTTGATTTTTGTCAGAATTTTAAAATTTTGACTTCTATGTTCTTATTTTTCATATTTTCTATCTCTGCTCAGTATTGCATTCTAGGTAATTTGATCATATCAGCCTTCCAATTCTCTAGTTCTTTCTTCAGAGACAACTGTGTCTAGTTTAGTCTAGTATTTTAAAGCATTTACCATTGGGTTCTCCCCCAAACAGTAATGACTAGTTGTTATGTACTCTGACAAAAACAAAGCATAGAGAAGTCTCTACTAAACATTTATTTGTTTTTTCAAAACAGAATAAAGTTGTAGAGTGACAACCTTACTAACGATCAAAGAAAGTATTAAAACAATCATGTAGTAATCTCTTTTCTTTTTTAGGAGACTAGTCAATTCTAGCAAGGATGTATGTGAAATAGATATTTTCATATATTACGGGGGTCAGTATAAATTAGTACAATATTAAGAAGCAATTTAAGAAATATGTATCAGGAACCTCTACCTGGTAGTTTAAGCTCATGAAACTTATGGAACACAGGCAATACTTTGGAAATAACATAAAGTTTGAAAACAAAATATAAATTATATATGCAGAATGAATTATTACTATGGAACATAAACTGAAACAAGATGTGAACAGTATTTGGTTTTGGGTGATGGAACTGTGGGTACTATATTTTCTTTATATACTACATTTTGCTTGTCCTTTCATCCACTGATGGACATTTGGGTTGTTTCCACCTTTTGGCTGTGGTAAATAGCGCTGCTATGAACATTTATGTATAAGTTTTTGCTTGAAAATTATTTTCAGTTCTTTTGGGAATACATCCTGGAGTATTTTTAGAGAACTAGAACTAGTTACTCTGCAAAGGCATATTATTCATTTTTCTCTCTACATTGTGTTCAGCATATTGGATGTGATGGAATACATGAAAGGAGAACCATGTAGTAGGTTTTCCCGTTACCAAAGTCCCAAGTGAAAGTCACGGTAAGTGTGTGAGCTCTGACTGGCTACCACAGTGGTCCTAAGGAGTAGGTGCTCTAGCCCAGTGCTACTCCAAGTGCGGGCTGGGAGCCAGATGCTGGTGTGGAATAACGTAGCACCAATCAGCAGACTGGCATTTTGAGTAGTGCTGCTTAGCAATGGTAATATGCTAAGCACTGTTAAGAATCTGGGGAGGTTTTGTGAAAAAACTAATGGAGGTCCAAGAAACTTTGAGTGAGGGTCAGGGAAAGAGGGTTTCTTTTAGGTCTGTAGGGATTTGATAATAGGCTTCTATTAACCTTGTGTGGCAGCCGTAGGCCACATCTGGAGATGGGGAAGGATGAAAAGAGTTTGCGCTGCCCTCTGTCCCAGCAGATCTTCTCCCCACGCCATTTATGACTCAGAGCCGGCTTAGTGGACTGATGGTTACCCAGGCAACAGATGTTGGATGGCTCTCATCAATAGTTCTGCTCTGTGTGTGACAACTTGGTTAGGCGCGCTGGGCTTTGCAATGTTCTTCTGAAACAGTTGAGCCTCTCATCTGGGATTCGCTTCCAGTTTCATCACAGAAAGCTGATCCCAAAGTTACACATATGGCCTGAATGCACCTCCACTTCTGTTCCCTAATAAAATCATAAAAAAATTAAAAATAGAGGAAACAATTCTGTCAATGAAATGGATAGAAACTCGTTTACATATAAATTTTTGAATGTCATATATTTAAGCCTATAGGAGCCCCTGGAAGGACATTACCAAGATATTACAGCCAGCAAAACAAAAAAGAAAAAAAACCTACCTGAGAAATAGTCGTTCCTCTTGTTAGGATGTGGAGATTAATCCCAATTGGGCATCAGGCATCAGCCAAGTGCTCAAAAACTGTTGAGGCAGGAAACATTGCAGTTTTTTAATCAAAGTTCTGGCTGAGTCAGAGCGATGTTCCAGGTTAGTTCAGCCTAACATAAATGTTTCGATGAAAGCTGGGTAGCCTTTACCATTTCTCCTTAAGTACAGAGTGCTTTAATTAGAGGAAAGCAGAGCAACAGCTGCTGTGAATCTGTTCTGCTGTTGAGTTGTCAATGCAAAGGCTCAATTTCGAGCACTTCTTACTAAGCTTTCAGTACCATTCTGGAGTCTGAATTTACTGGTATCTAATGGTGAGATTTCAACACCAGACAAAGAAAAGCCATGCTGGCCTTGAACTCAAGCCCTGTTCCTTGGGTGAGCATTAGCTTCAGCTTTTTACTGGTAGGGTTTTCAGGTTAATAACATTTTCCCCCCTAAGGCAATTGAGAACTTGAGACAGTTCAAATCATCCTTCCTGAACCTCTGGCTCTGTGAGGTTCTGTTTGAACCCCTGTGGCTCTTCCAGATTGATTCTATACTTCTATGTGGCAAATAGGTTTTGAATCTGATCCACGGGGGTCCTGGAGTGCTCGACTGAGGATTCTAAGACCACTTCAGGGCTCAGCAGCAGACGGTGCCATGTGCCTGCCTCAGAACTGAGAAGCGATTTTTACATCCATGCTTTCTGACTGACTAAGAGTTCACAGAGCTTTCCTACCGCTGAGAAGGCGATTCCATTGGTCTAAGAACCCATCTCTGCACCTCTGCCTGGTTCCTCTGCAGTGGGATGAAGTGGAATGGATTTGGGTTCAAAATGACCTAGATTCAAACCACAGCTCCAATGCTTACTGGATGTGTGACTCTGGTGAGAGAATTTCTGGCTCTCTTAGCTCCCAGGCCTCCCATGTACCCCTCTCCTGTGGTCTTCTCCCATTTTACTGTGACTGCTGTCTTCCTCATCGCTCTCCCCCGCTAGACTGAGCCATTTGTAATGTTTATATTTGTTGTTCAAGAAATGCTGCTTGCTGATTGTTAAGTGCTTCTAAACTACTCATCCTTACCCATCTGCCTTGCAGGTTAAGATAATCCCGCTTGAGCGATGAAAATGATTGGTTCATAATGCTCCCTCAGTAGAGTCAAGGGCAAGGTAAGCCCTAGCAGCATCCGCTCTTCCCAAACAGAAACGAGCCAGCAACACAGAATGTCAAGAGAACCTTAGTAGTTTCCAGACCATCAAACTACAAAAGAGCTCTTCTGAGCTGCCATATGGCCGGCAAAGCCAAACACATCCAGTGATGGGTGTCACAGGGACAGACTGAGCCTGGCTGCTCACTGACTCACGGGGATGACAGGACTTTCAATGCTGTTAGAATTAGAATGCCGAGGGGGGCAGAGGATGATGCTTCCATCCAGTTGCTCTTCAGCAATGTGAATCCTCTGTTAAACGCTTAACCCTCCTAATTAGACCTCAGGGGCTTAAGCTTCGTGTTGGGTGACCTTATAAAGAAAGCCACGGAATGGCCTCTATGCCAGGCTTCAGTGTGGGGACTTGAGTAGGAAATTCTTCCATATATTTTCTGTAGATTCAACCCAGTGTCCACCCCCATTGTCCCTCCCTGTTCTGGCTTCGTGGGGAGAGGGTCTTTTGTATGAAATACAAATTATCCTATGGAAGGTGATTGGTTTTAGCTCAAAAGAGGCTGGCTTATGTGGTGGATGCCCTACCTGAAGAATTTAAAAACAGAGGCAAACAGGACCTCAGTTAAGGAGTTGTGGGGAGCCCTAAGAGATGGCCTTCACTGGCTCTGGTCCAGCAGCAGTGACAGGATGAAGCTGGGGCCCTGGGGGAAATGAAAGCAGAGAAGGTGAGAGGATAGGAGAGCAAGCAGAAGAGGCTTCTGTGTGCCCACACAGTATTGAGCCAGTACTTGTTGAAAAGTGGCTCAAAGGGAAAATAAATAAATATTTACTCCAGCCTTTGGGAGCCACATGTGTTTCTGATAAGCCATGAGTAGGACTGGGTTCTTCTGGCATAAACTAAGAGGATCCATCTTTCTAAATTCAAGGGGTGCAGTAGAAGCATTACATGAGCATATCTAGTTAAAATTTTAAAAAAGCAAAAAGCAAAACTGATATCTTAACTGCCTGAAAAATTCTGCCTCTTTCCCAAGCTGTAACAATAACTTTGCTACGAGCCAGGTGCTGCTCAGTGCTTCACAGGCTTTTAACTCATTTAATTACGTAAGTATTATCATCTTACAGCTGGGGAAACTGAAGCAAGGAGGGATGAAGTGACTTAACCAAGGTCATGTGAGCTCACGGTGGCAGATCTGGGATTGCAAAGGTAGGCCGTCCGAGACTGGGGCCCGTGCCCCTCGCCCCTAGACCACACCGCCTCTCCTCAGCCATCAAGACCGTCTTCCAGATGCCTTGCTTAGTGTTCCGAGGTGGCTCTCCTGTCACTTAGTGTATCTATGACTCATTTCCTGACTAGGCTGTGGGGGTTTAGGAGCAGGAACTTCATCTCATAATTATTTTTGAATTCCTTGTGTCCAGTTTGGTAATAGACACAAAGCTAGTACCGGCAAATGTTTGACAGATGAAATGAATGAGCAAGTGAATAAACTTAGGGCTATGGGAGAAAACTGGGGCCATGTGAGGCACGATCAAACCTAGTAATAATAGTCATTACTATTTATTGACCACTTACTATGTTCTAGGCAGTGTGCTGAGCACTTTCTATGCCTTACCCATTTAATCATTAGCACAACCCTCTGAGGCAGGTTCTGCTGTTATCCCCGTCATATGTTTGAGGAAGTAGGGCTCAGACAGATTGAGTTGCTCAAGTGCACATGACCAGTAATCTGCAGAACCAGGATCCCAGCTCAGACCTGTCTGATGCCAGAGCCATTGATCTTAACCTTCACAATCTTTTGCTGCTGTTCACATCCCTGCCCTGCTGGTTTAACCTTGCGTACTTGTTATGGGAACAGAGCAGAGGCTTTTCCAGCTGCATTTTTTAACTGCTACCCTCTTTGGTGCAGATCTCCTTACAACAATGCTGCTTATGGTTGTCTTGAAAAAGAAAAAATATTTTTCCTATTGGTGTTATATAATCACCACATTGTAACTACTGCTGGCTAATTCGTATTGAGCCCTTGCTGTATATAACTCCAGATACTTTTGGTATTTTAATGCGTTTAATCCTGTCAGCAACTGCTTGAGGAAGGTACTTTTATTAAACTCATTTTACAAATGAGGAAGTTGAGGCCCAGAGAAGCAAATTAAAACCTGCCCGAGGTTCCAGCATTGGCGAGAGTCGGGTTGGTATTTAGTCCCAAGCAATTTGGTTCCAGAGTCTATGTTCTCAGCCACTGTGTTAACCTGACTTACCAGTGGTGCTGAGCGCTCCCTGTCCCTGCCTGTGGCTGCTGACTCTTTCATTAGCCTGGGGTATTCAAAGGCCAAGGCTGTGGGCTAGATTTCTGATAGCAGCAGTCTGCACCTTAATCCTGGCCAGATGTCCTGCAAACATTTCACAGATCTAGGCCCATGGTTACCAAGGAGACCAGGTGGGGATGGATCAGTGCCAATCTACTGGCTCCATGGGGAAAACTGGGCTGCTGATAAAAAGTCAGAACTAGCTTCTCCGTAACATTAAAATACCCATTCAAAACCATGTTAGTCAATGAATCTGGCTTGTTTTCCAAATGCTAAACCTGGTCCCAACTGGCTTTACATGCACAGAATGTTGGCTTTCTCATCCATGATTTGTTGAAAGGGTCAAATTCCACACTGGCCATTTCATCAGAAGGTAAATACTGTGTTTAGATATTTGATGTGCTTAGACTGAGAGCATTTTCCAGTGAAAGCTTCGGAGGTTTGTGGGCAGAGCCTAGAGTCACAGGGACATTAGAGCTGCCAGGGGCTTTAGAGATCAAAGTCCAGCACTGTCATCTTACAGTTAAGGGAAACCAGATTGGCGGCCTGCATCCACGTAGCTAGTGAACGGCAGAACCAGGACCACACTTCTCAACTGCTACTACAGCCAACTGAGACTGTGAAATTCTGTTTGCTCAAAACTCACTGGCAATTTATTTTGGCTTCATTGGCAAAGCTCAGGAATTGAAAATGGCTGTTTCATCATTGGACAGGAAGAAGGATGTTATCAACGCATTAGCATCTCTACAGTCAAGCTGAAGTGTGATTGACTCTGGGCAGTTTGATCAATCAAGGTGGTCAACAGGAAGTTATTTCCTCAAATATCGACGTCCTATGTTTGAATTGACTACTCTATGTAAGTTAATTCTATGTAACTCTATGTAACTATGTATTTCACTGTATTTCTATGGGTAGAGTCATATTGAAGTTGGTCTGTTTGTTTTTCACCCTGGACTATTAGGAAAATTGTCACACTATTTAATAGTTCTCATATACCGTTCCCCTTTCACAAATCTTTGCATGCAAAACAAATCTGTCACTTTAAAAATAAATTTGTAGTATGGGGTTTCCATTTGGGATAATGAAAAAGTTCTAGAACTAGATAATAATAGTGATTGTACAACATTATGAACGTACTTAATGTCACTGAGTTGTACACTTTAAAATGGCTAAAATGGTAAATTATACATTATGTGTATTTTTCCATAATGAAAAATAAATGTATAAAGAAACCTAATTATTGAGAATAAGAAAAAAATTAGTTCAGTTGCAAATAATATATTTTATTGACTTATTCAATAAATATGTATGGAGTACCTGCTATGGATCAGGTGCATGTCTGAAAAATATTTGAAAGCGCTTGCTAACTGTAAGGTGTTGTGAAAATGTAAGACATGTGTTTTTGTGTAACTATGTATGTGTTTGTGGAATGAGTGCTGGATATTGCCCATTCACTTTTCACCCTTCTCCATCTTGCTTTGTGTTTTGGGAGGCCCCCTGAAGGGACTGCAGCAGCAGACTCCCTTACCATTTGGCTTCCTATTAGGTTTGGCCAATGGAAGCTGCCAGGAGAAGAAAGGGAGGGAGGAGTGGGAGGTTGGGATATTTATTCCCTCAACTCTCTTCCTATTAGGTCATTGTAAGTTGGTTGCATCCCTCTACCAAAGGCCAAAGCTCTTATGGTCAACCTTTTCTTGCAGCTACCCTCTCAGAGTTTCAGGACATGTCCCCCCGCCACTTTCCGCTTCTGGCATATGGTGGTAACAGCTCCCAGTTATTGCTAGACCCTGAGTGCTGCCACATCCTTGGAGGATAGCCCTACCTGCACAGCTGTACATGATCCTTTTATTAAACAATAAATGATCTCAATTACCCTGACTGAGTATGCCAATAGGATGCCTGTGGGAGCCCCAACTCATGTTATCTAAGGCAATTGTAAGTGCATACTTTAAACTTTGCCTTGTCTGAGAAATCCGGAAGTATTCAGAATTAAGAGAACTGAGTTTTAAAGACTCTTTCCACTTAGGGTTGCTTCTAGGTTTCTAGCTTTAAAAAAAATCTTTTCTAACATTGTGTTGTATTATATAAAAGGGGACCATTCTCCAAATGGGTTAACATTTTCTAAAAACCCTCTTGGGGCGAGCCCCATGGTGTAGTGGTTAAGTTTGGTGTGCTCTGCTTCAGTGGCCCAGTTTCACAGGTTCAGATCCCGGGTGAGGACCTACACCACTTGTCAGTCATGCTGTGGTGCTGTGGCAGTGACCCACATACAAAATAGAAGAAGACTGGCACAAATGTTAGCTCAGGGCTAATCTTCCTCAAGCAAAAAAAGAGGAAGATTGGCAGCAGATGTTAACTCAGGGCAAATCTTCCTCAGCAAATAAATAAATAAATAAATAAAAATAAAAACTCTCATTATTTTAGAAAAAAATGGACTTCTAATTAACAGAGTTTTGAAATATCCAGTATCTTTTATTATAAAACAAGGAGGCACCATCTCAACTAGGGAATACTAATGCCTTAAAACTATACTCTTTTGAATAAACCTATATTAGTATAATGAAGTTTTCCTGTGATTAGTATAATTTACTGCAATTGTATTCAACCCCCAAATTATGGGTATTATACACATGAAATACAGCACTGGTTTAAGGCAATTAGTTTAATCACTTTCCTGATGTGAAATGAAACAGGGACACTAGAGAGCAGGGCTGCCCATTAGTACATGAAGTGCAGAGGCCAGCCCTCCTTATCAGTCCTGGCAGTACAGATCCTTACTCTGTCACGACTTCTGCTGCCCTTTCCTCCTACAGCACATGACATTTTACAAAGAAGCAGCCCTTAGAGTGGTGCCTCACTGCTGTTAATCAATATCCCCAAGCTGTGTAGTTTAGGCCCTCCTCATCTCTCACCTGGACGATTGCCACCATGCTTCCTCCTGTGCTAATGCACGGTATTCATTGCACAAGGGTGCCTGGGCTGAAGCAGGGCTTAAATCCAGCCTGCACTCTGCTCAGCAAGCCTGTTTATGTTCCTTCTATGAAGAAGAGGTAGATTTTTCTAATTTTCTCCACAGTGGCAACGGCAGCCCTGTTGCTAGTGTCTACTGACTGGTCTCTTTTCCTCTGGTCTTGCCCTCCTGTTCTTCATCCTCCCACTAGAATAGACTTCTAAACGCAGGTCTGAAAACACTGATGAAAGAAATTGAAGAAGACACAAATAAATGGAAAGATATTCTGTGTTCATGGATTGGAGGAATTAATATTGTTAAGTCCATACTACCCAAAGCCATCTGTTGATTCAACACAATCACTATAAAAATTCTAGAGGCATTTTTCACAAAAATAGAAAAAATAATCCTAAAATGTATAGGGAATCACAAAAGACCCCTAAAAGCCAAAGCAATTTTGAGAAAGAAAAACAAAGCTAGAAGCATCACACTTCCTGATTTTAAACTATATTCAAACCTATAGAAATCAAAACTATACTACTGGCATATGTCTATAGACATATAGACCAAAGGAACGGAATAGAAAACCCAGAAATAAACCCTTGTGTGTATGGTCAAATTATCTTCAACAAGCATGCCAAGAGCATACATGAGGAAAGGACAATTTCTTCAATAAATGGTCCTGGGTAAACTGGATATCTATGTGCAGAAAAATGAAATTGGATCGTTGTCTCACTCCATATGCGAAAGTCAACTCAAATGGATTAAAGACTTCAATGTAAGACCTGAAACTTTAAAACTCCTAGAAGAAAACAGAGAAAAAGCTTTTTGACATTGGTCTGGGCAATGATTTTTGGATATGATCCCAGACCCCAGAATCATAGGGAACAAAAGGAAAAACAGACAAATGAGATTGCATCAAACTAAAATGCTCTGCATAGCAAAGGAAATAATCAACAGAGTGAAGAGACAACCTATGGAATATGAGAAAATATTTGCAAACCATACATCTGGTAAAAGGTTAATATCCAAAATATATAAGGAACTCAAGCAACTCAATAGCAAGAAAACAACCCAATTAAAAAGTGGGCAAAGGATCTGACTATTTCTCAAAAGAAGACATACAGATGGCCAACAGATATATGAAAAGATGCTCAACATCACTAGTCATCAAGGAAATGCAAATCCAAACCACAATGAGATATCACCTGTCACCGGTTAGAATGACTACTATCACAAGACAAAAGATAAGTGTTGGCAAAGACGTGGAGAAAAGGGAATACTTGTACACTGTTGGTGGGAATGTAAATTAGTACAGCCATTATGAAAAAATATATGGAGGTTCCTCAAAAAATTAAAAATAGAATTACCATATGATCCAGCCTGTCCACTTCTGGGTATTTATCCAAAGGAAATGAAATCAATATCTCAAAGAGTTATCTACACTCCCACGTCCATTGCAACATCATTCACAATAGCCACGGCATGGGAACAACCCAAGTGTCCTTGATGGATGAATGGATTTAAAAAATGTGAGACACACACACACACACACACACACACGCCTGGAATATTATTCAGCAGCCTTTAAAAAGAAGGAAATCCTGTCATCTGCAACAAACATGCATGAGGACATTATGCTAACTGAAGTAAGACAGGCATAAAAAGACAATTCTATCTTTACTCATAGAGGTAGAGAGTAGAATGGTGGTTGCTGGGAGTTGGTGGCAACAGGGAGATATTGAACAGAGAGAATAAAGAAAAACATGTGAGTTTGACCACGCTGCTTCTGCTTAAGTTGTTCAATGGCTGCCCACTCTAGAGAGCAGTGTATCTCAAACTTCCACGTGCACATGAATCACCCGGGTTGAGGGGAAGAGTGGGAGTGGCTCTTGTTAAACGCAGATTCTAATACACTGGGTCCAGGGTGGAGCCTGAGACTCTGCATTTCTAACCAGCTCCCAGATGAGGCCAGTGCTTCTGATAGATCATTTTGAGTAGCAGGGTTCTAGAGTAGTGTTGTCCAATAGAACTTTCTATGATGTTGGAAAATTTCTCTATCTGGACTCTCCAATATGGTAGCCACTAGCCTCATGTGCCTACTGAGACTGGCAAATGAAATGTGGCTATTGAAATATGACTCATGTGATCGAGGAACTTAACTTTAAATTTTATTTCATTTTCGTTCATTTAAATTTAAATAGCCGCAGGTCGCTAGTGGTACTGTATCAGATAGCACAGCTGTAGAGGATAACATTCATGCTTCTCACTCTGATGTATGGAGCCCTCCGGTAGTCTGTCTCTTGCCTACCTCTTGCCCCTCATTTCCTGCCCTTCCTTGTCCCATATTTTATGTACAACATCAGTAAACTTCCATAATTTTCCAAAAAGACCTGGTGGTTTCCATGCCCCCACCTTGCACTTGCGGTTCCCTTTGCTTGGAATGCCCTTCTTCATGTGCGAGTCACCTCTTCTTTCCTGGTTCAGTCCCAGCACCTCCTCCTCTGTGAATCCTTCCCTGACCTCGTCCTGCTAAGAGCATTTGCCATCTACAGGTACTGAGGGCCCTTTGCATACTTTCTTCCATTCGATCTGCCCATTAAATCTGGCATAAGGAAATGGAAGCTTGAAGTGGCTTACCCAGAGTCACAGAGCTAGAAAGCAAAAAGTCATAAATTCAAACCCAGGTCTGCCTGATTCTAAAGCCCATTCTTTTCCCACCACACTGTGGTGCCTTCTGTTGGCACCGTGCTGAGACATGCATGGCACTAATCGCTCGATGGTGAAATTATTTGTCTACAGTCTCTCTTCTCTACAGGATTGTAAGCTCTTAGAGATCACAGACAAGGTATTATTAATTTCTGTATCCCTGGGGCCTGGCACATCATGAGTGTGTGATAACTGTTGAATCAGTGTGCATGCTGCAGCTCTCCAGCTCCTTTGTGAAATCCCTGAGTGCAGCAACTGTGTTTTATTTCACTGATGTGTGTGGTGCTCAATAGGCTTCTAATAAAAGTGAATAAATAAATGAAGAACTCAATGAGTATTTTGACTCTGGGCAACATTGGCAAGGATTTTATTAGAATCCAAGGATAAGGATTCTTGCTAAGCAGCTTTTGGACTTCAAAAGAAAACAATCATTTTCATTCTCTTCATAATTTACAAAATGCTATTTTTCTGCACTGTGTCACTTTCTATCTCTTGAGTTACTTTGGATCTAAATTTTACATTTGAATTCAGTTAACTCACTTTAACAGATATTTAACAAATTTATCACAAACAAAGCTCTGTGTTAGGCTCTACAGGATATAGGAGAATATGAATGGAATCAGACATGTTCCTTACCCTCAAGACTGATGCAGGAGAGAGATGGGAACCCCAATAATGCCAAGGAGAGAACAAGGAGAGAGAGTAGAGGAGTGTAAGAAGGGCTGAGTATGGAAGAAAACTGGAATGATGAAGTTTTGATGTGTGCCTCCCTTCAACTCTGCCTGATTAGGATGGCCAGTGTTCTCCTGAATTGGTCCTGTAAGGAACATTTTATGGAGAATGTGAGAGAGTGGGAATTTGTATATGCTGCCAGCAGGACACAGGAGTATAAATTGGCATGACCTTTGTAAGGGGAATTTGGAATCCTGTTCAAATTTTTTAAAAACATGTGTGCCCTTTGTTCCGACAATTCTGCTTGTAGGAATTTACCCTAAGATAATCACCATGGCTATGTACTGAGTTTTAGCAGCAAAGACTTCATTGGAACATTGTTTATAATGATTAAAAAATGCAAAAAGACAAATTTCTAACCCATGGGGAATTAACTTACTCCAAATCCATATGATTTAGTCATTAAGTACTGTTTAGTCATTAAAAGTGAGGGGCCGACCCAGTGGTGTAGCCATTAAGTGCGCACGTTCTGCTTTGGGCGGCCCGGGGTTCGCCAGTTCGGATCCCAGGTGCGGACATGGCACTGCTTGCCAAGCCATGCTTTGGTAGACGTCCCAGGTATAAAGTAGAGGAAGATGGGCACGGATGTAGGCTCAGGGCCAGTCTTCCTCAAAAAAAAATAAGTGGTATTAGATTATATGTATTGATATGGAACAACATCATTATATATCTTTAAGTGAGAAAAGCTAGTTACAACCTAGAATATGCCATGTGCTTTCCTAATTTGGGGTGAGGGGAAAGCTTGAGGGTGCTTATATATTCATAGATGAAAGAAAGACCTTAAGGGAAGACCTGGAGAGTCTCTTAATATGCTCTCTGGGTGATGGGATTAGATTGTGTCTTTATACTTTTCATCTGTACGTGCCACTTTTTATGACAGAAAAATACATTTTGAAAAAAATGAAGGCACCAATCAGTTCAGCGATGCCTTTTTAGTCTGATCTCTAATTACAAAATACCTTCTTGAAGATCCAGGATACCTCACAGGAAATCCATAGGTGGCCAACTGCTTAGAAATGTCTCCAGCTTGGGGAAGTCACGCTCTTTCCCCTCATCATTCAGTGTCCTCATTCCTCGATTTCCAATATCCGTTATTCTCCTGTCTCTGCTTTTAAACTCAGTCTAGACTGGAGCCATGTCACCTTTGTCCAGCCTTCACTTGATCAATGTTCCCCAGAAGTGGGCCATGGGTAGCAGAAGTAAGCTGGTGGCTCAGGCACATTTCTCACTGCCTGCTTTCCTTCTTTTTGCTGTGCATTTGACACGTAACTTGTAACCCTTGCTGTCGCTCTGTTCTCTTGCCCTTTGCTTTGTGGTGCTGGTATTGTTCTGCTGCTGCTGTCTCTTCCCGGGCTTCACGGGTGCTGAGGAGCAGCAGTCTTATGCTGGGCCTGGTGAACCGTCCCACTCACCAGGAGTCTGTGAGTCACAAAGGAAAAGCGAAGAAGTAATGAGAGCCTATTCTGGTTTCTAGACATTATTTGGTCTGTAAAACAAACATGTAAAAAGAGGGAAACAGGCTAAAGAGGAGCCATTTGTTCCAACAAGCACAAGATAGGTTTTAGAAGCCTTACATTGGCTCCTTCAAGGAAAATTCATGTTATCATCATGAAGAGTTCTTCAGCTTTGTGTAAGGTAGGAGAGAAGTTTTGAAGAACAAAATTAGGAAGTGATTTGGACCAATTTTTTTCTGCATAAGGAGTGTAGCTTAAGCCACCTGCATGCATTTTCACAGTACTTTACAACAGATCCTGCTCCCTTGTGTCACTCTGCACTGCAGATTGTGTGACATGGGGATTCAGGAGGTAGCCAAATGTCATGAGTGTGAGGAGAGAGCTGCATATGTAGGAAGTACCCACAAGGGCATGGGAGTGGGACCAGGCCCTGGGAGGTCGCATCCATGAACCAATGGCAGTAAAACAGCAACTAATCAGCAGGTTAGTGGAGGAGGCAAATGCTGAGGACAAGGACATGGGCACCTGCTTGGAGGGACCACCCCTACCAGTGTGGCAGATGACCGGAGGCCACACCTCCTTCCGTGAGTGTGTGCTGCTTGGTCATTGCTTATCCAAAAGGTATTGACTTTCTGTCTCTCCAGTCCCATCTCCCTCCGCATCCCTATTGGGTTCTACATTCCAGCCAGGCCCTCAAATACTGTAATCCCGGCTGCCTCAGAGCCTTTGCATATGCTATTCACACTGCCAGGAATGTTCCTTCCTCTTTGCCTAGGTAACACCTGCTCACTGTCAGGTCTCAGGGTCTCTCTCTCTCTTTCTCCAGCTGCATATCGATATCTAGCTTTGTATTTAGATTGAGATGTAGATCCAGACACACACACATACACACCATTTACTGTGTCCCAAGCACAGGCCTAAGAGCTTAAAATGGTCACTTCCTCAGGAAAGCCTTCCCTGATCACTCACTCGGACAAGGTCAAATTCCCTGTTATCAGCCCCATCGCACTGTGTATTTCTCCACAGTATGCTCATCACAGGGTAATTAGAAATGCAAGCCTCACAAAGGTAGGGATCCACTGTTGTGTCCCCAGCATCCAGAACAGAGCTGGGCACATAGTATGTGTTTAATAATATTTATTTGCGTGTGTTTTTTTTTTAATTCACATCTGTCTTCCAAGCTAGAAGGAAAGTTCCAGAAGCATAGCATTGTGTTTCTTGTTCATTTTTTCCCAGCACTTAGCACAGTGCCTGGCATATAGGATGCATTCAACAAATACTCACTGAGTAAATTAGTGAGCTCTATGCAAGTGCCAACACAGGCACCACAATAGTGAATAAGAGCCAGTCCCTGGCTTCATGTGCTTTTCAGTTTAGTGGGGAGACAGACGAGCAGACTGAAAAGTGCTGTGAAGAGCATGAGCAGGGTGCTAAGTAAAGTGTGGCCCAGCAGGAGCATATTACCCAGTCTTGGGGCGGGGAGGGGAGAAGTAGGTGGGGATTGCGGTGGGGTCAGAGAAAGCTTTCTAGGGGAGGTGGCATCTAAGTAGAAAAACAGGTGGCAGTTAGGCAGGTGATGCAGGAAGGAATAAGGGCATAGTCATTCCTGCCAAAGGGAGCAGAGCCAAGACCTGAAAGGAAGTTGGGGACAGAGAAGCAGAGACCCAAGGGAACAGAGACACACTAGCTCGAGGGGCAGGCCACTAAGCTCAGTGTAGAGGCAGTGAGGTTTACCCTTGCCTAAATTTACTTCTTTTGAGGGGTAGATATTGCCTAATGCTTGCCAAAAAGCTCATTGCACAGAATAGATATCATCTATGAAATTGATTACCAAAAGAAAGCCTGGTTGGAAGGGTTCAGTTTGTAAGCAGGTGTAAGCCTGTGTTTTCTGACTTCAGAAAGGCCCCCTGAAATGTGTCAGGATCCTTGTTTATGTGGAGCCCAGCCTCAGTTGATGGAACTTCTAATTAGATTGGGGAGGATTCTGCTGCAGGGCCTGTGTGGCTGGTACACACTCTCGGTAAGCTGGGCCTGCTGGTTAATGACTAGCAGAAAAGAGCATGTTTTTATAACAGGATCAGCCCTCATGGACTTTCTCCTCCTAAAAGCTCGCTCTGCTCTTGAAACGCCCTGGTCACATGCCCCCACAGATGACCAGAGAGGAGATGCTCTTTATTTTCTCTCGCCTTCCTCACGCCCTAAGCCTCTCGATGGCTGTGCCATGCAGAAGGTATTTGCTTTGTGCCTCCTGCTATTTGAGGGAAACACACAGCTTTTGCGTTCTCGTGGGCCTAGAAGTGGCTTAATTGTGCTCTGAGAGGTACAGAGAAAAGTGAAAGACATAGTCCTTGGCATCAAAGGGCTTAAATTTAGCTGAGGCTATAAAATGTATGTACCTGAAGAAATTGGAGTATAGTATTAATTACGATTCTTTTAATGACGGGCAAAAGAAACCAGCTCCTCCTTCTTAAGAAAAAGGGGGAAATTATGGGTGGAGACAAGGAAATCACACAACACTAAAGAAGAATTTGACACCCAGGCTGTAGTGTGTACAAAATCCAGGGCAGCTTCGGGTTCTGAGTAGCAGGAACGTGGACCTTCTCTGGGGAGATCTGTCGTACAGGGGTTTGTACCAGGGGCGAGTGGTAAGGGAGATAGCTTCCCCCATCTGCATCAGAGAAAACTTGGAAAATATAAAGAAGAAAATGAAAACCATCCCATTTTGCATCTCCCAGAGACAAACACTGTTAGGCTTCCAATGTGTATTCTTCCAGTCATATTCGATGGGCGTGTGGGCGAGTGTGTGTATTCCTCACAAAGCTGAGATCCTACACTTTATACTGTTTTGTGTCTTCCTCTTTTCATTTAACATTGTACTGTCAATATTAAATTGTCATTGAAAGTTTTTTGAAAATGTGACTTTTAGTGGCTGAATAATTGTATCACGTGGCTGCCTTTAATTTATTTACCAGTCCCCTATTGTTGGACATCTAAGTCATTTCCAATCTTTCATTGCTATAAACTACGCTGTAATAAACATCACAGTACATTGAATCATTGTCTGAATTATGATTAGGAAAAAAGCCATGACCAAGCATTTCAGAAAGCATCCTCACACACGATTCTAAATGCTGGCGGAGCCGGAAAGCTTCTGTGCAGCCCGAGCGCTGTTCCATCCATGCTGCCATTCTAGAGGGGGAGTCGCTCTCTTTCACTCTGTGATCACGACACCATTTTGTAAATCACTGACTGCCTGTTATTGTTCTAAATTGAACAACAGTCACAGTCACGGGAAAGAAAGAGTGACCTCAAAGTCTAATCAATATCACGCCAATTATTTATTCTTGGTCCCCAGAGATGACTGTATGTTGTGGAGGTTAGGGAGAGTCGATTGATTGCCTTCTGATTTTAGTAGACTTTGCCATGGGTCAGAGAGGAAGGAGGCAGATATATGGCTGGAAGGGAGATAAAATTTAGGAGACCATCAGGGACCGAAGAAGCATCTAGTTTTTAATTTTATTTTTAACAGACACTTACCATGTGTCAAGCACTGTTCTAAGAATTTTACAAATATTCAGTCTCTTAATCCTCCTGCCAATTCTCTGAAGCAGGTATTACTGTGACCTGCATTTTGTGGGTGAGGAGACTAAGCCGAAGTCACGGCAAGCGTGGAGCTGGGATTTGAACCCAGATGGCCTGCCTCTCAACAGCTACACTTTACTTCCATGAATATATCGAAGCTTATATTTGAAATTAGGATGTTTGGAAAATGCCCAAACATTATCATCAAGAAGCATCAAGCCAGTATGCATTTTTTCCTTTACTAGATTTTAGCATTTCTAATCCTATGTAATCCAAGTATCAGCCACCTGGGTGTCCTCAGGTCTTCCAGCTTTTACTTTAATATTGTAAAAACTGGCTCAAACTCCAATGGTAAACATCACGGTTGCTTCGACCCGCTTTCTCCATGTGTAGAAGCCATTGATTTGAGTGGGATTGACCTGCCCCCAACCTCAGAGGTGAGCCCTGTTGCTGTCAGCATAAACTCATTTCTTTGTCTCAGCCATATTTTCAGAGGTGAGGAGTAACCAAGCTGTAAGGCCGTCAGCACTTTGTACTCCCATGGCCACAGGGATTGGGTCAATCTTGCAAAATACAAGATTTTATGTAGTAGCTGGGGAAGAAAAGAGCTCTTTTTGCATATCACTTAGCTTTCTCCTGCCTGTCTTGGATCTATAAAGGTACCTTGTCCCTTTTTCTTTGACTTACCTTCCCAAAGAACCAATAACACAACAGAGTATGTGGCAGATGTTTATTGGAACTTAAGGATAATGGAGGTGGTTACAGACCACACAGAACAACAGACAACTTAAGATGTTAGCCTGTTCTTCACTCTCTGCGCTACCCCTCCAATCTGGCTGTCTTCTCCCCTCAGGTGCCAGCTTCCACCATCATTTCAACACCTCTTCCTCTGGTCCAGCTTCCTTGCATCTTCTCCCCATCTTCCTGGATCCCTCACCCTCTCTCTCTGTGTCTGCTCAGAAAAACTAAAACATCCTTATTTCCTTTGCAGACTAGTTTTGACTTCCTTTGCCCTGTTCTCTTCTTCATATCAAGGCCTACATTTATTCCTTCAACCCCCTAACGATGACACAAGATATTTTCTAAACAAAACCTTCTTTGCCCCATAAGAGAAATTCTAATGTACCTTCCACCTTTTAGAGTTTTTTCTTTATGTTACTCTATTAAAGAAGAGATGATCTGCCTATCACTCAAATAGACTTCTACCCTGACCTCTCATTCCATATCCTGTCAGCCATTACATCCTATTGGCTCTGCGGCAGAGAAAGCTCTCAAAGTGAGCCCCTCCTCTCCTACATCACTCACCCTGCTCTGTAGCACCAGTTCAGTCTGTCACTGTCTCTGCCCTGGTCCTGGGTTTCCAAATATCATTCCACAGACTGATGAAGTTTGCATCAATCTACAGGGAAAAATAAAATTAAGAACAATGCAGTGAGTTTCTTCATAAGTCTAAATTTACTTAAAATAAAGAATTCAGAACTGGATACCTGCATGTTATAAAATGAAGTTGGACCCTTGCCCTAACACCATATACCCAAACTAATTCAAAATGGTTCAAGGACCTAAATGTAAGAAATAGAACTATAAAACTCTTGGAATAAAACATAGGGAAAATTTGCATGACATTAGATTTTGCAATGATTTCTTGGATGTGACACCAAAAGCACAGGCAACACAGGAAAAACTTAGATAAAAATTGAACTTCATCAAAATTAAAAACTTTTGTGGATCAAAGGACATTATCAACAGAGTGAAAGGCAACCCATGGAATGGAAGAAAATATTTGCAAATTGTCTGTCTGATAAGAGACTGATATCCAGAATATACAAAGAAGTCTTGCAACTCAACAAGAACAAAACAAATAGTTTTAAAAAATGAGCAAAAGACTTGAACAGACATTTCTGCAAAAAAGATATACACAAATGGCCAATAAACACATAAAAAGATGCTCAACATCACTAATCATTAAAGAAATGCAAAGTAAAAACACAATGAGATACAATCTCATACTTGTTCAGATAGCAATTATAAGAAAACAAAAACAAAACAGAAAATAACAAGTATTGGTGAGGATATGGAAACCTTGTGCACTGCTGGTAGGAATGTAAAATGGTGCCGCTGCTGTGGAAAACAGTACAGTGGTTCCTCAGAAAATTAAACAGAATTATCATATGATCAAGCAACTCCACTTCTGGGTAAATAGCTGAAAGAACTGAAATCAGGGGCTCAAACTAATATTTGCACACCCATGTTCTTAGCAGCATTATTCATAATAACCAAAAAGTAAAAATAAACAAAGTGTCCACTGACAGATGAATGGACAAACAAAATATGGAATATCCATACAATGGAATACTATTCAGCTCTGAAAAGGAAAGAAATTCTGACACATGCTACAACATGGATGAACCTTGAAGACATTATGCTAAGTGAAATAAGCCAGTAACAAAAGGACAAATATTACATGATTCTATTTGTATTAGGTACTTAGAATAGTCAAACTTATAGAGACAGAAAAAAAAAACCGAAAAAACTTACGGAGACGGAAAGTAGAATGGTGGCTGCCAGGAGCTGGAGAAATGGTGGAATGAGGAGTTAGTGCTTAATAGGTACAGATTTTCAGTTGGGGAAGACGAAAAAGCTTTGGAGATGGATGGTGGCGATGGTTGCAGAACAATGTGACTATACTTAATGCCACAGAACTGTAAACTTAAAAATGGTTAAAACTGGGGGCCAGCTCAGTGGCATAGTGGTTAAGTTCATGCACTCTGCTTCAGTGGGCTGGGGTTTGCTGGTTCGGATCCTGGGTGCAGACCTACATGCTGTTCATCAAGTCATGTTGTGGCAGGTGTCCCACATACAAGACAGAGGAAGAGTGGCACAAATGTTAGTTCAGGGCCAGTCTTCCTCACGAAAAAAATAAAAATTTTAAAAAAAGGTTACACTTGTAAATTTTATGTATGTACATTTTACCACAATTTAAAAAAAGCTGTAAAAGGAAAAAAAGCTCACTTCTAACCTGAGATTGTCCTTCATACTTTTTTGGTATGAAAATGCGTTTCATTAAAAATAAAATCTCAAATAATCTTTTTTCCCTTTATTCTTATTTGGCAAAACAAAAAGTTGACAAATTAATAATAATAGTTGGTATTATTATTATTATTACTGGCCTGTGAAATCCTAGAAGTTCAGGAAGTACTATTCTACGCTACCTGCTGACTTGCCTTCTTGTCCCCCCTACACCACTCCAGAGTGGTAGTTCTAAGATTGCATCATGTTACTCCCTGTTCAAATCCTTCAGAAACTCTTCTCCCTCACACTGGTGGTGTCTGGGGTGGGTTGCATATTTTCAAGGGTGACAAGATGATCCAAGGCATGCAAAAACAAATACTAAAAGTATTATTTCTATTTAATTTTCATTCCATTATTTGTAAGTATCGATTAAGTATCTTCTCTGTGCCAGGGGCCATGTAGGTGCTGGGAATAAGGAGGGAATAAAAGAATAAATCCCTGCCCTCAGGAAGCTTGTCCACTAAGGTACAATTTATAATCCACCTGGCATGCTGGCACAGTGTATCAATTATGGGTAAATAAATATACTTATGTTAGGAGTGTTTGCTCAAAAAAGATTTTATTGAATAGGAGTGCACAATCACAATGTTGGGGACCCCTGCCTTACAGGTTAAAATCCAAATGCCTCACATGGGACACGTGTTCCTCATCATTTCTCAGCACTCTCTACCTCACCACTCATGGTCTAACTTTTCCAAACTGCTGTCCATTTCCCTAACAGGCCCTCTGACCCAGGGATCTGTGCCTTTGCACATGCACTCCTCCTGCCTGAAGTGCCCTCGGGCATCTGGCAAACCTCATTCTCTTCCTTCAAGAGTCATTTCCATTGTGAACCATTCCCTGGTCCCCAAATACAGATTTAGGCACTTTGCTTCCATTATAGGGACTGGAGTTTCCAAATGTCATGCCACAGACTCTGTGGACCCCAATATTGTATTATTTTGGCAGGTATTATGGGTCAGATACTCAGAATTCCCTTTCCCCCTTGTCTGCCTGTGCAGTAAAGGCTGGAAAGTTAATATACTCATCTCCCCAGACTCCCTCACAGCTAGATATAATCCTATGGCACAGTCTATCCAGTAAAATGTGAGTGAGGATCCCTGAGGAAGCCTTCCCTCCCTAAATAAAAAGAGAAAGTCTCATAGAAGAAGGCTTTTGGCCTGTCCTCTTCTTTCTGCCTGGAATGGGGATTCCACGTCTGGAGCTGCAGCAGATGCTTTACAACAATGAGGATGGAAGCCACCTGCTAGCAAGGGCAGGACGGAAATATAGAAGGACTCGGCTCTTCAATGGCATTGTTGCACTAAGTTCTGAACAGCCCGTTGCAGAAAAGTAAACCCTCATCTGCTAAGCCACAAGGTTTTTGGAACTTGAGGTCAAGAACAAATCCTAGGTGATAGATTTATATTTATTCCTATGAATAAGACTAATGTACAATTTATTGACCACCTGTACTAGTTATCTAGTGCTGCATAACAAAGTACCCCCAAAATTAATGGCTTAAAACAACAAATGTTTAATATCTCGCACATTTTCAGAGGATCAGGAAACCAGGAGTGGCTTGGCTGGTTGGTTCTGGCTCAGGGACTCTCCTGAGATTGTAGTCAAGAAGTTGGCTATGGCTACAGTCACCTGAAGGCTGCAGAATCCGTTTCCAAGCTCTCTCACATGCTATTGGCAGGAGGCTTCAGTTCTTTACCACGTGGACGTGTCCATGGCACTTGGCTTTCGCAGAGCTGGTGATTTGAGAGAGAGAGAGAGACAGTGCCTGTGTATGTGTGTGTGCATGAGAGAGAGAACACAATGCCATATTGCTTTTTTATGACCTATCATCAAGTCACACACTGTCACTTCTGTCTTATTCTATTTATTAGAAACAAGTTACTAAATCCAGCCCACCCTCAACGGGAGATCATACAAGGCTGTGAAGACCAGGAAGCAGGGATCATCGGGGGCATCTTGGAGACTGGCTACCACATATCTAGTACATGCCAGTGCCATGTCAGGCACATTACACTTGCCTATTTCTCACAGCATTGGTGCCAAATAGGTTTTATTAGTACTAATTTAGAAATTTTTTAAAAACCTGATGTGGCAGCCATGAAAATGCTCTAAAATCTCCTTCAAGAGAATCTTCTGTAGGGGTATAGTTGGCTGACAGCCTAGCTGCTGCTTGTCTCGAAGCAGCCCCACATTTGAACTCAAGCATTGCTTTCCCTGGGCTGCTCCCTGTCAATGAGTGAGTACAGCAAGGGTACCAGGAGTGGCCCATTCCTGCAGGATTCAGGATTCATCCAAGGGGCAATGTTCCTTCAGGGATTCCCCATTGACCTGGCTGCAATTTTCTCAAAACTGTGCTGTGGTCTGAGGGTCTTCTTACCTGAAACTCCTTCCTTCTTGCTCTCCTTTCACAGGTATCAGACCTGCCTTGCCATCTAAAGCCTGTCCCTGCCTACTTCTTCTCCTTCTCCTTTATCAGGCACGTCCTCCCATAAACCTCTTGCACAGTTAATCCCAGGTGGCATCTGCTTCTCAGAAGACTTGAACTAAAACATCAGAATAGTTGAATAATTTGCCTGAGTGAATTAACGGCATGTCTTTTTGACTCCAAAGACCAAAACCCAAGTTCTTTCCAACACACATGCTATAATTTTATACTGAGTTAAATGTGCTTCCTCCAAGATCCTCCCCTCCCCAAAAAAGGTATGTCCACATCCTAACTCTTGGAACCTGTGAATGTGACATTATTTGGAAAACGGGTCTTTGTAGAAGTAACTATCTTGAGATGAGGTCATACTAGATTACGTGAGTGGGCCCTAAATCCAATGACAAATGTCCTTATAGGCAGAGGAGAAGAAGACGTAGACACAGGGAGAAGGTCATGTGAAGACAGAGGCAGAGACTGATTGCAGCAGCCACCACCCGAGGAATACCTGGAGCCATCATAAGCTGAAAGAGGCAAGAAAAATATTCCCCTAGAATCTTCAGAGAGAGTGAGGCCCTGCTCACACCTTGATTTCAGCCTTCCAGCCTCCAGAACCGTGAAAAAATAAATTTCTGTTATTTAAGGCAAGCAGTTTGCGGTAATTTGTTGCAGCAGCCACAGGAAATGAATTCAATTTTTAAATCCTCTATCTTAGTACTAGTACAGAGTGTGGCACATATTATATGTTTTAAAAGAGTGAATTAGTTAATAGATTAATAGAAGGAGAGGATGAAACAAACTTTTGCTTCCCAAGTGACTTGGATCGAGCATTATAAAACTGTATTTGATGACAGATTTCCAGTTTGAGGGTTATCTAGGAGGAGAGCTAATATTTGTTGGGTGCCTGCTGTGTACTAGACACCAAGTTAAGTTTCATTCATAAATTTTATCACAGCGGGAGTAAGTATTATAAATTATAGTGGCAAAAGCAAGGTCTTTGCAGTCAAATTTGAGCTCTGATTCTTATTAGCTGTATGACCTTCAGCGAATTATTTAAACTCTCCTAGCCAAAATTTACTTTTCCGAAAGTGGATAAGTGATTCCTATCTTCTGCCCTGTTTTGAGGATTAAAGGAAATAATGTATGAAATAGCTGAGCACAGTGCCTGACATGTAGAAAATCTCCACAAACATTAGTTATGAGTGTAGCTTGGTGGTGGGTGCAGACGGGGTGCTGGCATTGGGAACTAGGGCCGTCACCTGAGAACAACAGGCGCTAAGTACCCCACTTCTGAAAGTCAAGAGAACTGCTGGGTTTGGGGCCAGCTGAATCCCTGAGGCTGGCTGAGACAAGCCCCGGGGGTCAACGGGGCCCTGCAGAAGGTAGTGTGGTTGCCAGTGTCCTCCCCTTGGAAGGCTGCCTGATGGAGATGGGGGGTTCTTAGCAGCAAGAGGCTATTGTGGAGGGTGGAGAAGGGGGGAGACTTCCAGCAGGGGGCTCATTTGGGGAAGGCAGCCTGAGGCCTGATTTCCACACCAGAGATCAGGCAGAAGGAAGAACCTCACAGCGTCCTCCACAGAGCCAACAAATGCACTTCACAGGAGAGCCCATCTTTAGATGGCTGCCATACACAGGAACAAATGGCCTGTTGCTGTCAAAAGGAGGAGCTATGGTGACCAATGGAGAGGACTGCTAGCTTACAACAGGGTGTCTAATAAGATGAGACCTGCCTCCCCTCTCTCCTCCCAGCATCACCAAAGCAAAGCATGCTGGGAAAGGGGAGGCGTCGGTAGACCAGAGGAAGCCAGACCACCCCTGAGGACCTTAGCAGTAGTCTCAAGCCTGGCTGCGCATTAGAATCACTGGAGGAACTTTTTAAAAAGTTCTTGATATACCCAGATATTCTGATTTAACTGGTCTGGAGTAGAACCCAGGCATTGAACTTGTTAATGAGCAGCCTGGGCTGAGAATCACTTCTTAAAAGCCAAAGTAGTAGCCTGTGCTTGGGAGAAGGCGTGAGGCTGCCAGATTTAGCAAGCGAAAATAAAAGTATTTTATGAGACATACTTATACAAAAAAATTATTTGTCTAAAATTCTAATTTCACTCGGCATTCTGTATTTTACTTGGCAATCCTAAGAGGGTGGTGTTTGAAATGGGCAGCAGATTGAATTTTAAAATGAACAAGGTAGTATCTTAAGGACCAAAAGTAACTGTTTAATAATAAAAAGTGACTGAAACATCAAGGAATTGGCTGATCTGTCATTCAAAGGAGCTGCTACCCAGCAAGAAATGGAAGGTTTGACATAAGTACAGTTTGGGAGCAGTTTCAGGAAAAATAAAACCATTTCCTAATACAAGGTTCTATGCCAATAATACCTCAATAAAAAACCAAAACAAAAGCCCTTTCATGTATATGCCCCCAGTGAGCTGAGACTCCCAGTAAACCAGTGACATCTTTCTGATTAATATCCTTGCCCAGAGAGGAGCAAATGGAAGCCTAGAGAATTGTGTGATTTGGTCAAGTTCAGCACAGGTGGTAAGTGACAGACAGCCAGGATCTGAAGCCAAGCTAATTTGACTTAAATAATTTTTTTAAAAAAGAGTAGAAAGTTCTTTCTACTGTGCCATGATGACCTTTCTCAGAAGTTTTCTTTGATGCTAGTTTTCTTTGATACTAGCAGATTGATTCCCTAAAACACAGTTAACCTATTGAAACAGCCCAGGGATCCCCCTACCTGTCCCCCGTTAAAAGGCAAAGGAGGAGAAGCAGGGGCTGGAGTTGCACATTTTGGAAACTTCGGGGCCCAGACCCTGCAGCCTGGCCCCGTTCCTGCGTCTGCCCTGCCCTGGGTGAGTAGGCTGAGGGCCAGGCCGGGACGCTTCTGTCTCCTTGTCCTCCTGGTTGCTGAGCAGCCAAATGGCGGTGGCTGCCTGAATGTTTATTTTGCACATTTCTGCTCCTCTGTCATGTTGTCTACTGCTTATATCTCTGTATTTTAATTAAATGCCATCTCACTGTGCCTGTACTTGTTGTGCTTGAGCCCCAGGGCTGTTTTAGTAAAGGGCACAATTTTATAAATCAAATGGAGAAAAATAAACAAAACCACCTGTTCTGCAAGCCTGCGTGCTGCCAAGCACAGAGCTCTCCCGTCCCTCCCCGCCGCCACCACCACCTCCCCAGAGTTGCCCAGGGAGGGCTGGAGAAGTCTCTAGCAAGGCAGGGAGTGTAACCACAGCAGTGAGAGCATGGCAAGGAGTGTCCCCACCCCAAAGCAGCTCTTAGATGGGGGGCTCCCAGCCACAGGGCCTTGGCTTTGGGGGGCCGAGAACAGCTTGTGACAGGCAGGGCCAGCGACTCAGGGTCCGGGAAGACAGCCTGCTGAAGGCGGCCGGTCCCCCAATTACCTTAGGCTCACATTTGTGAAAGGGACAAAACTGGCTAATGAGTCATACCAGCCTTCACCTCGCCCATTCCCACCACCTGGTAAAGGAAAATGTGTCTTTTTCCCTCAGCTTCCTTCTTTCCTCACACACATGGAGCATTCCATGTTTGCCAGCATGTCGCCTGGGATTTTGAGATTCAGCATAGGGAGAATGGGTACAGACACAGGAGCAGAAACAAAGGAAGGGGGCTGCCCGGTGGCCAGTGGTTAAGTCCACACTCTGCTTGGGGTCCCAGGGTTTCCCTGGTTCAGATCCTGGGCACGGACATGGCACCGCTCATCAAGCCATGCACAGAGCACAAGCAGAAGGACCTACAACTAGAATATACAACTGTGTACTAGGGGGCTTTGAGAAGAAGATTGGCAACAGATGTTAGCTCACGTGCCAGTCTTTAAAAAAAAAAACAAAAGAAACATAGGATGGAAGAGAGAAGGGAACCAAACCGACTGGGCTTGTGGGCAGGGCTTTGAGAAACATTTTTGGTATAGTTGAGAGTGAGATACAAAAGTAGTTTTTGGCTGGGAGGGAAAGGGTATGTTTTTTCCTAAATAATTTACTGAAAGGAAAGCCACATAACATAAAGTTAACCATTTTAAAGTAAACAATTCAGTGCCATTTAGTTGCATTCACAATGTTGTGCAACCACCACCGCTCTCTTGATTCTAAACATTTCCATCACTCCAAATTAATATGCTGAGGAAGAGTAGTTTAAGATGTGTTGATGTGGGTTATGAACTGGATCCCTTAATGTTCTTCAAGAGATGTAAGTGAAAATTGCAGTTTATTCATAATAAACTTAATAAATAATAAATAAATAAATAATAAAATTTATTCTTAATTAGCTTTGACTTGTGGACTTTGGTAGGACTTTGACCTATCCAAGCTGGGTCCTGGGGACGCTGGGGTTACCAAGATTCCCTACACACATACAGTGATCCCATGGTTACCCCACTGACCCCAGGGTGGCAGACCTGCGGAGCACCCCTGCTAAACACAGCATTAGTCCCTGCACTTCCCAGACTATGGGTCCCTACAGTGAGTGCCCTTGATATTCATAATGACATGATTTTACAAGGTCACTTGATAGGAGGGAGGGGAGGCACTGTCTGTGATATGTCCTGTACTCACATCCTCTAAGGGGAGTCTGGCTTTGGTATTCCCCAAGAGAGGGCCCCACAAGCAGCCTTGGGGTGTGAGCTTTGAGTGTACGCACATCCCTAGCAATGCCTCTCAGCTAAGCTAACTACTCCTTCCCATCCAAACATTCCCTGAAACTCCCCACTTCCTCCCTCTCAGGAATCCACCCCCCAGCTCTCCCAGTCCCTTCCCCAGATAACCAGATATTAATAGCTTTTTAACTTTCTCCGTGTTCACATAATGAGATATGATTATATATACTCATGCATAAATATATATATGTGTCTCCATATATATAGGGTTTTATGAGTTCATTGCTTGCTTTGGAAAAATCAGATCATGCATTTTCTATATCTTCTATTCCTCACTCAAAAGTACCTCATGGAGTTCGGCCAACCCTGTGGCCGAGTGGTTAAGTTCCTGCGCTCAGGGTTTTGCCCAGGGTTTTGCCAGTTTGGATCCTGGGCGCGGACATGGCACCGTTCCTCAAGCCATGCTGAGGTGGCGTCCCACGTGCCACAACTGGAAGGACCCACAAATTAAAAAAATATAAACAACTATGTACCCGGGGGCTTTGGGGAAAAAAAGGAAAAATCAAATCTTAAAAAAAAAAAAAAACCTCACAGAAATCCCTCTCAGTCAGTCACCTGGCGTCACTCTAATTCACTTTTTATGTATTGGCTACATAATAATCCATGATGAAGCTCTTTCATAATTTATCCATTGCATATTCATTGTTAATTGTTCTCTGTTGGTGGATATTTTGCTTGTTTTAATTTTCTGTCCTTACAAACAATGAAGCAATAAGTATTCTTATGTGTCTATCTTTACACACTGATGCTTTTTCTTCCACCAAATGGATTCCAAGGTTGAAAGGCATGTGTATTTTAAACTATGTTATGTATTTCCAGACTGCTTTGAAAAGACCAAAACATATTTTCAGCAGCAAAGTATGGAGAGTACTCTTTACCCACATCCTTACTAGCAACAGTCAGTATCTCTCTTGTTTTAATGTTTTCCATTCAGACACTCATAAAGTGATATTTCATTGTATAATATTCGCAGTCTGCAGACTACTGGTGAGCTTGAGTGTATTTTCAAGTTTGTTGGGCATTTGGATTTGCTTTTCTATAAACTACCTATTCATATTCTTTGCCCATTTTTGGATTGGGCTATTTAGTTTTCCTTGTCAATTTGTAGGAGCTCTTATATTGTTGTTTATCATTTATCTGTCATCTGTCATTTTTTCCCCAAATCTATCACCTGTCTATTATCTTTTGCTGAGCATTTTCAATTTAAATAAGTCAAATATGTTCTTTTTTCCAGAGGTTATGGCTTTCCTGTCCTGATAAGGAGATCTCCCCAACTCATGTATTTACCTAGATTTTCTTCTAAGTTATTTATTGTTTTATTTTATATAAATGTAAATATAGTCCTTACTATGTCTAGAATTTATTTTTGTATGTGGCATAAAATGGGATTCAACTTGTCCTTCTAGAAAATAGTAAGTTGAGCTAGTCTCATTTATTAAATAGTTCATTGTTTCCCTACTGACTTGAACTATCACCTTTGTCACGTATTAAATGCTCACATGTACTGGGATTGATTTTTTTCATTCTCTATTCTGTTCCTCTCATTATTGGTCTCTTCCTGTACTAGTACACAATGATTTGGTTACAATGGCTTTTTGGAGTGCTCTGATATCTGATAAGGTTAGGTTTCCCTTACAGTTATTCTTTTTCCTATTTTTCTCCTCTTCTGGACAATCATCCCTCCATGTAAGTCTTAAGCACATTTTATCCAATTAAAAAACAAAACCTGTTGGAAGCAAAATATGTCTCTGGTATTAGAAGTCAAGAGAGTGTGTCGTCTTGGTGAGGGTGGAGACTGGGAGGGAGCATGACGGGGGATTTCTATGGTGCTGCTTATGTTGTATTTCTTTATGGGGATGTTAGTCACATGGGCACACTTATGATTTGTGCACTTTTCTGTATGTATGCTATACTTCAAAACAAAATTTATTTACAATTAAAAAACCTGCTGGGATTATAATTGGAATTGTATTACATTTACATTTTTTGCTAGAATGAGTATTTTATGATATTAACTCCTGTGAACAAATTGTATGGTGTTAAAATTTATTCAGAGTTTATGTTTTTTATAAGATTTTTTCCATGTAGTCCTATACCTTTCTTTTATATTTATCTCTCAATATTTTATATATTTTTTCACTAAGATGAATTAAATATTTTTCTCATTTCTAGTTTTAGATGAACACGTGATAGTATAAAGAAGTGATTAATTTTTGTATGCATTTTTGTAAATCTTGCCACCTTACCAAATTCTTCATTAACTTGAGTGTTTTGTGATTTTTTAAAATTAGAGTTCTCTGGGTTTTCTAGGAAGACAGTCATGTCATTAGTGGAAGAAAATATTGTCAAATATTTATAACAGTTACTTAATTTTATGTTCTTAATGTGTTTCCTAAAAACCTCCAAGGCATTGTTTAACAGTAATGTTAATAGCAGGCCTCAATCTGGAAAAGAAGAGAGAGAACACGAGCAAAAAGAAATATTCCAGTATTTTATTTTTTCTTTCAAATGTTTGTACTAATCATTTCATTTTCTTATCATATGACATTTGTTTGAATCTCTAAATTTCTAAGAAAATGTTGAAGTAAAATGGCAATAGTGGGCATTCTGTTCTGGTTCTTGCTTTTAATTGAAATGTTTTTGGTTTTGCAGATTAGATTAATATTGGCTATTGGTTTTTAATAGAGACTTTATTATATCCAACAACTATCATTTCATTCTTATTTTCCTTAAAGTTTTAATAGAGATGGCTGCTGAATTTCATCAAAAAGTCTTTTCAGGAACTATTGATAGGATGATATGGGTTTTCACCTTTAATTTATGGATGAAAATATTTATGTTGATAGATTTCTTGATATTTTGCTTTGTAATTCTAGAATATACTCTGTTTAGTTACAGTGTATTATTCTTTTTGTCAAATTGCTAGATTCTATTTGTTAATATTTTACTTAGAATTTTCGCATCATATCTGTAAGTAAGATTGGCCTATAGTTTCCTTTTTTGTACTATCTTTATCAAATTTTAGTATTTAAAATTATGCTTGATTCATAAAATAAATTGAGGAGCTTTCAATTTTTTCCATGGTCCTTATTAAATTAATTAATATTGATGTTATCTATTCTTTGAAGATTAGAAAACGGAGTTGTGGAACCATCTGTCCTGCTACCATTTTTAATGGTAGATCTGTAATAATCTTTCTCTTCTTTCCCACTGTAATTCGTTATTCAGGTTTTCACTTCTCTGATTAATTTTGGTAATTTCCTCTAGATCTTCAAATTTATTGTCATATAATTTTCATATAATAAATTATCACATTTATTTTAATCTCTTCTGTAGCTGTGACGATGGCTCTTTTTTCATTCCTAATCTTGTCTATTTTTTGTTCCCTTCTTTAATCAGGCTTGGGAGGGGTTTATCAGTTTCACTGAACTTTTTAAGAACAAGCCTTTGTATTTTTTTATAGTGTCTATTTTTTTCTCTTTAGGTCTCTCAGGTTTCGTGTTCACTAATCCTCCTTTAGAATGCTTTTCCTTCCTCACTGTCCTCCTCCTCCCCAGAGGAGACGTAAGAAATGCTTTTGCTTCATCGTTACATCCCTCTCCCACTTCTAGTTTGGCTGAGATATGGAAAAACTTTTCATCTAGATTATTATTATTAGAATTTCCTTGACTTACCATTTTGCATTTAGATATTATACATGTTTATATAGATAGCAAGCATCATAGCTCACTATTTCTTATCTTATTCCTCTTCCCTGATCTTGAGCTCTCCATTCTGATTCACTTGTTGTTTAATTAGAGTCTTTCCTTTAGTGTTTTTTCCCTGGCTAGTTATGAGAATAATACACTCTCTGAATTCTTGCATACCCCATATATCTTCCTTTCTCCCTGATAGATGAAGGATGTCTCGGCTAGCACAGGAGCCTTAGGACGCAGTCCTTTTTTCTCCGAAGTCTGTAAATGTCCCTCTCCTAGCTTCCAATACGAGAGAGTGAGTGCCAAGCCGATTCTCTTCCTTCTTTTTTTTACCTGTGAACCTGAAAGTTTTGTTGCTTTATCTTTGGAATTCAAAAATTTACCAAGGTGTGCTTGAGCGTGGAATTTGGTGACAATTTGTAAGACAGTTACTGACCTTTCTTCGTCTGCAGGACATTTTCTTGCGTTATTGTTCAATTGTTGCCTCTTCTCCAGCCGTTCCTCGTCTCCTTCTAGGATTGCTGTGCCCCTCGCGGGCCGGGCCGTCTCTGCATCGGCTCTGTGCTGTGAGTGGTTTCTTCCACGTACACCTCCTGGCCCTGAATTGAGTCTCAACACTGACTATCCTATTCTTCACCTAATTCAATTTGTTTTAATTTGAAAATCATGTTTGTTTAAATTCCAGGCTGTCTTTTGAGGGCTTCTTAAAAATCCCCTCAGCTTCTTTTATTAGTTTTTTGTGTAGGTTGTAGACTATCTCCTCTAGTAGTGCTAATTTTTTATATCTTTACTTTTTATGTTCTGATTGTTTTGATGTTTCTTTCTTGCTCTGGCTGTTGTCCTTCTCTGATGCATTATTTTTCTTTGTCTGCTCCTTGGAGCTCAGGTATTGCTTCTAAGAACCTTCTATAGTATCACTTCCAAGAGCGGCAGAAAGCCCTGTGCTCTGTGTCCCTGGGAGCGGGCAGTGGAGCAAACGGTGGACTGTCAGATCCCTGTGAAGACACCGCAGGAAGGAGCCTTCACCTTTCCCATCTTTCATGAGCTCCCAACCTCAAGGATGAAAGGCTTCAACCTCCCTCTTCAGGTCTTGAGATGGATGTACCAGTGGATACAGACATTCCCCTGGGGTGGGAAATCCCTCGGGGCTACCTCCCTCAGGAATCTCGGTGTTCAGAGACTCACCTGAGTGACCAGGTGACCTCAGACACTGGTGACCAGGCTCTCAAATGGCCTGGAGAGGAGACAGCCACTTACCTGACCAGGTGCCCCCTTACCAGTTGCCAGCATCTGTCTGGATTAGGTAAGACTGACAGTCTGGAAGTGTGGTTGGGAGGGAAAGGAGTCAGGACATCTTCCCCAATTCCTGCTCATTTGCACAAGTCCAAACTATCCATCCTTAAAGTTTGCTCACAAAGACCATTTCCTTTATGAATCCCTTCCTGATCCTCCCGTCTGTGGTTCTCAACTCTGGCTGAACATTGGAATCTCCTGAGGAACTTTAAAAGATACCAATGCCTGGATCCACCCCCGGAGACTGATTTAACAGATTGGGCTCTGGGAGTTTTGAATCCCTCTGGTGACTCTACCAGGTAGCCTGGGGGAGTCTCACTGATGTCACCTGGCGGGAGCATTCCCTCTCACTTCCTCTCAGCATTCCATTTTTCGTGTAGTGTATTTGTTTTATCTTCCTACTAGAAAGTTTCTTGAGCTCCCATTCATTTATTTACTCGGTAATTCAGTCATTCATGTCCTCACTTCATTCATTCACTCATTCATTTATTCATTCAGCAGACATTTAGTATTTGCCATGCTCCAGGTGGCAGGCCTTGCTAGACTCAAAGATGAATAACAGTCTCTGTGTAAATATATTTACAGACTTGTGTGAGTTTAGTTAATGTCTTTCAAATGAAGGTGATCTTTTCTTTGTACTTTTCTCTGAAATAAACCAGGAGAAAGCAGCCATGGACTGCTCAACCACCCTGCCTGGAAAAGTGCTTTTGTGCAGAAAGGTGCTGTCACAAATTCAATTTTTAAAAATCCAGATGACTAAAGCCTGCAGTGTTAATTGTTGACAGAGACAAGTGGAAAAGCCAGAGAGATCCATGAATAGGGTAGCCTCAAAAGTCACATAGCATGCAGACTTGTGTCGTTAAGATCTGGTGCTTACTAACCTAGAGTCTAAACTCCCCAAAGAAATGGACGGCAAAGTTCCCTTTCTTGCCAAAAAATTCTCTTTTGTCCAGAACTGGGTGTATTCATAGGTACTATATGAATTACGTTTGCTCTGAGTCATGGAAATGAAAAAATATTTCTAACTGCTAAGTTTTGGGTGCACGCTAATGTTTGCAGACGACTTGTGTGCACTCGTCAGGAGGCAGTAACATGCAGGGAAAGACCACCAGCGCGAGAACTGGCTGATGCAGTTCTGGCACCGCTTTGACATTTCCCTCCATGTGTAGGGAGCCCAGGTGATTTCTTTCCATCCTAAGCAAACTCGGATGTGGACAAGCTTTCAAATATGTGCAAATGGAATGCCAGAGGAAGGGGTGTCTATGAAGAGAGGCTGTTTTTAGGCTAAATTCTGTAAGCACCAGAAATAGCAAGGAAAATTGGCTTCTGAATTAGGACAACAAATGCCGCAAAATTAGAGTAATTTTTTTTTCTGTCTTAATTTATTGCATTTAGAGTCACATCTCACCTGTTTGGAGCCTAGTCAGGAACCAAGAAAATAACCGAAAAGGACTCTAACCATAGATAGAGATTGTAGAAGTTCTACCGTGTGAGCTCTCAGGCACTCCATATCTAGGAAGACTCAGCTCTCATCCAACATCCATTTTCTCTTCTTTACACACAGTTTTAACGAGTTTGAGGATCTGGTTATCCAAATCTAGAAGGATAGTTACACATCGGAAGGGATGTAGAGGATGCTATAGACATGCATACTGACAGCCGTGAGAAGCAAGCAGGAGAAAGAACAAAGGGAATGTGCATACAGTGGCATTTCTCCATCTTTTTGGCCCATTATACTTTCAATAAATATGAACATTTCACCTCCTTCTAGAGTTTCTGACACCTGGCCCCATGTAGATACATCCTCCCACCTTGCCGTAGGTTGCCTGGGAAGCAGACTCTGAGATGGAGTTTGGAACAGAGGACGGTTATTAAAGGGTGACCGTGGCATCCACACTGAGGAAGGGCAGGGAAAGAAGCAGGAGTGGACAAAGGGAAAATTCAAGCTACATTGTGCCCCAACAATAGCCTTTGCCAACTCCATGGGAAGATCTGGAGCTGGAATAGTTCTTTCTAGTTGTTGTTAGTTGGATCAAGATGGACACGCCTTTATATTCTTGCATCAACAGTCATTGAACGTAGGCTGTCTAGGCTCCTTGGGTGAGAAGGATCTCTGAAGCAGCTGACAGGTGAAGGCTCTCTGTTGGGCTCTCTGTTGGAAACACTCCCTGCAGAGGAAGCAACAAGGGCTTCTTTGAAGGGGATCTGGATGGCACATCACAGTTTCTACTGCACTCTTTGACTCAGGCCCTGGAGGACTAGGGTATTCTCACCTTCTCTGTGCCTCACTTAATTGATGGCTGTGACAGAGACTGTTAATTATCCATCAAATATTCATTCCAGATATTCTGGTAGGGATAGCAAGGCTAGAATATATGATTTCTCTGTCTGTCTTGTTAGTAGGTGAAACCATGTGTTTTGGACAATGAACTATAAACAGCAATGTTGTGTGGAATTCTGGGAAGACTTTTTGGCAGTTGCTGACTCAGTTTTCTCCTTTCTTCCCTTCTGCTCTGTGTAATGTGGACATGATAGATGAACTCTGGCAGCCATCTTGGACCATGAGGTAACTTTAAGGATGGAAACTATGTACTAGCAAGATAGATCAGAAATACAGGAGGAACCTGAGTCCCTGATGACTCTGGAGCTGCCATACCAGACCTGAACTGATATCCCTGGAATTCTTTTTGTAAGAGAAATAAACATCTATCCTGTTTAAACCACTGTTATTTTGAGTTTTCTGTTTTGCTGCTGAATTTGACTCTAACAGATTCAAGGGCTGAGGCCCACTGGGGATTTCTTATGGATAAGATAGCGATTTTTGCTTCCTTAATAATTCTAGAATTTATCTTATCTCCATCACCACTCCGCTTTAGTAGAAATCCTTATTGTTTTTCCCTTCACTCCTCACCTCCTCTAATAAATTGTCTACGCTGCTGCCAGAGGAATCTTCTAAATGACAAATTTGATTATATCACTCTCATTGTTAAAAACCTCTCAAGAAACTGTAAACTTTTGATGGTTTGTGATAGAATCTTTTGTCTTATGAGTTGAATATTAGGACCTGAGCACGTCTTACTCCATGTTTGTGTGTATTTTGCTATGCATTTTATACTGTGCATTCATAAGTATCCATGGAGCATTGCTAGAAACATCACTGGAAGTTCCTGCAGGAGAGGAAGCCACTGGCTGGCACTGTATACCACATTAGCCAATGAAGGAATGTAATTTTATTTGCTAGTAAGCTGGGGCACATCTAGACCCACTTGTGAACCAGAGCCCAGCAGCTGCCTCTTCCCCTAGTCACACAGTCTTACTCTTCTTTAATAGAATTTCATTGCCATCTGAGCCATTCCATTTTTCCTTCCTGTATCAGTGCCATGAGCCTGCCTAGCCCTTTTGCAATGGAAAAGTAGGTTACCTCCCACCGCTGAGCCTCTAGCCACATCCAAAGTGCCACAGGACAAGTTACTCTCTTTGGTTTTCAGAAGCTACCAATGAGTTCCATTGTGTTGTGTTACTATATCAATATTTCTTCCTCCCATGAAGATCTCTTTGACTTTATTTTTTGTTTGCATACATTTTTAAAAAAACTTTTGAGATCATTGTAGATTCAGATACAGTTGTAAGAAATCATCATCGTCATCATCATCATCATCACCATCATCATCATCCCCTTCACTTAATTTCCCCCAATGCTAACGTCTTGCATAAATTTTATACAATATCACAGCCAGGAAATTGACATCAATAAAATCAATTTTTAAAAATTTTATTATTTTCCTTCTTTTTAGATACAATGTATATTTAAAACACAGTAACTCTCATACTGTGAACTTGTGTAGAAAATGCATAATGCACTCTTTTTACTTCTGTTGATATGTATTGTATAGAGTCTGTGTGCTTCTTGTAATGAAAATAAACTTTTTCTTTATTAAAAAATAAAAACTTTTCCAGAGTTCCTTTTCCTCCTTGGGATAAAGTCTGGAATTCTTTACATGGCCTTCAAGCCCCTCCCAGTTCTTGCCCTAACTCCCCACCCTTCTCTATTGCCACTCCTTACCTACTTCCCTCACACCCAGCCTTGCAGAGCTGCTCTGCTGCCTGGAAACCTTCCTCTAACTGGATCTGGATCATTCCTATCCATGTTTCGGATTAAGCAAAGTCTGTAATTCCTCCTAGAAGCATTAGCTACCCTCTCTCTCAGTATGGGTTAGATGCCTTTTTATTTTTTACTTCCTTAGTGCCTCCCTTAGAACAGAGTAGATGCCCAATAAATATTTTTTAATTGAATGAATAAATAAATGAGTAACTCTTACCAGTTTAAGACTGTTGGAATAAACTGGCTGCTTCTCTTTTTCCATTACCTAACTCTAGGTTCCACTATTGGGAGGAATCCTGTTTAACTGCCTTTGTATGGGCAGCCCCTAGCCCAATGCCTTGCATATATTAGGTCCTCAGTATGTGATGATGGAAGGCTAGAAAGGAGGTGGGAATTGAGACAAGAAGAGCAGTGTGAATACATGTTTGGAGATAGTGTGTTCCAGGACAGTGAGTGGACCATTTGGCTCAGAAAAAAAAAATCATTTTACAGGCCATTTAATCCATTTGAGCAGTAAGTCTGGCTTATATCACTGGGCATCTCAATAACAGGCATTTACTGAGTCCATCCTGCTCCTGCACCATTAAAACAAAATATAAAAGAATCTGCAGCCTCTGCAACCCTCTATTCTGTGAACATCATTAACCCTCATGGGCTCAGTTAGTGCCTATGCTCATCAATAGCTATTCACAGAAACTCCTAGAATCCAGTTGAAGGGAGTTAGTGTGTTAGATCTGCTCCATTCACCTTCAGAAAGGTAAGATTTGCCTGAATGGAAAAAAACTTAAAATGATCTCCTGAATAGCTGTGCCGTCATTAGCAACTTAAAAGAATATTCTTATTCTCTTAGCACAGCATTTTATTTCAGGGTAATATGGAACTCGTGAAGCTGCAATCCGCATACCAGTTTTGCAGCTGGTGGCTTCTTTGAGTGCCTGCAGCAATGGCACGTGCTTCTGCCTGTGTGACATTCATTTTCAGGGAGTCAGGGTGTACTCCCAAGAAACCAGAGGCAGGGTCATGGGAGATGGACACCACCAGTTTTGAACCCTGGTTCTGCCTTTCACTTAACATGGCTTTAGCCTCCTCCATTTCCACATGTGTAAAATAGGGAAATATGAGGGTCCTACCTCCTGGGGTAGTTGTGATGATTCTGTGGGGCCATGCATAGGAACTTACAACAGAAGCGTGCACATGGCAGATGCTGGACAAATGTTACCTGTCATCATCAAAATCATTCACCATGAAGTAGCCGGGGCTCAGGAACAGAGCGGGGTGTCCTTACAGGCACCTCTATGAGTTTGTCATTGTGTTAGGTCACTGGTGCATAGATAAAATTAATATTGCATTTACCACTTCTGGTAGGCTAAATAATTCCACACCCCAAAAGATATCTATGTCCTGATCCCTGCAATCTGTGGTCACTTTAAATGGCAAAAAAGGACTTTGTAGATGTGATTAAGTTAAGGAACTTGAGATGGGGAGATTATCATGGATTATCCAGGTGGGCCATAAATGCAATCACATGTATTCTTATAAGAAGGAGATTTGACACACACACAAGAGGAGAAAACCACGCCATCATAGAGTAATAAGGTCACGAGCCAAGGAATGCTATCAGCCACCACAAGTTGGAGAAGACGAAGAATACTAGTTTCTCCCCTAGAACCTCTGGAGGGAGTGCGGCCCAGCTGACACCTTGATTTCAGCGCAGGGAGACTGGTTTGGGCTCTGGCCTCCAGAACCGTGAGAGGACACATTTCTGTTGTTTTAAGCCCCCAAGCTGTGGTGATTTGTTACAGCAGCCTCTGGAAACCAGTATACTACTTATCTGGTTGAATTATTGCAAAGCTGTGTTTATAATTTTCATTTTTGCTGTCTGTTTTTAAGGTTATTTCTCTCATCTTTTATGTCCTTTTGGAAAAAGGCATGAAAAATTAATGGACCCAAGATTCAAGTTACATATCACAAATTTTGATGCCTTTTTATTTGCATTTGCTGAACAGTAAAGAGTTGTTTTGCTCAATATTAATCTTCTGATGACTTCTATGGAGCTTCAGTACAATTTACATTTTAATACTTAACTTGTATTTTAATCTTTAATAAAGAATCTGAATTTAGAGTATTGCAGAGCTGAGGGTTAAGTGAGAATTTATTTTGTTTTTCTCGTAATAAGTTGTTTAAAAAACCAATGACTTATTAATGATGTTTCTAATACAGTTAAGTGTTGAAAACAATTAGCTTTAACTTTACTATGAAGTTTAGATTTCCCACAGTAAAATCATAGGCTGGAAAGTGGTCAGACACCTGGTTGCTCTTTTTGCTTTTCCAGAGAAGGTTCCAGGGACAATAGAGTGGAATGTTTTAAACTAAGTGTTCTTAGGGGAAGAGCATGAATTCAGGGTCCCCGGGACTGGCCACTCCCTCCATCTTGTTTGTTGACTGAATAAACCTACTCATTCCTGATGGTCAGAGGATTCCTGTAAAGAGATTCAGACCTTTCTCCTTGTAAAAATGCAAATACAGTTGATCTCATTGTTCGCAGTAGTTATGTCCTACAAAGTCATCACAAACACTGAATCAGCAAATACTGAACCATGGCTCCTAGGGGAAATGCAGGATTAGGTTCCTGCAAGCTTCTGGTCACAGCATTGTCATGAGCTGATCAGTACGTAACCTCATTTTGTGTGTGTTTCTTATTGAGTATACATTGTTGATTTGTTAACATTGAACGCATGGCCAACCGCTGAAGAACTCATGACTGAATGAAGCTCATCTAACACACATATTTTCTCCATGAGGCACATCACAGCCTTCGTGTGCTGAGGAACACTGGACAGCACTTCAGCACTACGCTTGGGGATCCTTTTAAATGGCAAAATCACCAACAAAAAGCACAACAATGGGAAAAACATGGCACTAAACATACCACAAAAAAGACACTTGTTGGCGCTATGAGAGCTGAAACAAGAAGGCAGAGCGCTGCTTCCTTGACCTCAACCAGGAAGGTGGCTTCCATGACTCAACTGTTTCCCTGTTCTGTGTTCTGTCCCTGAATGACCACAAAAGTGCCCTGAGCTTCCAAATAAATTTTAGTGAGTGGGATAATTCAAAAATGCAGAATCTGTGAATAATGAGGATCAAATGGTAAGCTACCAAGGCAGGTCTTAGCAGCAATGGACACTTGGATGTGAAGCGACTTTATTCAATACTGTAAGCTGAGGCTGTGCCCAGAGTAAGATGTGGTTCTTATTGTCAAGGAGCTTAGAGTCCACTCATGGAGCTGGGCATGGAAACAGATGCCTGCACCTCCGATGTCATCACAGAGCTGGGTCTGGGCACCTCAGGGCACCTGAAGGAGCCATCCTGATTCCTCATGTCAGGGAGAAGCAAGCATGTCAGGGAGAGCTACAGAGAGCTCCTCCTGACAGCAGGTCTTTAGAAAGGAGAAGGGAAGAGGAAGAGGGTCCTAGGCTCCCGGGAGGCAGAAGTGGTGTAAGAGAAGGGAGAGAAAAAAAGGAAATTGTAGAGCGGCAAAGGGATGTCTGCTTCTTTCACAATTTTGTTTGGAGTCTGTGCTCCAGGTACTATTAACAATTGTAGAAAGGTTTCAGACGTGATTATAATCTGATTAATTTTTCTTGACATAGTCACAGGGAAAATTAAATATAAAGAGGATTCAGTTTGTCAAAGACAAAATGCTTTGTGGAATGATTTAAGTTCCTGAATATAATTTTTGTTACACAAGATCTAGAGCTAAAAGGGACATGAGATTTTATCAAGTTTTATTTCTCCATTTTCCAGAAAGGATTGAGTAATTTGCCCCTGGTCTTAGAGTGGCAAGGCTAGGACTAGGGTCTCCTGATACGAATTTCCACTCTGCATCATTTTTAAAAATAGACTTTATTTTTTAGAGCAGGCTTAGGTTCACAGCAAAACTGAGCAGAAAGTACAGAGAGCTCCATACACTCCCTGCCCCAACCCTCCCTCATTACCAACATCTCGCACTACAGTGGTATATTTGTTACAATCCATGAACTGACATTGACACATCATTATCACCATAGTTTACATTTGGGTTCACTCTTGGTGATGTCTATTCTATTAGTTTGGACTAATGTACAATGGCATGCATCCTCCATTATAGTATCATACAGAGTAGCTTCACTGCCCTAAGAATCTTCTGTGTTCCACCTATTTATCCCTTCTTTCCCCCTTATCCCTGACAACCACTCATCTTTTACTATCTCCCTAGTTTTCCCTTTTTCCAGAATGTCACATAGTTGGAATCGTACATACATAACCTTTTCAGATTAGCTTCCTTCACTTAGTAATATGCATTTAAAGGTTCTTCCATGTCTGTTCATGGCTTGATAGCTCATTTCTTCTCAGTGCTGGTTAATATTCTATTGTCTGGATGTGCCACACTTTATTTATGTGTTCACCCACCAAAGGACATCTTGGTTGCTTTCAAGTTTTGGCAATTATAAAGAAAGTGGCTATAAATATCCATATGCAAGTTTTTGTGTGGAGCTAAGTCTTCAACTCCTTTGGGTAAATACCAAGGAGCATGACTGCTGGATTGTATGGTAAGAGTGTGCAGAGTTTTGTAAGAAAATACCAAACTGTCTTCCACAGTGACTAACCATTCCCACCATCAATGTATGAGTTTCTGTTGTTCTGCATCTTCACCAGCATTTGGTGTTTTCAGTGTCCTGGATTTTGGCCATTCTAATAGGTGTGTAGTGGTATCTCATTATTTTATTTTGCATTTTCCTGCTGACATATGGTGTGAGCATCTTTTCATATGCTCATTTGCCATTTGTATACATTTTTTAGTGAGATGTCTATTAAGGTCTTTGGCCCATCTTTTAATCAGATTGTTTGCTTATTGTTGAGTTTTGAGTTCTTTGTATATTTTGGATACCAGTCCTTTATCCGATGTATCTTTTGCAAATATTTTCTCCCAGTCTGTGGCATACTTTCTCATTCTTTTGACTCTGCATCATTTTTTAGCACAGTGTAGATGCTTGGTGAATATTAAAGTGAATGCATTAGTTAGTGGCACTGTATCTCTGAAATTTAAATAGAAGTCTATGGTTCTGTTCTAGGTGCTGGTTACAGGTGGGTGTTCATTCTATTCATTCATCAACATGTATTCATTTTCTCCATGTAGGTTATAAACTTCAAAAAAGTTAGAAAAATAGAAGTCCATAGGAAAGTACCATTTGAAAGACAAATTTCAGTTTATATGAAATGTCTACCCTTTTGATAGAGGAAATTAGAATTTTGAAGGGACCTTAGAAATAATCTAGTCTAATTCCCACATTTTACAGATGACAAAACTTAATTATCAAGGGACAGTCTGACCTGTCGCTTCAACTTGGGCCTTTCAATAGGAAGAGAGTCCCAACAATAAGCCAACAGACTTAGAATCTGATAGACCTGCTCTTTGAGTCTCAATTTCCTCATCTGAAAAATAGTGATGATAATAATGCACTGACCTCATAAAGTTGTTATGAGGATTAAATAAAAATAATGTCCAGGAAGCGCTAAGCCTGTGCTGGTGCAGAGTATGTGCTCATTAAATGGCTGTTGTTAATGTTACAGCTGTTGTTACAGCCCTAACTACAGGACTTTACATGCAGGGTTTATCTAATAAATACTTCCCGAATTCTATGTCCTACCCTCATTTGGAAAGAGGGAAGAGAGATGTGGTAGTGATTTCAGCATTGGTACCCAAGAATAAATAGGATGGCACTTGTTCAAAAAATTTAAAAGATCTGCTTGGAATCTAAAATAACAGCCAGTGACAGGAGTGTCCATTTTTAATAAATGGATAGGATTATTTCCAGGATCTTAAAATGTTAATATTTACACAATGAACGTTCAGCATTTACTTTGCACGTCAAGTCCCCACCAGTCACTTTCATGCTCTTTCTCCCAAACTCACCCTGCAGAAGACTGTCAGGCCGGGACACCTCGTCTCCCATGGCTCTGAGACGAACTGCCTGCCTCTCGCCCCAGCCCCTGACCCCAAGGCTGCTTCTCTCGGTAAGATCCTGGGGTGGGTGTGGAGGAGGCAGGAACCTCAGAGCAGCCTCAGAGGAAAGTCGGCCTGGGGCTAGTCTCCTCTGTCTAATGTTCCTGAAGGCGTTGCATTTTGTGTTTTTTAAATAAATATTTACTAGTGTGAATTGGTTAAATGTAAACACTTCAAATACACTACATTTAAAAAAATCTTGTTTTGGCATTTCCTCATTTCTAGCAGGAGCTTCTAAAACCGGAAGTGGCTTAGAGCCTCCCTCAGCCTCCAAGAGACCCTGTCACAAGGCCGATAGGAGCATGGTGATAATAAGGCAATAACTAGCACTTACTGAGCAGGAGAGCAGGGTGCACTGAAGAATGTGGGCTCTGGGACCTCATACCCATGTTCAGTTCTGGCCTTGTTCTGGTTAGTGACCTTCCGCAAGTTCCTGCGGTTCTCACTGAACACTGAACATGAGAATGTTGGTAACAAGATCTTAATAAGGCAGCCGTGAGGATCATGTGCGTTAAAATGGAATGCACTCAGGACAGAGCCTGGCACCTAATAAGCAATCAAATATATACAGATAATTTTTTTAACTTAAATGTGGTTTTCCTGAACCCTCATAACAACTCAGAGTTAGGTAGCATTATCATTCTAATTTCATAGATAGTGAAACTGAGGCTTGGAGAGATTTAGTAACTTACCTGTGGTCAAGAACTCAAACCCAGGCCTCTTTCACAGTCAAGTCTGCGTCTATTACCATTCCGCCTTGCTGCATTACTTGTAATAGTGGAAAATTGAGAAACAAACTAAAAGCCCAATAAAAATGAATGCTTAGATAAACTATGGTGCATCTGCATGACGAAATGCAGCCAGTAACTATCCCATTTGTAAACTGGGCAAACTGGCCCCAAAGCCCCACTCCCCAGCACAGCACACGCCGCCTCCTGGCCATTACCAAGCCTGGGCGACAGTGATGACCCTGACCAGAGCGGCTAACTTCTGCCCTGTGAGTGTCTCCTACTCTAACCCTTGTCTTGCTGAGGTTCTGAGAATGGAAGTCCCTGATGGGAAACGGCTGCTTCTCTCCCATACTATCGTAGACAGTCTCCGTAGATAGAAACCTTCTCCATCCTTCCTCCTCCTCCAACAAGTCTCCCGAATGACCTCAGCCTGGGAATCTCTCTCCTTCTGCTGTCTATTTTAGCAGTTATTGGATGCATTTGCAATCTACTCTAGTGTGAGTGTTTTCTCCCGTCTTACCTACCCCGACACTAGGATGTGTTTGGAGGACAGGAATTGTGTCCTATATTCTTGGCCCACTCCCAGGGCCTAATACAGTGTATTCAATAAACATTACATCATAATATTAGCTGACATTTATTTACAGCTTACTCTATACTCAGCCCTGTGCTAAGCGTTTTGTGCGCTTCCAGGAAGCCAAGACAAATGGAAGAGAAAAGGAGACAAGCTACGTCCTCCCTCATTCCTCTCCTACTCCTGCCAGAGAGGCCAGCAGATCAAGGAAGGGACAGCAGATTCAAGCTAGTTCCAAGCTTAACGCGAAGCGTATAGGGGAGGTGAGACCTGCTATGTCACTTAAACTCCCTAATCTCTATTTAACCTCACTTGTAAAATGAGTCTAGTATTAGTAGCCACTTCATGAGATTCTTGGGAGGCTTAAAGAGATCATATAGATGTTTAGTCTATTTAGCACAGGGCCAGACACATACTAATCATTTAACAAATATTAGCAATATTTCTGGGGAAATGGAGCAAGTGCCCCAATCAGGGCTGCAGGACAGAAGTAGAGTGTGGGACACTGCCATTTCTACCATCCTGACCTAATACCAGTAAGAGAGAACAGGATGTATTTTAACCAGCCTCTCCCAAATGCAGGCCAGGGGAATAAGAGGGAACAGGTTAACCAACAATGGTCAAGAGCCGCCTTATGTTCCCTCCTACTCAGTGATCCTGAGCAAGATACAGAAAAACTTGATGACTGAGGCAAGTGGGGTCTTGAACCTTCCCCTCTGGCACAGGTGGCAATTGTTCTGAACCTGGGGTGATGAGATGGGGGTGATTGATTCCCCGGCCCACCAAACTTTCTCTCTGCCTAGAGGAGAGGTGGGTAGAGCAGCCTGAAGCCTGGCTGTTTGAAAATTTTACTGGGTCAGATTGAGGCAGGACAAGTGGGGAGAGGATGAGGAGTGGGAAACCTTGCAGTTTGATAGACCAAACACTGACATCGGGCTTACTCTATGCCAGTACTAAATACATAACCTGTATTCACTCGTTTCATTCTCCTGATGAGCATGAGGTAAGTACTATTATTTCTATTGATGTTCTTTTTGGGGAAGGCAGAAACTGAGGCACCTGATGGCTTGATAACTTGGTCAAGGTCATTGAGCTGTTAAGTGGCAGAGCCAGGATCTGAATCAAGGCAGTGTGCCAGAGCCCGTGTCCCTCGCACCAGGCCATAAGAAGCGGTGCATGTGTGTATGTGTGGGACAGGGAAGCAGATTGCCAGCCTGTCACAGGAGCGCCTCACACAGTGAGTAGCTGGGGCAGGGTATCTTTCTGGCCCTGGGCCTGGCCATTGTTGTGCAACCCCTCTACCCACCACAGCACAGCAAAGCAGAGGTGCCAGCTCCATCCCCAACTCCTTCTCTTCCACTCTGACAGTCACACTCCTTCCCATTCCCTCATCTCTGAGTTGGGGCTGCCCTGAAACAGCAAGTGAGAAGCCAGCTCAAATCCACACAAACTCTCCGTGACTTCCACCATGAGATACTGTCTTTACAGGCCACATGACCTCAGGGAAGAAGCCAGGCCTGAGACATGGATCCCACAACCACAGAGGTGCATCCAAGGCAGGACAGCAGCCCACCCCTAGGAAGGGCTCCTGCTGGCTCAGCACCAAAGGACAAACCAGCCAAGCTAAGAGCATCTTTCCCCAGCCTTGCGCTTGGTTAATTATGAAGTGTTTTGCCAAAATGTAGTAGATTTGACCTGTTTTAAGTGCTAAAGTCAAGGTGGGAAGGAAACCAGAGAGCAGTGTCTGAGGTTTATTTATAAAGGATGTTGTTTTGGTCTGGGGTTCAGACTGACAGAAGCTCAACAAATTTCCCACTAGCAGCACCTTCCAGGGCTGATTTGGCAGCCCCGGGGTCCTTCTCCTCTCATCCCTGGTCCAGGTTCATTTTCTCTGGTGGCCGTGATCTCTGTATGCTCTTAGAAGGAGCAGAGGGCTGATGGGATAGTAGATTTCAGAAGCAGAACTTGCCTTGACATCTTATTACACTGCTTATCATCAAGAGGCAAGTAAAAGGCCCTGCTGATTCATGATGACATTTCCTCCCTTTGGCAGCTGCTGAGAGACAGGTGCTTGGTACGTGGTGTGGAGGGGAATATAAGGCAATGCAGCTCTTGGCCAGGCCTTCTCGGGTGGAGGGAGTTGCCTGACATGAAGACCAAAAGCCCTGATGTTCCTTCTGGCCAGAATAGTAAAAGTTAATCTACAATAATGTCTACCTCAGAGCTCTATTCAGATCTATTTGCCCTGTTCTGCTCTTTCCAGCCCCTTCTCCTGTTAGCTCCCTATAGGAGATAAAAGTTCTTGTCCCCAGGGCTAAAGGCAAAACATCTTCTTTCAAACTCTTGGCCAGAATACTCTCAGAGTCCACTGAGAATATGCCCAGGGAGATGGGGGACCTGTGGCCACAGCGAGGATGCTCAGAATTTGCGTGGCACCTCTAAGCCCAGAAGGGGAGAGGAAACCCTATTTAACATGAGCCGGGCACATGCACAGGAGCCCCCTAAACCCCTATGTGGCTGCTCTTGTTTTATGTTGGATCAATCACTCCAAATATACTTAAATTTTTTTCTATTACAGAATAGTTCACATATGCAAAAAGGCAGAGAGATTATTATACTGAATAGCGGTTTACCAACTATCCATCTTAAGCAATAGGCTATTACCAGGACGATTGAAGCCCCCGTGTACCATACTCAGATCACATTCACCTCCCTCCACTCTGGAGGTAGCCCCTGAACTGGCTTTGGTGTTTACTATTCCCCTCAATGTCTTTATCCTTTTATTATACCCCTAAAAATCCCTATATTACCCATTTTGTGGTTTCAGTTATTTAAAAAATTTATTTAAGTGGGATTGTGTAGTATATATCTTTCTGAGATTTGCTTTTATTATCAAACTTTACAAAAAGATATATCACGCTAATACATGAAGTTCTGGTTCATTTGTTTATCTATTTTATTGCTGTAGTGTATTCCATTGTATGACTATATTACAATTTATTTATTCATATTTCTGTTGATGGACAATTAAGTTATTGTGTATTTGTTCATTTGCTATTCCAATCATTGCTTTGTGCTGGGCGGAGATGTAATTTTCTCTGGGCTGTCTACTGAGGAATAGAGTTTCTAAGTCACGGGGTTGGCCATCTTGAGTTTCATAAGACACTGCCAGAGTGACCGCAAAAGTAGTGGATACCAATGGGCACTTCCACAACAGTGAATGAGAGTTTGCATTTTTCGTATTCTGGCCAACAGTATTGTCAGATGTTTTAATTTTTGCCAATATGATGGATGTGAAATGGTATCTTTTTGAATCATAAATTTACTAGGAAAGGTGGACGTCTTTTTACTTCTTCTGTGAATTGCCTGTTCATTGATTTTGCCCACTCTTTAATTTCCTCATTTGTCTTTTTGTACTTATTTGTATGGCTTCTTATATATTGTGGACACTTGTGAAAATATTTTCTTCTAGCAATAACTTGTCTTTTCATTTTAAAATAGTATTTGAGACTTTTTAAAAGTTGTGATAAGATAATCATCAAAAAATTTACCATTTTAAGCATCTTTAAGTGTACGGTTCTGTGACATTAAGTACAATCACATTGTTGTGCAACCATCAATACCATCTCTTTCTAGAACTTTTTCATCTTTCTCAACTGAAACTCTCTACCCATTAATAGTGTTGAGATTTTAATGCAGTCAAATTTATGAATCTTTTCTTTTATGGGTTGAGCTTTGTGTTTGTTTTTGAAATCCTTCATAAAGGTATCCTCCTATATTTCCCTCTAAAAGTTTTAAAGATTTGCTTTACACTGTTATGTCTTGATCTATCTGGAATTAATTTTAGGAAATTGAATGAAGATCTGGTTCCATTTTTTTCCATACAGATAACCAATTGTTCTAGCATAGTTTTATTGATTAGACCATCCTTTTCTCTCTGATCTTCCATTTTCTGTCAAATGTTATTTCCATATATGCAAGGATCTACTTCTGAGCTCTTTATTCTTTTGTATAGACCTGTTTTTCCTCTCCCTGTGCCAAAACCACATTGTATTAATTGCTGCAGACAATTAAGGGCATCCTATTTCCTCTATACTTCCACCACTTGATTCTTTTTCAAAATTGACTTGGTTATTCTTGGCCTACAGCTTTTTCATAAATTTTAAAGCCAGCTTGTCAAAGCCCATGAAAATCTCCCTTGGGGATTTGATTGGGGTCGTATTGAGTATATAGGTTAATTTGAATATGGTCTATTTCTCTGATTACTTAGATTTTCTTTAATGTCTGTGGATTTATAATTTTCTCCACAAAGATCTTATATAGCTTTTGTTATGTTTCTTCATAGATACTTTATATGTTATATTTCACTTCGCTATTACAAATATCTTTTTGAAGTTATATTTCAAACTATTTGTCACTGGTGTAAAGAAATGCAATTTTATTTGAACTTATATCCAACATTCTAGCTGAATTCTTTACTAACACTAATAATTTTTAATGAAGAAATAGTCTCTGAGATATCTATTTGTCCCAAATCATGTACTTATTTTAATAAGTGTCTACCTTTCTGTGGGAGAGTAAAGATAGTGTCAAGATGAGAATCTGCATAGTATTCAGTGCAAGGTTCATTCTCGCCTTCCATGAATCATTTGTTTATAAGTTTGCAAGGATTTATTGAAAGATTCCTGTGGGCTCACCTAAGGGCTATGATGTCTGGAGAGGCGGACAAAAGGATATACAAGGAAGCGTGGAATCGCCTAATCCCAGAGAAGGAAGGGATCTTGGAGTAAATCTAGTTCTACCTTCCACCCTAGGCCTCACAGAAATTTATTCTGGAAGTGTCCCCTACAAAGCCATTTATTTATTCAACACATATTCTTTGAGCACCTACTAAATGACAGGCTCCATGCTGGATGTTGGGAAACAGCAGTGAGCAAAACCCTCAAGACACGTATAGCTTAGTGACAGACTGTAGTGAAATCTTCACACAAATATATAACTGTGAATGGGCATAGTGCCAGGAAAGGATGTCAACGGGGCTCTGCGATATGCAGGGTGGGTGGGGCAACCTGACTTCCTGAGGGGCCACAGCGCATTCCAGACCCTGAGGTGAGACAGAGCCTGGATGGAATGAGGGATAAGTCCAGTGTGGCCAGAGCTGAATGAGAAGAGGTTGCTGTGAGCTGAGGCTGGAGAGGCACACAGAAGCCAGACCATGCATGGTGTTGTGGGCCTTGTTAAAGGTTTTGGCCTTTATCCTAATATCACTGGAAGCAGCTAAGGGGTTTTAAGCCAGGGAGTGACATGATCAGATTTGCATTTTAGGAAGGTCACCCATCTCTAGTCTGGAGAATAAATTGGACAGGGCACGAAGGGCTGTGGGAAGACTAGTTAGGAGGCTATTATGGTTCCCACTGAGTAATAATGGAGGCCTGAACTGGGTGATGGCAGAGGTAAAATCAAGCTGAAAACCCAATGGATGTTAATTGTGCATCAAGAGGTGTACGTGCATTTAACCCTCAGAGCATGAGACCTAGGAGCTAAGACCATCACCCACAGTGGGTGAATGATGAAACTGAGGCCTGGGGAGGTTAAGAAATTCACTCAAGTTGACACAGCTTGTTAAGTGGTAGATCTGGGATTCAAGCCAGCTAGCATAACTCGTAACTCCTGTGCCACACTGCTGTGGATGAGGGTGGGAGAAGAAGGGTGAAGGACGGCCCAGTGAGCCTCCCAGACAGAATTTGAAAACTCCTAGCAAAAAGAACAGGCTGAAAAGAAGTGGGATGTAATGTGAGCACTGGACCAGGAGGCTGGGAGATGTAGTTTCAATCTCAAATCTATCACCTATGTACTTTGTCTGGATGACATCCTTTGTCTCTTCTAACTCAAAGACTCTATGATAATTCTATGACTTCGGAAAAGTCGTCTGATCTCCTAGAATCTCTGCTTTCTCCTCAGTGAAACCAGGATAATACCTCTCAACTGAGATGATACATATGAAAGTGTGTCGCAGACTTTAAAGAGATATACAGACAGCAGTTATTACTAGGATGACCTTCTCACGAGGCAGCCACTCATTTGGGGCAATTCTCTACGTCAGAATGTGCTTCTCTGTTTTGATCTGAGATTGGCTTCCCTGTATCTTCCTTCCACTCTGATCCGAGTTGCTGTCGGATGCTAAACCTAATCAAGCTGCTCCTTCTGTCCCCTGACAGAGCTTCAAGCATCAGGGGCAGCCACTTTGCTCCCTGTCAGGGCCTCTCTTCATGCTGGACATCAGCAGCTCCTTTAAGCACACCTCAGCCAGCATGGATTCCGCCATTTGGCCTTTATGGAGGTGCTCCGGATTGACAGAGGCTGGGTTAAAATGTGGCCCTCAGAGCAGAACACAGGACTCCAGGTGGTACCCGACAAGCTCTAAGTACAGTGGACCCAATTCCTTCTTAATACCCACTCTCCACTACTTCTCTTGCAGCGTGCAGAAGTTTAGGTTACACACTCTGCTAGGTGGGTAGAGGGCTCTAGATGTGCATTTGAGGAAGTAATTCATTTTCACACAACTTCCTCCTGCCTTCCCAGAAGGATGCAGGCTACCTATTCTTATAGGATATAAAGAAAATAAAATATGTAAAAATACAGGGCTTTCTAGACAAGCCAAGTAAGTCATAATGAAGGTATACAAGTGAGCCTCTTAATGGACTTAATGTCCTTTTTATAAATTTCTCGTAATTTGGGAAAGAGGATTTTATTTGAAATTTGACAAGTTTGAATAGAAAGGTAAATTTGGGGCAAAGTGTAGGAGTAAAGAATGATGGGAAAAGTTTTAGCTGACTTTTATGGATAGTGGAAAAAAGTTCATTAAAAACATGTGATGCTGTTTTCCAACATCACCTCAAAAATGAGTTCCAATGCTTTGAAACTTCAAACTTACTGCCAAGAGTCCTTGATAAAAAAGAATGTGCTTTCTAAGTAAGTCAAAAAATAAAAAGTGAGAGAACTCATTCCCTGTCCCCATCAGAGAATTCCTTCTTTTCAACCTGAATTTGAAAAGGGAACATGCATTACATGGAAGGTGGGAATACTTGAGATGGGGTTGTGTTTTTTTTCATCACTGATGCTTGGCCCAAATCTACTAACTGGAAACCAAGACATTTGATTAAATTTTAGCCCAATGGAGTGCTTAGGTAGTTATAGATGAGGTGTACATAAAACCAACTGTAGTAGCCATATACTTTTCACTATAACATAAAACCCAGATACAAGTAATGAAAAATTCCCTTTTGCCTCATTTCCCAACATGCTGTCTTCACATTAGTAGATTTTGTGTGTGCTTTCTCTTCTCCGCTGGTAGCATTATGACATTTTCTTTTCCATGTGTTCAAGATTTAATAACTTTAAGTACAGTCAACATGCCATTTCTGAGAGCTCAGGCTCCATTTCTTATGCTTCTGGCCTATTGAATAAACCTCTTGGAGGAGATGCCAAAAATGTGTGATGCTAACTCAGTTGAAATAAAACAAGATGCTTAGAAAAATAATTTTTGCATACACCAATCGTGGCCTTAGGGATTCCAGTTGTATAGCCACTGCCTTTGAAATCGGACTGGGGCAGGTTGTGGGCCTTGCCCCTTCGAGGTGGTCTTCCCTGGACATTCCCAGAAAGGGGCTCATCAGGGAGAGAAAGGTAAAGCTGGATTTCAGATGACCCCAAAACAGGGTGACCCCATTTCACACAGGGGCATGTTCTCACCAATAAGATGGGTAAAGGGGACTCCAGCTGCATTTTCCTATAGAAGCATCAGGACTAAATTAGTCTTTAATTAATTAATCAATTCACTAAATATTTACTAAGACTATATCGTGGTCATCCTTTCAAAGCCCATGACCCACAATGCATCTCAACTAGAACTGGAAATGTTTCCAGAAGCTGCCATTTCTAAGTCTACACAGCTAATAGCTGGCCAAGTCTCCCCAGGAGCCCAAGTGATATTTAACGAAAGCTGCCATGTTCCCCTTAAATCTTCACTTTTCTAAGCTAAACATACAAAGGTAGCCAATAGGACAGTGGCTTTCAGACCCTTCTCGAGGGAGGGATGTCAGTCCCAAAATGTGGGAATTGGAATGTATCATAAAGCTTAAAATGCCCCGTACTGGTGCAGAGAACAAGTGGCCATCAGCTTCCTTTCTCCTGAGACTCTGCTCTAAGGAGGCAGCCTAGAAATGTATTTGCATTGGGAAGTCACATTGGACTGTGAGGTCACATTTGGTGGGACAACCCACACTTAGGGACACATTAAAAGCAAAATATCTGAGAGGGCCCCCAGCACCCCTGATATTTACCTGTAGCAAAGAGAATTCACAATTTGAAGATGGGAAAGGGAGGAAGGGAATAAACATTTATTGAAAGGCTGCTATGTGCCAGGAATCGTGCTAAATGCTTGTCAAACCTAACTTCGTTTTACTCTCATGAGGACACTAGGAAGCAAGTATCACTTTAGTTCCTGTGTGTATTTGTTTGGAAAGAGTTTGGCTGCAAATAACAGACAAACTGACCAACAAAGACTTAAGACTTAGTTTGCAAATCTGGGGCTGGGCAGCCCAGGGCTTGCTGGGAGCCCTGTGAGGCCCTCAGACACCAGCCTTTCCCACCTTTCTGTTCAGCTACCCACGGAGGATAGGCCTTCAACCTCCGTTTTCCACCTCAAGCCACCCTAGGATGGCTTGCTCTCCCTCTAGGCAGTATTCCCACGGTCTAGGTGGGAAGAGGAGAAAAGGCAAAGGGAGAAGTTCATCCCAGCCCCGGCCGTCCTTTTAAGAAACAACCTCCCTATCCGCTGTCCTCGGCGATTGCTACTTACAGCTCATGGGCCACAGCTGTATCGAGTGGGAAGGTGGGAAGATGAAAAATTTTATCAGCTCCTAACAAAATCATGGTTTTGTTGGTAAATAAAAAAGAGAAAGGGACATGGAGTAAGCAACAATGGTCTGCCACTCTGTTACAAATGAGAAATCAGGCCAAGAGACATTCAGTCACTGTTCCTTCCGGTCCACACAGCAAGAGGGTGGTTGAGCTGAGATTTGAAGCCAGGCCTCCACTGGTCTGAAGCTCTTGCTCTTTCGACTGTGCTGCAGCGCCTTTCAGCGCGGCACATCCAACCTCCCTTCCCAACACTCTCAGGAAGCAGGTATTTTCTTGTTCCAAGTCATTCTACAGATGGGGAAATGGAGGCACAGAGAGGTTAAGAGACTTAAGTAACAGGATTTGAACCCAAGCAGTCACTATAAAGAGGAAATGCAAGCAGTAGCTTAATGTCTCTAGTACCAAAAAGAGAAAGAGAGAGAGAGAGAAAGAGAGAGACAGAGAGAGAAAGAACCCAGAAGAAAAGGAAAGAAATGTGAATGAACATGAGCAGGAAGGGAAAGCAGACATGAAGAGGATTGATAGCAATTCTCCCTGGGCCGTGAGCCGCTTGCAGCCCCATACCTACCACAGGGGAGGGAGGGAGAGCCTGACACTCAACCCGAGACTCGCCAAGAAGGACTAATACAAGGATATCGACTGATATATTACAATTATTTGTCAGTTATTGAAACTCTGTGAATGGTTTCAAAGTTCTTCAGATTGTGCATATTAAATTATCCTGAAGAAACTCATTTTGGCTTTAACGTTCTCAATATAATGACCCTCACAGATGTGGTTTACACCAGAAATACCCAAAGCTGAGTAGAGCCCAGTGATCAGTTTGTCCTCCAAAGTGGCACCTAGGCAGAGACAGATGACCCTAATAACAACAGGCTTTTATTTAGTGAGAGTATAAGAAGGACCAAGCACCGTGATAAATGCTTCACATTTGTCATCTCATTTAATCTTGCCCATCTCTGGGGAGAGATTTCCTTCTTTCCTCACTTTTCATGTGAGAACCCTGAGGCTCAGTGACATGAGTGACTTGCCCCAAAACACACATCTATGTAAGGGGCGGGGTGGGGACTATAATCCAGGTCCATCTGAACCCACCACCAATGTCCCTGTTTGTGTGTGGGCTGGAGATGGCAGAATGGAAATCGGGGCAAGAAGCAATAGACTTGCAAGCAGATAACCCCAAATGCACTCGTGCAGCTGGAGTCTTGAAGCTAAGTGAGTGACAGTACATTCATCTCTTCTCGTTTATATTTTGTTAATTCAGCCCAACATTTTAGCCTGTTGAGATATTTTTACACTAGAAAACCAGTACCATTATGAGGATTAAACTACTTTAATGCTATCACACTTCCCTGTATCTGCCAGATGGGCATACCTTTATGTAAAATTAAAAGCCAATGAAAGTTAAAAAAAATTTTTTTAGTTTGGCAGTAAAGTTGCTTTCTTCCAGTTGTTCACAAATGAAACATGCTGGGCTGGTTTCTAAAAACCAAGAAGGCTGGAGAGAAATTTATGACTTCAAAACAAAATTTAGAGGTTGAGGGATTTGGCAGTTTACAAGGAACACAGAGCTAAGCCTGCGAGAAAGGGCTGTTCAAAATGTCCTGGCCTGAAGGGCCAAAGTCTTTGTCAAAGTCCCTGAAGAAGGTTGCAGACATCTGAATGGGTGAAAATGAGCAGAAAGCATTTTTAAGACATCTTTCCACTAGGAGCTGGGCTTGCCAGCCTGTGCATTTTCCCACACAAATGTGCTCAGCTGTTCTGTTAGCCAGGCATTTCCTGCACACCACAGGTTTTGTTTTTCTTTTATTATTTTTTTCCTTTTCAGGGAATTATCCAAGATTTGTAGCCAGCAGCCTCTGCCATGTTTTCTCTGAGCTCTTAGTCACACTCCCATATATGGAAATCCTTATCACATAGCTCACTCCCTGGCTAGAACATTTTATAGGAAGGGTTTAGTGTATTGTGGTCTTTATAAGCTAAGTAATCCTAAGGATGGAATGGCAACAACAGCAACAGGCATGAGTGTGTGTGTGTGTGTGTGTGTGTGTTTAGCCTTTATTGCTGCAATAGCATATTTGACAAATTAAACTCAAGGTTTCATCTCCTTCAGTAATTCTTGAGTACCAAAGGTCATTTTAACTATTTTGAAAGGAATCTCCACTGATTGCCTAGAAGTAAATTTGCAAGGCATGATGGGAGGCTTTTCCCATAATAAAGGATTTCAAATCCGCTCCACATTTGGACACTTCCTCTGCCTAGGCAGCAATAGCACAGGGTGGAAAGAAGTACTCTGTCACGAGATTAGTGCAGTTTAAAGAAACAGAAATCAAATGAGCACTTCACAGAGTGGTCTTTTAGCAGATGCTCTCACTTTGCAGGCAGTGCAAGAGGCAAATGTGAAACCCTATGGCTCTCACACATTTATGCAATGAATTATGCTGTTCAGAGAACTTTCACATCTTTTTGTCCTTGTGCAAACCTAATTCCTCTTACCAGCAACCTGAGGTTCCAAAAGGCAAGTCATTTGCATGAGAATACACAGCTAACGCCACTCCCTATTCAGAAGCTCTCATTGGCTCCCATTGTTTAAGTCCACACTCCTTAGAGCAGAATTTAAGGTTTAACAAACATTTAAAAGCATTCACACAGGCAGGTATCTGTGGTGAGGCATCTTGAGGGGCAAAGGTGAATAAGACATGCTCTTGGAGAGTTGGAATGTAAGCGAGGGAATCTGTCATCAAACAGTTAATTGCAGTAATGTAAGTGTCTTAGTCAGCTCGGGCTGCTATAACAAAATACCGTAGGCTGGGGGTTTAAACAACAGCCATTCATTGCTCACAGTTCTGGAGACTGGGAAGTCCAAGATCAAGGTGCTAGCAGATTCAGTTCCTGGGCAGAGTCTGCTTCTCCGCTTGTAGACAGACAAGCCCCTTCTAGCTGTGTGCTCACACGGCCTTTCTTCAGAGCTTGCATGTGAAGATAGATCAAAAGCTCTCTCTTCCTCTTCTTAAAAGGCACTAATCCTATTTTGAGGGTCCTACCCTCATGACCTAATCTAACCCTAATAACCTCCCAAAGGTCCTGCCTCCAAATACAGTCACACTGGGGGTTAGGGCTTCAACATATGAATTTTTGGGGAGCATAAACATTTGGCCCATAGCAATAAGCAAGTGAATGAGGGAGGATGGTCTGCGACTGGGAAGCATTGAGGTGGAACTAGCTCTGAAAACACATCCTGCTCAATGGTCTCTCCCCCGCTCACTCGTTCCTGGTCTACGAATAGCTTCCTTCTGCAACTATTGATGCACCAAAGAGAGAAAATGGAGAACATATTACACCAGTTAGGTAGGAGGACATGCTTGTGATCGTCTGCCAGAGGCTTTCAATCAAAAGATTAAAAGAGGGGCGGAGTTGTGGGTGGGGGAGGGAGGAGGTTGAGGAGGGGCTGGCAGGGAAGACCAACACAAGGTCATCGACAATGGCCCTGGAAGGTACTTCTCAAATTTGCTTCAGCAAAGACGGTCTGTTTGCACATTTTTACTGGCATTTTGGACCTAGAATATACATACTTTTCTGAGATGTCTGAAATCTTGAGATCCTTTCCAAAGCCAGATCCCCAGGGCCAGTAGGATAGTTGACATATAAATGAAATTGACCTCCCTGACATGATAAGAAATTTTTTGTCTAATCAGTGCCAGGTTCTGTGAGTCATGGTTGCCTTCCAGCCTGTCTGCCCTTGGCCTGGGGATGAGTGTCTTTGCTTTACTACAGGAGTAACCAACTCCAGGGCACTTCACCTGTGTAGGGTCCTGAAGTGGGCAAGTGACTCACGTGAGATAAAACAGACCAAGAGAACAGCCCCAGTGGCCAGTCTTTTGGCCTGGAGCCCAGCCCGATAACCACCCTCTGGGTATACGCGATGCCAACTTTTGGTGTGGAGATCCTTTACCTATTGTGCTCCTAAGGCTTGGAGAGTTTCAAAACCCATTTTGAAACAGTTAAATCCACTTATACTATTTTTCTTGGAAGTAAAATACTGAGAAATTGTTTGTTTAGTTTGATCAAGTCACAGTGACGTAAGCTAGTTATTTTCCTTTAAGGGCCTAGTGCTCTGCCCTCCTTTTCTCTCTTCTTCCCTCCTTCCCTCCCTTCCTTCCACTTTGATTGAACACCTACCATGTGCTGCCACTGCTCTAAGCACAGGAGGACATAAATGACTAGGATATGGTATGGCACCTGTCCTCTTTCATCCTATAAATATTTATTGTGTGTGCCAGGCACTATGCTAAGTAATGGGAATACTGCATTAGACAGGAAACATAGATTCTGCATCATCAGTATATAGTCTAGTAAGAATGGTGTTGAGTAAGTAAGGAGGAATGTTGCAAAGGTCACAAGTGAAAGGAGTAGAGTCCCATGAGGATGTATAATAGGGGAAGGAATGGAGTTAGTGGGGTCAAACAGTGGTCTGGAGGAGGGGCGTGCAGCAAGTGCTTAGAACATGCCTTTCACTAAATGAGTTCTGTTTTTAGTTTATACTCTCTTCCTAAAATTAAGACAATTAGATTAATAATAAAAAATTGATTCAAATTATTTTGTTTACGTGAGTAAAGCAACCAGTCTGATAAATTAATTAGTTGCTCAAGATTTAGGTAGAAGTAGTCTTGGGATGGTTGACCTTTTGAAATATGTCTACTCAAGACTGATTTAAACTTCCTAAGTTTATATAGCAGCTGTGGTTGGCAGATTTCTAAGATGGCCCCCAATATTCCCACCCTCCTCTCTCCCAGTATACAACTTCTCCCAGTTATTTAATCAAACACTAAGCTAGGTACTCCTGTGGAGGGATTTTGCAGATGTAATTATGGTGTTAAATCAATTGACTTTAAGCTAGGGAAATTATCCTGTGGCTGAGGGTTGATCTAATCAGGTGAGCCCTTAAAAGGGACTGAGCTCTTCCTGGTGACAAAGATTCAGAGTGAGATAGATTCAACACTGGCTGGCTTTGAAGATGGAGGGGGCTGTGTGGCAAGGAATGTGAGTGGCTTTTAGGAGGTGAGAGCAGCCACCAAGGAAACAGGGACCTCAGTCCTACAACCACAAGTAAGTGAATACTGCCACAACCACATGACCTTGGAAGATGACCCTGAGCTTCCAATGAGAAAAAAACCTTACTGACACCTTTTAGCCTTGTGAAATCCTGAGTAGAGAATCCAGCCATGCTGTGCACAACCTTCAGCACTGTGAACTAACAGATGGGAGCTGTTTTAAGCCACTCAGTCTGCGGTAATTTGCTACAAAGCAACAGAAAACAAATATAACAACTATTCTGTTTCCCTGCTCATCACCTCTCCCTTCAATTCCTTCTAGTAATAGACTCAAATCTTCTTGATAAAAAAGATTAAGCATGTTACCAGGTTAGCAAATTATCATACCTCTTGCCTTTGGGCCTGGTGATTGGCTCAGGTGTTGGGGCATGTGACCCAGGCTGTGCAATTGGTGTGTTACTTGTGAATTTGCAAACTTGAACTTGAGGAAGAGAGCTAATTTTCCTTTCTGGTCCTGAGCTGTAGGAATGTGAGGCCAGAGCTGTCTACAGCCATGTTCCTCACGATATGGTAGAACTGGTCTGAGCCCCTGACAGTCAAAGAGCATCACGAGTCCTAACTGTTTGTGTCCCTGAGTCCATTGTCCTTTGCCACATGGGACATGCCCTTCCAGGGAGCTGGTTACATGAGCCAAGGCTTCTCCTTTTTTTTGGTGAGGAAGATTGGCCCTGAGTTAACACCTATTGCCAATCTTCCTCTTTTTGCTTGAGGAAGAGTGTTGCTGAGCTAACAGCTGTACCAATCTTCCTCTATTTTATGTGGGATGCCACCACAGCATGGCCTGATGAGCGGTGCTAGGTCAGCACCCATGATCCAAACCTGTAAACTCTGGGCCACCAAAGCAGAGCACATGAACTTAACCACTATGCCACCAGGCCAGCCCCAAGGCTTCTCATTTTGAGTTAAACTAAGTCACGCTCAGCTTCTGTCATTGGCAAACAGAGTCCTGAACAATTCAGCTAGAGAGGGGTAGAGAACTGTTAGCTGGAAGACACCAGTTCTGTTTATCAGACAATATCAAAACATGAAAGTGTCTCTTTGTACACAACGTGGGTTTTGTTTTTTTTAATTGGTGCTGAAGGACATCAAATGATAATGAAAATAAACGCTAGCTCAATCATCATATTATCGGAGCTGCAAGGGACCTTAGATGTCATCTGTTCAAGGTCCCTCCTTGCAGAAGCTCAGGCCTGGACACGAGGATCAGCTAATTAGAAACCAAGCGGGTCATTCCAGACTCAATGGATAAAACTGACCCAGGTTGAATGAAAAATGATGCTGCTTGCATCTAATTAATTTTTCTCTTCTGCTTTCCATGATTACTTGGCCAGCATTGCCACCATCCCAGTGTATTTTTCTCAAGTTTTAAAAAATTGTGTCTACTGAGCACTGTGATTCTCAGGACTTACGGTATATTTTCAAGCAAAACTTTCCAGTTTCTGAAACTTGGATGGTATCTTAGTTTGTCAGGATGATTTTTACTTGATTCTATCAAACAGGATGTAAAACTGTATCTTCTTGCCCATACTTTGGAAGCTTAGCCTGGGCACGACTTATCTTGGTGAAGATTGTGTGGAGATAAATTCATAAATGATTATCTCCCTTGAGTACAAATATAAGTTGTTTCCATAGATACCTGCTCACAAAGACTAATGAGACAAGTATTTTCCAAAAGCTGGTTGAATGACACCTCTGACATACTAAATTAATAACTTCTTATTCCACTTGAACATAAAATCACATACTCTTAGAGCCGGCAGGGGTCTTCGAGGTCATCAGACCCAGCCCCTCATTGTTCAGAAAGGACAATGGGCTCCAGAGAGGAGGAGGGTCTTGCTTAGGGTCGGATTCTGTTTTAAAACATCAATAAGCAGTCTGCAATGCCTTTAAAAGAGATGAATGATAGAAATATTTTTCTTTAGGGGCTGGCCCCGTGGCCGAGTGGTTAAGTTTGCGCGCTCCGCTGCAGGCGGCCCAGTGTTTCGTTGGTTCGAATCCTGGGCGCGGACATGGCACTGCTCATCAAACCACGCTGAGGCAGCGTCCCACATGCCACAACTAGAAGAACCCACAACAAAGAATACACAACTATGTACTGGGGGGCTTTGGGGAGAAAAAGGAAAAAATAAAAATCTTAAAAAAAAAAAAAAAAAAAGAAATATTTTTCTTTAAAGTTTGCATTTTCTGCATGTATACAAACAAAGTAGCAAAAAATACAAAGATCATCCACCATCTAGATTTTGGAGCAACTTGGGAAAGGTCTGTTTCCAGGATTAAGAAAAAACTTAGCAATGAGATAATAAAATAACCCATTTGTTATGAACCTAAAAATTGAGTAATTGGGAGAGAAGCTCTGCTTTTTGTTATGAAAATTGGTACCAACTTATTTTTATATATTTAGAAAACTTTAAAGTCTAGAAAGAAATAAGGAGGAAAAATTATATTTTCACTACCTAACAGAACTGGCCTTTAACATTTTTGGTAGTTTTCCTTTCAATCTTTTTTACATGTATAGGAAGTTTATGAGAATGACAGTCACAAATAGTTTCCCATGTGATTACATCTTCTTTATAAATATCTACTAAGTGCATGTGATATGTTTTTCTTTAGCAACTAACTATTTTATTATGGGAATGCTGGTTTTAAAATAACCTTGCAAAGAGCATCCTCATGTACAAATATCCTTTTCCAAATTTAGGATTATTTCTTTCTCATAAATGGAATGTCTGGGTCTGTTTTATAGTAGGTGCTTAGCTCAATAGATATTCATTAAAAGAATGAAATAAGTCGATTAATCAGAATAGAATAGGTGTACTATGGTAACAAGCAGCTCTAATATCTCAATGACCTAACAAAATAAGAATTACCGTTTAGGGGCTGGCCCCGTGGCCGAATGGTTAAGTTCGCACACCCCGCTTTGGCCACCCAGGGTTTTGCTGGTTCAAATCCTGGGTGCAGACATGGCACTCCTCATCAAGCCATGCTGAGGCAGCGTCCCACATGCCACAACTGGAAGGATCCACAACTAAGAATATACAGCTGTGTACTGGGGTGCTTTGGGGAGAAAAAGGAAAAATAAAATCTTTAAAAAAAAAGAATTACTCCTTAGTCACACAAAATCATCTTTGTGTGCAGGTTACTTTCTGAAGCTGCTGTCTGCCTTTTGGGGTTTCAGTAATCTAGGCTGTTCATTCTTTTGGCTCCACCATCTCAGCTTGGGCTCCTCTATGAACACTTCTTCAGAGGAAGATCGACATCCGTCAGCTCTGCCCATAACACATTGGGCAGAACTAGTTGCATGGCCCTTTCTGACTCCAAGGTGGTGAGGTAGGGTGAGCAGCTGTGATCCTCTCACACATCAGAAGGATGTGAGCACAGAAAGTCTCTGTCATGTCAAGGTTAATGTTATTGACAAACTGGTTTTCTATAGAGACACACCAATTTACATGACCATCAGTTCTCATGAGAAAGTCCTTTTTGCTACCCTTATTTACTGTGCTCATTGGATATTACTATTTTTAAACAATCTTTGCTGCAATGATGGGCAAAAATTTTTAATTTTCATTCCTTTCATTACCTCAAGGTTGACTTTTTCTGTTACTAATTGATTAATTAATTCAATCAATCATTCAACAAATATTTACTTAATAGGTGATCCAGCCCTGACCCAGGCACTGGAGCTACAATGTGAACATACTGACACAGTCCCTTCCTCAGACCTGATGGTTATTGGCCAGTGAGAGCTCCTCTTTTGTAAATTGTACATATCCTTGCCTGTTTATGCTCAGGGTTCTTTATGTTTTTCTCATTGAGTTGCTTGAGTTCTTTATACAGCAAAGAGAGCAGCTCTTTGTTTATTTGCTGCAAATGTTTTCTTAGTTTGCCTTTTAATCTTAATTTTGGCGGTGCTTTCCCCTTTTCACAGAATTTTAAAATTATCTACTCAAATCTATTAATCTTTCCCCTTCTGATTTCTTATCTTGCTTTTAAACTTAGAAAATGCAAAAAATGGTTATTTCTGAGTTTTCTTATAATTTTGTTCTTGCTAGAAACCACCTTGTGGGAAAACATACACACACAAACTTATATACTGTCACATTTCGCTTAACATCAGGGATACTTCTGAGAAATGTGTCGTTAGGCGGTTTTGTCGCTGTGTGAACATCCTAGAGTGCACTTACACAAGCCTTCATGGTATAGCCTGCTACGCACCTGGGCTAGATGGTAGAGCCCATTGCTCCTAGGCTACAAACCTGTGCGGCGTGTTACTGTACTGAATACTGCAGGCACGTTAACACAATGGTAAGTATTTGTGTATCTAAACATGGAAAAGGTAAAGATATAGCATAAAAGATAAAGAATGGTACATCTGTAGAGGGCGCTTACCGTGAATGGAGCTTGCAGGACTGGAAGTTGCTCTGGGTGAGTGAGTGAGTAGTGAGTGAATGTGAAGGCCCAGGGCCTCACCGTACACTGCTGTACACTGTTGATAAACACTGTATGCTTAGGCTACAGTAAATTTATGAAAAAATATTATCTTTCTTCAATAGTAAATTAGCCTTAGCTTACTGTAATCTTTTTACTTTATAAATTTTTAAATTTTTTAAAACTTTTTGACTCCTTTTTAATGACACAGCTTAAAACACAAACACGTACAGCTGTAAAAAAATATTTTCTTTCTTTATATATTTACTCCATGTTTTTTCTAATTTTAAAATTTTTAATTTATTTTACTTTTTAAATTTTTTTAGAGGCTAAGACACACGCACATTAGCCTAGGCCTACACAGAGTTAGGACCATCAATATCACTATCTTCCACCTCCACATCTTGTCCCACTGGAAGGTCTTCAGGGGCAGTAACATGCACAGAACTGTCACCTCCTGTGATAACAATGCCTCTTTTGGAAAACTTCCTGAAGGACCTAAAGGTTTGTTTACACCAGGATCACCACCAACACATGAGTAATGTGTTGTGCTATGACGTTCTGATGACTATGATGTCACCGGGTGACCACTGTCATACATGCAGCCCATTGTTGACCAAAGCATCATTATGGGGTGCATGACTGTACAGGATACATATAATATAATATATTCATAATAGAATCATATTATTCCTTTTTTTTTTTGGTCTGGCTCCTTTATGTTTTTTTTTTATTTTATCTTTTTCGGATGTACATCATATTTCGAATTCTGTGTACATTACATCGTGTTCACCACCCGAACACTAATTACAGTGCATCCCCTCACATGTGACCCCAATCACCCCTTTTGCCCTCCCCCCTCCCCCCTTCCCCAATGGTAACCACCAGTCCAATCTCCAATGCTATGTGGGGTTTTTTTTGTCGTTTTTATCTTCTACTTATGAGTGAGATCATATGGTATTTGACTTTCTCCCTCTGACTTATTTCACTCAGCATAATGACCCTCAAGGTCCATCCATATTGTCACAAATGGCTGGATTTCGTCATTTCTTATGGCTGAGTAGTAGTCCATCGTGTATAAATACCACATCTTCTTTACCCATTCGTCCCTTGATGGGCACCTAGGTTGCTTCCAAGTCTTGGCTATTGTGTATAATGCCGCAATGAACATAGGGGTGCAAGTATCTTTATGCCTTTGTGTTTTCAAGTTCTTTGGATAAATACCCAGCAGTGGAATAGCTGGATCATATGGTAGATCTATCCTTAATTTTCTGAGGATACTCCAAACTGCTTTCCATAGTGGCTGCACCATTTTGCACTGCCACCAGCAGTGAACAAGGGTTCCCTTCTCTCCACACCCTCTCCAACATTTGTTGTTTCCTGTTTTGTTAATTATAGCCATTCTGACTGGAGTGAGGTGATAACTCATTGTAGTTTTGATTTGCATTTCCCTGATAGCTAATGATGTTGAGCATCTTTTCATATGCCTGTTGGCCATCTGTATTTCTTCTTTGGAGAAATCTCTGTTCAGATCTTTTGCCCATTTTCTAATTGGATTGTTGGGTTTTTTGTTGTTGAGCTGTATGAGTTCTTTGTATATTTTGGATATTAACCCCTTATCTGATACATGGTTTGCAAATATCTTCTCCCAATTGTTAGGTTGTCTTTTCGTTTTGTCGATGGTTTCCTTTGCTGTGCAGAAACTTTTTAGTTTGATATAGTCCCATTTGTTCATTTTTTCTTTTGTTTCCCTTGCCCGGTCAGACATGGGACTTCAAAATATGCTGCTCAGACCAATGTCATAGAGCGTATTGCCTATGTTTTCTTCTAGAAGTCTCATGGTTTCGGGTCTTACATTCAAGTCTTTAATCCATTTTGAGCTGATTTTTGTGCATGGTGTAAGGGAATGGTCTACTTTCATTCTTTTGCAAGTGGCTGTCCAGTGTTCCCAACACCGTTTATTGAAGAGACTCTCCTTTCTCCATCATATGCTCTTGGCTCCCTTGTCAAATATTAACTGTCCATAAACGTGTGGGTTTACTTCTGGGCTCTCAATTCTGTTCCATTGATCTGTGTGTCTGTTTTTGTGCCAGTACCATGCTGTTTTGGTTACTATGGCTTTGTAGTATAATTTGAAATCGGGGAGTGTGATACTTCCAAGTTTGTTCTTTTTTCTCAGGAATTCTTTGGCTATTTGGGGTCTTTTGTTGTTCCATATAAATTTTAGGATTCTTTGTTCTATTTCCGTAAAAAATGTTGTTGGAACTTTGATAGGGATTGCGTTGAATCTATAGATTGCTTTCGGAAGTATGGACATTTTAACAATGTTAATTCTTCCAATCCAAGATCACGGAATATCTTTCCATTTCTTTGTGTCTTCTTCAATTTCTTTCAACAATGTTTTATAGTTTTCGGTGTACAGATATTTCACCTCTTTCATTAAGTTTATTCCTAGGTATTTTATTCTTTTTGTTGCAATTGTAAACGGGATTGTATTCTTAATTTCTCTTTCTGGTACTTCGTTGTTAGTGTATAGAAATGCAACGGATTTTTGTACATTGATTTTGTATCCCGCAACTTGACTGTATTCCTTTATTATTTCTAAAAGTTTTTTAGTGGACTCTTTAGGGTTTTCTAGATATAAAATCATGTCGTCTGCAATGTTTCATTCCGGGGATGCAGGGATGGTTCAACATCTGCAAATCTATCAACGTGATACACCACATTAACAAAATGAAGAATAAAAATCACATGATCATCTCAATAGGTGCAGAGAAAGCATTTGACAAGATACAGCATCCACTTATGATAAAAACTCTAAATAAATTGCATATAGAAGGAAAATACCTCAACATAATAAAGGCCATATATGACAAACCCACAGCAAATAGCAAACATATTACTAAAGATAGCCATCAAACCACAAGTGAAGAGAGCAAGAGAAAAAGAAAGGATCTGAGAAGAAGTACTAAAACACCCAAAAAAAGAAAAAGTGACAAAATGGCAATAAATACATATTTATCAATAGCTACTTTAAATGTCAATGGATTAAATGCTCCAATCAAATGCCATAGGGTGGCCAAGTGGATAAAAAAACAAGATTCATGTATATGCTACATACAAGAGACACACTTCAGACCTACAGACACTCACAAACTGAAAGCGAAAGGACGGAAAAAGATATTCCACGCAAATGGCAAAGAAAAGAAAGTGGGGTAGCAATGCTTATATCAGACAAAATCGACTTTAAATCAAAAACTGTAATAAGAGACAAAGATGGGCACTACATAATGATAAAGGGAACAATCCAACAAGAAAATATAACACTTGTAAATATCTACGCTCCCAACATAGGAGCACCTAAATATATAAAGCAATTATTTAACAGACATAAGAGGAGAAATAGACAGTAACACAATCATAGTAGGGGACTTTAACACTCCACTTACACCAATGGATAGATCATCCAAACAGAAGATCAATAAGGAAACACTCGCCTTAAAGGACATATTAGACCAGATGGACTTAGTAGATATATACAGAACATTCCATCCAAAAACCACAGAATACACATTCTTTTCAAATGCCCATGGAACATTCTCCAGGATTGATCACATATTAGGCCACAAAACGAGTCTCAATAAATTTAAGAAGATCGAAATAATACCATGCATCTTTTCTGACCACAAAGGTATGAAACTGGAAATCAACTACAGAAAGAAAACCAGAGAAGCCACAAAAATGTGGAGATTGAACAAAATGCTACTGAACAATGATTGGGTCAATGAAGAAATCAAAGAAGAAATTAAAAAAATCCCTGGAGACAAATGAAAATGAAAACACGACATGCCAAAATCTGTGGGATACAGCAAAAGCGGTTCTACGAAGGAAGTTTACAGCAATTCAGGCCTACCTCAACAAAGAAGAAAAATACCAAATAGACACTCTAAAAGTGCACCTAAAGGTACTGGAAAAAGAACAACAAACAAAGGCCAAAATCAGCAGAAGGAAGGAAATAATAAAAATCAGAGCAGAAATAAACGAAATAGAGACTAAAAAAACAATAGAAAAAATTAATGAAACCAAGAGCTGGTTCTTTGAAAAGATAAGCAAAATTGACAAACCCTTAGCTAGACTCACCAAGAAAAAAAGAGAGAAGGCTCAAATAAATAAAATCAGAAATGAAAGAGAAGAGATTACAACGGACACCTCAGAAATACAAAAGATAATAAGAGAATACTATGAAAAGCTATACGCCAACAAATTGGATAATCTAGAAGAAATGGATAAATTCTTAGAAACACACAACCTTCCAAAACCGGACCAAGAAGATGTAGAAAATGTGAATAGACCGATCAGGAGTAAGGAGATCGAAACAGCAATTAATAACCTCCCAAAAAATAAAAGTCCAGGACCAGATGGCTTCCCTGGCGAAGTCTACCAAACATTCAAAGAAGACTTAATACCTATCCTTGTCAAACTCTTCCAAAAAATTGAAGAGGAGGGGAGGCTTCCTAACTCCTTCTACGAAGCAAACATTGTCCTGATACCAAAACCAGACAAGGACAACACAAAAAAAAGAAAATTACAGGCCAACATCACTGATGAACATCGATGCAAAAATCCTCAACAAAATACTAGCAAATCGAATACAACAATACATTAAAAAGATCATACATCATGATCAAGTGAGTTTCATATTATTCTTTTAATAAATATAGTTATATATAATTATATGTCTTATATGTGTATGTGTTTTCCCACAAGAGAAAATTTGTAAGAAATAATTCATAATTTATATTATAAATTAATAATTATTAAGAATAAATATTTTTATAAGTAATTTATTATTTATTTATAAATTTGTAGATTGAAAGTTAATAAATGATAATTAATAATTTTATAATTTATAATATATAAGAAATACATATTTTATATATAATACTATGTGTGTGTTATATATAACTACATTATATATAACGTGTGTGTGTTTTTTCCCAAGGTGTTAATATATATAAATATATATTAACTATGTATTATATAATATAAAAGATGTACATAAAATTCAGTGAAGAATCCCGGTCGCCACAGGCGGGTTATGAACATGAAAGTCACTTTACTAGACCCCATTCCCTCCTACCTCCCTGTCAGCACAACCTTTCCTCCTCTTGGGGCTCCTACTCTCTCTTACCTCCAGCTTCCCCACTATATTTCTACAGCTCTTTCCTTTCAGCAAACTGAAGTATTAACTCATAAGAAACAAAGACCTTACTTCTGCTGGGGGTAATTGCATTTTAATTGGGGTCTCAATTCCTTGACTGAAAGGGATTCATTTTCAAAGGAGAAATTTCAGGCCCTGTGACAGTAGGGAGGATATTTTGAGCCAGAAACTCCTGACTTGTTCTCTTCAAGCCACACCACATCTGGTGTATAAGATCAGCCTTAACTGGCACCTACCAAAATCTCGGGTTGTTCTTTTCCCGGTCTGACATTAATTAAATCCGGAACCCAGCTATCATTTGCTTGCCCTGTGCAAAGTGAGCTCCGCTTGGATAGCCTCTGTTCATGTTAAGTTACTTATCTTTTCCCCAAAGACTTGCTTCCTCTCCTGGCTACCCTACTTCTGTCATTAGCCCTAAGACTGAGGCTCAGGGGCTCAGTTACTTCTAGTTCCTTGGCTTATTCACTGTCCCCCAACACCATTCAGATGTTCTGGTTCCTGTAATCTGGAAAGGGGCATCTTCCATCCGGAATGCTGTTCCACTTATATAAAGCCTTGCAGGCACAGCTAATAGTAACCCTTGCTCTTCTGAGCTCACAGAGGACCTATGTCTATGCTAGTGGTCTCCAAAGTGGGGTGTCTATGGTCATCCTTTGGGGTGCAACAAGAAACTAGTGGAATTTTGCTTATAAAATTTCAACCTTTTAAAACTCTCATTTTTGTGTGTGTTTATAAATGGACCTAATATATTCATTTAAAAGTATATGACCAATTGTCATCAATTCTAAGACACACATTTTTTTCACATTTTAACTTCTCTCGTATTGAGATGCATTTTATAATTGATGCCTAAAGAAACTCTTATGTCCCAATATAATTGACAGTGACATTTTTCTTTCTTCATAGGACATACAATAATTATGTAATACACAATTGACAGTGTCTTTAATTCTATGAAATATACATATACTCGGTGTGCTTGCTCAAAAAGATTTTAACTAATGTGGTGGCAAAATGAGAAAAGTTTGGAGCTCACCCAATCTGTATAACTCAATTGTTTACACACTGCCTCAAATTAATGATTAACACTGCATAATGTTGTGTCCGTGTAGTCATGCACACTCTATTATGAACTTGATTAAGTACAGACCATGTGTTATTCTTCTTTTTACTCCTTACAAAACTTTCCACAGTCTAGGCCAGTAGCTCTCAACCCTATAAGACATAAGGCCCCTTTTATAGCTAATACTTTAAGATGTCCTCTTTACTGTCTTAAAATGAAATTCACATATAAGTATTAAAAAAAGAAGAGCGGATTGTATTAGTTAGGGTACACTAATTGCTAAAACAAATAGACTCTATATTTACTGGTTTAAACACAATAGAAATTAGCGGGCCCAGGAGAGAGAGGAGAATGTGGCTTTTGGCAAGCATCTAGCAGTTTCTGCCACAAACACAATACCCTGTTATTAGAGAGAAATAAAATAATTTGTAAGAAAATAATACAATCTTCAGTATGTAAATCCTTAGGAATGGCGATGCTAGCAGACATGAGAGTCAGACACTTATTCCTATATGGAGAATCATGTGACTGTGAAGGCCTTAAGTGCAGTTTAAGACATGTGTGTTGTATTAGTGATGAACATATCCTTCCCCATTTTACCACTACTATCCAACAGTGGTATTACTCCTAGTAATGAGAGTTCCTGAAATGGTGAGAAACTCTTGGTAAAATTCTGAACAAAGTACAGTCTTCCCTTAATTTATACAGCTGATACATTCCCAGAAAATCCCCTGCATATTAGAATTCTGCAAAAGATGCCCTGCATTTATGTATAAAATAAAATTGGTCTCCAGGCTCAGATTATTATGAAGAACTTTTTGGACCTACATGAATGTACAGTGGGACGCTAGGAGGCCATGAGGGATGAGGGACCATCCTTTGTGGTGCAGAGCTCTTTTGTATATTGCAGGATGTCTAGAGTCCCTGGAACCCTCCTACTAAATGCCAATAGCACTCCCAAGTCATTGTGACAGCCAAATACACCTTCATAAACTTCCCAAACATCTCCTGTGGAGAAGTACTGCTTCCACTGAGAACCGCTTCCATTCAGTAAATGCCTGCCCAGTTCACTCATGGGTGCATGAAGAAATGAACTAACTCACTAATCCTGGCATATTGCTATAAAGCAAGGAATATGGATATATTTGGAATGTCAGCCTTGTGCTATGCTAGGTGATTTCACATATACTATGCCATTTAATCCTCACAACAATCTTGCAAGGAAGTATTAGTATCAAATGAGCAAAGAGAGGCTTCGGAGATGAAGTAGCGTGTCTGTACTCACATGGTGAGTAAGGATGTGGGAACTAGGATTGAAATCTGGGCCTGACTAGAGAATCCACACTATTTCCACTGTTATTAGGGTGACAATATGTCTCAATGTAAGCCTATTGTCCCGGAGTAATGATTACTAGCACTCCCTTCTACTCCCCAAATGGTCCCAATTTTGGTAAGAAATTACATGGTCACTGTAAATATTATATGTTGCTATTGTCATCACTATTTATTGAATAGAAAGGTCAAGGGAAAGAGTGAATAACAATATTCTTCTCTCCCAGACATTAGTCGGATGACTGAGGGTGCAGAATGGGTTTTCTCTTCCCAATTCATTGTCAATGTATTTCTTAATCATCCATGGAGATTTATATCTGTTTATCTTCTACTAAAACAACTTTTTAAATATGAAAATAAATACTTCCTAGATATTCAATCTTTGCATCAAACAGGATGGTGTTTACCTCCAGGTAGGATATGCTGTCCTTTGAGAAAGTGAAAGATTAAACTCTCCTAAGGGAGAAACAGCTGAAGCGTAGGGAGACGAGCTGAGACACTCTGAGCGAGGTAATGCACTGATGCTTGCTTGCTTTTGATGAGCTGGCCACATTATTAATCAGAGAGAAATCCTCTCTTTCCATCTTTCAAAGTTGGAAGCCTATCTCTATCTGCTCTTGTTTCTGACAGTTTTCAAACAATTGCTTTAAACAAGTCATAGTTTTAGACATGTCACAGGTACATGTTCAGTCTCAGCGTTATGGAAAAGTACTAGAAGAAATTCACGGAGTAATATGAACATCCAAAGACAACATTCTACTTCACTGGGCATAAATACTCACTCTCTGTGGCCTCTCCCATCTCACTCCTGTCAATGACTCCTTCCCCTCACTCTGCACTGCCATCCTCCCACCTTTTGTTTTAGCTTTCCATGGCATTTTGTTGCTCTCCCTCGGGGTCTGCAGCCTACTGTTGGAGGCTGGTGAGGCGACATGGATCAGATTATCCTCTACCGCTTAAGCTAAACATCAACATGTTGGTTCAAACACAGAACCAACCTAAACTCACTAGGCCCTTCCCCAGCTACCATGCCCCATGGCCCTAGTGAGTGCTCTGAAGAGCCTTCTTGGTTTCACATGGAGAGTTCCAGTATAGAGAGTCCTGGGGTAGACATTGAGCCAAACTCCTTTTGGGGCCTGTTGGAAGGTGTGCTTCAGACCCAGGTGGGGCCAGAGGCAGGGAGGGAGCATTTGGACTGTCCATGGTTTGTCCATCACCATTGCCAGAGCTTGGGAAGAAAGCTTGACAAAGAGCACAGCATCCCATTAAAGGCTCATAATAAAATTCTGAAATTAAAATAATAATAATGACTGAATTGCATTTAAGAAATGCCATCCTGTTTCAGTTGCTTCCTTCAGCTTCTGTTAAATCTCAGAAGAAAAGAAATCACATCAGAATCTGACACAAATTATTAAATTTCCCACACTCAAGTCTCTGTAGTGGAGTAGTAGGTGTGAAGACTGCCAAGGGAAACCTTTAATCCTTAAAGAAAACCTTAAATCCTGAAATAAGCACCCCTAAGTGTGGATCTTAGACTTTTTTGTTGTATAGAGACAGGTTGTCCTGCTGAGGCCATAGGCAAATATACTCCATAAATGCTATCTTTCCTCCTTGCCACACCCATGGTAGACACTGTTACTTGGTCACCTACTCTTTCTTGCTAATTCTCTGTAGAGTACTTCAGGAGAAATTGATGGCAATCAACGTTGGCAAGGGAGATGAAAGCTATTTTCCCTTCTGACTTAGAGTAAGCACATGCCCCTAAAGAGGTAGACATTCCCAGAATTTATCATCCAGGGAAGATGTAGCCCTTCATACAGGAATCTGGAAGCTTAGAGAATAGATTTAGACCACATGGGAGGTATCTCCTGTCTCTCTCTCTCTCCACATGGGTCTGTTTTGAGAAGTGTAGCTATGCTGGGGAACACCAGGTGGGAAGAGAAAGATGTGGAGATGTGCCAGGAGCTAGGTAGGGAGGCCCTGCAGAGGAACACAAACTGGAAATGAATAAGTTATACTTTATAAGCCAGATTCCTTAGTTACAACTAGCTTTCTGGGGCTGTTTTCTCTTTTGCTATCCCTGAGCCATAAGCAAAATTCATTCATTCAACATTTATTGAGCATCTATCCTGTGGCAGTCACTGAGCTATGATCTAGAATATTGGGATGAATGACACAGCTATAGTCCAGGGAAGGCAGACCTGTAACAGCCATTTATGCTCAAATGGCACATATGCCATTTGAGTGGGGGAAATGCTGATGCTATGGGAGCACATAGTAAGGGCGCCCAGGCTGTCTGGAGTCTAAGTGCTCTAGGTGAGGGGTATCTGTTCTCCAGTATGGTCTCATTGGGTGGACTGGCCACAGAGAGAATTATGTGTAGTGCTTGGGCAGGAAGATCAAAGAGGCAGCTATTCCCTGAGAGTTGAGGCTATGAGATCCGGGTACCTTATGCACATAGACGCTCTTCTCCCGCTGACAACCTTGGAGCACTGGGCATGATATTAATAGAGATTTGATTTTTTTAATAGGGTGTCATGGGAGCTAAATCCTTGACAAAGAGTATTCTGTGATCTGCCATTGTGTCTTTCTCTTCCCTCCCAAAAGTAATTCTTAGAAACCTCCTTTCTGAAGGCCTCTTGTTTCAGCCAAGCATCCAGCACATCCTCACAACTCCCCAGGACCACCCTGAAGCCACTCCTTTCACCATTGACACTACCACCATTGTTTCTGACATGTGAGGCGGGAGAATCCAAGGCCAGAAGGTCATCATGGTCAAGAGGTGAGCAGATAACACTCAAAGGCAGACAGGATTGAGTTGGAGAGGAATTTTCTAATAGCCATTATAAACGGAGATACAACAGGTTTGAACAAACAACCTGGGACTGGAAAAGAGGAAGAGGGAGGAGTCAGGTAGAGATAAAAATGAGCGTGGATGACTAGGCTGTGTAGTGACATAAAGGGAGTTTAGAGAGGGCTTAGGGAGCAGATTTGAAAGGAAGTTAGTGAAGGAAGGTTAAGAATTCAGTCTTCAATATTCAGGTATGTGGTGGGGGCTGAGGGTGTTGATAGACTGATCGGGGAACTTGAAGGATGGGATATCAGTTTGTGTTCTTGGAATGACTTCCCGAGGGCTTCACATCTAACCAAATATTAGCATTCATTTACTAAATAAATAGTCCTCTTTTCCTGGATGAGCACGGACTGGAGCATCCAGCCTCCCATCCTCATCACAAGGAGGCTCAATCCCTGCCCCTAAGATGATCACAATCCAGACCAAGGGCTCCAAGATCCTGGCAGGATCACCCTGGTGCACTTCAGATTCATTGTCCAGGGGTCCTAGATCAGTGTCCAGTAGCCATAGAACAGCCAGGGCTCCTCCTTTCCACAAATCCAAGGCCAAGCACAATAAAGCAAGGAGAGGGGAGGGATTTTCTAATGTTGAGGTAAGTAGGAGCAGGGAGAAGAAAAGTCCCAGAAATGCAGATTAGATTACAAAAATAATAATAAAGCAATAACCTGGCTGAACCATGTTCAATTTAGTTCAATTCAGCAACTACATATTGAGTGCCCCTCTGTGTCTATCTTGAACTAGTCTGCTTGAGAGAATGGCCACAGGAGAAAGGAGCAGTTTAGATAGAGGGCAGGCATGCTGAAGGAAAGATATGTTTTCAAGTGCTAAAGCTCTGCCCTACAGCTGGTTGTCCTTGCACTGGGGGCACCCTGATAATTCACATGTGATCTCTCTCAAAGACTTCTCAAAGCAGCTCCTCCAAGACCCCAGTCCATGCCCTCAGGCAGCCAGGAGTCTGTACCATTTGACCCAGACCAGCAGACTCTTTCTGAAGGTTTTGTAGAGAAATGGAAGCAATTTGATTAGAGCAGGAAATTTCAAAGATAGAAGCAGGGGCAAGGATGGAGAATGGATTGGAGGTGGAGAAAACACAGAAGTAAGGGGCCAGTGAGGAGAATATGAATATTCCAGGCTCATTGAATCGGTAGCATTGAGTTGACCAAAGGGACAGAAGAGGCTCTATCAACAGGGTGTGGCCAACTGATTGGATCAAGAGAAAGAAGAGTTTGAGATAACCTCGGGCAAGTGGTAGAAAGGTGGATAAGGAGAGTGAGCATGTTCAGAGGAGAAGCATTTGAAGAAGGAAGACATTGAGTGCAGTGTTAGTGATGATGCAGGACTCCAGCCTTCCTTTCCTGGATTCTTCTCATGGTGTCCCTATTGGTTCCCCTTCTCTGGGCTCAGTCCTCCAATTCTCTTCTTCCTGGGTTTCTAAAAGGCAAACATTACTGGATCATTGCCTACACGCAGCCTTGTGGTGGTTTTCATCAGCTTCAAGTGAAAGGCCAATGTCCACAGCACAACATATGAACTCTTGGAGCTCTGCCTTTTCTATATGTTGGCTTGTCTCCTGCTACTCTTCCTCTTGGACTCAACACTCCAGCCATCCTGAAATATTCGCAGTTTTTCAAAAAGCCAGTTTTAGGCCTCAGTGCTGTTGTACCTGTTATACCTCACCCTGGAAATTCTTTCCCTCCTTGACTACCTGTTGAATTCCTCACCATTCTTTCTCAGGTGGCTTAAAATGCAACAAAGCACTCCTCAATGATCTTCCTACCGTCCCAAGGGAGGTTTATTCAAAGAATGCAAGGCTGGTTCAATATTTGAAAATCAATCAGCAGCCGGCCCCATGGCCAAGTGATTGAGTTCACGTGCTCCACTTCGGTGGCCCAGGGCTTCACTGATTTGGATCCTGGGCACAGACATGGCACCACTCATCGGGCCATGCTGAGGAGGTGTCCCACATGCCACAACTGGAAGGACCCACAACTAAAAATATACAACTATGTACCAGGGGGCTTTGGGGAGAAAAAGGAAAAATAAAATCTTTAAAAAAAAATCAATCAATGTGATCCACCACATTAATGGCTAAAGAAGAAAAATCACAGTCTTATCAATTGATACCAAAAAAGCATGTAACAAAATTCAACATGTATCAAGATAAAAACTCTCAGAAGAAAACAGGAATATAGGGGAATATCCTCAACTTGTTAAAAGGTATCTGCCAACAGCCTACAGCTAATCTACTTAAAAGTGAAAGACTAAATGCTTTCCCACTAAGATCAAGAGCAAGGCAAGGATGTCTGCTCTCATGGCTCTTATTCAACACGGTATTGGAAGTTCTGACCAACTGAATAAGGCACAAAAAGGCATACAGATCAGAAAGAAAGAATGAAAACTGTCCCTATTTGCAGGGACATAATTGTCATGATTATGACACGAGTGTCTGTAGAAAACCCATGGAATCTACAAACAACAACACAACAACAATTTAAAAGCCAACTCTTAGAACTAATAAATGAGTTCAAAAATATTGCAAGATACAAGACAAACATACGAAACTATTGTATTTGTATACAGTATCAATGAACAGGTGGACATCAAAACTAAAAATACAATGCCATTTACAATTACTCAAAAAAGTGAAATACTTAAGTGTAAATCTAAAAAAACATGTACAGGACTTCTATGCTGTAAACAACAAAACACTGATGAAAGAATCAAAGAAGACCTAAACAAATGAAAACATAGCATGTCCATGGATTGAAAGTTTCAATGTAATAAAGAGGTCAATTCTCCCAAATTTATGTGCAATTTTAGTTATTCCTATCAAAATCTCAGCAAGATGTTTTGTAGATATAGACAATATTGTTCTAAAATTTATATGGAAATGCAGAGGAACTAGAATAGCTAAAATAATTTTGACAAAGAAGAATACAACTAGAGGAATCAGTCGACCTGATTTCAATACAACTTATAGAGCTATGGTGTTTACAGAGCGACAGACACATAGATGAATGGAACAGAATGGGGAACCCAGAAATAGATCCACTAAAATATGCCCAACTAATTTTTGACAAAGTAATAAAATCAGTTTAATGGAAGAAGGACAGCCTTTTCAATAAACCTTGACTTAAATCTCACATCTTATAAAAAATTAACTCAAAAGGATCATAGTCTTAAATGTAAAATGTAAAACTATAAAACCTTTAGAAAAGGAAACATAGGGGAAAATCTTTGGGATCTAACATTAGGCAAAGAGTTCTTAGATTTGCCACCAAAAAGCATGATCCACAAAAGAAAAAATTAAATAACTGAGTTTCACCAAAGTTAAAACGTTTCACTTTGCAAAATATTCTGTTATGAGAATGAAAAGACAAGCTTCAAACAGTGAGAAAATATTTGCAAACCATATATCTGACAAAGGACTAGTGTCTAGAATACATAAAGATCTCTCAAAACTCAACAGTAAAAAAAAAAATCCAATCTAGAAAATGGGAAAAAGGCATGAAGAAACCTTTTACTGAAGAGGATATACAGATGGCAAAGAAGCACATGAAAAGATGTTCAACATCATTAACCATTGGGGAACTGTAAGTTAAAACCACAATGAGATCACTATACATCTACCAGAAAGGTTAAAATAAAAACTAATGACGACACTAAATGCGGAGAAACTTGATCATTTGTATGTTACTTGTGGGGATGTAAAATGGTACAGGCACTTTGGAAAAGTTTGATAGTTTCTTAAATAACTAAAAATGCAACGACCATATGTCCCAGAGTTGCAATCTTAGATATTTATCACAGAGAAATGGAAATATCTTCACAGAAAAAGTTGTACACAAATGTTCAAAGCAGCTTTTCCGGTAGTAGCCCAAAACTGTAGACAGCCCATATGTCCTTCAACAGGTAAATGGATAAACACACTGTGGTACATCCATATGGTGGAATTTTTCTCAGCAATAAAAAGGAACGAACTATTGATGCACACAACAACTTGGATGAATCTCCAGGGAATTATGCTCAGTGAAAAATGCCAATCCCAAAATATTACATACTGTATTACTTGTACTTATACAACATTCTTGAAAGGACAAAAATTTTAGAAACAGAGGATGGATTAGTAGTAACCAGGAGTTAAAGATGAGTGTGGGAAGTCAATGCAGGAGGCAAGCGGGAATGGTTATGAAAAGACAACAGGAGAGATCTTTGTGGTGATGGTATTTTTCTGTATCTTGACTGTCTCAATGGCAATATCTGGTTGTGATCTTGTACTATAGTTCTGTAAGATGTTACCATTGGGGGAAACTGGGTGAAGGGTACAAAGAATCTCTCCGTGTTGTTTCTTACAACTGCATATGAATCTACAATTATCTCAAAATAAAAAGTTTGATTTAAAAAATAAAGCAAAAAACAACATCCCTTTATTGTCTCACAGTTCTGTAGGTTAGAAGTCCAAGCATGGCACAACTGGATCCTCTGCTCAGGTCTCGCCAGGTTGAAACCAAAGTGCTAGCTAGGGCTGTGGTCTCATCTGAGGTTTGGGGTCTTTTTCCAAGTTCAATCAGGTGTTGGCAGAATTCAGATCCTTGTAGCCATAGGACTGACTTCCCATTTCCTGGCTGACTGTCCACCTGGGACCATTCTCAGCTTGCTAGAGGCTTCCTGCTGAAGATGGTCCTTCCCTTATTTTCTCTCATGCTTTGAATCTCACTTTTGGGAGATTTTCGGAAGAGCCTAGGCTCATTTAGGGGCTCATCTGATTAGGTCAGGCCCACCCAGATAATCTCCCTTTTGATTAACTCTAAGTCAACTGATTAGTAACCTAACCATGGGTGTGATATCCTATCATATCCACAGGTTCAGGGGCCGCACTCAAGGTAAAGGAATTACACAAGGCGTGTGCAACAGAAGGCAGGAATCTTGGGGCTATCTTAGATTTCTGCCCACCACAGGCCATATTAGCCCCTGCGCTCCCTGTGGGACAGACTGAGGCCTTTTGAGGGACTGCCTGGCAGTGCAATACTTCCCTCTGCCCAATCCTACTTCCTTCATCCCCCACAGGTGTTGATCCCTGGAGTACTTGCCAATAAACTTTCGACACGTGAATCTCTGCCTTTGAGTCTGTTTCCCAAGGAACCTGACCTAAGACAGTATTGCTATTGTACCACTGAGCTAGAGGGTGTGGAGGATGGATTGATAACATTTAAAAAATCTCTGAGCCTCTTGAGACTCTACTTAAAAGCATGTTGATAGAGCTGTGGGGGGTTATCTGTAGGCTGTCAAATCAGGAGCACCACACGGGTAATCATTGACGACCAAGTCACTCAGTGGTCTTCCTCCAGATTCTGCTTATTTTAAAACTTGGTCCAGGGCCAGCCCCGGTGGACTAGTGGTTAACTTCGGCATGCTCTGCTTTGGCGGCCCAGGTTCGGATCCCAGGCACGGACCTACACTGGTCATCTGTTAGCAGCCATGTTGTGGCTCACATGAAAAGAAAAAAAGAGGAAGACAGGCAATGGATGTTAGCTCAGGGCAAATCTTCCTCAGCAAAACAAAGCAAAACAAAACAAAACAATCTTGGTCCTCCTTTATTGTCATCATCATCATCATCATCATCACTATGACATCATAGTTACCATACACTGAGAGCTCACTCTGTTTCAGAAACCATACAAAACATTTCACTGACCATCTAATGAACCAATATAGCAGAGTAGTTAAGAGTGCCAGGAATTAGACTACTTAGTGTTGAAGGCCAGCTTTTCCCTTTGGGAAATTGGGATATTCCCAATTGCGATAGCAATATATCCCAATTAGTTACACTTCCTAAACCTCAGTTTCCTCATCTATAAAGTAAGGATGGTATCTGTTCAATAAAATAACCCTTCATGTAAAACTCTTAGCATGTACTTGGTACAGAGCAAGCATTCCATAAATGTAAGCAATTTCATAGCCTCATTTAATTCTTATGATGACCCTACAAGAGAGTTTATAGCTGAATAAGCTGAGGTTTAGAGAAGTTAATCAGCTTTCCAGTATCCAACAAACAGCAGAAGAGTGCCAGAGGTCAGATTTAAACCAAGTTCTTTCTGACCACAAAGGCTTAACCCTCAACCATTTTCCTGTCTTGTTTCAGCACTGTGAGTATCAATGGCAGGAACGAAGCCAACACTGCCTTAAGCACATTGCAGAAAGAAAGTGTGGGGGACTGGAACTGGCCACCCCAAGATATGTCTCTTTGGCATGAGGATTATTTGGGGCTGGTTACTTTTAAAAACTGAAGACAGAAAAGAAGCTCTGAAAAGCAGAATTTACTTACCCTTTGTTAAGAAACATTTGCATTGTAAACGAAATCTCCATCTGCAAAGGTGTCTCCCTCTCTGTACCAGGAAGGAGGGATGACCTTATCTCTAGAAACTCTTATCAATGCAGAAGGAAAGAACTTCAATCTGCATAATAACCTGACCCTTGTTTACTGTACTTTTCTGGTAATCTCCTGTAACTGACTCCCCCCACCTCCAACATCCTCCTTTGTCATTAGCTGAAGATGATACTTAAGGTGGGAGCTTCGGCCATTTTGGTGAGTTGCTCAGGTTTCCTGAGCCTCTCCCATGTATACTTGTTATAAAACTTTGTTTAATTTTCTCCTGTTATTCTGTCTCATGTGAATTTAATTCATTCTCCAGCCAGAAGAACCTGGAGAGGGTAGAGGAAATGTCTTCCTCCTTGACAAAAGAAACAAATGAAAACACTCACAGAGTCTTAAAATGTCTGGGAAGGAAATGTGGGGTTTGCTACAGGTTCACCTGAAGGAGTTAGGATTCTGAGCCTGAAGCTGCATGCTGGTTTGTAGCTCTCGAGCTGGGGTAGTGGAAATTGATGAGGACTTTTAGGCTGCTTAATTTTAAAATGGCTTATGATGAGGATTTTTAGGCTGGTTAGTTTTAAAACTACAGATGAGATTCAGGCTCCAAGGAGTGGAATTTATTTTGCCCCTTTGTTGGGAAACATTTACATTTCTAAGGGAAACCTCTATCTGTGAAGATGCCTCCCTCTCTGTGCCGGGAAGAAGGGGGAATGGTCTTATCTCTAGAAGCTCTTAATGGGGAAGGCAAGAACTTAAGTTGGTTGCTGTCTGGCAATCTCATGTAACTGGTTTAGGGTGGTGGCGTCTAACCTTTCTAACCTTTACTTAATCCGATTTGATTCTTGTCTAAAAGTCATGGGATCACCCAATGACCAGACCCCACCCGCACTGATACCATTTTAACTTTTTTTCATGTTCTTTCCTTTGTCTTGCAAAGAGATGAATCATATACCTATGCCTTATAAAATTAGCCCTAACCCTCAACTCGGGGCAGCAGCAGGAGCTCTGACTGCCCGTGGGTCCTGTCCCCACGCACCAGCTCTGCCTGCCCATGGGTCCTGTCCCCATGCCAGCGGGGGCAGCAGCAGCGGCTCTGCCTGCCCATGGGCTCTGTCCCCATGCCAGCGGGGGCAGCAGAAGCGGCGGCAGCAGAAACTCTGACTGCCCATGGGTCCTGTCCCCATGCTATTCTACTCTCTAAATAAAAGAGCACTACTGCCAGATCTTGAGAGTCTAAGAAATCTTTCTTTCGACTCCTCGGCTCACCGACCCCGCATCAGAAATCAGAGTCTCTCTTCTCAAGATAGCTCAGCTGGGGCAACAGCCCCTCAGGAAAATGTAAATATCTCTTATTCAAAAGTTCTGATTCAGACACCTCTGAAAACCAAAAGTTTTTTGTAATTCGTTTGGTGGCAAAACATGACTTGACCTGAGTTGACATGAGCTCTTTGTCATCTTTGTGGCCTCACAAAGGGATGAATAGTCATACATTTGCCACAGAAATATTCATGTGATGATTTACTGAGCTGTCAGCCACTGAGTTACTTTCCTAAAATCTGAAAAATTCTGAATTTCAGATGACAGCTTGGGGGCCTTTTGTTACTACCTCTGACCATTTTTACTCCTTACCAGAGTAAAGAATACAAACATACCACATTTAATTCCCAGAATGACCTTCATTTAAAGACCTTTCTCCAAGAGCTCTTCAGAGGATCCCTTGTTCCCCACAAGGAAGAGTAACAAGGAAGAGTAACAAGCCTCAGGCCACACATACCAGTCCAGCTCTCGCTGGCTCAAGGGTCTTAGTGGCTGTTGCTGTCCAATCTGTTTCCTAGAACTATGGTTCTCAACTTTGCATTGTAGATATTCCTGCATGGTTTTCCATGTGCAGAGTGCTGATCCTGGAGTGACTTTGTGGTGTTGTGTTGTGTATAGAGCTCAGGGGGCTGAGGGCTGGGGAGAGTGTTGGAGCTGTGCATAAAGGTGAATAAGGGCAAGAGGAATTATGCCCCTCCCCAGTCTCCAGTTCCTTTCCTGGAACCTCTGGGAACAGTTTGCTCACAGTATTTTCCACATAACCCAAAGGCATCAACTTTACATATTTTGCATGCATAAATTCCACATCAACCTCTCTCCTTCTTCACTATTTATTTAAATGAGACAAAATGCTCAATGAGCTATAGGCTTAGTCTTATTTAAAATTACAGATTCAGAGTGTAGAGGAAGAGTAGCTTCGAAAAAATGACCTGTACCTCAATAATGCTGAGTCTGTTTTCTAGCATTGAAAACTCCAGTTAACCCCTTGGCTGTGGGCTGAAAAGGCGGAGCATAATTTTACCACCATTTGTTTAGCTGTACTTTGGCAAATTCAAGTCCAAGTCTGTGTATTCGGATTGCGGTAGACAAAGTGAGCTCAGCAGCCTCCTGATGAGCTTTCTGTCTGGCTGACAGCACCCCACCGACCTTCACTCCTTTAGGAATTGCACGACCCGTAGGGAAGCATCGCCTGAATAGACTTCTGGTGGCTTTCTTCCCTTCAGGATACATATCAGTGATCAGCCAAGGCAGAAGATACCTGCCACTACTCCAGCTCTGGAATTTACCCTAAGAGCAAACTCAGTGAAGGCTTGGAGGATCTAAAGTGCAAACAAACTAAAAGTGTTTTGATCTTTGGTCACTTCCAAGTTATTCTCAAACTTATGTTCTATCCAGGGCTGTTTCTCATTTGTCTGTTTCTCATTTGTTATCTATCTTTGGCCAACCAATCACCATTGGTGATTCCCCTTCCGATATATGGATGGGAAGCAGTGAGGAAGGAAAACAAAATCAGTCTGTTTGGAGTTAAATTCAATTTTACAAACAAATTGAGCACCTACTAATGGCCAGATACTCTGCTTGGTAGTAGGGATATAAGGACTGGGGATTACAGTCAAGTGAAGGGGACAGACCTGGTCCTGTTTGCTACACTTGACAGATGAGGCTGTTGCCTAATTCTGACTAGTAGCTCAGCTGAATTCTGCCATGAGAATATTGTCTCATCAAGCAAGGAGTGTGTCAGACAAAGATTTCATCAAAGTTAGAATACAAGATTGTGCATTATTATAGTGCATGCTGATTAGTAACCATTCGTATGTACAGCAGAATTTGGTCTGAGTCTTGCTTTCAGTGCAACCTCCCCACACCCCTTAGTTAGGCAGTCATAGTAGAGGAGAACTATAATCCTCATCTCCTTTTAACTATGGTGGTCTAGAGACATCTCACACAAAGAACCTAATAATTGTAAGCAAGCAAATTGGCTAGAGTCAGTTTTCCACAGCATGGTTCCTTTGTTTGTTTTTAACAGTGCTAGCCATCCTTTCCCACCACTCCAAGGTGGCTCAATTCAACTGAGCAGCAAGAAGGACAGAATCCCATGGAAAGAAGCCCAAGTTCTACCAGGAAGACAATACCAGTTCTGGCAAATCTGCAGGATGGGGCAAGGACAAAAATAAGAAGACCACTTGGTGGCTGGGAGAGCTGATAGCAGGACGGAAAGGGGTGTGAGGCTAGGATGAGTGAGTCAGGACTGAGGCTGTGACCAGCAGGTGATTGTCAGAGCACACATTTGTCATGATGCCAGAACATAGCATGTCAAATTAAAGGAGCCACATGCAGCCGGACACCAGTCAACTATCCATGGCCAAGCTGATTACCTATTGCTTCTCCGCTCACCTCCTCCAAGTCCACTCTGCCTCCTGTGTTTCCCATTCAGCCAATGCCATCACCAACCACTTGAGAGTCATCTTGGGCACTTCCAAAATCATCTCCCAAATTTTAACCAATTGCTACATCTAAAAACTTCTACCAACTAAATCTCTCTTGACTGCATCCCCATCATCTTGGTTCTGGCCATCACCCTCTCTCTGTGTAATTGTTGCTGCAGCCCATGCTAGAAGAGGCTCCTCGCCAGTCTTGCTGCTGATACTGCCCTCCTCTCCACTCCTGCCTCTCTGCCATGCCATGGCTGCCTCTCTACAGTATGCACTAAAACCCTTTAGAGGCTCCCCATTGTCCTTAAGAGACCAATTCCAGAGTATGGTGTATCAGAACAGCTTTAACACAAGTGATAGAAACTTAAGTAAGACTATTTTGGATGAAAAGGGGAAATCTATTGGCTTACACAGCTGCATTGTAGGAAATACAAGCGTTGTGCCCCAGGAATTTAAATCAGGGGCTCTAATGCCACTGGGAGTTTTTCTCTTTCTCTATGTATCGTCAGCATTATCTCTTTGCCCTTCTCCACAAGCCTGGACCATGACTCATGGCCCCTTGGAGCTCAGATCTACACATTTGCACCACTGGAGTGAGAAAGGCCTCTCTTTTTAAAATTCCAATTAAAAAATTCCCAGGGAAGACCTCCTATTGGTCTGGCTGAGATAATGGGCCCATCCCTGGTCTAAGTGATGAATGTGGCTGGGTTGGAGAAAGGAAACCATGATTACTGTATATGCTCCTGTCAAGTGCCAAGAGCATCATGCACCATCAATATTGATGAAAAAGGATGTTCTTAGATAATCTATCAAAGTTCTGGCCATGAAAACATAGCCCAAATAATTCCTTCCTTGGCCAGCTAACCCCTAGCAGTGTGGCATAGGAATTAAGCCCTTGGGCTCTGGAGTCAGCAAGATGTAGGTTCAAATCTCAGCTCTTCCAGTTACATTAGTTGTGTGGCCTTGGGCAATGTGCATAACCCCAGTGAGCCTCAGTTTCCTGATCTGTAAAATGGGAAGGGAAGTATAATGATACCTATGTGAAAATTTAAGGAGACAGCCATCAAGGGCACTTAGAACCTAGTCTGGCTCACAGTGTGAGCTCAGTCAACTCTTCCTGCTCCTGGTAGCCCTGGCATGAGCGGGCAGCCTTCCAAAGGCAGCAGGGCCTCAGGCTACCGACTGCTGCCAAAAGAATGAGATCAGGGTTAATCAGAGGAACAGACTGACCTGATTTACAGCACTCCAGTGAAGTGACCCATCTGACACCCCAGAGGAGACACTGCCAAGAAGAGTTGCTTGGCCATGATATTCTCCATAAAATAGGGATGAAGGGCCTTTTCAAAGCACCCTGTCTCCTTGCCAGAGGACAACATCTGGGAGGAGGCACTTCTCCAGCTCCATAGTTATAATGCTGCCAGCCTTGCGGGTCATAGCCTAGAATCATCTGCTTATTAAATAATAATTAAGAGGCTCCTGTAAAGGGAATCTGAGTATAATTACTTGACTCATTAAGCTGCGCAGTCGAAACTGGGAGGCCGTTTTACTCTGGTGGCTACACTCTTAGTCAATTTTCAAGTTTCTGGAAGCAGCAAGTGGAGTCTCACTTTCATGGGTGCTCAGACTCGAAGCTGCATGTTTAAGTATACCCATCCCTCAAGAAGCCTCCGCCAAGCATCCAATTTGAAGGTCGAGTCCTCCCCTTTCCTGTGCCACAAGATCTAAATTGGTCTTGGAACAAAGACTACAAGGATAGGCCCAGGGACCAGCTGGGCAAGGAGTCAGCTCATTAGTAGCCTCCGCAGAGGTATTGAAATGAGGCAAGTTAAAAGCATATTAGTTTAAATGAGACTTTTCATCAGTGAGGGGAGGTGTTTAGGTAGGAAGCAAACGTAATCATTTTGCAACGGGGCGTAATTCGATAATTAATGGGGAAGTTGTCAGTATAATCTTGAGGGAGTCCCAGGAAATAAGGAAATCTGTCTTTGTTAAGGAGAATGCAGGAGAAAAAGTTACAGGAATGCAGACAGTTCACCGGCAAGGTCCTGATAGCAAGTTCTTGTTAGATGCGTGACTTTCTGCCCCACCTGTGTTTTGCCCAGACCCACTGCTTCTCCTAATGGAAACACAGAGAAGAATAGAGAACTTTGCAGGGGGTTATGAAGTAAACACAGGTTTCTTTCTGCTTCTCAGAACAGCTGGCCAACACCACTGCCAGGCTCCTCAGGAATGGCAGGAAAAGACAAGCTAACCAGCTCCCTGGTGGGCCAGCCAGTTTCCTGCTGCCCTAAGGCCTGCCAGGGCTTGGCCGTTACAGCCGTTATGAGGGCTTTGGGAGCAAGCTCCTAGCAGCCCACCAGGAAGAGGGCCTGTGCAGACTCCCAGTTGGCCAGAAAAGAAGTTCCAGGGAAAAGTCCTACAAAGGCACCAATAGCACGGTGGTTAAAGCAGGGCTCTAGAGCCAGAATGCCTGGGTTCAGCGTTCCAGTAGGCACACAGTGGCACGTGACTTCAGGCAAGCTACTCAAGCTCTGAGCTTCAGTTTCCTCATGGGTAACGAGGTACCTATTTCATAGGACCAGTATGAGGATTAAAAGAGTCATTCCATGTGAATGATTCACAGCAGTGTCTGGCACTTAAAGTCTGCTCAACAAGTGCTAGCTAACTTTTTAGAACTTTACTGTCCAATATAGTGACCACTAGCCACATGAGGCTATCGAGCACTAGAAATGTGGCTAGTCTGTGTTGACAGGTGCTGTAGGTATGAAATACACACAGATCTCAAAGACTTTGTACAAGAAAAAGAAAATCCCAGTAATAGTTTTTATATTGATTATATGTTGAAATCATAGCATTTTGGATATATTGGGTTAAATAAATATATATTACTAAAATTAATTTCAATAATTTTATTAAATTAATCAATAATTTATTAATTATGCTTTTTTATTTTGGTAAAAAACACATAACCATTATCATCTTAACTATTTTTAAGTGTACAGATCAGTAGTGTTAAGTATATTCACATTGTGTGACACAGATGTCCAGAGCTTTTCATCTTGCAAATCTGAAACCACCCATTAAATAACAACTCCCTTTTTCCTTCTCCCTCGAGCCCTTGGCAACCACCATTCTACTTTTTGTTTCTAAGAATTTGACTACTTTTGATACCTCATATTAAGTGGAATCATACAATATTTGTCCTTCTGTGAAAGGCTTATTTCACTTAGCATAATGTCCTCAAATTTCATCCATGTTGTAGCATGTGACAGGATTTTCTTCTTTTTAAGGCTGCGTACTATTCCATCCTTTAAAAAAATTTTTTTAGGGTGGCTGCTAGAAAACTTAACATTTTATCTGTGGCTTGTGCTACATTTCTGTTGGGTGGTGCTAGTCAGGAACCAGTGGTCTTCAACCCCATTAGTCCCAAGCCCTCCTCACAACAATTAATTTGTAATGCCCTCTTCACTCTCCTGAAACAAAAATGACAGGTAATATAACTCATCTACATGCACAATTCTTTAAAAAATTGATATAATGGCCTAACGGTAATGTGAAAGATGAAGGAAAAGAATCTATAGAAAAATTGTATTTCAACTCAGACATGAGTACTTGAAGACAAAATAACTAGATGCTTGACTGAATATGCAGAATCACCATTAATGGGACAGCTATTAATGCAGAGTAATAACTCAAATTCTAGGGATGATATTGCCATCAGAAATGTGATTTTCTGAAATAGAGCAACTCAATCAAGTTCCAATAAAACAAAGTACAATTTTTAATTTGTGTGGTTGCATTCCTGTGAAACTGAGTACAAATTTAAATGAGGCAAAATACATAGGTGTATATAGAAACTGTAGTTAGATTCTAGGCTGAGAGACTTATAAATAGATTTTTCATCTAAATGAATATCCAAGGGAATATTTAGAAAGCAAGAGGACCCCAGAGTAATTTTTCATTGTGTGGAACTATCCCGTGCCTTGCAGGACATCTTGCATTCCTGTATACCCTGTGTGCCCATTGAAGGCCAGTGGCATCCCCCAATCTCTGGGACAACCAAAAGCATCTTCTCTACTTTCCAGCACTCTGCCTCGGAGCCAGCAGAGCCCCTACTGAGAAGCCCTGATATTGTATTATGAGAAACACAGCATGGTGGTCCCAAAAGTTCAGTGTTCAGTGGGCTGATCCGCTTCCTTGCCTGGTGATCTGATCCATGGCCTTCAGTAACTCAACACGAGGCTGGTCCTCAGGTCCAGCACTGACCACTCTTCAGCAGAGACCAGAAGCCTAGAAAGCAGTTCTTTCAAAACCTTAAACACAATAGACTTGGCATCCTTCCCTTCAAACTTGCCCCCTTCCTTGACATCTTTGTCAGTTTCAATGTCACCAATTTTTTCAGGACCAGAAATTTCTTTTCCTCTCCCTCCAGCCCCACTCCTGACTGTTGCACATGGCAGAGTCACTAAAGCCTGTTCTTTCTTTGTCCGTGGTCTCTCTCTTCTGCCCTGTTTCTAGTTCACTGACTTGCTGTTTTATCTCCAGGTTTCTCAGTGGTTCCTCATTGCTCTCCCTGAGTCTAATCTTCACCCCCCAATGCATGCTAACCCTATATTAGGTTTCTATCCAAGCTTCATTCCTCATTAACTGCCTATGGGCAAGTGAGTTAGCCTCGATGTATCTCCTTCCTCATCTATTAAATGGAATCACAACACCTGCCTTGTAGTGCTGTTACAGAGAACAGAGGAGAAAGTGCTTGGAAAACACCAAGCTCTAGCCTGGAACATAGAAGAAAATAAGTAAATGCTGGTTCCCTAGTCCCTATTTTCTCTTCTTCAGTCTTGTTCCTTTTCTCTATGCACTGAGCCAAATATTTGACCATATCTGACATCACCCTAGCCAGGCAGTTGTCCCAGAATAGACCATTAGGAGAACTAAAATGTCATCAGAAATGGAACACAATGAAGAAATTTGTATTTACTAGAACACAGGAGAGCACTTTTGATGGGCCATAGGATTCCTGAGAGGCACAAGAAGTTATAACTGACGGTCACTGAGCAGACCAGGTAACTGACTGCATGGCTTTGGGTTTTTTGGGAGGGGTGGACGAGTTTGGCTGGAGTAGAATTACAGAGGCAACAGAGACTGAGAGCCCTGCCACCTTTGGTCCTGCACATCTGCCACACTTAGTCTTGAGTCTCTCTTCCAGAGAAACATCAAGCACATATTTTCAACACATCAGTTTGAAGGAGCGTCCAGTTGATGCCAGCCCAGGGTGCCTTATGTCTTCATTTGGGTACGGCCACATCAATACTCAGGCTGTTGTTCCAAGACCGCAGGGCCCACCTGCTCTGGGAAGCTTTTCCTGCTCTGTCCATCCTTGACTATCCTTCCCATCTTAGAAGTCCTGGAATACCCACCAAGCACATGCCTGATAAACTTCTCACTTGGATTGCTTTGACTCCTGGTGAAATCATGAACCTATTATTACTGCAAAAATTGAGGCTCTCTGCCCAATGCACATAAACAAGCCAATTAATTATAGCATCAGCCTTTGGGGGAGAAATCAGCTTTTAGTCTGCAAGATCCATCTGCAGGGAGAACAGAGGGCATGTGCCCTCAGACCTGTCTCCCTGATTGAGGATTTGGCGTGAAATTTAAGAGGTTAGGGACAATAGGCTGGCACGTGGAAATGCTGGTGAGACAGGTTTTGATCGGTGGGCTTCAAGCATTTATAGTAAGGTTCTAAACATTTTTGACAGGGTTGGGAAGGAATTTTAACACCAGCTCTTCCTGAACAAGGGACCCCTTGCTTCTGATAAGAGTCTGACTTTCAAGTTCCAGTCATTTCCCCGTCCTTGGGTTCCTTCAGGAGGAGGATCTTTAGTTCCCAGTCATTTCAGGTCACGATTTCTTCTTTTGTGCCTGCCATGGCTATGTGACTTTGCAGATTTTCTGAAAGACAATTCTTAATCACTCTTTTGATAAGAGGTGGTCTTGGAGGGCCCGAGGTTACACCTCTGGGTCAGCAGCAGAGTGTTCTAGTTCTTTCCATCCAGCACAGCCCCAGGACACAGCTATGTTAACAGATGCACAATAAAATGTGACATGAATGAAGCATAAAGATAAATGTTAGCAAATTAAGAAAGAAATTTTGGAGTATGGGGGAATGAAAGAAGTTATAAGCTCACTCTCTCTGAGACAGACGGCCTGCGCACGGTCCATATCGAAGGGGCAGGGAGGTGGCCCAGCCCTATGGTTCCCGAGCACCTCTTTCCATCGAAGAGCTTTGTTCTTCGCAACGCACATGCTGGGAATCTCAGAAGGGCGCATCTTTCCCTGGGCAGATTTTGCCACAAATTATCAGATAAAGATAAAAATTAGGTGCCGTCTCTGCTAACTAAAAAGTTGAAGACCACCTCAGAGTGCCTTAAGGAGATGGACTTTATCTAGCCAATGGTGCCTACCAACAGCTGAAAAGGAAATTGTTTTGGCATGAAAATCCAAGCATCCATTTAGAGGGCCCTCTTAAAAAAATTTTAAAAGGAAAAGAGCTCTTTCCTAAAGTCGTTTCTTCCAAATATAGAACCTACTTGAAATGAAGTTTAACCTTTCTAGAGTTCAAGTTCATTTCTTCTTTGCATATACAACTTCAGCAGCTTCTTTATTTCTAAGAACAAAGGCTTGTTAAAAAGAAAAAGTTCTCTAAAGTCTCCTTGGACATCAAATAGTTCCTCAGAGGAAACGCTTTGATGAGTTAAGTGTAAATGAGCAAGAAACAGACGGATTAGATTTCTCATATAATACACATGGACTTAAGAATTAAGACGTAAAACTGTTTGGAAAATATGGTTTGGATTTGGATTCTGCCTATTCCACAAACAGTGATTAAGCTAAAGAAAATGGATTTTCCTTGCGTCTGGCCCCCCACCTTCAGCCTCAGGCCCTAGCAATCATTCTCTGAAGAGTCATGTCAGATAACAAAGGCCAGGGAGGGTTTTTAAATAGGGAATTCACAGATTACTAATGTTTAAGAACCAAATCGTTTTCTGCAACAAATTCTTTTCTCATCAGGCTGGTTTTAAGGCATTTTTCAGAAACATCTCTCTGTTTGCCAATACGGCTCACTAATCAAAACTGAAAACTCTGCCCTCTGGTAACCAGTCTGTGCCTGGTGATCCCATTCCAAGGAGGCCTCTTCCTACCCTGAGGTCAAGGATTTTACCAGTTGTGGCCTTGCTGTGACATGCATACACCACAAGCTGCACCCAACTGAGAATGTTTTCTTTCAGTCAGCATATGCTTTCATACAGTGTAGATAGGGGATTAAATGGGCTAGTGATGTGAAAGCAGTTGACACTGGATGTGGCACATACAGAAGGTACTCATGTGTTGGTTCTGTCTGAAAAATCTCAAAATAGACTCCTAGTACTTCTGTGGATGAGAACTGCTCATCCCACACTGCCCTGCTAAGGGGTGGGCCTGGCTCTGAGGACCAGGTGGCCCTGCTTCCCTGGCACTGACCCACTCTGGGCAGACGAGTCTCCATCCAGGGGATTTGAAATTGGGTTACAGAGATTTCGATTATCAGGGCACTGGGGATGGAAGGAACATGGAGTAAGCCCTAGGTCAGCCACTTTCCTCCATGTGCATAGGAAAGCCCAGCCACAGAGAGGAAGGGAATGAAGCAGAAGCACAGAGAAAACAGAGATGCTAGGCTGTCTCCTCCTCCTCCAAACAGTGGCAGGTCCTGACAGTGCTGCCTCCCAAGCAGGGGTCTTTTTAATTTTTTTAAGATTGGCACCTGAGCTAACATCTGTTGCCAATCTTCTTTTTTTTCTTCTTCTTCTTCTACTCCCCAAAGCCCCCTAGTACATAGTTGTATATTCTAGTTGTAGGTCCTTCTGGCTCTGCTACGTGGGATGCCACCTCAGCATGGCCTGGTGAGCGGTGCCATGTCGGTGCCTGGATCTGAACTGGTGAAAGGCTGGGCCGCTGAAGTGGAGCATGTGAATTTAACCACTTAAGTGCCACGATCATTATAGTCAATGTTAGAACAATTTCATGGCCTCAAAAAGAGCCCCCACTCCACTTTAGCTATCACTTCCTTTCCCACCACTCCCTCCCCCTAGCCCTAGGCAACCACTAATCTACTTTCTGTCTCGGTGGATTTTCCTACTCTGGACTTTCATATGAATGAGATCATATAATATGTGGCCTTTGTGACTGGCTGCTTTCATTTAGCATAATGTTTTTAAGGTTTGTCCACATTGCAGCATGTATTTGTACTCCATTTCTTTTTATGCCTGAACAATACTCCACTGTATAGATACACCACATTGTTTATCCATTCATCAGTGGATGGACATTTGGGTTGTTTTTACCTTTCGACTATTATGAATCATGCTGCTATGAATATGCATGTATCTCAAGGATGTCTTGACTCTGGTCTTCTCTCCACCTCCCCTGTCTCCACCTTGGCTTAAGCCAGTCTGCAAGAATCCCATTCGTTCTCACTTCCTCACCCTTCCCCCTCTCCAACCCATTCTCCACCTGACCTCCAGAAAGATCTTTTCGGAAAGGTAAATCAGATGTCACTCCCTAGTTTAGAATTTGTGAATGGATTTCCATTGAATTGGAAAAGAAATCCATTCCATGATCAATAAGGCTCTGTGCAATCTGGTGCCTGCCATTACACTCCTTTCCTTTCCATTTGCTACACTCCCCCTCACTTACCTCCCTCTAGGCTCATGACTCTCTCTCACTTTCTCAACACACTGTCCCTTCTGCCTCAAATTGCATGTGGCCGTCATTTCAATTCAGCTTCAATGTAGATTCCTCAGAGCAGCAATCAGTGATCATCTGGGGCAAAGTCACATCCCATCTCCACCCCCACCTGCATTATATTCTTCCTCACAGTACCTGCTTTTTCCTTCACACAATTTACGGCTTTCGAAATTTCTTGTTTATTTAATTGTTTATTGCTCATTGTCCCTAAGAGTAAAGTCTGTTTCACTTACAGTTGTATCCTCAAAGCGTAGAAGAGCAGTGCCTGCTGTTGACAGAATGAATGTGGGCTCTGTAAGGATGAAGAGAGGAAGTTTGGCTCTTAACTCCAGTTTCTGGTTCCAGTCTTTCCTGAGGCCTCACCTCGGGTACTGTGAGACACCCCTGTGTTCTTGTAATAAGCTCCTCCCTGCTTTTGAGCTAGTCTGAGTGAGTTCTAGTCCTTGAACTCCATGATCCATGATTAACAACTTTTTCTGTCAGCTGTTCATTGGTCTCCTTTCAAAACCACCCTTGTAGGGCATGAATCTTCTCTTTAGAGTTGCTTCTTTGTTATTTCCCCAAATCTCCCCCTCCACTCTTCCAAACTCTTAACTGATGTGTCACTTTAAAAGCATCTTTGTATTTTCACATCCTTCATAGCAGCATTATTCACAATAGCCAAGAGATGGAAGCAGCCCAAGCGTCCATCAATGGACAAATGGATAAACAAAATGTGATATATTCTTACAATGGAACACTATTCAGTCTTAAAAAGGAAAGAAGTCCTATCACATGCTACAACATGGATGAACCTTGAGGACATTATGCTGAGTGAAATAAGTCAGTCACAAAAAGACAAATAATGTAGATTTCACTTATATGATGTATCTAAAGCAGTTAAATTCATAGAAACAGAAAGTAAAATGGTAGTTGCCAGGGGCTGGGAGAAGGGGAAAATGAGGAGTTGTTTTTTAATGGGTATAGAGTTTCAGATTTGCAAGATGAAAAAGTTCTGAAGATCTGTTTCAAAACAATGTGAATATACTTAACACTACTAAACTGTATACTTAAAAATGGTAAATTTCACGTTCTGTGTTTTTCACCACAATTAAAATTTTCTTTAAAAAAGAGCATCTCCGGGGCTGGCCCCGTGGCCGAGTGGTTGAGTTCACGTGCTCCGCTGCAGGCGGCCCAGTGTTTCGTTGGTTCGAATCCTGGGCGCGGACACAGCACTGCTCATCAAACCACGCTGAGGCAGTGTCCCACATGCCACAACTAGAAGGACCCACAACAAAGAATATACAACTACGTACTGGGGGGCTTTGGGGAGAAAAAGGAAAAAAATAAAATCTTTAAAAAAAAAAAGAGCATCTCCATTTCATTCTCCTTCTGTCCCTCCAGTTTCCCTCCCTCCCTCCTTTCCTCGTCAAGTATCTGTAAGTCTAGGCCATGGCCCATGCTGGGCTAGACACTAAGCAAGGTGCAGGCACTGTCCAGAGATGCTCACAGGGCCCCCAAGTCATGCCCATTGGACACTCTCTATTCTGCAGAATACAAAAACAAGAGGCAGGGCCATTTCCCAAGTGACCACAGCTGGAGACTCACTTGGTCTCCAGCATGGGCTGACTGCATGCCAGGAACTCCCCATGAGGATGTTTCAGACCAGCTCTGGCCTTGTCATAGACAGTTTTCTGGCCAAGGATAAACTGCCGCCACTTCAATATCTCCATTTCTGCTTATTTCCAGTCGATTCCTCTTTGTTCCCATCATGAACGCTGCAAGAACTAGGGTAATAGACTTGAGTAGACTTTGGGGCATGATAACCAAGAACACTGTTTAGGAGAAAATATTTTGAAATAAGTAAGTGCAGGAAAAAAACAATTCTTACTATGTATTCAGAAAACCCCTAGATAAATATTAAGTAGATTTAAGTTCACCCTCAAAGCAACTACAAAAACAATGATATCTGACATTCAATCTACACTTACTTTTTTCTAAGGATGTAAAATAACCTACTCAATTTTATCTCATAGAAACATTATTACCATCTCCATTTTACGGATCAGGAAGCAGGGGTACAGAGAGTAATTGTCCAAGGTCACATGGCCAAAAAGTAGAGCCGAGATTTGAACACATGACTGTATGAGTCCAAAGTGTGAGTGTGTAGTCATTAGACCACATGAACCTCTCTTACTAGTCCGCCAACATTTATTAAGTGCCCACTGAGGACAAATCCCTGAACTAGAGATTTGTAATGGAGCCCCAAAATAGGAAAGAAAGAATCCATACGTGGGAAATGGCCAAAGAATAATTTTAAATAAATAGACAAAAATAACTCTTCAATATATATGAGTGGGAATTGAATACATAGGAGTTGACAACATACAGAAGAGAACAAAAAACAGTCTAGTTGAGTCTTTAAATCATGGAAAAGCAGAGATCTCTTTTATAGACTCTGTGGAAGTTCCACTGTCAACTTAAAGGCAGCTGAGCCAGTTCCTTTGTTTTCCAGGTTTTGATTATTACAAAGTTTCTACTTTTCACTAGCCAAATCTAACTCCCTTAGGGGAATTCTCATTGGTCCCAGTTTTCCCCCCGGATCTACATCAAATAGATCACCTTTGTCATTGCTACAACTGCCCTTTTTCACCTGGAGAAAGGGAAGAGAAGGATATGTTGACCACCTACTCTGCTCCAGGACCATCACAATAACCCCACTAAACAGGGATGATGATTTCTTATCTAAGTGCTCTGAAGCTAAAAGATGTTAAGAAACTTGTCCAAGGTCATACAGCCTAGAAGTACTACGGCAGAGATTTGAGGTCAAACTCTCCTCTTTTCTACTATATGACACTGCTTCCCCAAGTCAGTTATCAACATGCCCTTATCTACTCTTTTACAGACCTTCTAAATATCGCTGGTTTCTTCAGGCTTTCCTCCTCAGAGCACATGTTCTCCAGAACTCTCCTGATGTTGGTTATTCTCTGAATGTGCTCCACTTTGTCAATGTCCCTCTCAAAACGCAACATAAAACCAGAATACCATGCCCACGTGGCCAGACCATCTTGCCAGCCTTGTTTGCCTTGGCAGTCATCTTACCTGCCCAGGATGGCTTCACGGACTTTAGAAGCACAGTAGCCTTATCACACATTTGGCCTGCGCTGATCTTGGTGTAGTTACAACCCCAGGTATTTTTCATATGAGATACTTTCTAGTCAGAGTTCGTCTATCCTTTACTTACACTATTGATCTAACAAGTCTCAGTGGGATTGGATTACTATATAGCACATTGTCTGCCTCTCTAGCTTTAGGTTCCTGAAAGTTTTAAGAGTAGGTCTTCAATGTTGTGATACAATGTTGAATATGTCAGGACCAAGGGCAGAGCCTTGAGACGATACATTACAGAACCCCCATAGGTGGCTATTAATTGATCAGTTACCGCTCTTTAGGAATAGTTGTCTACCCAGCTGTGATTCCAATGAGCTATTTTTTTTTTTAAAGATTTTATTTTTTCCTTTTTCTCCCCAAAGCCCCCTGGTACATAGTTGTATATTCTTCATTGTGGGTCCTTCTAGTTGTGGCATATGGGACGCTGCCTCAGCGTGGCTTGATGAGCAGTGCCATGTCCGCGCCCAGGATTTGAACCAACGAAACCCTGGGCCGCCTGCAGCGGAGCGTGCGAACTCAACCACCCAGCCACGGGGCCAGCCCCCAATGAGCTATTTTTAACTCCACATTTCTCCACCTCCTTCACAGTTTATGTAATAAAAGACTTTGCAAAACACCTTCTGAAATTTGTCAAAAATGTGCTTTCTCCAAGTGTGTTCTGTGGAACACCTGCTCAGTAGCACAATGCTGAATAGGTTTCTTTGGTGCAGGGCTTCTCAGAACCTCCCATGAGCTAATGTGTACTGTGACTTTGCAGAAGGAGCCGTAATGGCATACTGGGCTGCTCAAAGTTGAGGTGGGATTTTTAAATTTTTTTTAGGTTAGTTGGGATTTGTGTTCTGAGATTTGCTCATTTGTCGTATTCCCTTGATCTCCCAATCTGGTAATCCTGTGAAAAAAGGACACGGTAGCCTTGCATGGCTTGCTCTTAGTGAATCTCTGCTAACGCTCATTGATTAACACTTTCTTCTGTAAGGATGGTCACGAACCACCTGCTGTAGAACTTCCTGCGGATTAATACCAAACTTGTTGATCTGCGGTGTTCAAAATATTCCTCTTTCCTCCTCTCTTGTGATGACACTTTTCTTTTTTCTCAGGGTTTAACTCTGAAATTCAGCACCATGATATTTACATGATTTTTATCTAGAGATGACATTTTTAACACAGTTAGGTGCTATCTTGCGCTTCAATTTCCTTCTACCAAGGCATGTTCTGCCTTTTTTCTAGGTCGAATATCATTCTGTTAATGGAAAACAGATATATGAAATCTAAGTAACAGCCTCATGGTGAGGTAGATTCCCAACTGACTCTGCCTCAGACTTTCATGCTGTTCCCACTGCTTCCCATTGACTTCCTTACTTCTCTTTGCTAATTCATATTTGTTTCCTTATAAACTTATCTGGACGATCTTTCACTTCATTCAGGTCTTTCCTGACTAACCACATCTCCCTCTTTCTTTATTTCTTTGTCATGCATGTTTTGACTTATCCTGTTTTCTTTATCATCTATTCATTAAAGAATTCATTCATCCAACAAATATTTGCTGAGTACCTACTGTGCTAGGTGTTATGTATCTGAGAGCGAACAAGCCAAGAACAGTCTCAGAGTTAATAATCTGTCAGGGAAAACAGACATTGAACAGAAACTAAGAGTTACAAAAGGAGATGGATGGTGCTAGGGGCTGATAAGCTGGGCTGGGTGTCAATGAAGGTCTTCCTTCAGAAGTGATGTTCTAATGGAGAATGAAACAAGTGGATGAGTTTACTAGGGGAAGAGTGGGAGACAGGATGTGATGGGAGACCTTGACGGATATTCAAGTAATGAAAACAGTTTGGAGTGGCTGGAGGACAGAGATGAGGGGATAGGGTGCACAGGAGGGCCAGAGCTTGACTTACAAGCCATGGAAAGAGCAAAGAGAAACCACAGAAGGATCTGCAGCAGGGAAAGACATAATCAGATTGAACTCTTTTCCCAAACAGTGTACAACATTCTTTTGTTTTTCCTTCTTGTTCTATATGTGACTTTCGAAAGCTTTCCCCACCTCCTTTGGAAAAATTGTTACTAATTCGAAAAGATATATGCACTTGTATGTTCATTGCAGTATTATTGACAATAGCCAAGACTTGTATGTATATGTGTGTGTGTGTGTGTGTGTGTGTAGACACACACAATGGAATACTACTCAGTCATAAAAGAAGATGAAATCTCGCCCTTTGTGACAACATGGATGGACCTTGAGCATATTACGCTAAGCAAAATAAATCACGCAGAGAGAGACAAATACCGTACAAGTTCACTCATATGTGGAAGATAAACAAACAAACACATAGATATGGAGAACAGATTGGTGGTTACCAGAGGGGAATGGGATGGGGGGAGGGTGAAAGGGTTAAAGGGGCACATGTGTACAGCGATGGATGGCAACTAGACTTTTGGTGGTGAACATTATGCAATCTATACAGAAGTCGAAATATAATGATGTACGCCTGAAATTTGTATAGTGTTATAAACCAATGTGACCTCAATTAAAAAAAATTGTCCTTGGCACTTTATGGACAGCTCTGATCACCCCAGGGTTTGGCCCCTTCTGATACTCTCCATCTACGTGGTTTTTGCCACTCTTTTATGTGCAACCTTGGCTATGTGCACTCTATTTTCGTGAATGCCCTTTAAAACTCTAAAGCTGTTAGTCAGTGATAGAAGACTTCAGAGAGTGGAGCCAGGTTCTAAAGGTGAGAAATGTACAGTGACGGGGAAAGGAAAAAAGAATTTGATTGAAAGGACAGATTCTACACATGCATGAAGCCTCAGCAGCTGCACAAGCAACACACAGCTCATCTACTTGGGTAGCTTGTGGGAGGACGTGGTGTACCAGGGCAGCAACGTTGGAGCAGGGATCTGAAGGCAGCCCAAACCCTGGCTCTGGAACAGCCAGCTGTGTCACCCTGGCCAAGTTATTTTATTATTCTGGGCCTCAGTGTCTTTTTTCCCTTTCCAATTTTTTAAATTGTGGTAAACTACACATAAGATAAAATTTATCCTCTTAACCATTTTTAAATGTACATTTCAGTGGTTTAAATACATTCATAATGTTGTGCACCATCACCACCATCCATCTCCATAACTCTTTTCATCTTGTAAAACTGAAAGTCCACACTCATTAAACAACAACTCCCCATTCCCCCCTCCCTCCAGACCCTGACAACAACCATTCTGCTTTCTGTCTCTATGATTTTCACTGCTCTGAGTACCTCATATAAGTGGAATCATACAGTATTTGTCCTTTTGTGGCAGGCTTATTTTACTTAGCATAATGACCTCAAGCTTTATCTATGTTGTAGCAAATAACAGGGTCTCTTCTATTTTTTTAAGGCTGAATAATATTCCAATAGATGTATAAACCATATTTGGCTTATCCATTCATATGTTGATGGACACATGGGTTGTTTCCATGTTTTAGCTATTGCAAATAATGCTACTGTGAATATGGGTGTACAAATCTCTTTGAGATCCTGCTTTCAATTCTTTTGGGTATATACTTTGAAGTGGGATTGCTGGATCATATGGTAATTCTATTTTTAATTTTTTAAGGAAACACTATACTGTTTTCCACAGCAGCTGCGCCATTTTGCATTCTGACCAACAGAGCTCAAGGGTCCCAATTTCGCCATATCTTACTCTCTTGTTTTGGTTTTTGGATAGTAGCCATCCTAGTGGGTGTGAGAGGGATCTTGGTGTCCTCACCCACAAACTGGGGGCTCAACCACAGGCTGACCCTGAGCCCCCTCTTCCAAATGTCTCCTAGTTTCCTGTCTGCATGCGTGTGTTACAACGTGAAGATTATGTCGTGTGGGCTTTTTGCCACCCAGGCCACAACCTCCTTCTTGAATGGTTTGCGTGTCAGAAGCTGGACTGCAGAAACAGCATCTGGGAGCAACTTCCTTTGTATTGGAAAGGAGGTCAAAACGTGCTATTTCGTGTCATTTCCTCAGCCATCTTTTAATACAGCCCAGTCTCCTGGCTTCCACCAGCAGAAGGGAGCAGTAGGCTAATTATGGGATTGTAATCTTACAGAAAGGTAGGTTGGCCCCTCCCTGCAGCCAAGTGAGTGACTCGTTTTTGGCTCAGTTAACCCCAGAGAGAAGTCAGATTCACACAGACACTTGCTCAGAAAAGGTGGATCTTGCACATGAGAGTGGCTTTCTTGAGGAAACAAATTTTCACAGAATGCCTAAGTGCTTTATTCAGGGGATAAAACATTTTACTCAATGGTCTGTCATGGCCTGTTCTGAAAGCTTGTGGTGAACACATGAGAGAGGGAAGAATATTTGTGTTCAAAAGCAAAAACAGTTCCCCAAACTAAACTGGTCACAGCAGGATAAAGTTAGTAGGATGAAAGATAATTGCTTCAGTTTGGGTAGAACCATCAACGGAAGCGCCTTTTCTTTGGGGCTCTTTTCTCATTAAGGCAGTAACCAGGACTTGTGAGACACAGAAGGAAGAACATCTTCCCCAGACACACAGCAACGCAGCCCCTGGCAGCCCAGACCCTGTGGCTCCAGATAGAACCCCCACGAACAGTGTTGTTACCATCTGAAAATCAGAGGGGCTGTAGGCTTTGACAGAAAGGAAGCAGCTTCTAAGGGAGCAGGAACTCCTCTGGAAATGTCAGATCCAATGAGGCAGATCCATCCAGCTCCTTTTGGCGAAAGAACCAGAAAACTGGGAAACGGGGCTACTGCAGCAGGAGTTTTTGGTTCTGCTTTTGTGACTTCACAAGGCACTCACTTGCAATACCCTCTATCAGCAAGCAGCTGCAGGTAGGAGGTGACAGAGCCGCAGAGAGGCCAAAGGGCAGGAAAGGGGATGAGGGCAATACTCTTTTTTCCTTTCGGGGCCGTGCGTATGGGAATCTCCTGGATGGATTAGGTTGGCCCTGACAGTGATGGATGTTGAGCCCCAGAGGAAGACTCATCACGAGGGAGGGAGTTGTCTGGCTGGTGAACTCGGCTCCACGGGGGCAAAAGCTAGGTCTGGAGCAGACTGTGTTTGAGGCTTGAACATCCAATAGCACCACCCTCCCCGGCACAGTCTCCTGCTTTGGGAATGACTTTTAGGCATGGTGCCACCTGGCCACCCAAGCTGAGACTCTACTACTATGGGATGGGGACTGACAAAAAGTGTCACAGCAGAGTGGAAAATTGTTCACTGCCTTGTGGGGCAGAGCGCCTGAATCATAGTGCTCTAGGGTTGATGGGGCTACTTCAATGCATGGAACGAATCCTGAATGTTCTCAGAGAATTCGAGTAGGGTGTAAAAAAGCCTTGGGAGGCAAGGGAGGCTACACTTCCGGCTGATAATGGCATCTTGAGGTTCAAGGAATTAATTGGAAGGATCCAAGATGTGGCTTAGTTGAAACTTCAGCAGATGAAGTGAGTGGTACTGGTTCTAGTAGAGGCAGATATTCCATGAAGTTAATGAAGCTTATGCTATTGAGGCCCCCTTCACCAGCCCTGGCCTATTCCAAGCTTCTGGGAGGTACTGTAGCACTGGGGCCACATGGCATTTGGTTTTATAAAATTTCAAGAGTAAGAGCTTCTTATGTTATTTTCCTTAAAAAGGACCTCTGAAATTGTGAACCCCAAATGGAATGTCCCAAAAAACTTGGAGTTTTGAGTTATACCCATGAACCGGCATCCAAGGGAGAAAATCAGAGCTTTTGGGGTTCTGGCGATATCAAAGCAGGTCCTGGGGAGGAGAGTGGGTACCTCTGACACCTGTCCCAGCCCTAGTGCTGAGAGTCAGGAAGAGATTCTCAGTCATCACCTTCAAAGGACAGATGTTCTAAGAAAATAAGGTATTTTCTGATTAACACTCCAAAGGGGCACTGTCAATTTCCACTGTTGGTGGAAGTCTAATAGAAAAAAGTAAGCAAGGCAGCCCTCTGAAATGCCAGGCTGTGGGCCTGATGGACACAAAGTGCCAGCTGAAGAAGTGAAGGCAGCTCTATCATATGTCAGCAGGAAAATGCAAAGTAAAGCAACAATGAGATACCACTATATACTTACTAGAATGCTCCAAATCCAGAACACGGACAATACAAACGCTGCTGAGGATGTGAAGCAAGAGGAGCTCTCCTTCACTGCTGGTGGGGTGCAGGGTGGCACAGCCACTGTGGAAGACAGTTTGGTGATTTCCTTCAAAGCTAAACACAGTTCTATCATGTGATCCAGCAATCATGCTGCTTCACGTTTACCCAAAGGAACTGAAAACTTATGTCCACACAAAAACTTGCTCAAAGATGTTTATAGCAGCTTTATTCATAACTGCCAAAACTTGGAAGCAACCAAAATATTCTTCAGTAGGTGAGTGGATAAATAAACTGTGGTACATCCAGACAATGGAATATTATTCAGTGCTAAAAAGAAATGAACTGTCAAGCCATGAAAAGACATGGAGGAACCTTAAGTGCACATTACTAAGCAAAAGGAGACAGTCTATATACTAAATGATTCCAACTATATGACATTCTGGAAAAGGCAAAACTACAGAGACAGTAAAAAGGTCAGTTGTTGCCTGAAATTCTTGGGGGAGGGATGAATGGGCAGAGAACAGAGGACCTTTAGGGCAGTCAAACTACTCTGTATGACACTGTGATGGTGGATACATGTCATCATACATTTGTCCAAACTCATAGATTGTACAACTCCAAGAGTGAACCGTACACCATGGTCTTTGGTGGATAAAGATGTATCAATGTAGGTTCATCAGTTGTACAAATCTTAGCAAATGCACCACTCTGGAGGGGATGTTGATAACGAGGGATGCTGTGCAGGAGTAGAGGCAGATGGTATACGGGCAATGTCTGTATCTTCCGCTCAATTTTGCAGTGAACCTAAAACTGCTCTTAAAAATAAAGGTCCTGGGGCTGGCCCCGGGACCGAGTGGTTAAGTTCGAGCACTCCGTTTCAGCGGCCCAGGGTTTCACTGGTTCGGATCCTGGGCACAGACATGGCACTGCTCATTAGGCCACGTTGAGGCGGCATCCCACATGCCACAACTAGAAGGACCCACAACTTAAATATACAATTATGTACTTAGGGGATTTGGGGAGAAAAAGCAGGAAAAAAAAAAAGACCCAAGTGCTTATCTAAAAAAAAAAAAGTCCTTAAAAAACAAGTGGAAGCAGCAGGGTCTAACTCCAGGCCAAGGTGCACCTGGGCAGAGGACCTGGTGCAGGATTCTGTGGAATCAGAGGGAACTGTGAAACAACCCGCACGCTAAGGGTCTCATTGTGGAAGGGTTAGTCTACAGCCTCTGTCCTAAAAAACTCACTCACTCATGCGCTCATTCAAAGAGCATTTACTGAGCACCTGCTGGGGCTCGGTGTTGGGGATGAACACTTCAAGGAGCCTGGGCCCAGAAAGACGTGAGACGTAACTGCCATAGCAGAGGTGAATCTGACACACAAAGGAAGGAGCGCACCCATGCGCGTCAGGAATCAGGGGAGTCTCACTGAGCACAGAGCTTCTGAGTTGAGATTTGTAGGATGAGTGAAGCTTGCCAGGAAGAACGCCAGGCGGAGTCGTTCCAGGTGATGCCAAGGAGCCTAAAAGTGTGGTGCACTTGGTGGGCTGTGAGGAGTGGCCAGGGGTTCCATAGTCCTAAGTATAAGCAGGGTCTGGGGGACGTGGAGGTACAGAGCATGAGCAGGAGATGATGCTGGACACGTGACTAGGTGGGACCATGCTGATCCCTGAGATGCCAGGGAATGTGGATTGATCCTGAACTCCTCTTTCTTTAGGTGTCCAGCCCCACAGCTTCTCTCTATAAGGCCTCTCCAGTCTGTTCCCTCCTCTCTCTCCGAAGGGTGCCCTAGTTCAGGTCGTTATGAGCTCCTGCCTGGTTAACTGCAATCATCTCCTTAATGGTCCCCTGCCTCAAAAGAGAGGCAGTCAGCATAATAATGACAATAGTGCATATTTATTGAGCCCTCATAATAGGCTGGCCATTGTTCTATGTGCTTTTAAAAGATGAATTTATTAAATCTTAACAACCCTATGTGGTGGGTATTAACATTCCCATCTTATAGACGAAATTGAGGTGAAATAACTCATCGAAAGTCGTACAGCTTGTAGGTGGTGGAGGCAAGATTTAAACTCCAGAAGTCTGGTGCCTGAGCCAAAGTTCTTATGCTCCCACCTCCCAGGCAGAGGGATCAAGATTTGCATTCTAGAATTAGATTATCTGAATCTTTATATTTTTCAAACTTCTAATTCCCCATGTGTAAAATGGGGGCAATACCAAGGAGGATCTTGTGAGGAATGAATCAGATAATCCATAGAACGCATCAAGCATGGTGCCCAGCACATAGCCTAAGTAACGGTTAGGCTTTTTTTTTTTTTTTTTTTTTGAGGAAGATTAGCCCTGAGCTAACCACTGCCAGTCCTCTTCTATTTTGCTGAGGAAGCCTAGCCCCGAGCCAACATCTGTGCCCATCTTCCTCCACTTTACATGTGGGACGCCCACCACAGCATGGCATGCCAAGTGGTTCCATGTTCACACCTGGGATCCAAACCGGCGAACCCTGGGCCAACGAGAAGAGGAACGTGCAAACTTAACCGCTGCACCACCGCGCCAGCCCCAGGGTTAGGTTTTTTTTGCTGGGAAAGATTTGCCCTGAGCTAACATCTGTTTCCAATCTCCCCCCCCCCCCCCCCCCCCCCCCCGCCGCCCTTTTTTCTTCCCCAAGGCCCCAGTATATAGTTGTACATTCTAGTCGTTAGTTCTTCTAGTTCTGCTATGTGAGCTGCCACCACAGCATGGCTGCTGACAGATGAGTGGTGTGGTTCTGTGCCCGGGAAGCGAACCTGGGCCGCTGCAGTGGAGCACACCAAACTTTAACCACTAAGCCATCAGGGCTGGCTTAGGGTTAGTTTTTAATATTAGTTATTTTGCCATGTAGGGCAAAAAAAAAATCACTTGCCAGACATATTAGCATCTCAACAGCAGAAGAGTGATGTCAACACACTAAATATAAAGAAATCTATTTGGAAAACCTAAATATTCTTTTTCCCTCTCTGTCTGAGCAGCTTCACTTTAAAGAATTTTCTTAAACAAGATACAACTAACTGTTTGCAACAATTTGAAAAATCAAAAGCTGGAATAATACAACTGGGAAAGGTTGAGGCAGTGAGCCCAGCATATGATGTAGATTTCTGTTTTTGTCCTCGGGTCAACTCAATTAGACTCATTTGGGGTATAATTATGACAGTAGCCAGCTTTGCAGCAGCGTACCAGAAGTTGTATTTACGCCATTGTTCTAAACTTAAAAGGCAATTCTGCTGTTCACAGCCATGTTATCTGAAAAACTAATGACAATACAAGTTAATTTACATGCCAACAATCACAAGCCTGGCTGTATTAGTTAGAGTTCTTCAGAGAAACAGAATCAATATGACATATATATGTTTACACACATGAGATTATAGGAATTAGCTCACACGGTTATGCAGGCTGAGAAGTCCCACAACTTGTTGTCTGTAAACTGCAGAACCAGGAAAGTCGGCGGTGTCATTCAGTTTAAGACCAAAGGCTTGAGAATTGGGGGTGTGGGAGGTAGGGTAGGGGGATAAGGTGGTGGTGTCGTAAGTCCTGGTCTGAGTTTGAAAGTCCCAGAACTGGGAGCAACAATGTCTGAGGGAAGATGGATGTCTCAGCTCAAGTGAAGAGAGAAGAAATTTGCCCTTCCTGCATCTTTTTGTTCTATTCAGGCCCTCACAGGATTAAATGACACCCACCCTCATTGGTGAGGGCCATCAGCTTTACTCAGTCTACTGATTCAAATGCTAATCTCTTCTGGAGACATCCTCACAGACAAACCCAGAAGCAATGTTTTACTCGCTATCTGGGCATCCCTCAGCCCAGACAAATTTACACATAAAATTAACCATCACACTGATGTGTACATTTTCTATAGCCATTACTGCTGGGCTTATCTTTGTTTTCTGTTGAAATTATTTAAATGTACATAAACAGAAACTTCTGACAGAAACAGAATATTAAGCAACGGACCTGCAGCTGAGGTCATCCGGGTGGCCAAAATGTACACATCTACTCAGGCATTTTGAGAAGCCTTGCCCTCCTCTCCATACCCTATGTGTGGTCTGGCTACTCCCATACTCTGAGGCTGGCATTTTGTGAATCAAATGTGGTTCAAAGAAAATGACAGGAAGACATGAAGGGCAATTGCGGGAGTGAATAGGTGTTTGTGAGATCATATATTTCTGTGGGTGGACACATTTGTGATTTTAAACATCGTATTCTCATGCACACTGCTCCACTGTCAGCATACTTGCTAACCACACAAAGAGAAACACAATCCTACCCACTTTTAGAGATGCTCTGACAGAGTTGGGCTGTTATAACCAGTAGCTTGGGAACTTTCAGACTCTGGGTGTTTTCTCAGCTTTCACCCATCATTTTGAACTGGGACAAGAGTGGGTTTAAGGGGAAAAACGCTGAACAGCAGCACAGCAACCCCACGCATTGGATTTTGTGGTCTGAGAAGGGCAGCAGCAATTCACACGGTGACCAGCGGGCTCCTTCCTACCTCAGAAGAGCAGAGAGCTGCTTCTGCCGTTTGTGAAATCTAAGCCTGGAGCTGACCCACCACTGGAATGAAAATTCAAACCCACACAGCCTTTTGGTCTTCACGATGATTTTGTGGCTGTCCTTACTGCTTGCAGCAGCAGTAAGAAATCTGTTCCCAGTTAGTAAGCAGAACCTTGACTGATAAGAGGAACAGGAAGAGAATTTCAAAAACCTTACAGGAAAACTTCCTCCTAGAAAGTTAAAATTGGGGGGCTTGCTAAGTGAGAACACTGGGGGTTGGTCTGGGGGGGGGAGTGACACCAGATCACCAGGCTGATGAGTGTGGGGATGTCACAGTCACCTACTGTCCCATCTTTCTCTGTGAAGAGTGGCATTTCAAAGTATTTGGCCACTGAGTCATGAGGAAAATGCTATTTCTCATTTTGGAAAAATACTGTATCTCAGTGGGATATTTCACTGCTATCTGTTCTCCCTAGAAATATGGTGGTGGTGGTGGTGGTGGTGGTGGGGAAACCCAGCCCCTTAGAAATTAAAGCCATATGCATACCATATTTAAAAAAGAAAAAACCCAGACCATTACATTATTGCTGACCATAGGAATTCAGTATTTATAATTTACATTCTTTCCCATACTTTGCTGTTTTTCAGAAGTGAAGAGCAGAGGTTTATGGCCTTGCCAGATCGTAAATCAGATTCCAGAGGGCAGAGGGAGCTGCTCCGGGCAGGAGGAATTGCCTTCTAATAGTTTGCAGAATGCGTCAAAACATAAGGAAAAGAACCCAAATGGAGAGATTCTGCTTCAAGGGAGCCTGAGAGACACCAAAGGCCAACACCAGTTATTCCTTCCACCAAGCACACAACCAGCCGAAATCACACTGGGGCCACCATCTGGAGAGTGGCTTGGAGGTTTGGCCATCCCTAACAAAGTAAGCACCTGAGACCTGAGTCACATGAGTCTCCTTCAATGGGGAGGGGAGACATAGGGGTGGGGACCCCTAAGGACTCTTCACTATCCATTTGCGTGGCTGGCTGGGAGCGAGGTGTGGGGGGATGCATGGAGGCTCTGGTCTGGTAATGGGGCATAAGATGTGTGCACAAGAATCAAGTCAAGGAGCCTGGAGCAGAAGAGCACTGGGCTCTGGGTTGATCTGACGCCCCCTAACGGCTGTGTGCTCCTGCGTCAAGGACTTACCTTCCTGAAGCTTCAAGACCTGGGAAAATAGATTTAACACCACCAAACTCTAAGCCTTCAAAAAGAACACTCATACATACGGTGCTGGACACACGGGGGGGGGGGGGGGAGTGGGGTCTCAGGGACACCCTTTCCCCTAGAGCTGGAAATGTGGCTCCAGCACTTGACTTCCTAGCGAAGCCAGCGGAGCTCTACTGTGCCTGCTGGGAAGACTCAGGGAGGGAGGGAGTTCAAAGAGCCCCCGGCAGAGGTCTTTCCAAGGTTCCCAGTCCTCCGAATGCCTTTGTGTGGAAGATTTGTTAGCAGTGGCCCTAGCAAACTAACTCATGCCCCTGCTCCTGGTCTGGATTTCATCTACACTAAGAGAAGGTAGAGGATTCTAAACATTTTGAAAGCTGGAGATCTTCTTAAGCCTTTCCCAGGTTGCACCCATAAAATACCTAATCAGTTCGTGATGCATGCAGTTAGATTGACGAGAATGAGCCAGAACAGCACTTTGTCAGGCGACTGGGAATAGTAAGGTTTATAGTCCAGATTTTCCAGTATGGATTGCTACATAAACCCTGCCTGCAACTTGACACCATAATTAAGGCTATTGGGTGTATACTTCAGACATGAAAATACAATATTTTGGTTCTTTAGTCTCAAATTTTTCTATTTTTCTTTTAAAGGCAAACAAACCTTATTTCCTGAGTTTGTAAAGCCACGAGTCCCCTTTACTCAGCATGCAGAGAGGGGACACACCCTACATAAGAATACCAGTATCTGAGGCCCCAGGGAGACTGCGTGGAGGGGCAGGAGGCCAGGCAGCTCTGAGAAAAACCTTCCTGCCACTGTGGGGCATTATCGGTGCACACAGTTTGCAGACCCTTGGAGCATGACGTTTTCAGAGCATTCCAATAAGAAACAAAAAATAATTAACACCCAGGGCACTAGAGGTTCAAGCATGAGCCCAGAATGACTAAGGAGGCGGGATGGTTGGTCGCATCAGCTGTAACAGCAAACCTCTGTGGCAGACTCTATTTTCTGAATGATGTCGCTGTCCTCACTGGGTTGATCGGAAAGGGATGGATTTGCTTACACCCTTCTTGAAGAGGCCAATAATGCTGGGGGCTTAGGAGTCCCTTTTGCTAGGACTGTAGGCAGGCAGCTTGCCTGTGACCAACCCCTCCAGCCAGCCAGGTGTGCTGTACATAGAGATCAGTTTTCAACCAGAGTATCAGGGTGGATAAACCGAGCTTAGCTATACGAGGCCTTGGAGCTACTTGGACCTGTTGCAAAACCCTGACAGTGTTAGATCATGACAACAAATATCTTCTCATAGGACAGGCACTTCAAACCCACCCAAGAAACTGCAAGAAAGGGAACGTGAAAGCAGACAAAGTCACAGGTGAATTTCTGAAATGGATTAAGGGCAGTTTTTAGTAAGCGTCGGAGACAGGGAAGATTCTTACAATTCAGCATTCCCACAAAATAAAATCATGTCTAACTATTTTTTTCTCTTTCTTTGGTAGCCATCAATAAATAATTCCTTTAAATTCACAGAAGATAGAAAAATTAAAAAGCCACAAGTATTTATTGCATCAAAGACAATACCAAAGTTTAATTTAAGAATTTTGCAACCTTTAGCTGTGATAGTTGTTGCATCAGGTTTGGAATAAAATGTGATAAAAGGGAAAGGTTGTAAAAATCTAATTATTATGGGCTAGCAACAAGATCGTGCTGCCCATTGGTCTTAGCCATTACTAATGCTGACCCTTGCAAAGAACCAAATCCCAAATACAACCCTTGCAACGCACACACACATATGAAGGAGGGAGATGCATCTGTAATGAAACACTGCTCAACAGAAGTCTTGGCTCTTACATCTTGATTTCAGTCATATAAATGGGAAATATAGTGAGGATAGCAGCAGGCTACCTGTGGGATTCCTAGTTATGACAATAAGAATGCCGTAAGTGAAGCCCACATGGTCAACTCTGTGGTGGGCCCACGAATGCCACAGCAGTCAGCGAGCATAATCCAAAGGGCACGCAAGTTAAGTCGCCGGTGTTTGAAGTGCTCATTTAGTCTGGTTTCCAATGGTCAATCTTTTTCTTTTCCACCCTGTGTTTAGCCTCCCCTTCTGTGTCCATCCTCTCCCCTGAAAGGGCCTGACTGAGGGCACTATTACGAACAAATAAAACAACCCAAGGGTCCAGCTCCAAAGTGTGATCCTTGACTAGAAGAGCTACCATACGGAGACGCTGTGCAGCAGCTTCGGAGGGAAGACCAATCGGGCCAAACCTGATGTGTTTGGTAAAGAACTTCATTTTATTTCTCCTGGGTGAGTACCTTACTCACGCACCCACTATAGACGCAGTCCTAGAGAAAATAAGACTGGCATTTATAGGATGTCTTTCATCATCGAAACGCTGAATGGGTCAATGAAACGTCCTAGCATTGCTGTGGGAGCAGTTTGGGCAAGGCTTTTACAAATGGTGAAAACAGACACAAAGAACAGCAGGGAAAGGCCAAGAATGACAAAAAGGGAAAAATATCTAACACTCACTGCAATGCTACTTAGGAGAAAGATACATAAAACATTCTTTGCGCATTACATCCAAAATAATGGTGTCTTTTAAGAGGGCAGTTTGTAAATGGTGAATGTGACATAATTTGCATTTGAATCATTTCCGATATGAAATGATGACTCTGAAACATGTATTCTATTTCCATCAATGTGAGGTCCATTTCCATAGAAACGGGTGGAAAAAGTAGGCCAAACCCAGCAATATGGTTTCTAGGAGGAACAGCAGCTGTGGTTCTGGCCAGTCATGCAAAGCACTGGGTTTGAAACCACTGCAGTCAAGAGCTCTTACTGAAAGGGAACAAAAAGTTTACACTCAAAGAAAGGCCAAGGAAAGCGTCTGAGGACTTTCCTGGCTGTTTCAGACAAAGCCACGAGGAAAAATTACCTCATGTGCACTTTGCTTTCGCATATCCCACAGGAAAGTCAAAGTCACCACATCCTAAAAACAGGTGCCTCCCTCTCCGCCGGCCTTGGAGAGAGGAAATACGCTCCATCAGTCCGGCTGCGCTATCAACCGGAGGAGTGTTAAAGTGGCAGGCCAACTCTCCTGGAAAATGAACTCGAAAATACTCAGTGACACGGCCCAGGCATGAGGACAGAGAGTAGGGGTATACGATATATATGACATACAGGAGCACTCAGTGCTCAGGAAAGCAAGATGCAGGGACAAACAAAATAAACTCACCTACTTTCAAACTAAAATAATGTTTACATTGTACCTATGTTTCAAAAGGCCTCTGATGGGTTATACAAGTGCAAGGGGGTTTATGAAACAAGCCTGCTTGCCTCTCTTCCCTGGGAAGGATGGGGCTGCTGTCGGGACTGGGACCCTCACAGCTGACTCCCTCAGCCATGGTGCCGGCCGAGTGCCTGCTGACGCCTCTCCGCTAGCAACGTGTCCGGCTGCTGGAGCAGGTCTGCATGAGGCTCTCAACCAAGTGGTCACTAGAGGCCCAGAGCACAGGACGTGACCCCGGCTTGCATGATTCATTCAACACCTTCACCCCGGAATTCTTTTGCAGAAAAAGAAAAACATGACACTTCTATGGTTAAAGATTTCCTTAAAGGGGGAAAAGACATGGACATTTCTGTGCTCTGTGAAATGAGGGAACAAAAGGATTGCTTTTAGCAAGTTTACATCTATAAGCCAATTAGCTGGGTACCTGCCACTTGTTAGAGAAAAAAATCCAACTTGGTAGATGTAACCATTAACATAGTAAAGAAAACAATGACTATCTTGTTCATTTCTTATTGATCACTTGGGAGGTCAGGAAACAGGACTATGTGTGGGTAAGCCCTCCAAAATACATTTTTTCTTCTCACTATAAAACACATACACATTCAGATTATCCTAAAGTCACCTGAAAAATACAGTGCTTGCCTAAGAGCAGTGGAAAATACCATAAAGATGCAGAGAAATGACCATTTGATGGAGACAGATCTTTGATGGGCTTTAATGTGAATTGTTTTATTTAAAACAGGGATTCATCAGAGGTGGTGAACTATCAGGTAAATGTTCTAGAGCATGGCACGATGAAAGGTAATACTCACCAGCACCTCACATGGGACTAAAAGACATGTCAGCAACACACCATGGAGGAACCCAAACCAACTATAAAAGGCACCTGGCTGGAGGGAGAGGCCACGGTGGGCACTGCCTCTCGAACAGGCTGACTTGTGTGCACTGTGGATAAGTCTGGACAAATCACATTTGTAATGGAACAAAAATGGTTCTGATCTGAAGCCTAGGATCCTATGCAGGTAGCTAGCCTTTCCTGGGACAGGTTTACCCCCGCCGTATGGTGTAAGGTCCTAAAACGGGATGAGGTTGCTAAATGGTAACACAAAAACTCTCCCCTTTGTTTCTCTAGAAGAGCGGAGAGGCCTCCTCCAGTTCAATTTCAGCAGTGGCATCTGAAGGCTTTTATGCGTCCTAACTTAAAAACAAATAACAACGAAATAAAAGACAGAAAAGTGGCCTAAACTTAAACCAATCACATGGAAAGGCAGAGTCATAAAAATGAGAACTGGTGATCAGTCCACTACTGTATAGTCAATGCCCCTTCTGAATGAAGATGTTTAATCTGCGTCCATACTACACACAAGCACAAAGCTGCTCTTGGCAACTCTGAGTACATAGCTACCTTTTCCTTCGAACACACTGAACTGCTACCAGTGACCGCATGCCAAGTGCTGAAGTTAGAAGAGACCCCAAACTGGCAAAGGACCCCAGGCAATGATCGGCCCGATGAGGCTGGGTCTGTTGGAAACAAGACTTACACTCTCAAATAATGGCCCCAGAGTCCCCACTCCTCTACCTATTTGCATGTGTTTTGACCTCCTAACAGGGAGGTCCAAACGATTCCGTTTCCCTCTCAGTTCTAGGCACTCTCTGGAACATCTTTAATTAACCAGGGTCTTTCATTTCTTTCCAACTCCATTGGTGACTTTTGACTTGGAATGTCGATTCCTTCTTCTGGAAGAATGGCTTTCGTTGTTGCCTGGATGCTTGGGTGGGCTGTCTTCAGAACCTGGCCAAAGGAATCAGAACACATGGTCACTTTGGGCTACGGGGTCCTGGGCTCACTCCTGTGATTTGTGGCTCTCCCTGGCCAGGCTGTCTTAGGCCTGCCTGCAAAGTGCAGGCTCTTCCACTGATCCTTGCACTCCATCTAGTGGCCTTATTCATAAATTAAGGCAAGGCGCAGAAACAGCACTGAGCGAGTACAGCTGGTGCCTGGGTATGCAAGGGGACAGCCCCACAGAGTCTAGGGGGTTCCTGCACAATTTTTACACTCATGCTGTGTAGGGTGGGTCATGGTCCTGGTAACAGGGACTGAAAGTGAGAGTACAAATGAAATCAAAGCATCAAGGAGAAATAATGAAAACTTATACTACACGGGTGCCCATCCTGCCCTTGCAGCCAAAGGATGCCTCACCTAGTTTTTCACAACAGGACCTGTTACGTGTCAGAGTTTCTAATCACTAAATTGGAAAGAATTCTTCGCTTTATAAAATTAAAGATATTATATGCCCTCTCTTGTTTGATCTGGGGGCCACCTTTAGAAATCAGGCCCCTGCTGCTCATGATAGACAGCCCCAGAGCCACACACTTCAGTGTGCCACACGCCCCAAATCTCACATTCTACAGGGACAGCATCATTTATCACACTCTATTATTTGCTTGGGAGCTCAGAGAAAGACTTCCACATCGGTTGCATGCTCAGCACTCAGCAGGCATCAGCCTGGTGGGGGGTGGAGCCAGGGGAGGTGGGGGCGGGGGCATTCCAGGCAGAGGTGTATAGGCCAGGGAGGTCAGCTAAGCTTCCTGGCACTGGGTTGGCTCTCTCCTCAGACTGAGCACGTGGCCAGCTCCTGGCCTAGCAGTCAAGCTAAAAGGTTCTCTGCCCTAGGGCTCAGATCCAGCCCCAAAGGAAATCTTTGAAGACAGCCATTAAAAAAAGTTCTGAGTTTTTGTCTCCATGAAGTGGCATTTGGCTTAGTCCAAGAGACTTTTACCACTCTGAAGATGTTTTTTCTTTTTTCTACTATTCTGTCTACTTTTCATTAAAATATACCTCTACTGCTGCTTGCTTCTTTTAGTCTTTTCAATGGAGAAGTGCGGGGAAGTGCCAAGGACGATCTATAAGGGGATGGATCTGCATAAGGGAGCTCTGGGGAACCGCTCTGCCCTCGTCTATCAGCATTCCAAAACGGGTTGCTGATCAACTCGATTCTGGAGAAGCCATCTCAAAAAGGGTGACTGGCACCAGTAGAGTGTATGCTATGTTTTCCCCAGGGAGGGCTCTGAAAAGCTTGACCCCAAAAGAACTTGGGAGCAACTGTGTCAGTATTGCGTTCCTCTCTAGCCCTCTTTCTCCGAGCAATTCTGTGAGCCTACATTCACAGCCTCCGGCGTTCATAATTCCCTCCCTTCAGTTAAGCCTTCCAAGTCAGCTCATAACAATTAACAAGGAATTACATCCAGTGGAGCCTCCTCAGTGTCATTATTCTACAAGCCCAATTCTTTAAAATAACGAGGTGGCCCCAAATCTTTCCAAAATTCTCCTTGGAGAGAGATCACTGGGAGATTCCTTACTACTACGGAAATCCCACTTATACTGGTCTGCCTCTTAAAGAAACATGATTAAATCGATCCACCTCTTTTGAAAGGCTTCTCCTCCTGGCACACAATTCTTCCCAACCCTCTCCACTCAAGATGAAAGCGAAGAGGAAGAACATTCCCATCAAGGTGCTTGAGACGGTGCAGGCCTCGTTATGTATTCCTGCCTCAGAAATGGCAGCGCTACACAGAGCCTCTTCTTAGGAGGCAAGTTTCTTGGGCAGATCCTGCAAGTACTTTGCATGTTTCATTAATAATTTAACAGACAACATGCAACGAGCAGGTTTGAGACCAACCCTTCAGAGTATACATTTATCAACATTCAGAGGATAAATACTGATTCTAAATCTCCTTACTGGGCCTTGGGAGGGAGAAGACCCAGTAAAGTTTTAAACATTGAGCAAGAAGGAGATACCTTTGGTGCCTTTCCCGTGAGGCCAGGAGATGTCTGGACTGTAGGTGCCGTCTTCACACTCTGAGTAGGTCTAGGGAGAGAGGCAGGCTTAGCGACGGGATTTCAAGTGCTGCCTGGGAGGAAGGGGGGCAGGCAAAAATGGGAGGATGCTCCGTCCCTGCCTCTCTGGGGCTGGGGGTCACCATTAGCAAGTGACAGAACCTCCTCATGCTTATGTTTCTCAGCTGTAAAACCAAAGCTATCTCCCAGGTGATGCAGAATAAATCTTCTAGAAAGTGCCTTTAGTTCCTTAGACTACAGGTATGAATAAAGGACAAAAGGTGTTATTTTTACTTAAAAAAATACTACAGTTGACAAGACTTCTATTGCATTTTAAGCCCCCTCACATCTGTTCTCAACACCAATCCTTGTATCTACTATGAGGTGGGCAGGGCAGGCGCTGTACCGTGAAGCGATAGAGGCCCAGGCTGGGTCACACAGAGGCCTGCCGGAGGTGGAAGGGCTGGGAATAAAACCCAGCCTTCCAAAAACCGGTCCAGGGCTCGCCTCACAATTTTGCTTTTTTTAAACAAAGAATTAAGTTTTAAACCCCTTACAAAAGGAAGATAAAATATGAACCTGTTGAACAGGGCTGTCACAAGCATGGACAGCAACTGACGGAATGAATTCTGAACTGGTTCAGTGTCTAAGGTGGTGAGACCGAAGCCCGGCTCTCACAGGGCCAAATGCTCACGTGACTATGCTCTGGGCTAAAGCTCCAAGCAGGATGTGATTATTTTGAATAAAGACCATCCCTGCCTTTCCTTCAATACCTTTTCTCGGTGACCATAGTGCTCTGCGTACCAAACCATGCCATACAGACACAGGAAGGTGGTGAAAGCCTGGAAGAGAAAAACAAGCATGAAACCATTTTATAAATGAGGTTGCACAAAAAAATTCCATTTCCCAGAACTTCAAGGTTTCAATGGGAATTTATACAAGATGGCTTGATGTGTTTCTGTCATCTCTCCTAGGACGCCAGCTACAAAATGGGTGGACGTGGCAGTGATGGACCCCAGGAGATGAGTTGGGGGAACAATCCCCAAAGCTTCTGACAAGAAGAGCTATGATGAGATCACAGTTCCTACTTGTGACTCCACCAGCAGAGCGCAAGGCCATTTTGGGATGTGGGATAAGGGGGTGCATTTTCTGGACAGCTCTGCAGGTGCTGCTTCAGAGGACACGTAGGACTCTAGCCTGTAGTTCTGATTTTCATGGCCTGTCCTCTCCACCCTGCCCCATCACTGGAGAGAGTTATAAGGTCTCAGTTGGTCAGCTTCTGTGGGGAAGAGGATTTCTGAATGGGAAAGAAGTTTAACTCAGCCTGGGGTCCCAGTAGTGCTGGAGGCATCTGGGACAGACCACCGCTGAGCAGAGGCAGAGCCCAGCAGGACACTGTGCCCCGGTTTGGCACTGCCGTACAGTCCTGGTGGTCCCAAGCTCACCCCATCTTGGTTCTTCTGTCTTCCTTGTTTAAGTACACAGGAAAATAAAGAGAAAATAAAAACACCTTGTAAGCCCCTGAGTGAAATGAGAAGGGCATGGCCCAAGGGGACTCAGCATTCCCCCCAATCCCTAAATTATACTGGAATTTAAGGGAAGAATAGCATCTACAAGAATCCAAAGCCTAAAAATGTGTCAAAAAACTGAAAGTCAGGGTAAAGTTCCTGGCTGCCTAGATGAATACCAAAGGAGAGTGAGAGCGTGTGAGTCAGGAGAGCGAGGACAGATGACTCTTGGCCAGGCCCTTCAGCCAGGCCTCCCCTTCCTGACTGTAAGTGAATCAACCAAACCCAACAAACTGACCGCCTGTTCCACCAGTAGTTCTGCAGAATGCCTTGCTCTAGGAACCGACTGACACTCAACCATCCTTGCTGTCTAGACTCCATCTCTTCCACTGAACTTCCTGTTGGGGACCCAGGTTGGGGATGGCCCAACTGTGGGTACAGTTGTGAAATCATGGTGAAATCTTCTCTTTTTGAGGATCAGAGAGGTGAAGGGCCTTCTCAAAGACAAAAAGCTAATGTGTGGCGAAACTGAAGCGAGAACACAGGTCTCCTAATATCCCTTGACGGGTATCAAGTAAATATTGATTTTATGTCTGTATGTCTTTCTATCTCTGTCCACTTATCTATCCCTGGAGAAAGAAAAGCATCATGGGAAGAGCCAATATCAGCAGCATCCGCTCTGCACGGCCCGCAGTCTGGAGGGTGGAGCAAACACTGCAGGGAAAGCAGGGGCCGTGGTCTCCTCCCCACAGCTTGTAGACTAGCTCTGGCCCAGTTCCTTTAAGTTAACAATATGTACTAAGTGTCTGCTGCATCATCTTAAGTGTCAAAAAAGACAGGAGTCCGAGCGTTCCAGCTGGCCTTCTCCTTCCACACCAGTGAAGTGAACACAGCAGCAGGGTGGAGAGATAACACGACACACAAGAAGACCCACTAGCTCATTTTATACTAAACCCATACACAAACTGGCACACAGATTAGAGATTTAAAGAAAAAGCAGCTCATACCCGCCCATCAAAAAATTAGTCAATAAATGAATATATTAAAATTACTAGAGTACTTGCTCAGATTTCCAACACATACCACCATTAAAGGTACCATTTTCACAGCATGAAAAGAGTGGAAACGACTAGAGGATTTGCAGTGTGTAAGCCTATATGTATGCATTAGGTCCTTTACAGAGAGCAAATCAGGCCATCCTCGGTTTCACACGGAGGACAAGGAGGATGGTTCCACCTCCCCAGACCAATGAGCAGCTGTGCAGGGGGGTGGGGAGGCTGGCCTGAGAAGGGTCACTCCACTAGACCAAGGGAGCAGCGAGGGCGGGGCTGGCCGTCATCGCGAATTCTGAATTCTGTCCACCAGAGGGAAGGCGTGAGGGGTGCCTCTTCTTCCTTCCCCAGCACCCGACTGGGAGAGCAGGCGGGGCAGCTTGGGGCTGCTCACCCACAGACAGCTGGGCCCACAGCTCTGCAGCCCGTGCGCAAACATGGGCAGGTGGTGAGTGACAGGCGCTTATCATCACAATCGCCACACAAAGGGCCGGCATGGTTGCCAAATTTACCACTTCACCTGGGTACAAGAGGCCCATTTTAGACTTGTCCTAGTAGACAAAAGCTTGTAATTTATGGGTTTGCAATTACACCTGTGGAAATCTAGGCACCTACCCACTTAAAATGTCAAGGCCCAGATTTAAAATAGCAATTGTACAGATTTTGTTTAAAGAAAAGAAAGAAAAAAAAGAGAGAAGAAAAATGCGTGGGATGCGAGCCAAGGCTGGACACAAGCAGGGGTGTGGCAGCAATGTGCACAGCTGAGCTCCTTGTTATGGCAATGGGCATTCAAATTTCCCAGGACTGATCACACAACTGCTGCTGGAGGAGCTTAGCAACCGGCATACGAGATCTACGCTTCGCATTAATCTCAAGTTCTGTGTATGTGCTCTTAGCAGGCAAGGGGAATAATTAGGGGTTTTGTTTCTCTGAGTAGTGTGGGAGGCACGGCATAACTTAACCATCTCTTAGTGAAAAATGTTTGCCTCACTCCTGAGTTTGAGATCAATTTTGATCTTTAATAAAGGGCATGAATATGAACAAGCTCCAGGACCTTGTTTCCATCCTTCTTCTTTAACTGGTAAATGAGCAAGGCAGTGGGGACCCTAATCATCCCAACCAAGGGCCTCTTTTGTGGCCAGGTCCCCCTACAATGGTGTTCATCACTAATAACACTAATTGGGGGATCTGCTTGTCTTCAAAGTCCTGTTGTCCTGTGGCTGTTTCTCGGCCTGGCCTCTAAATGTGGTCGCTCCACAGAATTCCACTCTCAGCCAGCTTCTCTTTCCACGCTATGTCCCCAGACAACTCTTACCTAATCCAATGGCTTCAACCGTGCCCTACACACAGATGGCTCCCAATTCTTTCCTCTCCACTGCCGACTGAGTCTTTGCAATGTTACTGCACAGACTAGAATTTTCCATGATACAGAACACCTTCACCTACAAGTTCCAGCAGTTGGTCAAACCCCAATGCCCCAAACCAAATGCATCTCCTTTCAATGGGGTTCTCTGATGTCCCTCAATATCTTATTAGCACCGACAGCCACCCCAGTGGCACAGATAAGCCCTGGAGTCTCCCTCAAGTCCCTTCCCAGCTATCACAATGGGATGGCATCCTGCTGAGTTGAGCCCTTGAACAGCTCTCGATCCAGCCCTTTCTTTGCCACTGCCTTGGGCCTCAGTCATTTCTCACGGAGAACTCTGCGACACCCTCAGTCTGCACCCCACCTCCAATCCCTCTTCCACTCTAGACACTCCCACCCTCCACAGTTTCTCGGTGCGATGTTGTCTACCCACTGAAAAATCTTCTTTGGGTCTCCAACTACAAACACACGCAGTCCTTCCTAGGCAGACATGCTCTATCCTGTCCACCTCTAACTGGCTTTCCTCAAGCTCGCTCCCAAAACAGGTCGCCATCTTCTGAGACACTGGGCCACTGGCACAGCTTCACATCACTGTACGTGCTTGTCTCTCAACCTCCCTGTACTCTGCCTGGTCTCTGTCTCTCGAACTCATTCCTTTATTCTCCATGCATTTGCCTAGGGTTTCCTATGCCTCAGGCACTGTGCTAGAGTCAGTGGGGATAAAAACATAATGAAAACTTATTCTTGTCAGCAAGAAGTGCAATGTTGAGGAGACAGATTTAACACTACAAATTACATTACAGTGGGGTTAGAACTCATAGAAATGTGCACAAAGTGCGACTGGTCCCCTGAGGAGTGAGTTACCTAGTCTGCCCCGCAGGTCAGGCATATTTCATGGAGGGCATGAATTTAAGTTTGGTCTTGGCATAAGATTCACTAGGAGAGAGAGGGCAGGGAAGGGCATTCAGACCAGGCAAAGGAAGCCCCATGGGCGCAGGCAACAGAAGTCTGGAAGGGTGATTAGTCGAGGTAACTAAGAGTAGTTTGCACAACCCTAGTATAGAGCACACATGGGTGGGTTTGATGACTGGTCCAGATGATAACAGTCCTAAACACACGAGCAAGATTTCATATTTCAGCCGGTAGGTTTTGTAGAGGGATCCTTCTTCCTTCTTGATGTTTCTTTCTACACACAGGGAGCTTTCCTGGTATAACTCTCCCGCTTCTCTTCACCCCTCACTCACTCTGCCTTAACTGACGAATCCGAGATAAGGAGGCTGGCACTTCCTGTCTTTTCCCTCGGTGCTAGGCCAACAGCACAATGTGGGGAGGCCTGCTTCTGGGGGCTGGAGAGCAAGCATGTCTAATTCTGGGGTTCACTATTCAGAAGCCCTTTTTGCCACGCATCTAAAGCTGCTATTTAAAAATGTGGATTCTCAGTAATAAAGATGCTATTCTGATCTCCACATGCTTCCTCTCCCTGCCTCTCTCTTAATTATTCTGAACTTGGGTGGGGAAAAATGTTGTGCTACTGGGCACTCTCAAGCCCCCAACAATAGGGAATGATTCTCAGCAGGAGAAAGAGATTCAGATCTGACTTCTGGAAGATCACTTTGGCAGCAGTGTAGAGAATGGATCTTAAGGGCAGACTGGAGAGAAAATGGGCGTCTAGACAGCTGCAGAGGCAGTGGGAATGGAAAGGGGGGATGGAGTTGGGCTATGTGGTTGAATGAATCGAATCCAATGACCTGCTGATTTGAAGAGTGACAGAGGGGAGGAAGCACCCTCCTAGGTTTTTAGCTGGGGCACCTGAGGGATGGGAGAGCTGTTCACTGTGATCCTTTAAAATCCTGCTCACATGTCACCTCTAGGGAGCCTTCACCCCAGCTCGCCTGGTCTCTCTCAAGTGCTCCTTTAGCTCTATGCACACACATCTTTTGTACGATGGCTCACATATTAACATAAGTAGTCTGCATTTGAAATTCCCATGTGGACTTAGAGATCCTCAGAGGGGGACACCCTTGGAGGGGGAGCAGGAACACTTTAGCCAGACTATTTGGGTTTGAACCCTGGCTCTGCAACTTACTGTGTGTATGAACTTGGGCAAGTTAGTGAACCTCTCTGTGCCTTTATTTTTTTTATCCATAAAAAAGGTATAATAAAGTACCTCCCTTCAAAGTGTAAAGATGAAATATGTGATTCATGAGACGTGTTTAGAACAGTGTCTGGCACATGGTAAGCATTAATAAATTTTATCACTGTCTATCCGTGTGGGTCCAGCATCAGGCACAGCTCTGATGAGCACTCGGCAAATGTTTTGTGAATGAATGAACGACTTAAAGAGACCATGCTAAGTGAAGGAGAGCTTGATGGGAGCCCAAGAAATGGTTCATAACCTTAATAAAGTTAACCACACAGACACTGAGGCAAATGAAAAATCCCCAACATTAGGCGGCATGTGCTAAGTACCAAATCAATAAAACAGAGAGAAAGTCTCTAAAACTTAAAGAGAGACTGGAGGGGTCCTTGCAAGTTTGGGTGACCAGAGAGGGCTTCTTGGACGCAGCCTTAGGAAGACCTTTCTGGCCGCGGATGCCCGGGGGAAGCTGTGCACAGTGTGCTGGGAGGCCTGCGGGGGGCTGTCGTGAGAAGGGCATCTGCCCTGGTCCCCGGAGTCCCACCTGCCTCCAGCTCTCTGTGGTCCATGGCTCCTGGTACCAGGTGAGGGCAGCACCCACCTCTGCCCAGCACAGTAGTCACGCTACAATTCACAGACCTACGGCACACAAGCCAGAGAGAAATCTGAGAAGCACAGGTGAAAATCTCCAGGCGCATCTGATACACCCCCTTAACCAATCCTTACATCTTATCTCACTGGGACCGAAAAAATACATTCCAGCATTAAGTCTGGAGTTTAAGTACAAAGGAGATCATTAGTCCCTTCTATTGTTCAAGATGAAACAGGACAGAAGAGGCTCAAGGTGCCCTGGCATGGTTAGGAATTCTAACAAGTGACCCTAAAAATAGACACTGTGAAAGGCAATAAGAAACACTTAAAAAATACAAAGTTTAGTCTTGCCAAAAGAAAAAAAATATTAGACCTGAATCTGATTAAGCCTTTAGATCCAGATACCAATTTACAGAAAATACAGAAGACAGAGAGAGCTGCTAAATCCCAGCACAGGGTGAGATCAGCAAAACACAGACTGTGGGGACATCTATGTGACAGAAGAGCTGGTTTCTCCAACAGATAAATCACAAAGGAGAGAGCGCGGGGGATGAGGGAAAACCAGAGAATAAAAGAGACTTAAAAGGCAAGCCAACAAGAGCAATAGTGCACGTTGAGTCAAAGAAACGGCTAAAAAGTCTAAAACTTAAGAAAGTATTAGTAAGTTCAACATTGATTAGATACTTGATGGTCTTAAGGAATTATTGTTCAATCTTTTTCAGATGTGATAATGGTACAGTGGTTGCATTAAATAAAAAAGCATTCTTGGGGCTGGCCCCGTGGCCGAGTGGTTAAGTTCGCGTGCTCCGCTGCAGGCGGCCCAGTGTTTCGTTGGTTCGAATCCTGGGCGCGGACATGGCACTGCTCGTCAGACCACGCTGAGGCAGCATCCCACATGCCACAACCAGAAGGACCCACAACGAAGAATAGACAACTATGTACTGGGGGGCTTTGGGGAGAAAAAGGAAAAAATAAAATCTTTAAAAAAAAAAAAAAAAAAGCATTCTTATCTTCTTTTACAGATACATCCTGAAATATTAAAGGTGGCTGCTTCAAAATAATTCAAGGTGGAGACAGTGAGTAGGGAATATAGAGAAAGAAGACTGGCTGTGAGTTGATAATTGTTGACACTGGATAATGAGTACATGAGGGGTCATCTATTCCATTTACCTCCAAATATGTCCAAAATTTTCTGTAATTATAAAGAAAGCTCAAGTTAATTTTGTGGACTCAAGCTTAAATGTAAAAGAAAACTTTTCTCCAAAGGAATAATACAATTAAATCAAGAAGGGCCTTCACAGAATGTTCAAGCTGGGTAAGATCTTACTTCATTTCAAAGATGAGGGAAAAGTCCCAGGACCATGCAGCTGGAGGCTCCGGGCTCTTCCCTTCAGAGAGGAAGCTCGTCCTACACATGCTGGCTCTGTAGAGCCAGCCCTCAGGGCAGAAACTGCATGTTCTGATTACTTTCAAAAACATCTTATTTGGCCTATAAACTATGGTCCGTCATTTTGTACATAATTCCATGTACAGTAATTTGTATGTTACAGGGCACTGTAATTGTCCTTGTCCCTTCATGGCAGGCTTGAAATTTTTGGCACATGTGGACCAATTCCCATAAGTGAAATAAACGCACGCATGGTGCACCTGCTGAGGTCATTTGACCAGAATGTGCCAAGGTGACCCACTTTGTAAGCCGTGTGGTCCTATGTGTTTATTCTTGAACTTCGGACAGGTGGCCAAGCTCTGGCTATTACAAGTAGAACATCCTGTCTATGAATTCTAATGAATCTTTGGGCACAAGAGAGTTTTTTTTTTTTTTTCTTAAGAGACACCATGGGAGTTTAGCTAAAATTTTCGGGTAATAAAGTAATGACTTACCACACAAAGAAGCCAAAGCACGACATAGAGTATTTGGGTCTTAGAGAAGAGATCTTGTCCAAATTTTATGCAAACAATAGCTTCCAGGAAACCAATGACCCTAGTTAGACAGAACAAGAGGTTAAATACTAATTCATCTTTTCAGAGCATAAATTACCAGAAATACGCATTATTCCACCAAAAAGTTCAACTGGTCATAAGATTTCTGCCCCAAACACTGGCAGCAGGTCCCACACCAAATGACATTGTTCTAGCCTACTGCATTTCTTCAGAAATAATATATATACTTTTTAGATTTAACAGAAAGTTAATTTTATTGTTACTCCTCTTTTCTTTTTTTTGAGACTTTATTTTTTTAGGTAGTTTTAGGTTCACAGTAAAATCGAGGGGAAGGTACAGGGTTCCCATATACCCCTCTGCTGTCACCCATGCACAGCCTCCCCGGTTATCAACACCCCCACCAGAGTGATACATTTGTTACAACTGATGAACCTACATTGACACATCATTGTCAAAGTCCATAGTTTACATTAGGCTTCCCTCTTGGTGATGTACATTCTGTGGGTTTGGACAAATGCATAATGACACGTATCCACCATTACAGAATCATACAGAGTAGTTTCACTGCCCTAAAAATCCTCTGTGCTCTGCCCATTCATCCTTCTACCCATCCCCAGAAATAATAAAATATTTCTTACTTCTTCCTTCCTCCCAGACCAAAAATCTCAACTCATACATTTTAATTGCTGGAGGCACCTGGTATCACCTAACTGAGAGCCTGTTACCACCGGGGTGGACAGTCACCACCTCTGTTGGAACCCTCTCAGGGACAGGGAACCTATGACCTTTGGAGGCAGCTTATTCTGGAGTTCAATCTCTTTAGCTATTGGGAAGTTTGTCCCTTTCTCAGGCTGGTGGCTGCCTCCTTCTACCCACGGGTCCTAACTGCGCCCTCTGCAGTCCTACAGGGTGACTTGAAGCCTTCCAAGTGAGTCCCGAAGGCAGCAATCAATTCCCTCCCGGCCATCTAAGAATTTCCAGATTTAATATTCCCCGTCTTTGCTGACTATATAAACCCTTTATTCTTTCTTGATCTGTAAGCAATTTTGCTAAATACAAAATGTTAAAAAAAACCTGTTTTTTACTCTTTAATTAAAACATCAAAGAAAAAAAGCGACTCCTGTATTCTAAATCTTCATTTATGAATATAATAATCAGACCTTTACTAAGGTTCAGAGCTTGAAAGTAAGAGTGGATGAGGTGAAGGTGACATGGCTGGTCATGTGACCCCAAAGACTGCCTAAGAAAACCAATTTCAGACAACTCCACTTCAGGTGTTCCTTGCTTGAGATGGAATCTGGACAATCAGGGATTGGTGTAGTTGCACAGGTATTCTCTAAAAAGGGGAGAAGGGGTTCAGAAGGCCCTGGGTCCTCCTACCCACTGGCAGACACAAAGGTCACTGCCATCATCAAATGTATGGATGGCTCTAAACAACTGAACGCATGGAATCAGAACCACTTCAGCAAAGTAGAAAATCTCCTTAATGGATCTTAGAGAGTTTGGAGCTGTCTTTCCCCCTAGCCCCAACCAAACAAGGTGTAGGGGTGGTTGGCTTGAATCTTTAAAGACCACCCCCACCCCAAGACACAGTATGGTAGGTGCGAGAAAGCATCATTTTAGTTGAGATACGCAGGACGCTTTTAAGTGTAGGGCTGAGTGTCACTGTCATCCTGAAGTCTAGACTGTGGGCTGATGCTAGACGGTAGCTAACTTTGGTCACTTCCAGGCTGCACAGTGAGGGGAAGGGTGCCTGGATGTGCACAGAAAAAAGATATTTAACCTTTGTCTGGGACTTCTTGAGGAACTACAACGGAAAGTGTTAAGCCCAGGAAACAAGTATGCCGACTTTCCCTTATGCCAGACAGAACACTTGGTGTTTATTACAAGACATTTCTGTATATTCAACTCAGCTGAGTCACCTTTCAAAAGCATGGTGACCAGCAGACGAGAACTGTCTTTTTCAAACTTTTGTGGTCTGAGACCCTTGGCAAGAAACACACACACACACACACACACACACACACACACAACTCAAACAAAAGTTTCACAAAACAATTTGTGCCTTTACTTTGACATTTTTCTATCCTGTTTCATTTTAAGAAAATGCTGGTCAGATCCACTCAATTGACTTCATAACTGCCTGAAGTTTGTTCTAAAGACAAGAGCTTTCCAGTCAGCAACTTTAGGGTATGATTCTTTCCCACGTGCTGATGAACTTAGCTAAGCCGTTGTCCATGCATGTGGCCTTCTCAAAAAAAGGGGATCTTTGAGTAACGATTAGGGGAAGGGGGAAGTTCGGGAAAGGGGGAGAGTTGAGTCACAGAGTAACATGAGTCTGGAGGGCCACCCTAGGGCTTGGCTTTTAGTCTGAGGGAGATGGAAGCCCCTGGAGGGTTTGGAGCAAAGGGTTTCACATTTAACATGATCATCTGGTGGCTGAAGGCTGAACCAAGAATGATGTATGGAGGCAAGAGCAGAAGCAGGGAGGTTTCTAATGCAGGGAGAGGACCAGGGGAGTAGCTGTGGAGATGTGAGAAGTGGTGGGAACTGGGAGACAGTAAATCCAACAATCATGTGGACCCTTTACCACCAGCCATTGCCTCCACCATGATCCCCGGGCCCCTAAGCTGAGGGAGTCCTAATAATAACATCCTTCTGCAAGGTTAACATTACTTTTCAACAAGACTCAAATGGCTGCCAGTTTAGTACTGAGGACAAGGCTTGGGCACAGTGGGAGCCCATTTTATTAAGCCTGTCAGCTGAGACGGCACAACCTCCTCACCACCGGGGGGGCCTCCCTCTGCAACAGCTCCCTGAACTCAGGGCAAATTTAAATCTCTCTGATCTTCACCAGGCTGGGTTAGGTGGCCAAAGTGTGGTTTGACGAAATTCAGCCGGGGCTCCTACTCCCTTTGATGCCTATGGCCATCCTCATCTTGAAGTAGCAAAGTTAGAAGGCAAATAAACATTTCAGCTCCCTGAAGTGATTCTGCCTGGGACGAGGCCTGCTCTTTCCAGACAGGGGTAGAAATAAAGATGATGTTAATGTAGAGGCCAGGGTAAGGAGTTCCTCAGTGAATGGAACAAGAATGTAAGCAGGGTTGTTATAGAAACGTGGGGACGTAAGCTTTGGGCTCAGTGTGTGTAAGCTGGGGGTACAAGCCCACCCTGAGAAGCAGAGGAAGTTTTCAGTTTGCCAACAACACCTGCTCGTGGATTCCAAGGATGCCACAGGCTGCCTGCATCCCACAGATACTACCCCATAGCTGCAAAAGAATGCACTACTGCATAAGAATGCACTACTACAAAAGAACGTGCCACTGAACACTACTGCACTACTGCACATGAGCACACTACTGCACAAGAATGCACTACTACATAAGAATGCACTACTACACAAGAATGTGCCACTGAACACAAATACACTACTGCACAAGAATGCACCACTGAGCACCACTGAACACGAATGCACTACTGCACAAGAATGCACTACTGAACACAAACGTGCTACTGCACAAGAATGCTCAGGGGTGGTGAGCCACTCTTCAGCCAGTCAAGAGCTGATCCTCCAACAGTGGAAACCAGACCTGTATAATGTGACACAACTATTAGACAGTCACATGGGTAGCCAGGAAGTGTTCTGGAGGTTCAGGAGTGAGGTTTCAGTTCTGATTAGCGTGAGCAAAGGCACCTTTTTGGAGGAAGTGATAGCTGAGCTGGGCCTTACCAGATAGAAAAAAACATCAACTATGCTCCATGGAACTCTCTGACTTCCCAAGAACCCCAGGGACAGGGTAGGGAGGTGAGAAGAGGGACAAAGGGGTCCAGCGTGGCACACTCAGAACAGTTCTGCTCACTTGTTTTGCTGTATATTAGGGTTTGGGGTAAGATGTCACTTGAGGAAAGGGATTCAGCTGCTAAAAAAAGTTTCCTAACTCCTGCCAGAGGTTGTGAGCAAGGGAGCAAGGAGTGGCAGAGAGTAAAGGATGAACAATGCTGAGGAGGACAGGATGAAGGGTAGGATTCTGGAAAAGGGAAACAGGCTTGTGAAGCTACCCTAGTAGTGTGAGCACTGAGGGCCTGAAACAGAAACGTGTGAGGACCAGGAGGGAAGGTGAGGATGGACGAGAGAGGCTGTGGTCAGAGGTCAATAGGAAGATGGTGGTGACCTGGTAGTGCTGGGAATGGTCAAAGAGTCAGATGAGACCTTCCAAAGCTGTCAGTTACCCTCAGCACACTCCCTCCTTCTGGAAGGACCTTTGCTTCACAGCTGTGTCCATCCTTAAAAAAAAAATGCCTGGAAGAACAATGCCACAATGATAAGAAGTTGTGGAGGGGAGAGGGGAATAGAACAGGAAGCCAGCACAAGAAACTGAGGAGAAACAGAAAAGTAGGAGGAAGACCAGGACAGCTGTTGTAGAAGGAAGAGAACAGTTTGAACACAGCAGATACCATGGAAAAGATAGGAGAGATACGGATGGAGTAAAGACCTACTGATTTGGAACTGACCTTGGAGAGAACAATTTAGCAGAGCAGTAGAGGTGGGAGCTTATTGTAATGGGAGCACTAGCAGGGTTGGGATAACCTGCATCAAGGAAACCAGTGGAACGAGGGGTGGTGCTGACAAGCCAGGCGGGATCCAGTCCTGGGCACAGTCGACTCTTACCCAACCCCTGAAGGATCAATCCAAGAACTTTCGGGAAGAGGGAAAGTAACTGCTCATTCCCTTTACAGTCAAAGCTTAAATGCCTTCCTTCCACAGCCAGGTGATCAAATATCTTTTCTTTATAAACCAGGCTAATTCTCTCTTGTTGAGGCACAGAGCTCAATTATCATGAGGGTGGAGTGGGGAGAAAGACGAAGATAAAGATGATACAAAACACACTCCTGGGGAATTCTTCCTCTTGATCTGTCCCTAATGCTCCCACAGAGCTGAAGTAACGTAATGTGACTTTCTAAATAGAGAAGCGAACTTTTTTTACACTACTGCTTTCTCCCCGGTGGGGTTCCCATTCCCTAGCTAGATGGAGTCCTCTCTCTCTGCTGGGCGCAGTACGTTTAAGTTTAAAAGGCCTAAAAGCTCAGATCTGTGGTACAACTGTGGGAGACCACTGTCAGTCCGTGTTCAGTTACATCAGCGAGTAATTAATACAAACGTTTTGAGGGTACAACATTTACAGAAGAGAACAGTGCCCTCTTCAGGAGAAAGAGATGTGGAATAGTGGGAAAGAAGGCTCAGGAGGTCCTGTTTGACCTTTCCCCTCCATGGTCCCACTTTGCCAAAGGCTAAAGTCAAATGTCACTACATGGGGCACCTACTCTGTTCCCTCACATCTCCACACTTGGCTAAAGCCAGAAATCATTCTGAAATTAGTGAAAAAAAAGCTATAAAGCAGCTACCAGTTGGTAGTGGAAAATCAGACATTTAAGCATTTGCTGTTTTGATAGGAGATGGAAAACAAGCCAAAATGAGGGCAAGAAGGAGGCAGTGGGAGAGATGAGGCAGAAGAAGGGAGGTGGCGGCCTTGGAGGGGCCAACACTGAGAGGGAAGAGACGAGAGGCTCCGGCCTCCTGCTTCCCCTCCACCGCCGACAGGAGGTGGCTCTGGCCAGCACTCATGCACCCAGGCAGTCCGCATGTGTGACTTCTAAAGAGGGGTCTATTACTTTTCAGCATGGCCCACTAGTTCTTAAGAGTCATTAATCTTGACATGACCATCCCAGGAGTTCTCAATTTTCAATAAAGTCTCTCCTCTGCATTTTTACTTTATCACTTTTCAATAAGGTGTCACTTTCTGTAGCAGTGTTTTCTACCACTCTCTGGCCTTGTTTATCTTGGCCATTTCTCCCACCATGGAGATTACAGTTTTTGGCTGCCTGATTAGAAAGAAACTTTGCTGTACCACTTCCTCTTTCCAGTCCGCATCTCCTTTTCCTCAGAGGTAAATAGATACAGTTCTGTGGAAAACACATCCACCCACAGTAGAATAGGACCTTGCCAAGGACTTTTGAATGTGAAGAGAAAAATGCACGTGGAGAGAAAATGTAAGCGGCAGAGGAGAGCTCAGGTGCAGCAAGATCGATCGCCTCCTGCCTGGACAGCCTTATCCCCTCCTTCCTATGACTCAGCAATTCAGCCTTCACCCAGCCGTTGCTCAGTGTATTAGAAATCTGCTAGATGTGTACATTCTCTTTGCTGCCAGATCATTAAATAATGCAAATCTAACCCATCTTATCACCCCTTAAACTGAAATCACTTTGGGTAGGAAAATCAACTTATATCACAGAAGGTATGAGAAATACTGATAACAGCCCTTTGTATTCTAAGGGGGGAAGCTGCCTAAATCTAACCTGAGTAACTCCTCAGAATGTGGAATGAGAGCTGGACACACACACCACACAAAGAAAAACGTTTGGAAGCAATGACATTGTAATGTTAATAGCAATTATCTCTGAATGGTTGACTTCTTTGGATGATCTTTAGTTTCTTCTTTTCTGAATTGTTTATTGATATGCATGTATTCCTTTTTTTTTTTTTGAGGAAGATTAGCCCTGAGCTAACATTTGTGCCAATCTTCCTCCACTTTATATGTGGGTTGCTGCCACAGCATGGCTGACAAGTGGTGTAGGTCTGTGCCTGGGATCCAAACCCACAAACACGGGCTATTGAAGCAGAGGGTGCCAAACTTAACCACTATGTCACAGGGCTGGTCCCTGTATTCCTTTTTAATTGGAAAAAAGTTATTCTGTTAAAAAATCCGTTGGAAGCAGTAATTTCTTCCCTACAATGGGTTTTTGTCAAATTTTCTTTATGCTGACCCACTCAGTTTAGAACCTAATTTTAGAACCTAACTTGAATCTAAGCTATCTCAGAGACTGAACTTTATGGACAGATTGGCTGGACATCTCTGGAACTTCAGTTGCTAAATAGGATGGTAAATTGTTGATGTTTAAGCAGAAGAACCACTTACCTGAGATACTGAAGATGATCTCACATTTAACACTTGGGATTAAACTAGATAACCTATGGTCTCTTTCAAATCATTTACATAACAGTAAATTCAGATATAGCATGTTATCTGTAACAAGGTAATAAATCGTGACCATGTGTTTACTATTCCAAAGAGAACAATAAAATTATACCTTGGTATACAACAAGCAGCCGTTTTGATGTGAAAGTCACATGAAGCATGGGCAAGCCTTTCACAAGATGTCCCAAATTTGTCATTGAATTCAGAGGGAATTTGAACAATCCATTTTCTATCTAATTTATTCCATAAAAGAAGGTGTCTGAGTTCTATGCAGGAAATATCTTTTGATTTACTAATTTTTTAAAAAAGTAGTTTGTATACCCTCTTTCCACAGTTTGCCAATTACTATTCTAAACTTAAATCAGAAAAGAAAATGTTAAAAATGAAAGACATATAAAAAAAACAGCAGGCCTTCAAAGAAAAATTACTGAAAGGCATTTAGAAGAGAATCAAGAAATAATCAAAGAAATTTAGAGGCTTCCACAATGATTGATTACTCACCCAAACACCCAGCATTGTGTTCCCACACGTTTGCACTGTGTGTCAGTGAGGTAAGCATAGTATTGTCTGAAAGAACAAAAGTAGAATTCATTGAGAGCTTCTGGAAGACCAACAAGTCAATACAGAATTAAATCACTGTTACCGAGTGAATATAAAAAGTGTCCCGCCTTGTTCCACATATTCGAGCTGACCTGTCTAGTTCTCCTCAAGGGAACAGGAAGCCAGTGCCTGTTGAAACATTCCTAACAGAGGTTAAGAGTTCGGGCTGCACTGGAGGGAGGGGAGCACGGTTTAAAGAAGGAGATTATTGGCAAAAGTGGTTTTGATTCAGGGCCAGACTCCCAAAGCCTTGAGCCAAAGCAACCCCAGGTGGATGCTTCAGTTGCTCTGCATGGAAGTGATTTCTGAGGGTCACCTACACTGTCATTAACTGTCTCCTCTGGCACTCTCCAGGACAAAGGTTGCTGATTGTAACCAGGCAAGAAATAGACACATTTTTGGCTCTGAGAAATTGGAATGGGTCCCCGGCTGCAACTCACTGTCACTGAATGCCAGTGGCTTTGAATGCTACTGACAAGATCAGAAAAAAGAGGCAATGACATGGAGTTGAAAGGCTGAGAGCAGTATCATCCAATAGAAATACGAGCCGCAAATGCAATTTTAAACTTTCCAGTAGCACGTTAAAAAAGTAAAAAGGAACAGATGATATTCATTTTAATAATATGTTATTCAACCCAGTATATCGAAAACATTATAAAGAAGTATTTCATGTTGTCTTTGTACTAAGTCTTTTAAATCTGCTATGTATTTTACATGTACAGCACATGTCAATGTAGGCTAGCCACATTTTCAGGGCTCAATGGCCACACGTGGTGAGTGGCTGCCAGAAGACAGCGTACGCTCAGCCTCTCATAACTACCACTGAAACTCAACACATTCATTCAGAAGTAGCACGTGAACCAGGAACTCATCATCTTTTTGGGGGGCGGTCACAGACTCCTCTGAGGATATGATGAAAGCTATGATAAAGGCATGTAAAAAGGCACACCTGGGGCCAGCCTCATGGCCAAGTGGTTAAGTTTGTGCGCTCTGCTTTGGCAGCCCAGGGTCTCACTGGTTTGAATCCTGGGTGTGGACATGGCACTGCTTGTCAAGCCATGCTGAGGCGGCATCCCACATGCCACAGCTAGAAGGACCCACAACTAAAAAATACACAACTGTGTACCGGGGGGCTTTGGGAGAAAAAGGAAAAAAATAAAATCTTAAAAAAAAAAAAGAATCATGTAGAAATCCACAGGGTTTGGCAAGAATTTTAAGGAGCTCTCAAAAAGTCAAAACACTGGATTGTGAGTCTCCAGTTTCTGTTTTGAAATGTTTAACAATATTGAAGTTTCATGATAAATCAGATGTGACTTACTATTGTTTTATAAGAAATTTCTTTCCTCACTTACTGACTTTGTTGATTACTCCTAATTTTATGGAGAAACTGCTGCTAATCTTTCTTGAAAATAATTGTGAGCCTCAAATTAAATCAAATTATATATAGGAGAGGGAGGCTCCAATCCACCAAGGAGAAACAGCATTTATGAGATAACCACTTCAATAGATACTGGTCTATAAAGTGGCAAAGGGCTATCCACTTACCAACTGATACTTTCCTGTTTGGTTTCTAATAAAAACAAGAGATGGAATTTTGGGCCTTAACCCCACAGGATTCAGCTATATCTTATTTGGTTTGTTCAGTTCAGGATCTGGGGAGATATATTTTTTCTTTTCTTTTTTTAATAATGAATGAGGACAAAGAAAAAAAAGGTGCTGGCTGGAATGGAAGGTCTGTTTGACCAAGGAGAACACCCATTCTTAGCAAGTGAGGCCCGCTGCTTGTGTGGTTCACAAGCACATTAAAAATGATGAATTAAGTTATCCTATAGCTTCTGAAAAACTAACCCTTTTACTTGCTTAGTTTACATTTGTATCAACTGTGCAGAGATTTTTGGTGTTGCACTGATCAAGGCCAGTTCTCAGCATTAGCTACTAACCCAAACGCCATTTCTAAACAGGAACAAGGAAACAAATGAAAATGCTTTGCTGTGAGGTTCACTAGACTGTGAGAGACAGTCTCTGAGTAAGGCCCCACCTCCAGGGCCCTCCGTGAGTCCAGGGGAACAATGGCATGAATGTCCAAGCTCACCTCAGCTGTCTTGGAAGACTACAGGAAGGACTTTTTAAAAGGAAATTAACTTACTTGGCTTTAAAAGAGCTAATAAAATCTCATTCTAAAAATAACATCATTTATGACTTCAGATCTACCACAAAAACTTTTGTATTTTTTGATAATCTCATTTAAAAAAAACTCAGTATCACTGCTACTCATTTTTTTTTAATGGGATATTATAGGGAAAAAAAAAGAACAGCCCTGAAGACTGTAAAGGTGTTTGAAAATAATGGTATGGTGCTATTTACATGTCACTGAGGTCTGAGAGCAAAACATTTTCTTCATATTCTGGATATATAATTCTTTAGAATGATATTTTCATAGAAAACCTACTACTTTATGTCACTTCCCTTATGCTAAACAGGAAACTACAAAGCAGGTTAACATGCTCAAATAACAGTCAGACTTGTACAGAATTACCTCACTGTGGGAGCCGTGATGCCGCCAATAAAGAGAATTCGACACCAGCTTAATGGATGACTGGCTTGGAACACAAAGATATGTTTCAAGAAGAAGGTATTCAACTCAGTCAGCTGAAAAGGAAGGAGGCATTAATCAACCTGATGCTTCATGCTTAGTCACAATCAGACACTCCTTAAATTGACATGCTACAGCTAAAATAATTGGTGTGTTCAAAGCATTTGCAGAAAATATATGTGGTCTTCCAAGGGCTGTTATTTAAACTAGGCAACAGCTGGTACAATATGGGCACCAACCAATTGGGAGTTTAGGGGGAGGTGCTGGGGTGGTGGGAGGGGTACACGGGGGCATCAGCTATTTGTCATGTTTGCATGATTGACACTTGGGTCATGCATGTGATCTGCTCAGACAGTGGGGAGAAATAAGTTTTGAGAAGAGCAGAAATCATGAAAACAAATATGTGCCATGGAATAACTATGCACCCTTACAGAAATTAGGCCAAGTCTAAAAGAAGTCTGACTGTAGGAAAGTAAGCTCTACAGTAACCAAAAGAAGCTTGAGATATGTCACTGAGAGATGACTGTGGACTCATCTAGCACATGCCCAGGACCAAGCAGATCCCTAACCAAAGGCAGCTCTTAAAAGTGTGAGTGAAGTGTTAGTTAAGTTCCACCTACGGGCAGAGGTACTTTTCCCCGAGGTTAGCATCATCATATGACAAGTCCTTCGCGGCACTGAAGAGACCATGGCTGGGATGTGCTTGATGCCCAGAGCCTGGCTCTGGCATTTCCCCTCCAGGCTGAGCAAGGGGCAGAGACTAGAAGAGGTCCCTGTGCTTTGAGAACACATCAATATGGACTGGCGGGTTCATTTCAATGACATAAAATGTGTTATTTCCCCAAACTGCTGACTTTAAGGATACAAAATAAAAAATGGCCCACTAATTAACACCACATTTGGAAAGCTGATCACAGCACAATGCTCACACCCATGGGAAAGGTGTGCTCTGTGGAATGCTGCCATTCTAGGAGCACACTGCTCTCTCTCCTAGACACATCCAAATTCCTCCTCAGTTCCTGTAATGGAAGAAAACCTGTACCTTCCCTGACATTGCCCTGATAAAGTAAAACTTAATCCCAATCCATTTACACCCACATTTTTATACTTACTGACTTCCCCAAACCATGGTGACTAACTATTCACATACATTCCTATATCCATGAACTCTATTTACTGAGACGGGCATTATCATTCTCCATATGTGGACAAGGAGTATCTGTCTTAAAAGTGACACACGCTGATATTTTCCTTAAGTTGGGTGTATTTTGTGCCTGTGTGTTTAAAACATAATTTCTGATGATTTTGAAAGACCTTTCAGGCAAAATCTAGTCTCCCAAAATTGTGAAACAATTAACCTGGGGACAGGAGGGTTAATAAAAAAGGCTGTCTCTAGAAAACAGATGTTTGGTAATCCTTTTCCAAAACCCCTGGCTGTCTGAATTTCCTCAATCATGTAATGGTCTGCTCAGAGTGAGGGCGTCTCTCCAATGCCATCACTTGGAGACCTAGGTCCCCCAAGGGCACCAGGGCCCAGAGGCAGCAGAGGGCCTCTTTACTTAGCTCTCTATAAATTACCCGAATTGGTCACAGCTAAGACGCAATTTTAAAACTCAAATATTGAATTTGCACTGTAAGAAGAAGCCTTGTACTTGTTCGTTTGGTCCTGAAAATGACCATTCCAAAAAGCAATCCAATGCTTAACTCACTGGGTGATGGATGCTACCACGAGCTTCTTTCAGGGAATTTTAATCTGATTCTAATTTGTAATTCAAAGATCCATATTTTAAAATATCTTCATGATGAAGCAAGACCTTAGGCATAATAACATCCCTTTGTTTAATTATTCTATATGTCAGCTGCAGAATATATGTTCTAAAGCATCTAGCTGGTAAGCAATGTCAACTAGCATTAACTCTACATTCCTGGATGGTTTTTGTTTTTCCTAGTTCTGGGCATCTGAAAAAATACCTGCCAGATGATCATGAAAAGGTATATTCCAGCCACTCTCTGAAATGAAGATTTGGGGTCAAACCATCGCACGTAGGTCCAGCTAGCAGGGGTGAACTGGAGCACGGCTCTTTTGATTTTCCCGGTGGTGGTGTGGATGTCCCTGGAAGAAGAGAACAGCTCCAGGGAAAATCCAAAGAGACAAGGAAGTGGAAGGAAAAAACCCCCAAAACAAGAAAAAACCTGTGCATTGACTATTTTACAACCAATGCTCAAAACAAAAAGATCCCTTTCTATTTGAACTGTCCCTCCAACAACGGTCTCTCTGTTCACAGGTGAAGTGTGGAGAGCAGCACACTGGACAGGGAATTTCAGCGATGACAGGCACAGTGCAGAGGTCAGGTCACTGCAGACCTGGTGACAAAAGAAGCTGGGAGGATTCAACATTCAAGACAACCACCTGGACGCAGGCCAGGATGCAGGAGAACTCGAGCAGGATATGATTCCCACCTCCTACTCATCTCCCACAGCGGGGCACGTTAGTAAAACAGAGAACATGCTCCATATTCTTGAGGTCACCCGCATCATTTCTTCATCCTATTTCTTCCTCAGATAAGTGAACAGCATGGGATGACCAACAGTGATTTTTAACCTTTCTTGGTTTGAATCCTAGAAATCACTCAATTAAAGATTTCATATTCCCATGGTAGAAACAAACAGTCCCGCGTACTACAAATGAGAATATTCAGGCTCAGCGAGAGCAAGCGGCTGACGCAGGCTCACCTCGTAAGCCTCTGAGCTGGGTGTATATTCTAGTCCTGTCATGCTGGTACAGAAGAGCCGAAATCCAAGGTGAATGCGATTTATTAACTGGTAAAGATTCCTTAATTCAGCAAAGATTTACATCAAGGACCTTTATACTAAGTGCTGAAGGCACAAGAAGGAACAAGTCAGGCCTTTTATTCTTGTTGGGGAGGGGCGGGGAGAGTGGAAGGAAATCAGGTTTTTTCCTTCGTTCACTCACCTATCCGTCAACAAGTGTGTACTGAGAAAATCTCACAGCAAGAAGATTCAAGGAACGAGGGCAAAAACAATAGAGACTATCCAAAAATAAACAAGAATGATGAAAGACCTGTATTAAAACAAGTCACAAACTGGGGCTGGCCCCGTGGCCGAGTGGTTAAGTTCGCGCGCTCCGCTGTAGGCGGCCCAGTGTTTCGTTAGTTCGAATCCTGGGCGCGGACATGGCACTGCTCATCAGACCACGCTGAGGCAGCGTCCCACATGCCACAAGTAGAAGAACCCACAACGAAGAATACACAGCTATGTACCGGGGGGGCTTTGGGGAGAAAAAGGAAAAAATAAAATCTTTAAAAAAAAAAAAAGTCACAAACTTCCCAAAAGGAGGTAGAGGAAGATGGGAATAAAAAGAGTGATACAGCATGATCAAGAAATGGAATAGTTAATATGGTAAAGAAGTTAATTCAACTTAATCTATATTCATTTATACATTTAATGTAACTTAAGAAAACATCAATGGGATTTTTGTTTATTAGTAGGACTTGTGTTTTGGTAACTTGACAAACTGATTCTCAAGTTGAATTCAAAGCATAAATGTATAAAAATAGGGAAACATTATGACAGTGTTTAAGGAGTCAGCCTGATGTAAATTCAGACTCAACTGCTTGTTAGCTGTTGTCTTTAGGCAAGTTACGAAACCTAAGTCTTGGTGTCGTCATCCCTAAAATGAAGAGAATAACAGTGTCCACCCCTAGGACTGATGTCAGGCTCAAATGAGATGCTGCATATAAAGCCTGCTTAGAACAATCCTAGCACAGCTACAGTCTTTGTTACATGGTACACTACCTGAAATATATTAAAAAGTATCTTTTCAAGTCAGTGGCCAAAAGATCACAAAAACAGGAATGGGAAGATTGGTTAATCAATTGCAAAAACATTGTGAAATCTCCTCCTTGCACCATAGACTAAATAAATTTGAGATAGATTAAATAAGTTACTTATAATAAAAAGACTAAAACATTAAAGAACTAGAAGAAAATACAGGTTAACATTTACCTAAACAAAAAGATTAAAAGCTTTAGAAGTTTAAATGAAAAAACTACCACAAACAAAAGTCAAAGAGGGATGACAAAATGGAAAATAAAGTCACATTTACGACAAAGCTTTAATATTCTTAATCTATAAAAAGCACTAATAAGGAAATAAGGAAAATAAGGAAATAAGGAAAAATCCAATAGAAATAGACTAGGAACTCAATATCACACAATTTCCTGTGTGATAAAATTGAAAAGGTTTAAAAGTAAAATTCAAAGAAACAGTGAAATGGACACATATATACATTAGAGTATATAGGTGAGTATATAAATTGGTGTACTCTATTTTTAAGAATTTATTTACAGAAAAAAATCAGAGATACACACAAAGATATATGCTCAAGAATGTTCATTCTAGCTTTCTCTATAAAATCAAATACTTTGAAACAGCTTAACGACCATAAAAGGGAACTGGTTAAATATTTTATGATTTATCCATATGTTGGGATATGAAAAAGCTCTCTAAAATCATGTTTTAGAAGAATATTTAATGATGTGGGAAATGCTCATATTTTGTTAAATAAATAAATGAAGTTTTAAAAACAACTACCACTTTTATTATCGCTACTGCTGTTCCTTGCCCCCTTATCAACAGCATGCTTGCTGTGACAACCAAATTGAGGAGCAAGTTCAGTGAAGTAGGATAAAGAATGATGGAGGTGTGCACAGTCCTCCATGGAGGCACAGTGCAACTTAAACTAGAGAGTCAGAGACAACTACCTGAAGAGGTAACAAGTGAGCCGTGTCAGGAAAGAAAAGGAGCCATCAGCCTGGTCCATGGGGACACAGGTGAAATTCAGGGAGACGATTCTGTGAGCAGGCTCAGAACCTTGGGTACCCTGGAGGGCATGGAAAAAGGTACCTCACCTGAGAAGCCTGTGGATGTTTACTTTGTCCTAAGGACCATGAGAAGCCATCACAGGGGAATGACAAGATGAATCTGATGGTCTCAAAAGGATCAGTCATGCACCGGTGTGAGAAGGCTTAGAGGGGTTAACCTGGGGACAGAGGACTAACTAATCCAGAGAAAGGAGTCTGGATGCAGGCTGAGGCACAAGGATACAAAGGAGAAGGGGAAAGACTTGAGAAAACAGTAAATGATTTAGCACTTTTTGGATGAATGCCTGATATTATGAATTTCAATTACTAACATCTAGTTTATTCCTTATCATCAAAGACTGTACTAAAGTCATATGCTACCAAAGCAGTTAAATATACATTGTGAAAAACTGTGCCTGACGACCAGAAAGACGACTCACTTGAAGCTTGCCCAGTGGTAAGTCCGCATCTCTAAAAATCGGCAAACGACCATGCCCAACCAGATGCCGCCACCATTGCACAAGAGGATGTCCAGAATGACTTGATCCCACCAGCACTCGGCAAAATTGGGCAGAAGATGCATGAAGAAAAGCTGAGAAACACAAGAGACGATGGTTGTAAAAAAAATTGGGGTACATGCAGAAAGATAAATTTCCTTTTAATAATACATTCTTTTAGGGAAAGTTGTTAACATTTCAGGTTGTCCTAACGTATTAAAAATACAAAACAAAACAAGGTCTGCAATCTGGTTCTCATTTTTTATATTGTGGATAGTTTCCAGATACTACTATTCCAAACAGCTCTTCATTTTTGGATGTAGGGCTTTAAAGAAATGATGGCCCCTCTTGAAAAATACTACCAATGAATTACCTTGGCTACTGATAACATGACCAGGATCCAGGAGGGGAAAAGGAGAAAAGTTTTCATACCTGCCAACACAGCACTGGCATAATCCTCAAAATTAGCTGCTTGAGAATTCAAGCTGTGCATTTTAGAAATATTCCATAGATATTTAGGTAAAATAGTAAGTAAAGTGCAAAATAGCGTAACAGGAAATCTCACACTAACTGAGTCACAGTAATGATAATCTTATTAACTGCCTTCGATGTGCAAGGCAGTGAATGAAGTCAAGGTTCTGGATCTCAAGAGCAGGAGTCAGATGTTTATCCAGAACCACAAAATAAGGTAAGCTGTGGCAAGTGAAACAATGGACATAAATGGAGTACGGTGGTGACAAAAGAGATTCATTCTGACAAATGGCAATTAGAGCAGGCTTCTGGAAGGAAGACATATTGGAGTGGGGTCATAAAGGACAGGAATGACTGGTTTCAAGAGATGGAGAGGAAGATGAGGACATTCCAGAGAGGACAACAGGCCAAGGGTGGAACAGAATTCTCTTATGGAAATTGTTTTGTCCAAAACAAAGGGCATATCAGCTGTGTCCAGAGCAGCATCCCCTGCTGTGTGAAGGCTACTTTAAAAAGGTCTGAAGTTAATAGGGACAATGTCTGGAAGTTCTCTGGAAAGAGGCAACCCCATAATTAAAAACCTCTGAAGTAATATAATAAATACTACAAAATAAAACCATTCATGAAAGCATTTTGTAGACCATAAAACAATACAAACATGAGGAATTTGTCTTCTTAATGTGCCTGCTGCCAAGAAGATACAGACCAGTGACTTCACGTGATTGGCCTGTGGTACGCTCACACCCCAGGTGGGCCAGGCACTACCCCTGAAGTGCACTCCCAAGTTCCTAGCCATGAGATGGAGCTTTAACTCTTGTCCCTAGACAGGGAAGAGAGAAACTCCAGCAGGCACTCATTTGCTGAAAAAAAACTTTGTGGGGGAGTGGGATGTGGAGGACATACTTCAGCCTGAGGAGCTTTCCTGGAAAGTACCAGATTCTGGGGCTGAGAAGGGCCCGAGAGACCTGAGTTGGGGGAGTTAGAGGGAACCACATTCATTCATTCACTAGGGATTTGGGGAGCATCTGCCACGTGTGAAGCAGAGTACTACAGTCTGGGACTATGTAGACATGGGCCCTGCCCTCTCGAGGGGTAATGTTGAGCAGAAAAGAAACACTTGTCAAGTGTCTAAAAAGCGATGAGCATTTCAATGGAGAAGGGTGAGGAGCTCTATTTCCAGGTGTACAAACATGGAGTACAGCCAGTGGAGGGAACGGGGAAGAGATGGAAGAGCTTGGAGGCAGAGTCTGTAGGAAAAGAAGTAGAATCTTTGAAATGAAGAAAGCGAAGATGTTGGGAGCACAGAGAGCAAAGTGGAAAGGTCCCGAGGGGGCTGGGGAGGTGGGCTGGGGCCAGTAAACATCGGGTCTCGTAGGCTGGTTCAGAAGTTTGGATTTGGTTTCAAGAGCAATGGGCAAACACTAAAAAGTTTAAGGAGGAGAAGGACGTGATTGGGTTGAGGTCTGACAAGGATCACTTTTGCAAAAGATAGCGTGAAGGGTGGAGACAAGTAATTCAGACAAGAGATGACCATGGATTAGATACAAGTGGGAGCATGGTATGAAAAGAGCTGGACTGTAGAAATGTTTAGAAAAGAGAGTCCACAGGACCTGGGGATGAGGGGAGGCTGAGGAGCAGGGAGAGGAAGGTGCAGAAGGCCCAGTCTGCAGTGTGAGGGAAGAGGAAGAAGGCAGGCAGAGAAAGCTAAGTGGCTTGCACAGAGTCATAGAGGGGCTGGTTATGAAGATGCCTGGAAGTCACAGAGGTAGAACATGGTACAAGAGCAGGAAGATGGAATGCACATTTGGAGCCCAGCACATCTGGAATCCACTCCTGGCTCACCTAATGGTGCAAGGCTCTGAACTCTGGTTCCCTCATCAATACACTGAGAAAAGACACTGTCTTTTCCAGTTCATGGTGATGATTTAAGATGGTAAAAGTACAGTGTTGGGTACTGTTAGGGGTTGAATTATGTCTGCTCAAAATCCATATGCTGAAGTCCTAACCTCCTGTACCTCATAACGTGACCTCATTTGGAAATAGAATCATTGCAGATGTCTTTAGTTCAGATGAGGTTTTACTGGAGTAGGGTCAGCCCCTAATCCAGTAGGACTGGTGTCCTTACGAAAAGAATGCCACGTGAACAGACACAGGGAGAAGACCATGCGAAGATGAAAGCAGAAATTGGGATGACGCGTCTACAAGCCAAGGAATGCCAAAGATGAGCAGCAAACCATGAGAAGCTAAGGGAGGCCCACAGCAGAAGGCTCTCAGCAGGAACCAACTCCGTCAACGCCCTGAATGTAGACGCCAGCCTCCAGGGCTGTGAGAGGAACATTAAGAGAAGCTCCATCTAAGGGTCAGGATAATAATTGGAATGAAGAAATACAATGTACACATGGCCAAATTTTGTTCCCTGAGAATGATTAGCTAAGAATAAAATAATAATTGAATAATAAATGAATTAGTTCTCCCAATTTCATTTTGCTAGTAGTTTTTCAAGAATATTTCTCTTTCATTCGTTAAATGAAACACTAGAGCTGAGATATTAGAGCTATATTAGAAACCCATTTTCCAGCTACAAAATATCCTCGATGCCCTTGTAATTCCTAAACACCACAATCCTATTTGTCTCAAACTGGAAACTAGTTAGTAGGTAAACCGACCTATTTACTTCTAAGCAGATCTCTTCATTACCAGTTATTTGTCTCACTTGGGATTTTAACTTCATTCTTTAGCCTTATTTCATTTGTTTCTCTTTAAGATTTGTGACATAGAGGCACACTTTAAGTTAATAAGCAATTGTTTTTTCAATATTCACACCTTTGTAAATATTCCTAGGGGATGGTTTAAATAACAGTTCTGTACCGCAAGAGGCTGGAAAATGGAGTACTTGATTATTAATGGACAATCTTCTTCCCACATATAAACTATCCACACTGTAGATCTAGATCACTGCTTACACCCCCTTCTTACCTCAGTTAGCTCCCAAGTAATGCTGATTGTCCAGCAGAGGCCATAACTACGGATCAACAAAGCCTTCATGGCCCAGCCCCAGAAATGTCCAAATGCAAATATATCAAAATGACTGATAATCCTCTCCCAAGTGATAACATGGCAGTTCACAGCATACTCCTGTTTAAAATAAAAAGAGAAATAATTAGTGATACTCTAGAAATCAACTTGCTTCCAGGATTCTGACAATAAGTGAAAAGAACTCATACGACCTTGACAACTAACACATATCCTGCCCAATAAAAAAAAGTTTTAATAACTGAAGATTCCTGGGGAAAAATGAACAAGTATTAGAGTTTGTAAATCAGAATTGCTGTGCTCTGAATTGCAAAAGCTGGGTTAAAATGGGAAGCAAAATAATTTTACAAAGGCTTAAGACAACTGAAAGTGGTATCCCATAGCCTATGTCATCTGACCATATGGCAAGTGTGTTAAAGCCAATAACAAAAGCATAAACAGAATCCTAATAAATAAAGAATAAATAGAATCCCAATAGGTTTGGAAATTTAAAAACACACCTCTCTAAATAGAATGAAGTAAAGAAGAAATTTTAATAGAACTTTAAAATATATTCAGTACTAAATGATGATGAAAATATTATATATCACAACTGATGGGATGCAGTTAAGCAGAACTTAGAGGGAAATGTAAAGCCTTAAATGCTTACTTAGAAAAGAAGAAAAGCTGAAGCATCCAATTTCAGAAATTAGAAGAAGAAAACTGAAATATCTCCCATCCAAAAATGTATCAAATACTACATAATTTAAATATTAAAAAATTCCAAAGCTTTTAAGGATTTGGGTTCCACCTAATCTTTTGTTTTTAATGTGACATATTTTTACATAATTTAAAATAGACATCCTTATACTTCTGTATTTATTCTGAAAGTAGTTATCATATGACAATATAACATTTCTCAGGAATCTCTACATTTCATTCTTTCTTCCCCAAATTAATCTGAAAGGAAGAAGGAACATTTGGAAAATAGCCACCTATTATGAGCCAGCTGAAAGAATTAAATATAGTATTTTCAAATTCTAGACATGATACTTTCTGAGGGAGCATAAGAGCACCTGGTGCTCCTCCTTCTCCGTTGAAACCCACCACGTCAGACTGCCTCAGCCTTTCTCAGATCCAACCCATTTCAATTTGCAAAGCTGAAAGGACATTTTTAAAAACTGTATTTTTTCAGAAACATTGTGATGCGAGATTATGATATATAAATGGGAAATAGAGAAAAGAGGAAAAAATTCAATAGAGATAAGACAAGATAAGGCATAAAAAAAAAATTCAATAAGATGAAGGTTCTCTTTCCAGGCTCTGAAACAGCATGTGCCTGTCTCAGGGAATCACAGGGCGAGAGAGAGAAGTAGCCTTGGGCTGAGACAGTTATGTATGACGTTAAGGGGAGCTGCAAGGTCCCGGCAACCCCATATTTCTCAATCATTCCATTCTGTTGTTTACTCTGGAACACACTGCTTAGGGTTAGCTAAGAAGGGGGTGAATTCTGTCTTTAGAAGGCTTCTCTTAACCTTCTTTCAACCTATGATTAAAATAATCATAGGTTGAAAACAACCCGGGAGGCCATTCCACTCTCTGTGAGAATATTTCTGTGCTTTAACATATGGAAAGGCACTTTGAAAGTCATAAAGAGCCAAATGTCCCCCTGGGGGGCACACAGGACACTGCAGTTTAATGCAGCTGGGGAGCCGCACACACAAGCACAACCCTGGGAAGCAGAAGAGGCATTAAATGAGGACATTCTGGAGCCAGAAAATGGAAAGGGGCCAAGTGAGGAGAGTATGTGTGCGTGAGTAAAGCGGTAGGTCAGGACAAATTCTGCCTACCTCCTAACCTGTCAGAGGGCTCATCTTGGTGGCTCCACCCTCTTCCTTGCTTGCCCAACACTTAACAAAATACCAAGTTCTATTCATTTTACCTCTCCAAGTGTTTCTTTTCTCCATCTCACTGCCATTATTATTTCTTGCTTAGACATCTGCAATATAGCTTTTTAAAATTATGAAATGTTTCAGGTAAACAAAAAAGTACAGACGATGCTCTAATAAGCACCTGACTACTAGCTTAAGACTGCAAAGATTTTTAACTGGTCTCTCTGTAGTCACTTTTGTTTCCTGTAATTGATCCTCTACAAACAAAATGCTTTTGCAGATCATTTTAGGGCTGCATGTGTTGAGGGGGCAGGTGCTTGGGTAAGGCATCCTCCCCAGTGTGGAAGGATATTTACCGCCACAGGCTTTAGGCCTTCCACCCACCCTCTCCCTCACTCCTACCTGGGGGAGCTGGTGATCTTGCAAGAAGAAAGAACATACATACTCCAACCTCTTTGGGGTCCTCTCTTTGGAAATTATTTACCTATGAACAGCATAGGTTCTTGTCTGTTCCCTCAACCTTGCAGAAATTTTTGTGGGGTCAGGCCTGCCTTGTGACCTTGTGAGAAGAAGCTTTTGATTATCCAACGGGACAGCGGATCACACGCCTGATTAATTGCAGGGGGAGCATGGTATCAGCAAGGCCACATGGCCCAGGTCTAAAGCCATCTGCTCCACTGAGTTTTTACCAGGAGGAAATCACTGATATTCTTCACTCTTTTTTTTCTGTTTCCAAACTCGACTAGAGATGGGGATATTATTCATTGACCCACTAAAACACCAAAAGAGATCATGCAACTCCTCTGCTTAGAAAACTTCCATGGCCTTTGATTACATTTAGAATAACATCCAAAGTCCTCACCCCAGTCTCCCCAGCCTCAGGAACTGTCCTCCTCTGCCTCTTCATTTCTGCTCTCCTGGAGCTCTTCCCTGATCCAGCTCCCCTGAGTCAGAGCCTCCGCACAGGCTGGTCGGCCCTTCTTCCTGAGAAATGGCCTTGACCTCCTACTCCCACGTTGCTTGGCTAACTCCCATTCATCTTTTAGTTGTCAGCTTAAACATTAGCTCTTCACAGAAGCCCTGCCTGACTTCCTGGGCTAGATTGGGTCCCTTTTATAAGTTCTAATAGCACCCATTTCTTTTTCTTTATTACACTGCACACTGAAATCATTATGCTCTGTGATTCTACGATACGTCTTTTTCACACTGCAGTATTTCGAGAATTGGGATGCATATTTCAATATATTACAATGTTTGGTGCATTTATAATATAAAGTTTCCTTTTTCCCCTCCCAAAAGCCAAACCTATAATTGATGGTGTGTCTCAAAATTGATGCTGACTTCCTGACCCTATGATCAAACTTAGTGGTATAAAAAGGGACAACCAGACACTACACTCCTCCTAGTGTGACACATAGCACTTCCCATGAAGCAGTCCTGCTATGGAAACTGAACTGGATCTGGAATCCAATCCAGCCTCTACATCTAACTCTCAGTTTACAGGAAATACAGGGGCACAGAGAGATATGTTAAATGACACCCTGCAAATGCAAGCTGCAAAATCCAGACATGAAAAACTCTATAGAATAAACAATATGGTTTCTTTGACAAATAAACTTCTAGGTAAAAAAAGGTAGAGAGGGACTACAAATTAAGAGATATTTAAGAGCTACAGAAAACGCAATGTGTGGACCTTATCAGGATCCTATTTTGAACAAATCAACCATAAAATACCTTTATGAGGCAAGTGGGGAAATGTGAATACTGATTGCATACTGTTCACTGTTGAGCAACTGATAATGACATTGCAGTTATGTAAAAAAAAAGTCCATATATTTTAGATATAATGTCTGAGAACTGTTTCAAAATAATCCAAGACATGGGGGATAAAAATGAAACAAGATTCAGCATGTGCCAATAACATTTAAAAAATTGCTTACGTTGCCATTAGTACAAGAAAAAGAGCCAACAATTATTTGTTTCATTTGTCTTCTTGTAGACTCTACACTCTAAGGGGACAGGGAGCATGCCTACCTTTTTCCCCTCTACCACCAGCATGGCGTCTAGCATTTGAGAAAAGCTTAGCAAGCATTTACCACACAGAAGACCACTGCATCAGACAACCCAATTTACAAATCGGTTGTGCTCTGAAAGCTTGTCTGAAGCTTAGAACATACACTTCTGAATAGAATCAATACTTAGGATCAATACTTAGAAAAGTGGCAAACTTTCCAGACAGTTACACAAAAAACTGCCACTAATAAGACTTCAATGACCCCCAATATCAATTTATAATATTAATTCTAAGGGAAAAGGCAGTCTGAATTTCAGTGCACGACACCGGGCATGGGCTAGAACCTATGAAGACCAGGAGCAGGTGGCAGCACAGGAGGAATGGGGAGTGCAGATGACCCTGGGAACCAGTGAACTACAGACTTCCATGAAGGTACTTCTCCTTACCACAAACTCTATCAAAAGGAAGGAATCTCTGTAGAGCCATCAATGAACAGGTCTAGAATTGTGAGAGATTACTTTAAGGAAGTCCAAAGTGATGGGGGATAGAGATGGAGAAGACTGAGGCTGTGCTAGTACCAGCTGGAACTCTAGAAGCTGAAAAAGCCCTAGGCTGTGCTTTGCATGGCAAGAAACAACTAGCCATTACTTGAAAACTAGATTTTAAAAGCCAGTTGCAGCTCTTTGGGGGCCGTAACTGTGACATTTGGATGTCCTCATGATGTCAAATTCCTAACGAAGCTAGATGTCAAAAGCATTGTTAGATTCAACCCCCTCCCTCTGGCTGTGAGAAGAGGATCGAGACACACCAGCAAAGCCGCCTGCAAGTCAGTTTACTTCATAATATGACCAATCTTGCTTAAAAACTCCCCAAACTTGTGGGGGAAAATATCCTATCTGGGATATCTTTCTCCCAATCTCTTTCTCATAAGGCTCCTGTGAGTATCAAAGCACGTATTGTTATTATAACTCTATACCTGAGGCATAGTCCAAAGGAAAAGCAGAGGTTTTGGAGTCAGAGGGACCTTACCAGCTTGTGTTTTGAGTGACACACCTATGCATTTTAGGCTTCTCTTTCTCCTTTGGTAAAAATGGGGATATTAACACCGAGCACGCACGTGTGAGGCGTACACAGACTATACACAAAGCGTCCAGCACAGTGCCTGGCAGACAGACAACCCACAGTCACTAACTGCCAGCATCCTCCCCACAACCATCATCATTATTGTCATCATTAGAAGGTGTAAGTCACCTCATACCATTCTCTTTCTTGGAGCAGGAAATCCCAAAACTCACTTTTCTCCCTGAGACTTTTAAATAATTTTTGGTATTCCTATTTTTCCCTTTAGTGTGTTCTGTATAAAAGTTACAGAAAAAATCTGGAAACACCATTCCCAGCAGGTTGGACCAATCTCCACTAGGGTAGAATGACCACTTCTCGGGCCTTTGATTCAGTCTCTTTATGTTGTTTCTTGTTGGCTAAGCAAGGGCCTATGCATCGTCCAGACGCCTGTTCTCCTTTTCTGAGAATCACTAGGTCTTTCTTCAATCAAACGTTGTACCAAACGTTAGACATTTAAAAAAGAAAAGAGAAAGGAACAGCATTACAGTATAAAATAGTCTCTTCACTAAAAGAAAGCACAGGGTAGTTTTAGCCAAGAATAAAATTATTTTTTGTGGTTTAATAAAAATAATGAAAGAAATGGCCTAATCACTACAATTGGCCCCTTCATGGCAAGCAGGCGGGAAGGATCATGGTGTCAGGACTGGAGTTGGGGAGCAGAGGTGCTGAAGGTGACACTGACAAGCAGGAACAGCTGCCATCACTGAGGACTTGGTGTGTGCCTCGTAAATAACGTCATTGTGTTTAGTTCACAATAAACTCCCCAAAATAAGTATTATTATTTTACTTTACAAAGCAGGGAACAGGCTAACAAGTATGTTGCCCATGGTCCCACAGCTAACAAGTGACAGAGGCAGAATTTATGCCCAAGGCTGTCTGATAACAATGTTCATATTCTTCCTATCATCCCCTTTGCTCCAAGAGAGAATTTTACTTCCCTGGACAGTATCATTCATGGAAGACATATACCTCACCAACCTGCCCAGAGACCTGGCTTTTAGATATCTACATGGGAAATACAGAGAAGGGACAATTTAGAATGTGAAGTCAACTGCCTGCTACACCTAAAAGTCCACAAATTTCTCCAAAACGCCACTGGCAAGTACGTACCATGACATCTGCTTCCCTTGTGGCATATCGCAGATTTGGATCTAGCCAGTACATTAAGGACTTAACCTGCTCGAAGTTCAGGAAGAGGAGGAATACCAGGAACAGGAAGTACAGCACACTGAGTCCTGAGGGAGAGAAAAGTATTCTCACGTTTAGGAGAGATCTGGGTGTCAGACGCACAGCACACATTCGACTCAATTGCTCATGGCCCAAAGCAGACACTGATATTGTAACACAGCCTGTCGAGGCCCCATTGCAATCTGGTGTTTCCCTTGATGGGGGCATCTGATGCACAGTCCTAACTCAGATTGAGAGAGGTCAGTAATACTCTCTGATAAAATAATGCTTAAGCTGAGCGCTGAAGGACTGGCAGACAAAGGGTGGGTGGGTAGGAGTGGAGGGGTGGATGCAACACTCAGGCACAGAAAAGGCGTACAGGTAGGTCCCTGGAAAGAGAAATGTATTGGACCTGGCATGTGGCTGGGGTGCCGGTAGAAAGGGGAAGGGAGAGAGGTGGCATTGAAGTGACAGTCAGGGCTTGGGAGCCATGGTAAAGATTTCAGATTTTATCTTAAGTGAAATGAAGAGCATTTGACGAGTTTTAAAAGGAGAAATGAGGTGATCTAGGTAACATTTCAGGAAGCTGACTCTGACCACTGTATGGAGAGTGGAAGGAGGCGGGCAAGGCCAGGGGTGGACAGCCAGTCTGGGGCAATTTCAGCAGCGACAGGTATGAGGTGCGAGAGGTGACCCAGGGCCACTTACCCGTGTCTTCCTCCCAAGTTAGCCCTTGCAGGCATTACGTTTTGTCACATCATATCATAATTGGTATCCTAATAATCACCTCATGTCATTTAAAAAAGAAAGTTAATAATCTACTTTAAGAAGGCAAAAGCATGTAAATACATTTTAGAAAGATTTGATAGTGGTTTAGAACTAACCACCAGTGGCTTTGTGACTTCTCTTTCTACGGAACCTGCTAGAATTAAAATGTTTATGTAGGTCATCTAGACACTGTGATACAAACGACCTTGGACCACAGCACCCCATCAAAACTTGGCTCAGCACTAATCTCGCACAAGCCGCTCCAGTGAGAACATCCACGGCTGGAATGAAGTCCCCAGAGCGTCCACAGCACAGGCCTTCCAGCAGGCCGCTCCCGCTCCTCAGGGAGCCCCGGGGGAGCAGGATGGTAGCATGGCCAACGTGGCCAAGCAGCCCAGGGTCCGGGGAGCACTCGGTTTTAGGCACATAGGTATGAGAACCTCCTCAAGTTTGCACTTATGCAGCTATTTTCACAAATTTTCACTTCAAATTCCCCCACTACACCTTTTCGTTATAATTTTTTCAAAAGAATTAAGACAGAAAAAAAGTGTCTGTGGAGCAGGCGTTCTTAAACTGGAGTTCGTAGTTGGGCTTCATGGTCTGTGAAGCCACAGATATAATATGGAGAACTGTGCGTGTACAAGCATGCATACATGTGAGTTGCATGTGTACCGGGAAAGGGTCTATAGTTCTCATCAGATTATCAAAGGGCTCCAGGATCCCAAAAAGATCTCAGGAAGGAAACAAGACTGCTCATTACCTGTAACGGACCATTTGAAATAGGAAAAACTCAGATGTAGCCAACTAGCTGAAAATAACACAACTTCAAGCAGCAGAATTGAGTCCATGTGATGTAAGTATGATGCAACCGGGATTATCTTTTTAAATGTGTAAAGGAATCATGCCACTTCTCTGCAAAAAAATCCTCCTGTGACTTCCCACTGCCCTTCACTCCATGTTTCTTACTGGCCCACAAGCCCTGCAGGGTTCTGTCTTCCAACTCTGACCTCTCTTGTTACTCCCCAGGGCCTGCCACACTGCAGCCACACTGGCCTGGAACACACCAAGCTTCTTCTGGCTGGGGACCATGTAGCCTTTCCTTTGCCTGGCCTCCCTCCCCCACCTTTGCTGCACTAGCTAAGAGCAATAGCAAGACGCATAAAGAAAAACAAGCCACATTCCCTTATGTCAAATCCTGTGTACATGAAGGGACAACAGCTTAAGAAGGAGGTAAGTGGAGTTGAAACAGTTCACAAGTATGAGAATTTAAGTTATCACCAGTACTTTTTTGGTGGCAAAGAATTTTAACAAAAAATTTATATTAGGAATACCAAAAAGTAAAAAGCTATAAAGTTTTACTGTAGAGTGACAAGTAAAACTGCTATAATGATATACAGAAAAGGATGTTTTAAAGTAGAACATATTTTTAAATCTACTAACGGTTAACTCACCAAAAACCATTCGCCATAAGGCTGGATGAGGTCGAGTAAACGGACCTGCAGATAGATAACATTATAAGGTTAGAATACTGGTTTCAAACAAGACTAAAACTAAAGAAAGTACTGCGGATCTCCATAAAGACAAACAATAAAAAAAACAAAACACCTCTCACCTGTTAAATTTTTTTTCCTACATAAATCCTTTGTGGTCAAAGTCTAGGTTGAAATGTTTTATCCACATTGTAACAACGATCACCACAATTGTAACAGCACCAATCTCTACAACAGAGGTTTTGTTTTTTTTTTTTAAAGTTTTGTCTTTAGAATTCAGACCATAATTTCCCATGGAAACAATGTTACCACAGTGAGTACATTACCAGGCCAGCCTTAAAGTGTATGTAATACATATTGACAAGTGAAGTCTCCCAGCTATCTGGGAGCTCCAGAGAGAGCAAGAGAGAGCGAGAGCAAGAGAGAGACTGACTCTGACAGCGAAAGAGAAGAGCAAAATACCGTGCTTTGAAAACAAGTGAGGTAGGGAGTGAGACTGAAAACAAACCCTTGGAGCACTGGAACCGGCTAGTGCAGTGGCTTCTGATCATGAACTATGGTAACAAAATACCTTTTACACAGCAACCCAGTTCAGATACACAGATGCAGATTCCAGGCAGTAAAAACTAAAGTTTCACAGGATGAAACTTACTACAAATGATACACCAATAATTTCCATTTTGTTAAAAAAAAAAAAGAGTAGGGGCTGGCCCAGTGGTGTAGTAGTTAAGTTTGTGCACTCAGCTTCAGTAGCCCGGGGTTTGTGGGTTCAGATCCTGGGTGTGGACATAAACACCTCTCATCAAGTCATGCTGTGGCAGCATCCTACATACAAAATCGAGGAAGACCAGCACAGATGTTAGCTCAGGGTCAATCTTCCTGGCCAGAAAAAAAAAGAAGAAGAAGAAGAAGAAGAAAGCAAACAAGCTAGGCCTTGATCCACTAAAGTGAATTACCACCAACTGAAGAGTGGCAACATGCAAATATTGAACACTGCTCTAGTGGGCACCAGACCTACATGGGCACTGCCCTCCTTTGGAACAGCCTTCCTAAACTTGGAGAATTTCCAGCATTATGAATCCCATTATCTCCAGGGAAGATGCCAGAGCTTGCTGCTCAGTCTTCCTTACAGCTAGGGCTCGGTCCTTCAACAGCACCCATGCCAGACTTGACCTCAGGAGCTGGCAACAGCAGAGGTAAGTATGCAGAGCTCTCCACTCTCAATCTCTCTGGCTAGCAGGGACAGGAGTGAGGAAGTGCCATTCCTCAGACCAGTGAAGACGGCACTGGTGATCATGGCAGCAGTAGTTACATGAGAGTTTGCTGCATGTGACAGTGGGACAGACTATAGCCAATGTTCACTGGGATTTTCTCATTAGACAGTTCTAGGTGACATGCCACATCCTAGAAGCTTAGCTTGGGCCTGGTTTCCTAGGCCTCCCACAATTCCTCAAGTCAGTCAATATCCTGTAACAGGTTTTTTAATCAGCAGAGTTAGCTTCTATTGCTTGTAACCGGTAATCCTGTCTGAAATGAATATTGCACTATAATTTTTATTCTGGAACTCATTCTAAAATCCATCTCTTCTTAAAAAGATTATATTAAAACATATTTTAACTGCTTTTTTTTGATGGATCAAGTTCATATTAGGAAGATCAGTTACAAGTATCCTCCATCATCCAAAACTATCCAGTTTCTGAGTTTAGATGGTGAGAGTTCAGAAAGTAAATTAGTTTCATGAAAGACTCTGTTTTATCCAAATTAATTTTGTGTCTGAGTTTTGGAGGGCAAGTAACGAGAACTCAGAGCACGTGGGATTGATCTAAAGTTATACAAAGCTGTTCAATTTCTGAGTTCCAATAGTGATGGCTCAGACAGTGAGGAGAATCTGCGTTCTTTTTAATCAGCTGTTTCTTTCTCAGAAAAGCACAGTGAAACACAAACAAGAATCCCCTTCCAGATGACAATGCAGTTAACTTTCTTCCAAAGTCGTTGGCTAGCTTTTGAAGCTAAATGTCATCTTTTAAAATTGTCATCTTTTAAGTAACTTTGCTCTTCTAAATGCTCTTCTTCACTGATTTTTGGTTCATCTCTTAACTTGTCACCATGAGTGAATGTCCTCTGTATTACAATGGCTGTATGACTTGCAAATATTACTTCATCCATACTATCAAATTAATCTTCCAGACATAACTGGGAACCCAAGCTTTCTCTACGGTTTCCTCTTATAAGGTCCAACTCTAAAATTTTACGACCTATTATATGGCTGGCAACAGAATTCCATGCCCAATCAACACTTAAAATCATATAACTAACGTTATTCTCAAGAACAATCATAATTATAACTTATAATAGTCAGCAGTACTTTCCAGAGCACTTACTGTCTACCACGCTGGGGGAGGAGACACCCCACACGTTATCGCTCAGCTCTGACGGCTGAGTGATGTGGGCACTACCATCATTCCCAATTTACAGATAAGGACAGGGAGGCCTAAGGAACCTGCCTAGCGTCCCACAGCTCACAGACTCCACCTCCAGTCTGAGAAAACACATGTACTTGCCTGTCAACTCTGTCAGGCTTGGGCCAGCTCTGGAGGAGAGAGTGGTGGGGGAGTTGAGGGTTTGAGCCAGGACTGCCTCAGGGCAGGGGAGAGAAGTGAGCTGGCGAGTGGTGTTTCCAGTTGGTGCAATATGGACTTGATAAGCAAGGTCAGGCAAAGCAAAAGGGCAGGGTACTGATGCAACCCATACAATGGCCTCTGGAGTTGTCTTCAACCTCTGAATTCTTCAACAGAAGCCCTCTGAAAACAGAACTCCCCCTCTTCTTATCTAACCCTAAGCAGTGTATTCCACAGTAAACAACAGGATAGAGTGACTGAGAAATATGGGGTTGCTGGGCCTTCCAGCTCCCCTAACCTAATACATAACCTAATATATAACTGCCTCAGCCCAAGGCTATTTCTCTCTCTCGCCCTGTGATTCCCTGAGACAGGCACATGCTGTTCCAGAGCCTGGAAAGAGAACCTTCATCTTATTGCAATGCTGTTTGTTTTCTTAAAGCCTTAGCTTGGCTTATCCCTAATGAATATTTCTCTTTTCTCCAGATTTCCCACTTACACATTATAATATCACATCACAATGTTTCTGAAAAAATACAAATTTTTTTTTTTTTGCTGAGCAAGATTTCACCCTGAACTCACATCTGTGCCAATCTGCCTCTATTTTGTACGTGGGTTGCAGCCACAGCATGGCTGCTGATGAGTGGTATAGGTCCAGGCTTGGGATCTGAACCCAGGCCGCCAAAGTGGAAGGCACTGAACTTAACCACTAGGCCATGGGGCCAGCCCCCTAAAAATATAATTTTTAAAAATATCCTTTCAGCTTTGCAAATAGAAACGCATCAAATCTGAGAAAGGCTTATTAGAAAATCTGATGTGGTGGGTTTCAGAAGAGAAAGAGGAGTACCGAGGTACTCTGCCCTGAACCCAGTAGGTGGGAACCACTGGTGTCTTTGGCTTATAAACGGTGAGTTAATGCCCTGGAATGGAAGGTAACTCTTTCAGTAGCTAACTTCAAAACCCAATCCAGGCTTTCTTTCAGCCATGAAATCTGCCAACTTCCTTCTGAGTAGAAACTCTGAATGTTTTAATGTAGTATTTTAAGAAGTGCAATCTAGTAGCATTACTCACTAAGAGTACCATCTTTACCTTCAAAGACAGAAATATTGCTAAAAGTATTATTATACTCCTTAAAAAATTGAGGATGATGCTGGCGTTTTTCCATAGTCGTGTCAACGGAGATACATTCTGAGAGACGTATCATTAGGTGATTTCGTGGCTGTGTGAACATCACAGAGTGTACTTACACAAACCTAGATGGCATAGCCTACTACACACCTAAGCTATATGGTACTAATCTCACGGGATCACCATCATATATGTGGTCCGTCATTGACGGAAACATCATTCTGTGGCGCATCACTATACTATAAACCTTGATATTCATGCTCACTAGATTACCCATACCTGGCTATTCCAATCAAGTTACCTTTTTGGAAGCCATGCTTTGCACAGCTGTCACGTGCCCAGACATGTTTGTCTGTCATCCACCTAGACATGTCAGTCCTCCCATGAACACTGACTTTATCTCAACACCTTCCTCACAGATCTTACTTCCCAACAAACCATTTTCCCAGAGTTCTTGTAAAGGGAGGATTCCTCCTTTTTCTGACTACTGCCATGGTCAGGAGATTACTAGGAGTGCCCCATCTCGTGGTGTGTTTCTTACGTATACTTTATTTCTTATCCGATGGCAGCTGCCTGGAAGGGTCTGGCTCTCCAGTTCAGCTCCTCTTCTCTGTGATCATGCAGGAGGAACGGGGATGGCTTTGTGGAGTGCTGATGGAGAAACAGTGCTGCTTTGTTTTGCATTGTAGTTTTCTTACAAGGCACATTCAAAAACTACATGTTTTATCTTCCTTATCTATCCCTACATCTGGAATACATCATTTTCAATCAGCTATTAAGAGCAGGTTTAATTTCAAGAAATAGAAACCAAACATCTTCATCATGAGAAGAGCTAGCATTTAAAAAATTACCTCAGAAATTAGAAAGTAAGATTATTGCTTGACTTGCCAGCAACTGTTATACCTAAGAAAAACTGAGTCTAAGGGACCAAACCTTAGGGAGGCATAATTCTTTTAACAAAAACTAGAAGCTATATTTGTGTCCGCAGGCCCTTAGTCTGCTTCTTTGCTTGATTATTTTTTTTTCAGCTTCCCATTGAGGTATAAATTGACAAAACTCTAAGGAATGTGATTACTATTCTTTACTTTTTTGTTTGGTTTTCTTTTTTTTGAGGAAGATTAGCCCTGAGCTAACATCCATTACCAATCCTCCTCTTTTTGTGGAGGAAGACTAGCCCTGAGCTAATGTCCGTGCCCATCTTCCTCTACGGTCCGCATCCAGGATCCAAATCAGCGAACCCCAGGCCGCCACAGTGGAACATGTAAACTTAACCACTGTGCCACCGGGCCAGCCTCTGATTACTACTATCTTAAAGCTTAAATGTCTCTAGGAAAAACCTAGAAAAATTGAATAAAATTATCTCTAAGCAAGTTTGAAACCTAAAAAAAGACTATTTTTTTTACAAGAAAAAGTAATGGAGCAGGGGACAAAGAACAGGGGGACGCAAGAACTTTTTTTAAATTTAGAAGACAATGAATTTTCTAGATCACCTTCAAACCTCAAGGATATGTGGTTAGCACTATCTTAGCTCTGAGAAGTCAAATGAAGGCGAAGGACAAATAGAAGGATAAAATCAGGAAAATCAAGAAATATAGTATGCTCCCCTCAAAATACCTTAAAGAAGTGCTAAACGGTGTTTCTCTAATAAATAAGTAACGGAAAAGAGAGGGCTAATTCTGTGAGCTTTTTTCCTGGCAGATTCATTGCTTAATTCAACATATACTTATTGGGAGGCCACTGTGGGCCAGGCACTGGGGGCAGAGCTAAGGCTTAGGAAGTTTGGGCAGGGTGGGCTGGAAGGGGGAGGAATAGTTCAAGGAAGCCCTCAGAAGCCAGCAAAGCACACCAGAAGGTCACCTGTTGAAAGAAATCTCACAACCAACTGGAGACTCAAATAGGTTTCTAAATGTCACTCCAGTGATACAGTTGTAGAGATAAAATTACACTTATACTTGAGTGTGAGTTGCTATAATGAGATGGAGGTAGTGTTTAAAAAATTTTCTTTTTCTCCTAGAAGAAAATATACACAGCACACCCTTTGGTCTTAGCAGCATCTTTTCGAATACCATGTCTATACAGGCATGACAAACAAAAGAAAAAGTAAACAAATAGGGGGCCAGCCCCATGCATGGCATAGTGGTTAAGTTCGACATGCTCTGCTTTGGTGGCCTGGGTTCATGGGTTTGGACCCTGGGCATGCACCTACACAACTCGTCAGCCACGCTGTGGCAGTGACCCACATATAAAGTAGAGGAAGACTGGCACAGATGTTAGTGCAGGGATAATCTTCCTCAGCAAAATAAATATATAAATAAACAAATGGGACTGAATCAGACTAAATAGCCTCTGCAAGGCAAAGGAAACCAGGAACAAAATAAAAAGATAACCCACCAACTGGGAGAAAATATTTGCAAATCATATATCTGACAAGGGGTTAATCTCCAAAATACATAAAGAACTTATATAACTAAACAATAAAAAAACAAACAACCTGATCAAAAAATGGGCAGAGGATACGAACACACATTTTTCCAAAGAAGATATAAAGATGGCCAACAGGCACATGAAAAGATGTTCAACATCACTATTCACTAGGGAAATGCAAATCAAAACTACAATGAGATCACCTTACACCTGTTAGAATGGCTATAATTACCAAGACAAAAAACAACAAATGTTGGAGAGGACGTGGAGAAAAGGGAACCCTCATACACTGCTGGTGGGAATGCAAACTGGTGCAGCCACTATGGAAAACAGTGGAAATTTCTCAAAAAATTAAAAACAGAAATACCATATGACCCAGCCATCCCACTAGTGGGTATTTATCCAAAGAACTTGAAATCAACAATTCAAAGAGACCTATGCACCCCTATGTTCATTGCAGCATTATTCATAATAGCCATGATGTGGAAGCAACCCAACTACCCATCAACTGAGGAGTGGACAAAGAAGATGTGGTGTATACATATATATATACACACACACAATGGAATACTACTCAGGCATAAAAAGACAAAATTGTCCCCTTTGCAACAACATGGAGGGACCTTGAGGATATTATGTTAAGTGAAATAAGCCAGAGAGAGAAAGACAAACACTATGATTTCACTCACATGTGGAAGATAAACAAACACATGGATAAAGAGAACAGATCAGTGGTTACTAGAAGAGAAGGGGGTTAGGGGGTGGGCAAAAGGGGTAGGGGGCATATATATATGGTGACAGATAAAAATTAGACTATTAGTTGTGAGGATGATGCAGTCTATATACAAACTGATAAATAATGACATACGCCAGAAATTTCATGGTGTTATAAACCATTAGGATCTCAATAAAATAACTAAAAAAAACTTTTTTAAGGGAATCAAAAGACAGTAGAAGAGGAGAAGATGGCAAGAGAGAAGAAGAGTGAAGCAGTTATCAGACCCTTTCCTTCCCCAGCCTCACCTCACCGTCTCTCCCTCCATGTCTGTTTATAGGACTCAGGAAGAACTCTAGAACTTCACCCTGTTACTCAACCCATTTATTGTCAAATGAAATTTTGCTTGAGTGTCCCACAACCTCTCCCGTATAACTCAGGGGTAAATCCTAAGCCAATGGAGGTAATTCTTCTTTTATTCTTTCCTTCTTCTTTTATTCTTGCAGTCAATGAAGATCTATTAAGATCTACTGTGCCTACTCCTCTGAGCACTGTAAATCCTGTCCTCAGGTCTGGTTGGAGAAAAGACACGTGGCCTAATCTAGACAAAGAGAACCGAGGGCAAATGTGCTGGAGGGTTTCCAGAAAATGCTTCTTGACTCTTAAAAAGATACACAGGAAGAAATGATTTTTTCTTCTGCTAGACATTGTCTATGACCATACGTCTGGTGCTGTAGTAAGCTGCCTCAAGATCATTAGGGTGGTGAAGCATAGGCCAGGACCAACATGTGAAACTGGTGGAGCAGAAAAAGGTAAAGAAATTGGGTCTTCACATGTCTCTAAGCTGCTGAATTAGCCAAACCTGGAACCAATTTATCTCAGAACTTCTTGTAACACAAGAAAGTAAACATTTTCCTTATTCTTTAAGCTATTTTAAAATGGATTTCCTATTACTTGTGGCCAAAAGCATCCTGACTGGTATAAAACCCTATGGAGAAAGTCAAGGGCTTTCTTTGTTATTTAGACTCTGTAAAAAGAACCACAGGGCTCTCTTCTGTCATACTTGACCACTTCTACCACACAGACAGCACACGTCAATTCACACACACACGAGACAGACGGATGCAGTCAAGTTTAGGCGGCTACTCAAACACGCAGGGCAGTCTTTACTAGGGCAAGGATAAATGCATTTGAAGTTGCCAAAATAGAACCATTCTGGGAATGCCATCCACTGAAGGCAGTGCCCCAAAACTGCCTTTCAAGGAGAAGACAAATTTTGGGCTCTGTTTCTCCCATTCATTTTCATTACTTAATTTGACAATATGTGCCAAGGGTGGGGAGAATAGAAAATAAGGTGACAGGACTGGAGCAAGAAGAGGCATGCATATGCACTCAGAGAAGCGGCCACCCAGCATTGTGGCTCCTGGAGAGGCCTTAAGTCTAAAAGCTGGCTCTGGGAGGGAACAGACACACAGCTCAGCAGCACCCTTTCCCAGTGGCTCTGCCAGCTCCCCCATCATCTCTATAGCATCTCCCAAGGACACTCTTAATTTTAAAATATTCGATAATAACATTCTTTAATGTGGCCAACTTGCAGTTTCACTAATCTTATGTAAAATGTAAATAAATGGACCTTTAGAAAACAAGGTAGACACAATGTATTTGCTCTGTACACGTGGCTTCAAGATAATCCCTCCAAGGACTCACTTCCCTAACATCTTAATCCTTCTGACATAGACTACCGAAGCCATTGTCCTTGTCTATATCTATCTGAAGCCTTGTTTTTGGTAAGTTCTGCCTACAGATGAGCGGTGTTTGTGTGTGAACACACACACACATGGTGGGGGAAGGATAAAGCAGGCAAAGAGTAGAAAGAGGAGAAAGTAGGAAAATTCAGATCAATCTGCTACCTCCTGCTGGTCATGGATGACATTTGGGCAGTAGAGGAGCATGGGCACAACCACCACGCGCCTTCCACAGGATCTAAAGCACACTGGGTACAGGCCAACCAAGACCCTAAGGTTGTGCTCCTGGAAAAAAGAAAAGCCGGAGACTGACAGAGAGGAGGAGAAGAAGAAGGAGACAGAAACTCATGGGAAGACAGAGATAAAACACCTCACAGCGGACCTAATGTGAGAAATGACCAGAGCAACACCCAGGAGCCGGGGCTCTACCACAGGCTGACATCAGGGAGCCGGATGACCTCTGGTGGATGAATGATGACCAGGGGCTCAGCTTCCTCAGCTGTAAACCAAGCAGACTCTACTTGAGGAGCCCTCTAGATCCTTCCCCCTTTGTATGCATCACAAAGTCCACACAGCCCGGATCAGAAAAGCATGAAGCAAACTTAACCTTTATCTTTCCAAAAGGAAAACAACAGCACAGTCCCAGAATGAGAGGCTGAGCGGGTTAAGTGGACTCTGAAGATTAGAGGACATCATTAGAGAATGGAGGAAAAACCAGCAGAAATCACACAAAATGTTTCATACAATAAATTTAATCCCCCAACCTTCAGGGCCTTGGGTACCCTAAGAGAAACATCTGTTAGTGAAGCCTCAAAACCTGGCTCCTGCTAAACCTTCATTGAAAGGATGGCTGTAAAATCATGGCTCTTGAGAGACTAATCTTTGAGAATCCTGAGGCTGCCAAAAGGGCTCTGGACTCAAAAATAGCAAATTAAAAAACAAAAAAGCAAGAAAGAAACCTACAAAGCCGTGAAGAGTTAACCTAAGCAACAAATTAAGATACAGCCAAGGAAAACTGAGGACTTAAACAACAGACTTGATACCTTTGGATTAATGTTTCCTGAGCACATACTCTGCTGTGATAAAAAAAAAAACAAACCTCAAAACAAATAAACAGACCAAAAAAACAACGTAGGATGGGATAGATAAGATAAGAAAGAAATAGAAATAGAGGGCGCAGATCTCTAATGGCCACGGCACCAACTGATGACAGGGAGGTAAGCGGCAGCTCTTCACAGATACAGAAGGCAGAATGGCTGAGGGGAGGGTGCAGTCACCGCCATCTGAACTGTCACCTACTCACCTTCCCTTGCAGCTTTGGAGCTCACCATCTCCTTGCTTTGGGCTGTATTCTTACGCCACCTTTATATGAAAAGGCCAGATTTCAGAGCTCAGGAGGACCACCCACAGTCTCTGGTGGTTCCAGTGTGTGTGAAATGCTTGATGCTGCAAGTGGCCACTTACCCTGTACTACAACATGGCACCCTTGAAAGAGAGGATGGGCTGCATAATGTCCAAGCTCTCCTCTAAACCTAAAATTCTGAGATTCTGTGTGTTGGAGGTGGAAGGGAAAAGAAAGTTTGAAATAGCCAAAAAGCTGTTTGACATGGGGACCTTTCCTAGAAAGTGAATTCCATAGCAGGATCAATACCCCTTCATTCCATGACCTACCCATATAATGTACATCTTGTCTTCATACCCGAATAATTGCACATTAGCAGAACTCTCAGTTATCATGGAAAGGCCAAACTATGTTTGTCCTATCTGTATAAGGTATGCCAGTGTTATGGACTGAATGTTTGTATCCCCTTAAAATTCATATGTTGAAATACTAAACTCTAACGTGAAGACTGTTGGATTTCTTAGACCCTACAGGACCGGACCATAGAGCTACTTGGTTGTGAACATCTGCTCTTCTTTAAGACAGGGGAAAAAGATCCCTAAAGGCAATTCAGGGATCATCCAGGCTACCACTTCCACCACAGGCCCAGAGTGCAGGGGCCACGGCGGGAGGGTGAGGGACGGCTGCCTCCATCTCAGTTTCAAAGGGCAACACCGACGCCCAGCGGAGCCACAAAGGGGTAGCTGTGCCAGGCAGGGCTGTGGCGGCAGACCACCGCCCCAGTGGGTCTGGAAGACAGAGCATTAAGCCAAAGAGGATTATTCTTGAGCCTTAAGATGCCATAGAGTTTACCCTCCTAGGTTTTGGACTTGAATCCCATCACTCCTTCCTTCTCTCCTATTTTTCCCTTTGGAATGGGAATCCTGTGCCCGTCCCACTATTGTATTTTCAAAGCACATAACTCCTTTGGTTGCACAGGTTCACAGCCGGAGAGGAATTCTGCCTCAGTACAAATCTTCTGTTGTTTAAGCCACCCAGTCTCAGATAATCTGTTACCACAGCCTGCACTAAGACAGTGGATTTTCATATCTTGAAAGGTTTTCACTAAAAAAAAAAATTTCATCTAAAAGCTTGAGTGATTGGAGAGTTAAACTCAGCTCCCCAATAACTTGGTTATCTAGAACAATTCATTTCCTGAAGGAGTCAGAGTTTTACTGGCTGGACTATTATGCTACCAGCATAAACATACAGCACTACATAAGATAAACAAAAATACAGAACAAAATTCCACTGCCACCATCTTGGAAAGCCTGAAGGCCTTGCCATGTGTGATATTGTGATTTATAATAAGAAATATACATTTGGTCTTCATCCCTGTTTCTGGCACAGAGCTCCTAAAACTCCTGGACTTTCCTAAGTGATGAGTGATAAAGGTATCTTTTGTTATGTTAATGATGTGACCTTTGGAAGGCACCTAAGCTTGCACGGAGGCTAGCTGCCAGTGGAGAGAACCACTGATTGGATCTTGGAGCATTGAGTCCCATTCCCAGACGTCCTGGGAGGAGAGAGGGGCTGGAGATTGAATTCAATCCCCAGTGGCCAATAATTTAATCAATCATGCCTATGTAATGAAGCCTCCATCATAAGTACCCAAAGGGACAGATTTCGGAGAGCTTCTGAGTGGGGAACACATGCAGGTGCCGGAGGAGTGGGGTGCCTCGAGAGGACAAGGGAGCGTCTCATCCCTTCCCACATGCTTTGCCCTACGCATGTCTTCATCTGGCTGTTGACTAATACCCCTTGTAATAACCCAGTACGGTAATCCAGTGACTAAGCTGGTTCCTGAGTTCTGTGAGCTGCTTTAGAAAATTAATTAAACCCAAGGTGGGGGTTATGGGAACCCCTGATTTACAGTCATTTGGTCAGAAGTAGAGGTAACAACCTGGACTTGCGACTGGCATCTGAAGTGGAGGGCAGTCTTGTGGGACTGAGCCCTTCACCTGTGGGATCTGATGCTATCTCCAGGTAGATAGTGTCAGAGTTGAGTTGCTGTCTGAGAGTTGCTTGTTAGTGGGGGACCCCCCCCATCTCCAATACACATACACTGGAATTGGTATTAGAATCCTATTACCATGGTACATTTTCAGGTAGCAATCAATAACATTCATAATGAGCTTTTTATCTTACAGATTACATTTAGTGAATAGATGAAAGGACAGAGAAAAATACATCTTAAAGCATGATATTTAAAACCTGAGCTGGGCCCACGGAGCATAATAAGACTGAAACAATTTCAAAATATCTTAAGTATAAAAGAAATAGGATACAAAAAGTGAGTATTTAGAAATGGTTACAGAGAACAAGTAGAGAATATTCTAGGGAGAAGGTACTTAAGGGGAATAAGAAACAAGAAAGCAACTTGTAAGGGACAATTTAGAGGAAAGGGATGAATCTTAAGTATGGCAGAATATCAAACCAGTTTTCCAAACAAAGGTTTTACCTCACTCTATAATTACAATGGGAGGTAAACTCACGGCAATACTGGTCTTTTTTACCTGATAATGAAAACTCATTTCCCAAACACATAATCAGCAAAGTTTACGGTGATAAAAGATCACCTCAGACAATAAATTATTGAGTAATACTCATGACAGCATTGACCCTGTCCTTAGCAAAAAGGAGTAACTGAGCAATAATTGTATTTTATGACTCAGCTGATAATAACAAAAATAGCAACAAGAAGAACAGCAGCTGACATTTCTTGAGAGCTTAGATTTGTCAGCTACTATTCAGAGAATTTAACATGTATTTATTCAGTTAACCCTTACAACAGTACCTACCTGTTCTCTACATTTTATATGGAGAAACGGAAGCACTCGTGCAGAGGTGAGTGGGCCTCCCCAGGCCACTGAGCCAGGATGTGACAGAACGGGCCATGTGCCTCCAGGGCCTGTACCCCTAACCCCCACACAAAATGCAAATTCCTTTCTTATTCTACCTTCTAGTTTTACCTTCTAGATGACACGCATCTCAAAAATACCAAAGGGCACAATGCACAGGAGAAATGTGATAAAGCATTATATCACTTACCATTGGGGAAAGCTAATACACTGATGATAAGAAAGAAGAAAATAACAGAGAGGATACCCCTCCAGATGTTGTCTTCTGGGACAGAGTCATCCCTGCAAACAGAAAAAGAACATTGAGTATTCGATGTATTTTCAGATCTAAGTAGTCAACCTAGAAGGAGTAAGAGTTCCATGTTCTAAAAACTGGGGGTCTGCTAACTTTATTCTGCTGAGCAAAGTCATTACACACACTACTTACTATTCACTATCATTTCCTAAAATAATACTTTCTCATATAAAATCCAGTTCTTAGAAGAAAGACAATTGGCAACCTTATACACCAAGACACATTTTACTCAGACAAGCATTTGAGAACCACGGTTCTTTTTAAAAAAATTACCCAGGATGTCAAGGGGTAAGGCTTATTTTGAAGAAATGCCTCCCAGTTTTAAGAATAACTAAAGATGACCTTCATGATATAGACTGTGGCAAAAGAAATTTTTCAAGAATCAGAAAGAAAGCATGAGATTATAAAGAAGAAGGGTGTAATACAATGAGATTACATACAATGAGATTATATAATCAATTCTTAAAAGTCTGCAGTTGGCTATCTAAGGGATAAATGATGGGTAATAAGAAAGCATCAGTAAAAAATGTTAAAACAAAAATCAACGCTGTTTGCAGATGACACAATCTTATATACAGAAAACCCCAAAGAATCCATCGGAAAACTAATAGAAATAATTAACAACAACAGTAAAGTTGCAGTGTACAAAATCAACTTACAAAAATCAGTTGCTTTTCTATACTCCAATAACGAACTTACAGAAAGAGAACTCAAGAATACAATTCCATTTACAATCACAAGTAAAAGAATAAAGTACCGAGGAATGAATTTAACTCAGGAGGTGAAGGACTTATACAATGAAAACTATAAGACATTACTGAAAGAAATTGATAATGACATAAAGAGATGGAAAGAGATTCCATGCATATGGATTGGAAGAATAAACATAGTTAATATGTCCGTACTACCCCAAGCAATCCACAGATTCAATGCAATCCCAATCAGAATCCCAATGACATTCTTCATGGAAATAGAAGAAAGAATCCTAAAATTCATACGGGGCAACCAAAGACCCTGAATTGCTAAGGCAATCCTGAGAAAAAAGAACAAAGTTGGAGGCATTACAATCCCTGACTTCAAAATGTACTACAAAACCATAGTAATCAAAACAGCATGGTACTGGTATAAAAACAGGCACACAGATCAATGGAACAGAACTGAAAGCCCAGCAATAAAACAGTACATCTAGGGACAGCTAATCTTTGACAAAGATGCTAAGAACATACAACGGAGAAAAGATAGTCTCTTTAATAAATAGTGTTGGGAAAACTGGACAACCATGTGCAATGAATGAAGGTAGACCATTATCTCACGTCATACACAAAAATAAAATGGATCAAAGACTTGAAGATAAGTCCTGAAAACATAAAACTCCTGGAAGATAATATAGGTAGTACACTCGTTGACATCGAACTGAAAAGGATCTTTTCGAATACCATGTTTTCTCAGACAAGGGAAACAAAAGAAAAAATAAACAAGTGGGACTTCACAGACTAAAGAGCTTCTGCAAGGCAAAAGAAACTAGAATCAAAACAGACAGACAACCCACCAATTGGGAGACAGTATTTGCAAATCATACATCTGACAAGAGGTTAATCTCCATAATATATAAGGAACTCACACAACTGAACAATAAAAAAACAATCAGATCAAAAAATGGGCAGAGGACATGAACAGACATTTTTCCAAAGAAGATATACAGATGGCCAATAAACACACGAAAAGATGTTCAACATCACTAATCATCAGGGAAATGCAAATCAAAACTACACTAAGATACCACCTTACGCCTGTTAAAATGGCTATAATCACTAAGACTAAAAATAACAAATGTTGGAGAGGGTATGGACAGAAGGAAACCCTCACACACTGCTGGTGGGAGTGCAAACTGGTGCAGTCACTATGGAAAACAATATGGAGATTCCTCAAAAAACTAAAAATAGAAATACTATATGACTCAGTTATCCCACTATTGGGTATCTATCCAAACAATTTGAAATCAACAAGATTTAAAATCAGACCAAAAGCAAAAGAACTATGAACACAGCAGATGAGCTTCCCCCCTCTCGTGTCTGCTCATTTCTAATGTATTACTCTATTTATCTCCTCAGTAACCAAAATAATTCCATTTATTGGTTTATATGTTGTCTGTCTTCCCCACAGAAAGTAAACTCCTGAAGGCAGGGAATTATTCACTCAGAGCCTGGCACGTAGTAGGCACTCAATAGATATCTGTGGACTGATTATTGATTATTGATCTGTGGACTCCCTATTCATTAGGGAGAAAATTTATTGCGTAAAACCAAGTAAAATTTCCCAAATGGAAATTTTCTTAACATTGATGGTGGAGAAGAATTAGATTTTCACAGTTAACAAAAACAAAAAAAGAAGAAGAGTCTAGAAACATATTTGGGGCTCAAGAAAAGCAAACGAAAGTGGGAAAACAGAATATAAGACAGTAAGATTTTTCTGAATTATTGATAATTATTGAGAAGCTTGGGAGAGAGAAGTGTAGTGTTTCAGTTTAAAAAGATGTAGGATGAGCAGACAAAAAATAAGAGATGGAACAGAATGGAAGGAGATATTTTAGAGATCATGTGACTATTAGCAATACATTTAAAAGTGACTTTAAAAAGTTCAGTTTATCTGGGGAAGGACCGCATTGAAAGAGCTTTCAAAAGACAAATATTAAATTAAGATTAAACACTGCAGAAGGAAAAGAAAGAGGTCAAAAAAATCTTAGAAGGAAACCAAGTCTGCATAGAAAAAAAAATCTAGAGTGTCAGAACACATGAAGAGGTGGAGAAGGAAGCAATAACGAATTACCTAGTTAAGGACTAGGTCCTGGGGTGTCGGTTTAAAGAGAGAAGTTACTTCAGATATCAACTTCTGTTGAGGCTGCTAAGTTTCTGCACCTATTTAAATAATTTCCAGACTTATGCCAGGATTGAACATAGGTTCTGAAGTAAGAGATCACATAGATCTTAAATGTTTCTTAGATCATCACACGGACAAACAGCATTAACACTAAGGCTGGACAAATAATGCTTGACTGTTAACTTCATGGATCTGATTACAAAACCAAACTACAGAATCAGACAGACTTCCTCATATAGCAAAGAGCAATCTTATTATTTTTTTTTATTTGATTTTTTTTTCCTTTTTCTCTCCAAGGCCCCCCAGTACATAGTTGTATATTCTTCATTGTGGGTCATTCTAGTTGTGGCATGTGGGACGCTGCCTCAGCGTGGTTTGATGAGCAGTGCCATGTCCTCGCCCAGGATTCGAACCAACAAAACACTGGGCCGCCTGCAGCGGAGCGCGCGAACTTAACCACTCGGCCACGGGGCCAGCCCCAGTGCAATCTTATTTTAATGGACAGCCTAGTAATTTACCATCTGCCCAGAAGTTATGAATACAGCCCTAAAAACACCAGCCTGATCATTACCAGGAAACTTGCGATGCCCTTGGCTTAGGCAGGGAAGCCCCATATCCAATTTCCAGGAACACCAGCTTCTGCTGAAGAGTGGCTACACAAGAGAGGGGTGGCACGTAATGTCCTCACTCAGGCCAACATCACACTATTGATATGGGTAATGGTGATGACAATAATAATACCCCTGTTTATCAAGTAGCTACTGTGTGCCAGGCACTGAACAGGCAATTTATAAACATTATCTTTATTTGTCACAATGCATTTGCAAAATGGGGTATTATCAACCACATTTTACAAACGAGGTAACAAAGGCTCAGAAAGGTTATGTAACTTGCCCAAAGTTGCACTGGCGTGAAGTTGCAGAGTCAGCATTCAAAACCAGGTCTGCTACCCTCTGAAGATGATGATCTTTCCCCATGCCAAGCTGGGGGAAAGATTATCTGCCATCCTAAATCAATCGGACTCACATTAGGTGCGCAGTGATGGTGTAACAGAATTTGACATGGCACATAATTTCTAAGTTACAAAATAAAAGCAAAGGCCGAAATGAATGACTGTTGCCTGGGAAAAGAAGGCTGATTCCATAACTCATACTCTATACCAAAATATATCCTGGATGATTCAAAGAATTAAAAGTTAAAAGAAAAAACTCTAAAAGAAATGATGGGAGAAAACCAAGAATATAACAGAACAATCTCAGAGTGGGGAAGACCTTTCTAAAGTATGACACAAAACCCAGAAGTCATAAAGGAAAAGAATGATATATCTGCAAAGCAAAGAAGTCAGTAACAAAATCAAAGGAAAAGTGATAAACCTGGAAAAAATATTTGCAGCTCATATCAAGGCAAAGGGTTACTTTCCCTAATATACGAAGTACTGCCTCTCCCCCACCAGAGTCAATTAGAAAGAACAACAAATGGACAAAGAAAATCAAATAGAAAAACGGGCAAAGGATATGAAGAGACAGTTCACAGAATGAGAAATCCAATGTTTCTCAGGCAAGTGAAAAGATGCTCAACCTTGCTAGTGGTAAGAAGTGGACAAGTTAACACTGAGAGATCATTCTGCATCTGCCTTATGGACAAAGGTAAAAATACAATGACTAAGCTGGTGAGGATATGAAGAAACAGATAAAAAGGCACTCTCACATACTGCTGGTGGTAGTATATATTTAAACCACTTTTACAGAGGGCAATTTGACAACATATTAAATTTACAAATGCATATACCCTGTCACTCAGCAATTCCATGTATGGGAACTTATCCCACAGATATATCCCCCTATGCAAAAAAGGCATGTCCAAGGTTGTTCACTGTCGCATTATATGTATTAGCAAAAGACTGGAAATAAGCTAAATGTCCAGGGAAAGGGGACTGATTAAATAAATTACGGTCCCGTCTCAGCCCATAAAAAGAATAAAGAAGGTTTTTATGAGCTAACTGATACAGAATAATTTAAGAGTTATCATGAAGTAAAATAAAACAAGTTGTATGACAGTGGGTATAGTAAGCAACTATTTGTGCAAAAAAGGGGGCATGTGTGTGTGGTTACATAACTTGGAACTTATACTGATGGCTGTGTAGCATGGCTCTAAAACCCACCCAAGAAATGGGGACACTGGTTTTCTCCAAAGAGGAGAAAAGAGCGGTGGGACAGAGCCTTTTCTCCACAAACCGTTTGTATATCTTGGATCTGAAGCAATGTAGATATGTTATTCTTTTCAAAAAAAGTTAATTAATTAAAATTTTAATTAAGTGGCTATAGTAAACCAGCAAATCAGTCTCTATTTAAAATCACCTACTAGTCAAAATGCTTGAAAACATACATCAACATTAAATTTATAAGAACTTGAGATTAGTAATAAATAAGGATATGAAACCAATGAAACCGCAATTTTGTAAATTTTAAGCAACTTTCTTAGAAAGACAGAATCAAATGGATGGCCTAGTTTTAGGAGGAAAAACCGGCCAATTAAACCGGAATAAAATAGCAGTGGGTCTGAAAAGTTGGCAGTTTTATATTTGTTTAGAAAAAAAATGTATCAAAAATGGACAGTGAGGTGATTAGATAAACTGAAAATACACAGTACAGGAAGATCAAACTTCTGTGATCAAAGACTACAGGGCAGGCAGGTGACTTAAGAAGGAATTTGAGTCCTATCAGATGGGTCCCCCAGCCTCACACTCTGCACCCCTTGAGAGTGGAGAGGGTGAGCCCCTGCGCCTAGAAGACTGCCTCACCAGAGCTGGTCGCCCAGAAAGAACTGAAGACACAGGAGGTTGCCCAACCCCTCTCTTGACACCCTGCCCCCTCTCACAACAACAGGGGCACACAGGGCCATTCTTTAAGGCCTGGTGTGCGTCTGCCCTCTCTAAACTCACAAACAATCCACAGACTTAACCATACACTGAGGTATACAGAAATTTTCCACTGTTAATCATGAAAAGCAATGTGGCTGCAAAGGACACAAGACCATACTACTGACTCCAGCGACCCCAAATTAGGTGATAAAAACTAGTCTCTGGACGTCCACTATACCTGTGCCTCACTCAGAATGCTGGTGGCTCCGCACGTTAGCTTTCTTAATCCTCATAACACCATAAAAGGTAGAAACGACCATAATCTGCATTTTACTGATGGGGCCTTCCTTCAAAGTCTAAGTTCTCTTCCCTTTAGGAGGCCGTTTGGTACAGTGACTAGGAATACAGGCATGGGGTCAGACCACCTGGGCTGGAGTTCTGGCTTCAACACCTATCATCTTGTGTGACCTTGGGTAGATTACTTAATCTCTCTGTGCCCTGATTTCCTCCCCACTACAAGGATAACAATAGTTCCACCTGCCTGGATTGTTGTGAAGATAAAATAACTTAACTCATGTAAAGAACTTAGAATAGTGCCTGGCGCAGAGGAAGGTATTAGTTCACAATGTTTAAGCGCTCTGCTCTTCATTTATGTCCCCTCATCCCTTCCTCTAGCTAACGCTTGTCATTGGGGTAGGTACTATGCTGGGAGCTGAAAAGACAAAGACAAATATACATGGTCCCTATTCTTGAGAGAACCATGTTGAAATGGACAATGAGACATAAAACTAAATTATCTTAGTAAAGCTTTGGCCTGCGAGAAAAGTTTTTTATTTGCTGGCACTGTCTCTAATTAACCTGACAAACCAAAAAAAAAGCGTCACTCAACGGTTCACACATGACTGGCCCCTGTTCACAAGGTCATTACTGTCTCCTGAAGGCCTTGTGAGGGGGCAGTCCGGTTCCTGCTTCCCAGGGAAGATCATAACTTGAGGTCAAGACTGCCTAATCCCTATCTTGACTTTTCCTGGTCTCAGGATTCTTGCTCAACTAAGACATTTTGCTTTGCAGCAACAAAAAATAAAAGGCCTTCAAGCTTTCAACTGCAATGCCGTAACAGTTCCCTACTTCCTTCCTGGGTCGACAGCAGTTCCTAACAACAAAGGTCTCAGTCTCTGGTGCTTTAAACTTTCCAAAGAACTTTCATAGCTGGCATTTTATTTAACTCCACAATTCTGTGTGTGTGTAGGGGGGTATTATCTTTACTTGAAGGATGAGGAAAATAAAGGTCTTGCTTTATCTTGCCCACAGTCACACACAAATAGAGGCAGAGTGGAAGGAGGTGCCAAGGCTTCTGGAATGCTGGCTCTAGGTCAAGACTGCTACATTTACCAATATGATACAAATAGACAAGCTTAGGGAGGCAAGTCCCCTCCCCTCTCTGCTAAATTTAGGAGGTGCTCCAAAAGTGTGCTGGGGTAGCCCTGACCACACACAGTGAAAACACCAAATGGACAGAATACAATAAAATTCTAATTTATGCTCCAGAGGGCACACGTGCCATCTCATTCCTCCCAGGTATCCCTGGCGCCAGCACAATGCTTGGCACACGACAGGCATTCTCAGGATAGCGGGGTGCCAGAAAGGGCGAGACACTATGGCTGAGTGGGCCCAGTGACCCAGGTAACTTGAGGGGGAATCATGGCCTGAGCCCACAGGGTCCACTGACAGTGCCTTTCCTGTCCTGAGACTAAGTGACCAATCAAATATTCAAACACTTCAAGTCCATCAGTCAAACATTGTTGCAACCAGTATAGGGAACTACCTAGAGACGAGAGAATGTCCTAAAAGCAGGAAAATGGTAAGGAAAACACTGAGTTAAAAAACGTTTACACTCAGAAAAAGGTTTGGACTCAGATTCTGTGTCAGTTTAATGTCTGACTATTGGCAGTGGGCAGGACAATTTCAGACCGATGCAAACTCCATTCACTTACATACCATCTTCAGACAAGCCTGTTTCCCTGGGGCCAGACAAGAATGTCCAGCCTTGATCATGACTCCTAAAGCTGCTCTGTTGATTTGCCTCCTCCCCCTCCCCCCATTCTCCTTCCCTTCCCTTTATTTTTTATTTTTTGAGGAAGATTAGCCCTGAGCTAACTACCGCCAGTCCTCTTTTTGCTGAGGAAGCCTGGCCCTGAGCTCACATCCGTGCCTATCTTCCTCTACTTTATATGTGGGACGCCTACCACAGCAGGGCGTGCCAAGCGGTGCCATGTCTGAACCCGGGATCTGAACGGGAGAACCCTGGGCTGCGGAAGTGGAACGTGCAAACTTAACTGCTGTGCCTCCAGGCCAGCCCCTTTCCCTTCCCTTTAATATGAGTCCCTGAAATTGAGACAAGAGGTATGGTCATGTTTATAGGGCTGGTTGCTGTTAAGGATCCTCTCTCCCAGTGGAAAACTTAGTCCTGGGTTACAAGGTAGATTGATGTTGACTAGCTTTGGTATTGTCTTTGCACACTACATTCATTTCATTTTATAGAAAGTTATGATCCTTGGCGAGAATTATAACTGAGCTATCAACTAAGAAGGAGTGGTATTTTTGAAAAGTTCTTATTGGATAAATGCTTTCTTGTATTCGATTCATTTAGCATTTACTGGATGCATACCCTAAGATGACTGAGATATTTAGCCTCAAGAAATTTATACAGAAACAAATATTACAATATAACACATGCAATAATAAAAGGTGTTTCGAAGTATATAAACATTTCTTCCTCTGTGCTTCCTGGAACAACCAAGAAAGGTATCTGGGAAGGGTACCATCCAAGTGGATTGTAAAGGATGCCACGGGCTCCTGGGTAGGCAGGAGACCCCGGGAGGTCCTCTCCAGTCAGAGGCAGCTACCAGCCTGGCACTGGGTGTGGGGCAGGGAGCTTTCCGGGCCTGCTGTGTGTATTGTGTACAGGTGGGGAGAAGGGTGTGTCGGGAGATGCAGACCTACCCTATAATGAAAGACCTTGGGGTCCAGCTAGCACTTTCCTACAGGTGAAGGGAATCCAGTGATAGAATGTAAGCAGGGGACAGCTGGGATCATGATTTTGTCTTTAAAAGGCCACGAGGGCAGCAGTGTGGAAGATGAACTCGAGGGAGATGTAGTCAAGGCCTGGGAACATGCTATCCCAAAGGGCTGGGGGTTTACTGAGCTAAGGAGAACAGCTCTGAAAGCTATAAAGGCCCAATCAGACCTGGGGAAGACATAAACCAGAGGAACTCTATGTTGGCAGGGGCTGGGGTAGAACATGGACTGTTGGACTGTCGAACTGAATTAAATGGGATGCCAGGGCTGAGGGCTCAGGAAGCGGTCCCGGCTGACTTCATGAAGCAGTCCCAGCTGACTGGACGAGTCCCCGTTTCTGGATTCGTTAGACTGAAAAAACTGCTAACTTCCCTAGAGAAATCTGGGCCTACAGGGATTATATCACAAATAAGTATCTAAAATGCTAAACACCAGGCAGCAATTCCAAGGCATGTAATCTCTCTGAGGTAAAGCATCATCTAAAGCAAATAAATATTGAAGTCACCCATTGTCTTTTTACTACAGAAGACCCCAAAGAAATAAATGGCACATTTCCCCCTTCAGTAAGTTTATAATCTTATTAGGGACATAAAACACCAGAAATAAGTATAAGAAAGGATACCAAAAGAGACATTTAAATCCAATAAAAAATATGATTCAAATAGAAGTGGGGAAGAGAAATGTTAAGATCACTTTTAACCAGACCTCTTTAGAGAGAGGTGCCACTTAAGATGGTGTTCACCTCTGGGGCTGGTTTAACCCCAGTACACAGCCACTTCGGACAATCACTTAATATAGCTGGTGTCAGGGAACAAGGACATCCGGACCTTCTGTTATTGAGAGAGAAAGAACATGATGTAGATAAAGGAAACAGGACCAAGACAACTGAATCAGCAATATCAGGAAACGTTTCTAATGGGACTTATATGGTCTAAAGGGAAAGAATAGGGAAGGCCTGCAGGTCCCCATGAGGGGAGTGACACAGAAAGCTCAATGATATGATGACAAACTGGAACTCCAAAGCCACTAAGGGAATTGAAATAAAAATCATTATTAACAAGTAGATAACAATGAATAAATAAAAAACCTGTCCCTTTCCCTGCCCTTGTCCATCTCCTTAGTGCCACATCAAGGAGAAACGTAGCATAGACAAGTTGATAAGCACTTAGGGACAGCAAGCTCAGGAAGTCAATCTCTTCTAGGCAAGTCATGATGTGGTTGGACCAGTGCAACAGGAGAGGCTGAGTCCACTGTCTTATTGCCAGGTCCCTCTTAAGGAGAGGGTTGGCTCCTATGGATATGATTAGTAGGTTTTGGTGTTTTTAAATCCATAGCTTCAGTTTTTAAAACTAAGGCCATTCAATGTTTCCAAGTTTACCAACCTCTGAAAGCAGAGTAAATATGAGGTCCCTCAGTAATTATTATACTCTGAGCTAAGCAAAGGTTCTCCTTGCCCTACTTTGGCTGAACAAACTTATAAGACATACGCCAAAGCAATTAATTTATAAAAACACTTATTCTAAAATGTGGCAAAATGAGCTTTTTCAAATCTTGGGGGAAAATGATTCGATAGCATCTGGCTTTATTGTTACTGACAGTGATAGGACAGGAGATTCAAGTGCTATGATGCAACGGTGAGTTGGCCTAGTTGCTATTTAGCAAAAGAACTATTTGACAAATCCCCACTTGTGTTAGACTTCAGTGCAATGTACCTAATCCTTCACAATCCTAAATTCTTGCTGTGTCTCTGCAGCATGTGATATGACCCAGCACTGCTTCTCACATACTGGTAATATGACATCCCCAAAGTATTCTATTCCCTGTCTCTTAGATGCCTCGTCTTTGAAAAACAAACTTTAAGACATATTTTAAAAGTTTTATTGAAAGAACTGCACTGAACAGTCATCTAAAATCCTGTTATAAAATAAGCCTGAGGTGCTGGAGATGATCATTACGAAACAGCACAGAATGAATAATTTGCATTTAAGAAGTCATTATTTTCGATCTCTATGGAGGAAAATAGAGCTAACACGGTAATATCCCACTTTACGGGTTCACAAATCATTACAAAAAATGGGGTAAGATACAGTAAGAACTAATTGCATTAGTGGTGCTTACGATTTTATATAAGGTGAAGCTTGTTATTAATTAGTTCTTCAATATGTGATTTCTTTTTACGAAATTAGTGGAAGAAAGAAGATTATTATCATTTTTGGAAAAGGCCATAGTCTGAGGTTTAGATTATGCCTATCACTTTTGACAAGCTATTAAAATTCAAATCATTTCTTATACTATCACTGCTGCAATTTATCAACTGCTTTGGCAGAATATGCTGTAAAAGGGAAATTCCAAAAGAATGTGACTTTCTGTATTAGAAAAGAGGAAGAGAGATCTCCTCTGAAAGGGCATGAAATAATATTAAAGATAAAAGTTTAAAACACACTGCTCATTCTTGCTTCTCATTATTTAAAATAAAATACCATAATTACTTTTCTAATTTCCAAAGAAATTTCCGCACTAATTCCACTATCGCCAACCCACATATGAGATGAAGCTAAACTAAAGTTAAGATGAAACAGGCATGTACGTTATCCAAGCAAAGCAATGTCCATTTTTCCAAAGCCTTTGCTTTGTCTCAATTATAGAGCATACTACGTCCTCACTTAATGCCAAATATAATTTAGAAGACATTAGAATACAATGAAATGATGTAACAATGACAATAGCCAATGTTTATTGAGCACTTACTATTTGTCATGCTCCAAGCTAAACACAGATTATCTACAAAAATGAACTGAACCCTCATGACAGACAATCCTATGAGGTATTACTAGATATTTTCATTTTACCTACAGATAAGGAAACGGAGGCTTAGCAAAATTAAACGGCCACACAAAAATTAAGTGGTAAAATCAGATGATATGATGAAGTATTTGAGGGTAATGAAAACTAGGGACAAGACTGATTTCTCTCCAAAGCTACACATACGTTCTTGGTTGGATACTGTGGAAAGATCGTATCTCACTGCACAGCATTAGCAGAAGACTTTACAAAAATACTAGCTGTATTCCTCAGTTAACAGTAAGTAATTGCTACATATGCTTCATAGCTTTAGGTAGATTCATGCAGATAGATAAACACTTACCAAATAAGACCCAAGAGTCAAATGAACTATGGAGGTGAGAAACAAGTGTGATGTGAGAGGATATTACCGGTTTTATGAAAATATGAAAACTGCAGTGATTCCCAAGGGAGGCACCAATGGCACTTCTGTGTGTGTGTATGTGAACATGCGTGTGTATAGGGGACAATTCATTCTTTGTTGTACAATGCTGTCCCATGCATTGTGATACATTTAGCATCCTTAACCGCCACCTGCTAAATGCCAGAAATTCCCCCAATGCTTGTGATCACCCAATATACTCCTGTACGTTTTCTGCTGACATAGACTGTGAACCATTGATTATCAGATAAAAATACTGGGAGAGAAGTAACTCACATTAATTGTGCAACAGGTACTCTGCCAAGTGCATTCATACATGTTCTTTTAATCTTCATAACTCCGTATGAGATAAGTACATACTTTATTCCTATTTTACAGGTGTGGACCCTGAGACTCTGAGAAAGGTTAAGTAACTTAACCAAGGACACACAGCTAGTCTTGAAACCAACAGTCTGGCTCCAAAACTATAGTTCTCTGGATTGGTCTTTTAAGCCATAATGGAATGGAAGGCATGCTTTTTCTTTCTTTAGAGGTTCACTCAGAAAATATAAATCCTTGTAAGTAGGAACCATGGCATCATTATGGAACCATGTGTATCATTATGAATCAGGGATGAATCCATTCCCTGGGCTGGGGTTGAGGGGCCACACGTTCAGTGAGGTAGAGTTGCATGACGTGTGGGTCAAGAGTCAGGCTGGGTAGCTCCTATGCGTAAGTAGATACATATTAGAAGTGCCTTGAGCATGTGTTTGTATGTGTGTGTGAATGTTTTCAGTGGGATAGGAGAGTTGTGTTATATTGTAAAGTTTATGTGTTTTATTTGTTGAACACTTCCATCGTGTTTACTACGCACCAGGCACCATTACAACTGCCTGACGATCTCTCATTTCAGCATGTATGTTAGGTGATGAACAGGGCAGGGTGTGCACAGTGTGATGTGTGGTGGGTTGGTGTCTGTGCAGCAATGTACACAAGAGGTGATGGATACTGGCTGTGCTGGAAGGAGAAAGGTCCGCTGTGATGCGTGTCTATAGCGGCAGGTTGTGCTGTGGTATAGATGGTCGTGTTTGAGGCTGGGGGAAGGGTAATGCCAGATGATTTGTGTGCAGTGTATACAGGAGGTGCTGCATGGGAAAGACTGTGTGGTGCACCTCCCATGTGCATTTTGTGCGTTGCAAGTAGTGCTGAATACCGGAGGAGTTCCAGTGGAAGGGGTCTGGGTTGTGTCCTGGGCCTGTGTAGGGTGCATGTAGACGCTGTGGACTGGGGTGTTTTCTGTGTGGTGCTATGTGCGGAAAGTGGTGCATCCAAGATGATTCATGCGGTGTTCCGGGTAGGGACGGGGGCTGGAGAGGAGGGGGCCGTGTCGTGATGTGTGTGCGGGGCGATGCTGAGTTCGGGGGCATGGGGTGACGAGCGTGCTGGGTGACCCGCGAGTGCTCCTGATGTGGCCCGAGACGATGTATGGGAGAGTTAGTATCGCAGGGCTAGGGCCTGGGGGGTAGGGGCGAACGCTAGTCCAGAGGAGCTGTAGGGGAGGAAGCTGGGTGTGCTGGGAGACACTGGGCCGCTGGAGGAGCTGCTTGGGCAGCGGGTCTGCGAGTGTGTGCCTGGAGCAGCTAGCCCGCTTCCTCACCCAGAAGCCACACCGGGCCACGCTCCCCGCCACCACCTCCCGCCCGCCCTTTCCCTTCGCCCAAGATCGCGACCCCCGCGCACCCTGGCCGTCACACCTGGTGAAGGCGAAGTACATGAGGCTGACGATGGTGAAGCTGAGCAGGGTGATGGTGTGCGGCCGGTAGAAGAAGTCGATGGTGATGTCCTCCACTTGCTGTTCGTTGATCATCCGGAAATGCATCTTGTAGTTCACATCATCTTTGCTCAGGGTCCTGCTCCCCACGCAGGACGCCATGGCCCGCCTCCCCGTCCTGCAGCGGCGGCAGTGGTCCCGGCCCGTGGAGGCTGGGACCCCAGAGATGACGAGCCGCAGACGGAGGAGAGGAGGCCGGGCGGCGGGGACGGGTCTGGCGCGGAGCAAAGCCTGGGCGCCCAGGGAAGGACGGGCGCGGGAAGGCGGGGTTGCGGCGCCACCAACGCGGCCTCGGGCAGGGGACGCCGCCGGCCGTGCCCTAGTTGGCGTCCTGGGAGAGGACTCCCTATGGTCTCACGGTGTCTTTAGATGCCAAGAGGACGAGGTCTGAGGGAAGCGGCAAGCAGGAGAAGCGAAGCCGTGCCCCCTGGCCTGCTCTTTCCGCCGCAAGCCGCCCTGTCTCCTCCCGCGCGGCCCCGCAGATGGTCTCGCCCACTCCGGCCGCAGCCCACGTGGGCTAGGAAGCGCCGCCGCGCCGGCCGGGCCGGCAGACGAGCGGCTGTGCAGCGCGGCCGGACACTCCGCGCGGGCGTGTCAGCCCCGCAGCTGCCGCGAGAGAGACCGCCAGGCACAGGCCTCGCCACAGGTAAAGCCGGAGCCGCCGGAGCGCGGGGGGCGCGCTCGCGACTGGGGTTCGGGTCCGCGTCCACCTGCGTCCAGGCCGCTCCCCCGAGCCTCATGGCCTTTCGGTCTTCGCGGCCCAATCGGGGTGACTCATTTTGTTTTATTTTTTCCCTGACTGACGAGACGAAAACGCGACCCCGCGGGTTTATTAGCGCGCTTTGCGGAGGACGCGGAAGGAGGTCCGCCGTGTCAGCTGTCTTCCTGCGGAAGTTCCGTGTGGGGAACTGAAATGGAGTAAACTGGCCTCGGGAGGGCGGCGAGCGGTAGATGAGAGGCCCCTTATTACGAAGCCATCCTCCCACCCCCTTTTCAGCTCCTGCTTTCATTTATCAGCCGTACAGAGGTAGAAATCTTGAACTCTCTAAAAACAGTATTTCAATGCTAATTCATATTCCTAGCCAAGTAGTAAAGCACACAGTTGAGAACTGGTATATGACATTTCAATGGACTTATGAATTAAGACTTTTTTCTTTTATCTTCCTGATGAAAGAGTCGTGTTAGAAGACATCACTACGTAGGGCTTCTATACACATCTGTGCATACCTAACCCGCTTTTGAATACCGTGTAGGCAAATGAGTTAACCATTGTTGCAATGGAATCGTTTCCGTTCTACAAACTTTGGGGCAGTGCAAGGCTCTGGGCTAAGGGGGAATAGTTGCTGAGTGGGTGGATCCAGAGATGAGACCCAGCCGTGCTTTCGTGAACGAACCGTTAACCAGTTGTTAAGAGGTACACACAGCAATGAAATGGTGATGCAGAGAAGATAGTGCGCTTGTAAATAAAAATACAAGGATAAACAGTTGTATGCATAAAAGTCTTTTAATGAATATGGATTGAATTCCAAAGGCAATCTGTCTGATGTGGGAGGAGTATTGAGCCTGGAAAAGCTTCAGAGTGAATTTGGGATTTCAGGAGTTTGCTTTGAAGTACGACAAAATGCTAGATGAACTTAGAAGTCAAAACGTTTTAGAGCCGATAGGGACCTTAGGAATTATCTAATTGTACCCGTAACCTTTTTAAAAAATGGTTATTTAAGGAATGGTTATTGAAGCCCCATCGTGGGCCAGTCATTGTGCTAGCCCACTCAAGAAACTTAGTCTTGTCAAGGTAGCATAACTGAGGTTTTCTGGCTTCCAATTTAGTGACCTGTGACTTTGGTGTGCAGAGAATGAATGTTGTAGGTTTGAGGGAAAACTTGACAGATTTGGAGGCTCATTTTCTACCAAAATTTAACAAAAATCACCTATCCCACGAAACTATTGTGAATACCTATTGCCTTTCTAAAATCAGTTCAGAATAACAGTGAGACTTCCACTTTTATAAATCTCTTTCAGGAGGCTCCCTAAGCTACATATCTCCAAGAGGAGGTTAGACCCTAAAGAATTTGGCCTAATTCAGAACATAAAACAAGCTGAATTCCAGTATGGAGAAAAACCAAAGCAAAAAGTTGTATGCAACAATTAATTCAGCAGAATTCATTTATATTTGGTTGTGTAATCAATAATAATAATGGCTAACATTTGTTGAGCATTTCCATATGCTGGACTCCATGCTGTGTTTTATATGGATTATCTTATTTACAGTAAAATTATATACATCAAATTTACCTTTTTATTTAAGCTGGCTAAATGTAAAATTCCTTCATATTCCTGGAGTTTAAAGTAACGACAGCCTTTCTTGATTAAAAAGTCTTTTTAAGGGGCTGGCCCCGTGGCCGAGTGGTTAAGTTCGCGCGCTCCGCTGCAGGTGGCCCAGTGTTTCGTTGGTTCGAATCCTGGGCGCGGACATGGCACTGCTCATGGAGCCATGCTGAGGCAGCGTCCCACATACCACAACTAGAAGAACCCCACAACGAAGAATATACAACTATGTACCGGGGGCTTTGGGGAGAAAAAGGAAAAAATAAAATCTTTAAAAAAAAAAAAAAAAAATCTTTTTAAAAACAATTGCTTTTTCAGTGATAGTATACATGAATTCATTGCTGGTTGCTTATGCGTTTCTGTGACTTCATTTTGACCTTTTTTTGTTTTTGAAGGCTTTTCTTTCTCTTTTTTTCTGCAGTCAAACAGAATTTGACAAAACTTGTTTTGTTCAATTCCCTTTTGAGGAACAGCTTTATCTGTGAAGTAAACAATTGTGTTCAGCCCTGAGGATAAGCAAGAAACAACCTTCTAGATAGCAATAATAATATTTCAGTGATTCATTTAAGACAAAATAGATGTCTTCCTGTTTTTTTGTGTCTAATGTATACACATAAAATGGATTTGAATAATTCAGTGTTATTTTGATCAGCAGTCTGCTTCTTAAACCTCCTTCAAACCAAATTTCAAGAACACTGAATTGCATCACCTTATTTTCTGTAAATTATTAAATTAACAGATTATTGGGTTCAGCTGTAATTTGAACATTTACAGATTTTTAAGTGTTTTTCTTATACTAGTGATTTTGCTTTTTGCTTGTAAATTGTAAAGCATATCTTTATTTTTCCAGTTTAGAAGTTCCTGACTTTCGGTTTGTAACTGAGACTACCTTGTTTTTGGCTTTTCCTGTGTTTAAGAAATATCTGACTACTTTGTCATCTAAATTTATTAAACACCTTTTAATTAGGAAAAAATTCTAGTTTATCTTTTTGTTGTTTGAATACTGTTTTAAACATTTAAGTAAAGTAAGTTTCTCATTTTTGACAATTATATTTTTCCTTTGTAGGCTACTTTAAGAAAAATGGCCCTATCAGCCCAACAGATACCCAGATGGTTCAACTCAATTAAATTGATTAGCGTCATTACTGCTCCACAACTCAGACAGTGCTCTCAGAGGGCTGGGAAAACTCTGTTGTGTGGCTTTTCTGCTCAGCCTCAGATGTCCTCTGACAATTTCTTTCTCCAGTGGGGATTTAAGACTTACAGGACTTCCTCCATGTGGAGTGGTTGCCAGTCGGCCAACTCCGGTAGGCAAGAGAGTAATTCTGCCCGAAGCACTCTGCTTCCTTCCGTGAATGAACAGTCGCAGAAGACACAAAAGACACCCAACTTTGATTCTGAGCTGTCTCTAGAAGGTAATTCTGAGCTTTCAAAAAAGTCCCCTTTGCCCCATTCTGGTAGTTTGAACAACCTACCTGTTTACATTCTGTTAGCCCGTTTCAAGTCATACTTTGTACCAGGCAAGAAAAAGAACAATGTCAGTTCTAATCGTTTACTTCTGTTATATCTTTATTTTACCGACTAAGAAAAAAAGTGTGTAGGTTAGTGTATATAAGATTATTTTATACCTATATATATAATGTTTGCATCTAAATACTTTATTATTTAGATTCTGTAAAAAATTTTTTTCTGGTGGTAATTAGGTTTCTTAGAGTATCATTTACGTCAAGTAAAAATCTTCCTTTTTTGGTATACAGTTCTGTGAATTTTGACATAGGCAGTTAGTTGTGTAACAACCACCACAGTCAACAAATAGAACAGTTATATGACCCCTAGAAGCTCTCTTGTGTTACCTTTTAGTCATTCCTCTCACTTCTGTGCTTTCTATTGTAGGAATATTCCTATGCAAGGATTATTTCACTGCAAATTAGATAATATTGGGTTAAATAGAATATGAAAGAAAGCAAGCTGGAGAGAGGGAGGCAGGGAGGAGAGGCTGGCAATAAGAAATGAGAAAGGGTAGTGATTAGAGGCAAAAAATAGGACAGAAAAATCACAATCCTGAGTAAGGTAGGTTGCAGTTCCCAGTGTCTTCCATACTGTGTTTGATTAAGAAAAAACAAACAAAACAACAAAATCTCAGAATCAAGGCTGTACTAGAGAGGGTCACTTACCGAATGACTACAGGAGGTAGAAATAGAATCATGGAAGTCTTCTTAAAGACATATTTGATAACTTGGATGAGAGGGGATTGGATGAAGACAAAGACATTTCAGGATGTTACGACTTTAACCCATACAATTCAGGCTGGTAGAATATGTTGTACTTTTGGCTAAGTTAACAAGCTATGGTAGACTCAATCTCTTTCTCAAAATGTACTTGAAGGTCACTTGGTCTTTAGCATTCTTACCGATTAAAAGTGAAGAAAAGGAAAGGAATTTTGTACAGGACTCTTCCTTATAGAGTAGAAATTTATCAACAGATTTCTTATTTTGGAGGAACAGTAGTTGATCTGTAATAGTCTTAAGCTTACCTCTTAGGAGGTAGAAAATATTTGGACTTCTTAAATGTTTAATTCTGAAGTGATCCCAAGATTTAAAAAGAAGCAAAGTAGGGAAGAGCCTGTCTTGGTAGAAATAGCTTTCGGTGTACAGAATGGAGAGCTAACTTGCTTCTCTCTTTCCACGTGGCTGGCTTTAAAGGACTGGACGATTTGCCTCTGCTGTCTCCACTGCAGCCAGTTTCCGAGGAGGAGGCTGTGCAGATCATTGCAGCCCCCCCATTGCCCCCAGTTTCATTCACTCTTCGAGACTATGTGGATCATTCTGAGACTCTGCAGAACTTAGTGCTTCTAGGTAAGTGAGTTAATCTACAGGTACTTTTTGAGTGTACCCTTCACTTATTTTTTTGCCTTTTTAAATTAGCTTTTTTCTTTTTTTTTTTTTTTGAGGAAGATTAGCCCTAAGCTAACTGCTGCCAATCCTCCTCTTTTCGCTGAGAAAGACTGGCCCTGAGCTCACATCCGTGCCCATCTTCTTCTACTTTATATGTGGGACGCCTACCACAGCATGGCTTGCCAAACGGTGCCATGTCTGCACCTAGGATGTGAACTGGCGAACCCCGGGCCGCCGAAGCGGAACGTGCGAACTTAACCACTGTGTCACGGGGCTGGCCTCTAAATTAGCATTTTTAAACTTTATCAAAGTAGTACATATACATAAGTAGAAGACAAATAGTGTAGAAAAGACTTCTAGTGAAAAACTGTACCCCCTGCTTCTTCCCAACTTTGCATCCCATTTCCTGGAGGTGTCTCCTTTGATGGCTCTGTTTGTATTTAACCTCTAGGTGTTTATTTAAACTCTGATTGTTTATAGTGCTTTTGCTTGGTTCATTAGTTTTAGACATCAGTTGATCTCTTGTATGTACACACATTCTTTTCCCCTATTGTCTTTAATTCTCCCAATGTAGTTATATTAACAATTTTTAGATAAATTATTAGTGATGCCATTATGACTAAATATTGCTCGCTGTTCTCCAGGAAGTATACTATAATTGTTTTCCTTCCTGTACAACTTTTCATTTTCCAGAGTTAATAATTGCCTTGTTTTTTATTTGATTATTTTGTTGTTGTTGTTGTTCCTAGAGCTAAATTTTCCCACACCTTCCAGTGGCCTCTCAGGATGGTGTTTTCTACAGTTAACCCTATCAGACGATATATTAGTTCCATTTCTTTACTACCTCCTCATCTTCCTCCTGGAGATCGCTGTCATCTTGATTTGGATGGTTTCTCTCTAGGTCTGCTCCGTGATTATCTTAGCTTGTTGACTGGTAGGATGTAGGATGCACTTGGATATGGACAGTTAAAGGCAGCCAGAGGATCACACTGCAAACTTCTATTTAGTCCTCTTATTTTCAGTCTAGCAACTTATTGCAAACTTCTGCTTTTCCCATTATCTCTGGGTCTGGCACTGCTCTTACTTGATTTTCCCAGATAATGAACCTCTTTTCCCTCGGAGGATCAAGAGGAACAGGATAGGTAAGGGATTATCCCTCAAATCCATCAGCTTTTCTCATTCTCCAGTCACTGCCTTAGTTTAGGTCCTCATTTTTTGCTGAAAAGTTAGGAGTTTCCTAACTTGATAGTATTTTTGTCAGCAGTATTGCCCGATAATCTTGGTAATGTTGTACTCTTTCTAAAATGCAAATCTGACTAGGTCAGTGACCTACTTGAGATCCTTCACAGTGTCTCCATGGCATCAGAGTCCTTCATGGTCTGGCCCCTGTTTACCTTTTTAGCTTCACTACTTGCCACTTCCCTCCTTTGGTTGGCCAGCTCTGATAACTGGAGAACTTAACTCAAGTTCAAGTAACTTCTAACATGTCTTTTCTGACCCTCCAAACAGAGTGACCCTCCTCTGGGTTCTCACATCAACCCCGGCTAACTTGCATCCTAGCACTAATAACACTATTATAATTGTTTACTCATCTGTCCCTGGGAAAGTCACCCAAATGTATAGGGAATGCCCTTTGTTCTCAAGAAGGCTTCAAGTCTTCAGAAGCATCCGCATAAACATACATAAGAATAACTGCTGGAATGCAGGATGAAAGGTAAAGTGATAGGTCCCACATAAGAGATACACATAGTGTTCTCTGGGCCCAAGGGAGTGAGACAGAGGACATCTGCAAACAGGGGAGGCAGCCACCTTCCTTTTGGAACAGCTTTCCTCGCCTTGTGATAAGAAGTGCTATGGTGAGAAGATAAACGTAAGACATGGTCCTTATCTTTAAATAATTTACAGTACTCTTAGAGCTTTGGAATATGTTTCAGCCATTCCTTCATCTGCATGCTGGTCTGAGAAGTAACTGAAATGACAGTGCCTTAGAGGAGCCACGATTGCATTGTCAGACAGTATTTTTGAGGACTCAAATGTCCTGGTTCTTCTCTGTTTTCTGCCTTTCCCTGCCTGTTCTACATCCCGGGAGTCTGACCTCTCTGCACTAGGGCTCCTTTGCCAGCTGCCTTCTGGGCAGCATCAGCTAGTGGGAGGTACCTACAGGAGGAGAGGGAGGGCAGGTGGGAGTATTTCTTCCCTGTTCCCTCCTTGCTTTGGGTCATGCAACTGCCTCACTCCATCGCAGCTGCTCCTGCTGAGCAGTCCTTTCTCTCTAGCTTCCAGCTCCCTCTGAGTTCGGGTAGTACTTTTTCCCTCCTTGTCCCTTTAGGACTGGGGCGGGTGCCCTTCTTTGTTCCCTTAACTCTGCTCACACCTGCGTATAGAGTCCCTTTATTGAAGTCCTTTTTATTTGAATTTTCTGGGGCAGTTTCTGTTGCCTGCCAGATCCCTAATTGATACACTAAATACGTGTAACCATAACGGAATATGGTGGTAATGTTTGTAGTTGCTGGACTGCTGGGATAAAGCCAACTTAGACCGTGGTCACCCAGAAGGTAGAATCATGCGTTATTAGTTTTTTATATCCCCGGAGCCTACCCGAAGTGCCTGGTCTACAGTAGGCATTCAGTGACTATTTTTTCAAGTTAATGAAATTGTGAGTAAGCTGAAGTGATTTGTGCTGACAGCAGTGTGCTCTCCTGATGAGATTCTGCCCTCCTACGGCTGTTAAAAAGCAGCTTTTCAGGATTTTTGTTTCAGCACAGTCAGGGTGTGACAGCTCATGCTGAGCAAGGCACTTCAGCACATGTAAGCTGTAATATTTAGTTAAATTTGAAGTCTGAACCCTTTATGTTATTTTTAAAACATCCCTTCCCCCACTTATCACAGATTTTTGAAACTAGTTTCTATCTTATTTATTTATCCATCTATCCAATAATTTATTTTTCTAGGAATATTATTTTTAAGTTACAAAAGAATGAAATCTAGTTGTTAAAAGTACAAATATCACAAGACAAAGAACTCACCCTCTCTACATCTCCAGCTCTACTTTCCAAAGGTAACCACCTTACCAATTTGTTGAGAAGCTTTCCAGACCTTTTTCTATACAAATATATATTATACAGAAAGCCAGGCATAGGTTGTATATTTTATGTGGTCAAAATAATAGTATTTAAATTCTGTGTTTTCTTCTAGTAGTTTTAGAGTTAGTGCACGTTTAAATTCTTAATCAATTTGAAATTTTTGTATTAGATATAGAATGAATTTTTAGAAAATTTTTTAACTTTATTGAGGTCATATTGGTTTATAACATTGTGTAATTTCAGGTGTACATTATTATGTATCAGTTTCTGCATAGACTAGAAGGAATTCTCAATTTTTTTCCAAATAATGGGGCTAGTGGCCCCATTATATTTTAGTGAATAGTCCATCTTTTGCCCATTTATTTGATATGCTAAATTTTTAGTTCATCCTGGATTTGTTTCTGGTCTTTATTGTGTATGTGTGCACGTGTTCTAATAGTATATGGAATTATTATTTATTTTTCTGGTCATGGACACCATTAAAAATGTTTTTATTTCATTGCTTTTATATTTAAGACTGTAAAGTTGCATCTAGAAATCAGTTTGAGAGTTGTTTTTAACCAGAAGAATATTTTTAAGAATAGAAAATTTTAAGTCTAAACTTGGTTTTACATTATCTTTGAATGTTTATTCTCAAAATAAGGAATAGACCTTTCCTATCCTTGTTTAATTTGTTATTTTAATCAGATAAAAGGAAAAAATGAGAGCATTAAATGCTCAGTTTTAATGAGAATTTTGAATTACAGGTTACTTTGATTCCCTGCCTAATTAATGTTGACATCTAATTATATCCATAACCAAAGAATACTTAAAAACAACTTGCTTTCTCCCCTTCTTTCTCTCTCCTGTCCCTTGTCTCATTTACTTAGATCACCTAAGATTCTAAGGATAGGTGAAGGTTACAGAGTGTGTACTTTCTGCTTTGTTGTGCACCTGAGGGCTGCATATGTTCCCCCTTCTCATGCAGACATTTCTTGAACTCCTTCAAGGTACTTGTCTCTGTGCTAAACACCTGGATATTACAGTGAGTAATGAGTAAGACAGAGGGTCATTTTTATTCCCCCTATGGAGGGGATTATGAGCATATTTTAAAAATAATGCTTATAACTAAGAAAATGATTAACTTCAAAGAAAATAATTTATTCATAGAGTTTGTTACCCTGCAGAATTACCAGTCAAGCAATTACCATGGAGAACATTAGGGGCTCATAAGCATCCTTCAAACAGTGTTCACGAAACCTTGGATAAAGATGATGATCCTAGGCCAGGGTGACAGTGCATTTGTTTTGGGTGGAAATTTAGCCCGAAATGCACTGTTTTCCTCTATACATGGCTTTGAAATAAATACTACATTTTCACTTTATTTTTCTTCCTTCAACCAATTTAGTTTAAAGGTATTTAGAAGTTTCTATTGGCCAATCTCAGTTCTCCCATAGATAGGTTGTTGATCTCCATCAGTAATTTCTTGTTTCTCTGTATCAAGTTTAATGACTGAGCTAAGCAGTTATTTTCAAACCGTGTTTGTAATTTATTATAGGATTGGATTTGTCCAAGATAGAAAAACAGCCAGATGCAGCCAACCTCCTTCTGAGACTGGATTTTGAAAAAGACATTAAGCAAATACTCCTGTTTCTTAAAGATTTGGGTATAGAGGATAACCAACTGGGAACATTCCTGACTAAAAACTATGCTATTTTCTCTGAAGACCTTGAAAATCTTAAGACCAGGTAGGGCTTTTAGAATGATTCTCACATAACCAAAGAAACAGTTATGGAGGAAATGTGTGTGAAAGTTATTTTTTAAGTCTCAGCTGCACATGATCTACTGAGATAATGAACATGAATGTTATTTTCTTGTTATGGACCTTTGATCAATATTTATCTAAAACTCTTATTTCACTACCCATTATTTTTTTTGCTTTCAACTTATTGCTGAGTCAGTACTTAACTGTTTCTCTTCAGAAACTGGAATGAGCTTTTTAAAAACTCCATTAAAAAGGGGCAGAATTATCTGAGAGTGCACTTAAAGTTATGAAAGCCTGAACTTTGTTTTTTTCTGACCAATTTTAGATGGTAGTCATTTGACATTTTCTTGGCAAATTATTGTACAATTTGCTTAATCATTTCTGTAAGTTGGCTATTTTCGTTGTTCCTTTTTTTCTTCTTTAAATAGCACTTCCATAAACATCTTTGTACTTCATTCAACATTCAAAGAATTTATTGAATCTGTGAGAATCAATACAGTGAGATAGTATTGATCTGTGAGATAGAATCCTGCTAGGCATTGGGAGCACCTCAGAGAACAAAACAGAGTCCCTGTCCCTAAGTTCACATTTCGAATCCATCATCATCCCCACCTCTTGCCTAAATCACTTCTTCTCTGTATTTCCAGATTCACTGAATGGGGGCACTGTTCACTCTGTTGCCCAAATCAGAAATGTTGGCATTAACTTTGGCTTCTCTTCTTTTAGCGTCCACATCTAATTAATCATGAAGGCCTATCAGTTCTATTTTTCTCTCTCTCAAATCAGTCAAAGCATTTCCCTTAATCTTCACTTTGAATACTTTCCTTGGGCCGCCATCATTTCACATGAAGATTACTGCACTAACAGTAAGTAAAGTAACAGAAGATTAACAGTCTCCTAATTGTTCGGCCTCTAGTCTTCTCTCCCCAGACTAGTCTCACACTAACTTTGAGCCTCACTACATTTCGGAGAGCTTTGCAGTTCCTTGAACCATCAGAGTCTAATGCCTTGAATCTGAATTAAGAGAAAACAAAACAAAAAACTGCATTTCTTAATTGAACAATTTGAGCCCTTTTATATCTGCAAGGCACTGAGCTAGACTTGAACCATGTAAGATGAACATGCTGTGTCCCTTCATGAGACTTACGGATTGGTCTAATGTAGATAAGCTATTACAATACAAGGAAGAGAAAGAATGATTTTAGTAAACTCAATCTGACACATCCAGCTCTGCTCCTCCTTAGTCAGGAACACTGTTCCCTCCGATTCAGACACCAACTCGCCCTAGTTGCTCAAGGTTTATTGCTAGGAAGCATGCATACTAGGAGGTGGGGATCACTGGGGGCCATTTCAGAGGCTGCCTACTGCACCATTATTATTAGTATCCCCATTTTACAGGGGAAGCACAAAGAGGTTAAATAATTGCCCAATACTACACCACTAGTGTAAGTGGCAGAGCTGGATTCAAACCAGTTAGTCTAACTCGGAGTCCTGGCTACTACACCGTATCGTCTCCCTACATTTAATTCTGGGAAGCCAACTTAAGCTTAAAAGGAGCTTAAGTTACTTGTTCAAGATCACACATGCTCCTGACGACTAAGGAATAATATCATAAGGATATTCTCGTAGTGTAATGGTTTTTAAGCCTGGCTGACTGGTAAATTAAACTGTGAAACATTTCTTAAATTACTTGGACTTGTTTAATAGGTAATTTATCCACATGTACTCAAAAGGATATACAGTGACAAATAAGCTTCTACTGGAAGAAGCAAGGATATGATAATCTTCATTTAGTTGAACTTAGCTTCTGGCTCTGCTATATACAACAGTTTTATTTTCTAGAATTTCTGTAACAACACTGATTTTATATACTTGTTTTCTTTTTAATGAGGAAAATTTTAAATGTATAAAAAAGTTATTTGATTCTTTCTAAGAATTTTCAAATGAATAATCTGCATTTAAATTATTTAAATATTTTTTTGGTTGGGCCTTATATCTTAATGTTTTCTTAGAAAAATGAGGGCTGGCCCAGTGGTGTAGCGGTTAAGTTCACGTGCTCTGCTTTGGCGTCCCAGGATTCACAGGTTCAGATCCCGGGTGCAGACCTACGCACTGGTCGTCAAGTCATGCTGTGGCTGCAGCCCACATACAAAATAGAGGAAGATTGGCACAGATATTAGCTCAGGGCCAGTCTTCCTCAAGCAAAAAACGAGGAAGATTGACAACAGATGTTAGTTCAGGGCCAGTCTTCCTCACCAAAAAAAAGAAGAAGAAGAAAAGTGATCACAATGTAGACAACAGTTTTGATAATGTTTTTTTTGCTTCCTCTTGCTCTCCCTTCCCCTGGTGGTGCCCCTCAATGTTGTGTGGCCAGTTTAGGTTAAGTGGGTTAAGCCCATCACATAGGCTCCCTTTTCCAGTGTGTTCCAAAATGTCCCGCCCACTAAAGAAGGATAGCAAGTTCCTTTCTTTTCTTCTTCTTCTCCTCAAAGCCGCCTAGTACATAGCTGTATATTCTAGTTGTAGGTTCTTTTGGTTGTGCTATGTGGGACACTGCCGCAGCATAGCCTGATGAGTGGTGCTAGGTCTGCGCCCAGGATCTGAACCAGTGAAACCCTGGGCCACTGAAGCGGAGCACATGAACTTAACCACTTGGCCACGGGGCCAGCCCCTTGATAATGTTTGAATCAGATATTGACCCTTGCTGCCACCAAAAAAAATGAAAAAAAAAAATAATCCTTTTTTTTGCCTACTTATTCCTGTCCCTCATCAACCTTCCAAGACTCATCTCTGGAGGCAGCTACTATTATCAAGTTTTTGTTCAACCTCCCAAGAATGTTTTATCATACACAAGCATATATGTATATCTTTGTACACACTTATACGTTAACACACATACATAGAATTGGTAGCATTGACACATACCATTCTGTACCCCACTTTCTTTCTTTAACTATATCTTGGAGAGTCTTTCTTGTCGGTGCTTCCTTTTCTTTTTAAGCTAGAATAGTTCATTTGTAGATCTATCTAGTCCCCTATTAATAAACACGTGGCAGTTTCCAGTCTTTACTATCACAACGAGACTACAGTGACTCTCCTTGTATACACTACGTCATTTCACACATATGGGTGGATCTCTGTAGGACAGTTTTCTAGAAGCAGAATTGCTACGTCAAAGGATATGTGCATTGCAGTTTTAATAGATATCGGCAAATTGTCCTGCGTATAGGTTGTTTTCCAGTTAACACTCCCACCAGTAGTGTACAGAAGTGCCAATTTCCCTATTATCTTCACTAATACGGTGCTATCACATTTTATGGTTTCAGTTCATTTTATAGATAAAGCTAATGCCTCGTTGTTTTGGAAATGATGTTTGGAGCATCAGATGTTTGGAGGATCTTTCCATATTTCAAATTTCTATTTACATTTCCTTTTCTTTAAATTATATCTGTTCTTTGCCATTTTTTAGTTGGGCCCTTTTATTTTTGTAAGTATTCTTTTGTATATTAACAAAATTAGTTCTTTCTCTGTGACATGTCATAAATATTTTTCCTAGATTGTCACTTGTCTTTGACTTTGGTGTTTTTTTGCCTTGCATTTTGAATTTTTATGTAGTTAAATTTATCAGTTTTTTCTCTCATGGCCTCTAAGGGACTGCTTTAAAGGAGTAATAGTCATTTGAGTAGAAAATATAAGTTCTGATATATGGTAGAGAAACATCATTGGCATTAGGTGTAGGCATGCCTGAGTTCAGATCTCAGCTTTGGCATTAATCTGGTGGCCTAAGTCATTGGTGGTCTAAGACAAGTCATTTAACTTCTCTGAATCTATGTTTCTTCAAGTGTAACGTGGAAAATTTACCTGGCTCACAGGTTTGTTCTTGTTTTTTCTGGTGAGAATTAGACAAGATAATGTTCTGGTATATTTTAGGCATTTAATAAAACTGCTTTTTACTATGTTTATAAATTTTTAAAAATAATGTTATTTTATTGTCAAACTTTCTATATTTTACTATCTTATTTTGGTTCCCACAAACTTAGGAAATTTCTTAGTTGTTAACAGAATAACATCTTGAAAGACTATAGTAAGAATTATTTATGAAAATACATACTCAGTATATGTACTAAAATAATTTCTCTCTTAGTTTCAGCCATGCTTGAGGATCTTTCTTTGTAAAACAAGTTCTGAATCTCTTATTTTTTAAATGTGTATGTTTTCTGTTCTTAGCAAAAAAAATTGTTAAACAGAAGCTATTTCATTTTTTTCTACCAAGTAATAAGTCAGATTCACTGAAAAGGGAATCTATCTGTTGGTGGATTTCAGAATTATATTCTGTTTCCAAGTATAAATGGAAACCATTCTAGAGTTGGATGGATGCTTGTTTTGTTTTAACCATGTTTTGGCCATTATTACATTATTGTAGAATGTTTAACTTATCTTTTTTTTTGGTGTGGGAGCCTTTTTAAAAACAGTTGTTACTTTGGAAAATAGCATGACACTAGTAAATGTTTATCATATGTATTTTGTTTGTTTCTCTAGAGTGGCTTATCTACAATCAAAAAATTTCAGTAAGGCAGATATTGCACAGATGGTCAGAAAGGCACCATTTTTGCTGAGTTTTTCAGTGGAAAGATTGGACAACAGATTGGGATTTTTTCAGAAAGAACTTCAACTTACTGTGAAGAAGGTAAAGAAAAGGAGAGAATTGTCTATTTCCATATCAGCTACATTTAGTAACACTTAAATCTCATGTTTCTAATGGATGTGTGGCCCATATGAATTCTGTAAATGCCTGGTATTTTCTGAACAAGATGAATTACCTGCTAGGTTAAGCATATAGCTGTATCATTATATAATTTTCCAGCAAATTGGTTCCTGAAGTTTTGTTTTCAGTATTTGTTTTTCCTCAAACAGTATTATGTTTGTATATTTCTGTTATTCCTAGCATTTCTCTGACAGGTCATATTTGAAATTTTGGTTTTGTATTCCTAGTAATGCCTTGATTTTCCAAAATAGTTGCATATTCATATGTAGTACTGATAATTTCTTTTATGACTCTAGACTCGAGATCTGGTGGTTCGTCTCCCAAGGCTGCTAACTGGAAGTCTGGAGCCCGTGAAAGAAAATATGAAGGTAGAATGACTTCAGGCTTTTGAGAAATCAGCTTCTTTCTTTAAATGTTTAAGTCTTCTGAAGGGGATACATTTTGCTTCTGTCATCTTAGAGAAAACTGGATTATAAAAGAAGTTATTTCTAAAATGATGGACATAGGAAATGATATAATAAATATCTAGCAAGCAGTTTATTTTAGTTAATAATATTTTCACATGTGGACCAGATGGTACATGAGTAAATTACCTTGCAGACATTGATACCCATAATCCTAGAGTAATAGATTAGGTATCTGGGTGGTACCTGGAAACTGCTTCTGTTGCCCAGTATGAGAGTCTGTGTCTATGTCAGATTCCTCCGTAGCGGGGAGGTGCCTTTTGGAGGCTGGATCCAAAAGATTTCTGTGAAGAGAGTAGTGGCCAGCACATTGCTCTCCTTAGAACCTGTGCCAGTTGCCAGCTCTAGTTCTATCACAGAACATACTAGACACTCGATACTGTCCTACCTCCAAGAGAGAATAGTGTAGAGCCAGGGCAGCTGACTAGTTAGTATACAGAGCTGTAGTAGTATTTGAAATTATTATATAAGACCTATTTTCTGAGGTGCTTAAAGTGTTTCATATTCAGTTGTTGAAGAAGTTTTTATTGAGCACCTGCCCACACACCATGCTGGGGAGATAGTCCCTGCTCTCATGGAGCTTACAGTCTTGTTGGGGGATAGCATGCAGAGTGATAAGAGCAATGGATTAATGGGGGAGCCATAGGTTTCTATGAATGTACACAGAGGACCTAACCCACATTTGGGTGTTTAGTTTTATCATCTCAGTCTGGAAATTTGACATGTAGTTTTTCCAGATAACATGTATATGAGTGTGCTTGGGAGCAGAGGCTCAAAAAGCACTTTGAAAATCTTACTGCTGGTCTGTGTGGTGTAGGGTCCATACAGATAACCTGACCAGGCCTCCCATGTCCACCTTTATTCTATCTCATAATTATGATAGCTCCTTTTGGTGATCTTCATGGTGATCACCATGCTGTGAGTAGCTCATTCTCAGGAGAAGGGTCTGAAATTCAGTTTGCCCCCGAAGCAGGAAGCTATGCTCCCTTGAGGGCATTGGCATAGCTTTATCTCTAGATTTTAATGTTCTTATTTTAAATTTTAAAAGAATCAATGTGTCCTCTGGCATATACCAAAATAACTATTTCTATTCATGATTCATAACAATTCTACTTTCTTTTAGGTTTATCATCTTGAGCTAGGTTTTAAACTTAATGAAATTCAACATATGATCACCAAAATCCCAAAGATGTTAACTGCAAATAAAAGGAAACTCACTGAGACTTTTGACTACGTTCACAATGTGATGAGCATTCCTCACCATGTCATTGTCAGGTTCCCGCAGGTAAGGAGTGCACAACTCTCTGCAGGAGCCGCATTGCCCTTCATTTGGAGCTGCTCTCTAGGTGCATATTGCTGTTCACTTGTGAAAGTTCCTTGCTATTTATGAAGGAATTGGACTGAATGCAGTCTAGCTCTGAGAGTTGTATTAAGGTCATCTTTATTTTGCCCATCTTTTTATCAAGACATCTAGCAAATGGAGTAGAGGGATCACTTGTGAAAAGTTTACAACTTCTAAGGCACACATGCATATCTCTGGTGATGAATCTCCTTCCCTGTAGTTTTTACCTATTTCTTGTTATGTCCTTTGGAATCTAACGTATTCTCCTTTGTGTTTTTCTCCATTTAAATTTGGAATAGATCACTGCCTTTAAAGGTCCTTTCAATTCTACATATACTTTTTACTTATGGTCTATCTAAATCCATTAGTTAAGCCATATTTAATGATCTCCTACCAAAGCATAAAACAGCTCCAGTTTGCCATCATGCCAAAGCCATAATTATAGTTTCTAAGCTAATTAGACTTTCCTGTTCTTTAGCTAGTGAGTGACATTATTTGCTTGTTCACAAGAGTGTTAACTCTTTGAAAGCAGAGATCTTGTCGGGTTTATACCCTGCTGAAATCCCAGTGCCTGGAACTATACTGGGCAGTTCGTAGGCCCTAGATAAATACGTGTTGAACAAAGGATGCCATCCTTCTTTGCTGTTGGCCATGTGAATAGACAGACCCTTGGTAAGTATTCAGTGGATAAGTGAAAGATCGAATTTCATTAAAGTGATCCCTCTACTCCATGTGCTTACATTCTTGATGTAAAAATGGGCAAAAGAAATATGACTTTAATATAACTCTCAGAACTAGATGGCTTTTGGTACACTTCCTTTACAAATAGCATTATTTACCTGTCATACTTCACTGTGAATAGTCCCTTTATAGAGAATTTTTCTGTTTCATCAAATGCATATATATTCATTATAAAATGTTAGAAGCCTGCAGTGGTGCAAATTTGGCTTATAGAACAGTTGTAAAGTAAGTAATCTTTAACTAAAAGCATAAAAATTAGTTTTCCCCTGGGTTGGTAGATAATTCAGTGACAGTAGAGCATGATAGGAGAGTCTGATTTAGGGATACAAAAATCAGTCAGACATGGTCTTTCTTGTGGAACTTGTAATCTGGTGTGGAAGGAAGGTTTTAAAAATGTAATTGCTTTATATAATGTTAGAGTCTTAACCAGATGTCTTATAGAGCTATTTAATTTAGAAGAGGTAGGAAAATCTGTAAAAATAATAACAGCTATTGAGTGCTTACTATGTGCCAGCTCTGTCTTCACTTCCTTGTATTAATTCATTTAATCTTCACAACAACTATATGAGGTTGGTACTGTTATTATCCCTATTTTACAAATGAAGAGAGTAAGCATAAAGAGATTGAGTAACTTGTCCAAGGTTCCCCTGGTGACACGGGGCAGACCAAGGTCAGAACTCTGGCAGTTGAGCTTAAAAACCCATGTTCTCAACTAGGATATGCTGCCACTCTAAGTGAAATTTGAGTTATCAGTAGGATGAGTGGGGTCTCAAAGATGGACAGAAACTTTCCAAATAGAGGAAACTATAAACTTGACCAGATGCATCAAAATCACTTGTTTAAAATCACAGATTTTAGGCACCCCAAACCCTAGCTTCTGGGAAGTCTGTGGTAGAACTGTAGCTTCCATATGGAGATTCTCTGACTCCTAGGAGTCTGGGTGGTATTGCTGAAAAATACAACTCATTAATGGAAAAATACATTAACTGACAGTAGGACTGCCAGGAAACTGATACAGACTTTAAATTTTTGGCTGGTGCTTAAAAAATTCAGTGGTGTGAAACTAATTTTCTCAGGCAAATAGCAGTTCTGGTTGGCACATGTTTATGATTAATTAAAAAGAGGGAAACAATTATAACTTAAGAACTGGCTAGTTTAGTCATCAAAGCAGCAATCCTGGGAGGTAAAGGATAACGAAAACAGGGTAATGCACATGAGGAAATCACTAGTTAAGGAAAGAAGTTATATTCAGAATCCCCTAACACCTTGTTTCTCCTCTGACTGCGGGTGTCTGAATGCAGAGCTGGAGTCCACCCTAGGACAAAAGAGGATCAGTAATTCTCAGGCCAGGGTGTTTTTTTTATGCCTGAGAATTTAATGGATCATTAACAGGATGAAATTTTTCTGACAATGGCAAAATGGCCCCTTGTGGTCAACAAACAAACGAAAAAAGAAAAACTCAATCTGAGCTTTGGTATTTGGACTTAAAAGAGCACACAAATCTCTGGTAATAAAGTCACTTTGAACCATTGGAGAAGTAATATAATATCATAAGCTGTATAAATGCTTCTCAGTATTATTACATTTAGGAAATTAATAATAGTTTGGGAGCTTCTGAGTCATTTGTGGTCTTGTCTGTAGGTTGTATGATACTTTTCTAAGCCAAGAGTTATTGCATAGGCATACTTCTAAAGAAATACGTCTAAAAGCTTTTTACATCTTTATGAGAAGTAATAATGTAGTAATGGAAATTTAGTTGCCAAAATGAAGGCAGAACAGCATGTAATTTGTTTTTGCAGAGAGAGAGAAAAAGATGTTTTGTTCCCACAGAAAGCCAATCGTATGTTGAGTTAGCACATTATACTTTTTTTGGTCACTGTTTTCAAAGAACTTTAGTTTTCAACAATTGTTTTTCAAAATGTCCTCTCCAAATGATCTCTTATTATTTTGTTTCTACTCAAACATAGGAAAGGCTCCTAGAGGTCATGTGCCCTGTCAGGTGTTCCCAGTGCCTCTGAAATACAGCCAAGGGAAGGAACTGAGAACTAGTACTGAATGTAGTTCACATGTGCCCTGTCAGGTGTTCCCAGTGCCTCTGAAATACAGCCAAGGGAAGGAACTGAGAACTAGTACTGAATGTAGTTCACATGTGCCCTGTCAGGTGTTCCCAGTGCCTCTGAAATACAGCCAAGGGAAGGAACTGAGAACTAGTACTGAATGTAGTTCACATGTGCCCTGTCAGGTGTTCCCAGTGCCTCTGAAATACAGCCAAGGGAAGGAACTGAGAACTAGTACTGAATGCAGTTCACTTGGGCCTTGCCGGGGAGCCTCACAGATGTCTCTTCGGCTTCAGGGCTCTATTTCAAGTGTGGCCAGGTCTCCCACTTCTTCCTTCTGTCTTGTGGCTGGCTGTAGGGACTCAGCCTGCTTCCTTTTTAAAGTTGCTGGCACTCACTCTCCTCCTTGGGAGTTTTACCTCTGAGACAGGTAAAACGTACTTTCCCTAATTGCTCCCCTAGTGGCCAGGTTCACTTCATGTTGATACTAGTCAGAGAGAGGCAGCAGCAGGAATTTAAAAAAAAGTATGGAAGCTTCACAGCGTATGAAATCTTATAAATCTTTTGATGCCATAGATGTTGATCTCCAACTTTGGTTCTCAAACTTGGCAGGCGTCAGAATCGCCTGGGGGACTTGTGGGGCCCCCCTCAAAGCTTCTGGTTAAGTAGGCTTGGAGGGGCGCCTGAGGATTTCCTGTAACAGCCTCTCCCCTCTCTCTCTGGATTAGTCAGTGTTCTTTGCCTACAGTGTAGTCCTTAATTATTTTATAATTGTTATGTTGGTTAGTTTTGAGTCCCTTTTTAATAATAACTTCTTAGCAGAACCCATAGGATTTAAACCCTGTGGCATTTATCATAGTTACTGAGCATGTGGTGAATACTTTGTAATTGTTAGCCTATTAAAATTTTTAGCCAAATAAACATTCTAATCATCTTTCAGTGCACGATGTTTTTTTTAAAACTTTTTTTTTTTCTTTTCTAGATATTTAATACAAGGTTGTTTAAAGTCAAAGAAAGACATTTGTTTCTTACCTATTTAGGAAGAGCACAGTATGATCCAGCAAAACCTAACTATATCTCTTTGGACAAACTGGTATCTATGCCTGATGAAATATTTTGTGAAGAGATTGCCAAAGCCTCAGTACGGGACTTTGAAAAATTCTTAAAAACTCTTTAATTTTTGATGAATGTTAAAATGTAATAATGTCAAGTGGATGTATATATGAATATATTTTTAAATAAATGCCTCAAGCCTCAATTGGTATTGGAAACAGTTTCTTGATACTGTAAATTTGCGTACACTTGTGGTAGATCTTTCTCACAAGTTCCTAGTGACTTAATTCTTTGACTCAACCATTTCCTTCCTTCTGGGGAAGGAGAGAACTAAAAATACAGCAGGCTTAGAGAGAGAGAGTTGGTTTACTACAGGCTGCCATGTTGTCATTCTGGTGAAGATGGGAACAGTAGAGGATATTCCTCTTATATTCACAGGTCTTTTAGTTTCATTATAAGGCAGCTTTATTTTCTTTGAAATGTTAGGAGTTTCTGGAGCATACCATATTATTCATAAATATCTGGTACTCACTAGATAATGCTACAAAACACCTTCCATTTTGGATTATCTTCACAGTTATCTTCCTGAGCACAGATATTCAAAGTTGCCCACAGTTGGCTACTGAGAATCAGGAAAGGGAACAAAGATAGAATAGTAGTTTGAAGGTAAGTAGAGGGCAAGGAGACATAGTAACTAAGGCCGTAATGAACCTTTGACTTACTGCCACTTGCAAAGATTGATAGCATGGATTGATACATTTTTTTCCATTTACCGTTTAGACATGTAATCCTGGGCAAATGATTGAACCTCTGAGTCTGATTCTTTATTGGTAAAATGAAGCGTCATGACTTTGATTATCTGCCTTAGGATCACAAGATTGAGTAGGCAGTTAACACTGGTGGCCCCCAAGGAGCCACATCTGGTATTTGCACTCTTTTTTAGTCCCCTTCCACACTGATTGGGCCAGTGTGATTTGGTCCATGGGACGTCATCAAGCAGAGGCTTGATAAGCACATGCACATTGGGGCTTGTCCTCTTGGAACTCTGAGCCACAGTGTAAAGAGGTCTGGTGATTCTACTGGAGAAATGAGGTGGAGAGAGATTTCTAGCCAAACATCAAGCTGTGCCAGCCATGCCAGCAGCACCAGACATGTGAGGGAAGAGGCTATCTTGAATAGTCCAGCACCAGCAGATAACACATGGAGCAGAACTACCCAGCTGAATTCAGAATTGGGAGAAAGAATAAGGTATTTTATTTTTATTTTATTTTTTGCTGTGGAAGATTTTGTCCTGAGCTGACATTGCTGCCAATCCTCTTTTTTGGCCTTGAGGAAGATTAGCCCTGAGCTAACATCTGTGCCAATCTTCCTCTCTTTTTTGTATGTGGGACACTTCCACAGCATGGCTGGTGAGTGGAGTAGGTCTGCACCCAGGTCTTGAACCTGTAAACCTGGGCTGCCATAGCAGAGTGCATGGAACTTTAATGACTTGGCCATAGGGCGGGGCCTTAATAAGGTATTTTAAACCACTAACTTTGGGGTAGTTTGTTGTGCACCAGAGTTGTGGTGTGCTGGATGTCCCGAAACTTTGTGAAAACTAAATTTGTAATTGGTCAGGGCCAAGTATAGTGGCCTTCCTGTTATGTGTTTTATTCATTCGCTCAACAGGCATTTGAGTTCTTGGAATACCGTAGTGAGTGTGGCATAGATAACTGCCTTCATGGATTTCTTTAATGGATGAAATCAATAAATGGGAAACGAAGAAGGTACAGCCAGGAGACAAAGCATGGAACCATCCAGCCTGGTCTTTCTATGGCTCAGAACCTCATTTTGCCTTTATTAACAACCCGCTCATCTCAGAATAGGCTAGTTGTGCTGCTATAATGAATAGTCCTGAAACCTCAAATGATTTAAAACCACGCAAGTTTTTATCTCATACATGTCCAACTTGGGACCAAAAAGGCTCTGCTCCATATCATCTTTAGTGATAGAGGTTGATAGAGCCTCCACTGTGTCTAGTGTAGCCAGTCTTTGGAAGGGGAAAGAATGTGGAGAATTGCCTTTAAAAATACATTTTTTTGGCCAAAGCGTCACATGGCCATGCCTAGCTTTAAGGGGTCAGAGAAGTGCAATCCTACCATGTGTCAGGAGGGAAACCAAAAATAATTTTTGGTTCAACACTAATGACTACCAGCAAGCATCCAGCCTTTCTAGGCTTAATGCCTGCAAGGAGCTGGATTTTCTCACAGTCCTGGGTATCTGATCCCTTGACAAGGTCTTCCTTCTTTTTCCACCTTCACCCTGTAACCAGCAAGCTGAAACTTAAAGGGTGAGGAGGAAAGGAGAGTAGTTCACTATGTACTTTTTGTAAGGCAGTGTGGCAGTGTACAAACGTATTGCATCTCTTCACATCATTCAGATCTCACTGTGGCTTGTGTATCCTAGAGCAGCCATTCCTCAGTTTTTAGTGCTGCCTACAGGATTGAGTAATATGAGAAACTTTGGTGGCAGAGAAGAAGAAAAAGGGAGAAGGCAACAGAATTTTAGAACTGGAATGTGACTAAGACCATTAAATCTAAACTTCTGAATTTACAATAAGATGGAGTACTATGTTGTCCCAGATCTCAGCTTAAGACCTAAGACAATAAAAGTAGATATTGGTGGGTAGTTGCTATGGACTGAATTGTTCCCCCCCCCCCCCCCACCAAATTCTTATGTTGAAGCCCTAATCTCAATGTGATGGCATTTGGAGATGAGGCCTTAGGGGGATAATTAGGTTTAGAGGAGGTCCTAAGCGTGGGGCCCTCAAGAAGAGCTTAGCGCCCTTATAAGAAGAGACACAAAAGAGCTTGGTCTCTCCCTGCCATGTGAGGACACAGTGAGAAGGCAGCCCTCTACAAGCCACAAGAAAAGAGCTCTCACCTGGAACTGACTGTGCTGGCACCTTGATCTTAGGCTTCTAGTCTCCAGAACTGAGAAAATAAATTTGTTCCTTAAGCCACCCAATCTATGCTATTTTGTTATGGTAGCCTGAGCTGACGAAGACAGTAGTGGTGGTAGAACTTCACCAGTAACTAAATGAGCATCGGTCATACTAACTCCCCCAATTGTTTTATGTTCCTAGATTTTTATGCTTTAAACTGAACACGTTGGGGCTGAGACCTTTAAAGTGTAGTAGGTTTTAGCTTAAAAATTGCACGCAGATTCTGCTATACATCTTAGATTTAATATTTACAATTTTTTTTCTGAACAAATCTTCCACTAAAATGGCTTGATGTGGATCTTCAGCTGGAGAAACCGAAGGCCAGAGAGGATTAGTGTCTCCTGGGTTAGTAGTGTAACATATGGTCATAGAATTAAGGAGTCCCAAAGTTCTATCTGGATTCTCAGACTCTAGAAGAAGAATCTGGATTTTTCCTAGCCCTTGGACAATTTATCCAAACTTTCTGAGCCTCAGTTTCCTCTTCTCTACAATAGGGATAATCATAGTCCTTCCTTATATATTTAGAATTAAATGATAAGAGAATTAAATGCGAATAGGTCGGTAAAATACCTAGCGCGCTGCTTGGCACAAGGGCACAATTAATACCGCCCAAGCTCTCAGAGCGCGTCAGTGACAGAGCCCAGGCTAGAGCCCCGGTGTCCTATTTCCTTGCCGAGTGTTCTTCCCATCACGTCACATGGAACGCTTCTTGGAACGCCACGCGCAAAATGCCCAGGAAACTACATTGCTTGACCCAGTCAAGATGCAGCGCAAGTAAAACGCCGGACGTCGGCCCCCAGAAGTGCGCCTGCGCGCGCGTGCTCCCTTGCCTCGCGTCGGGACGTGAGGCGCCTGCGCACTGGGCCCAGCGCGTCCTCTAGGACTTACCCAGTAGGCACCGCTTCGGTCTCGGGTCAAAATGGCGAGCAGGCCTACCGGTAAGTTGCTGGTGTGCAGCCTGGCGGGCGTCGCACGCTCGACCTTTTGTTCTCACAGCAACTAGCTCCTCTTCCTCTGCTCTGAATGGCCAGGTTTGCGGAGTGAGGGAAGGTGGCGGCTCCGGTCCAGCCTGAGGACGCCTTTTCCCCACCCGCTGCTGTCCACAGGCCGGGCTCGCCTGGAGGGTTGGGGTGTGCGCTGCGGTCGGTGAAGGTGCCTGCGGGCCTCCCACAGCCCCGCGTTCCGGCTGCCCGTGCTTGGCGCTCTTTCCCCTCGGCCCTAGAAGTGTTCAAGAAGATAATTAGTGGAGACTTTCAGCCAAAATGAACTTGATTGCTTACTGTGAGCCAAGCGCTGTGATTTAGCTCGATAGATTCTCCTGCCAGCGCGACGAGGGAGGTGTTAGTTCCCTTTTTCGCTGATAAGGTATCTGAGGCGAAGTGACCGGAGGAAATAGGATTTGAAATTCATTCCATCCCTCACGCTTCTCAAACTGGGAAGTAGAGGCCGCTGAGCGAGGGTTACAGCGAAGCTTCAGGTTAACCTTGGCCTATCTGGGACGTCAACTTGATCTGCAGATTTGGAGAAATTTGTATTTATTGTGGGCACTAGAACAAGCATATTTGTTATGGAATAGAATACAGAAATCACCGAAATATTTAAAACAAAACATGAATATAAAGTAGGATTGTCTCTGGTTTGTTTCTTTTTTGCCAATCTCTGCCCTCTGGCGGTATAAATTGGAGTAGCTTTTAAAAAATGTTTGTCCTCTTTTCCTTGCCCCCAGCAGTTGTGAAGCTGTTAAGAAACATCAGATCGCCAGAAAAATCCGTTAACCTAAATGACTGAGCTTTTTGGGGGTGATGGAGACTATTCATTATTTCATTAATTTGATGGATATTGAAGGCACTCACTCTGCTTCTGTGCTGTGTTTGGGAACTAGATAGATGTGGCCTCAACCCCTGTCACTAGCTGGCCCTGATTTGGGGTAGGATTACTTCTGGAAGCCTTATTCCTCTTCGGCAACGACAGGCTTGTTGTAAATAAACCAAGTTAATGGGGGTAAAGCAAATAGGATAGTGCCTAGCTCACAACAGGTGTTCAGTGAATATTAATCATCACCATCACTGGTAAATATGTTTACAAATAATTTGTTTTCGACAAGTATGTTTGTAGATTGTTTACTCTTTGATAACTTGCTTTTCTAGAAGCAGTGTTATACATGGCGCTTAATTTCCAAGGAGATTTACCAAAGCAGTGTAATCTGTGATGTACTGAGGAGTAGAGGGTGAGAAAGGTTGGAGTAAAAGGAGAGTTTGCTTTCCTTCCTTGGTGAGGGGCTAGCCTGAGACAAATTTTTTTTTTTTGGCAAGGAAGATTTGCCCTGACCTAGCATCTGTGCCAGTCCTCCTCTACTGTGTATGTGGGTCACCAGCATGACTTGATGAGTGGTGCAGGTCCACGCCCGGATCTGAACCCACAAACCCCAGGCTGCTGAAGTGGAGTGCACGAACTTAACAACTATGCTGCCCAGCTGGCCCCCTAGAGAGAATTTTAAAAGCAAATTTAACCTTGCTCTACCTCCTCTTCTCTCTGTATCACATCTCTTCTATAAACATCAGGAACTATGATGTTGCCCTTAGCTCCTACTGAGTTCCCTAGTTTTAACCTTACCTATTTCTCTTCAACGATTTTCAAACATCCCTTCCTTTGGTGGAAAGTTAGCTGCTTGGGAGGAGGAAAATGGGCTTCTTTTACTAGTCTATATTAATATTAAATGCCTAAAGTATCAAAATCCTCCCACAGCTACATATATTTTTAAAGAAGGTAGCCAAGGGAAATAAAGGTAATGCAGAATAAAAATTTTGGAGGATGTGTGTCATTTAGACCCGCAAGCATATACTGAAATCTCCCTTTTTCATACAACTCTAACTCCCTTGAAAAGAAAAGTTTACAATTTCCTGTAATCTAGTTCTCAAACTGCAAATGATGGAGAAGTTCTGAGTTCCTTTTCTTTCTCCTGCCCCTCAATTCTGATAGTAGCAGGGAGATGTAAAGAGATGGGACACTTGACTCTGAGAGGCTGGAGAGGCAGTAATTTTACCTATAGATCTTTTGTACGTTAGCTGTTTCAGTTTACTCTTTTTTCCATGACTTGCTGCCCAATTTGTTACCTGCAGTCACTTTTGCTCATAAATAAGATAAACAATTTTTGTCTACAGATTATAGAGTATATGCTTTTAAAAGGAAATCCCTTCGTATGTTTGCATTCTTTAACAAAGTAACTATAGGAGTACTGGGTCCTACATACAGTGAATTATAGCAACTAACAGTGTGACAACATCAGTTGCAGCATCAAGCCGGTGGCTGGAGGGTATTCGAAAATGGTATTACAATGCTGCTGGGTTCAATAAACTGGGTGAGTATCTGTGCTTTCTTCTTCTGTTTTTTTTTTCCTTTTTTGCTTTTTATGAGCGTAGTGCTTTTGCAAGAGTTGTTATTCCAAAAAAATACTTTAGCTAATTGTACCTGTGTACATTAGAAGATTTTAAAATTAGGTCACATTTAAGTTATTTTAAATCCATTTCCTTTTTTTTATTTTCAGAAGAAAGGGATGGAATCATCTCAGATGTTTGAGGTGGAAATGATTTGTCTTCTAGAAATATGGTAGCAGGACATTTACCTTATTATATACTCCCTCTCCCAACTCCTCCACTTGAGATTTTAACATTTAAGTTACATGAACTTTGAAAGTAGAGATTTTTCAGATGTTAAAGTTCTCTGACATCTTTACAATCATCTGATGCCTGATTTTTTTAGAACTTGATAATTTGCCATGACCTTCATCTTTTGTTATTGAAGCTTAATGGAAGCATCCTTAAATGTTACTGGTTCCTTAGTACGTTATTTTAAGATTCTTTAGTACCTTGATCTCAGATTTAAAGTATAAGAAAGTAGAGATGTGGTTTATTGGTATGTTTAAAAATAAGATAGACTTTTTAAAAATTGTTTTAGATAAAATGTGAATTTTTTGGCAGTAGATTTTAAAAGGCTTATATATTGTTTCTAAGTACTGTTTAAGAAATAATCCATTAAGTTCATCATTATGTATGAAATGTATTGTTTCCATCATACCTAACTCTTGATATTTCACCGAAGTCTTAAGCTATGCCATGAAGATATTTTATTCAGTTAGAAAAATTCGTAATTTTTGAGATGCATATTCAATCTGACTCTCATTTTCCATGATAGGGTTAATGCGAGATGATACAATACATGAGAATGACGACGTAAAAGAAGCCATAAGAAGGCTTCCGGAGAACCTTTATAACGACAGGGTGTTTCGTATTAAGAGAGCACTGGACCTGACCATGAGGCAGCAGATCTTGCCTAAAGAGCAGTGGACAAAATATGAGGAGGTAGAACAGCTTTTATGTGTCTGACAATGTTTGTCATTAAGGATTGATATTAGAAACGGAGAAACACATTCTTTTATGTTCTCCTTTAGAGTTCTTAAAGTTATGTTAAATAAATATCCTTATGACAATCTGGTGAGGTTAATAGAGCAAATGTTAGCTCTATTTTAGAGATGGACACATTGAGACTTAAAGGTGAAGTGACTGTTCCAAAATCACTAAGCAAGTCTCTAGAAGAGAGATCAGGGCTGGGATCCAGGTGTTCTGCCTCCCAGGCCATTGTTCTCCCTCTACACTCTGCTTCCTGCTCAGATGACAGAATGGTGGTGTTCGTGTGATCTTTGCATTGAGTGGCCTTGTAGCTCCTGGGAAGGACTCTGAAGCAAACCCTCACCCCTTGAACTGCATTGAATCTGGGCAAACACTTGTAGACTCTCATTTCTTTTTCTTCTCTGACAGACTTTCCTCTCATAACCTATCAGCAACTTATTACAATATCTTTGTGGGTTTTTACATTTTAGAAAAGAGACAGTTCTTAGTCTACTTGAGATATATTTTCTTAAGTTGGAAATGAATTTTGATGGATTTCTTTTGTTTGAGAGCTGTTGAGTGCTTGGGATATGTCAGTATGTGATGGTGGCATCTAATCTTTTTCTTTTATTCTCTAGGATAAATTCTACCTTGAACCATACTTGAAAGAGGTTATTCGGGAAAGAAAAGAGAGAGAAGAATGGGCAAAAAAGTAATCATGTAGTTGAAATCGGGTGCAGCTGTCCTCAAAGTGTTTTTATGAAGTTGGTTAAACCTGAAATGTACAATTTAGAACTGTTTGGGCTGCAAATGTATTAATTTAAATAAATGTCTGTTATAATTATTGGTGGAGTTTTTGAATTCTAAACATTATTCTGAAAAACTACTGAATTTACTTATCTGTTACAATTCTTTCCAGACTTGTAAGATACTTTTTATTTAGTATTTGCCTCCTGGAGCTCAGATAAGCCACTCTAGTCAGTTTCCTCACTGATTGGCTACCTTCTCAGTTTATGAAGGATATAGCGTTCTTCCAAGTGTTATAGTCACCTTTATCTGGCCTTTGTAGACTAGCAAGACTCTCAGCCCCACCAGGGCCCGACTTGCAGGGATGGAATGGGGTGAGAAACACGTGCCAGTGACTTTATCTTACCTGAAGCAAACAGCATGCAGGTTTGAGCAAACAGCAGACTAGATTGCAGACTTTAAAAGTTAGTGAATGAAAGAAAAGAGGATTCACCCCCAAGTTTGCCAGGATTGGGAAACAGCCCTCTTCAACCTCTGCTCTCCAAATATAATTGATTTTGCACCTTTTTTTAAAAAAATTATATATGCAGCCCCAATTTGTGTCTGTTTAGGTTATATGTGCTCCTGTGCTAAGATGTGTATTAGAAAACAAAAAGTAGGCATTGGAAAAATAGGCAAAAATATAAAGACAGATTATACGTTCTCCCTATATCCTAGTGACTTTTCCGCTTTGGAAATTAATGTTGTAAAGTATATTGTAAAGGTTGGATACTAATAATAGTTAAAAGTTTTAAGGTTATAGACTAATCTTTTTAATATAAATCAGAATTATTCCGTAATGTCATCATTTCCACCCCTAAATTCTGAAGGGCTTGCTTTTGTGGAAGTGAGCATGGAACCATAGCAAGCAGGGAAGGAAGTGTGTGGAACCTGCTGCCTACACTGTTCCACAAGCCACTGCTGTGTGTGCTGGGAATGTCTGATTCTGATCTTGCTTCAAAGAACACAACAGTGAAAAACAAGTTTTTTGTTGTATTTAAAACTCCTAAAACAGAATTAAAAGTGTGTATTTTTGTTTTTGGGTTTTTTTCCACAAAGTGAGTAATAATGTTTGAGAGACGTTTGTGTTTGACTTTTACGATGTGAACATAAAGAATGTCTTTAAAATTTTTGTTAAAATATTGGAAGCCCTCATTAAATTCCCTAAGAACCTCTCTTCTCTCTGATACTCAGATTATTTTCTGAAATGCCTATCCTAAAATCATTCTTGTAGATTTTCTTTGTCTGGGCCAAGACACCTCGCTCCTTGCTTGATAATGGTTTTGGTCGTGGTGAAAGCAGTTCTCCTTTAATGTACTTATTATTTTGTAAGAGTCATGATTTGACTTTGCAGTCAACCTGTTATGTTGTTGGAACAGTATCCCAAATGACAGAGAAATGGATGAAGGTGTTGGTAGATACTAGGGGTAAGGGACATTTTAATGGGGGGCTTTGCAGAAGGATCAGTTGAGTAGTAAACACTTTTGTGTCAAGATACTTCCCTACAGTCATGCCTAACTGTATAACTAAGATAAATTCCCAGACAGCCAAGGACTGTGCTGTGTCTCAGTATTCCCAATTTCTTTCCTCTCTCAGACCTTTTCAGATAGTTTGAATCTCAAATGTTGCTGATGGGTGTTAATATTCATATAACGCATTTGGAAAACATTTTGGCAATATATATCAGAAACTACAAAATTATTCTAGATAACTCCAATAGCAGCCACCACTTATTAATTGTTTAATATTAGGCTCTGTGCACATTACAATCACTGATCTCACAACAATGCAGTGAGGTAAGTACTATTACCCCTTCTTCACAAATGAAGTAACTAAGCTTATGGAGGTTAAGCAATTTGTCCAAGATCATGCATGCACAGAAATAGTGCATGACTCCAAAGCTAAGCCAGGAAGCACGATACAACGCTGCTTTATGAGAAAGATGTTTGCAATGTAAGTTCTCAAATAGGACATGATTAAGTAAGCCATGGTAAATAGAAAAAGTATATTTATGAAGATAATTTTAAAACTTGGAAACTTCTTATGACATTAAAGTTAAGTGAAAAAAGAAAGCTGCAAGTAGATAAAACAAAACTCCCAGCTCTTCATTAAAGAGACTGAGGAAACACTAGCATGGCAGTAGTGGTTGTCTTTTAGTGATTGAGGGTGCTCTTGTATTCTTTTTCCTTTTCTCTGATAGTCAATTTTTTTTCTTTGCTGAGGATGATTTACCCTGAGCTAACATTCACTGCCAGTCTTCCTCTTTTTTTTGTATGTGAGCTGCCTCCATAGCATGGCCACTGACAGACAAGTGATGTAGGTCCACGCCCGGGAACTGAACACAGGCTGCCGAAGTGGAGTGTGCCAAACAATCGCTAGGCCACCAGGGCTGGCCTGGTAGTCAATTTTTTTATAATTGAGTCAGTCACTGTTATAGTAGAAAAGGCAATAGGAGATGTTTATGATATGGGTCCAAAAGCCATGGGATCTCTTGCCTTGCATGAGCCCCGTGCCCCAGGGGCTCTTGTGCGTGAAAGGTAGCTAGCAGTAAGATCCAACAATTTTCTTAAAACGTTTTCACTAAGGAAGACTGAACTGAAGAGCAGCAGGCGAGCTGTGCCCTTGTGTTTCCCCACTGCCAGTGTGTCCCAAGCACAAGGGCTCAAAACCTGCCAGGGGTGATCAAGACTCCATGGAGGTCTTTAAGAAAAAAGGTCACAGTTCGAGGAGGTTTCAATGTAGTGCTACTTGGCAGGCAGAGGTTGAAAAGAACCCCTCTTTTTCAAAGCATTTGCATGTTCAGAAAATTTTCTTCATTAGGACTCTCTAGAGGTTCTTTTAACTGTAAGTTCAAGATCACTTTTGCAGGGGGCATGCCCTGTGGCCTAGTGGTTAGGTTTGTGCGCTCCACTTTGGCAGCCCAGGGTTTTGCTGGGTAGGATTCTAGGCGCGGACATAGCACCACTTATCAGGCCATGCCGAAGCAGCGTTCCACACAGCACAAGCAGAGGCACTCACAACTAGAATATACAACTATTTACTGGGGGACTTTAGGGAGAAGAAGAAAAAAAAGAAGATTGGCAATGGATGTTAGCTCAGGTGCCAATCTGAAGAAAAAAGATCACTTTTGCAGAAGTCTGTTCTCCTTCAACCAGACATCTGACTTGCACCTTTACAAGGAGGCTGGAGCTGGGGCATCTCAAACCAGAGCACTACAAAGGTGTGTGGGGAGAAGGATGGGGTGGAAGAGGCCGGGGCACTGCCCCTAGGAACCATGCTTATGGGCACTGTTCACATTTGAAGCAATCCTAAGGGCACACTGAAAGACCGGGGACACACAACTGACCAAGGTTGAGGTATGACAGGAAGAGGAACTTCTGGGCCAGCTCCTTGCTCAAGATAGGAAGTGTGGCCTGACGGTGGGCAACTTCTGACTTTGTGAGAGTTCCTCCTACAGCCACACTGTATGTCTATTCCACATCACTTCATTACCTTCTTCTGAATGGAAAAAAGTATGTGAAAGTTCTTTGAAAACTATGGAACACTATATCAATGTTTTTATTGTTAACTAATTGTTGGTATTGTTCTGCTTCTTGTGAAGAATAAGAAAGTAGAACTAGTGTTTAGCACATTGAGATGGTAGATGAAGGAGTGAGAATTTTGTTAATCCATCAGTGAAATCCTTTCATTTGAAGAGAGTTGCTTTTTGTTACTAAAACCTGTATTGTTTGAAAAATCACCATGGGAGAATCTGAAATGCAGAGGCTTGTCATCTGGTAGACAAACTAATAGGGTGATTTAGAGCCGGTTGTGGGTTGGACTGAATCCATTCACTTACCGTATAACTTCAGGAATATGGTTTAACCTCTCTATGCCTCAGTTTTCTCAACTCTAAAATGGGCCTAATGATAGAACCCACTTTACAGGGTTGTGCAAATTAACTGACTTCCTTATACAGCAAGCATCTACAGCAGTTCCTAGCACGTAGTGAGCACTATAAGGGTCAGCTTCTTTATGTGAACAAACAGGAGAATAAACATCTTGGGAAGATGCTGAGTACCATCAAGTCTAGTTGCTGAGTAGTTGAGGTCCAGGTCCTCTGCTCCTTCTTTTTATCTCCTCGGTGGCACTTTCACTTCTGGTCCATCTAAACTCCCCTTGGATATCTGACCTCCTTGGATGAATACTTGTTACGTGAGGTGAGGACAGTGGACTCAGGTCTGTGTGACAGCTTACTTGGAATGGAGCCCAGCTAAGACTGCTGTCTCCTTGTTTTGCTTTTTGGATTAGCAGTGTTTCTTGAACTTCCAACATTTCACATCCTGCTAGTTTGCTTTGTACAATGTAAAATGATATCTTTTATTGTTCAAAGTTTGAGGTTGATTTAGGTTTCGAGTATATAGTTTCTTCAAAGTAAGATTCGTTTACTCTGAAGTGTTTTACTTTCTGTTTTTCTATTTTACTGTACTTTGCAGTTCCATCCAAAAAATGGACACCTGGCTTATGTTCATTATTGGAGTGCATCACCCAACCTTCACGTTGTCATGGCATAGGAAGCAGAGTAAGGGATCTGGGGCCTCAGACCCCAAATGCTGACTCTGCTCCTAATCCCAAAGTGCACAGAGATGTGTGGTAATGTTCCCAAACTGAGTTCTCGTGGCTGAAATACTTGTGATGCTCTATGAATGGTACCAAAATTTTAGTGAAGAAATCTTCACTAGCGGCACCATTGTCTGTATTTTTTGTTGTTGGTTTTTTCTTTCCTGAGGAAGGTTGTCCCTGAGCTAACATCTGTGCCCCTCTCCGTCTATTTCATATGTGGGATGTTGTCACAGCACGACTTGATAAGCCACGCGTAGGTCTGCAGCAGGGATCTGAACCAACAAACCCTGGGCTCTCAAAGTGGAGCGCACAAACTTAACCACTGTGCCACCAGGCCGGCCCCCTCATTGCCTATTTTTAAATTCTAGAATCTTAATAAAATCCAAACTGTGGATTTTGGTAATGATTTCATGTAGCCATTTACTTTAAAGATTCCCTTTATATAATAATGCAGTATTAGCTCTGCATTACTTCTGACTTGCTAACAGACTCATTGATAATAAAACTGGGCCAAAGTCCAAAATTCCTATAGCCATAATAACCCTTCTATATTCACGAACAGGATGGAGTTTTGTTAATACAGACACCCAGCTTTGAAAATAACCAAAGTACTTGGAATTAAAAATTTAGGCGCATCTCAAAACTATGCTAACCAAATCCTTCACAGCCTGGTGGGTGAAGTGCAGATGGATTTACGTTGTATGAGTGACATGAATTTTAGGAACTACAGTATCAGAGATGAATACAGTCAAAGAGTGAAGGAGACACATTACTCTTTAGAAAAATACTATAGGGAAACGTCCCTTTATTGGAATAAGGTACTAAATCTGGCCAGTAGGTGGCGATGCGCTACAACTTTACAACTTCAAGGTACGCCACACCAGCGCTGTTGAAGATTTATCCCTTCTGTGCCCCCACCAACTCCTCCCCTTCGTTTTTCAGGATGACAACACCTTAAAGGTTTATGGCCATCAGGAGAATTTACTACTAAGCTATATACTGATGTAATGAAATCTAATATATGCTATGCAATGAATTATGAGATGTTATTTAGTTTCAGGATTTTATTACTTCAATCAGTTATGACCATATTTCCTTTTATATGATTGCTCACTCTTTAAACATACCAGATGACTGTATAAGGAACACCTAATAAAGTCTATAGATGTTAAAATATAAATGTTTTAATTTACTTGCCATAATTTGTTTAAATTCTTGTTATACAGTGTTCATATTAAAAGCCATAACATGTTAGAATCTGAGATCTCAGATCAGATGGTGCCTCTGAATTATATTTTGCTAAGAAATTTTATTGTGTATGTTATATTAGCAATTGAGCAGGGAAGAAGAACTGAATCCTTACAAGGCAGTTAATTTTTAGCATAGATTCTAGAAAGCCTGTTAATATTTGAGGGGCTTATATATTATGACAAACTATTTAAATTGTCATTCTGAATTCTGACTGTCTCTCTTTTACAATCGAAAGAATGTATTATTTATTTAACTTTGTATTTTAGTACATTTGCCTATTTTTGTGTAAATGTCAAAAATGTAATTTCACAATAAATCCCTGTGAAACTTCTGGTAACATTATTCAGTTGAATCACTGTTCTGTTAGTATTCTAACTATTTTAAAGAAAATTTTATACATATATATGAAAATTGCATTTGCAAGCCAACCCCCCCAAAAAATAATTATTTGTTTTACAAAAGAGTCAGCTTATAATTCCTTTCTTATGTGTGCAATTAAAATGTGGTTTGCCACTAAACTGGAAACTCAGACCTGATGCCAACAATTTAAGCCAGTCATTAGCCTTTATAGATTGGGGCTCCTCAGCTATAAATGAGGGGTTTGACTACAAAATCTTTAAGACTCATTTCAGCACCCAAACATTCTGGGTCTGGCATTTAATTTATGTACTTTATTGTTAGGATGAACTAATATTCATGGAATATCAACTTTGTACCAGACGCTGTTCATATATTGTCTCCTTTAATTCTCCCTACAACCTTCTGATATAGATCTTATTACACCCATTGTATGGAAGAGGAAATTGGACTTAAAAAGGTTGTTTTACCTTTGTTCATTATATAGTTTTAAAAAGATTTTTTGGAGTGCGTTTTTTACGTTCTGTGTTAGGCAGAAGCTAGGTGTAGGACAGAGTTTCTCAACATCAGCACTATGACATTTGAGGCTGGATAATTCTTTGTTATTGGGACTTTCCTATACATTGTAGGCTGTTTAGCAGCATCCCTGGTTTCCCCCCAGTTGTGACAACCAAAAATGTCTCCAGACATTGCCAAATGTCCCCTGGGGGACAGAATTGCCCTCAATTGAAAACCACCAGCATAGGGCACACAAAGATAGAAACCAAGATGGTGGAGACAGATATGTAAATAGATATATAAATATGTAAATTATCCATAAAAAAATATGCACCAGGTTTCAGGGAAACATGGAGAAGGGAAACTACCTGGGCTCGGAGGGCAATCAAAGAAAACCCTCTGACAACTTAGCTGATTCCAGAAGAGTAAGCAAAGCTAGCCAAGCCAAGAAGATGGTGAAGGGCTTTCCAAGCAGAGGAAAACAAACAGAAAACGCTCAGAGGCACACGGAAGTGCAGGGTGTATGCCTAGGGAAGAACAGGCAGTTTCCCATCGATGGGGTGGGAAACGTCAGCTGGAAGATGTGGGAGATGAAACTGGAAGATATATGCCATATTGAGATGCTTGGATTTTGTGAGCAGGAAAGTTTTTTGGATAGATTCTGGGAAGTGAAAATTCATGGAATTTTCAAGTTGGATTAAGGGGGATGAATTTTAAAGTTTCTCTATACTGAACTGCCAATTTGCTTTTCAAAACTTTGTAATAATTTATAGTCCTCTAAGCAATTCATGAGGGCCCTTTTCATTGCACCCTTGCCTGCACGGAGAGCTCTCATTAAGAACAATCTTTGTGTATTTGGTTGGAGAAAGAGTTTCTTGTTTAAATTTGCATTTCTTGGATTGAGTAGTTCAATGTTTTTCTATAAGCTGTTATCAAGTTGTTTTTCCTCCTTAATCAATCTTGTTCATGTCCTTTGCCTATGCATCTCTTTTTATTTTCAAAGCTTTTTCCTTATTTGTTTAGTTTTCTGCTTAGTTTCTCCCTCCCCTAAATTTGAATCAATTCTTATCTATTTATATGAGGATTATATATGTTTAGACAGTACTTTTACTTAAATTTGCTGAAATGATATTTTATTTTGTTGTTTGAATTTTGTTTTGGTTATTTTTTGATGCCTTTTCAACTTTGTTCATGGTGGTTTTTGTCAAATAGAACTTTCCAATTTTTATGTAGTACAATCTATCAGTCTTCTTCTCTGGTGTTTTGCCTTTAAGGTCATGCTTTGAGAAGTCCTCCCTTTGCTCCAAGGTTGTATAAACGTCCAGCGAGGTTTTCATCCAGCACTTTTAGCTATAAGAAGTAAAATCATAAATCTTTAATCCCTGTGGAATTAGGTATATGATGTGAGCAGAGTATATTTTTGAGAGATATTAGGAGGTCCAATTGGCAGAGTTGGATAATCAGTTACATGTGCAGGGGGTGGAGGTGAGAAGTAGAGAAGGAGGTATGGAGGTGACCCACTAAGGGAGATTTCTTAAGGGGGATCTGGGCTGATCATCAGCCTCTTCTGTGGGCTTGTCATTCTGTAAGATTGTTCACTGTGCCGGATGTTCCAGATCCGCTGCTCTGCACCCCAGAAGGCTGATCTGTATGGATTACATCAGTAGACACCCTTGACCTCTGGCTTCTGGCTTGAGCTCCACCAGTGGGAAGTCACCTGCAGGAGAGTGCAGACAAGAGAGACTAGGGCATTTGTTCCCCCAGCCCACCCCTTGCTGGGCTGTGGGTTGGCAGTCCCTCTCAGGATTCCTGCAGCTCTCCTTCCTCACATCCATCCCTTGTTGGGTCCCCTTACTCCTGCTTGCCCTTTGTTAGTAGTCCCTTCATTGGATTGTTTCTTGGTTGCAGAAACCTGGCTGGAAACTGAGGACCCTGACTCATAAGACAGAGATGGGCTCCCCCAAGAGTACTGAGTTTTCCTGTGGGAGTACCAACTGTTACCCCTTGGAACTTGTCTGTCCCCGGGAAAACTTATGAGCTTGCTTCTTTGAGGTTAGCCAACTCATGGCCCAGAGTCAGCCTCCAAGAGACCACACAAGTTCCTGTCGAAAGGAATGGCCTTCTAAAGTCTGTCTCCTACCACCTCCACCTCTCTGCCTCTACGTCTGATGAATCTGCTTCCAATCAGAGACTTACTCGTCTACACACTTTAATTCAGGGAGATGCCGGCGCTGAAAAGATGCTGGATGACAGAAAACAGAAGATTCGCCCGTCCTGACATAGCGCCGCACTGTCTTGCTGGGCAAGCTCTTTCCTCCTGTTTAACTCCCTCTTCCCCAAACACACTCTGCAAAATTCTACCTCTAACCTTTGTCCCTCCTGTTCCCTATCCCCTGGGATGCTGCTCACAACCATCACCATTCTCTCCACTTACCCAAGTTCTACCTTTCCTTTAAGACAAAAGTTAAATTCTACCTGCGCGGAGAAGCTCTCTCTGATCCCCAGACACTTGCCATTTCTATTTTCTTTGAATTTCTGAAGCACTTACTGCTTCAACCAGTCATTTGTTGCTTAATAATCGCTAATACTATTTATCTAGTGTTCACTAGTGCTGTTTGTGGGCTTGTTAATCCTTAACAATCTCTTTGAGGTGGGATTATCTGCTTTGATATAGGCTCAGAGACGTTGGGTAACTAGTAGAAGATCACAGTTAGCAAGTGAGCAAGCTGAAATTTAAATTCCATCCACCTTGAAATCGCTAGGCTGTCTTTTCAATGTATGCCATATCATACTTCTGTCTTTACATTTGCAAATTCAACTTCATTTTGTACTCATCTTTTGCTTATATATACACACACACACACACACACACCTTAACTCTATCAGTTAAATTAAATCTTTAGTTTTAAATGCAGTGTAATCATACTTCCTCTAAGGAGGTGACATTTGAGTTACACCCTGAATGTTGGAGAGGAGCTACCATGTGAAGGCACCCTGGTTCTCAAGCTGGGCTATGCAGAGAATTACATGGGAAGCTTAAAGATAAACCAGCAACCTGGGAGAACAGCAAGTGCCAAGGAGCTGTGGTGGCAGTGAGCGGGGAGCACTGAGGAGAAGCTGATGGAGAGGGCCCTCATGCAGAATCTGAATGGAGGAGGGCAGAGTGCAAACCCTGGAGTCAGGAAGACTGGCACAGCCACGCTGTGGTGTGCATTTTAGACCAGGGAAGGAGTTTGAACTTTGTGTAAATGCAACTGGAAGCCCTGGGAGCACTAGAGGGTTTTAAGCAGAGCAGAGAACTATGATTTTCCAGTGAGTAGTATGTAGAAAACTACCTCATTCTTTTGAAGGAAAATGTAGCCCTCTAGATTATGGATGTCCCATAATTTATTCACCCACTCTCCCACTGACTGACATTTGGGCTGCTTCCAGCAGAATGCTATTACAAATAAAGCCACAGGAATATCCTTGTGCACTTGTGCTTTTGCATTTTTGTAGGATGGAGTCCAAAGGCTTAAAAAATCAGCCTCAACCTCAACATGGTTGGTGAGGAGGAGAGAACATCATTTAAAACTCCCTGTCATGCAAGGGAAGGAGCTCTCTTAAGCCCAAGTGTGTCAGATGTGTGTTCCACACCAGCCCAGATAAAGCCAGGTTTAGCAGACCATCAAGATTTTGCAACCAGCCGCTGGAGTGTCCTACAATAACACTGAAGTGTGAGAAATACAGACACACCCAGTGTTACTGAAACGGACATTTCATTTCCCCTTAGGTTTTCATAATATCATAAATTGATTACATTTGCTCTACTTCCAGTTCTATCCAAGCAATTTAGCTAAAATATTGTATGTTTAATATTTTATGTTCGCATAAAAGTCAGCTTTTAAAAATCCTGCTATAAATCAGAACAGAAATCTCCTTTTAGATAAGTATACTACTTTTATAATTCCCATTGTCTAAAGAAAGGGAGACTAATACGAATGTTTCTCCATCTATTCAAAAGTTTTTTATTCGTTAAGGCATTTCCACCTTTTTTGCCCATTTGTGTACAAGTAAGTTTAACACGCTCATTGAACTAATGTTTATGCATACATTGTGCGAGGTGCTGCGGTCCAAAGCTGACTCGCACTCAGCCCTTGCCCTCACTGAGTGCACGTCTGGAGGGGAGCTAGCCCAGTAAGCAGAGTCCCAACTCCAGGAGAGCAGGGCTTCTTCGTGGAAAGCAGGGGATGGTCTGGGAGCACGGAGGATGACACCCAACCAACACTGGGGTGAGGGCTGGAGGTGGGTGCTGTTCAGTTAGTGATAAGCAACTGCAATGGATTGTGGCTAGGTTAAACAGACATTTGTATTGGAAGAATATCATGGAATCAATGGAAGGGGTATTAGCTTCCTATTGCTGCTGTAATAAATCACCACAGACTTGGCTCAAAACAACACAAATTTGTTGTTCCACAGTTCTAGGGGTCAGAAGTCCAGAATAAGTCTCATGGAGCTAAAATCAAAGTGTCACGAGGGCTGGCTTCTCCTGGAGGCTCTGGGGGAGAATCTGTTCCTTCACTCTTCCAGCTTCTAGAGGCTGCCAGCATTGCCTGGCCCAGAGCCACATTACTCCAATCTCTACTGCTGTCAGCACAGGGCTTCTCCTATCTTTGACCTTTCTGCCTCCCTCTGATAAGAACCCTTGTGATTACCTTGGGCCCACCTGGATAACCCCCCCATCTCAAGATTCTTAACTGAGTAGCATCTGCAAAATCCCATTTGCCATGTAAGGTAACATGTTCCCAGGTGCTAAGGATTGAGATGAAGACATCTTTGGGGAGGGAGGCTGTCATTCAGAAGGCAAGAGAGAAGCCTCCAGAAAGGGATGGATGGACCCAAGTACACACAGTGGAGGTCCTGCCCCAGGACCAGGCTGAACCACTGCACTGGTCACTGCAGCTGCTGGACCCTGCTGCCACTGAGTAATTTCTCAGCTACCCCTATGCCTCTGTTCTTCCCACAAGACAAAAGTCTTGAGTTGGAACATCCAGTTGGTAGAGCCTGGGTCAAGTGCCCCAGGCTGACTGCCAGGAGAAGGCGTATTGCTCCTGAAGCTCTGGTAACAGGAGGCAAGGGTTTGCCTTCCACCGTAACTCACACTGTGGAGGATTCCCTCCCCCAACCTGCCAGGAGCGTGTTCAGATGCTGGGGGCTGTGATGTGGACACACTAACATATCTACACCACAGGAAGGATCTGATTGTCAGGGGGTTTGTCCTGGAGAAACAGACGGGCTGGAGGCCCGAAGAAGGCTATTAGGGGAACTCGGGAGAGGTCTTCTCTCCTTCTCCCTCAGGTAGCTCGTTTAAGGACACTTTGGACCTTTATCAGGCCGTCATTTTCCAAAAGAACTTTAGTAATAAAAGGAAGCTGAAAATAATTCAAAGACACACAATATGTTTTTAAAGCATAAAAACAAAAAGCTAGAGTCACTCAGACTTTAATACACTCCTGGTGGGTGTGCAGATTGATAAGATCTTTCTGAAAAGCAATAGATGCCAAGAATCACCATACCATTTGACCCAGTAATTCCACATCTCAGCATGGGAAAAAAGGGAACAGACAAAAGTGCAGAGATTTATGTAGTGGGTGTTTATTCCACATTATTTATAGCGGCAAACATGGATAATATTACTGTCCAACAATGGGGGCATGGCAACTGGAATATTATTCAACCTTCAAAACTGATATTCTCAAAGGGTACTTAAGGATATGGGCATATTAAGGATATGTCTTGTTGCCATAAAAAAAGCAGTTTCAAAACAAAACACATAATATGATATTAATATTATAAAAACCCATTCATATGCTTAGGGAAAAAAAGACAACAGTAATTTTCCATAAATTTGCAGAGGTTCAGGCCATGGATCCTCTGAAATCCGCCCAGGAGTCCGACACTTGGACTCCCTAGACTGGAAGGGATGTTTCTGGCTTGTGGGTTTAGAGGTGATTTTCCCCTTTTTATGTGTACTTTTTCATGTTTTCCAAATTTTCAATGAATTGTTTTTATAATCTGAACATTTTTTTAATTGATGGCAATGGAAAAGTTAAGCTGTGATATTAGGAGAAAATAAAGAAGGAAAAATATGTATGCAGCATAGATTTTCTTAACCAGGGATGTATGTTAGAACCAGCCAGCCCTGGGGGTCTAGTACTTAAGATTTGGTGCTTTAAGCTCTGTGGCCTGGGTTCGTTTCCTGGTCGGGGAACTATACCACCCATCTGTCAGTTGTCACACTGTGGCGGCTGCATGCTGCTGTGGCTGGAAGCTATGCCACCAGTATTTCCAACACCAGCACGGTCACCCATGGTGGACAGGTTTCAGGGGAGCTTCCAGACTAGACAGACTAGGAAGAAGGACCTGGCCATCCAATTCCAAAAGGAATTGCCCATGAAAACCCTGTGAATAGCAGCGGAGAATTGTCTGACATAGCGCTGCAAGGCAAAAGGATGGCGCAAAAGACCAGGCAGGGTTCCGCTCCGCCGTACTCAGAGTTGCTAGGAGTCAGAATAGACTTGACGGAATTAACAACAATATTAGAACCTTAGAACCACCTGGGGTGCTTTCCTGCCCAGATTCACTATGCAAAAAAAGAAAAAATTACCAGAATCATCTGGGCATCCCTGGTTAATGGTCACCAATTCCTTCCAAACGTGTATCTCCCACAAGAAAAGACAAATGTGAGACGTTTGATGATTCTTCAGTTGTCCTTCTCTTCATTTCTTCACTTCTCTTTTACTCCTTAATAGCATGTATTTAACCAGAAAGCACAATTCTAACTTATGTCTTGGAAATCTCTCACCCTTTAATAACGTCTTGTGTCATTGTTATCATCTATAAAGTATTTTGGATTGAACTTGCTGGCAGAGCACTCCACTATAACAAGCCATTGCAGCTTTGCCACCATTTAAATGATGTTAAATACCCAGTGATCAAAAAGTTGCTTTTGTAGTCCCTCCTTGGAAGTCTGGCAGCAGTTTGTCAACAGCAGAAAGAATAAGATAGAAATTGCCCTCCGGAGCAAGAGTCAAATGTTAATGCCCCTAACTGGAAAATTCCAAGACTCGGTTACTTAACTTGGTGAGCAAAACTCAGTATAAAAGCAACATAGTCACATACCTTTTCTCAGGGGGAAGAGCTTCCTACTGGAAATTGATTAAGAAGGCAAAGAACATGCTGAATCGTTGGCTGGAACTTGTCACTGGGATTAGAGAGAGTGCCTTGTGTCTTTACCTACTCAGACATTTACAGCACAAATGGGTAAGCCAAAAGAAGGGCAGTCATTTTTGGGCAATGGTTCATTTGTCTTTTTTCTCTCCAAATTGCTTTTATTTCCAACCCATATTGAAATTTTTGCATAAGATTTTGTTAGTTAACTAACTTGAATATTAAAACCTAAAAACATAGTTTAACTCACTGACCCATATTTTAATCTTTTAACTGTTGAGACTGTTATTTGAAGATCAGGAAAAAATAAGAAGACTGATTTGCTGATGAACACCTGTTTCAAATTATTACTGGGTAGACCTAAAAAGCAAAATATCAACATTAGACCATAACACTTCAACCCTTTAACTTGGTCTTGAGGCTTGACTGAAGTTATAGCCTCTATTCCATAGCTCCCTCATTCCTCGGAGAAAAGAGTCTATGGACTTCAGTTCAGAGATTTGAGATAGGGGTGCAAGAGTAGATGGATTGATGAAGCCAGCTGTTTAAATATCTGAAGAGATTCTTTCATCGGACAAACAAATCTGTTTTTTAAGTGTGGCTATTGAGTGCTTGAATTAAACAAAAATAAAGATATAGTATTTTTAGCTGTCTCTCTGATAGTTTGGAAAATCTTTAAGTTAATCTTGACCCAATATTATCTTTACTCTGGAAACTTTACTTCTTCTCAACTATGAAAATATTGGCAATATCTACAAATTGTAGCCATCCTGCTGTGAGTCAACAGAGGTAGCTTAGTCTAGTCAGAATCTAGAGACACTGTGTGATGTTTAGACACCCTGCAAGTTTCAGGAAGAAGATAAGACAGACCTTAGTTACAAGGAGGAAGGGGATCATCTGAGAAACTGAATTCAACAACTCTAGCTGAGTACTTCTGTGTTCCAGGGAATGGAGCATTGGGCTTATGGTGGTGAACAAAACAGACAAACTGTCTCCCCTAGTGACACAATGACGTTAAATAAGACATTTGGGAACAATGGGGAAATTAGTTAAACTTTCCAGTTGCAAAAGGGTTGAGTAGAGGTGCTCAGTGAGGCTGAGCACTCTGAGCTTGGTCCAGACCTGTGCAGTTTCTCTTTGTGTGTGTGTGTGTATGTGTATGTGTGTGCACACCTAATTTTTTATGGGGCTGATGAAGCGTTATAGAACGGCATCTGCTATGGACTGAATGTCTCCCCCAAAATTCATCTAGTGAAGCCCTAATCCCTAGTGTGATGGTATTTGGAGATGGGGTCTTTGGAAAGTAATTACGTCACGAAGGTGGAGCCATCAGGATGGGATTAGTGCCCTTATAAGCAGAGGTGTGAAAGAGCTTACTTCCTCTCTCTTTCTCCACCATGTGAAGGTATGAGAAGACAGCTGTTTACAAACCAGGAAGTGGTCCCTCACCAGACACCAACCTGCTGGCGTCTCGATCTTGGACTTCCTAGTTTCCCAAACTGTGAGAAATAAATGTTTGTTGTTTAAGCCACACAGTCCATGGTATTCTGTTATAGCAGCCCGAACTGACTAAGACAACATCTAATAGATCTTTTGGTTGCATTGTGATCATCAAGCTGTTTATTTTCTGCTCCACAAACTGAACCCAAGCTATCTATCTTTGGTAGGCCACTGGATGGATATGTATATTTCTCACAGTTCTCGAAGCTGGGAAGTCCAAGATCAAGGCACCAGCAGGCTAGTGTCTGGTGAGGGCCTGCTCCCTGGTCTATAGATGGCCATCTTCTTGTATCTTCACGTGGAGGAGAGCAGAGAGAGGAAGCAAGCTCTCTCATGTCTCTTCCTATAAGGGCACTAATCCCATTATATATATACAATGTTCAGCATTGGCACCTCAATCTCATCTACATTTGAGAGCAGTTTGCTGGCTTTCCCTTCTCTTGCATCAGGGTGGGCATCCACCACGAACAGCACAACGTTAAGGCACTTCTCAGTCCTCTCTGATGGGTTGGTTGGCATACTGGCAAGTGGGGACCCTGTGGCTGGCTCAGCACAGTGAGACCTGTATTCTAGGCAGCACCTGGTTCAAGGAGTCACTGATGCTGCTGCCCTCTCCTTGTATGGTTCTCTTTGCTCTTACGGGTAGCCCTTATTTGCTGCCCTTCACCCATGGGAATAAGTGCAGGGGAGAAGTGTTTCCCAGGCTGTTTGGCCACTGGTCACACACCTTCACTTAAGGGACAGGCTGAGTCTATGTGGGAGTGATTAAGAGCATAGACTCTGAAGTCAGACTGCCTGGGTTCAAATCCCAGCTCTGTCATTTACTAGCTGTGTGACCTTAGACCAGTAACTTAGCCTCTCTGTGCCTCTGTCCTCTGATCCATAAAAAGTGGGGATGATGGTAATGTTACTTATTTCATAAGACTGAGATTAAGGAGGCACAAAGAACAGTGCATGACACTTAGAGAGCACCTCATACATGTTGCCTGTGATGGCTTCACAGGCTGTGACACAGAACTAAAATTCCAGCTCGGCCCTCAGATTTCCAGCACGAAAACAGATTCTTCTTCACATTTAGACTCTTGTTTTTAAGTGAGGGGAGCTGACAATGGCAGGAGGGATAAAAGGGCTTATTTTACTGACCTGGAGAAAAGCAGCTACAGGAACGCCTAACCTGGAGGGAAAAGTCAGGAAAGTGGATCTGGGTCCCAAGAGGTCAATATCAACTCTTCCAGACTGACCAGCTGGTCTGAAGAATGTCTCGGCCCCTGGTCCCTCGCATTTCCCCTTACTGTCTTGCCCTTTTAGGAGTGTGACTGCCTATGACTAGCTGAGGTTAAGAAAACAGGGAGAAGAGGCAGGGGTCAAGTGTTGGCGCTTATTAACAACTAAGGACAGACCTTGGCCTGTCTACGGATTCCGTGTGCTCATCCTTTTGGAATATCCACCTTGCCTTCTCCTCCCCCACCTAGCCACTGGTACTGAACTGTCCACAAAGGATTGCTTGTATGTTGGGTTTTTAAGGGAGAAAAGCCCTAGATTCGTACATTTGTAAAGAAAAAATTATCTGGCCCATATCTTTGTCTGTTGTTGTCAATGGCAGATCAGCAGCTTCCACGGTTTCCCGAGCACGGAAACTGCACTTCCCAGCTCTGGCTGTCCAAGTAAGGTGAGACTGACCTCAGAGGTTTGTATTTATCATTAGATTTTGCCAAACAAATCAGCTTAATGAAAAACATGGAATTGAAACCGTCTGCAGAGGGCCAAAACCTGAACAGTAATAAGAACAGAAACTTGGCATTTGGGTCTCCATTTGTTTCTGAAATATTTCTCTTGTCCTCCCCCTGCCTTCTCCCAGGAGTGTTTAAACAGCTGAATAAAGGTTTCATTCAAAGGGAACTGATTGGCTCTCCCACAACCAGGATGGAAGATGCGTCACTGGGCGTCAGAAGCTGCTCTGAGGGGAGGAAGGTGGTATTGCTGGCACCTTTTATGTCAGGAGATCAGCTTTCTCTTTTGGCTGAAAGTGTTTTGTTATTAGAGTTTGTTTAACACTGGAATCCTTAGAGTCCCTTCCTGAACAGCACCATCAGCATCTTTCTAAGCAGCAAAGATGTTTCTTTCCCTGCCTCAGATCTGGCCTTAAAAAACCAGACCATGTCTGTTGGTTTGTTTCGGTCTTCTAGATAAGGGAGTCTTCAGACTTTTTAAAGTCTTAGGAATTTACCTTAAAGATAATGAGAAACTTGATTAAGAGATATGTTTTAAAGATGTAAGCCAAACATTAATAATGCACAAAGAATAACTCTTTGTAGACAATAATCTATGTTAAAGAGGACCTGAAGAATGATAACTTAGAGGCTGGCTCCACGGCCGAGTGGTTAAGTTCATGTGCTCCGCTGCAGTGGCCCAGGGTTTCGCTGGTTGAGATCCTGGGTGAGGACATGGCACCACTGTTCAGGCCATGCTGAGGCAGTGTCCCACATGCCACAACCAGAAGGACCTACAACTAGAATATACAACTATGTACTGGGGGGATTTGGGGAGAAGAAAAAAATGATAACTTAATAAAATATTAGGATGGTTAGTTTGGAGATGGAGGTTAAGGGATCATCATAAAATTCGTTTCAACCCAACAAAACTTTATCACAATTATATTATTATGCTCTTACCTAGCAAACGGCAACTGCATCAGGTCAAGAGCAGAAAAGTAACAAGGAGTTGAGTGGATGATGGAGAGAGAGAGGAAACAGGTGTGACTTTGGAGTTGTAAGTTTTAGCAGGTGGTGAGAGGGTGATGTCTTTAAGTGAAAAAGAAGGAATTCGTTTGAGAATAGAAGATGGTGTTAATATATCGGATGTGTTGAGTTTGTCTGCCTGCGTGACGTTCCCCTCCCATCCATAAACTCCATGAAGACAGAAAGATTTCACATGTATTTTTGTGTCTAGAACACTTACTACCCAATAAAATGTCTGAAAAACAGTTGAACTAGTGAATTAATGGTGCATGTGGAAATGTCCGCCAGATTGGTGGGAAGGTGAATCTAGTACTCTAAAGGAGAGCAAGATCTAACGATCCTGGGAAAATCACAGAGAGATGATGATTGAAGCCCTGGGAGCAGATACATTGGAGAGCGAGTGTGAGTGAGAAGAGAAGGGTACTGACTGCAGATTGGGGGGACTGTTGTGTTTTCCTAGTGTCAGCCCCATGGGCATCCCCAAGCCTTCCAGACCACTAGGGCCCCTGTTGGCCTTTCACAGTTGCCAGACTAGTTTGAATAGAAGCATGAGGATTATAGTACATGAGAAGTATATGGTATCTCCCACAAAATATTTCCATCAGGAGGTGTATTACAATGGAACAGGCAAGGCTCAGAGGAATTATGCCACATGCATTTATTAGCAGGTGCAGCAAAAGACATTCATCCAAACTTTACTTTTAAGTTTAGTGAAGTCCTACATCTCCAACAATACTTTGTACATAATATTCTCTCAAGGCAGATGTGACAATGGTGGTAGAATCAGCTTTTCTCCTAGGCTGATGGGATAAATCCCCTTGGAAGTAGGGGCACTCAGGACAAAATACAGCCCTAAGCCTAGGGGGCCACGTGGTCTAAAATCAAGGCCCAATATTATGTGCTGCCTTGACATCTTGTAAAATCAAGAGGACCTTGAATGGTCTAACCACAAGTTCCCCTCCCCACTCTGCTCCTGTGGATAAGGTCCCTTGGTCAAACAAACCTCCTTATCATGGGGACCAGGAACCTTTCCTGCTTATCTCTAAGTGATGGGTTGCAGTTCCCTTCCAGCCCACAGAATTATTCAAACAAGCCAATTACATCCTCCCAAGGGAGCCAGGGGTCACTCCTCCCTCTTGATACTACACAGCCTGCCTCTCAGAGTCCCTGGTTGTTCACTCTGTTCCCGAGTGCACATCCTGTGTGGCCCCAGGTGGCATTTGGTGACCTCCTCCCCCAGGCTGTGAGTATATGTGACTGCCCATCTTAGCTGTCCGGTGTTGAGCGTCGCATGTTTGGTCGTCTTCTTAACCCTGGGTAGGAATCCCTCCCTCACCAAGGGGTTCGATAGGAGGTGATTAAAACAGGCCCCTCCAAAGGTGTTAGGCCGCTGCATGTGCCAGATCTGATATCCCATTCATGCAAAGTGTCTGTACAACATTTCTAGTCAATCCTCACGTCTTCAGCGCCACTCATTTCCCCAGTAGAACATTTCTGTTACATTCTTAATGCTAGTTTACAAACCTGATTGTGTCATTGAAGCTTTTGTAGTAGCTGTTTCGAGAGTGTGGATGCCTAATAGGGTCTTCCAAATGCTAACTATATTTCTGATAGAGAATTCCTAGGGTGTAGATTACATATATATAACTCTATCTATTCTGGAGTATTCTAAATTACATCACAGACACTATGAATGATTGCTTCCTTTAATGTTGAATTTCTTTTTCATATAAGGTAGGTACATAGTATACCTTTTGCTAGATCTCTGGGGATTTGGTGGGTGGGCTGACCTCTCTCCTAATCAGCTGCTCTCTCTGAATTTACGGTCTCTTGTGTGTGTTCTCCCTTCCTCAAACACTTGCCCCTTTAGGATACTCCCTTGGTTCCTTTACTCCTCAAATGACCACTGACTGTGAGTAGCAGACTTTGCTGAAGGCGCAGGGCCAGGAGAGGCCAGTCACCTAACTGAATACTAGCAGGGTTGCCAGATTTAGCAAGTAAAAATATGAGACTCTCAATTAAATTTGAATTTCAGATAAACAATGAGTAACTTTTTAGTATAAGTATTTCTCAAACATTGCATGGTTATCTGTATTTTATCTGGGAACCCTGAATACTAAATCCTAAATAGACGTCTCTGTTCTTACTCCAACAACAAGGAATTACCCACTGACTTTCTTTGCCCCTTTGCCAACCAAAAAGCATCATAGTTGTCAGAAGTAAAAATATGGTGTGGAGTGAGAGCCAAAGGTGTGTTGAATGATGTGCATGGTAAGTGAAGGTGACGAAGACCGCAAAGACGCCAGTGGTCTAAGCTTTGTGACTTTTGCAAAAACAAAGCCAACAGATGTTGGGAGGAGAATGATGGTTGCAAGTGACCGAAACAAGACTAGGAAAGACTCTTTTGAAGTTTGGCAGCTAAGTGAAGTAGAGTGGATATGAACTTGAAGGGGATAGGAAACTTGAGAATTTCTTTTTAATTGGATAGATTTATACGTATTTGTGGGCTGAAGAGAAAAAGCCACTAGAGATAGAAAGATTAAAGATGTCAGAGAGAAATGGACTATGGATCAAGGATTTAAGAACAGGGGAGCCCTTTCTTTATTTTGTCAGCTGACTGATGGAGAGGTGGTGTTAGGGGCTGAATTGTGTGCCCCCAAATTCATATACTGAAGTCCTGATTCCTGCACCTCGGAATGTGACTGTGTTTGGAGAGAGGGTCTTTACAGAAGTGGTTAAGATAAAATGAGGTCATATGGGTGGGCCCTAATCCAGTATGACTGGTGTCTTTAAAGAAAGGGAGATTAGGACACAGACATGCACAGCGGGAAGACCACATGAGGACACAGGGAGAAGACGGCCATCTCAAAGCCGCGGAGAGAGGCCTCAGAAGAAACCAACCCTGCCAATGCCTTGACTTCAGACTTCTAGCCTCCAGAATGGTGAGAAAATAAACGTCTGTTATTTCAGCCCCCCAGCCTGTGGTGCTTTTTTATGGCAGCCCTAGCAGACCAACACAAGTAGTCTTTCTAGCCATTGTGCACACAGGCTTTGGGGTCAGACAGTGTGGGTGTGAATCCTGGTCGGGCTTCTTTCTGGTTGCGTGATCTTGGGTGGCTTATTAAACCTGAGTTTCTTCCTCTGCAAAATAGAAATAATAGTTTGGACCTTGTATTGTTGTGAGGATTAAAATAAGGTAATGCATACAAGACCTTTAGTAGAGTGTCTATCAAGTAGTTAAATTCTCAATACTTCTAGTGCTTCAACAAATATTTACTGAAAGACTATGTGCCAGGCACCGTGCAAGGTGCTGGGGACGTATCAGCGAACCAAACACGAAAACACCCCTGCCCTCAGGGAACTTTCATTTTTTTTATTTATTTATTTTTATTTATTTTTTTATTGAGTTATTGATAGGTTACAATCTTGTGAAATTTCAGTTGTATATTAATGTTTGTCAGTCATGTTGTAGGTGCACCACTTCACCCTTTGTGCCCACTCCCCACCCCACCTTTCCCCTGGTATCCACTAAACTGTTCTTGGTCCATAATTTTAAATTCCTCATATGAGTGGAGTCATACTCAGATTATCTTTCTCTCGCTGGCTTATTTCACTTAACATAATTCTCTCAAGGTCCATCCATGTTATTGCAAATGGAATGATTTTGTTCTGTTTTGCAGCTGAGTAGTATTCCATTGTATATATGTACCACATCTTCTTTATCCATTCGTCTGTTGCTGGACACTTAGGTTGCTTCCACGTCTTGGCTATTGTAAACAGTGCTGCAATAAACATTGGGGTGCATAGGACTTTTGGGATTGCTGACTTCAAGCTCTTTGGATAAATACCCAGTAGTGGGACGGCTGGATCGTATGGTAGTTCTATTTTTAATTTTTTGGGGAATCTCCATACTGTTTTCCATAGTGGCTGCACCAGTTTGCATTCCCACCAGCAGTGTATGAGGGTTCCTTTTTCTCCGCAACCTCTCCAACATTTGTTGCTATTAGTTTTAGATATTTTTGTCATTCTAACGGGTGTAAGGTGATATCTTAGTGTAGTTTTGATTTGCATTTCCCTGATGATCAGCGATGATGAGCATCTTTTCATGTGCCTATTGGCCATCAGTATATCTTCTTTGGAGAAATGTCTGTTCATGTCTCCAGCCCATTTTTTGATTGGGTTGTTTGATGTTTTGTTGTTGAGTTGTGAGAGTTCTTTATATATTATGGATATTAAGCCTTTGTCAGATATATGACTTGCAAATATTTTTTCCCAGTTAGTGGGTTGTTTTTTTGTTTCAATCCTGTTTTCATTTGCCTTGAAGAAGCTCTTTAATCTGATGAAGTCCCATTTGTTTATTCTTTCTATTGTTTCCCTTCTCTGAGAAGGCATGGTGTCCGAAAAGATCCTTTTAATACTGATGTCAAAGAGTGTACTGCCTAAGTTTTCTTCCAGAAGCCTTATGGTTTCAGGTCTCACCTTTAGGTCTTTAATCCATTTTGAGTTTATTTTGGTGAATGGTGAAAAAGAATGGTCAATTTTCATTCTTTTACATGTGGCTTTCCAGTTTTCCCAGCACCATTTGTTGAAAAGACTTTCTTTTCTCCATTGTATGCCCTCAGCTCCTTTGTCAAAGATAAGCTGTCCATAGATGTGTGGTTTTATTTCTGGGCTTTCAATTCTGTTCCATTGATCTGTGCACCTGTTTTTGTACCAGTACCATGCTGTTTTGATGACTGTAGCTTTGTAGTATGTTTTGAAGTCAGGGATTGTGATGCCTCCCGTTTTGTTCTTTTTTCTCAGGATTGCTTTAGAAATTCGGCGTCTTTTGTTGCCCCATATGAATTTTAGGATTCTTTGTTCTAATTCTGTAAAGAATGTCATTGGGATTCTGATTGGGATGGCGTTGAATCTGTAGATTGCTTTAGGTAGAACCGACATTTTAACTATGTTTATTCTTCCAATCCATGTACATGGAATGTCTTTCCATCTCCTTATATCGTCATCCAATTCTCTCAGAAAGGCCTTGTAATTTTCATTATATAGGTCCTTCACTTCCTTAGTTAAATTTACCCCAAGGTATTTTATTCTTTTTGTTGCGATTGTGAATGGTATTGTATTCTTGAGTTCTTTTTCTGTTGGTTCATTACTGGAGTATAGAAATGCTACTGATTTATGCAAATTGATTTTATACCCTGCAACTTTGCTGTAGTTGTTGATTACTTCTAACAGTTTTCCAATGGATTCTTTGGGGTTTTCTATATATAAGATCATGTCGTCTGCAAACAGCGAGAGTTTCACTTCTTCCCTCCCTATTTGGATTCCTTTTATTCCTTTTTCTTGCCTGATTGCTCTGGCCAGGACCTCCAGTACTATGTTAAATAAGAGTGGTGATAGAGGGCATCCTTGTCTCGTTCCTGTTTTCAGAGGGATGAGGTTCAGTTTTTGCCCATTGAGTATGATGTTGGCTATGGGTTTGTCGTATATGGCCTTTATTATGTTGAGGTAGTTTCCTTCTATGCCCATTTTGTTCAGAGTTTTTATCATAAATGGCTGTTGGATCTTGTCAAATGCCTTCTCTGCATCTATTGAGATGATCATGTGGTTTTTATCCCTCAGTTTGTTGATGTGGTGTATCACGTTGATTGATTTGCGGATGTTGAACCATCCCTGTGAGGGAACTTTCATTTTAATGGGAAAAGACAGACAATGCACGATTATGTAAAATCCATAATAAGTTAGATAAAATGGTAAAATCTATAAGTGCTAAGGAGAAAAATTAAAGCAGGGAAGGGGTAAATGAAATGCTAGGGGGCATGAAATTTTAGATAAGGCAATCAAGGAAAACCTCACTGATAAGGTAACTTCTGAGTTGAGACTTGAAGGAAATGAGGGAGCCAGAATTCTAGCAGAGGAAGCAGCAGATGCAAAGGCCCTGTGGCAGGAATGAGCTTGGTCTACGTGAGGCACAGCAAGAAGGCCAGTGAGTACGGAGATGGGAGCACAAAGGTAAAAGGAGTAGGGGATGAGGCCGGAGAGGTGACAGGGGCAAATCTTGTAAGGCCCTACAGTGATTAAATGGTGCTCCTCCCTCAATATACATGCCTATACCCTAATGCCTGGAACCTGTGAATATTCTCTTATATGGCAAAAGAGTGAATATTACTTTATATGGCAAAGATATGATTAAGGATCTTGAGAAGTGGAGCTTATCTTGGATTATTCAGGTGAGCCCTAAAGGCAATCACATAAATCCTTATAAGACAGATATACAGAGAAGAAGGTGATGGGAAGACAGAGCAGAGAGATGTGCCACAAGCCAAAGAATGCCGGCATGCGGCAGAAACTGGAAGAGGCAAGAAATGCATTCTCCTCTAGAGCTTCCAAAGGGAGCACAGCCCTGCCAACACCTTAATTTCAGACTTCTGGCCTCCAGAACTGCGAGAGAATACATTTCTGTTGTTTTAAGGCACTAATGTCATGGTAATTTGTTATAGAAACCCTTGGAAAGTAATACAGGCCCTAGAGGTCATATTAAGGAATTTGATTTATCTTCTGCATGATATGGGGGACCATTGGAGGATTTTGAGTAGTGGAACAGCATGATCTGACTTTTGTTTAAAAAATCACTTGGGGGACTATATTGGGGTGTGGGGTGCAAAAGGCAGAAGCGGGGGGCCCAGTTAGGAGGCAATTGCTGGAGTTCAACTGAGCGACGATGGTGGCTGGGACCAGGGTGGCAGAGTGAAGGTGGTGAGAAGAGGCCACATTCTGGATATATCTCAAAGTAAAGCCAAGAGGATCTTTGGTAGACCAGATGTATGGTGTGAGAGAAGGGAGAAGTCAAGGATGACTCCAAGAGTTTTGGCTTGAGCCACTGGAAGAGTAGAGTCGGGGCATTGAGATGGGGAGTATTGAGATGGGACAGATCACAGTGCAGTAGGAGCTGGTTTTGGTTGGTGAGGTGAAGGGCCAGTTAAGGGCTAAGTTTGGGATGTGTTCTCTCTGAGATGCCTATTAGACATCCAAATGAGATACTGAGTAGCCCCTGATATACGGATGCAGAGTCCACGTGAGAGGTTCGGGCTGGCAGTGTAAACTGAGGAGTCAGCAGCACGCAGGTTGTGTTTAAAGCTGAGACAAGGTGGCTCTTAAACAAGTGAGGGCAAGTATCTTTTTCATTTTGTGTTGTTTTGTTTTAATCGATAAGACCACCATACTGCAAAACATTTACTGAGTCAAAGCAGCACAAACAATTGCCTCTAGATGTCTACACTCAAGATGGTTGGCTCCTGATGTGTCCTTAATTGACTCTGAGCTCATGGGCCACAACCACCAAGATAATGACGTCATCTGGCAATGGTACTGACTTCAGACTTAGGAAAACGCAAAATATTTAAAAATCAGTAATTTTATAAAATCCGTCCAAGCTTCACTCCTCTTGCAAAATACCCCCTAGTCTCCAAACAGTCCTCCCTGAACACAGTTTGAGTGAGAGCTCCCTCCGTCTGGGGCTGCATTCTCCCTCACACCCCAGGAGGGCGCGGTCCCAAACAGCACACCTACAAGAGAAGGCAGCCTGTCATTGAGCGCTGGGAATGGAGTGTATTTGCAAATCCCTTGGTTTCTTTAAACAATAAATTTATGAATGCTTTCGGTTAAATTGAAAGAGCCACAAGAGCAAGCTAATTAATTTCTCTGAGAAAGATATGGTTAATTCGAAGGCAATAACAATGACTTTAGCCTCACAATCTCTGTGCCTTATACAGCATTTTCTATTCACAACTGGTTTCAATGACTGTCATGGTTATTATCATAATCACTTCCACTCTACTTCCTCTTGAAAGGCAAGCCGAAAATATCACTGACCTGTGGGAAAAATAAATTTAAAAATCAGGAAAAGCAAAATAGCTTGATTAGAAAAAAATTTTCTACTTTGATTTACTTCATTAACTACAGGACTTTATATGAGTCAAATATTCACTTGCTTAAATGTAGCTGGGGTCTCAGGAGAGGCAACAGGTGGAAGGAAGAATATAGGCGCTGGTGTGAGAACAGGGTTCAAATTCCAACTCTGCCCTTCGCTAGCTGTGACTTTGGACACGTCGCATCACCTCTCTGACACCTCTCCACCTCTCTTCACTGGGGGCCATAGCAGCTCCCTCCTCGAGTTGTGAGGGTGAAACAAAGCATCGTACCTAAGGCACACAGCAGAGACAGTCGCAGGGGAGACAGTCAGTAAAGGCCAGTTGCTTATCTGCACACACCTCTAATCTGCACCATGAGCCAAGTGAAAAAGCTCACGCTTTGTCCCAGGCCCACTGTTACCAGAGGCTGGGGGTTGAAGAAGGAGTAACACACAATCCTGGCTCGTAAGGGTCTCACAGTCTTCAGGGAATTCATTCAACAGATATTCCTTAACTGCTTCTTGTGTGCCAGGCGTTGTTCTAAGAAAGAATAGACAGAATCCCTGTCCTGAAGGAGCTTACATTTCACTAGGTGACAGTCATCATACAAACAAAGGAGTAGATAATATCAGGCAGGTAGAGGTGAGTGCTATGAATAAAGCAGGGGCTGGAGAATGATAGTAGGGTTGCTGCTTTGGTAGGGTATTTGGGGGCAGCCTCTCTGAGGAGGTGACCCTTGAGAAGAAACCTGAAGGAAGTGAGGGAGCGAGCCATGTGGCTCTGGAGGGAGAGAATTCCTAGAAAGTACAAAGCTCTCAGGTGGGAATGTGCTCGGTTGAGAAACAGATGGAAGGGCAGTGTGGCTGGAGCAGAAAAACAAGAGGACAGTACAGGAGGTGAGGTGGAGAGATAACCAGGTGTCAGATGGCAGGGGACAGACACACATGCAAGTCTCTGTAACACAAGTGCTTTGCTGGTGGTACAAATGTGGTGCTATGGGGACTCAGAGGAGGGCTTTGTTGATTCTGCTTCGGAGTGAGAGATGGCACGTGGATTGGTGTGAGGAAGGCTTCTCAGAGAGCTGGAAACGGGGCTGAGCTGTTCAAGACATGCTCAGGCTCTGCTCAATGCTGGGGGCAAAGGTAACAAGACAAAGTATTCATCCTTGACAGGTTTACAATCTACTGAGATTATGAAACAAAACACTTGACCTGATACAGCCTGCACGGGTTGCAGGGAGCCGCGCCGAGGAAGAGGTCAGTGGTATGTAGTATGTGTTGGGGACGGGGTCGCTACATAGGGTGGCCCCATGGGAGCTGGAAAAGCTCTTTGAGCAGTAATGAGATTAGATCCCACTGTGAGTGACAGAGAAGATAAACTGGAGAGGGGACAAAGTGCAGTAAAAAATATAGGCATTCACTGAAATTAATTCAAAGATATGCTTCCTCTACTCTGTCCAAAGGAGGTCTTTGCCAACACGACACAATCTACACAGGCCCTCTCTTCTCACAGGGCTGTGGGTGAGTGTAGCTGCGGTGTCCTTTAGAAACATGGGGCTTCTCTTCCACAGTGCAGTTGTGTTCCCTCATGATTTCAGCCTCCAGCTGGGAAGCTCGTCTGGAGGCCTCTGTCCACACTGAGAACGTTAAAGGAATATAAAGGGACATTGTTTCAGGGATGACCACATGTCCCCTTGCCCTCCTGTGACGATGGGAGATGGGGAGGGGGAAGGGCTCGGTTAGATGGGCCTGCTGAGAAAGCTATGAGAGGCAGCTGCTGGCATAGACGGCTCAAGGTGAATCAGGCAGATCTAGGCCTGATTTCCAATTCTGCCCTGGGACAGCTGACTTTGGGCCAGTTACTAAACCTCTTTGGGCTTTATTTTGCTCATCTGTAAACTGGGCTAATAATTGTATCATTTTCACACTGTTGTGAAGACAAATGAGTTAATAAGCACTTGGCACAATGCCTGGCACATAACAGGTTTCAATAAAGTTTAGCTATTTCTCTCATTGCAATACCTCTCATTAAAGAGGTAGAAATGATCTTAGTTCAAACTGAAAGTGTGAACCATTTATACTTGGTATGGTGGACCTCTGGGAGCCAGAAAAGCCCTTTGAGCAGTAAAGTAATGTAACGGGATCCCACAGTGAGTGGCGGTGAGGATGAATTGGAGAGCAGGCAGAGTACGGTAAATAAGGCAGTGCACACAGGTTTCTGTTTCAAGACCTCTGCTTGCAAAGGGAAGGAAAGACTGGATGATTACCTGAGGGGATTTTTAGCGTTGATTTGAGGGAAGGTTGCAAATCTAGGCTGATGTAGCTGATGGGATGTGCCCTCCCATCGATGCTATTCACTCTCAGGGAGGTGAGTGTGGTCCTTTACTCTGGCCCAGGTGTTGATAGAAAAAACAGATAAACTCATGGCTGTCCTGAGCTGGTCCCAGAAGAGTGCAACAAGGACAGGGCCCTTGCTCAGACACTACCTGTTGGGCACTGATAAGCACGTTTGTCAATGCCCATTGCCATGGGAACTGCTTTATCCACAGCCCCAAAACACATGACTTCTACTCTTTGGTTGGCTCATTCCCACCACTGAGGAAAAAAAACAATAACTAACCCCCACCCCCATCCTTCACCACACCTGGCACACAATGCATACCCAATAATGATTTCTTGGCTGCATAAATCAATCTATTTTTTCCTCTGATCAAAAATTAAATCATAATCTATTATTGGATGAAGCTCAAGCTTATCCTGATGGCTAAGTCTGATAATGAGATTATTTGGCCAATGCATATTCAGTTCAAGTTCTTGGTCATAAGCCAGAAATACCTTGCAAAAAACTACTGAAGATTTTCCAGGTCACATGCCTTTTATTAGCCCCTGTTTGCCAGAGAAGTGACACAGGTGGGACAATAATTGAAGTCAGCCTTTTTAATTTGGCTTTGAAAGTCATTACTCACTCTGGGCAAAGCACTGGTAGGAGGGCTACCCAGCAGGACCCTTTGCAGCTGAGAAACTTGAGGTGTTAACACTTATCAGCGGCATTTTACAGCTGGAAAAATGATGGGCTAGGAAGGGTAAGTGGCTTGGTCAGTGTGCCAAGTTTAGGGACGTGTATTAGAGGTTATTAGTGATAACTTTCCTAAGAAATTCATCAAGAGATCACCAAGCAAAAATTATTCCGTTGTTCCAACACAGAGCTCACTAGAAGGGAGAAGTGGCAAGAGGAAGACGATTAAGCAATAAACTCTTTTCAGAGGAAAGTGAAAATGTGTCCAAAGTACATAGACAAGGAGCAATATTAGAGTCAGCCAGAAGAGACCCAAGGAGCTACAACTGTTTAAATAAAATTGCCATTTTATATTCACAGTGGGCCAGGTTTTATCCCAGTATAGCTCTGCAGGAATTCTTTGGAAGGTTTCCTAACTCTAGAATTACTTGGTAAGAGTGACTTGGGGCCCTATGAAAATGATACTTGGTGATGATTTTATGCAACTGCTTTTTAACCACCTAACAGACATAGAATTACTTTTCTACTAGTCTCACATTGGCATAGCCCCGGGATGAACATTCAGCAAATCCTATTATACATGGATTCGACTTTTCTTTCAGCTTGATAGCTTTTGTGGAAAGAAACTCCAATGAGTTGTGTATTTGTCTGACTAACTCAGCATAAATATTCATTTCTACAGAATATGTGCACTATGCAAAGTTGGCCCAACTATATAAGCTTGTACAAGTCCAGCACACGCTGTAAGAATCACTTAAGTAATGAGACTAACAACCCCGCAATGTCTATATACCTAGAGAGTCAGATTGCTTCTGCTGGTGTCCGTTCCCTCGCAATGGGCAGCAAATACCAAGGAAGTTCATTCTGTTCCCTCCTGCATATTCCCTTTGTTGGCCCTACTGTAATTATATCTTTTCCTCTGACATTTTAAAATGTTCCAGCCAACTTAGTCTTTCTTTAAGTTATGCTCCAGTTTTGGGAACTGCTACCCTCTTTCCTTATGTTTCACTGTCCCAAACTCACCATCTATGGAAAACTTCTCTCTCCCTCTTTCTTTCCTTTCCCAAGTTCCCATTGATAAGGTGACACAAAGATAATTAAGCCACAATTTTTGTCTTTGAAAAACTCACAGCCTAGTGGAAGGTGGAAATATGGTGATCAGGAAACACATGGAAGCACCAGGTAGAGGTGTATCCTTCAGCCTGGGAGGAAATCCAGGAAGGCCTCCAAAAAGAGGCGGCATCTAAACTGAATCATAAGACATGAATGGGAATTGTGAGTAGGTAGGCAGGGGGGAGGAGGAGAATGAATCCAGGGAAAAGGGGTCAACGGGAGCAAAGTTAAAGAGCTGGGAGATAGATGGGGGCTCGGAGGTGGAAGACTGCAGGTTCTCTGGGACATCTGGAATGACAAAGTAGGTGGCAGGCAGCTGGGGAATGGGGCTGGAGAGGTGGACAAGGGCCACTCCATGAGGCCTGGTCATGCTTGGAGATTGTCCTTCCAGAGCTCCTCTGTGCTACAACTTCGAGGAGTTCTGTTCTCAAAAAAGAGTTTGCTTCCTTACAGTCATGGCTACATAACAATATATCATGGCAGGAAGGGAAGAATGAATCACTGAGAAATTGTTTGCATGGTAAGACTCACAGAGTCATGGAATAATATCTTTGAAGTTCCCGAACACAGTCCATAGCAAGAGCTTTGTTTCTGTGTAGATTGGTTTAGACTCACAATCAATTTGTTTATTGATTTACTCAGTTTTTATTACTTACATTATTACCTACAATGTGCCAAGCCTTGAGCCAGCCACTAAGGATGCGAAGATAAATAAGACACCAGCCCCAGGGTAGAGTGTTCTCCTTTAAAGGTATGGTTTAAGAGAAGTCCATGCCCTCATGAAATTCATGCTCTGGTTGCAAAGACAGACAGGCAGCGACTGTTGAAGCGCTGTAATCAAGCCTGCATTAAGCAGGGTAGTGGTAAAGCCACTGACTGACAATTGAAAAGGAGGCAGTATGGCATAATAGAAAGATCATGAGTTGGAAAGTCGACTTGATTTTACAGACTGTACTCTAGCTGTGTGTGACTTTGAAAAAGTTAGTGAACCTCTCTGAGTTTGTTTTCCGATCTGTGAGATGGGGCTAATGATATCTATGTGATGGAATAGTTTTCAGGATCACATGAGATAATATATGTGCCTGGAACATCATAGGCATAACACATTTAATTTCAGCACACATTACTGAAACATCCAATTTGTATTCAAGTCATATACTATTTCTTAATCCTCAGAGCACTGAGGATTCAAAGAGGAATAAGCTACAGTTCATACCTTTAAAGAACTCTCTGTCAAGTGCTAGCGTTCTTCTGATAATTACAAATACAAACTTCTATTTTCCTGTCTCAGTTTTTCATCCAAGAAATGAGGTTAATTTTTTTGCCTTTCTCCCATCCTCCACAGAAAGTCTCAGGACCTAACAGAACTTAAAATCACACACATACTCACACACGCACGTGCACACACGCACACACCATGTGGCATCAAGCACACATCCTGGAAATAACTCACCAAACAAACAAAACCTCTTTGTGCCGAGATTTTCACTAGGCTGGGGCTGGTGGTGCTTTGGCACATAGAGCTCTAGGTTACAGCATGGCTAGTCCTAGGACATAGAAACCTGTAGGCAAGTTTTCTGCCTAAGTCTAGAATCCTGTCATGGCTCCTTGGTAAGGAAAAGGCAGACAAAGTCCCAGGAGCCTCAGGTTCTGACACCCCTTACAAAAGCTGGTGCTGTCACTGGACAGGGAAGCAAGAATTCCACATGCCAAATGCCTTTTGATGATCATGATGGGGTGGAGGTTCTTTCCTTTAGGATTTTGTTTCTTTCTTGCAACGTGCTAGACTCGTTCATCTGTTCCACGTGTCCTAATTGTTAGGCAGCAGCTGTTTGTAAGTTGTCTGGGCCAATCCACAGGGACACTTAAGCATCCAGAGAACATCTAGTTAGTGCTAATACACCTGACAAATCAGTTTCTGTTGCATGGTTTTTCTGCAGAGAAATAGGGAAAAGACCAGCATTCTGACAATATGCTATCTTGTGGGGTACATCTGCCACACATTAAACGACTATTTTAGGGACTTATTTCTGATAATAATTTCTTTTCATTTTGGAAGGGCAGCTACAGCTGTGTCTCCCTGAAGGTTATAGTCTATGGAAGGCTGGCCAAACATGGAATTTGTCGGAAGTTTCAGTCACTTTCAATGATGTGCCAACAAGTTTTAATGAAGCAGAATCTGTCAAATGACATCATTGTGTATATTTTTTCATTTATCCTTTCCCTTCTTTTTCTTCTTTTTCTGTTTTTTTTGAAAATGAACCATTTTAGGTGATTGAATTGAGTTTTAACTCATCATAGATCCTGTCCCAGAGTCAAGAGAGTGGAGTAAAATGCATGATCTGACTAGAAACTTTTGCAGTTCCTCTGCAAAAAGATGGTGTGTAGGAATCTAGGACACAGATCAAAGTTTAGAAGTAGAATTTACAAAGCCCAATATGGCTGACACCCATGTGTAGAGCATGGCCTGTATCCGCCATGGCTAGAGTGTGCATGTATCTTGTAACAGCAAAGTTCAGGGCAATTATAGAGTAACCTGGCCAGTCTACTGTCAAAAATAGACAAATGAGAGCGTATGCAGTCTCCTCTCTTCTTTTTGTCCACCCCAGGACCCAACCTCGTCTCATCTCTCATGCTAGCTCCCAGGTTCTGTCAGCATAATTCACGGGAAATAAAATAAAACTTGATTTTTTAATAGAAAATAGGAAGAATTCCTGGTGAACTCTGTGGCTTTATGGTTACAAAGAATGGAAACTCTCTCAGTGTAGCTCCAGAAATGGATGGTTCCTGTAATAAAGAAGAATAAACATCATGGGAATCGTGAAACACTGTGGCATAAGCAGGCCTCTGTGAGCCAAAGATGGTTGACAGTATCTCTGAAGCCGAGGTTTCTATCTTCACTCCTGTTATCACATTTGGTGGATTCAGCATCCACACAGATAGTCTATCCAACATTCTGGCCTCAGTCTCTTGACCTCATCACTTCCAGTGACCTTTTCCTGCAGCTCCAGTTAGCCACTTACTCCCATGGTCTTACCCTAAATCTTGCCATTGTCAATAACTGCACCACCTCCAAAATCTTGATTTCCAGCATCCCACATTCATTCCTTTGCTTAGTACTCTCCCACTAAAAATTCTTTGTTCCTATCAGCACCTCAAAACCGTTGACCTCACCACTTTTTCACTGTCCCTCAGTGCTGCCTCTTCTGCCCCAAACTTTTCATTTCCTTCTTAACCCAGCATGGATTCTGTGGTCCATCATGGTAGTCACTCTCTTATCCATACCACGGAGCCTTCTTTTCCTCCATGATATTCATAATTAGAATTGGGAAAACTCCCAATTCTAATTAAACCAACTCTGTGACCACTCTGCTGTGCTTGCCCCCGAGCAGCTAGCTCAGCTGGGGGAAACACACAGCATGCTGATTTTCCCTCCTTTAAACTTGTGACCATACAACTCAAGTAAGCCTTTGCACTACCTGGTAATCTTACCATCTTTCTCTCTTCAATTCACTCTTCCTTTCCTCAAGACAACTATTTCACACCTTCTCTTCTGCCCTTAAACATCTATCCCACCCACCCCCTTCCTCACTCTCCCCAAGGACCTCTAAGCTCACGTCACTGAGAAGGGAAAATAGAAGCAGTCAGAAAAGAATGATTTCATCGTCCTACTATTAGAACAACAACCTGTCTCCACATCTACCCACATGCCCTGCCTTCCCTCCTGTTAGAAAGGATCAACTTTGGTTGTTTTTTGGTCTTCCATCTAAGGTGAACCCCTCTGCTCACGTACTAGATCCTACCACTTCTCACCTACCTACCAGAGCTTTGCTCATGCTTTCTCCTTTCTCTTGTCCATCTTTCCCTTCTGTATACCAACATTCTGTAGTCTTCCCTGTTTTAAAAAACGCTCCCTTCACCCAACCTCCCCTCTGGATGCAGCTCCATCTCTCTTTTTCTTCTGTAGCACAATCTTTCAAAGGAATGTTCACACTCACTGCTTCTACTTCCTCACCTCCCACTTTTCTCAGTCCTCTCTAATTGGGGCCTGTCTCTATCATGCCTCTGAAATCCCTGTTGACAAGGTTGCCAATCACCTCCATGCTGCCACAGAGGTCAGTTTTCAATCTTCATCTTCTTCTACCTCTCCACAGCATTTGTCCCAGCTGTTTATCCCTTCCTTTTCCAAACACTTGATTTACTTGATCACCAGGGCACCACATTCTTCCATTTGCTTCTGCCTTCCTAAGCACTGAATGTGGCACTCTCCCTAACTTCCTTCTTCTTCTCGTCTCTATCCATAATTCCTTCAGCAGTCTCAGTAACATGGTTTAAAAAAGTAAAAACATAACATTTATACTGATGAGTCCCCAAATTATAGCTCCAACTCTAATCTCTCTTTTGAGCCACACATTAAGAATTCCAACTTCCTAGTCTCCTCCATTTGAATGTCTCCAAGCCATCTGCACCTTAACATGTCCACCACAAAGCTGTTTAATCCTGCCCCCACCTTTCCTGCCAAGCGTTTCCAATTTCAGTAAGTAGCACCACTATTCACACTGTGATAAATCCAAAAACTAGGAATCATTCTTAATTCCTCCCTTTCCCTAACACCCCTTATCCAATCCATCAGTAAATTCTATCAGCTTTAACCTTCTGGGCCTCAGTGTTCTCAGCTGAAAAGTGAGAATATTATGATCTATGTTATAGATTGGCTGTGGAGTTTAAGTGAGGTAAGTGAGACAGATACGTTCTTAGCGCATAGTAGCCACTCAATAAACATTAGTCTCAGTTCTCTTTCCAATAACCTGTATCAGTAGTGCTGCCCGCTGCATCAATTCCACACCTCCATGTGGCATTTGAGGCTTGTCACAGTCTGACCTTTTCTTATATTTCCACAACTTAGGCTCAATAATTATATTTCTGCAATTATTTTTGCTTTGCAGAGCTTTTTGACATATCTTACTTACTTTTGATCATTTCTATATGAAATAGGTATTATCATCCCCATTTTACAGGTTAGAAAACTGAGAGAGAGGCTAAGTAAACTGCTAAAAATCATAAAGCACCCAATGTTAGAGCTGGAAATGAAACAAAGAGCTTCTAATGGGAGACTTCTTGCTTTTCCATGCTGCCTCTCCAACACAGAACTTTATTGTCCTCAAGCCAAGGTTCTTTTCCACTTATCTGAAACCCACTCCATGCCCTTCCTTTCTCTGCCTTCGTAATTCTTTCACCGAGTACCACAGAGCACAAGGGTCTCTCAGATTAATAATGTTTATTCACTAATTTACTCAGTCATTACCTCCCTCTCTCATTCTCTCACTCATCAAATATTTAATGACTATCAACTCTCTGCAATTCTCTGTGCTACGGATGAAAAGGACAACATGAAAAGGACACAGACCTGATGACTGAGGAGCTCGCAGTTTAGGACATGCATTTTTGGAAGGACTATATTGTACCTCAGGGGATGAAAATTGGTTCTTGGGGGCCAAAAAAAATCTTACAACAATTTTTTGTGGGCCTCCAAAGTTCAACTCTATTTGATAAAATATTACTCTTTCCTATTTAATTTCTCTCGCTGGGTTTTCTTGGGTATTACACTAGCACCTTTGATGTTGAGTTCATGGGAAATACAGAAAATGCACATCAGATCAGTACTGCAAAACAATGGTGCCCAGATGCTTGTGATTGGAGGTCGTTCTCTCACCGTGTCGGAGCTGCGTTTTGAGAGGTGGCCAGTGTGAGCCTGTGGGCTAGTATCAGCTGCCTTGTGAGTATTGTCTGTCTTTGCTCCTCAGAGCATTTGTCTTTGAGAATTAAATAAAAATTGTTAATTAATAAATAATTAAATAAAAATATATTTAGTGTTTAATTCTGCAAAAATTTTTCTGCTAATAATAATGACAAGTGCTGAAAAGAAAAAAAGTCCACAATACCAAATGAATATCTAGCAGTTGGTTAAAGTAAAAGTTATTTTCTCATACTGAGTTAAAATTAAAAGTTAAATTCACTAAAAATAATTTTTAAGAAATTAATTTAATTTCCCAATTGATTTACTTTTGCTGGCAAATAACAGTCTTGAATGACTTTAAAAAAATTTTTCTTAGGGGCTGGCCTGGTGGCAGAGAGGTTAAGTTCACACAGTCCACTTTGGCAGCCCAGGGTTCGTGGGTTTGGATCTTGGGTGCAGACCTACACACTGCTCATCAAGCCACACTACAGCAGTGTCCCACATACAAAATAGAGGAAGATTGGCACAGACGTTAGCTCAGAGACAATCAAAAGAGAAAGACTGGGGCCTGGCCCTGTGGCTAAGTGGCTAAAGTTCTTCTCACTCTGCTTCAGCAGGCCAGGTTCATGGGTTCAGATCCTTGGCATGGACCTGCTCCACTCACCAGCCACTTTGTGGAGATGTCCCACATACAAAAAAATAGAGGAAGATTGGCACAGATGTTAGCTCAGGGCCAATCTTCCTCAGGAAAAAAAGAGAAAGAAAAGAAAAAAAAGAGGAAGATTGGCAACAGGTGTTAGCTCAGGGCTAATCTTCCTCATACACACACCAAAATTTGATTACATTGCTGTTATTATATATTTATTTAAGTTGCTGATTTGCATATGTAATTTCATACATTATAATTTGTTTAGCTAAATGATGTTAACAGTTGCTCAGCAAGTGTAGTTATGGCAAATATTAATAGCTTTTCACTTTAAAAAATTCAACATACTACTTAGTCATCTTAATCTTGCATTGAATAAAAAGTAAGCCTTGTACTTTTTTCTTTTTTGGTGAGGAAGATTGGCCCTGAGCTAACATCTGTGCCAATCTTCCTGTATTTTGTATGTGAGATGCCACTAAAACATGGCTTGATGAGAGAGTGTGTAGGTCCGCTCTGGGGATCTGAACTAGTGAACCCTGGGCTGCTGAAATGGAGTCTGTGAACTTAACCACTACACCACTGGATCAACCCCGCCTTGTACTTTTTTAATATACACACTGCATTCTATACTGTGTATATTGTATGTATATTTGCATACAGCACAAGCATGTACAAACATTTGCTATGTACAAATACAAATACGACATATTTGTAATGCGCCCCTCCCCTCCTTCCCCAGAACCTTAGGAAGAGGAGGAAGCAGCTTTGGTTGGATATAGTGATCCTCGTGCTGAAGAGGACCCGCCACGGGCTTCAAGGTCTTACTTGGAAGAGGTTGTGGCAATTTATAATTATACAAAAGACAAGGAAGATGAGCTATCCTTTCAGGAAGAGCCATTATTTATGTCATCCAAAAGAAAACGATGGTTGATATGAGGGAGTTCTGATGCAGTGACTAGGCTCTTTCCTGGGAATTATGCTGAGTCTGTCATGCATTGTCCTGAGTAAAGCTCAGCAGGGGATAATCGGGTCTTCCAAGATTGTTAAAAGGCCCTGGGGATTCCCCCCCCCCGGTGAAATGAATGAAAGACACGAATGATGAAAACTACTTTTTTTTTTGGTTTATCCCCCTGTATCAAAACAAACAAAAAAGCAAGCGGAGTCTGAACAAATGGATCTTTCTGCCATCATTTGCACTGTGCTGAGCTGTCTGAATTGATATAAAGTGATGATTTCTAAATATGTAAAAAAAATACATACAGCAGATTTCATGGAAAACAAACATAAGGCACATGTACAAATATACGTACAGCATACAAGCAGATAGTGTATCTGTGGTGCTAAGATGCCAATCCTGATCGTGCACGTCCACAGGTCGATCATCACCGCCCGCTTGCAAGGCAATCACGTTTTTGTGACACCGAGTCATCATTATCTAATCTGTGGACAGCAATATGGTACTGATGCTCTAGGAAGAACTTGGAAGTGGAGCCTGGGTGTCAGGGCCAGATGACTGGGCTTTCCCGAGCTGGTCCTGTCAGCTTCTCATTTCTTGCCTTCGCCCAAAAGCCAAGCACACACTCACCACAAGGCCTTCGCACTCACAGTTCCCTCTGCCTATAAAGCTCTCTGCCAGAGCAGGGCTCACTTGCTCATTTGCTCCAGGGCCCTGCTCACAATTCACGTCCTCAGAATGCACGCCCAGCCGGTCCCCACTCTCAACCCTTTACTCTATTTTTTTCTTTGCTTGTTTTCACTTATGATGCCTATCACCACCTGGCATTATATTAGAGCCCTCCCTCCTATCCGTGAGGGATTGGTTCCAGGACTCAGCTGCCCAGATACCAAAATCCCTGGATGCTCAAGTCTCTTATAAAATGGCCCATCCTCTGGAGTGCTTTATATCATCTCTGGATTACTGATATACCTGATACAGTGTAAAGGCTATGTAAGTAGTTGTTATACTGTATTGTTTAGGGTACAATGACAAGGAGAAAAGTCTGTACGTGTTCAGTACAGACACAACCATCGCAGGCCTTCCCATCGACGTTGGTTGAATATGGATGCAGATCCTATGGATACGAAGGGCTGACTGTATTATCTATTTGGTTTTTTTGTTTATTGTTTATTTCCCTCATGGGGCCGTAAACTTCATAGGATGGGGCTTTTGTTTACTACTGTCCCTCCAAAATAGGGACTCGATATTTGTTGACTGTGTAATGGAGACATGAATAAATACTGGAGGCTGGGTTTGATTCTTGGCTTAAATGGAGTGCAGCTCGCACGGTCCCTTATTACTTCAGGCAGCCTCGCCATCTGAGAGCGGGCGTGAAGCACCTGAAGAAAATAGACATCTCTTTCTCTCTCTGGCTCTTTTTCTCTCTTGTAAATCCTCTCCCCTCTCTCCCTCTTTTCCTCTCTCATTCTGTCTCATACTTTTCGCATTACAAATGACTGATATGGTCCAGGACCCTGAGGGAATAAACTTCCAGTGGGACCCCCTCCCAACTCCTCCTCTCTGCCCCGCTTACAAAGTCTGTAATGAAATTTCCTGGGTATACAGCCTTTGAAGGCACTTTCTTCACCTGTGTAAAGGGAGAGACACCCATCACTTGGTCACATACCACAGGGATGACCATGGGCCTCTCGCCCATTTCTGCCTACTATGTCCTGTCAGGTGTGAGTTACTGTGGCCTCGAGGGTTTCATCTGAGAGCGACGACAGTCTCCTCCAGGAAGGGCATGCAAAACATTTCTCCTGGAATATGTTGCTCTAATCTATTTCAGACCTTGCCTTAGATGTCCTCGAAGCTTCCCAGGAACCATCTGAATGTGCATTCCCATGACATTCTGGCAGAGAATACTTTGAAATTAAACTGCCCGATGAGTTTAGATATTGCTAAGTACATATTTCTGGGGCCATCTAAAAGCACAGTGTAATTTCTATTGTGGGATGAAGGTTATGTTTGTCTATTATGTGAAATGACAGAAAAGGAAACGTTGATTTTTGCAAGTGTATACTTTTTTATAGTCTCTAAAGAAATGGAAGAAATCAGAGACTGCATTTGCTATTGCCATATGGAACATAGTGCGAGAAAAATTTACCAGCCTACAAACCTGCAGTTTCTGGTCTTAAATCTTACCTATGAATTGTGTTTTTCTTCTTACAAATGGAAATCCCTGGACATTTAAATGAGGGACTCACTTGCTTGTCCCCTGAATTGCAGTTCAATACAGAGGCCTTTTCACTGGGTTAGATTGTTAAATCCCTCTATCCACGAGAAGGTTTTTCCTTGTCATTCTTATTTCTTTCAGGAAAGTGAGTAGGTCAGCAAAGGAGATGCCCGTCTGATTGAACTTTCGTGTCAATGACATGGGCAGTCCTGCAGACTAGTTAGGGGGGCGCCCTTTGAAGCTGAGCAGATGTGGAAGGGAACCTTGCAGTCTCTACCAGTTGTGTAATCAGGCAGGTTATTGAGAGAGGAGGCATTGAAGAGTGGTCAAGCGGATGGGCTTCTAGGTCTGACAGCTTGAGTTTAAGTCTTGGTTCTGCTACTTATTCTATAATCGTGGACAATTGACTGCTCCTCTACGAACGTTGGTTTCTTCTTCTGTAAACCAACGCTTACTTTACGGGGTGATTATGAGGATTAAGTGAAAGAAAGTATGTCAAGCTCTTAGCACAGTTTCTGGCACACAATGAGGGTGAAATAAAGGGAAGCTGTTATCATCATCATCATTGTAACATTAGTAATTGTGGAATTTATTGAAGATCGCACAACTGGTTAGTGATGGAATCTAAAAAATCCCTTGTTGCCTTATTCCCAGCCAGGTGATTTTTCTATTATGTCAAAAGATGTAGCTTTGGGAGAAAATGGGGCAAGAAGTTAAATAAACGAGGGTGAGGATAATGGTGACGATGATGTTAGTAATGACGGTGATCACTTGAACCACAGCTTTCTCTAGAGCAGTAGTTCTCATCTTTGGTTACATATTGGAATCATTTAGGTAGTTTCAAACACACCGATGCCTGGATTTCACCCCTACGGTTCTGTTTAAATAGTTTGGAGTGTAGCCTGGGGGATGGGGTTTTTAGTATATTCCCTGGTAAGTTTAATGTACAGCCAAGATTGAGAAACAGTGGTTCAGAGGCGCCTCCTGCGGCTTGCTCCTCAGTGACAATGGGCGAGCCAAAATCAGGCTCTGACGCCCCCATGGAGGAAGCTCAGCAGAGAAGTTTTATTCCCTGACCCCAAAATCCCCTGCTGTGAGAAGACTGAGAGGATGTGAGCCCAGTTCAGCTGGCTTGGCATTTAGAAAGGAAACAAACAGCTGGCTACCTCCCTCCTTGAGAGCAACCAAACCTGTATTCTCTGTGGGCGCCTCTCCCTGCATCCAGCTGTCAAAAGCTAACTCAGAAGCAGAAAGTACACCCACATGTGGGCCTACATGTGTTTAAAAGCTTGTTATACTGGAGATGGCCACGGGAATCCCAAAATGGGCATGCATGCATGTGCACGTGCATGTGTGTGTATATATAAATGGAATCACTGCAATTTCAGATTCCTCTTTTTTTTTTTTTTTTTTGAGGAAGATTAGCCCTGAGCTAACATCTGCTGCCAATCCTTCTCTTTTTTTTTGCTGAGGAAGCCTGGCCCTAAGTTAACATCTGTGTCCATCTTCCTCTACTTTATATGTGGGACACCTATCACAGTATGGCTTGACAAGTGGTGCCAAATCTGCACCCGGGATCTGAACCGGCGAACCCCAGGTCACCGAAACAGAACATGCGAACTTAACTGCTGCGCCACAGGCCAGCCCCTCAGCTTCCTCTTTATTCAACCATATTCAACACAAAACAGCTGAATATTCTATAGGGCGAGGACCATGATCTTGAGAGAACCTTGTTGTTCTGAGCCATCAGGTGGCACCATATTGTATATCTAGCTAATGTCCTGTTTAAGAGAGTTGGTCAAGTCCACTTCAGGATTCATTATTTACCAATATATGATCCCCTTCTACCAAAGGGTGCATGGTGGGGGTAGGGCCAGCCTGGCTTGAGCAGATTGCACAAGGTTGAGCAGATGTTTCAAAGCTGGGATGTGTCAGGCTGGAGAAAAGAGACTCAGCATTGTGTCCTTGAGGAGTAGGGAATTGAAGCTGGGTTAGCAAATCCAAGCCAGGGTTCTTGAGCAGGAACCAAGGTGTGGAGTCCAAAAAGGATACTGTGATACCAGGAAGGCAGAGGATGCGGAGCATAGGGGCTAGAGAAACAGACAGGGTCTTGGAGCACTTCCGGTACAATGCACCAATATGCCTACATTTGTAAGCGAAGCAGAGACCAGAGTGAAGTGGACAGTTATAATTGTCTAGGTATCTATTTTAAATTATTTGCCTTTTGAAACCCTGGATACTTCAGGTAGCTGAAGGTAGGGATTTTATCAATCTACCAATGTCTTTTAAGCCACGATGGGGTCTTGTTCCTGGAGACTCGGCTCTTCTGGAGTCCTCTCCAGCCTTGCTTTGGTGGCTACTCCTCAAGCCAAACCCGCCTCTCTTTCTTCCAGGTGTGCCTTCTTCTGATGAGCCCCTCCTGCCCGTGCCCTGCTCAGGGCCCATGACATGGACTGCTGTGTCCACTCTGTGCCCTGGCGCAGGACCCTTCGCTCGCTCCTCCAGTCTGTTAAAGACCAGAAGTCAGCGAAGTTTCCTGCTGGGAAGGGTGGGCAAACTTACTGACACCACAGTATGACTAACTTGGAAAAGCTCAGTGTGTTACTCTTCCCCTTAGCGTACATATTTGCATTTTTATGGGGAAGGATATTAGAGGGAAAGGAATTTTTACATAGAGTTGCAGGTGCCTGTCATTAGACCAGTGACAGATGATTAAAGACGCTTTTGTAAGCAGAGAGTTCTTGAGAATTTAAAAAATTATCATGGCCGCTTCTCTATGCCTCTGAGACAAGAATTGTTCAAATTGAGTTATTTCTTCCACGGGGAGGTCTACACAGAAAACTGGTAGGGAGGTAGGGAGGTAGGGAGGAGGAAAGAGCGTGTTATATGGAATCAGAGACCTGGCTGAGCTCACATTAGGGCACCCAGCAGTGTGCAGTCCAGGCAATCCACCTGACCTTCCTGAGCCTTGAGCATCTTCATCTGGAAAATTAGCTCAGCCAGGATTTATTGAACACCCCCTGAGTCCCACTGCAGTGCTGACTAAGCTTAGGGGGAGAAGGAGAACAGTATTTCCAGAGGGAGACAGACCCCCTGCAACCATGCTTTTCTAGACGCACATACGAGGGGTGCAGAGGTGAGGAGTGCAATTGTATTAACTCTGCAGGGTGGTGCAATGAGGTCACGGGGATGAACTCTGTGCTAGAACTCAGCTGCCTCACGAGCAGCCTGGGGCCTGCGCAGCGTGGAGGTCAGGAGCCATGCTTTGGCATCTTAGTGCAGCTTGCGTCTGGGCTCTGCCACTCACGAGCTGTGTGACATTGGGAACATTATCTGAAGAACGGAGATGGTAACAGGATACATCCTAGAGGGAGAAGTAAGATAATATGAGTGAAATGGTCAGAATGGTGCCTAGTACATAGGAAATGCTAGCTTTTATCATTTATTATTGAATAAATATGAAGAGGGGATTTTCAGGAAAAGAAAAGCGATTGGGACAGAGCATTCCAGGTATAAGTTGAGGAGAGGCAGACATACGAGAAGAGGATGCCATGCTTGGGGACTGCAGAGACAGCAGGAATCGAGGACCCGTGCCATGTAGGAAGAGCGTGGGGAACAAGCCTATCGAAGCAAGTGTGGGCCAGCCCTGGAGGGGCCCTGCAGGTGCTGTGGGGGTGCAGTCTCTCCCCGGAGAATCCGGGGAAGCCATTCACAGTGAGTGAAAGGGTTAGAGGGTTATGGGAGAAGGAAGTCTCGGCAGCTCCCTGGAGGTTGGGCTGAGGGAGGGATACTGCTAACAGAGGTGTGGGAAGATCAAATGAAAGAATGACTGTGAAAAAAGCTCACTTTAATCTGCAAAATGCAAGGCGAACATGAATGGTCCAGGGGACCAACACAGGCCTGGGGACTCTCTCTGGGCTGGGGAACCTTGGCAAGAACTGGTGCTTTCCTGCCCTGGGAGGAGGTGGGAGGGTTGAGGTGAGGCTCCCACCACCTTCTGCCTGTGCAGCAGGCTGCTGCAGCCACAGGGGGCCCCAAGAACCCTTGGGAAGGACTCCTCCCCGCTCAGCCCTCCCACCCTACTGCCCCCAACGCAGTCTCTGGGATGGGCAACTTCCCATAATAGCTGTAAATAGACTAAGAATGAAGGCGCTAGAGGTAGCCTGGACTTAAATCCGCTTCTCTTAATTACCAGCTCTGTGACCCAGGCAAGGGACCTAACCTAAACCTCCTCTGGCCTCAGTTTTCACATCCCTAAAATGGGGTTTATAATAATACTGACAACGTAAGATGGCCCTGAGGATTAAATGAGTTAATGTGTGGAAAGCAGTAGAATGGTGCCTGGAACCCAGTAAGTGCTAAATAAGAGTTTGTTAATTATAACATGTAAAATGAGAATACTTGTTCCTACTTTGAAATGTATTGTAAACATTAAAGTATTCAGGATGTGTCTGGCATATAATAAACCCTCAGTTATATCAGCTGCTACTCTACTATTCTAATGGATGCCCCGGAGCCCAGGGAAAAACCCTGGGGCAAGAGGAAGGTGTGGGCGGGAAGGACATGTTCCCTGTTTCAGTGAATCCACCTGAACGTGAGCTTTGTCGCATTCTATCTGTGTGAGTTTATTTGCTAATCCTTTTCTGCATGGATAGATTCTCACCTATTCAGTCAGAAATGTCCATCTCTGAAGAAAGAGTTAGCCCCCACTCCTTGCCGTAGGGCCGGGTCTCTACCTGCCTGAAACTGTTTGAGTCTGCTTCTGCTCCAAGGCAGAAGGATGGACTAAATGACCTCCTCTTACCCTAAAGATTCTTTTTCTGAAATTGACGTCACCACAAGGCTTCTGGCAGGTCAGATTTCCTGCAGTCTCACACACAGCCCCCACACCTTTCATCCCCTTCGTCTCAGTTGCTTTGCAAGATAAATGTGGGATTGCTTCTCAGTTTCCTGGAGCTGCCCCTGGGCTTAGAGAGAGAAGAGCCACAGGGCTAGAACCTCAAGAGAGAAGAGAAGGTGGACATTTTGCAAAAGAGCAGAGAAGAAACCAGGTGAGTGGAAAGCTGAGGGAATCGGGACATCCCTGCTGTAAAGGGCTTCGTGCCCTTGGCCCTCTTCCACATAGAGCAGCATGGCCACCCACAAGAGAGCTGGTTTCCTCAGAGCAGATCAGGGAAGCCTGGCTGGGATCCCAACTCTGTCTCTTGAGCTACAGGATCTGGACCTACTTATTTCACTTCTCTAGCTTTTCCTCATCTGTAAAATGAGAACAACAACAACATGTCATGAATGTTTATAAGGATTCATGACATAATAGTATTCTTTCTATTTCCCAGACATGCAAAGCTTGCTCCCACCCCAGGGCCTTTGCATATGCTGTTTCCCTTGCCCAGAGGGCTCTCCCACCACATTGCTGTGGCTTGTTTCTTTTCTTCATTCAGGCCTCAGAGCAAATATCATCTCTTCAAAGAGTTTTTTTCTGACCACCCCATCACAAATGGCCATCTCCTGACACTTTTATCACACTACTTCATTTTATTGTTTACAGAACACTTATAGTTACTTGCAATGATCTTTCCTTGTTTGTTTACTTGGTTATTGTCTGTCTCCCCTGACCAGAGGATAAGTTCCACAAGTAAAACCTTCACTGCTGTATGTACATGCTTGCCACATTTGATGAATGAATAAGCTACTAAAAGCACCTGTATATTCAGCACCTAAAACTCAAAGATCTTATTATTATCATCATCATCATTATTATCATTACCATTATCTTCCCAGGAAAGGATGCCAGTTTTACCATTTTCTTGCTTTATTTCTAACAATCCAGAATTCTCTAGGCTTTTATCATAGACAATAACTTCAAACTATATCCTATTCAACACTTACAAAAACCTATCTTTGATGAAAAATACCTATAGAGGTATGCCATTCCCTCATTTTTCTAAACATTCCAGATGCTACACCATCAGAAAAACTATAAACTCGCCCCTTTCAAAGAGTGGCTTAAACTGAGTTAAATTTTTGTGCTCTAACCTGGGCTTCCACTGAGGGATGCTATGAGAAACCACCTTATGAATCATTTGCTGTTTGGATAGTATTAAAGAGATGGTACATTACAGTCCCAGGAGCCACTATGAGAAACCCCAGTGTGAGAAATTCCTTTCAAAGTTCAACCCTTAGCAAAATGTTCACTTCCTTTGGGGAGCAAGTATGTATTTTTGTCTTTAAGAGCTGGGTAACAGGCCATATTTCCCTTTTCACTTCAGCTGCCAGGAAGCTCAGGGGCAAATATTTAACTCATATATAGCAACTATATAAGCTTTACTGGTCTGCATATTTGCATTTCTCTTTTTTTTTAATGTTCTTTTCTTTTTTTGGCAAGGAAAGATTCGCCCTGAGCTAACATTTGTTGCCAATCTTCCTTTTATTTTTCCTCCCCAAAGCCCCAGTACATGGTTGTAGACCCTAGTCGTAAGTCCTTCCAGTTCTTCTATGTGAGCCGCCACCACAGCATGGTAACTGACAGACGGGTGGTGTGGTTCCATGACCGGGAAGTGAACCAGGGCCGCTGAAGTGGTAAGAGCACTGAACTTTAACCACTAGGCCATCAGGGCTAGCTCTGCATTTCTCTATTCTTCCTACGTCTTTACTTCGTACTCTATAATCATCTTCACTGTGATTAAGCTCTGGGAAGATAAAATATTTGGCTTAGGAAAGGGCAGAGAGCAATGGAGGCTGGGGAGTCAAAATCACAGCCTAGTCACATCATAGGGTCAACCTGGGGAGGACACTGCTGCCACGGCCCCTGGACAAGGGCCTCTGTCATTGCAGACACACAGTCGCGAGTGGGAGCGTGCACTGGACAAGACCAGTCCCATGTGCAGGGCCTCACAGCCAGGGCAGCAGTGCAAAGTGAGTAGCTGGCCTTCCAGGTGTCTGTGTGAGAGACGGCCCTGCTGCCCAGCCAGATTCAAACGGTCGGGAATTCCTCAAACAGGGGAAAGGGGCTGGGTATTAGATAGCCCTCACCCCAAAACTGTTCATTAGAGTTTATTTTCATTTGGGAGATTTTTTTCCTTATATACCTCAAAGCCTTTGCGGAATGAAGCGGGAGAAGCAGAAATCAGTAAATTCATATAACAGATGTGAATTGCTCCATGCCACAAGGTGGAAAAACCCTTCCATTTGCTTACTTCTCTAAATAAAAACCTGCTCTGGGTTCCATTCTACAACTGAGTTGGAAGTTCAGTGTAAGTTACTTATTGTGGCTACTTCCTCATTCCTTGGACCCTCAGAGCTCTGAAGTCACAATTTTCAGAAACTTTGGAGGGAGCAGGATCCATTTTCTGGTGAGACCCATGGAGATGCCCATCGTCTAGATGCCTGGGTTCATCCTGAGGTGGGCAGTTCCCCGGGGAGCACCCACGCCCTGTGGCCCAGCCCATGTGCTGGGTTGTTGCTCGCTGGGCCGCTCTGAGGTGAAGTATTGTAGATACCTTTGGATGGACAGAATCATCTCCGGGTGGGAGGAAGTCAGGCTGTGCAGTGGATTCCCCCTCACGCAGACACACGGAGGCCAGAGAACAGGGGCCGCCTCCATGTGGACTCGCTCTTCTCTCCCCGAACCCTCCCCACCCCTGACGCAGTGTTTGTGTGTTTAACCATCTTACACCCAGTAGAGTGGCACACTCTATACAAATTCTCTTCAGCCTCGTCTCAGTTAGGATATGAGGGACACACTGAGTGTGGGACAGTGGGGCACTGTTCTCCCCAACGGGTGGAGGACAGCGACATTCTATATTTTTAAACATAAAAGGAGGTTGGTTTGACCAAACCCCTCACAGCCAGCAGATCTCCAGGGTGGTGCTGGGCTCCCAAGCTGAGTTTCCAGGGCAGCAGGGTGGGACCCTCTCCACCTCAGACAAGAACAGGACAATCAGGCTGTATCGAAGCCTTGCTCTCCTGGCGGCCTTAAATTATATCCTGGGCTCCCGCCCCTGCTGCGTCCAGCTTCCAGGATCGACAAGGCTCAGGCTGCTGTCTGAACACCAGAGGGCGCCCTTAGCCTGGTTTCTGGACTCCTGCCGCTGCTCTGATCAGAGTAAGAACCTGACAGGTGAAACACCAAGAAATAAAACCCCATATTTTAGATCCGTTTTAGAGCCGGTAGTTGGCTCTTTGCTGTGAATTAAGGTCACCAACAGCAAGATAGGGCAGAACCCCCTCGATTCCTTTCTGTCCAATCTCGAGATGAATAAGTAACACAAGGCTGGTTTAAACGGTTTCCAAGGAACTGATAACTCCAGGCACAGGGGTAATGAATAGTGATTCTGGACACGAGAAGCACAGAACCTCCCATGGAGGGTGAGGAAGTGTTTTACATAATTTCAGCGAGAAGTTTTTCCAGGCTCTGCCTCCTCACTGCTCTCAAAGCCAAGCAGCAGAGCCTCTTGCTTGCTCTGTGGAGCCACAGTTCGCATCAGGCCACCCCCGTCCAGTAGTCCCCAGAGCTTCCCTTTGCAGGTAGCCCACCATAGGGGCCATGAGCAGCCGTCAGGGCCCTTCCATTGGGAGTCTGTCTTCTTTTTGAAATGGGCCTGATCCAGACTAGGCTTATAGAGAAAGCACTTGCTCCGCAAATGAAAACTGCAAAGAAGGTCTCAGCGGGGTGAGCAAAGCTTTTGGTCCACGGCTTTATTGTTGCGTGTAAACAGATTGAACCTATCAAGGAGTCTCCCAGCGCCATGGAAGCTGTTCTCAGCAGGGCATTCACTTGGAAGCACTGGTAGCGGTTATAGTTTTCAGAATGATAAAACACATTTTTAAAAATCCATAATTCAGGCTCTCTGTTCATTCGTCTACCATCCAATCAATTACTTTTTAAACACTGGCTATTTGCCACCAGGTCCCACAGGTGCCCCATCTGGAGATGAACTAGGTGTGGCCCTTTTCTCTGAGGTTGTTTGTTGTCTTGTGGGAGATAAATATATGTACAGTAGGGTAAGGACTGGCATGTAAACAGTGCTCTTGGAATATGGGAAGAGAACAACTCAGTATGGAGGGGTAATGGTGCCTTTCTCCTTCAGTAATTCTGTACCTAATTGTGTACTCATTCATTCCACACATAATGGTCACGTAGTGTCTGGGTACCAGGCCCTGTGAGGCAGTGAGCACACTCCAATAGCAGGCAACTGCAAAGGGACACATTATAAGGTCTCTATGAGCTCTCAAAACTAACCAGCCAAGACGCACGAGTGGGACAAGTCCCACACTGAGGAGAAACTTCAGGGAGACTCTTCCTGCCCGCCTGGAGCTGTTACTTCCTTCTTTCCTTTTGACCTGAGAGAGGTGTTTCTTTTTCTCTCCTTGACCATATTCATGGAACTGAATGGGTCATCTGTCTCTAGAGGAGCAGAAACGTTTTCTCTTCCTAAGGGCCATGACCCATAGAGAAACTGAGGAAAGGGGAAATGAATCCAGCAAAGTCAAACTCAAGTTTCAGAAATCCAGCTTGAACAAGCTTAAACTGAAATTGGGATTTGTTGGAATGGCGCTGGGTACGCTTACCAAATCGAAAGAACGTCTGACCGTGCTAGCTTTGGGATTAGATCTGGCGACCTCAGTGGCTAGAAGCAACTTCTATACTAGCCAAGACTCCTTTGGTCACAAGCGACAGAAACCCAACTGAAACCAATTTAGGCCAAACAGGGCAGGGATGAGTGACAGATGGACGGACTGGAGACTCCACACCGTCAGGACCTCCTCTCACTTAGCGTCTCCGGGATGGGGCCTCCACTCTCTCCTGCGAGTGCCAGTCTTCTCTGAGGGGCTAGAACCAAACTTGCAGGCAGTTCTTTGCTGACATCTTTTGAACTTCACTAGTAGAGCAAAAAGGGGTCATCTTGCCCAACTCCATTCAGCAAAAACTTGGTGAAGGGTCCCGATTGGCTCAGCACCTGTGTTTCTTCAACCCTAGACCAATCACAGAGGCCGGGGGCAGGCGGAGTCCCATGACTGGCCCAGCCTTGGTCCTGTCCCTCCCCGGGGCTGGGGGGAGAGACCGTTGGAGTTGGGAAACACAGATGTCCCAAAAGAATGAAGGTCCTGTTACCAGAAGAAGGGGTAAAGGGCACTGGACCAATAAAAACCGAAGGACCGCTATGAGAGGAATAGATCGGGGAGGAAATTTACAAAGTTTAATTAAGTGTCAGACAAACGCATTAACATTTGTATTGAACCCAAAATTTATTTTATTATGAATTTCTTTCCCAAAGCTCTAAGGTGGGCTTTAGTTGGTCCTACAGGAAGAAGGAGAACAACAATAAAGACTTTACAAACACGTTTTTAAAAGCATAGCATGACAAGCAGGAATTTCACTGTTAACTTTTACTATGACTATGGTTTGTTCAGCAAGAGAACTTGCTTATTACCTCTCGTGGGTTGTCACTGAGGAGCATATCTTCTTTTGCAGGGAAACGTTGCTTGGATAGCCCTCACATGTGTAAATAGAAGGGGGCACTCATTGGCCTTGGGTGGAGGTGTAGGTATAATTGGATTGTTCTGTGGCCAAGCAAAGATGCTTTTCCCAACACTCCTTAATTAGTAGATCTGGCACTTTTGGAGGAGGACGGGAAATACACACAAGTGGAAAGGAGTTTCCTAAGAGGAGAAGAAATCAAGAGCCAGAGCCCTTCCTTTCTGATTAGAATTTTTTTGATGGACTGAGATGGTCTCAACTAAAGTCTGTGGCAGAAAGGATCCCAAAGGCCCTCGAAGAGAACTCACTGAAGGAAAAGGGGGCATCCAGTGTATATTTGAGTCTGGAAGTCATTCTTGATCTTGACATCCTGTGAGAAAGGGCAGAGTTGGGAATAATGCCAAGGCACAAACATAAAAACTTCAACCAGGAACCCAAGTGTGGAGCATCCTTGGTTGAGAGTAAAATTCAGAAGGGAGAGGGAAAGACTGGGTCTTTTGGATTCAGTAAGTCTCTGAGGTTCTTGAACCATTCACCTGGAGGTGGCAAGGAGGTAAGAGTAGAGAACAAGGGAAATGGGATGCTCTGTTAACATCAGAGGATTACTTGATTATTAAAAAAAGATGAGACCTTATTTGGACATCATGCTGATAAGGTGGTTCATACCAGAAACATCAAAATGGGTAAAATTATGAACCCATAATAAAAAAGAGATTTATAGTCTGCCTAAGATTTAGAGCACGAACTTTAAAAATGATTATTTTTCCAGAATAAGATTTCCAATATGGAACGTAAAGTAGTGCCTCTGGGGATTTTAATGCCATGTTATACGAACACAACTATTCTGAGAAAACTGCTATTACCTGTTGAGTTCTCTCCTTATGGACCACATATAATTAAACAGAGACTAAACTCTGAACCAAGTCTCCTAATCCTTACTCTAAAATATCTAGTCAGGACAATTCGAGAATAGATGCAGAGAAACTGGGGTATCTATACTGGCATTCTGCTTAGGTTATGTGTGTACATGTACTAGAACACATGGTCCTGTTCAGTTTTCACTTTTTGCCTTGCAGGAATCAGGCCAGCCAAATGGTGACTAATTTAGCTAAAGGCTTATAGACTCAGCCAAAGCTGTTGGTTTGGGAATTTTCCTTGAGCCAAGGTGAACTCACCCATTTAATTACATTGAACTTCATGCTGGAGATGGGGCTGGGCTGGCTGTGCACTGGCTAGCGTGTGTTAACAACAACAGCAACAAAATGTTGCACTGAAGAGTCCTGGAAGTCTGAATACATACTATTTTTTGCTCAGAAAATTCCTTCAGCATGGTTGGTTTGTACAAACTCTAAATGTCATATGTTTTAAAAATTAGTTTCTGAGTCAAAATGGCTTATTAAATATCCATAATAGTGAGAAAAGGAAAAATGCTGTTAGAAACAAATTTTTACAAACTCTTGTATGTTTCTACTTTTGAAGATTGGGCAGCATATTCCAGATCAGAGTAAGCATGCATTACCCAAGAATTTAGTCTGATTCAAAGAAAAAATAAGCTTTAAATTTCAACATGTTTGCAGGCTTCTATATGCAGTGGGCTGAGGCTGGCCGTCGTGGTTGACTCTGTTTTTTGGCAAGGCACTGTAACCGGCCTAACGTCTTTGGAGCCCCAGTAGGGGAAGAAGCAGGAGCTGATTTGATTTATATAACAAAGAAGTGGGATTTTGAGATTCCCTGGACAATATACAGAGAAAGTGGGGGATGAGGAAACATGGTAGAAGCCAGGGGATGGGGAGTAGAGACGGCCAGGGAGAAAGTCTCAGAGGTGGGCCACAATGAGGCGATGAGGACTGTTTAAGAACAAAGACATCTAACGTTGCCTTTTAAGTCATCTTCCGGGCCACGTGGCAGTCTAACTTCACTACACCTTCAGTACCAGCCTGCCAGGTGTGACGTCCTCGGGTGCCGCGGGGAACCAGAAATCAAAAGGATAATAGCTACATTTAAGGCAAGGTGGCAAGGAGAGACAGTCACAGAAGGACAGAAGAAGGTGAGAATTCAGCATAAACAAGATCTTGGAATAAGATGGATCTGGAGGAAACATACTCCTCCAAGAATCCCCAGAAATATCAGGAACAGGGAAGATGCTGGTTTTCCCACCCTATGTGGGATGTAGGTTCCAGACATTTTAAAGTTAATTCTTAAAGAAAGGATGCCCCTACAAGGCAGCAAGTTTACCAGCATCCAGGTGGTTTGCCCTGGAGTCACACTACTATCTCTCAGGTCCTCTGCTAGGATTTCCCACAGGCTTCTTCATTAATTCCCTATAGATGTTCAAATACCTGGCCACAAGTGTGTTAGTGTGCCCTGAGGATAAAGAGCATGGATTGAGTTTTTCTAAATTAATAAACTTCAAAAACAGTGATTTGGTGGGTGCAAGGAAGAGGGTGAGGAATACCCCAGTTAAGTTTGCTGTCTATGTCTTTGAATTTTGTAAAAGGGAGTCTCAGATGAAATAATTACAGTGAAGGGTTGCTGTGAAGATCTCCTTCCGCTCCTTGTGGGGGAGAATGGCAGCCTGAATGAATCGGCCCCAGTTGTTGGTTTTCTTGCATCTCAAGCCATGTAAGAAAGATAACCACAGGACTGTGGTAATTATGGAGTAATCAGAGTGACTTGTTAAAGGTAACCCTAGCTGGTGTACTAGTAGAGATTCTGTAAACATTTTGTCAGTTTGCACATTTTGCAGACAACTTTTAAGGAAACATCAGCTTGTTTAACAGGCTTCCTTGGATGAGCTCTGTCCTGAGAGACACTGACTCAGCTCTTAATCCTTCTTTCATTTGAGCTGATGACTTTAATATTTTTTCAGCCATCAATCTTGTGGCCAAAGCAACCTGTTCCAGTGGAAATTGGAGGCTGTGGGCAAGGCTGTGGGCCTGGCTGGCCTGAGGGATGGTTTTCTGGGGAAAGGCAGCCTTGAGGAGCCCCCTCCTGCAGCCCCACTGCTCTCTACTCCTCTTTTCTCCTGGTTCTTTTGCCTGGAATGACTAGCATCAGTGAAAGAGGTGAGCACCTAGGCAAAGGAATTAAGAGGAAAGGTCCTTGCGGATGGAGTTATTTATTCCAAAGGAATTAAGGAGGTTGTTGTTCCTTACTGATTTCTTATTTTCTAGCTATATGCCATGCTGAGAAGTGTTAGGGAATCTTTCTAAAGAACTGTTTTTTTTTAAAAAAAAGTTAACCACAGCCCTTAGAATCGTATAAGGGCAACCCATAACACACACACACACCCTCAAATAAATGTTTTCCAAGAGAATATTTGTTCTATGCATAAGGCAGTCTGATATTTTCTATTCTATTCTATTTCATTCCACTCCATTCTTTCAATTAAAAAACTGCTGGTCATTACTCAATATTCTGATGTCATAACCCACTAACGTGTCACAACCCATAGTCAGTAAAACACCATAATCTAGAGCATTTGGCATTGGGTCACAATATTAAAAGTGTCCACTTGTTTTTAACCCAGCATGTCTGGAAAGTGATTAGAAGATGGCATTAGGGGCCGGCCCCTTGGCCCACTGGTTAAGTCTGTGCACTCTGCTTTGGCGGTCTAGGGTTTCGCCAGTTCGGATCCTGGGCGTGGACATGGTACTGCTCATCAGGCCATGCTGAGGCGGCGTCCCACATGCCACAACTAGAAGGACCTACAACTAGAATATACAGCTATGTACTGGGGGGCTTTGTGGAGAAGAAGAAGAAAAGAAAAAAAAGATTGGCAACAGATGTTAGCTCAGGTGCCAATCTTAAAAAAAAAAAGGAAGATGGCATTAGTAGGAATCTCTGCTCTCTGGTCAGTCCTCTTTCTGATCTATTTAATCATCCTTAAAAAAATCATTATGAACTTCACAAGGGGGCATCCACCCTTCTCTCACCTGGTTGAATGGGAGTCAGGACATCGTTTCTCAATCCCACTCTTGTCCACGCTCTGCCACTGACTGTGACACCCTGCACAAGACCCAACGCAGCCTCACTTCTCTCATCTGTAAATATTAAGAGTTAAGATATTTCTCTGTGCCAGCGAGTATTCCAAGTGTTTTACATGCATTAGTTCATTTAATCCTCACTGCAATCCTGTGAGATAGAGGCTGTGTCGACTCCATGCTATAGCTGAAGAAGGCAAGGCCAGGCAAGGCGAGGTAATATGCCAAGGCTGTAGACCTGCCATGGAAGAGCCAGGATCTGTGCCCAGGTAACCTGTACCATTTTCTATCCTGCCTATTTTGGGCCAATTAAACTGGCTGATCTCCTAGGCCTTTCTTAAATCTGACTTTCTATGATTCTCCTTGTCATGGTTGTTGGGAGTTCTCAAGAGTGCGTCTCGGACTGGCCTGGTGGCGTAGTGGTTAAGTTTGTGTACTCAGCTTCAGGGGCCCAGGGTTCACCGGTTCAGATCCTGGGCGTTGACCTACATACCGCTCATCAAGCCATGCTGTGGCAGCATCCCACACAGAAGAACTAGAAGGACTTACAACTAAGATATATAACTATGTCCTGGGGTTTTGGGGAGGAAAAAAAAAGAGGAAGATTGGCAACAGATGTTAGCTCAGGGCCAATCTTCCTCACCAAAAAAGCATAAAAAAGGGAAAGAAACTCACAGCTATGTCATTCCTCATATGGTGAGGTCCTTAGCCAGCCCACCTTCCTCTTAAAAAAAAAAAAAAATGAGTGAGTCTCATCAAATTATCCTTCCTGTGGTTCTTCAGGAACATTCTGTGATGTATGGCCCTAGAGAATTATTGCTTCTATAAGACAAACCCCAACCAATGTTTCTTAAGAGGTGTGTGTATGTGTGGAGCAGGTCAGAAAACATGGAAGGCAGGAAAGCTGGTAAAATCACCCAAGGCAGTTTTTTTCATAGCCACACACTTAACCCCTGCAGGACACATCAGGAGTGGTGGTAGAGTCAGGCACCATAAAACATGTCTACGACAGTTAAGAGCAGATGTGGAGCGGATTCGGGCAGCCTGGCCTTCCAGGTGAGGCACATGCATGAGCAGGAGTAGAAGGTGAGAAAACACAGGCAGGTCCGAGGGATTCAGGACACCATGTGTCAACATGGCTGCCCGGTGTGTGCTCAGGGGCAATGGGAGACAAAGTTATGGCTGGAATGTGGCAGATCTTGAATGCCAGAAGAAGCCAAAATGCTGATTGAGGAGAGATTTATCATAAAACGATAATTTCAGATAATATTGTGCTACACTCCTAAAGTGATATTCTTGGCAAGCTGAGTAGTGCCTAATATTGCTAAAATATGAGCTGACTTCTAAGAGAGGGTCAAACTACCCATGGCAGCCATTTGAACCTTCAAAAAAATGCAGCAAGGGAATTGTAGTGTTGGCTCCACCCAATCGTAAAAATGCACCACACAGGGAAGGAATGAGCATCTATTTGATGCTGTATTTAAACACATATCAAATAATAAAACCCTCACATGGGAGATAAGGGCTTTTTCCCCCTTTCAGGGCCACTGTGGGGAAATAAATCTATCAAGGGACACATTTAAACAAAAGGAAAATTAGATTAGTTTCAACTGGTAGGATTTTTTTTTTTGAGGAAGATTAGCCCTGAGCTAACATCTGTTGCCAATCCTCCTCTTTTTCCTGAGGAAGACTGGCCCTGAGCTAACATCTGTGCCCACCTTCCTCTACTTTATATGTGGGACGCCTGCCACAGCATGGCTTGATGAGCAGTGCTTAGGTCAACACACCCCGGATCATAACCGTCAAACCCAGGCCACCGAAGTGGAACGTGCGCACTTAACCACTGCACTACTGGATTTTTTTTTTTTAAGAGGAAAATATAAGGTTCAATTCATTTGGTGCTTCAGTTAGGATCAATGTGGAAGGAAAGTTTTTAAATGTGCACCAGTTGTAAATTCTGGCTAGTTAAAGGAGAAGACTAGAAAGAGTGATGGAATGAGGAAGAGACGGAGGAAAGGCAGGAGAAAGAGGAGACAGCAGCAATGCTAAGAGAGAGGATAATGGACCAGCAGTGGGGACGATGAGAGCCAGTCGCTGAGCTGAGCAGAAAGAGCATACAACGAGAGAGACTGCAATCAGAAAGTCTCGAGGGGTCAGGGAAGTGGAGGTAACTGAGGACAAACTGAAATGAGCTCCTAAGGAGAAACAATAAGAAGAGCAGTTGAGGGTGGTTCTCACAGTACAGATGGAGAGGCGAAGAAGAGCTGGATCTTAAGCCCAAAGGGACTAATGCAAATCTTTCACCTGACATTTGTGCAGAGAAGTGTAAATTCACCTCCAGTTATGCTTGTTAACAGACTCTGAGCAAAGAGGTTAAAAAGGCAAAATCGTCAACACAGCTATCTAGAAAGTTCTGTCTTCAAGCATATTATTTTACAAATTGGCATTTCTTCAATTGTTTTATTAAATCTTCGTACTTTTTTATTGTGGTAAAATATACACAACATAAAATTGACCACTTTAGCCATTTTTTTTTTCTTTTAAGATTGGCACCTGAGCTAACACCTGTTGCCAACCTTCTTTTTTTTTCTTCTTCTTCTCCCCAAAACCCCCTATACATAGTTGTATATTCTAGTTGTAGGTCCTTCTGGTTGTGCTGTGTGGGACGCTGTCCCAACATGGCTTGGTGAGGGGCTGGCCTGGTGGCGCAGCAGTTAAGTTTGCATGTTCCACTTTGGTGGCCCAGGGTTCACCAGCTGGGATCCTGTGTGCGGACCTATGCACTGCTCCTCAAGCCATGCTGTGGCAGGCGTCCCACATATGAAGTAGAGGAAGATGGGCACGGATGTTAGCTCAGGGCCAGTCTTCCTCAGCAAAAAGAGGAGGATTGGTGGCAAATGTTAGCTCAGGGCTAATCTTCCTCAAAAAAAAAAAAAAAAACAAACAAAACAAAAAGATGGCTTGATAAACAGTGCCATGTCTGCGCCCAGGGTCCAAACCGGCGAAACCCTGGGCAGCCAAAGTGGAGCACGGGAACTTGACCACTCAGCCAGGGGCTGCCCCCTGCTTTAGCCACTTTTTTTTTTTTTCAGGAAGATTGGCCCTGAGCTAAGATCCATGCCCATCTTCCCCTGGTTTATATGTGGGATGCCTGCCACAGCATGGCTTGATAAGCGTGCACAGGTCCGCGCCTGTGAACCCTGGGCCACCAAAGTGGAGCACCAGAACTTAACCGCTGTGCACTGGTGCTGACCCCTGCTTTAGCCATTTTTAAGTGTACACTACAGTGGCATTAAATACACCCATATTATTATCAATTCTAAACAAATAAGCAACAAATTTGTATTTTTAGTGATTCCTAGGAACAGATACATTGAAGCATTATTTTTAAAAAGTACATAAAAATAATAGTTACATCAATCATTTCTCTTTGACTAGAACATATTGAAACTAGTCAGTGTAGGCTTATGCCCTAAAAATTAACAAAAAATATATGAAATTGTTTCTAAAATGAGAAAGCACTCACCACTTTCAATGAAGTGGTTAATTGTTCTTTGCGATTTCTTTTACAAGTAAAATCTGGTTATTAACAAATAGATGATAGGGAAATAAACAACAGACACTGCAATCATTTAGCTAATACTATTTAGAATTCTGAAGCAAAAATAGATTCTGATAAATTGATAGTAAATGTGACATTCTCAGTGCATGCAAATAACCCCTGAATTTGAGAACCCCTGTTTTCCCAGAGCCCCAGTAAATACACTTTTAATAGAGATCTCATGTAAAGTAGCCATATGCTTATAATTACTCAAATATTGTCGATCCCCTGTGTGAAATTTCACATCTTTATTACTTCTACTTTAATGTTTACAAAGTTGGTAGTAATTTTTAAAACCAAATCTGATCCTAAACAGGAAAGACAATTTCCTATGTAATTGTAATTTTCTATGCAAGATTTGGCAAGGATCAAATCATTCCTAGAATTTAATCATCTTTATTCTCATAAGCATCCTATACTCTCAATTGAGAAGGCACTTTATCTGCTGAATTTAAGTATCCTAATACCTATTAGCAAACTGCAATGTGTTTTTAATCTAGAATATTTGGACAAACATAAAACATGTTGAATCATTACAGAAGAAAAGTGTTGCCACAAATTCACAGTGAAATACAGTAAAAGCTCACTATGTCAAACAAATTTTGCCTTTTTAGAGTAGTTACCTAACAAAAATAAATTCTTAAGAGGATGTGAAAGCTAGTTAAATTGAAGTTTTAAAATATAATTCCAGAGCAAAAGTATAAAGATTGAGCACTACTAAAATTAACAGAGAATTATTTGATATTTAAAAAACCCAGGTGGTTGAGTAATTAATGATCGCCATACTTACTAATATCTGTAATAAGAATTTACATATGCTGTTGCATGTTTGTAATCTGCATTAAAAACCTAGGGGGATGTATTTGCGCCTCACTTGAGGTGACAGAACTCAGGCTACAAGATTTTGAGTTTGTAGAGTGAAGAAATGACTGTCGGCTTCAAGCCCCTCCTCTTTTGATTTTGTATCCATGGTATATAAGAAGATGTCTACACTCTGCTTCATTCTGGCTTCTGACTCCCTTTCAGGTTCTAAACAGGTTCAACCCTACTTGTATTTAGAGATCTGGCTGGATTAGCCACATTAGGCCTGGTGTGACCATAGGCAACTAAAGATACCTGGTTTGCATGCAGAAGGAAAATTATTTGCTCATTAAGAATGAGAATCATTAATTTGAGAATAAAGTTGCATACTATGCATTTCCTTTACAGCTTTCTCTTAAAAATCAAAGCATTTCTTGAAGTTGTTGGCAGGTAGTTTGCCCTTATTTCATGGTGTAGATCAATGGTTCTTGGACCTCAGCAGGCATCAGAAACCCCTGAGGGCTTGTTAAGTGTAGATCACTGAGCCCCAGCCCCGGAGTTTCTGATTCAGTAGATCTGGTGTGAGGCCTAACAATTTGCCATGTCTAAGAAGTTCCCAGGTGGTGCTGATGCTGCTGTCCAGGGGCAACACTTTGAGAACCACTGGTGTTGGCAAACTACTACATGGTTGGACATGGTTGCATGTGCCCTGCAGTGCAACCAAGTAAAGGAGAGGAATGATTGGGTTGATTTGATACCCCCAGTGGGTCTTCATGCTTCTTTCAATATCCAGAACTGGAACTCGAACTCCCTGCCAATCTCAGTACTGTCATATTGGTGGCAGGCATGGGACAGGCACGAGTCACATCCCCTTCGGTTGATAGAGTGGGGTCCCGAAGCCTGGAGAGGGTAAGAGTATTACATCATTGGGTACAACTCTTCATTCCATTTCATGTAACTTGTCTGTAAATCATTCTGTGAAAGAATGGGAGTGCCAAAGCAAACAAAGGAGATGGAATGATCAGTCTCAATATAAATTGGAGAAGCCGAGAGAATTAATGGGGCTGGGACGTTCCAGTCTAAGTTGTGAAGGATAAGTTTTATCTTACTTGTACCCCTCCCTAAGAGGCTTTTTTCCTCCCCTTCCTCCACCTCCCAAAGCAGAGTCCTCACCTTCCTTCCTGCTACTCAGGCCTCTATGCCTTTTCACTGCCACCCCCTTTGAGGAACACTGCTCAGCACTCTAAGCCAATGGCTTTCCTTCCTTTTTTTTCTTTTATCTTTTTTTTTTTTTTAAAGATTTTTAAATTTTTTCCTTTTGCTCCCCAAAGCCCCCCGGTACATAGTTGTATATTCTTCGTTGTGGGTCCTTCTAGTTGTGGCATGTGGGACGCTGCCTCAGCGTGGTTTGATGAGCAGTACCATGTCCGCGCCCAGGATTCGAACCAACGAAACACTGGGCCGCCTGCTGCGGAGCGCGCGAACTTAACCACTCGGCCACGGGGCCACCCCGATCCTTTTTTTTTTTCCTTTTTTGAGAGACCTTTTCTGCAGATGAAATTTTGTGGAAATGTCAGAAACACAAGACCAGGGCTGCTCAGGTTGGAGCAAATGTGGCGACGTGAGCCCCACCTGGTTGGTTTCCTCTTCATTTCTCTTGCTGGATGCTCTTGAAGCTCAAACGAATAGAATTTTAAACCCACTACTCTAGTCTGTTTTGTCATTAGCCCTCTTCTTTTTTTTTTTCCCTAAGATTGGCACCTGAGCTAACATCTGTTGCCAATTTTTCCTTCTTCTTTCTCCCCAAAGCCCCCCAGTACCTAGTTGTATATTCTGGTTGTGAGTGCCTCTGGTTGTGGCATGTGGGACGCTGCCTCAGCGTGGCCTGATGAGCGGTACCCTGTCTGTGCCCGGGATCTGAACCAGCGAAACCCGGACCGCTGAAGTGGAGTGCGTGAACTTAACCACTCAGCCACGGGCTGGCTCCCTCATTAGCCTTCTTTTAATCAAAATCTACCAGTCTTAAGTCTCATTTCTCTTGGACCACACAGGTGACAGCTAGCTAATCTTATCAGATTATTCATTTATCAATTTATTCAGAATAGTGTAATAATGATTGTAAAATGTGAATGAGGGTCCTACTTGATAATTTTTATATTTTAACTGGGACCTTATGGAAATAGTACTTCAAAATGAAGACATGATTTCATTTGTGCAAATTGCAGGCTCTGGAATATCTTCCTAGGATGTATTTCCAGGGCCTTTAAAGAATGGTTACTTCACCTGTGGGTAGGACCCAGAAAATCAAATCTCCTCAGTCACTTTTATAAAAGTTACCTTTCAAGTGACACTTTAATGCAAAATGAAATAATAAAAGAGATAAACTTCTTTATTTATTTAATAGGATCATCTTTCCTGGGTTAATATGAAATACTAATTTAAAAACAATAACAGATTTGAGATAGTATCAGGCCAATTCTGTTTGCTTTGGGTCCTGTATTTCTGGACAGGCAGATCTCTCATTTATGGATGTTTTGTTACCAAGTGGGACACACATCTTATATATGACTCTCTAATTTCTTAAAATCATTCTGATAGATGTCACTACCCGTTGCTCCGCTCGCAAGCGTTGTAAACGCTCCCCTGTCCAGCACTGTTTGGTTCTCCAGGTAACTCACTCAGCGGCCACAGGGGGGCAGGACACACCATACTGCACAGTTGTCTGTATTTCCCTCCATTTATGGGGGAATCTAACCAGGTGAAGAATGGCCCCGTTAAGCTGCCAAATGTGCCTACACTAGACCTTCCCGCTTCAGCTCAAGAACCTCTCACCCTTTTTTATATTCTTAAATTATGAGGGAATCTAAATCTAGACTGAAAACTTAAATTCATTATTTCAGATTCTCAAAATGTTCTGAGAAGATCTAAAGGCAGATTTTGACTTGCAGTTTGCTCGTTGTATCTTTATTTTAACAAACACACACATGGCAAAGGCCTTGGCATGGCCTCGTTAACATTGGGGTGGATTCCTATTTGAAACACACCCCTGACGGAGGAAGACATGAGGCTTTCTACGCTACTGTGTGTCATCGCCATGACATTTGAAGTATGAAATGTTTTCTAACACAGGAAAGGCACTGGATTAGGAGTAAGAAAGATTTACCTTCTATTCTTGGCTAGATTTCTGACTAGCTGGTGACCTGGGGCCCTCTCCCCTGAGTTTGTCTGTCCCTCTGTTTGCTCACCTGTGAAATGAGCTCTGCAGCCCTTTCCAGCAAAGAGCAGGCAGCACTTCCCCTGCATAGATCTGAGGCTGGTAGAAATGAAGAAGAGTAATATCTGCCCCAGGGGAATCCTGAAGCTGGGAAGACACACCACATCCTCTGTGGTCCCTGTCCCAGTGTCATTTACTCTTACACGTGACTCCGTCTAGTGTGCTGAAAGACCCTAAACCACAGCAAATAGGCTCATTACTTTGTTTCCTGTTTACAGATAACTTGTAGTAGATAATAATTGCTGTGGGCAAAATGAAGAGAGAACATGCAGGGCTGCAGTTGCAGGCAGGAAGCATTCTTATTGGATGGAGGGTCTGAAACCCTGAATCATCATTAACCAGACTCCATACTGATAGAAATTAAAATACTGATAACACAACCACAAGTGTTCACTTCCCCGAGGGAAGGGATGGAGAGAGACCATGGGAGGAAGCCTCTCCTGGATGACACTTGAGAGGCGGATGTGCAGAACAAGATGCTGAGCAGGCCAGATGAGACCACATGCATCCCAGGGGTGACAGGGAGGCAGAAGGGGAAATGCTGCTTCTGCAAGTGAGAAATGAGGAGTTTTGACTCTCTGGTTTTGCAGTGGTGGCATGCGCAGGCCAGAAGAGGGGTAGTGAAGACCTGCAGAGAGGGCCAGAAAGATGCAGAGGAGAGGTGTTGAAGGAAATTACTTGACAATAATACAAAACGAACAAAGAAATGGAAAGAAGGACCAGCAGACATGCTTTGGGTATAATGTTAAGTGACAAAGGAAGGATACAACATAGTAGCTATCCCTAAACTGCAACAATTTGAAAATAAGACGTGCACAAAAAATAAAGAGGGAATGGAAGGGAACCCATAAAAGCAAAAACATTTTGATTTGTTGTACTGGCAAAAATCTGAGAAAATTTTTTTCTTTCAGTTCCATTTCCTTTTATGGTTAATTTATTAAATAATAACAAACCATTTTAAAGCACAGAAAGGGGAAGGAAGAAAAGGTTATGGTTAAGGCACCTTTGAGTCTAAAGTGTCAGAACTTGACAATCATGAACTAAAACTAGGGGACGTAAGTAGGATTGAGATAGGGCCAGAAGGGGCATCCACAGAGCAGATCAAGAGGAGAGTAGCCGTCTCAATGGTCCAATGGTTTAGAGCCCTGTCTCTGGATCCATGTCACCTTGGGCCTCAGTTTCCCTGTCTGTAAAATAGGGATATACAGCATTTATCTCATAAGACTATTTTGAAGATTAAATAAAATAATATATGTAAAGGGCTTAGAACCTTGTCAGATAAACAAGTTCTCTTGGGTGCTTGCCATTATCTGGGGGAGGCCAGTGCCCAGGGTAGAGGGCATAGCCCAGACCTCAAGGAAGTTAAAAAATGAAGGGAACCGGGAAAACTCCCTCCTCCTGCAGTCTGCCAGGTGAGTGGTCCCTGTAGGGACAGAAAAAGGGCTGAAAAGGCCCAAGGGAGGAGGGGGAAGAAAGTAACAGGGAGGAGAGTAGAGAGACTGGGAACCCTGCACATAGAGAGCAGCGCAGGGGAGGAAACCATCTGAGATCAAATAAAACCATAAAGAAAAGGGCAGGAAATGAAATAGAGATATTGGGCCGGGGAGCCACTCTTCTACAGTGTAGTGGGAAGAACACTGGGTTTGGGGTCTGAGCCCTGGCCTCTGTCCCTGGCTGCACTATCCCTTGGCTGAGTGTCCTTGGAAAAGTCATTTATCTGCTCTCAGTCTCATTTTTTTAAGCAGTAAAAGTGAAAATAGTAAGGACAATCTCACAGAGCTGTTGGGATGATTAAAGGAGAGAATTCATGGTTGGTGGCTGAGCACCTAATAAATGCACAGGGAAACTATGTCCATAGCGTTCCAGGGCACAGAGCACTGTGGGAGAGAAGCAGCCCTCCACCCCGACTTCCAGCGTCCAGGCCCCAGGAATGAGCGAGGCAGTGGGCGGGGAAGATAGGCACGGGGAATCTGGGGACAGATAAAGGAAACTCGTGATGGGGTGAGGCTGGGCTGAAGAGAACCAGATTGGGGAAGAGCCGCAAAGGGAGGGGTCCACTGGAAGGGGTGGGGGGAGGCCCAGGAGGGAGAGGGTGGGAAGGCAGAGAGAGATGGGAGGGCAGTGTGAGAAGAAAGCAGGCTGGGGAAAGAGGGATTGGAATGCAGAAGGAACTTGGGGAAGGAGGAAGTCCTGAAGGCGGAGGAAAAGAAGAGACGGAAAATGGGGATGCAGAGGAGGCGGGAGCCAGGCCTCCAGAGGGAAGAGGACCCAGGGAGCCGACGAAGGAGAAATGAAGTGGCTGAAGCCAGCGTTAGAAGAGGTTGGGGACTTGAGAGCAAAGCCTGGGGCCTGCAGGGGAGCGCAGCAGCTTTTAGCATCCATCTAGACTATAAAGACTCGTGGCCTTTGCCTGACCTCGAGGGTGGGGACCAGATGCCCTGTCTGTGGAGATCGCTACCCCACCGAAAGAAAGGGGCTGTGTAGAGCTGAGCTCTGCGAAAGGCAAGCGGCGAAGCTTCTCTGGTCCTGGGCAGGCCCCTGAGGGGAGCGAACGGCTGGCCTGGCGGTTGGGGCCAGGGACAGAAGGTATCACCGCCCGGAGCCAGCGCGCTGTCGGCTGCAGAGGCTCCTACACCGAGTGATCTCTGGGGGGCGCCGCAGCTTCCCTCCTCCTGGGCCGCACGCTCCCAAGAAAGTGGAGGTGGCTGGACAAGACCAAGAGTCGGCGCGGCCCTGCGAAGGGACCGAGCTTCGGACAGCGCTAGAGGGATTCTGGCGCTGCGGATGACCCAGGCTTCCGGGCCGCGGGGCGGCCGTGGCAGCCCTTCCCGGCCCGCGCTGGGAGCCGGCTCTGCGCGCACCGCACGGCAACCCCGCGCGTGTCCCGCGGGGGCGCTGCGTCTCCCTGCCACACGGGCACACCGCGGCCCCTCTCCCCCACACCTCCTGCCCGCACCACCCGGCCTCTCGTCCCACCCTCCGCTTCCCTCCCTTCCCTCCCCTCCCCTCCCCTCCCCTCCCGGCGAGGGGCGGGAGGGGGCGTGGCAGGGCCGGGGTTTGTGTGGCTGGGACCCGGCTCCTCGCACTCCGAGTCCGCCCGAGGAGCCGGGCCCCGGCCGCTGTCCAGCCGCTCTGTGCCCCTCGAGCCCTGTGCCGCCGCCTCTCGGGGAGACTGCCACTCACTCGCCATGGATACTCCCAGGGTCCTGCTCTCGGCCGTCTTCCTCATCAGTTTCCTGTGGGATTTGCCCGGTTTCCAACAGGCTTCCATCTCATCCTCGTCGTCCGCGGAGCTGGGCTCCGCCAAGGGAATACGAAGCCGCAGGGAAGGGAAGATGCCGCGGGCGCCGCAAGAGAGTGCCACTGCCCAGGCGCCCCTGGAGCGTCAGGAGCATCAGCCACAGCGGCAGGATGAGCCCCGGCGGCGGCGGCCGCCGAAGCAGCACCAGGCGCAGGAGTCGCCTGGCAGGGGCCCGCGCGTGGTGCCCCACGAGTACATGCTGTCAATCTACAGGACTTACTCCATCGCAGAGAAGCTGGGCATCAATGCCAGCTTTTTCCAGTCTTCCAAGTCGGCTAATACGATCACTAGCTTTGTAGACAGGGGACTAGGTAAGTGACAAAGAAGGCGCCTGACTCCTTTCCCCCCGGAGCTCCGCAGCCAGGGCGCTACTCTGGCACTGGCAGAAGGCTGCATTTGTGAATTCCCTTCCCGCTCTGGACACCACCCACTTTCTTTTCTTAAATTGTTTTTCTTCAAGCCAGAGTAAGTTTCTGAATGCGGCTGCAGATTTTATTCCAGTTTGCAATCCTCCCTTCCTCGCTTCCTTCTTTCCCTTCCTTCCTTTCTCTCTCCCTTCCTTCCTTCTTCCTCTTGTCTTTTGCAGAAAGCAGCGTGGTGGCCGCTCGTCTGGTGGCTGGTGGAGGAAGCATGGAGGACGGGAGGTGGCAGACAAATGACCGGGGCTAGAGAGGGATCGCGGCGGGGACTGAAGGAAGCCGTGCCACGGGGTCCCGGGTTGTGCGGCGTGCGCGGTCTAAGGCCTGAGCTACCTTAGCGGAGCGGGCGGGCCCTGGGGCATGAATGAGCGTTGGAAAGCCCGGAGCTGCGGTTCGCTCCGGGAAAAGCTCCGGTAGAAGCGAGTCCCACGGTCGGAGGATCGAGTCCGCGAGCAGCGTCTGGCAGTGCCCTGGCCCCGCCGCTGCGCGAGTTCTCGGCTCGTCCCCGCGCTGGGTGTGGGGATCGTCAGCCAGGCGGGAGCCCCGCGCCCTCGGGCGTTCTTGTTCCTACAGCGCGCTCTCGGCCGCTCCGAGGCCGAAACCAAGTCATTTCTGCAGAGGTAGCGGCAGCAACTGGTGCGGCGGGCGGGGGGCAGGGGCAAGGCAGCTAAGTTTGCGGGTTTGTCGCTACTCAATCCACACGGGTGCGTGGGGGTGCTCATCCATCTTTCTCAGCCAGGCAGCGCTCCTCTCTGCGCTTCTACCGGGGGCCTCGTCTCTGGTCCCCTCTGTGGGTGTGGGTGCATGCGTGGGTGTCTGCGGAAACCCCTGCGCTCCCTCCTTGCCACCCACATTGGTCCGCAGCTTGGCGAGCGCCTTCGAGAGCCTCGCGCTCTCCCTGTTTCCAGAAATTGGGGAAGGATCCACAGGCGCCGGGAACTCAGCTCCTAAAGAAGGGAGACAATAACATGAAAGGAGACAGGAAAGGAAGGGAGAAAAAGGCTAGGAAGAGGACAGGGGAGGAAGAGGACAAGAAGAAAGGAAAGAGGACATAAAAGAGATTTAGGCAGCTATCCACTCTGCTATCCTGCCCAGACCTAGCTCCGCGGCTTTGACGCGTTCCAGGTCTCCCACTTCCAGGTCAGTGAAAATTGGGTGGCCCAAGAACCCGCGAGCTCTGGGGTTTGGGTTGAGAGGGCTGCTCCGCCCTGGCTGCCTTGGGCACTTGCATGTCCTCGAAGCTCTTCAGAGCAGGCTAACGGCTCTGAGCCCCGGGCTCTTCCCAGGCTCCAGCCCCCATCCTCCTCTCTTGCAGCCGCCTTTCTTGCGGACAAGGGTCCTGCCCACGCTAGGTTCGCCGCTGCAGCCAGAGGTCAGCGAGGTCCATGAGCTGCTGAAAGGTCTGGGCGGAAAATTAACGGCGGGTATTTTATGGTGATTTTAGGACTACTAAAGTACCTTAGCAAATACACGTGGCTTCTCCGTAGCGCAGCAACTGAGTCCCTGGCCTCTGCGCTGCCAGCGCAGCTCGGGAGCGCAACCAACTTCTGCCCCTCCACCCCCGGCTCAGTCTCCGTTGTCTCCTTCCCTCCAAATCTGCTTATCGTCCGCCTTCTCTACTGCCCTAGTCGAAGGAGAGAGAGACTAAGAAAGATCAGAGAAAATTCCCCAAGAGGTCTTTCCCCAAGGGAAGAAATCCCGGAGGCCCAGGCTGGCGGGCAGTTGGGCGCGCATTTTCTTCCCCCCCCCCCACGAAGGGAAGTGGCAAGAATTTCTGCCCCTCCCCCAAGCAGGCACCCCTAATTCGTTCGCTGCGCACTGTGAGTCTGGCACGGGACCAAGAGACCCTGCAGGCTGTTCGGAGGTGTCTATCGAAGCCTGCAGCGTTCAGGCAAGTGTGAAGGGTCTCTGGGGGCTTCAGGTCCAGCTCAGACGCAGCCTCGCTTCACCCTTGCTCGCGCTGCAGCTTCTCCTCGGGCACCGAGCTGGGCGCCCCCGGAGGCAGGGAAAGGACTGGCTGAGAGCCCAGGCTAGGGGGGCCTCTGTTCCCGAGCCAAGGTCTCCAGGCTAGCCAGACCAAGATCCAGACGTCCGGCTTCATCTCCTGAAAGCCGTGGAGCTGCGCGCAGTCCCCGATCTGAGGAGATGCGGCTTGACCACCTGGACCTTAACTTCTAAGGCGCGGTCTCCTCCACGCCCTCAGGTTCGCAGAAAAAGCGAAAAAAGGCAGTTAGTTGACTGGAAAGGTGGTGTGGCTGATCCCACACCGCGCGGGGGCGAAGGAGTGCGGAACAGCGGGCTGGAGGGGGCGCGCAGAGGAGGGGGTTACGTTGCGGGCTACAGCCCCAGCTTGATAAAGGGAAAGCCTCACTTTCCCTCTCACTGATTTTGATTTGATGTGTCACCGGCGGTGACCTCAGGCTGGACCTTCCGGGGCTTGCTTAGCATCGGGCCCCTGATTGGAGTGTTTCAACTCAGCGATCTAATTGAGGGTTCATGTCATAACACATCAAACGGTGTCTAGTCTCCCGTGATGGAAGGGACCCGCCAGCCGCGCATCCCCGGCTCCTGGCGAGGACTTCCTCCCCTCTCACGTGGGGACTCTTAACCGCGCCAAACCCTCTAACATCCCCTCCCCCAACCCGTGGATGGCCTGGCCAGGAGGAAAGAGCAGCGAGCCAGCTTAGAGCTGGGCCAGCCCCACTAACTTGGCGCCTTGCCTCGGGGATGTTTAAATCGCCTTCGAGTGTGGCAGGCTTGGCTTTGAGGAGCGGGGGTCCCTCAGGGGGAGGAGTAAAGAAAGTGGAAGGAATCCTGAAGTCGGCTCACAAGGCATGAACTACTTATGCACAGTATTTGTAAAAAACCTTCCTCACCCGGGAACTTCGAAACCCTAAAAGTTACACCTGAAGCTTGCGATTAAGAGTGGGAGAACAGGGATAAATTCCGTCCCAAGTGAATGAAGAATGCTTTAGGCCCATAAAAAGGGTACGTTCTGCACTACCTCACCTCCTGTCACCTTCTCCCACATCTCCTGAGGACACCTTATTGCGAGTTGGTTTTTTTGTGTATGTGTCCTTCCTTTCAGCTTGCTCTCCAAACACCTAGAGGTAATAATAATAACCGAGATATGTTGAGCATTTACTGTGTGCCCAGTTCTGTGCTAAAATCTGTTACATGAATCATTTCATTTAATTCTAACAACAACCTCCAGGGAAAGTGCTATTATTACTGTTTTGCAGGTGAATTAAGGAAGACAGGTTAAGCAAATTGCTCAAGGTCACAGAGCTAGTGAGAAGAGTAGCTCATATCTTGTTCTAGACCCTGCATGCTTACCTATGGCACTATATGCATAGGGTAAGGGGTGAGGAAGTTTCTAAAGGATGGTGGCAAGAAGCAAAAGTAAAAAAAAAAAAAAAAAAAAAAAAAAGGCCGATTTCCCACCTAGCCAAATATTCCTCTGTAATGTCTTGAGACCGAGTTAGGAGCTGGAGTGGAGCCTTGGATGTGAGGGCCTGATTCTGTGCGGTGCCTTGCTTCCTCTTTGTAATCCTTGTAAAAGGCACAAGTCACGTTATCCCTGATCTTTTAAAATGCTTTCATATTGTGCTTTAAAAATGATTTTGGATCCATAAAGTGAGAAACTGTGTGCATGTGTGTCTTGGCGCAGTCTGAAGATCAGAATGGACCAGATTGGATATAGAGAAATTACAGTTAGCACAGGATGTAACTCATTAAAAGACCACTAGTCCTGGAGTCCTAGACCCCCAACTCTGGGGCCTGGGAAAGGCAGACAATTAGAACTTCTATGCATTCAATAAGCTGAGAGATAGTGGGGGACGGAGAGAGAAAGAAGCAAAACTCGGACTTTTAATTTGTGTAGTAAGAAATACCAGAAAATTCCAACAAGGGGGAAAATCCTCTCAAGGATGAGGAAACCAAAATGAGCCTAAGAACACTGCTGTGAGTTAGGTTTCCAGATGATTTTGAAATAAGAATACTCTTAAAATATTTTTTTTTTGGTGGTTGTTGTTGTCACAATAGGGCTCTCAGAAAGGAGGTGGTAGGGAACTGATAAAAACCAAAACGAGATCGGAACATCCTTGAGGAACTTGACACCCTAGAAATGAATCTCGGGAGGGTTTGCAGCCCATTGCTTGTTGGCTTCTCAGTTTCCCTTCTGGGTCGCGATGATCAGGGGGAAGGGCAGGGCGATTGTGGGGAAAGCCTTGCTGCGGGAAGGGCGTTCTAAGAGCTGCACAGTTCCCTCGCGACTAAAGTTCCTCTGGTGCCGCATGTTTATGCAAAACAGCGAGTTTCTGGGTGGACCTGGGCCGCAGAGTTGTGTAGTCAACGCAGCAGCGCTTTTGCCCGGACCCTGTTGTCGTTGGCAAGCGGAAAATGAAATATAAGCAGGGAAGTATTTTAATGGGGACGGAGGGAATTCACAACTGTTAATTATTTGGTGACCTTGTATTCGATTTGTTTCAGTCCCTTATAAAAACACTAATGCAGACCAGACGGCCAAGTGAGGAAGCCGGCAGAAGGTTCCAATCTAGGCTTTATTTCCCCGGAAAGAGGGAACAGCCTTGGAAAAGGATTGCTGAGCGTGCAAGTGTGTGCGTGTGAGGGCGCGGCCGCCTGAGCGCCAGCGCAGGGTTTGCGTCGCCATCGAGGTTCAGGGTCTTCCTCCCGCACGGTGAACTGGAAGGTCCTGGAAAAAGCCCGGCGGGAAGGGAAGGAAGCTTTAAACTAGAATTTTGTTCTGCTCTTCTGGTTGGAATGAGCAAAACATTTTTAAGGCCATAAAACCAATCCCTTAGCCCTTGGCTTATTGTTAAATAACAGTTACTGCCACCCCCATCCCTAAGGCCTTAACGGGCTGCCTTACAAGACCCTTACAAGGGTCATTTAGCTAGAAGCTAAGAACATCTAAAGTCTTCTGCATCGACAGTGCAGGTTGCGCCGGAACGGCGGGTGCGCTTCCTCGGCCGGGGAGGCTAATCTGAGAAGGAACTGCGCGTTTTCCCTCGGGCGGTGGGCTCTGGGGCTTTGGGAGTTTGCGTGGTAGACTTGCTGGTGGGGGAAGGGGATCGAAAAACGTGCTCAAACATCCTTGTAGTTTCTGCACATTAAAAATTAAAATTACCTAAGCCACAGCCCACGACAGGCCTTGTGAATCCCTTCTCCCGAAAAGTGAATCAGGACATGACAGCTCCCCTCCCCGACCAGAGAGGACGCCTGTCGCTTGAACCTTCGGGAAACGCAGGGTGTTGCGCCCATGGAGGCCCTAGCGCCACGCGTTTTCCCCAGCTGGAGTTCTCGGGCTTCCAGCTGCGCACCTCCTTGAAATTGGTGACGTCTTCCTGGGGAGGCTTGGGGAAAGGGAGAAGGGAACGGGACGGAGAGCTGTGGGAAAGATAGTATGACAGAAACAGGGTAGAACGAAAACCTTTGTTTCCTGCCAGGACTGCTGCGTTCATCAAATGACCCAGAGCAAATCAACAATAATCCCTGGGGGCTTTTAAGTAAAGTAAAGGGTATTAGTTCGTTAACCCTGCTCAAGAGATGCTTTCTGGACCGGATCCGTCCGAGTCCGAGCAGAGGCCGCGAGGTGAGGAAAGCGGGAATGAGAATCCACCACGCCATTTCGTTGCTTGGCATCTACCGCCTTTCTCCCCCACCTTAAAGCCATAGCTGTTTATTTTTAAGCTCAATGTCGGTTAAATGTTGTCCCCGTTCACAGGAATCAAACAGGTCCTCTTTGGTGTAATGGGTTCCAGGGCTGCCGTCCTCTGTCTTCCAGGACAGTCCGTTAGCGTTGCTGGGGGCCGAGGGTTGGGTCCACTTGGGGTGAGGGGCTGCTGGCGCTTGGAAGGGGCTGGCGGCGGGCGGCGCTGGCCAGCGTTCCCGGAGATGGGCGCGCTGCGCAGCGAAGGGCCCGGGCGCCTGGGGGCGGGGCACCGTTCAGGGAACCCCGCAGGCGGCGTAGCGGAGAGGGGACCGGCGGGCTTCTGGCCCAGGCTGGTGCAAAGTTAGCATGAGGAGCCCAGCAGAAAACAGAAGTCATGGCAGCGCGGACGCTTGGCTTTGGGGTCGGGAGGGGTTTACACACACGCACCCCCAATCCCTAAATAACGCAGGAACCAAAGAGATTCTGTGCGCCAGCTTTCCAAGTCTGACTTTTAAGCAAATTGGTCCAGCCTCCACTCCACTTCCCAGCCAACTGCCGCTTTGACTCCCTAGGGGAAGGGAAATGGAATAATGCTAGACGATGGCCCACGGGTGCCACTATGAATCTCACTTTGCTGACGTTATTTCGGGAGTCAGCCCAGGGTGAAAGCAGCCGAGAGGAGTTGCGGCAATCCATTCTTCAGAAGCTGCGCCCGGTCCAGGTCCAGCACTTTAGAGAACACATCACTGAGTTTTCTCCTGCGCAGGTCGCCTGGGCACTGAGGGTCCAACATCCTGCCCACCACAACACGCCAATTTGAACCACCCATCCCCGCCCCCTGCAACCTCAGAAGTGGTCCGGAAGGGGAAACCAAATAAAGTGGGAACCTTTTCTTCTACGTTTAATCTCGAAGATCTCAAGTCAAACGGTCCCATCATGTTCCAGTCCAGAGGACGGTTTCAAAACTGCGAATCTCCCCCTCCTCCCCCCTGGCCAGGGCCTGTGTCACTCCCCTGGGTTCACGGGTGACCCTACTGGAGGACGGTACAGGGAGGGCAGCCTCCAGCAGAGCAGCTTGGTCCAGGCCCTGCACTAGCGGCCCCAGGGGAAGGGCAGTGACCTGCGTAGGATGATGGCGCGGAGGACGTCTAGGCACAGCGGGAAGATGGGCAGAGAGGGTCCAGTGTGTGGGGACGGTACCAAACTTCCCTTTGGATTTCATCTGCAGTGATGTCAAATTAAGATTTGATTTGCTGTGGTCGGGAGCCCCGGGTGGGACCGCAATTCAAGGAAATGGCCCGGTGAACCGTCCCTGATCTCAGTTTTGGATCTCTGGCTCTTGGGCCACTCTTGAGAACGAACGGCTGGCCAGGAGAGTTTGCACCGACTTAGTTCATGGAAAATACTCTATAAATGAATCCATTTCATTCTGGAGAGACAAGAGACAGAAGGAGTCTCCTTGAAGCGCCTTCAGACTCTTGCTGGGGTTGACCAATACCTAGTGCCCAGTGTTCAGGGACAAGGGCTGGCCCACGTCTCCCGCCAGAAACTGGGGTGACTGCCACTGAAGGCTATGCTGAGGCTCCGAGGGTGGGCAGAATTAGGTTTTCAGTCAGGTGGAAGTCGGGGCTCCCCTTCCCTGCCCCTCACAACCTCACTCGTTTGCCTCACACTGAGCCAGAGCTTGCTGTGCTAAGGATGAGAATTCTCCTCTAGATCCAGGCAGGCCACCAGACCTGCTTAATCCCGTGAAGTTCATAAGGCCCAGGCCTGTCGGATAGAGGAGGACACAGGTTCATGGGTTGGGAGAAAGGGTGGAAAAAGCCTCTCTGAGACTCCATGGAGAACTGGCCTTGGGCCTCTCTGGTCTTTGAGAGAAGGAAAGGAGCTGAGAAATGCAGGGCAAGCTATTGGAGAAAACCTTGGGGAAGCCAAGAGACCCAGAGCGAAGCTGGGTGGGTGAGTGAGTGACAAGGAGGCATGCACACTGACCGACTGATGGGACTTTTGCCGGGGACTAGCGACGCTGGCCAGGCCTCACGTGGCAGCCCAAGGGGTCATTCACTGCTACAACGCCTCTCCCCTCCAAGGTGTTCCTGGTCCTTTGCTGGGTGGAGAAGATTGGGGACATGGCCCCCATCCTGACCCTAAATTGGCTCAGTGGCCAGATCGTGCCCCCAAAAAGGCGGCAAAGGGGGATATGGGAGTGGGTAAGGAGACCAACCCCCAGGCCTCTCAGGGCTGCTTCTGTTCAGCCCAGGAGTCAGATGGGTTGGCACATGGGCTGACACTGGGCCTGACCCCTCAGAGAAGGGAACAGGCAAGGAGGGCCCTGTCCATGATGAGGTTTAGGTCAGAGGTGGATTGTTCACCTGGCATTGTGAGAGGGACTGGAGTGTGCATTTGGCATGGCAGGACTGAGAAGGATCAGGTCCTGGTTGGGTGGGGGGTGGGGTAGGGGGCTCAAGGCCGAAGCCCCTATGGGCCTTTGCACTTGGCTAGACTTCAGATGGACAGGAACTGGACGCCTCTGCTTCTCTCTTCACCCACTCTGCTGATCACCTTTCTTCCACTTACTTCTGGAAATCTTGTTGAGAACACTGGACTGTGAGAGAAGGCCAAGGGGAGGACAGGTGCATCTTCCCCCTACCTGGATGTAGGTAGTTACAGTAATACTGGCCGTATTCATTGGTTGCTTCAGTGTGTCCTGCACTGTCCTTGGTGCTTTGACTCTGACCATTACAATGACCTTGCAAAGTAGGGGTAGTTTTCCTATTTTACGGAAAAGGCATATGAAGCTGGGAGAGATTATGTGACCCAGTCCATCCAAGGTGACCCAGCCACCAAGTCACTGGTCAGGATTCAAATCTATGTGTTTTAGACTCTAATTCCCATTCCACATTGTCAGTAGTCATCAACATCTGCATGTGTCTTCTGACTTCATTCCCACTCTTTCTCTCATTTGTCATCCCTCTCTCAGTGACTGTGAGCTGGCATTATTATCTCATTTTGTAGATGAGAAAATTAAGTTTCCTTGTAAGTTCTCTTTCAAAAGTCTAATTATTGGCATCCCTTCAGTTCTGATGATTCGAAAGTGAATGACTCTTGGAGGCCAGGGATTATTGCCCTTTTTCCAGGCATGGGCAGCATGAAAGAGCTGGAGACTTTGGGTTTCTACAAGACACAGAGGTCAAGGGCTGGGAAGCCTAGGGTAGTGGCACAGATATTGGAGGCAGACTGCTATGTTTACCTCTTACTACCTTGGGCAAGTCACTCTCAAGCTCTGTGTTTTAGTTTTCTCATCCATAACATGAGCATAATAGTGATTTCCCTCCCATACGTGGTTTTGAGGTGTAAATGAGTTATTATCAGAATTTAGATCATGCCCAACACACAGTAAGTGCTATACCAATGTTAGCTGTGGTTATGCTGGGTGATCAAGCAAGAGTACCCTGGAGAGGGTGAACTGTGTGGACTGCCTCCTGAATCCGCACCTCAGTGAGGATGCTTAGCAAGGTCAGCAGTTTCCAAGGCTCAGATCTCATCAGAGGCTAGACTCAGGACAAGAGTACAGGGGATGCCAGGGAGGTCCCAGTAGAGGGTAATTCCTGGAGCACAAATTACTCAGAGGCCTTCACATCCCATGGGAGAGGGCTGGTGTCTCATTTTAACTCACCCAGTACACTTGTGGACTTTGGCACCTCAGGACATTGCTGAAGCTGAGGGACCTAGGAAAGAAGAGACTCCAAACCCAGCCATGAATTCTCTGCTTGGAGGTCTTCTTCATTCTGGTAAAGATAAAAAGGGAAATCCTAGGGGAAGGCAGCTCACCTGGTGTTGATGGCATTGGTGAGGAATGTGTGTGCAGTGTCCTCCCTCTTGCTCCACCAACGAATCAGAACCCTGGAAGGGCATGGCCGCAGGTCTGAGGGCCTCACTTGGAATTAAGACCATGAGAACCTGTCCCTTAGTAATTGCAAGACTGTGGGCAAGTGAAGACACTTCGTAGAGCCCCAGTTTCCTCATCTATAAATGAGCATAAGAGCTGGGCAGGCCTGGGATGCTTGCGGTGAGGACTCAGGGACAGACCCATCAGAGCCCTGAGCAGTGCCTGGCACAAAGGCTGCCCCATAAGTGTTCAGTGCTGCTGTTGGCTCGAAAATGAGGGGTGGGGGAAAGGCTTAGGGGCAAAGACATCTGGAGTTTGCTTTGTAAAGAAAGGCGATTGTCCCCGTTCCTCTCATCCCCATCTAGGGGAGTGGGAAAGCCCTGTCATCTCGGCTTTCTGAGCCAGTGCCTAGTGCTAGGGTCTGTGCCTTCAGAGGACAAGCGGCCAAAGGCGTGGCGCGGCGGCGAGTGCAGGCGGGACGGGGAGATGGCAGCGGGGCGGCCAGAAGCCTGGCCAGTGGCCGTCCAGGGTCCCCTCGAATCCGGTGGATGGCAGTGGGATGCTTGAGGAGCGCTGGGGAGCCCACAGTCTGCGGCACGAAGAGCCCTGGGGGTCGGGAGAGCTGGAGCCGCCGGGGCACCCTCGGGGCCGGTGAGTGACAGAAAATCCAACCAGGATTTCCAACAGGGACCTCAAGCTGCATACATATCTCAGATGTGTCTTGGAAAAGATGCACTGTGGGCCCTTCCTGCCCCAAACCAAAACAAGTTGCGGGATTTCGGAAACCCTGTACAGTATGGTCCCAGGAGCTGCCAGCAGCCAAGGAGCGCAGATGGGCGGGCGAGGCGCGTTACCGGCCGCTGCGCGTCCCAAATTTAGGCCGCCGCGCTGGGGCTCAGGTTCCCGGTGTCCCGTCTTTGGCACCGTGGGCATCCTTTCCTAGCCAATCTGGTGTTTGCTTCTTAGCTTCCTCCAGCCACGTGCTGTGACCCTGCACAGATGACTACTACTTTTCTGAGCCAGTTTCCTCATTTAAAATGGGCGCTATAAGTCCCTACTTTGCAAGAGGTTAGTTCTTTTTCTCGTTCCCTCATGTGCTTTCTTTTTTATTTTTTGTCGTTTCCACAGCAGAAGTGCACGTTTGAGGTGCCCTCAGCCTTTTCCCAACTTGTTTTTAACTCAAAAAAGGCTGACCTACTTATGAAGAATTCTCTTCAGACATGCGGGTGGTTTGCTCCTTCTCCTTGCCTCCCGCCTCTCCTTCCTCCACCCACCCGCCAGGGAAAGTTGATAAGCACATATCTAGCAATTGTAACTTGAAATGACTATATGTTTAATACTCAACAAATACTGAGTTCACTAGGATGTGAGCTAAGTTGTAACAAACCAGGTTGATGCAAATTAAAAGCAAAATAAAAAGCTCTCATGATGTTTTCCGGATCAATTTCAATTTAAAAGTCAAAAGCTAGGATTCACTTCCAGGATGTAAGAAAGTGCCACAAATAGATTTTGAAATGAAAAGTGCATGTTTGTAGACAGGGGCATGGGAGAGAGGGTCATTTGATGATATCAGCCCTCATTTATACAGGACTTAATGGGACAGGAGGCTTGTAGAAGTAAGTGTGAAGGGCCAGCTTCCTGACCACAGGTGGCCATGGCAGCAGAGCCAGGCCTTGTGATGCCAGGTCAGCAGACAAAGTGTCTGCAGGGTCTCAGCGGCTGGTGGCTTGTGCACTCCCCAGGTCGAATGCCTCCTCTGGGCTATTTCTGTGATGCATGGCTCCAGAGCAGGTCCAGACAGGTGGGGAATGTGGTCCTGTAGGGGAGGTGCACAGAGCGGCCACCTTCTCGGACCCTCTGTTTAGGGGTTAGAAGTTCTGGAGACCCAGTGAGAGTGCATGTGGCTGAAAGATTAAAAAAAATGTGGGGATGGCTGTGAGGGGTAGGAAGGGACTGGGAGGGACAGTCACCTTAGACCCTGCCCTGGTCCCTGAGCTTTGGAGGGCCTTGTTTTGTCCTGCCTCCAGGGTGCTCTCCCCACATGATGGGGAATCTGAAGAGCCAAAGGGGCACACTCCTCTAGATTAGTGGTTCTTAAAGTGGGATCCTCCACTAGCAGAATTGGCATCACCTGGGAACTAATTAGAAATGCAAATTCTGGGCCCCACCACGAACTTCTGGGCCCAAGAGAATTTGCATTTCTAACAAGTTCCTGTGTGATGCTAATAATGTCAATTTAGGGATTGTTCTAGGTTTAGTGGCTTTGAGAGCTACTACTCCATTGTACTGGAGCCACAGAGTTCTTGCCAAAATAGCCCTCAGTCCACTTCCAGGGCCTGGGCAGCTTCTTCATTGGGTCTGTCCTCCTAAGAGTAGATCACACCACTGATGTGTGCACCTGTAGGCCTAGGGAGCTTGGACCTGGGGGCGAGAGTGTCCACACGCAGGGGAGTGAGGCCCTCCAATTGTGGGATGGAGCTGGTATGGGGAGAGAAGGGAGTTAGGATATGGGCTGATGCTCCCGTTTGCACTCTTCTCTGAGCCCTGGAAAGAGTGAGAGTGGGCTGATCTTGCTGGAAAGATCATCAGAAATCCCAAGACTGCAGAATCAGTAGAGCCCGCTTTCTACAGATGCTTTCTTCTGTTTTGACCACTCTTGAGGACTGGAGAAATATGACTCAGACTATTTATTAGCCCACACTTAAAGAAAAGAAGGAAAACAAAAGCAGGCTGATCTCTCCATGTTGCATGAAAGAGAAATAAATCATTAGCCTTTACACCTGCCTAATGCTCTTCAGCCAATGACAAACTTCCTCAAGAGTTATGTAAGCAGACATGGAAATAACTTCCTAAGGGAGCACAGGTTTTAATCCTGGCAAGCCCTGCAAATACCATTTGGACTACATCCCCCATACCTTATACCCTGGCCACTTCTGGTTGCTTTTAGACTCCAGTACCTGGATTATAATAGTGAGGCAACGGGGCTTAGGGGCTAACTGCTCCAATTCTGGAATTAAGTAGATCTGGGTTTGTATCTCAACTTCACCACTTACCAGCCACCAGACGTTGGTAATTAACTTAATTTATCCAAGCCTTGGTTTTCCCGTCTGAAATGGGAATAATATGAGTACCTACCTTACAGAACTGTTCTGTGCTTGTGGATGAATTAAAGATGAAAAATATGCCTGCCCTCACAACATTTCACTGGTGCAGCAAGTGCCTTAGGTTTGTCCCTCTCATCACATCCTTAGTTTGGGGAGAGAGAAATATGAGAGGCAGGAAAGTGAGGCCTAAGGCGAAAGGTCCAGAGATCTGGGTGGTGGCCGAGCATTGTCAGACACAGGTATCTTAAAAGGAGAAGAAAGTGTGCTGAATTCGCACTGATTTTAAAATGACCCTGGCTGGTTTGAAGGTCTTGGCTTCCATAAATCAACTGCCTCCAGCAGCTTTTCCCTTTTCACCTCTCTAACCCTCCCCACAGCTCCCTCTCAGGTTGGGACATGTGCAGCAGAGTGAGGCAGCCGGCTGGCGGTCAGCTCAGAATAGGGACTAGGTGTGGCTGAGGCTCCAGATCCAGTGCCCTGGGGCTACATCTGGACAGGCAGTGAGGGTTGGACTGGGACCCAGTGACACTTTTATTATTGAAATCGACCCAAACTTTACCAGCTTCTGGGGAAAGATGGGGGCTTTGGGGATTTTTGTATTTGCTGGGTTGTAAATATTTTATGAGAAGGCAGCCCAGGAAAATCTGGGTAGCTTTCCTCCTTGCACTCTGAAGTGGCATTGGCTTCACGCACAAATGTATCAAAAAAGAAGCCCAGTTTTGCCTTGGTCCCAAATAATTCGCCTTGGATTTTAAAAGCCTGTTATATGTCGCCATGAGCCCCAAATTTCTTTTTCTCACTTGTAACCAAAAATTTTGTCCTCATGATTAATTGCAAAGCAAGAAGATTTCAGACTGGGTAGGTGGAGGAGGGGAGAATATCACTGTGTGTGCGTGCGTGCGTGTCTATGGCTGAGGTTTAAAAAAGAAAGAAAAATCACGCAACAGCTATTCATTCTGTCAGCTTTGTGTTGGGCCTAAAAGATTCAGCAAAACTGCCTAATGGGCAGCAACTTCCACCCAGACCAGTGGGTCTAAACTAGGGCTGCACCACCAAATCACCTTGGAGCTTAAAAAAAAAAAAAAAAAAAAAAAAGCGAAGGAAAAGCCAACAAAACCCCAATACCCAGGCTCTGTCCTCAGATATTAATTCAATTGGCTGAAGTAAGCCCTGGTGCTGGTAATTTCTAAATTTTCTAGATGATTACAACAGACAACCAGATTGAGAATGACTGCTCTAGAAGTTTCTCACTTGTTGAGCTGCGTGTACTTTAGGCGCTGTGGTGAGCAAGATGGACGTGACACGGTCCGAGCTCCTCCGGGCCGGTGGAGGGGGGCGGGGTGTTCTTGGGAAAGACGGACCACTGAGGAGACAAATATGAACGAGATCATAGTAGATAGTGCTAAGTGCCGGGAAGATAATGAACCAGGGTCCTGCGATTGTGACCCAGGGAGGCTACTTCAGATCAGGGTGGTCGAGGATGGCTCTCGGAGGAGGGGACATTTGAACGAGACGTGAATGATGAGAATGAGCCAGCCCGAAGGAGGTCTGGGGGAGGCGCGGCCCAGGCTGGCGACCACAAAGGGCACATTAGTGGTTACGCAGGATCCTGGGGGACAACCCAGGAGGCTTCGGCCGCGGCCGCCTCTGCAGCAGCCACCGACTTCCGCCCTGGGAGTCTGGGGCTGATGGGAGGAGGGGGCCCGCCCTGGTGGCCCCCTCCCCTCGCCGAGCACCGGCCGGGCGGGGAGCCGGGGTGGTCAGGCCCCGGGCTGGCCGAGCTGGCCTCCCGGCCTGCCTGCCCCGCTCCCCGCCCTTTCCCTCCTGGGGCGGCCGCAAAGCACCGGGCTGATCTCCCCCTTAAGTGAAACTGACTGTAATTATTTTTTATCTCGCAGACGATCTCTCGCACACTCCTCTCCGGAGACAGAAGTATTTGTTTGATGTGTCCACGCTCTCAGACAAAGAAGAGCTGGTGGGCGCGGAGCTGCGGCTCTTTCGCCAGGCGCCCGCAGTGCCCTGGGGGCCGCCGGCCGGGCCACTCCACGTGCAGCTCTTCCCCTGCCTGTCGCCCCTGCAGCTGGACGCGCGGACCCTGGACCCGCAGGGGGCGCCCCGGGCCGGCTGGGAAGTCTTCGACGTGTGGCAGGGCCTGCGCCACCAGCCCTGGAAGCAGCTGTGCTTGGAGCTGCGGGCCTCGTGGGGCGAGCTGGGCGCCGGGGAGGACGAGGCGCGCGCGCCGGGGCCCCAGCAGCCGCCGCCCCCGGACCTGCGGAGTCTGGGCTTCGGCCGGAGGGTGCGGCCTCCGCAGGAGCGCGCCCTGCTCGTCGTGTTCACCAGATCCCAGCGCAAGAACCTGTTCGCGGAGATGCGCGAGCAGCTGGGCTCCGCCGAGGTTGCGGGCCCGAGCGGGGGCGCCGAGGGTTCCTGGCCGCCGCCGTCGGGCAGCCCGGACGTCGGGCCTTGGCTGCCCTCGCCCGGCCGCCGGCGGCGGCGCACGGCCTTCGCTAGCCGCCACGGCAAGCGGCACGGCAAGAAGTCGAGGCTGCGCTGCAGCAAGAAGCCCCTGCACGTGAACTTCAAGGAGCTGGGCTGGGACGACTGGATTATCGCGCCCCTGGAGTATGAGGCCTACCACTGCGAAGGCGTGTGCGACTTCCCGCTGCGCTCGCACCTGGAGCCCACCAACCACGCCATCATCCAGACGCTGATGAACTCCATGGATCCCGGCTCCACCCCGCCCAGCTGCTGCGTGCCCACCAAATTGACTCCCATCAGCATCCTGTACATCGACGCCGGCAATAACGTGGTCTACAAGCAGTATGAGGACATGGTGGTGGAGTCCTGCGGCTGCAGGTAGCGGCGCCTTTCCTGCCGCCTTGGCCCGGGCCGCAGGGGAGGCCTGACTGCTGAGAGGCGGGGGAGGAGCTGGCCTTGGAGGAGGCGGAGGGTGGGTGGGGAAACAGCCTGGACTAGCAGCCAAGTGGGGGAGGAGGGAGCTCGGCCTTCCCAGAACCTTCCACCTGTCAGCCCAGAGGGAGATACGGATTTTCACACCTTGCCTGGCCACCTTTGAAAAACAAGCCAAGGAGGATTTCTTTAGTTTTTTTCTTTATTATTGTGGCTTTGGATTTCCTTGTGTATCTCACAGGTTTTGATAGAAGGTGGGAGGAGGGGAGACACATACCTGTTTCTCAACTGCTCTATGGATTAAAAAAATAATAGTTTAAGAAGGGAAACAGCGTGAGAGGAAGAATCACCCTTGACCACATCTTGGTTTGATTGTTTTCTACCTGTGCAAAGAAGGTGGGATCTTTCTGGTCATGTCATAACCATGCCTTGTGACCTCCTGAGCAAAAAGTGTTAAAATAGAGGAATTGGCACCAGGAATAGGAAAGCCAGGATGGGCCCTGCCTTTAGAAGAGTTTTGAGAGGTGGGTCCCAGCCGGCCTGCGCTAGCTTGTGTAGCCGGCTCTGCCCTGCCCTCTCTGAGTAGAGGAAACTGGCAACCTGCATCTCGCCAGGGTACTTGGGTTGTTACCTTTACTGTTGCTCTTTCTGGTGGGAGAAAGGGTGTTGGTATGGATGGAATGACAAGAATGAGTCCAAATGGAACCCCTTGAAGGATAATGAGAAACCACAAGGCCTGCCTCTGAGGGGGCTGATACTGAGGTGTGTTAGACCCTGCTGGAGGGAACCCACCAAAAAGCCTTCTTGCTGTCTGTTTCTAATTGATTTCTTTGAACAGAATTTGCCAAAGTTCAGACATCCCCTATTCAGGGAAAGGTGATTTCCCAGTTAAACAAAAAATGGGCAGGGGTGGAGAGCTATCTGAGGAAGGAAGAGGCGCAGTGGAGGGATAGGACCCCAGAAGCAGAAGGGTGGAGTCGGGAGGGGAGGTGGTGTGCCCCAGGAAAGATGGGCTGCAGGGGCAGGCCAGGAACAGGAGAGAGAAGGATGAAAGGGGACGCAAGTCCCCGTCTCCAAAGTTTCTTTAAAATCTATATTCCCTCCCCTCTCTCTGACATTCCTGGAAGATTACCAGCCAGCAATAGCCCAGGGCTCCCCCAAAAGAATTGTTTCAGATTGTAATTACCAGTTAGGCAATGTTTTTAAAACTTAGTAATGAGGAACTGTGAAAAGAGCAAAGTGTTACATTGAGCTTGGGGTGGGCGCTGAGGAAGGCCAGTGAGGAAGGAGACAGGGATGGAATTCATCTTCCGGAAGGAAGCAGGAGAGAGCACAGCGCAACTTAAATACCCATTCCCAGACTGTCAAAAACATGAAGTTTCCCCCAACCTGCACCAGTGTTATTTTCAAACATTGCCCGTAAGTAGGCCCTTTGAAGAGTTGGCTTCCTTCTCATCTTTGACCATGAAATGGTTTAAACAAGGGAACTTGCACCAACCATTAAAAAAAGTTTTTGTTTCTCCTAAGTGGTTTTGCTCTCTCCCATCTTAACCTGTTGGTTGTTTGGTTCGGAGAACTACAAACTGTCCAAAAAAGGGTGAGAAGGATAATAAATGCTAGTATAAAGTGCTAAGTAAGAACAAAGACTTGGCCAGGAGAAATAATTTAAAATGCACATTTGCTGTGGATGCACTGTCGTTCTGTTGAGGCTGTATATATTTGTTTATTTAAGGTGACTGAAAGTGCAAAGAGGGAATGGACAGCATGCAATTCATCTTAATGTACAAAACGTTATATGCACTCAAATGTTATAATTTCTAATATTTTTAAAGTTTATATTCGAGTTGTACAAAGTTAAGCATTAATCAGATATTTCATTCTTTCATAATGTTATCATTTTCTTAAATATTATTACAAAAATTTAAGTCTGTCTAATGGAGAGTTTTTTTAAACTGTCTACCTCACTATAATACAAGTATTTTCAACACTAAAGTTACTAGAGGTCAATCGATATTCAAAACTTTTTTTACAGTACACTTTTCCTGGATGCTACTCAATCTAATACTGTATTATTAAACTCATTTTCCTCCTTAATAACTCAGCCTGGTTTATATGGATCTATTTAGAAAAATCATTTTCTGAAGGAATTATTGTCGGTGATATCTTGGTCCAGTATGGGACCAAATGTCTGAAAAGGCACTGATGTTTTGAAATCCATCGTTTAGAACATCGCACTTTTTCATCATAACTCCTCCATAACTCTCTTTTCATGAACTTTTCATTCACCAGATTAGAGCCGAATCCTTGTCAACTATTAGAACAATGTTGATAAACCTGTAACTCATTCCAGCATCTCAAGAGCCCAAGTAGGAATTGGATTATTTCTTGGTTTCTTTAATGTTGAAAAAAAGCTGTAAGTTACCTAAGCCAACCGAGATGTTGGTAATTACTGTTTACATTTATGGCGGGCTGGAAGCAGAAGATATGACATGTTTTTCTGTTTCTTCACTTGCTGTAAATTAGGGAGCCATAGACAAGTGTAAGTCCCAGTGCTCACTGTATGTCGGGAACAATGTTGTACATGCGTTGTCTCAGAAGCTCCACGAGGTACATATTATTATAATCCCCATTTTACAGATGAGGAAACTGAGGTGCAGAGAGTTTGAGTAACCTGGCAGTGGTTATCTAACCAGGGAGTGGTAGTTAGGTTTCAAAACTAGTTCATTCAGACTCTAGAGCCTGAGGAGTTAACTACTATACAACTATGCCTCCCAAATCATCTACCTGCTCTTTAATTGGTCCCTAGATGTCATTGTGGGGAATTTGCAACTAGCCACAATTATTGGGGGCAGCCAGCTGGTAGAAGAGGAGTTGTGACAGGGGCTACCAGCATTGCCTGCAGTTTTGGAAAATGTGAATTGTGACTGCTAGGATAGGGGAAACTGAAAAATGGGTATGGGTTGCAAAACTCAGTGAGTTCTTAGCTTAGGGCTTGCCTCGGGAAATCCATAGTTTAGGTTATTGCCAGGCTTCCGTAGATTCTCTGCAGTTTTCTGGGACTGCCTTAGGTGTAATTTTTGTGAGTTTTGGTTATCAAAATAATGATCGGTTTACAAATAGGTTATGTTTCAACAGACTGGTTGTAAGTGGGCTGTTTAGAACTGAGAAATGTTTTCCTATGGAAACAATGTTTGAGTTTCTTTTGCATTTTGCAAAAGCATTATTTACCCAATTGGAACTTTTTAAGAAAACAATTTTGACCTCTGGATTTGGGGAACAGATAATCACCTGGGAAAGCAAAAAAGAGGCTCTTTTCTTTGCCGGGTGGAGGCTGTTTTTGAAATAGTTGAGAATTCTTTGCATTTTTCCACCACTCCTTCTACACACCTCGCTTAGTTCCCTCAACGTCCCAACAGCCCTGAGGACTCCCAGCCCTATGCTTTATGTCCCCAATCCACAATAGTTCCCTTTTCTGCGCGAATGCTTCCATCTCCAAAGTTATTTGCCTCTCTTCCCTCCATCAGAAAGCTTACTCCTTTACTCAGATGTTAGGAGAAACGCAATCTAATTGAATTACATGAAGATGTAAATATCTCCTAGCATCTGAAGCTTGGAGACATTTGCATTTTAAGAAAAAAATCTTGACTAACTCAGATTTCTTGTGAATGATATGAAAGACAGTAGAGGAGAAGATTCAGCACTCCAGAAGCCACGTGATTTTGAGAGTTGCCTGTGAGCCAGGCACTAAAGATACAAGGATGAATGGAGACACTTGTCAATTGAATTTTTTGGTGTCCCTTGGGGGAATTTTGTGCAAATGAAGAGGCTATTTATAGCTAACTTGTTTTAAAATTAATCTTCAATGTATTAAGGCAAAACATTTAATAACTTAGTTTTTACCTAAAGCTCTTAGGTTTAAGGACTGTAGGCCCCATAAAGAATTTTTGCCCTTGTTTTGTTCATTGCTATATTTCTAGCATCCAGAATAGTACCAGACACATAGCAGACACTCAATAAATATGTTGAATGAATAAATTTACAAATCCTATTTTACTTATAAATCTAGAAATTTTAACAAGCACTTTCAAGGGAGCCTTTGATTTATGTCTCTTCAACTCAAGTTGAGGGGACCAACTTCCCTTAATCAAACAATTCAAGTTACAAATCCAGTTAATAAACTTCCTTTAAATGCTGTACATTGCTTTTTATCGGTTTAATATATTCAATTTTCTTTTTAGAACTTTTCAGATTTCTCTAGCAGGAAAAAACTTCCCATATACTTAAACTACCCCAAGTAAGGGTGATAAACTTCTGAAGATGATGATTCTTAAGTTCAATTAAGCATTCCAGTACTGTTTAAACCTTTTGACTTAACATTAGGAATATAAAGTTAATTACTCAATTACCCATTTAAGTTGATGTCAGAAGACTAACTTGTTGGATACCTTAATAAACTACATTTTCTTAAAACTTGCAGGAGTTTTAAATACCAAAGGTATAAAGATTGTCTTAATGATTTTTAAAAAACACTATTTTTGAACTTAAAAGTGTTAGTAGTTTAGATTTGATTTACTGAATCTTTGTAATCTATTCCAAAATTTCTTTGGGTTAAAAACACTAACCCATTACTGAAAAATTATAATGTCACCAGTAAGGTGGCGAGGACATTTTAGCAGACTGTGGCTGCAAATTTACCAGAGGCTTCAGTTGAAAGAGTGGATGGATTCTCCCTGGGACACTGACCAGCATGCCGACTCCAATAGTCGCTGAAACAGCAGAAACCCTAAATCCATGTCTTTTATGAGTTGGTCTCTCTCGGGTTCAAGATAGGCCATTAACTAATTTTTCCTCCTGATTTGAGTAAATTGAATTCCACACTGCCCATTAAGATTGTAGCTAACTTTCTTCACTGATTAATTGGATTCCACATTTCTTTAACTATCTTAGGACACCTCTTTTTTTCACCTTTGGCTTTAAAATTACTTTACTGCCTCTTTATTGAATTATTCAATACACAATTCTTTTATTTTATTTTTATTTTTCAAGGAAGATTAGCCCTGAGCTAACATCTGCTGCCAGTCCTCCTCTTTTTGCTGAGGAAGACTGGCCCTAAGCTAACATCCGTGACCATCTTCCTCTACTTTATATGTGGGATGCCTGCCACAGCATGGCGTGACAAGTGGTGCCACGTCCCCACCCAGAATCCAAGCTGGCGAACCCCTGGCTGCTGAGAAGCAGAACGTGCGAACTTAACTGCTGCGCCACCAGGCGGGCCCCTGGCCTTACACAATTCTTACGCAATATCTTTCAACTTTATCATCAGACTCTGGTAATCAGAATTCTGTATTTTTTCCTATATTCTTCCTATCTGGAAGATGTACAACTCTTACAGATAGTAAAATGACATCTAGTGGAAACTCACATCCCTTGTTCCTTGTCTAGTTCTATGGTCACAATACTAAAGTTGTGCTAATGAAAAAGCATTCCTAGGTTTGAAGAGTTCACAGGAATATTATCATTATTACTATTATCTTATTAGGTAATCATTACAAAAACTCTAGTTATTCTTACTCTGCTTTACAGATGAGAAAACTGAAGCTTAGAGAGGCTCGGGGAGGAGCTAGGATCTACTCTGATAGAATCCAGAGCACGTTCTCATCCACGCAGTCACTGGGCAGTCACTCGGTCCGGTCCCATAGTCTGGCAGGCACTGTGTGAGACTCTGGGCAACTTTACAAATAGAACTGGAATAAAGGATGTTCCAAAATTGAGCCGAAGACTTTGCAGACTCCTAAAGGCAGGCTACTCCCTCTACCTCAGTTCTGCTTTTTATGGCTTATTCCTTTCCTGTCCAACTCACAAATTCTCTGAAAGCGTAATCTCCCTTCCTCCATAACTATGGAGGAAGCGGGGAGAATAGGGTTAGGGTTGAGGGATGAGGAAACGGGCCACATTTGCAGTCATGGGTTCTCTGAACTGTTCAGATGTTCAGAATTACAAAGGGTGTAATGCTAACCCTTCCAAGAAGTCCAAACTTATTTGGAATAAAATGTGTTTGATTTAAAAAGAGAGAATTTAATAAATACTTATTATATTTCAGTGTCATCTGTGACTAGAGGCAGAATTCCCCGAATGTAACTGAGAACAAGCACGTGATTGGAAATGAGAACCTCTTGATGCAGCTTTGTTTTTGAGAATTCATATTTCCAAGTGATTATTCTTTCACCTCTCTTGAGAGCTCTTAATCAAGATAGTTATTCAGTAGCAGGAATTTGAAATTAGTTAATATACTTTTTCTCCTCAAAACAGCTAGGAAAACAACAGTGTGTGTCCAGGGAATTTTAAAATAAGTTAAGCCGGATTATTTACTCTTGACCTAGGGCAATGACCCAATGGGATACATCCATGATGCAGAAATTTGGCTGTCCACAGTGGCAGATTTGGGTGACCCTCTTTGGGACAGAGAGAATCAGAAGACCTAGTGATTTCCTTGGGAATGCCAAGTGACTTACAGCAGCTGCTTGTGCCCTGAACTTTTTTTTAAATTCTTGATTTGATCCCTACTTTTTAGAGTTCTTCTGTAAGTTCTAAGGAAAGGATGGGCTCCAGTTTGTTGGAAGAAAGGGACACAGACTGCCAAATGTCCTCACTCCTTTCCTTTAAAACTAATATAGTTATCTCCATGGGGCGAGATTTACCTGTCTATGTTTAGATAGTCTTAAAAGTCTCAGAGGTTTAGTTTTAATTTTGAAACTTTCCTTATAGAGATAGAGAATACATGGAATACGGAATATACAAAGATATATATCTGTGTGTACATAATAACAGGATTAGATTTATCTCTATAAGAATCTATATCTAGATACACATACAGCCTAGTAAGAACACTGACAATAGGAAAGTTAAGGTAAATATAATCCTATTATTATGTACACATAGATATATATCTTTATATATTCCGTATTTCATGTATTCTCTATCTCTATAAAATCCACATGCTATGTATAGTATAATACATAGTCTTATAAGTCTGAGCTCTGTGACCAATGGGCCCTGAAAGGGTTACAGGTATGCTGACATATTGGGCCTCGGGCCATCAAGCCCAAAGCAGGTCACCTCTATCCGAAAGTAAACTGTTCTGTTTGTCCCAGTGTGTTCCACAAACACGACCACTTTCAACATGTGCTCTGGACCCAGAAATGCTGGAAAACACTGCTACAAATTACTTTATTTTAGGTAATCCCATGATCCGTGCTGTAAGAATATCACTTTTATTGTCATTTACTAATGATGGAAAATAAATAAAAACTTCAGTTAGTTGTAGGCGGTAAGCCATACTTACCCTGAAATGCAGTGCTGACCTGGGCCCCCGATCAGTGGTCGGTGGACAGAGCTAGGAACTAGTCAGGCTAAGCGTAGTTAAGAACCAAAACCTCCTTAGCCTCCAGCTCAAAGATCTTTAGTGAGATAAATAAAAAGACCAGGTTATTCCAAGCAATTATAGTGTCATTGATATTTGCAGCATTTTCTATGATAAAAAATAAAACCAAAAGTGGTATTTCACTACTTGGATGTTTCCAGTGGTGTTTTGTGAAGTCCTGCAAATAGTGTGTATGCATTCAAATGGCATCTTTTGCCTCACACTTAAAACGTTCTACATTGTTCATTATTTAACACTTTGATCTTTATTCTACAGATGAGGAAAATGGTAGACTTCTATGAATGTCAACAGTTGAGTTCCTTTCATGGACCAAGCTTTGAGTGCCCAATAACCTCATACGTTATTTTGTTCCCTAAAGGTAGATTACAGCACAAATTTTTCTTCCAAAAGGTAAGCTCAACAAGACATTCAGAAGCCAGCTCAGTTCCGTGGGGGCGGCTGGCAGAGAGTGAGGCTTTCAGCAATTGTGGTAGCGAAGAACATGGCTACTTCAGGGAGTATGTGTGATCTGAAAGCGCGCACGTGGGCATGGATAGATATAGAAATACACACGTGTGTAGCTTTCTCACAGAGTTTTTTCAGGCTTAACAAATGACCTAGTATGTAGAAAGTACTCGTTAATTATTAGTTATTATTCTCTCTATTGTTATGTTATTTTTGGATAGATTTTTGAAAGCTACATTAATTTTTGATTGGTGATAGAAATGGTAGTTCAAATGAGCCTCTACTCAGGGGCATCACCCATTCATTAAAGAGCTGTGACTTTTTGGGGGCATCTACCACTTTCCAGGGGCTGTGCTTGGGACTAAGAATATAGACTCAGATAGGGAAGTCTCTGTGAAAGAGAAGACTTGCTAAAATCATTGCAGCACAATGTGGTAAACATTATTAGAGATTTGAACACCAGGCTCAGGAGGAGGAAGTGGATCTCCTTCATACAAAAATGGCATTCCCTGGAGTTTTTTGAGCTATTTACCCTAATTGTTAATCTCTCCTATTGACGAGGTAGGTTGCCAAGTTAGTGTGCAGCATGTGATTACAAAATTTTTTTCTCTACCTAAACTGAACTATGGCTTGGAGAATAAACGTTTTGACATTCATCTTATTATCCTTGCTGGGCAAACTCACCTGTACTCTATATTTTAGTAAGCTATCTTAAAGGTTATAGAATGAACATTGTAATCAAACTTGCTATGTTGTCTTAGGTAGAATAAACTCTGTGAACAGATATTCAGATGAGCCAATGCAGAGAATTCATCCTGGGGCTAAAAGAGAAAAACAAAAATAAGTGTGTCATCTGCTTAAAACAGAAAGCCACAAATAACAGTGGCTTAAACCAGATAGTTTATTTCTCTCATAAAGTAAAAAATATCCACAATTTAGCATTTCAGGGTTGATATGGTTATTTCTTAGTCATCAGAATATTTTCATCATTTAAATATGGTTTTCATCCTCACGTGTGCCACATAGTCCAATATAGCTGCTGGAGCTCCAGCTGTCACATCCATATTCCAATAAGCAGGAAAAGGTAAAGACAAAAGGCTTGCACCCCCCAATCCTTGCAGTGTCAACCACCTTTATGGAGGCTTTCTGAAGTTTTGTGTAACATTTTCACTTACATCTCATTGACTAGAATTTAGTCATGGAGTTTCACCTAACTACAAGGGAGGATGGGAAATGTAGTCTTTTACTTGGGCATGTTATTGCTGGAAATAAAACTGAGGTTCTGTAATCATGGAAGGAGGGAGAACGTGAATATTGGGAAGATATTGGCAGTCTTTGAGATAATAGTCATGAGTATAGATTACCAAGCTGGACAGTTTTTAAGAAGAGTGTTGACACTCCTGAAATTTATATATTTGTGGTTTCTTCTGCACAGCAAAAGAAATCATCAACAAAGTGAAAAGACAACTTAGGAAATGGAAAAAAATATTTGTAGACCATATATGTAATAAGGGATTAATATCCAAAATATATAAAGAACTTATACAACTCAATAGCAAAAAAACTAGTAAACCAATTTAAAAAATGGACAAAGGACCTGAATAGACATTTCTCCAAAGAAGATATATGAAGGCCAACAAGTACATGAAAAGTTGCTTGACATCACTAGTCATCAGGAAAATGCAAATTAAAACCACAGTGAGATGTTACCTCACACGTGCTAGAGTGGCCACCATCAAAAAGACAAGAGAAAACAAATTCTGGCATGGTTGTGGAGAAAAGGGAAGTTTGTGCACTGTTGGTGGGATTGTAAATTGGTACAACTACTATGGAAAACAGTATGGAGGATCCTCGAAAAATTAAAAATAGAACTACCATCTGATCCAGCAATTCCACTTCTGAGAATATATCCAAAGGAAATGAAAACACTAACTCGAAAAGATATCTGCACTCCATGTTCGAGCAGCATTGCTTACATTGGCCAAGACATGGAAACACATCAGTGCCAATCAATGGGTGAATGAATAATGAAGTTGTGGTATGTATATACAATGGAATATTATTCAGCCATAAAAATGGAGGAAATTCTCCCATTTGTGACAATATGGATGGACCTTGAAGGCGTTATGCTAAGTGAAATAAGTCAGACAGAGAAAGACAAATACTGTATGATCTCACTTATATGTGTAAACTAAAAACAAAAAAATCAAACTCATAGAAAAAGAGATCAGACCTGTGGTTACCAGAGGCAGGAGGGTAGGGGGAGGGGGTATTGGAGGAAGGTAGTCAAAAGATACAAACTTCCAGTTATAAGATACATAAGTACTGGGGATGTAATGTGCAACATGGTGACTATAGCTAGCACTGCTGTATGATATGCACGAAAGTTGTTGAGTTAATCCTAAAATTCCTCATCACAAGGAGAAAAATGTTTTTCTTTTGTTCTTCCTTTTCTTTTTATTGTACCTATATGAGAAGATGAGCCAGCCCTGATGGTGTAGTGGTTAGATTCGGGGCTCTCACTGTTGTGGCCTGGGTTCATTTCCCAGTCAGGGAATCATACCGCCTATCTGTCCATTGTCACACTGTGGCAGTTGCCTGTTGCTGTGAGGCTGAAAGCTGTGCCACCGGTATTTCAAATACCAGCAGGGTCACTCATGGTGGACAGGTTTCAGTGGAGCTTCTAGACTAAGACAGACTAGGAAGAAGGACCTGGCCACCCACTTCTGAAAAAAACTGGCCATGAAAACCCTATGAACAGCAGTGGAGCATTGTCTGACTGGGCAGGGCTCCACTTTGCTGTGTACGGGGTCGCTTGGAGTCAGAATCAGCTCAACATCACTAATAAACAAGAAGTGAATGTCAGCTGAACCTATCGCGGTAATCATTTTAGAATATATGAAAATCAAACCATCATGCTGTACGGTTTAAACTTAGACAGTGATGTACGTCAATTGTTTCTCAATCAAACTGGGGAAAAAAGAGTAGTGGCATAAATTCTTTCTAGTAGTTTGGGACATGTTAATGGAATTAGAGAAAGGAAGAGGAGCCAGGAATGTAGGGTGAGCTTTTTTTTTAAACAAACCAGAAAAATATTGCCTACTTTTTCCAGTTATAAAGATGATTTATTTTTAATATTATTAAGTGTTGTACAATGTACTTTTAAGATACTGCTTTTTTGGATTATCTGCAAAATTGTGACCCAGTGAGGGGAGAAGGCTCATGTCATGGGAGACGAGAGTGCACTGTTTACTTGTGTGCTTGAAGAGCAGCCACCGTTGGCTTTTCTTTCCCCTGAGCAGTAGTAGAAGGGTTAACGAGTTCATGCTTACCCAGGGCTAGAAGATGAAAACCAGTAGGCTGGGATATTATTTTTATTGTGTTGACACAGATGCATTTTCATAAAGATTTATAAGAAACTTTTAATTTTCAAAATACTCTGCCTCTTGCTTTTCAAATTCCATCTTACTTATGTATGTGTCATCTACGCTACAGCCTCACCGGGGGAGAACAACAACAAAAAATATTTCTCTTTTCTTTGAGGTTTTACATTCGCGTGGAACAGTTTTACTGAGTCAATAAATCGCTGCTTACCAGTGAGGGTTCCCGGGAGGAATCGATCTTCAGAAAATTTTCTGAAATTTGGGCAAAGCACTAATCATTCAGGAAGAGAGAACAAACAAATTGAACCTATTAACTTCTGAGAGAAGCAGGAAGTTTTGCGCGCTAATATCGCCACCACCAATAATAATAAAAAACAGTAACCATTTATTGACCATGTACAATATGACAGGAGCAATGCTAAGTGCTTTTTATGCATCCTGCCCCCTACCCATTTCCTCCTCTCTACTAGTACTAACCCCAATTTACAGATAAGAAAATCGAGGCTCAGAGAGGTTAAATCAAATGCCTGTGGATACAGCCAGAGAAAAGGCAAAGCTGGGATCCACACCGAGCTGTTTGATCCCGAGGCCCACAGCAATCTTAACCACTATGTAACATTGTCCCACAAACATCCCTGGAATCTGCCCCATCTCTTATCACCAACAAAGCCTTGCATTTGCTGGTAGAGAAAAAAATGCTTGAAATCTAACTGGGTTCCTCTAGTATCTGTTTTGACAGCCGAAATTAATTGTTCATTTTCTGAGCACTTTTTGGCAACTCTTTCTAATGACCTGAACTGCCGTCTCCTTCCTTTTCAGCTTGGCAGGGCTCCCTGGTGGGGAGCTGACGGAGAGCGGGGTGGGCCTTGAACTCCAGCGATACAGCAGGCTGGCAGGGCTGCAGGCTTTTAGGAGAAAGGAAGTGATTGTTCTCACTCTCAGGACTTGCTGAGAATGTTGGTGGGCATTTTCTGACTCTCCGATTAGAGTGAAAGCCTCACAAAGCTGATTAAAGCAAATGTGATAATTGAGTCGAGTCTATCTCGCATCTCTGTGTCTGTCTTGCCAGAGTAAGATGAACCATCTTTCTCACACTCCACCTCAGTGTGCTCAAAGGACGCGGAGAGATGCTTCCTTCCTGAGCACATTCCCTCAGTGCTGACCAGAAGAGGGAGCAGCTTCGATTGGAAGGTGAGAGCCGCACAGGCACATGTGAGAATGGGCACCTAGCTCCAAAAATGCTCAGACTGTTAGGACTAAAAGGATTTGTTAAATTGAAAAATACCACCGAGAACAGAAAATTTTCAATATTTTCTGGTAGCTCTGAGCTCCTAGGTACCATTTTGGGTAACTTTATTTTGAAACATGCAGAAGCTGCCCCCAAAGTTGCGTCAATTACTTGAGAAAAAAGAGCAAAAGAATAAGAGTCTTCAGCATCTGCTTAACAGCAGATGGAACAAAGAACTTTGATCAGGCTGACTCGTGGCAAACTGCAGGAGGAGGAGTATGAATGTGATGCTCAAAGCAGTGGGAAATTACTGAGAAGTATCGGGGTGGGAAGGAAGATTTGGGAGATCGTGCTGGCCACCTCAGAAAATGGTGGAAGCATTTAAAGTGGTGGATCCTACTGGGGGAAAATTCAAGTAATAAGGCCATAGTTAGGGAGGCCAGATGTACTAGTTGGCCGAGGAAGGCCGCAGGGTATACCTGTGGCCCAGGTGAAGCTATTAATAGCTCCTGTCTTCACTGCCCAAGTGTCCTGGTTGGTTGGTAAATGATATAGTCACTCTAAATTTAGATTACATATGATTCATTGTCAAGGAATAAATCACATACTTAGCTGTGCCTATGGAGGCAAAGGGATATATTTTGGAGAGATTGTTACAAAACAAAAAAAAGCAAGATGATTGGAATGTGAAAAGTGACCTAACTGGTGATCCCCTCTCCAAGGGCAGTGGGCGGTCAGTGAGGGGTCCGCGAGGCAACAACACATTGTTCCATGTGTTAGCAAGAACCTCAGGGACAAAAGGTATTTATTAACTAAAACATGTTGAATAAGCAATCCATGCTAGTTAGATGAATGAAATTGTGCACAGGTGGAGGAAGCAGAACTTGATGTGAAGAAGGGGCGAGATCAAAGCCTGAGAGTGAGCACTTGGAAGTGGATTTGATTTTCTAGGGAAAAGAGGTCTAGGAAGAAGTGTGGGGTGCTCTGTGGATTCTTGCTCCTAGTGGGTCAGATAAAGGGAACAGAGGAGAAAATTTAGAGGCAATGGTTTTGAGAATGGAAGAGATGTGGAACCTATGAAGCTTTGGGAATGGAGAGGTGGTGAAGACCTCACTTCCAGTGTGTGCCAGGCACTGCCAGAGGCGGAAGGGAGAGAGACGAGTGACACATGGAGGCAGCTCTCACGGTGTTTGTGGCCTGGCACTTGAAGACAATCACAAACAGTCATAAATCAGAGTAATAAATGCTAGAGGAGCACAGTCAGGAAGGGCTTAATCCTGCCTCAAGGTAGGGAGGGGGTCCTGTAGGGGAGAGGCTAAGGCCAGTATCAGAGTTGGAGATGGTTGATGGGGGCCTTGAAGAAAGAATAGGAGTTTTCCAGCTGCAGAAGTGGCAGAAGGGAGGATGAGAACATTATTCCAGGTGGAGGGATCAACGTGAGCCCTTGCAGGGAGATGCAGCTGGACTGCAGAGTATCTCCAGGATTATGACAGCAGAGACGGGACATGTGAGCGGTCTTGAATTCAAAGCTAGAGCATATAAATTTTATCCCTTGGCTCACCATGAAAAGTTGTTACCGAAGGGGAGTGTTTCACAAATTAACTCTGAGCATTAGATGGAAGGACAGATTGAAGAATGGAGAGACTGGAAGAAGGGAGCCGGGTGAGCTCTGAGAGAATCCCTGATATGGCAGAGGAGTAGAGAGGAGGGGATGGAGCTAAGGGACACTTGCAGGGTCTATTTGAAAGGTCTTGAGGGCAGTTTGGATGTGGAAGTTGAGGGAGAGAGAAGACTCAAATATTTTGACTATGAGGAAATCTTTGGGAGGGTGGTGAAAGGAGACAGCCCTAGAAACAGAACTTCAGGGATGTAAGAAATGAGTTTGGTGAAAGAAAGCAGAGACAGGTTGAGAGAGCTTAAGCCTGGAGGGGTTGAGATGGGGTGATAGTGTGATGAGGGGGAGGGGACAGAGAACAGGAAGGAGAAGGGTGTGGGCAGGCATGCTGCCAAGGCTGAATGAAAGTGGTTTTGTCTTGCTTCCTAAGATGGATGGGGAAGCCTGGGTATATTTGGTTTTGATAGGGTTATGGAAACAGAAGGAAAAAGCTGATGAAAAATGAGGGAGATTCTGTGGTCACTAGAGAAAGCAAACAGTTCCAGCAGATGTTACAGTTCTGATACTAGGCTGACTCTCAGCAGGTACTTCAATTCTTGAAGGTGATGGTGCTGAGTTAAAATCCAGGTGAAAACTGGGGGCCAGGGAAAAGGCAGAAAAAGAGACATTGCTGAAGAGGCAGAGAGCAGCCAGGGACAAAAATGGAACTAAGGTGTGTTTGACAGGGACCAAGGTACCAACAGAGATATGATAGAAAAGGAAAGAAGAAGAGAGGTAATACATGGAATCATGTGGGTGCCAAGGACACAAGAAAAGATAAGAAAATCAAAAGACAGTTTAGGATGGTAGTGGGTGTTTGTTATTTTTGCCATCTGACATTCATACCCACTTCTTGAGGTGAGAATGCCCCGAGCATGTTTTGAGGAAACCATCCTTATTCAACATTTAGCTCCAGTGCTTGGCGTTGAGTTGATTGCACTGAGCCCCAGCGCTGGAACCTGAGCCCTGGCACAGTTCTAAGGGGGCAGTGCATTTCATCGCCTGGGCACAGTGATTGGTGTATTGTATGCACATAGCTCAAGAGGCTCAATTCTGGGGTTCATTATTGAGCTGTTGAGGGAGAAGACCCTTTCTTTTGTGCTAGACTTAAATATAAAAAGATATAAACCGGAGCTGCTACAGACACTGTACGACCTCAAGGGAAAGCCTATCAGAGAATATAGATGGTGTAGTGGGATGCACAGTTAATAAAGGGAGAGAAAAACTGGGTCTTCATGATGTCGTCTGAGCTCCACACCTGAAGCTAGCCCTAGCCCTGGAATTTCAGTTATGTGAACAATAGATGAATTCTCTTCCAATTAAGACATTTGGATTGGGTTTTCTTCTTGCCACAGAAAGAGTTACAACTGATGAAAGGATATAGGGGGAATGTTATGGAAGCACAAAGGTGACCAAAGAAGGGAGATAATTGAGTATAAGAATGGAAGAGAAGTAGAGGCAAAGAGATTGTTGGAGGTTATAAAAACAAGGTTGATAGGGATTGAAAGAAAGGATGACCTGACCAGGCATGGCCAGACATTTAACATCTGAAGGGCACCTTTGGAGTGGAGTGTATTTCACTGATGGACATCAGCCTAGGAATTAAAGCTGCCCTGGGGATTCAATTTTTTTCTATTGTGTACACAAAGAGAACAACTTGTAGTGATGATAATCACATTCTGGATTACGGATAGAAACCCATACATTCACTCATTTGCTCAGTAAAAATGTATTAGCATTTGCAAAACACTATGTTAGGAATCAGAAGGTGGAAAAGGCATAGTCTTCTCCCTAGAAGTGCTTCATTGAGATGGGGCAGCAGTCAGATGTCACTATAGCGCTGAGTGGTCAGCAGACTGGGCATAAGTCCATGAGCATGAGCTCAGAGGGAGCCAGAGAGAGGTATCTACATGGCCACATAAGTTAATAAAGTTGTGCAGTCAACAGATGCCTGAAACAACTGCTGGTTTGGGCATTGGCAGTCTAGGTGAACTTTGTTGTCTCTTGGAGTCTTGGTCCCACATTGGAAAAGAGGAACCAGATGAAAGTGAGTCTCTCTGTTTTCCTGTTCTGTTTCTCTTAATGTGAATGGACACTTGCTTATTAACTGTATTAACCTCTGGTTATTGTAGGATACCATTCATTTAGGCAGTCAGATATGGATTTTGGAAGTCCTCCTGACGCATTAAGTATAGTTTTTCTTCTTCTTTTTAATCAGTGTACTGACTGTCCTGTATACCTAGATTGAACAGGCTCATCCTACTTGCCTCTCAGAGCAGTGTATCTAAGCAGCTGCAACATATATTTGATGAAATGAAAAAGCAATTTTTGTCTTTAAAATAAATGCCACTTTTCTCCTTCTGTAAGCCTGTCCAGACGATCAAAAACCAAACAAGATCCTGAAACAAATTCCCTTTTACCATTTGCAATATAAAAAACTCTTTGATTCCCAGCAAACCCTCCCCTTTAATTAATGGAAGCACAGCTCTTATCTTGATGTATGTGTAGCTGGTGCTTCTTCAGTTCTGACAACAAGAAAAGTGAGCAACAGAATATAATGGAGCCTTGAAAAATTGCTGTCCTGGTACTACTGAAATTTCTCCTTCTTTCAGACCAAATCCACCCACGTTTCATGTTTGAAAAATGAAGAGCATGAGAGATATCTGTCAAGTTGACAGTCTGCAAAGTTTTTTTTCTTTTAAATAGTCAACGATTATTGAATCATTGAGCCAGCCTTGAACACTCTCTAGGTACAGTGACAGCTAATAGAATGGAGAAGACACTGTCTTTACCCTTTAGGAGTTTCTAACCTAAAATGGGCAAAAACAATTAGAAAAATAAATGAAGAACCAGAGCTGCAGCAGAGTCTCTGGACCCAGATGTAGTGGCTGCAGCTTCTTGGGCCATGTGCTCTTCTAAAGTGTGTGATAAGCAGAAAAAAAGTGCAGTTTTCTTGATCTCCACATACTTTGAGGTTAGTAATAAAAATAAACTCTACCCCCTGAGGGAAGCCTTGCCCATCCAAGCTGTCCAGTGTGGCAATGATGTGGGTGCTGAGTTCTAGTTAGTGTTTTGTAGTGAGTGCCGCGTTGAGCCTGCCAGCACTTACAGTGGAGCAGTGATCTGTAGCCAAACCAGATCTCCAGGTGTTGCAGTGAAGCTACAGGTGGTTGATTTGTTCCTCATGTCATCTAAGATGATTATAAATCAAGGACTATGAAATATGTTTACTCAAGTCCTTTTGGCCAGATCTTCAGGCCGGACAACTTTGTCTTTAGTCAGTCTGGGGCAGGCAAGGGCCACAGAAAGGAGGAAGCAGAGATGAGAGACTCCATCATAATAAGGTATCTAAGGTTATCTTGATAACCATCAAGGCTCCATCGTAATAAGGATGTATAGCTATTACAGGCTTCAGGGTTTCCTCCTGACTCATTGGCTGGGTGGGAGACATGGGCTTTGGCATGGGCACTCTTCTCATTTGCAAGATCTGTGACCAGGACCCTGACCACTTCATAATAACCTTCAGCATGTTACCCTCAGTGAAAGTCTCAGACACTGTGGCCAAATACTATCTTCTCTGTCCACTGGCTGGTGGAGATCATTAATAATGGAGTGCACTCATTTGCTCCTGAAACTTCAAGCTAACCACTCTGATGGACAGTGACCCAAATGGTATGGACTGAATGTTTGTGTCCCCCCTAACTCCATATGTTGCAGGCCTAATCCCCAATGTGATGGTATTTGGAGATAGGTCCTTTGGGAGGTAATTTGGTCATGAAAGTGGAGCCCTCATGATGGGATTAGTACCCTTATAAGAGGAGACATGAGAACTTGCTCCCTCCCAACCTTCCCCACCTGCGCATGTGAAGATACAGTAAGAAGGCATTCATCTGCAAACCAGAAAGCAGGCTTTCACTGTGAACTGAATTGGCTGGCACCTTGATCTTGGACTTCTCAGCCTCCAGAACTGTTATAAATTAATGTTCGTTGCCTAAGTCACCCATCTATGGTATTTTTGTTATAGAAGCTCGGATTGACTAAGACATCCAAGCCACCTCATCTTTGTCTGCCTGTCTGCATTTCTCTGGCCAGTTCAATACTAAATTCCACAAGCTGGTGGTCTGCCTAGTCCCTATTTCTTATCTCACTTCTTTATGCCAGGTTTTGCCCCACCCACAAGCCTAGGCAACTGGCAGTACTGAGCTCTGACTGAGCCACAGCTCACCCAGCAAACCCTTGATGCCAAAACAAGATGGCAGCATGTGACCTATGTCTTGTTACTAGCACCATCACCCTCATGTTCTGAGGGCAGAAGTCTATAAAAGAAATGGGTAAACAGATGCTCAACTGAAGAACAAGAGCCCACCCTGTTATGAGGAATAGATTCCTGACAACAAGACAATTATCTACAACCTTCCATCCCGAGCTCAAGGTGGCCATCAGCAAAATCCACTATCCAAGAGCTCTTCAAAGGAGTCTCCTAGTTTAGGCAGTTCAGTGCTAAATCCTGTCTGAAAGCTTCCTCTGCTAGAGCACGGAGAAAGGAATGGATGAGATGGAATTCCCAGAGGATGAGAGCAACAAGAACACCTTTGTCTCAGAAAGTCAGCAATATCAGTATGCACAAGAAAGAGGAGGGGGCATTTTAGTGAATTGGCTAGGAAGGAAACCTAAGGGAAGACTCCCCTCCCCTGCCTTTGTCTTCTCAGGTCACTCAGCTTTCAATGTCGCCCCATTTTTCCCCCTCAGAATTATTATTTTCTGTTTCTGTCTTTTTTTGTTATGCTATGAGGACCGGCGAGTGGGTACGTGTCTCTTTCTTCTCTTGGGGAGCTAAATTTCTGCGTTTACAGGGAAATATGTATTTCTTTCTAAAGTCCTCCTTAGCCCTCATTAAAATCCAGGGAAATATTTCCATCTGGGACTTTTTCCCACCCAAAAGTCTACTACCAAGTGCTACAATTTGGTTGGCCTGATCTGAACCCAGATTACGGCCAAGCGAAAAAAAGGACCAAGACGATTGACTCTCAGCAAGTAGAACTGCAGGGTCAGTCCTGCCTTTCTCGTTCAGGGACCATCTCCAGGTGTCTCCCTGGCTTCCCTATGCTCCCTTCCCTTTTTCTCCCACCTCAGCTTCAGGGCTAGATGTTGGTGCTATTCTTCCCAGTGTCGAATTCTCCTTCGAGTTCTGCTCTGAGCTCTCACTTTCCTCTGGAGGAGACTGTGCCACTCTGTCAAGGTGGCCCCCTACTTACCTCCTTTCTTGGGGCAGCCAGGAAGGGGGACAGAGAAAACTGCTTTGATGTCTAAGCCTCCAGGAGGATCCCCCCTTCCTCTTCCCTTGATCATTACATCCTTGAAATAGAGAAAGGCGTGTGTTGTCAGCTAGAAAGAGAGCAAACTTTTCCCTGGAGGAGGGGGGTCAGAGAACACCCCACCATCACTCCTTTGTCAATTTCTCTTTTTCTTCCATTACTGGGGCCTTTTCTCTGCCTCCTATTTTCCTGTTCTGCGGCTCAGATTCTGTTTTGTGTGGAATTTGTTGCTTTTTGAAAAGGTGATGTTGTTCTATCAGCCAAAACCAAACAGAAAATGGGAAAAGAAAAGAAACTAAGGGCCAGCCTGGTGGTGTAGTGGTTAAGTTTGTGTGCTTGGCTTCAGCGGTCTGGTGTTGGCGGGTTCGGGTCCTGGGCATGGACATAGCACCACTTGTCAAGCCATGCTGTGGCAGCATCCCACATAAAATAGAGGAAGATTGGTACAGATGTTAGCTCTGTGACAATATTCTTCAAGAAAAAAGAGGAACATTGGCAACAGATGTTAGCTCAGGACCAACCTTACTCACCAAAAAAAAAAAAAAAAGAAGAAGAAGAAGAAACTGAGCTAAAGCACTCAGATGCACCTCTTTGGCTGTCATTCAGTAAGCTTTCATCAAGCACCTGGATGTGCCGGGCTTCGTGCAAGGAGGGACACACGCACCTCCCCACCTGCAGCAGCCGGTCTTGCCTCCTCTTTGGTGGGAGTTGAGCCAGCTGCGAGCTAAGGAAAGGTGGGCCACGCTGTGAAGAGGAGGGATGAAGGCTGGGTGGAGGTACTAAAAGTGACCAACCAGGACTGCAAGGATGGGAAGTGTGTTGGGATCATTTTCTATGATCCTTGTAACTCTCCAAAGCCCTTCTGGGAGTATTGAAATCCCCAGATTAAGGAAAACTGCTTTTGCCCAGTGGGCATAGCCATAGATATGCACATTTATATAATTTTTGCTGCTTGTTCTAAAGCAGTGGTTCTCAACTGGGGGAGGTTTGCCCTTCCTCCTCCCACCCCTTTTCAGGGACATTTAGTAATGTCTGAAGGCATTTTTGATTGTCATAAGTAGGATGGGGAGGTGGACCAGGGCAAAGGAGAGGTGTTTGTTACTGGCATCTAGTAGGTAAAGATCAAGGATGTGGCTAAACATCCTTCAATATGCAGCCGGCCTCCCACGACCAAGAATTATCAGGCCCAAAATGTCGATGGTGATGAGGTTGAGTAACCCTCTTCCAAAGGAGGGGACCCCTGGCCCTTCACTAATTGTGCAAAGATAATAATAGCTAACATCTGTCAGGCACTAACACGTGTCAGACACTGTTCTTAGAGTTTTTCGTGCAGTATCTCATTTATTTCTGAAAACAAACAACAGGGTAGGCTCTACAATGGTCACCATTCTTCTGATGAGAAGAATGAATCCTGGGGAGATTACTAAGTGGCTTGCTGAATCCAAGGCTAGAAGGAAGATGGCTCAGAATCTGAACCTCAGTAGCCTGCAGCCCATACATTTACACTTAACCACGTCCTCATAACCCTCCTCTGGCAACAAAGCTTGCTGAAGTCCATTGTTCTCAGGTGGGACCTGTAGTTACTTTCTTCTTTTGTCCCTTCGGTGAACATAGAAACCTAAAAGACGGAGTAAGGGAGAAGGGACAATCTCAACAACTTGCTTTTATGATGAAAATAATTGAGGTTTCTTGTCTCTAAATGGCTGCACGCGCATGGGTGGATACTGGTGAACACGAATGAGGAGGACCTGACCGGACAGGACCTGTGTTAATGACAGGGCACACTGTGTTGGGCATGCCACTCCACTGAAACCACATGCACGCGCTCCGCTGACGTCCCTGCAGCAGAAAGCAGGTCCACGGCATCAGCCAGCCCTGGAACCCTTTGAAATACCACGTCGGAAACTTCTTGGCAAAGCCTAACAATGGAAACCATAAGCAGATTCTAAATTACCATTATCATTAATCGGGGTTGACATTTAACAACTCCCTCCTAAGTACTGTTCAATCATTGTCCCTTTTCAGTCCTTTCTCCCAGATTCCCACAGGCATCCTTAGAGCTAAGGGTACCTGAGCCCACCCTGGTGTGTGGTCCTCAGCGGAACAATGGAGGCAAAGTAATCCCTGACAGAGTGGGCTGGGACCTGCGACATAAAGCAGATATGGGGGCACAGCCGAGGCCCTGAAATCTGAGAGAGGGCCATAGGGAGCAGCGCAGAAAAGAGGAGAGGGCCTGGGAGAGAGGCCAGGCATTAAAGGGTGGGTAGGGGCTGGGAGAGCCAATAATGGGGCTAAAGGAAATGGAGCAGAGAGGGCACGGGTTTGCACTCCTACTTACCCAGAGTTGTCACTTTAATGGATTCCAAAGCAAGAGGCAATCGTGCTCTCCAGGTAGCCTGGGAAACCAGCTGCTTATGAGAGAAGATTTTTAAAAGCCCTTAATTCAGGAAACCTACTTGTAAGTTATTGTTTTAGAGCATTATTCCTTTTAATAACTATTAATTATGCTTTGGATTTTATCCACTTTTGCAATGCATGTGTGTTTTAGGAGCTTCGAAAAGCCCGGGCCACATCTCTGATCCGTCAATTCACTCATTTGTTTCTTTGACAAATATTTTTGAAATTGCAGTAAGTGCCTAGCACTGTTCTGAGCACTGGGGATACAGCAGTGGATGAGAGACATGGCCTTGACCTGGTGGAGCTTACATGCTAGAGGAGGAGACAGATAACAAAACAGTCAGAATAATGATAAGTAAATGATTTCTGTGCATCAAAGGACACCATCAACTGAATGAAGAAGGCAACCTATTGAATGGGAGGACATTTTTGCAAATCATACATCTGATAAGGGGTGAATGTGCAGAATATATAAAGAACTCCTACAATTCAACAAAAAACCACCCAAATAACCAGATTTAAAAATGGGCAAAGGACGTGAATAAACATTTCTTCAAAAAAGATGTACACTTGGCCAAGAAGCACATGAAAAGATGCTCAACAGCACGAATCATTAGAGAAATGCAAATCAAAACCACAGTGAGATACCACCTCACACCCGTTAGCATGGGTACTATAAAAAAAAAGAGAGAGAGAAAACAACTATTTGTGCGAGGTGGAGAAATTGGAATCTTTGTATGCTCTTGTGGGAAGGTGAAATGGTGTAGCTGCTATGGGAAACAGTATGGCAGTTTCTCAAAAGAGGAAGCATAGAATTACCAAATGACTCAGCAATTCCATTTCTAGGTACATAAGATACACAAAAGAATTGAAAGCATGGTGTCAGAGAGCTTTATACACCTATCTCATAGCAGCATTATTCACAATAGCCAGAATGTGGAAGCAACCCACGTGTCCACTGGCGGACGAGTGATAAACAAAATGAGGCGTGCAGGTATACGTACAATGAAACATTATTCAGCATTAAAAAGGAAGGGAATTCTGAGATATGCTACAACATGGGTGAAGCTTGAGGATATTATACCCAGTGACGTAAAGCAGTCACAGAAAGACAAATACTGTATGATTCCACTTATATGAGATACCTAGAGTAGTCAAATTCGTAGAAACAGAAGATAAAATGGTAGTTTCCAGGGGCTGAGGGGAGTGGGGCATGGAAAGCTCTTGTTTAATGGGTATGGAGTTTGAGGTTTGCAGGATAAAAAGAGTTCTGGAGATTGATTGCACAATAATGCGAATACCACTGAATGCTTAATGTCACTGAACTGTACACTTAAAAATGGTTAAGATGATAAACTTTATGGTATGTGTGTTTTACCACAATTAAGAATAAAAACACAAAAAATAGCAGTTTTATTAGAAGGTGGTAAGCGTCACGGAGACAACAAAGCAATGTGACAGGGAGTGGGTGGGTAGGATGGACTTGGTTGTGCACTTAAAAAATGAGGTTTTTGGGGTAAGGCTCATTGAGGCAGTGACATTTGAGTGAAGGCTTGTAAATGGTAAAGGAGTGAGCCACATGGCTTTGGGGGAAGAGCATTCTAGGCAGAGGGTATAGCTGGGGCGGAAGCCTTAGGTGGCTTGGCATGTTTGAGAGAGAGGAGCCGAGGGAGCATTGAGCTGAGTGAGCATGGGGGAGAGAAGTAGCAGATCATTCTGGGCTTTGGAAGCCATTCTAAGGATCTGGCTTTTATCCTGAGTAAGGGCGAAGCCACTGGAGGACTTTGAATAGAGGGCAAAGAGCTGGCTGATGTGTTAGTGGGGTCGCTCCATCTGCTGTGCTGAGAAAGGACTGTAGGGGGCACAAAAGGAAGTCAGGAGAGCAGTTGGAGGCTGTTGCATCAACCCAAATGAAAGAAGTACCGCGGATTGGACCCAGGTGGAGGAGTGCAAGTGTGGAGAAGTGGCTAGAGTCTAGATAAAACTGAAAGATAAAGCCAGTTGAATTTCCTAATGAATTGGAAATCGTGTGTGAAAGAAAAAATGAATCAAGAATGACCCCAAGACTTTTGTCCTGAGTGACTGGAAGAATGGAGTTACTGTTAGCAAAAATGGAGAGAGAGGCAGGTGGAGCAGATTTTGGGGGGAAGAGTGGGTGTTTGATTTAGACATGTTAAGTCAGAGATGGTGGTCACATATTCAACAGGGACATCAGGGGATATATGGGTCTGGAGTTCCAGGGAGGACGTCCCAGCTGGAGAAGTCAGTTGGGGAGCCATCAGTACATGAACAGAGTAGACTGAAAGCCATCAGTCTGGAGGAGTCACCTTCAGAGTGAAGGTAGATAGAGAAAGGAGGAGCCCTAAAATGCACCCAGGATGACCTCATGTTAATGAGTCCAAAGAAAAGGAGGGCCTAGTGCAGGAGACTGAGAAGCACAGGCTCAGAGCCCACACTGACTGCAGAGAAGCTCCAAAACGGAGCACGCACGTCTGCATTTTGGAGCTAAGGAAAAGTTGAGTTCCAGAAGGTGGAAATGATGCACTCAAGTCACACGGCCAGTCAATGACAAACTGAAAGTAAGTATTCCTCATAGGAACTTGCTTATTCAGGAGTCAGAAACAGAACACCTAATTTTAATGGGGGCGGGGACCAAAAGTAGAAGCTCATCTAGACCAGCATGTAATTAGACAGCACATTACAAATGCTGTAAAACTGACAGTACAATAAGCAAAGCCAAAGGAAAGGAAAGCTAATTTGGATCCTGGTGACTTCATGGAGTTGAGCAGTGAATAAACTAGCAATACCAGCACAGTTATAAATTTAACTTTCAAGCCTGCTTCTTCAGAGACATTCTCTGGTCAATCCTATTAAAAGCTTCTCATTTTGTTAAAACTCTTCTAACTGACCAGACAATCAGAATACCTGGAAGTGTTTTGGATACTCATGTTATAGAAATTCTCAAAGTTCACCAGGTAGAATAAACGTGTTTTCCAACCAGATGTTATCTGTAAAATGAAGCCTTAAGAGATCTGAACTGTGTATTTGGAGACAGTCAGTGCAATATATAACCTAGTGGTGCTTAACAAGTTTTTCTTACCATATCATCCCAGTGGCATTCTTAATGCACTGCATGTTATACTTTAGCCTAATATATCTTCAAAAAGATTGTAAAAATTGGCACTGTGCATGTTTTCAATAACATCTCAGTTGTGTTTTTTTCCCACAGCACATGTACCTTTTTGGTTTCCTTCTTTCACTAATGGTTGCTACATATCTCACCCCTCATAGTCTCAGATTTCTGAAAGACTTGGAAGAGGGAAGAAATAAAAAGCCAAATTCCCCATAAGACCATTCTCCAGAATCAATAGCCACTACTAACATTTCAACATGTTTACTTCTAGTGGATTTTTTTCCCTGTGCTTAATATCTTTCTATTTATTAATGATTACATAAGCATAGTATTTTAGGTTATTAATACTGCCCAACCAGCTGGACTGTCCTGGGCCCATTGCGTCAGGAAAAATATGTGACTGAGCAGAGAACAGACGAATGAGAATCTCTCCCTGGCTTTGGGGTTTGAAAAGCCAACGGGCTTAGGCGCATAGAGGTCATAGAGCAGAGTTCTGAGAACAGGGTTGGAGGAGTATAGCAACTTTCCCTTCCCCCTACTTCCCCAACATCCACACACGCACGCACATACACACACGCACACACACTTCCCCTGGGAGAAGAGAAAGAAAACATAGGGGAAGTTCAGAGGATTCCAGAGAGAAGGGTCTTAGGCCCTGTTCTCCAGGTTTATCCCCAGGAAAATGGCAACAACTTGACACAGATGGTCACTTCTGAGAGAGGAGAAGCTTGTTCCTATTTTCCACGTTGGACCTGGGGAGGTGTTAAAATTACAGGGAAGAAATGCCTGCGGGTGTGTCCAGGCAACAAAGCCTAAATGAGTCTCGCTGAACGTCCTGTGCCTTCGCTGTGGTTTGGAAGCAGCATTCATGATTGGAAGTTGGCTTTGGCTGGAGATGAGGACCATGGTCAGACTTAGGGGTGGACTTCTCCATGGATACCCAAGTGCCCTGTTGATACTGAGGAGAAAGGAAGGAGCTCTGGATTCTGAGGTTAAGTTTCTAGCACTCTGAGCAACATATCTCAAAAGGGAAATCAATCTATAACAATATTTTTTCACCCTTGGGCTTGTACACTCAAATCTGTACGTGTTGGCCATTCTATGGATTTATTTTACATCCTGATTTTTTCCCCATTATCTTCAAGATTTCTGAGCGAACATCATTTTAACATGGGTTTAATATTTCATTGAGTGGATGTCATAATTTTTTTAACCAATCCCTGATTGTTAAACATTTTGGTTATTTCCAGTTTTTTTGCTATTTTAACTAATGCTGTGTATATCATTGGCCACAAGCATCTAGGATGAATAGTTTAAAATAAGTTCCAGAAGTGGGGTTATTGGTCAAAAGGTATGAAGAATTTTAATTCTCATAATACATATTGCCAAATTTCTTTTTAAAAGCTTTGCAGAAATGTATACTTTTATGAGTCACTATAAGAGTTCATTGTTAGAGTTAAACATTATATCAGCATCAGATGACTTTACTATTTTGTAGTGGAAGAAGAGATTTCCTAGTTTATAAACAATATATATTCCTTTTTCTCTAATTAAACAAAATATGTTTATATTAGAAAATTTGGAAAATATAGAGAAGTACAAAAAAGAACTAAAAATCATCTGTAATCATCTTACTCGCAGATTGCCACTGTGCACATGCTGACGCAGGTCTCCCGGTGCTCCATTCTATGAACATGCTTGTCTGCTCACACGTGTGTCACAGTCACGTGTGCCTATATCTTGCTTCTTACAAAATCGGAATCATTGTATATATCATTGTGTAAATTTTTGATTTAACAATGCTACACACATTTTCCAATGTCATAAAATATTCTTCTAAAACAGTCACTTACACAATTATTAATATCCTAAACCTGCCTTCAACATAGAACACTCACTCAATAATAGCTTGCTGTTGACATGATGGGACGGGGATACGCAGGCACACACAGGCACACATACCTGTTTCACACGTGGCTGGCATGTGATCCTGGCCCTCAAAATGTGTGACTATTTGCAGTGCACTTCAGGGGAATGAGTTCTGACGCTGAAATTGGAGAATGAGGACTGCGAGTTTGCTTCCGTTGTGTAGCAGTCGAGGGACCTTGGGCAGACTCAGTGAGCATCACCACCCTTAGCCTGCCTTTATCGTAGGGGTTTCATAGGAAAGGAATAGGAAAATGTAAGGCTGACATTTTTGACCCATATATATTATTCTCTAAACTTCATATTTAAAGTCACACAAAATTAAAAAATAAATGTTTTTTAAGATTTTATTTTTCCTTTTTCTCCCCAAAGCTCCCCCAGTGCATAGTTGTATATTGTAGTTGTGGGTCCTTCTAGTTGCGGCATGTGGGACGCCGCCTCAGCATGGCCTAATGAACAGTGCTATGTCCGCGCCCAGGATTTGAACTGGCGAAATCCTGGGTTGCTGAAGCAGAGCATGCGAACTTAACCACTCGGCCACAGGACCGGACCCAAAGTTGCACAAAACTTAATGAATTAGCTGAGACTCAGAGCCCAAAGCATCATTCCTGGTTTGGCATCTCAGGGCTTTCTGTCTATCTGGCAATTGTATCAAAGTGCTTGTGAGCAGTAGGGCTACTAGTACACGAGGAACACTAGCTCCTAGATGCCAATCATTGTTTGCTTGGTTTTTTCCTTAAAAACTGGACCGGAACACAATACTTTTCTTTTTTTTATCTTATCAAGTTATCTTCTGCTTAGTGACGAGTTCGCTGTCCATTGGCTTTCTTCCACTGGCTCTACCCACAGGCAATTGCTAAATACTCAGTTCTGGAGAGTAATTGTCTCTTCCTCTCACTTTTAGATAGGGATGGCTTGTTTAAGAAGCCGTCCCATTAAGCAGAGCAGCTTCTAAATAGGCTGCCTTACATTCAGCAAAACAATTATGACAAAATCTGGCCAGGATTTGCCTTGCAACATGTGGATGCTCTCAGCTGCCAGGCTTGTCCCACATAATGTGACTGACCCAACTTGACACAACTTGCATGGTGCATTTACTCTCCTCATTCAAAGGGCTTCACTCCTTTAAGGCTCTGGCTACTGAAAAATATGTGAGTGACCTGAGGGGAGAGACCCAGGGCCTCATCCTTACTCAGACATATCTCAGGTAACAGTAGGGGTTTAACCCATTATGTTTATTGGTGGTATTTTAGCAGCAAGACGTTGATTTTACAGGTATGTTATTATTAGGATTTATTGTTATACTGCCTATAAAATACTTGATTCATGTGGATGTTTAACAGCAAGATTGAATTATTATTTAGCAAATACTTTTTGAAATTATTTAGAAAATGTTATTTTACCTCCCAATTTCTCTGCAGAGAGTCAAAGAGACTCTGCAGCCAATTCCTTCAGTCCTCATGTGAAAATAAACTTCCCCTGCTTTACTGTAGTTTGGTGAATGCAAAAGAAATGTTTGGGCCTTTAGAATTTCCCGAACTTTTAGAGAAAATGGGGTGTTGAGAACATTCAGAGGAGGAGGGGGAAGGAGAGAGGAGGAGAGAGTAATGAGAGTTCCTTTGCTCTCTGTGTCCCCTAAGGAAATTCCTTGTTCTCTCCTTGGTTGTTGAAATATGTTGGGTCACTTGGGAATTGTGGTTTCCTAACTCGCTCAGGGAAATTCTACTGTGAACACATCCTTGTCTTGCTATCTCTGTGTATGTGCGCACACACACATATGCATGCATACACTTGCACTTGTGCACACACACAAAAGCACTCATGCACACACACACATGAACATGCACAAGGATTCAAGCCTTTTTGAGAACAGACAGGGTTGAAGGATTCTTCAGTGAACAAGCAGAACTAGCATTTACTGGGGCCGGCCCTGTGGCCTAGCGATTAAGTCCGCGTGCTCTGCTTTGGTGGCCCAGGGTTTCGCTGGTTCGGATCCTGGGTGCAGACGTGGCACGGCTCATCAGGCCATGCTGAGGTGGCACCCCACACACCACAACTAGAAGGACCCACAACTAAAAAATATGTAATATACAACTACGTAGCGAGGGGCTTGGGGAGGAAAAGGAAAAAACAAAACAAAACAAACTAGCATTTATTGACTGCTTACTATAAACTGGGAACAGTTTGTGTTATCTCATTTTATCACCGCCAAAAAATTCTCAGCTGCGGTGTCACAATTATTGTCCCCTTTTACAGATGAGGAAAGTGGGGCTCAGAGAGATTACAGTGCTTGCTCATATGGCTGTTCTGTGACAGAACCAGAATTCAAGCACAGGTCTCCTGACTCTGAAGCCAGATTCACGTGAGAATGGCAGAGGCTGTGGGCTCTTCTGACCTTGAAGCATTGCAGAGCTGCCTGAGGACCCTCAGTTTCTCGCCTGGCATGGAGTCTGTGAAGACAAGAAGTGGGTACTCAAGGCCCTGGAAGTGTGGAGGTAGGCTTGTACCCCTGGCATGGATCATCCGCTCTCCTGTCCTCTTGTGAACCTGTTCTGGTTAATTTTATATGTCCACTTGGCTGGGCTCCAGTGCCCAGATATTTGCTCAAACATTACTGTAGATGTTCTTGCGAGGGTATTTTTCGCGTGAGCTTCCTATTTCAATTGGTTGACTTTGAGCTAAGCAAATTGCCCTCCATAATGTAGGTGGCCCTTATCTAATCAGTTGAAGGCCTTCACAGAACAAAGACTGACCTCCTTGGGCACGAATGAACTCTGCTAGCTGACTGCCTTTGGACTCAAACTGCAGCTCTTCCCTGGGCCTGCAGCCTACAGGCCTACCCTGAGGAGTTTGGACTTGCCAAGCCTCCGTAATTGCATGAGCCAATTCCTTAAAATAATACATAATTAAATACGTGTATGTGTGTGTGTGTGTATATAAATATATATATATATATATATAGACAGACAGAGAGAGAGGGTTACACGTCCTGGTGGTTCTGTTTCTCTGGAGAACTCCAACTAATACAGAACCTGTCCAGTTTAGGACAAGATCTCTTTAAAACTGTTAGCGATCATCTAACCTTTCCTCTAGGATCCTCTGCAGGTTGTTATTTCCTTCCTCCTGGAAAGCTCTGTTCAAGTGCTACTGAGCAGACCAGAGATGTTTTTCTCTTCTAATTTTTAAAAATTATGGTTGTCCCCTCACCTCCCTTGTTCTCATCAGCTTGCTTTCTAAGAGTGAACTTGCCAGGGCCAGGAGTTTGCGGTCCATGGTGGGCGCCTCGCCTCCTGCTGGCCACTCTCGCTCAAGGTGCACTGCCCGTTTTGTTCTTTGAGGAGGCTCCTTTTGTTCTTCGCATCTGAGGCTTGCAGTATTTGTAACAAAATCCCCCAAGAGCAGAGAAGCCTCCCAGTCTGTTCCTAGCACATCACCTGGTTTTCCCATCTCCCTCGCAGGTTTCACTGCTGACCTGCCTTGTTTCTTTACTGGTTTGCTGTTCGTCTTTCCCCACCAGAATGTCAACTTTGTAATCTGTTGGGCCTTTTCTGTCCTTTCAATGCTGTATTCCTAGCACCTAGAACGTTGTCTAGCTCAGAGCTGGAGCTCAGTGAACAGTCTCTGAGCGAGTGAATGAATGAGCAAATACATCTTACCCGAAGTACTCGTTGGAGAAGCACGAGTGTGCAGGTGTGTGTTATCCTACTGGTGAGACGAGAGTAGATTGCTCATTTTTGAAGGTGCATTAACTCTTTCAGGCCCCTTGGGTATCATTTAGTTCTCTGGAACAGTAATTTACTAAACAGTACCTTAGGGGCCTGAAAAAGCTAACGCACCTCCAAAAGTTTCTAATTTACACCAGGGAGCAGTTTATTTACCCAGCAGGGTTTGACCTAATAGGTCTTAACTCCATTTAAGAGAGTCATAAGGACTTTATCACTTTTCCACCTTCACGTTTCCTACTGTTAGCCTTTATCTGTTTATGGAATACTGTTGCCAGTTGTTGGTGTGCACACACACATGCACATATACCCCGTATCCGTATTAATACCAAGACCTAAGAAGGACATTGCTATCCTCTGGCACTTGTATAAATATTTCATGTATATTTTAGTTTGCATAATTAAAAAACAAATTTGTATATTGCAATCCTTTCAAATAATGTTATTTTAGTGGCTTCTTGGTATATACTACAAATAATTGCTCGATTAGTTCACATTTTGTTTTTTATCCAATAATTAGATCACAAATGCTAGAGAATGTAAAAAATTCTATGCATTTGGGTTATCAAGCTTTATCTATAATATGCAGCCCATTCTTTTATTTCTTTTTGTTGTTTCAGATAGCAAAGCTGCTTCCACTCCCAATCTTGGACAATTTTGTTCTGAGGTTTTCCAGATTTAGCCTAATCTTTCCTCTTTTACTAATTACCGTCGATTCAGTACTGTTGTAGCATGTCAAAAAAATTTCCTCCCTTCCTGAATTTATTTTTTTAAAAATCATTCTTACTGATTGAAGTTATGGAAATATCTGTTCTTTAATTATTGTTACACCAATGATACAAGGCTTGGTAAAATGTTTTTCTTGACTTTGGCGTCTAATCAGGTGTGATTGTTACCAGCAGTAGGTGGCAGAGTTTTTGATAAAATAAGCTGTGGGTAGAGATTTCCAAACATGGTAAAAACCCGTTAATTAAGAGTTCCCTAATTTAGACTTTGCCATAATTCATCCTGAACTGGGTTTAACTATGCCCTTGCTGCGAAATGAAGGGTTGGCTAAGCAAATAATAAGAATCGTGGAGAACAGAGTGTAGAGAGCAAACTGCTTTTGAGAATGTATCGTAAAATCTTGATAGAGTAATTTAATTTTTTCATCACAAAGGTTTTTTTGTTTGTTGTTAAACATTGTAGATATACATCCCATTTTTCTGTTCTGGTTAATATGATAATTGTATTCAATTTATGGATATTGTATTTCCTCAGGGATATTACTCTGGACAATGGTCATAAATCTGCATAGGTCAGTGGATGTGAATAATTAGAATATTGGGTCTACGGGAGTTTTAGGAGATATTTTCTAATGCAGACTTGTGGGATTGTGAGTTGATCTTTAGAATCTTTAGAAGTAAAGATTGCAGGACAAAATCAACAGGATCTAGAGAAATGGAAGTTTTGATTATGGTTTTCTAAGTTTACGGAGATTCTCTAATTTCAAACAGATTATTTATTATAGCAAGCAGTTTATGTATTTGAAATAAACAGATTTTACTTTAAAATTCTATCATTTCAGACTTTTTACTAACCGGAATTTATTCTTCCTGTTAAAGTGGTTGTCTGAATTATCACTCTATTAAAAAAGCATTTTTAGTAAGTAGGTTTCAAAAGTGAGCTTTTCTGTAGTATTTCTTTTGTGTCTTGTTAAAAAAACATTAAAACTTGACTTTATAATGGAAATACAGATAGTGCTGGAGAAGGACTTGGTGAGTGCTGTCGCCATGGTGACCTTTGTTGGTGTCATCATGCGGAGATTTTCCTACCTCTGTGTTATGGACAGGTGGTAACAATATTGTAAAGATCAAGGATCTGACGTGACTAACTTGACCCTGGAATTCCAAAGAGCTACCCCGCAAATTTTGAGCTCCTTAATGGAGCTTGTACTTGGCTGTCAGGTTGTAGCAGTAGCTGGTGTCCTGACTGTGTTCTGGTTCTATTTCATATCCTCAGGTTTGAAGCCTGTACCTAAATTCACACTTCTTTTTCCCTGAGCTGCATAATATATGACTGTGCTTTCATCTGACAGCTGAGGATGAAAAACTATATCCTGAAAATGGTCTTGTCTTACAAATAGAGAAGTCTGAGCTGGTTCATCATTGACTGACAGCCTGAGTTGCTTTCAAGAATATAATTCGGGTCTTGCCATTTTTTTAAAAACATTATTTTGGCTTCCCAAGGATGAAAGATATCCAGAGGGTATAGAAGTTACACAACAGATTCATGTCAGAAGATGGGAAGCGTGTGTTAGGAGGAAATGGCAAGATGAGTTATTTTTTAGTTAAATATGATTGTTTTAGTCAAAGTGACTTGTTTGGGGCTGCCCTATGTGTCTTAGAATATTTGAATGGCACTTAATTTTGCATAATTCCCATACATCTCCTTAACTGATTCTTCAGTGAGATAAGGTTTTAAATCCCGATGAAAGCTAATGCTGATTCAAGCATAATCAGATTAAGAGCTATTCCCTGTAGTCTACAAGAACGCAGATCAAGTTCGCGTGAAAAATCCTAAATGGTATAGGATACATACAAAGTCCTAAGTGTTTTCGTAGTGGTGAGGCATTATTCTGCTTGAATATCTTGTTGGGCACTCTATGCTTGCAGGGAATTTTTTATCTATTTATTGGCAATTTTTCACAAGATTTCATTACACTGAAGAAATATGTAAATATGTCTGAGAAAGCTATAGTTAACCTCAAGTAACAAATAGTAATTGTTATTTTAATCTCATATTTCAATTAGCCTTAATCTTTTGTTTGTATAGCCTTGAAAAGCTGTAAAAATCAGTCATTATAGTTTAATTACTAACCATTATCCAGGGTGGCTAACCCTACTTCCTTCTAAACAAGTTCCTTCTCTCATTTCGCTTTTAAATGCCACCGTTGGCATTCTCTAACAAGAGTGGTACGCTTTAGATAGCAGGCTTTGTACGTTACGCTGTAGAATATTTTAAGTTTTGTTGGTTCCTCCTGGTACCAGAGAGCTGCTGCTCCTGCTGCTGCTGCTTCATTTTTTTTTTTTTTTTCTTTTTGAACTGGCCTGTTTGCTGTTCCACTTCAGGAAAGAATCACACTTAAGTTTTACATAATGACAGAAGTTGAATGTTTCCTGCTCTAGTGTTTATTTAGTAAAACATTTTACATTCCTGGATAGATACCAGTCTGTCATTAATGGATTCTTGGCTTTGGGCCAATAGCTAATAGTTTTATTGGTCCTCATAACATAGCTATGTGATTTTTGTAACCACAAAGGGCTCTTTTCTGTGTTTTTCTTTCTTTTTTTCTTTTTTTTTTTTTAAATCCTAAGAACCCAGAGGTGCACCAAATTTAAGAACAGAGCATTTCTCTTTAAATCGTTATCTACTCCTCTTCATTCATTCTTTTGACTCTTAGGAAATTCTCATATATCTTGGTGTATTTTGAGCAAGGCTTGGGACTCAATTGTGTCTTCTACTCCCAGCTTTCTCACTGCCCTAAAGAGGCCTGGCAAAGCTCATTTTCTCTGCAAGGTGGTGTCTATTTGCCTGTCTAAATAGGGGAGGGGCAGGAAGGGTTATTGATAGCATGGGAGCTTGTCAAGCTTTATTTGATTGCTTTAAGCATTGAGTAAAGGGGATCAACATTTGGAAATCTTGGAGTCAGCTACCCTAAAAGAGGAAAAGGGCTTTACAATTGGGTGAGTGTGAGTGAAACCTGTATGTTTCATGTGTTTTTTTCCTTAGACATGTAGGTGTCAGTTGTGAGTTCCAAACCTGCCACTTTTGTCCTGACCGCACGCAAGGCTGTGCCGTGGTGCTCTCATAACTTCGATGCCTATTTCCTCTCTGTGATGTTTCCTGTTTAGATCTTTCTCCTCCAACTCCCCATGTATCTAAAAACAGAAGTTAAAGTACTTTTTGTCTCTAAATTCCTCCCAAACTCAATCTTCTCTCTAAGGCATAAGTTACTGTGCAATTTCTAGGATCACAAAAGCATCTTAAAATAAGCTAGAAATTGGTCATGGTGATACTAGATTGTGTTCCAGGCATGGCAGATCCTGTTTCATCCTTTGCCTGAGTATCTACTAAACATAAACAACCAAACATGGAGATGATGTATGCAATTGTGGAAAACGTGGAAAATATAAAGAATGCAGAACAGGATAATCACTCTCAACTCCCACTCTCCATTTCCATCCCCCCTCCATCACAATGATAGATATGCATTTCAGCTTATTACTTTTAGTAGTTTTTTCCCTCTACTTTTACACGTAGCAGAGACCATTCTGTATTTTGCATTCTGATTTTTTTTATTTGTTATATAATGCTCATTTCCACATGCCATCTAAACTCCCTACTAACATAATTTTAAAGGATGCATAATATTCCATCATAAGAATTACACTATAATTTACTCAAGTCTCTCCCAAATATTGATAGTTTTGTTTTCTTTTCCTTTGCAATTATGAAGAATGTAGTAGTGAATGGGTTTGTGCATAATTTCTTGCCTGATTCTTAGGATTCTTGAATACTTTGCCCCATTTTTAACATAACCCCACAGCTCATTAGGAGAGTCCAGTCCTCTTGGTGGACACTCACTTCTGGCAGCTCATTCCAGGGAAAATACTTTGCCAAGGGAGTAGTAAATAGAATACTATATTTTGGTGCAAGAGTCTTGCTTTCAAAAAGAGGTAAGATTCTGAGAGTTTGGTAAGTGAGGAGAAGGTCCTAATTACTTTTTAGAGGAGGTTTACTCTTGTTCAGCTGGAGAAGTTCCGGTATGACATATGTGCAAACGCGTTTTGGTGGCATGGCACAGCTGGAGAGGAACGAGTGCTTTGGTGACACAGGTCAAGTTTACTCGACACTATGATGTTTTAATGCAGGGTGATGCCAGTTCAATTAAATGCCTCAGAACAACAGTGCATTTTGCAAGGCAGTTGTTTGACAAACAAAACAAAATAAATGTTTTCTACTTTTGAAAACAATGCCTACAAATAAATCAGATACTACGTAAAACAAACCAGCAGCAAAATAAAATGTATTAGAAAAACCAAGAGAGAAGCTTCTGCATAAGGGCATCGCTAACCACCCATTATTCCCTTAGCCATAACTGCCTACTTTAGGTTTTCTGTGAAATTAGTGTATTTTACTGCAACGTTAAAAATTATATATGCATTTACAGAACTCGGGAAAACATCAATAGCTAAGAATAAAAGGCCATGTTCTTTCATGTGATAAAATACTGGACAGTATTTTGATTTGCGTAGCTGACGCCTTTAAATAGTGGCATGTTTCTACTATTCAGTCCAACCTCACTCTCTCTTCCTGTGAATGTCAGAGCCAGGTGTATTTGGAAGCTAAATGGAGGAAGAGAAATGAGTTACTGCTTTTGCTCTTTCTGATTATTAAATTAAGACTGTCACTTATCACATTTTAGGGGAATGTTTCCTTCCCTCTCGATGCCAAAGAGCTCCCTTAGTGTAACTTCTGTTCAGGCCGCCAAGCCTAGTTATGAATTTTGTTAACTGACTTGGTTGATGGTTGAGTAAAACCGCATCCAGCAGGCGAGCAAGGGGAGGACTGCTTCGTTCTTGAATTACTTTTGTGTGAAAATCTGGGATGATCAATGGATTCCACAGCTCGATGAGAAGGTTTGGTATTCAAAGCAGTCTCTGGGTCTCTTAGAGGTCCTGCCCTGGCACTCTAACTCTGGCTGGAAGAAGAGAGGGTGATGACTTAGGATGACCAACACTTCAGTTTGGCTGTGGCCCAAAAAATAGCTAGTCGAGAGGCATAGTTCCAAAATCAGAGGATGTAGTTTGATTTCCCACAACACCAGGGAAAACTCCAATTTACCTATCTGGAGCAACGTCTGGCCTAACCTCAGAGCCAAGAGAAGAGAGAAGCCTGAGTTCTTTGAAGATGAGAGTCACATCTTCTTTGTGTCCATCTGTCCTTTGGCACTTAGCACCATGCTTTGTATACAGTAGTTGGTCACTGAACATTTGTTGAATGAATCATCAAACAAATAATTAGGATCACGTATTAGAAACTGAAACATACTAAAGGAGCCAAGTCTTGTGGCAAGTCTAGGAGCATGTATTTTTGCCCTGTAGTACGTGAGGCCATAGGACACTGGGGTGAAGGAATCATAAGGGCTCCCTGTGTATCGTGGTTTCAGATCTGCCAAGCAGCAGACAGAGTGGGTGACTTGTTTTGAAGTAGGTTCTGAGGAGGGGACTTGGCAGAAGGTGGCCACCTGGTCTGTAATGAATTCTCACCAAGCAGGGCCTACTATAAACAGGAATGTTTTAAAATAGCAGGATGATAATGTGAGGGATTCCACAAATGGTCACTTCTCTCTCGAGTTCTCTCTTCTTAAATGGGTTATGAAGTAATGCTCTTGTCTATGCACTTTCCTTTCATTTTGAACTTCCCATCTCAGCCCGAGCAAGAATTTTGCAAGCTTTGAAATATGTCAGCATAAAATAAGCTTTGAGACAGCTTGAAAAATGTAAGATTCATAATGGACTCCACTAAAAATATGGTGTGTTAAAAAAACAAACCAGGCTCGATCTTCCTCACTTGGAAAAACAATCAGATGGAACTTGAGCTATCACCATCCTTTTATAGATTCCTGCATTGCAAGGAGTCAAGCATTTCTCAATTAAAGCAGGCATATTTGTGATGTTCCTTTCAACCACTTGCCCAATGACCTCTGTGACCTCTTCAAGTTCTACTTGACATTCTTCAAGGTTCTAACAGAGGCTACCTATTCCATGAAGCCTTCCAGACTACTCCTCACATGACAACCTATCCATCTGATTTTCCTCCCAGCTGTGTATTGGCTTGTACTATTCTCTGATTGGTTCATCAGTATTTTTCCCCATCTTCCTAACAGACAAGGTCCTTTGTGGTAGGCCGAAGTCTTTTACTTAATATGTTAGCACAACAAAAGTTTATTTCTTATTCATGCAAATGCCGATGCTGTTTGCAAGGGCAGGTAGGTGGGGGGCAGGGGGAGGTTGGAGAGCTTTCCTTGGAATTTAGGCTTCCTCCATTTTGTGACAGAACTTTTTCAAGTGGGACCTTTCAAGATCATTGCAGCATGAGGGAGAGTGTGGAGGTGGTTGCCAGCTCTTAAGTGCCTCAGCCTGGAAGTCGCACACAACGTCACTCTTATTTCAATTGCAAGGTGGCTGAGAAGCGTAGCTGTCACATCGGCTCAGGAAGGAGAGGAAACTATGTGGGTGATCCTGAGCAGTGTCTACTACATGGCTAAACTATTCTCCTCGGCTCTACTCTTACTCGTTCCAATCCAGCCTCCATAGTTTAAAAAAAAAGGCAAATCAGATCATCACACTTTCTGAGTCATCCATTACCTATAGGATAAAGGCCAAACTCTTTAAAAAGTCACAGAGACCCTCCAGAATCTGCCCCCTGCCTCCCAGCCCCTCAGCTGTCCCTCAGTTGCTCATAAAGTCTCCTCTTTGTCCTGCCTGTATGCCTCTGCCCATGTGATTCTTTGAGCCTGGAATGTTCTTCATCTCTGCTTACCTGGAAAATTCCTGCTTACCTTCCATTTAGAAGTCTCTTCTTTGAAGTCTCTTTTCTCCTCTTCTTTTTTGACCTGGCGGATTTAGGGTCCTCTTCCTTTGACCTCCCATGGAATCCTCTATAGTGGCCCTTCTCATGCAGCTGTCAGTGTTCTGGCTTAGGGAAGATGCCACATTCTCCTCAGCCTGAACATCAGGCGTAACGATGTGCCCAGCACCGAATGGGCCTCAGGATATATTTGTGGGTGACTGCATTTAAACTGAATATACACATTGACTCTACTCATGTCAAAAAATCATGAGAATAATTTGGGCTGTTTTAGGACTCGTAAGGATTTTGGGGACCTAGATTGGTGAGAAATGATGGGGTTTGGCTGAGGGTCAGGAAACTGGGGGAGTTCACATTTTCGGTTTAGTGTAGGCAGTTAAGGGGATGAAACAGATGTTAGCTATTGGAAACAGGTGAAAATACAGAAGGGAATATAGTTTAGAGTTTGGTCTATTTTCACCTCATTCATTTTCCATGGTAGTCTATTTTTTTACCTCATTGATTTTCAGTGCTCATTGCATTGTGTTCTCCTGTACTTTGGAGAACATTCTGCCTCCACTGTTTTTCTCATTTATGGCTGTCTCCTTCCCCTCTGCTATTTAGTGCTCCTCCACATTAGTTAGAGCATTCTCAATATTCACCCTAGCTGAGCTCCACGGATGTAAAATCCACCCCTTTACACCCACTTCTGTCCTTCAAACTTTAATTCAAGACTCTTCTGCTCCAGGGGGCATTGCCAGATTTTCTTAGACACATGAGGAGAGTTCTACCCATCATTGTAATTATACAAGTCATTTGAAAGGGTCAGCAAGCAGGTTGGCTTAGCTGGACAGCCTGGAGAGTGTTGAGAAATCAGGCTGGGAAGAAAGAGTCAGAGATGGTAAGAAGAATTCTTTTTTTTTTTTTTGAGGAAGATTAGCCCTGAGCTAACTACTGCTAATCCTCCTCTTTTTGCTGAGGAAGCCTGGCCCTGAGCTAACATCCATGCCCATCTTCCTCTCCCCTATTCATGGGACGCCTACCACAGCATGGCTTTTGCCAAGTGGTGCCATGTCCTCACCCAGGATCCGAATCCGTGAACCCCGGGCCACCAAGAACGTGCGAACTTAACCGCTGCGCCACTGGGCTGGCCCTGGTAAGAAGAATTCTAAAGTTAGGCTTAAGGAAGGGGTTCTCAATCCCTGAGGCAGAATAGAATCAATTAGGGCACTTACACACCTACCCCCCCCCCACACACACACGCACACACACACCCTGGCTCCAGCCCTGAAGATTCAGATCTAATTGGTCCAGTGTGGGACCCAGGCATCACTGTTTATGAAAGCTCCCCCAGTGATTCTATCATACAGACAGATTTGATAGGCTCACTGATTTGCAGAACCTTTGGAATCCATATGACGTTATCTAAAACCCAGTAGAGATGGTCATTAGTACAGGCTACTAATGGTCGTTCACATTTTCTATTGCAGTAAATCTCTCTTCTCTTCCTTCTCTTTCTTTTCCACCAGAGCTAGAAAGAAACATAGGGATCATTGGATTTTGCTCAGTAGTTTCAGGGCTTAGCAGAGGTGCCTCAGACTCCGGGTGCCCCCTCCTCCTGCAGCCAGAGAGGAATCACATGTATTTATTTATTTTAAATTGGGGTTCTGGGTAACACTGCATTTGAAAAATTTGTTCTGCTCTTACAAAATATTTAAAAATCACTGTATCGAGTTCAATTATTTTAGAGATGAAACCACTTTTTAGAGATCTGTTGCAGTCACACAGATAGATTATAGCAATGTGAGGACTACAGAGTGTGTGATGGAGCAGGAAAGAGAGATTGTTCCCGGCTAGGCCACTTGAGTAGGCACGTGACCTTAGCACCTAACTTCTAGGAGCCTTTGTTGTTTCCACATCATAATATTAATGCCCTGTCCTCAGCTGAGGGTCATTTTGGATGAGAATATATGTGATGGCATGCTAGCAACACTCTACAATATACCGTGTGAGATAGCCTTATTAAAATGCAGGAACTTTTCTCCTTTTTACTGTGATGTTTTAGATGTGTCTGTTTAGACAGAAGCTACTTAAAGCTAAGTCCTTTTGCAGGGAGGGTATCGTTAAAATTAACAGTCAATATAAGGAGATTTGAAGTTCCTTGTTTATTCATTCAAATGCATTTATTGAGCACCAATGTACCAAGCATTGTGCCCATTTCTGGGGCTTCCACAGCCAACAAGATAAACAAGGTCTCTGCCTCTATAAGATTTGAAGACAGACTCTGAAGGCAATTTCAAAAGGGGTTCCTGACGGCAAGTCTGCTGGGGTCAGGGTGCCGCTCCCTTCAAGTTGCCGAAAGTGTATTACTTTTGGTTAGACTCCTATTGTGCCTTTCTTTCCTTTCTCCTCTGTATTAGGTTGTTTTAAAATTGTGATCCCAAGCAGTAGAAGGAGGCAGCAGGACTGGGTTTACACGTTACTAAGTCCCAGAGAAAATCTCTGTGTGCCTCAGGCAGTGATAAGGATGTACAGGGTGCTTTCAGGGGCCGGCTTTCTGAAATGTGCTGTCACTGCATTGTGTCCAAACTTGTCAATGATACGGAGTCGTCTTAGGTGATGGATAAGCAAAATAACGACATCAGTAGCAGCTTTCTCTTTTATAGCAAAACCATGAAACTATGTATGCAGCAAAAAGTAAATTAGCTGGCTTGCATTTATTCCCCTTTGCTTTAGGTAACAACACTCCAGTTTCCTTTTGGGGATACCCCTCTCTCCTCTGTCATGCAATTCCGGTAGGAGTCCACTCTCCAATCCAGAATAGACATGAGACACAGGCCGGCCAATCAGAGAACCAAATGCCCCCAGTCTCCGTAATTGGCTCAGGGTGGTGAACCAGAGCACCAAATTCTCTTGGTCCTGGTGATTGGTGGAGGGAAGAGAATAGGTTGCAAGTCTGTTTAATCAGCGTGAACTCTGACACTCTCATGTAATGCTTTTCTTTGCTGGGGTTGCAGAGAGGAGCATGTATTCCTGGAGTGCTGGTAGCCCTGGACAGAGCATGCTTGAAAATAGAGACATTCAGAAGAAAGCGACACCGAGAGATGGAGAGAAACCCCATCCTGATGGCATTGTTTGTATTACTTGATCCATCTGAGCCTGAAACCAGCCTTGCCCTGAAATTTTTTATTAGATGAGAAAATAAATCCTTTTTTTTGCTCATAAGCCAGTTCAATTTTTCTTTATAAATCACCACAACTGAGAAAGTCTGAACTAATACAATACCCTAAACATTCATTCATTCATTCAACAAATATTTATTGATGGGCAAATGCTTAAAGTCAAACAATATGACTGGGATAAAATGGGTGTGTAAATAGAAACATATTTATATAAAATGGGTGATTATGACCTATAGTTGTAACTAGTCTGTGTTTGGATTTTTAAAAGATCACTTCTGTGCAATGGTTTAACCTGGGAAGGCCTCCAATCTGCAAACACTTCGTGGGTCACAAAGTTTAGATTAATTATGTCGGTATGCAGGGGGACGTTTTGTTAGTGGCTGTGTTAAATACTTGCACATTGGTTTGACTCGAAGTCTTGGTTTTTAATAGATCATATCATATGAAACTTTCACATTATCATTTGGAAGAAATTCAGATATTTTGAGATGGAGTGATATCCAAAGATACTCTCTATTTCTGGGAATTTTGGTTTCTGTATCCTGTGCTGGTTTGCAAGATCCGTGAGTGAAACTCTCTTCAAGGGAGACCTGCCACACTGCATGAAAGTGGGTCACAACCACTAATTTTAATAAAAATCCAAAATGACAGGCAGGAAGATCTGCTCACGTGAGCATCATTCAAAGCTCGGGGATATCTGAGTTCATGGCTGGTTCATCAATACTGACGAGGAACTGATTTGCTTTCCGAGAGGTGTCAGCTTGCCGAACTGGATCATGAATTTGTACTGGATCCCTGTTGCTTACAGCTCCTGAAGCATTCACTGGTGCTTCCTATTACATTCTACAGGACTTTTTCTAGTTATGTTTTGTCACATTGTGTCACATTTTGCTGCATTAGCTGATGCTTCATAAAGGGAGGAAGCAGGATATAGGACAATATAGAAGATGAATAAAATGGAACATACATTAGCATTAATTCGCTTGGATCTTTTAAAACAAGTTCCATATCATTTGACCAAAATGCTATTTTTTTTTAACTAAACCACAATATCATCATCACACTGACCACAATTAACAGTGTTCCCTAAATATCTTGGATACACAATTTCTTTTAAAATATTCTTATTTTCTCAAAAATATCATTTTACAGTTGATTCATTCAAATAAGGATCCAAACAAGGTCCATCCATTGCATTTAGTTACTATGTCCCTTGTATTCTTTCATCCATATCCATTCTCCCTTTTTCTCCACCGCCATGCCCCATGCTGTTTACTTGTTGAAGGAGTTGGGCTGTTTGTTCTGTAGACTGTCTCACGTTCTAAATTTGGCTGATTGCTTCCTTTTGGTATCCTTTAATTTATTATTTTATTCCTTTTATTTCCCTATAAAATAGTAGTTAAATCTAGGGTTAATTAATTCATGTTCATTTTATTTAGGCAAGACTATTTGAAAGATGATATATTTCCTATTCTATTATGTCAGGAGGCATTTGCATATAGGGTATTCTACTCCCAAGACGCAAAGGGCACTGCTGAAAAGGATTGAAAGGATTTAGCAACTAGTCAGACCTACTATTTGCATGAACATGAAGGCAAAGATAATGCTGAAGTTTTAGCTTTGAGAAATTGAGATGGTGGTGATGCTAGAAACTCAATTTTTGCATGAAAGACAATGAGTTCAGTTTTAGACAAATTTAGTTTGAGATGCATGTGGACCATACAGCCACAGTTTGAGAAGCATGTGGATAGTCCAGCAGGTAGTTGGACATGTTGGGCTAGAGCTCATAAGAGATGTTAGGGCCAGAAATAACCTGACTCCACTAATCATTCAATAATTCTTTACTGGAAACCAATAATGTACTTAAAGCTGGAGCTAAATCTCAGCTCTGTGGCACAAGAAAATTACTAAATGCCTTCTTAAGATGCTAAATTTATATCCAGGGAAAAGTTGTAGTTTATTTGACATGGGTATCATCAGCATAAGCTTAATATTTGAAACCATTAATTCCCTCATGAATTCATTTGTATACTTGATGAGACTTTTCAGGAAGAGAAAGGACGGAATAGTGATTTCCATCTTAGATGTATATCAGAATCATCTTGGAGCTTAAAAAAATTGAATGGCTGCTCTTCACCCAGACATACTGAATCAGAAACTCTAAGAGCATGGCTTGGCACATATTTCTTTTCAAAGGTCCACAGGTAATTCTGACATTCAGCTAGATTTGAAAACTTACCAATGGAGTGAAAAAACACATCCTTGCTGAACAGCTCATTTAAGTGGGAAAAAGAGCTGGAGAAAGACACAGAACAAGAGGGGATCAGCAAAATAGAAGGTGGTTCAAGAGGGCGTAATATGGAAGCCAGGGGAAGAGACAGTTCCAATAATACTGTGTGTGTGTGTGTGTGTGTGTGTGTGTGTGTGTGTGTTCAGAAGGGAGGTGGAGGATAAAATGAACTTATAACCAATGTTAGTGGGGAGAAGTCATGGAGGAGGGGAAGAGCAGCATCAGCATGGCGTCTTTGGGTAAGAAGGCAGAGGGGTGGTGGCAAGGAGGCTCAGTGGAAAGCAGGATGTGTGTATTGTTTTTACAGGAACACAATGGCTCTTGAATCATATTAAATGGTAATTTTGGCTTCAGTCATTGAGTCCCCCTGGACAGGTGTGATCATTTGGTGTGCCATTGTCTGGGAAAGAGGCGTATCCTCAGACCCCAAACCAGAACCTGGAAGCCAGACTTCAGGCAGGTACGAGAGGACGTTCAACATCCCCTGATGTTCCCGAACTCAAGCCATCCCAAGGGAACTCCCATGGCTGGCATCAAGCTGCTTCTATGTGGATAAGACATCGGGCTTGGTGGGAAGCTCTGGTAGGATGAGGACCCCGGGCTGTTTCTCTGCTTGTATGGCTCTTACGAGTTCTGTGGGTTTTCCCCTTGTCATAAGAGAAAGTCTCTTTTGACAGTTGTAATCGCTCTCAGATGCAGAAAGGAATGAAGGAAATTTATTCTCTTGAGTCAGAAAATGAAGCACAGTGTCGCCAGCAGGGTGGTAGTAACGCTTGATGCAGCTTTGGGAGGATCTTTGGTCAGACTTTAACGTTGAGGGTTCTGAATAGTGCTTTAAATAGGGAGGCAGTATTTGCTGATAGGAACCTTCTAAGTCCGAGTATGTAATGAGGGAGCTGACACATTTAATTATGATTTCATTTTATTTCTTGTTAATTTCTCTAAGGAAAACCTCTTCCCTGGAGAGGTCAGAACTAGGCCATTATCTTTTCAACTCCAACTTTCTATTTCAAGAAATTTCGGAAAACTTGAAAGAATAGTATAGTCATCAACCATATTATTACCACCTAGGCTCAAAAGTGGTCAACATTTGGCCAATATTTGCTTTATCTATCAGTTGATAAATGTTTTTTCTGAGTCATTTGAAAGTAACTTGCAGATATCATGACATCTCATCCTGAAAATACTTCCTAATTCATCTCTCAGAAATAAGGACAATTTTCTACGTAACCACAATACTACTATTGTACCTAAGAAAATTAACATAAATTTGTGATTTCATCTAATATCAAGTTTATATTTAAATTCCCACTGTCCCTGAAATATCTTTTTAGCTGGATTTAAAAAAAAATCAGGATCCAATTAAAATCTAGGAATTACTTTCAGTTGTTGTGTGTCTTCATTCTCTTTTAATCTAATACAAATCTCCATGATACAGGCCACTAGCTTTTTGAGGCAAGGACCATATCTTAGCATTTTTGTCCCCAGTCTTGAACCTGACCAATGACAGGTATAATGGTAGATTACTGCTTTCGTCGCTGCCTTTGGGCGGACACCTCTCCTTGAATCTGGGCTGAACCTCCAACTGCTTTGACCAATAGAACATGGCAGATGTGATGTTCTGGAACTTCTGAGACCAAGCCTTAGGAAGGCCAGGAAGCTTCTAGGTTTACTCTTTGGGGGAAGCCAGCCCCGATATAATCGGTCTGACATCTAGATCATGGTTCTGTAAGAAGCCCAACTTAGTCACACAGAGAGGCCAGCTGGAAGAGAACTGAGACCCCAGCTGAGCTCCCAGGAGACAGACAGCACCATCTGGCCAGCCATGTGAGTGAGGTCATCTTAACAGTGGATCTTCCAGCCCCAGAGGAGCTGCCCCAGCTGATGCCCCATGGAGAAGAGATGAGCTGTCCCTACTCAGACCTGCCCCAGTAGCAGAATTGTGAGCAGGTAAATGAGTGTTGTTTTAAACCACTTAGTTTTGGGGTGGTTGATACTCAATAACCAAAGGAGGTACTCAATAGCTGTTTGTTAAAATGGACTGGATAAATGCCTGAACAGAGGTAATATAAGAAAAGTGGTTGGAAGATGTAGAAAAATAAAGTATTATGTCTGAATCAGCAGGTACTGTATAGTCTTCTCCTCAATTACAGTGAATAAAAACTTGGCCAAACCCTAAAATCAATGGCCTAAAAACAATGGCCTTCTTCATCCTTGCCTCCCCCCAAGCCACAGAGTTTCCTTTCCTGTACCATTCTTGGCTATCTCTCTGCACCCCCGCCCCAGCAGGCTTTTGTAACCCCATTTCTCACGCTACCTCCATGTGTGCTATGTCCTATCCTGTCCAGAACTTCCCAGGACATCTGATGCATGCTTTCCTCTCTGCATGGAATGCCGCACCATGCCTTCTCTTCATCTATCTGCATGTCAAATGCCACCCCTTCTGTGGAGCCATTCCTCTGGCTCTCTCTGAGCTCCTGCAGCAGTTTGTCTATTCTTCTCCTTGCGTGTCTGTCACATTCTGTCTTGCACAGCAGTGATTTTTACACGTCTCTTTCCTCATAGCCCATAGGGCCCTGGAAAGCAGGAACCACAGCCTCTCATTGTTCTGTTCCTCTCACCATGTTGCTTACAATGTCTAGCATGGGACAGGCACCCAAGATTAGGAAGTGGCACGACATGGTGGCTGAGTGGGTTTGGAGTCAGACTGACAAGTGTTGGTCCTCCACCTGTCACCTACTAGCTGTGTGATATTGAGCAAGTTACCTAACTTCTCTGTTTCTTGATTTCATCATCTGTAAAATGGGAATGGTAACAGTACCTAGCTCATAAGGATGCTGTCAGGATTAATGAGACATATAGCTTGGAATAAGGCTTGCCACATAGTAAAAATTGGATTTTAGCTATATCAACCAGGGAAATTCATTGAGTTGAATTAAGCATCTTTTTTCCATACTGTAGTGCCCTCTTCTCCACCCGCTCCCCTGCCCCCCAGTTTTAGGCTATATAATTTTCCACAGCAAGTGGCATTTTATTGGATTTAGACAGATAGGTTCAACCCTTGGGGTGGGAGGATATTATGATGTGAATAACATGATACACAAATCTCAGGAAGAAGTTGTACCTTAAGTGCCCAGAAATTTCTTCAACAATTTCTCAAAATAGATGGACTTCAGACTGAAAAGGTATTTGTGGACAGGTGGGGAGGAGGAGAAGGGTGGAACTGAGAAAGAAATAAGTCCCAGGTTTTGGCCTAGAATGACCGATAACAGCTTTTTAAGGTGAGAAAAGGAAACTGTTTCTTCTCTGCCCACGTCCCATGTCAAAAGCCCTTGGTTGAGTTGGATTCCGCTGGGCCCCACTCTCAGCCAGATGCAGTTGTTTATTTCTAGCTTCTTTTGGGAACCACATAAGAGAGGACACACCCTTTGGGCCCCCTTGAAAGATCCTGTAAAAATGAAGGCACTCCCTTGTAAGTAAAGTCTCCTTGAATGCAACAATATTTGGATAATTACAGTCTCCCAGGAGCATAATCCTTAAATGGCTGAGATAATTATAGCGTCCCAGGCCTGTGGCACTTCTCTTTTAAGAACATAATCCCATGAGCAGAGGGAAGTGGGGACCCCAGGATGCTTCCTGTGCTGAGTCCCCCTAGCCCACACCTATGATGGGTCACTCTGCTAGGCAGCAAGCCCCATGAGTCTTGCAACTGACTTTCTTGTTCCCACTAGGGTATAACAAAGAGTCGGGCACAAAGCAGTGTGCATGAGTGAGTGCAGTTTTTTTGACAAATAGAAGGCAATCCTGTGTGTAAACAAATGAGGTGAGAAACGATTCTTTGGAACCTCTGATAGTTATTAGCTGATGGTTAGTAGATAGTTATTATGACGGTTCTTTCTGGGATGGTCTTGGGCAGGGAGAGACCAAGTCAAAGTTCATGGTTGTTGGTGTGACTTTCATGTTTATCTTCTAATCTAGCTTGGGAAACTAGCTGGGGGAGTGTGGTATTTCAGTTGTATGTTGTCTCTCTCTAAAGGACAGATACATTTGAAGGAAGACAAATGGGGATAAGGACTGTATCTCTAACACTGGTCAAGGAGTCTCTTTTTTGAAAGTCCGCACTCATAAGGAGGGATGGTTTGGTGTAGCCCATCACTCTTACTGGGAAAAGAAGCCAAAGTGAGTCTTTAACAGATGAGCAGTCAGAGGTTTCCCGCTTGTCGGTGAGTGACACTCTCTCTGTCAAAGGATAGTACAACATTCTTCTATTCCTGGATGCCTCCCCCTTTATAACTTGCATTCTATTAATTTGCTCTTGATTGAAATGCTCTCTTGAAATGCTCTCTGAGTGATTTAAAGTCAAAGTGAGCACTGTATATTTTGTTTTATTAACTAGATTGTGCCTCCCCAAGGACAGTACCATGGTTGATGAGACAGAAGAGAACACTCACAAGCCTGTTGCCCGCTGTCTCTGGGACTCACCGCATGGTTTATGGGAACATGCTGCATTTTCCTTTTACAATCTGCCACTGTTTGGTTCCCACAATTAGAAGGGGTTGTTATGACTCACTTTGCTCACAGGGCTCTTTTCTTTGGAGGCTTAGCAGGGATGCTTTCTCTAGTTCAGCTGACTTCTGTGGGCCCTGGGATGATTTTTATAGATAAGGATAATAAAACCCTTTAATGACCCCTATTCCCTAGCTGGTAAAGGAGGGGGCTGCACAAATTTATCTCTAAGATCCCTGTAGGTTCCATACAGCATTTTTTTGCATCCACATCCTTTGTAACATTAATTAATTAATTAATTCATTTGCTACTCTTTGTTTCATTCTACTTTGCAGCCATATGCTGGACACTGGAAGAAGAAAAAACTAAGCTATGTATCTCATCCTTTCACAGCAAATTCTGTACACAAGATACTTGAGAACTAGAGTCCATGTCTTGAAACACAGCCATGTATCTGGATTACATTATTATGAATTGTTTTATAACCACCAGTGGATTTAACATCAGCTTTCTTGTGCCACAGGTATTTTCCGCAGTGACATCTTTTTGCCATTGTTCTGCTAAGGTGACTTGGAAGAGCATGTTGATGGGACCCTACCTTTTCTGACTTGTTTTATTTCTAGCTCTTTTAAGAATGTGCGTGTCAGATGAGGTACATTTCCTGGGACTCATGTGTTGTGAGGGTGCCTGTTTGGGTCTCTGTGCATTGTACAAAGAAGCAGCAGTTGTAGCAACAAAAAGCAAGACTAGAAGTGCTAGCAAGACCCAGAACAACCCTCCAGGAAGCTTTTGGACAGCAGCAGAAACACAAATCTAGCATGAATAGTATGTCAATGGTATTTCACAAATGGGACATACTGACTTGTCAATAGACACCAAGTCAAGTTCTTCCTTAGGTTGCCTGCAAATTTGAAGGAGTCAGAAAGTATAAAGGTCCTATACTTTTTTTTTTCTTTAAAGATTGGCACCTGAGCTAACAACTGCTGCCAATCTTTTTTTTTTTTTTCTGCTTTATCTCCCCAAATCCACCCGGTACATAGTTGTATATCTTAGTTGCAGGTCCTTATAGTTGTGGCATGTGGGATGCCACCTCAACACGGCCTGATGAGCGGTGCCATGTCCGCACCCAGGATCCGAACCTGCAAAACCCTGGGCCGCTGCAGTGGAGCGCATGGACTTAACCACTCGGCCACAGGGCCAGCCCCATAAATGTCCTATTCTTAAGATTTCTCTCTATTTTTATTGTGGTAAGAACATTTAACATGAGATATACCCTCTTAACAAATCTGTAAGCGTACAATGTAGTGTTGTTAGCTACAGGCACGATGTTGTACAGCAGATCTCTAGAACTTACTCATCTGTGTAACTGAAACTTTATACCCATTGAACGGCAACTCCCTGCCCTCCTCCCCCCAGGCCCTGGCAACCACCATTCTGCTCTCTGCTTCTACAAGTTTGATTAGTTTAGATTCCTCGTGAAGTGGAATCATGGGGCATTTGTCCTGTGACTGGCTGATTTCACGTAGCATAATGCCCTCACGGTTCATCCGTATTGTTGTGTATGGCAGAATAACCTTCTTTAAGTCTGAATAATACTGCATTGTATGTAGATGGCCATTTAGTTTGTTTCTACATCTACATTTTCCGTAAAGCTTTGACATCTAGAAGATGAGGGTTCCTTCATTTGATATATTGTATTCTTGTCAATACCTAGCTTAAAATGCTTTAAAATTCTAGGAGAAAAAAATCAAAGATCCCTAACATAGGCTATCAAGGCCACCAAAATCTGGCTCTGTCTGCATCTCCAGCCTCATTTCGCACCTTTGTCTTCCTTCCCTTTATGCTCGAGCTTCACTGAACTCCATGGGTTTCTGCACACATCAAGTTGCTTTATGTCTCTTTGCCTCTACTTATCTTGCTTTTTCCCAAGAATCTCTTTTCCTCTCTTCAACCTCTTCACCTGGTGATTAGTATACAAAGTTGAAGACTCAGCTCACAAGTCACCTCCTCCAGGAAGCCTTCCCTGAACTTTTGTCTCCCCACTTTCCCCCTGCATTGTAGCTCTATCACTGGGCTTCCTGTGATATATTATAATTGTCTGTTTCTCTGTCCATAACTCCCCCTAGACCTTGAGCACCTCAAGGGTAGTGACATTTCATCTCTGTATCCTCAAGGCCTAGCAAAATGCCTAGCAAAGTACTAAGTACTCAACACACATTTGTGGACTGAATTAATAAAAGTTATTCAATTTTTCTGAGCCTCAGCTTCCTCATCTGCAAAATATGCACAATAATATCTTCCTTGCAGGATTTCTGTGGGGACCGAGAGAGTGCAGGTAAAGTGCTTAGTGCAGCATCAGCAAATGAAAGGAACTCAAAGAAGGGTGGCCCTCGTTCTTGTCAATGGAAGTGCAATGGACACATCACGAAGGTGGTGCTCTGATTGTGGGCTGAGAATCATAGTCATAGAGTGAAGGCTGGGGTTTGCTGGGCAATGTGTGGTCACCCACACTCTCAAGCTGGATCAGTGAGATGACACAGAGGCTAGGCCCCAGCTCACACACACAGCCACTCTCACTGACAGCTGGTTGCTGGTGATCGTGGCTCACAGATTCTTGAGGAAAGCATCTTCCATTCATTCAACAGATCCTTCGGGTGACCCATGAAAGCCATGTAGCACAGTGGAATTAGGTTGAGCGTGTTTACTTTCTGCCTCCTGCAGGACCTGTGGTTCTCTTGGAGGTGCAGCAAATGGTCCTGGCTGATGCTGCTTCAAATACTCAGCCTGCCCAACGCTAGATTTGCAAGCTGTTGTTGTTTGCATTCAAAAAGAGAAGTGCTCTTCTGGATTGGTATGGGTAAACTTCAATTAACCAGAACTCCAGCTACTTTGAACCCTCAAATAACCGAGACTTGGAGTCTTTCCAAAGAAAGGTAAATAGAGTACACAAAGCAAGATCAGAATTTCACTAAAACAAACAGCAGAATAAAACCCCAATGAACAGACAGACAAAACTCAGGAAGAGCCACTCACGAATGAACTTGATTAGATTTAGTCTAGAGTTCACGTCAAACTTCTACATCTTTGATATGTATAGAATAGAGATTCGGGTTTTTGAGTTAGAGAGACATGGGTTTAAGTCCCAGTGCTTCCACTTACTATTTTTGAGATATTGAACAAATTATTTTACCTGTCTAAGCCTTTGTGTTCTCATATATAAATTAGGGATAGCGATGATGACTACTTATTTTGAGAATTAACTAAGCTAACACATGTAAGGACTTAACATAGTGTCTAGCGCATGGTAAGTGCTTCATAAATTTTAACTATTATTAACAATGTCTTGACTGTGAAAAGAAATACTTAGGACCATTACATATAAATATCAAAAGCTAAATTGTGTCCAGCATTCTTTATTTATAAAAGCAGAAAAATGGGTATTTTTGAAAGACTATCAAAAATAATGTTTTATACAAAAATTAACCCAAATACCTCAGCTTGGATTATACGGTGGGACCAGAGAGCATGTAGAAAAATAATGTAACAGATTCCTGTAGAGGATCAGGTGTTTTATACTACGCATAAGTGAGAGAGAACATTCAGAAAATCTTACACAAGTTGTCGCTGTGATTATTAAAAAAGCAACGACCTTCCAGTTTTTTATTGTTCAGCTTGTTCAAAAGATATGTAGAGGATGCGCCAAATGACTGGCCTGAGTTCAAACCACCAGAGACTTCCTGCTAACCTTCCCTGCATTCAGCTTATTGCTACAAATGAACTTTTATGTTAGTAAATACAAAGCTCAATTTAAAAACTGTAATGGTCTGTATTAGCTGCTAGCTGCTATAACAAATTGTAAAAAATTTAGTGGCTTCAATCAAAGAAAATTTATTCTCCTACAGTCTGGAGGTTGGAAGTCTGCAATGGCTCTCACTGGGCTCACTCAACGTGTTGTCAGGGCAGGTTCCTTCTGGAGGCTCTAGGAGAGAGTCTGTATCTTTGCCTTTTCCGGCTTCTGGAGGTCGCCCACATTCCTTGATTTGTGACCCTGTTCCTCCATCTGCAAAGCCAGCAACCTTGGGCGGAGTCCTTCTCCCACTGCCGCCTGTCTGGTTCTCACTCTTCTGCCTCCTTCTTCCACTTATAAGGAGTCTTGTGATTAACTCCAAGGGCCCACTTGGAAAATTCAGGATCATCTCTCTATCTCAGGCTCAGGAGACTAGCAAGCTTAGTTAATTCTCCTTTACAACATAACCTACCATATTCACAGGTTCCGGTAATTAGGATGTAGACATCACTGGGGTTGGGGGGGAGCAGCATTATCCTGCTACCACCAGAGTATTAGAAGTTTTATAGGATACAAATGCTAGAAAATTGGCTAATGAAGATGTTCTCTCTCCCTTTCCCTCGAGAGTACTTTGCTTGGTTGTTAAGGGAAGGATGTCTAAATATTTTACATGAGTTTTTAGAACCTCCATGACATAGAGGGGCGTGTTGAAAGAGTGAAAGTCATACATTACCACATGTAAGAAACCTGTCACTATGACAGAGAGTGAGTATGCATGCATGCACATAGAACGTCGTCTGGAAATCAAGTTCATTTTCCTGACTCACTCTACAGCCTTGGGCAATTGCTCAACTCTCCATGCCCATCTCTGAACTTCAATGCACACATTTTCTCCTTTTAGTCACACACACAAAAGAAATTGTTTAATTTGAGTGGTGCTTCCCCGAGTGTAGACTCCAAGGGGACTGTTATATGATTCCAGACACTTCTTGTTGTCTGTGACAAAAAACTTAACCCAAACTAGCTTAAACAATAAAGGAGAACTTTTAAATCAGAAAATATCCAGAGAAAGTGTCAAAAGTGGATGAATAATCATGGCCTCATCTCTGTTTCTTGGTGATTTTGTTGTTTCTGCTTCCCTCCATGATCAGCACAATTCTCACGCTGACCTACCTCGTGGTGGCCTAAATGATTGTAGCACTTCGGGGCTTCAACACTTCAAAGCAAGTCTCCTTAGATTCACTCTGATTGGTTCAGCATGTGTCACATATGCCGCACGCCCACCCTGAATCAATGACGATGGCCAGGGGAGTGGAATATACAGATTGCTTATGCCAATCAAAGCTGGAGTTGGCGGGGGGTGGGGGGGGGTAGGGGAGGAAGGTCAGTTTCTGGGATGGATACCTGGGTAGGGGAGAGGAGATGACATGAATGAAAATCTTAGAGGGATGAATGGACAACAAATATCCGTCATAGCCATGAGGGAAGCTGTTATTTGAAAGAAGGTGTAGTTTTTTTAAAGATTGGCACCTGAGCTAACATCTGTTGCCAATCTTTTTTTTTTCCTTCTTCTTCTCCCCGAAGCCCCCCAGTACATCATTGTACATTCTAGTTGTAGGTCCTCTGGTTGTGCTATGTGGGACACCGCCTCAGCACAGCCTGATGAGCGGTGCCATGTCTGCGCCCAGGATCCAAACTGGCAAAATCCTGGGCCACCGAAGCGGAGCGCGCGACTTAACCACTCGGCCATGGGGCCTGCCCCAGGAAGGTGTAATTTTTGAAGGCTAGTTGAATTTGGTCAATTCAGTCTCTGTAACCATATATCAAAAACATGGAAAATACCACAGAAGACTTCCATAATGCCAAAATAATTGTGAAATAGATAATCATAAGGCTCATGAAATTGTGTCATCTAAATAAAAGTGATTATTATCTCCTTCTGTTGAGGGATTATATAGAAAAAATTTGGCATCTCATCAACATCTCATGGTTTTAGAAAGAGATTGAGACCTTTTGCATCAAGTTCCAAGAGAAGATTAGTGGTTAATGGTTGAGTTATAGAATACTCACGAACCCAGGGCTCGTTCGTAATGTGTACAGATCTCTAAAAGCTAAGTGTAACAATCCTCTGTCCAGCTGCACCTCAGCCCTTCCCTTCTGTTTTAAAAATAAAGCTACCAGTTTATAAACAACTTTCATACCAAAGGCTTGACCCCCTGGGTGATAAGTGACAAGAGAAGTGTACTAATGGACATTTTAAGAGTTCCACATCAGCAGACTTATCCTGTCTCAAACTGGCTTGGGGTTATCAGTGTAATCTTTTAAAAATTACTTTCTAAACAAACTTAACAACTAAGATGATTGGTATAAGGGAAGGAAAGTTAAAGCCAAAAATATTTCAAATGTAGCTTTAAAAGAATGACGGCACATACATTACTGATCGGTTTCTGAGCTCTGGACATTTTCCTGTTTTCTTTGTAGAGCAGAAGAGTTTTCATCTGCTCTCGTGCCTTTGACCTCCTGCCACACATCCCAATCTTAAAAAAAAATGTGAGTGTTGTAAACAGTATTCAGAACTACTCTTGCACATGGCACCATGTTAGGTGTCATGGTAAACAAGATAGACAGATATAGTCTCTCCTATGAAGTAGCTTTTAAAATAAAATAAAATAAAATAAAATAAAATTAAATTAAATTAAAAAGAGTCTTTTTTTAAACAAAGGCCTGAGAAATTTTTTTGTAATGCTTTTTTTGGCGAGGAAGATTGGCCCTGAGCTAACATCTGTTGCCAATCTTCCTCTTTTTTTTTCCCCCAAAGCACCAGTACATAGTTGTATATTCTAGTTGTAGGTCCTTTTAGCTCTACTGTGTAGGATGCCGCCTGAGAATGGCTTGATGAGTGGTGCCATGTGTGGGCCCAGGATCCCAACTGGTGAAACCCTGGGCCACTGAAATGGAGCGAGCGAACTTAACCACTCAGTGACGGGCCGGCCAGCAAGGGACTTATTGAATTGAAATTATGCAAAGGGAAAAATTGAACCCCAACATCTCCTCCCTGATGCTGTGTAAGCAGATTTTATCCCCAAGAACAATAGTGAAGGTTTATTCTTTTGAGTCATTCAGGGACACCAGGCACAGGGAGGGTAGGGAGGGCGTTGAGCTGAAGCAGAGGACTAAGTAAAAACCTCTGTAAAGAAATGTGGGACCCATAGGGTGCTTCCCTCCTTTCTCCTCTGAAAATGTACATAGCCCGGGATATACTCCTCAGGCAGGAGACTGGAGAACTTGTCTTTGGACAAATGAACCTCTCCAGAGAAAATCCTTTCACATACTGATAATTAGGAGTGCCTCGACCAACAGCTGGCCTGCGGACCTGTTTTGCTATAGTTGAGGCCGCTGATCCACAAGTCCTGACCACTCACAGAATTTCCAAACAGCTTAATTTAAAATCTTTTCTTATAGAAAATCTCAAACACATATAAAAGCAGAAAGAATAGTATAATAAATCCTCATATGCCCATTGTTCAGGGTCAACAATGAGCAGCTCAGGGCCACTTTTTCCTCCACCTTTACCCACTTCCACCTTCCTGTATTATTTTGAAGCAAATCCCAGACATATCATTTCACTCCTAGATATTTTAGGTCGTATTTCACATTTTTCTATCATATATTGACTCTTAAAAAACATAACCATAATACTATTGTCAGAACTGAAATAAATTAACAATTCTTTAATATCCTCTAATATCCAATCAGGGTTCAAATTTTCAATTGTTTTAGAAACGTCATAGTTTTATTTTATAGTTTGTTTGAAACAGGCTCCAAATTAGGTTCACTTACTGCAATTAGTTAACATGCGTTTTAATTTCTTTTCATCTATAGGTCCCTCTCTTTCTCTTTTCATTTGCGATTTATTTGTTGAAGAAACCAGAGTTTCTCCACAGAACAGTTTCTATACAGTAAGATTTACTGGTTGTACCCATGTGGTCTAGTTTAACGTGTTATTTTGTTCTCTTGATTTCCCATAAATTGTAGCTAAAGGCCTGATTAGATTCAGGTTGAATTTCTTTTGGAAGGAAGGATTTCCAGGTGGTATTGTATTCTTCCATTTAGGGCACATAAGATCTGGTTTTCTTTCCCTTTTCTGATATTAGCAGTTATGGATACTTATCCATTAATTTATTAAGGGATGCAAAATGACGATACTCTAATTCCATCAATCCTTTATTTATAAGTTGAAATGCTCCATAACGAAAACCTTCCTCTCATTTGATATTTGCTTATATATATAAAAGTTCTGATAAATGATCAGTTCTTCCTTTATTTGCAGTTTTCTAAATTATGAGTTGATTCATTAATATCCTTCAATGATGACCAATTAGACGTTGTTTTCATTCACTGTTCTTATGAACTCATGGATTTAAACATATTTAATGTCTTCCAATCTATTGATGTCATTATGCTATTGAAGCTTAAATTGTCCCTTTTTTGTTCAGTGAGTTTGGCTCCTGAATCCTTCGGACATAAAATTTAGTGAACATTGGCAGCTTCTTTGCTGTCTGGAATGATGGGGTGATCAGGCTACTCTGACAGTTCTTTCTTTAAGTCACAGTCACAGGAGAAAAGTACCTAACAGGAAAAAGAGAGATATCAAAAGAGAAAGACAAAAGAAGCAAAGGTAATACAGACAACCAAAGAAACCTTCAAAACATACCTCTGTGAGATCACTAGGATGGGAAATAAAGCAAAGAAAATTTCCCAGGGGAAAAAGAATTTAAAAAAAGGGAAAAATGATCACACTGAAGTCCAACATTCAACAAGCTATAAGACCAGGGAAAAGAATAGAGAAAAGCAAAGGAAGGAAATTAGTTACAAAGAACTCCATTTCCCCCACCTGCCCCAATTTTTCCAAGATTAAAACTAAGAACCTTTAGACTGAGAGGGTCCACTGAGAAGCAAGTACAGTGAATGAAAATAGATCCATGTGAAAGCACAACATCATGAAATTTCATGAAGTTCCAGAACACCAGAAATAAAGAGAAGATCCCCTAAAACCAGTTACATACAACAAAACAAAAGTGAGAAAAGCTTTGGACTTCTCAACATTAAACACTAAAGGACAAGAGAGGGACTTCGGCTTCCACCTAGGATGGCATAATAGGGACTGGGTTCATCCTCATGCCTGAAACGACTGAAAACTCAGGCACAGTATACGAACAATTTTCAAAACTTCAGATACCAGGCAACAAAGTACCCTGATCCATGAGAGATGGGAAACAAACAAGGTTGCCTCAGCTTCCTGCCTTGAGAGAGTTTTCAGGCCAAGGAACTGAACTTAAGGAGATTAAGCTAAGGGTTAAAGAGATTAAGTTAAGAGTGTGGTGAGACCAAGGTAACTGGAGTTCACAGGGCAGAGTCCTGGAGAGAAGAGAGCTGCACAGAGTGAGAATTCCAGAGACCTACCGAAGAGCTCTCTTGAGTATTCAGTAAAGTACTGATCAGTGTCCTCACTGAGGCTGGGGAGAGAACCACCATGTAAAAGAATTAGAGGGAACAATACCTTGAGCTCACATAGGTCTCAGAATATTTCCTGTCTTCACTTCATTAGTTAAGGACTGGAAAACCTTATTAGTTAAGAGTATTCAGAAGAATCTCTCCTCCTTAATGGAAAATAGTTAGTCCTAGATGAAATGTCGATCTGATCTTGCATACAAATATTAAAAACAACACCCAAAAGGATCAAACTATTTCTCAGTAATTTCTAGCATAAAGCTCAAGAATATTTATTTATAAGGATGCAAAAATATCTAGTACCCAATAAGAAGAGATAGAGTAATATTTTTAAAGTACTGAAAGAAAAAATTTCAACCTAGGCCTCAATACCCATAGTGCTATAAACTAAATGTTTGTGTCTCCCCTTAAATTCATATGTTGAAATCCTAACCCCCAATGTGATGGTATTGGGAGAAAAGGCCTTTGGCAGGTGATTAGGTCATGAAAGTGGAACCCTCATGAACAGGATTAATGCCCTTACAAAAGAGACCCCACAGAGCTCCCTTGCCCCTTCCGCCATGTAAAGACACAGTGAAAAGACTGCCATCTATGAATCAGGAAGTAGAGCCTCACCAGACACCAAATCTGCTAGGGGCTTGATCTTGGATTTCCCAGTCTCCAGAACTGTGAGAAATAAATTTCTGTTGTTTATAAGCCACTCAGTCTATGGTATTCTATTATAGAAGCCCAAATGGACTAAGACATAAAAAAAAAAATATCTTTCTAAGAGGAAACTGAAGTTGGATTAAAGAACTTTTCAGGCATACAAAAGCTGAAAGAATCTATTACCCACAGACCCACACTATAAGAAATGTTAAAGGAAGCCCTCAGGCAGAAGGAAAATGATACCAGAGGGAAACATCAATCTAAGTAAAAGAATGTTGAGCACCAGAAATGGTAGCAACATGAGTAAATATGTGACTTAAAAACGATTATTTACATCTCTTTAAAAAATAATTTATTACTTAAACAAAAATGATAACAACATAGTGAGGGGTCTATAATATATGTAGAAGTAAAATGTATGATAGCAATAGTATAAAGGCTTGGAATGGAAAAATAGAAATATACTATTGTAAGTTTCTTATATCATATTGAAGTGGTATAATATTGCTAGAAGGTAAACTGTTATAACTTAAAGATGTATACTGTAAACCATAAAGTAACCACTGAGGTAACAAAACAAGAGTTGTAGCTAGTCAACAAAGGAAATAAAATGAATCAAAACAAATATTCAATTCCCCCAAAAAAGGCAGAAAAAAGAGGAAAAAGTGAACAAAGAACAGTTTATACAAATAGAAAACAAATAGCATAATGGTAAATTTAAACCTAAGCATATCAATAAATGTACTAAATGTAAATGGCGTAGACATATTAATTAAAAGGCAGATATAATCAGACTGGATAAAAAAGCAAGAACTTAATTATATCTTGTCCATGAGAAACCCAGTGTAAACGTAAAGACATAGCTAGGTTAAAAATAAAAGAATGGAAGAAGATATACTATCGTAAAACTAATCAAAAGAAACCTGCACTGGCTATATTAATATCAGATGAAGTAAACTTCAGAACAAAAACTATGACCAGGGATAAAAAGATCATTTCTTAATGACAAAAGAGTCAATAAATCAAGAAGACATAGCAATGCTCAGTAATTTCTGCACTTAACAACATAGCTTCAAATTACAGGAAGCAAAAATTGATACAACTGCATGGAGAAATAGACAAACCCACAATCCTAGTCATAGATTTCAATAGTCTTCTTTCAGTTTCTGGAACAAGGAGACAGAAAATCAGGAAGGATAAAGACAACTTAAACAATGCTATCAACCAACATGTCCTAATTAATATTTATAGAACACTCCACCCAACAACAGCAGAATACAAATTCTCTTCAAGAACAAGTCTGTCTAGGGGCTGGCCCAATGGTGTAGCAGTTAACTTCATGCACTCTGTTTTGGCAGCCTGGAGTTGGTTGGTTCAGATCCTGGGCGCAGACCTATGTACCACTTATCAAGCCATGCTGTGGCGGTGTCCCATGTATAAAATAGAGGAAGATGGGCACAGATGTTAGCTCAGGGCCAATCTTCCTCAGCACAAAGAGGAGGATTGGCGGCTGATGTTAGCTCAGGGCTAATCTTCCTAAACAAAACCATAAAAAACAAAAAAAACACCAAGTTTGTCAGACACCAAGTATGCATAGAACAAGTCAACCCATGGTCTACCAAGACAAACCATATTCTAGATGATAAAATATGCCTCAATAAATTTGAAAGAACTTAAGTCATACAAAGTATGTTTTCTGACCATAATGGAACTAAATTAGAAATCAACAACACAAGGAAATCTGAGAAATTCACAAATAAGTGGGAATTAAACAACACACTAAAAAATTTACTTTTCATTCACTTTTTCTGAGGAGGCTAAAAGGAAAATTAGGAATTAAGACAAGCAAGGGAAAAACCTGAGCTTCAGGATGCAAGAAGTCCTGTACAAGATCTTGTCAAAAAAAGTTTAGGATGACAGCTATCCATGGACCCAGAGAGCAGCCAGATTGGAATTGAGAAAGAGGAGGGAGATTTTAGTAAGGGAGGTCTCCGGGAACAAAATAAAAGTGATCCATCATCTGGCATGTTTAAACACAGGCTCATGATGGATGGAGAGGTTTAAAATATCAAAGGATACATTTACAGGTAATTACGAGATAAAAGGGAGGTAATTGGGTAACACCAGTAAAAATAAAAAGTTGTGTGAGAAGCATAATTATATTATACTATTTGGCTGTGCAGAGGACAATATTTTATGTTGTTATAGTAATGGAAATGATAGCTCTTGATTTTACTAAAAAATATGTGGTAGCTGTATTGGGAGGGTAAAAGTATGTTGGTGTAAGAGAATTTAACGTCTATCATAACATCAATAAATAATGCATCTATTTGATAAATCAAGAGGTAGGACCACATATTATTTAAAATAATGGAGGCAAATCTCAGAAAAAACTGTTTTCAAAAGTCAAAAGTGTTGCTTCTGGAAGTTACACTAGGAAAGAGGAACAGGAGAGAGTGAATCAGAGGACTGCTATTCTCCACTCTAAAGTCTCCTTGGTCTTTAGTCAAGACAAAATTTTATAGAGGTTTTTTTCCACTGATATATAATTGACATTCACTATTGTACTAGTTTCAGGTGTGCAACATGGTGATTTGACATTTATATACATTACAAAATGATCACCCTGAGAAGACTAATAATCATCTGTTATCACACAAAGTTATTATAATATTGTTGACTATATTCTCTATGCTATACATTACGTCCCCATGACTTATTTATTTTATGACTAGAAGTTTGTGCTTCTTATCCTCTTCATTCAATTCACTTTCCCCCACCCCCTTCCCCTTTGGCAACCAACAATTTTTTCTCTGTATGTATGAGTCTTCTGTTTTGTTTTGTTTGTTCATTTGTTTTGTATTTTTAGATTCCACATATAAGTGAAATCATATGATATTCTTCTTTCTCTCTCTAGCTTATCTCACTTAGTGTAAATCTACCCTCTAGATTCATTCATGTTGTTGGAAATGGCGGAATTTTCTTTTATGGCTGAGTATATATATATACCACATCTTTTTTATCCATTCATCTACTGATGGGCACTTAGGTTCTTTCCATATCTTGGCTTTTGTAGATGATGCTGCAATGAACATAGGGTTGCAAGTATCTTTACAAATTAGTGTTTTCATTTTCTTTGGATGAATACTGAGAAGTGGAATTGCTGGATTGTATGGTAGTTCTATTTTTAATTTTTTGAGGAACCTCCGTACTGTTTTCCATAGTGGCTGCACCAATTTAAATTCCCACCAACAGTGCACGAGGCTTCCCTTTTTCCCACATCCTCACCAACATTTGTTATTTGTTGTTTTTTTAATAATAGCCATTCCAAAAGGTGTGAGGTAATCTCTCACTGTGGTTTGGTTTGCAGTTCTCTGACGATTAGTGATGTTGAGCACCTTTTCATGTATCTGTTGGCTATAAGAGGTGTTTTTTGATAAAATATTTTGTAATAAGAAGTTAAAGCAACTAAGCAGGAAATCGCCATATCTCCTATTACTCTCTGCTTTGCCTGAGGACAGGATAAGGGGAAAATTTCTTACAGTTGCTCACTGGCATCTGAGCTATAGCAGAAAAAGCAGAATATGCCCTAGGTGTAAAATTTAGACATATTTCTACAGAATTTAACTAAATTTACTAACTAGTAATGTTGGGTTTTAAGGGTAATGATTTTCAAAGTAAAATTTAAAAGGGTAATGACATTGTAGTGGACAATTAACGGACTGGGGGGGTGCAACAAAGACACTCCGTAATCAAAGTAACATTTTAACGCAATATTTTAAAAATAAAAATTAATGTAAAAAATCTACAATGAGCCAAATATAAAAAAATTTAGTAAAATGACAAGACTGTATTACTTATTTTTCCTTCTGGGTCAGGTTCCAATAGAGCTTGGCACGGCACTGTTTAACAAATAATAAGTGTTCTAGGTACTGGGATAATAATAATTATGTCCGCTTTCTTATCTCAAAATTCTGTGTGAAGATAAACTGTCATCACAAGGGAAAGCTTTCTGAAAACTTCAGCGCACTGGATAAATGTGAGTTGTTTCAAAGAATTTCCATAGTACTTTATTATCTGTTAAATTGTTAGTTCTGATCAAAGGTGTATTGGTTTCTGAGACCTCCTAGCAAAGTCAACAATCCTCTGTGTCTTTCAATGCCCTTAGCAAAATGAATAATTCTTATGGATACCATTTTCTTTGCAGGTGACTAGTGTTTAATGTAAGTAACCATCTGTTTCATAGATTACTCCTCACAAGAAAAGGGCAATTTGTTCGAATTCCACTGTTGGTTTTTTCCTGTGTTCACAGCTTGGACTGTAACAATGGGGAGGGACTAAACCCATTTTCTCTCTGGAAGAAAGTGCTCCTGTGAGAGCATGAGCTGTAGAGTTCCATTTTGAAAGTGATTGGGAACTTGGACCAACGGAAGTCCTACCTCTGGGTTGGCACCTTCCTCAAAGTCCTGTTTCTCTCAAGGTCCTTCTAATTGCCGACTTTGCGCAGACTCCAAAACAACCTGCATACCATAATCTGAAAGGAAAGGTCAACCTAAAGGTCACAGGTTTTAAGGGTGCTACTTCAAAGACATTTATCTTCTTTACAACACCATTAGTCTTGGGTAATGGTCTATTGTCTTTCATCATCCTACCCTCTTCACCTGCCTGTTTACTTTGAGTCCAGCCTCAGAATTCAAGGCCCAGCACAAACCGGTACTTTTTTGCTACTTAATACTGGCCCAGTGGAAGCTTGTTCATAGTCTGGTTTCCAGTTGTCAGCTGTTTAAAGGAAATACAGTTACTAAGGGAGGGATATGGTTCAGTCTTTTGGATAAAACATGGAAAAGATCTTCTTGAGGGAATAGCTAATAATGAAGAAAGGAGCCTAATGCATTAATATGTTTATTGTAGTTTTATGTATGTCTAAAACAAACCAGGAACATAAATATCCAACAATAAAAATAGCCACGTTTGTATAGTACTGATCTAAATATTTTATATCTGATACCTCACTTAATCTTCATTGTGACCCTATGAAATAGGTATGTTATTAGTCCCACTTTACAGTTACGGAAAAGATTATTAGCTAGAGATGAATACTTTTTCAAGGACCTAATAAATAGCAGAACTGAGGTTTGAACCCAACTGGTGTGGCTGCAAAGCACAGGTCTTTAACCTCTACCCTATGCTGCATGGCATCCAAAAGAATAGTATAGCAACTTGGTGAATTATTATTCAGCCTTTAAAATAGTATAAGGTCTGTATGGCAACATAAAGATTGAATATAAATATCATGACCCTATGATTTAAACACTATAAAATATATACAGTGTAGGTAAAGATTGAGAAGTAACAGGAAAAATTGTCTGAGGCCAAGGACCCCAAGTGGTCATAAGAAAAAAAAAAAAATCACAAGACCAAAATATGACAAAAAAGGCCCTTGGTAGAATTTTTGCATTGTTGCTAAGAACTCTGTTCCTGACTCAGTTCCATTTCCCAAACTCAGGTTTGTCTGTGGATTTTGACTTTTTGGAAACTTTTGGAATGGTTCTTAGGTAAATCTCTTGCTGATGCATGTTACTAACTCTCTTTGGCTCCTCAGATCAGAGACTAATTCACTCTACTATGACTGACACTCATCATATATTTCCTCCCTTGCATAGCTCTCCTCACATCACAAACAATAGTGATGAGAATAGTTCTTGTAGTGTGCTAGTGAGGTTATGTTGACCATTTTTTCTTATTAGAAATAAGAAAAGAAAGATCTTAAACGTTTTTGAGAAAAAAATGTCTTGAACCTAGTTGTAAGAATGATTGTGATATATAGATTTATTTCTTTAAAACATTTATCCTGATGGATCAAATGTGTCATGTTTTGTTAATACCTGTTGCAAACACAATAAGGTAAAATTGGATGTGAGCCTATAAGTTAAAAGAAAGCTTTCACAATTATGGACAAGGTGATATTTGGAGGAACAAACTGTACCGGGCAAAAAAGAAAATGATGAATTCCAGACAGAGTCAGTGATCAATCTACATCAATCCATTCATCTATTCAACAAATATTTATTGAGCACACACCATGTGCCAGGCACTGGGCTAGGTGCTGGGTATCTAGTGGGGACCACAATGCACAAGATCCCAACACTCGTGGATTTTACTATGTAGTTAGTAGTGGAAGCAGGCTTTAAACAAGTAAATATAATATATAATTATTAACTGTTGAGCATTATGAAAGAAAAAGCAGAGTGTCATGACAGAATAATCTGGGGACCTACTTTAGACTGTGCACTCAAAAAAGATCTTCTTGAACAGGTGAGGCTTAAGAAACACCTGAAGGATGAGAAAGGGCCAGCCATACTAGAAGTCACCATAAAAACACTCCAGGTGGAGGGAACAACGGAACCTGCAAAGAAAAATGCCAGAGGCTGGATTGTAGTAAATGGAGAGGGGAATAAGGTAAGTGAGGGGTGAGGTATAGGTCATGAGAGAGTAGTGAATTTAATTATAAGTGCAATGGGAAACCACTGAAGATCATTGCTTAGAGAATAAACTTGAGAGTGACAAGCATGAAAGTAAGGGGGCTACTGTAAACGTCTGAGCAAGAAATGGTAGACATTTGGATTAGGGTGTAGGTAATGAAGATGGAGAGGAGAGGAAGAATTGAAGATATATTGTAATGAAAGAATTTTCAGAATTTGGATATGGGAAGGAAAGCGAGGTAACAAAATCATGTATTAATCAGGGTGATAACTGCTGTAACAAACAGCTCCTTCCAAATTTCAGTGCCTAAACCCACTAAAAGCTATTTTCTTGCTCACATCAGTCTAGTCTGGGTCAGCAGGAGAGTGAAGGAGGTCGACTCCCCACATTTAGGTTCTTACATCTTGTGGAGTCTCCATCTTCAACCGGTGGGCTCCAAGACACTAGGAACAAAAAGAAAGAAAGCATGGAGGACCACGTGGAACATTTTATGAGCCAGGCCGAATGCGGAGTCCATCACTTTCACCAACATTCTATTGGCTAGAGCTCAATAACATAACCACGCTTAACTGCATGGCAGTGGGGTAGATCAGAGTGTGTGTGTGTGTGGTGGGGTGCTGGGTAATGTGATCTGGCTGCCTGTTCAGGAAGAATATGAAATAGGTTTGTGAACCCATAGCATCATCTCTGCCCCAAATGACTGCCTAGTTTGGCTTGAGGAACTGCCTGGAAGGTGCTGGCACTACCTGTATACTGAGTTGGAGAGGATGCTGGGAGGAACAAGTTTGTGGGAGGAGATCAAATAACTGACTTTAGATTTGCTAAACTTGAGATGCCTAATAGCCATCCAAGTGGAGATGTCAGGTAGGCAGTTTGACGCTCAAGTGATGAGTTTAGTTTTTGGCCTGATAATAAACCACTAGAAAATATCTAGATAAATTAGGCAAGGCCATGTGTATTGACTGTGTATTTGCCTGGCTATGTATTTATTATTTAATATATGTTCCCTGGGCACCTACTCGGGATTGTTCTAGGCATGGGGCAAATAGCACTGTATGAGACAGATGATATGTTTGGAGCTCATATTCTACTGGAGACAGACAAACAATAAGAAAGATAAATAAGTAAAATACATAGTATGTTGGGTGATGACAAAGTCTAGAGAAAAATAAAAGAGAAGGGGGAATTGGGAGTGGAGTAGGGTGGCTAGTGCAATTTTAGATAGGATGGTCAGGGAAGACCTCACTAGGGAGGGGACTTATGAACAAAGATGTAAAAGGAGATGAAGACCATGGTATGTGGTTAATTGGCTAGTGGGGATTTACCCTGAGGGAATACTAAATGTACATGTCTTGGGAAAGGAGTGCCACTGTGCCTCTGGCTGGACTGGAGTAGGAGAGGGAGGCAGAGAAGGAGTGGGTGAGGTCACAAAGGTAGGGAAGGGACCAAGCCAGACCATGCAGGTCCTATAGGCCCTTGTAAGGACTTTATCCTTTACTTCAGCCATGCAATTTATATTGACTTAAAGTTCTCTTCTTAAAGTTGAATAATCACTCACTTTTCAACATTTCCTTTAGTCTTGCTCTCCTAGTTTAGGACACAATATAAAATAGGTAGAATCACATTTCTATATAGTAACACATTGGTTAGAGTTCTTGTTTCTGCTAGGCTAGGTACTATATTCACAGATGCATTAAACAAGAGTCACCAAATGCATATATTTTTCAATTACCTATTATTTAGTAGTCACTAGGCTTGGCACTGGGGATACAAAGATAAAAGAGATGCGGATCCTGTACTTAAAGGGCTTCTTGAAACAGATGATTTTAATTTATAATGTGCTAAGTGCAATGATAGATATATGCAGAGAAAGGAAATCCCATTCTGCTTAGGCGAATGGAACATGTGCCTAGAAGAGTTCAAGCTTGAGCTAAAACTTAACAAATGAATTGACATTAGCCAGGCAAAGATGGTGGGAATAGGAGCTGGTGAAATGGAAAATAAGTGTTCAGAAGGACAGTTTAGGCGGAATGGACAGTGTCAAACCGATGAATGTTCTCTCTAATCAAAGGTAAGAAAATTAAAATCAGGGAATGTTTTGGAAAGGACATGACAAAATCCTCATCCCAGACATTCCTATTAAAAAACACTACGAGAACTTCCAATCTGAAATACACACATAAAATACTGGAACTAAAAAATTATCTAGACGTCATTTTACAGATGAGGGAACTGAGACCCGAAGAGATCAACTGACATGTTCAACACCAGAAAGCAAATGAGTGGCTGTGTGAGGACCCAATGGCATGGGATGTCCAAGCAGAAGCTGTCACCAGTGCTTCAAGGACAAACACACTTTTTTTTTGCTTTTTAAATCACTTGGACTATCACTCTTTGACCATAAGTATATTTCCAAATTTTTTTGGAGACTTTAGCATGGTTCCTAAACTCGTGAATTCATTTTCAAACACTTGTTAGAATTGGTCTTACTCACTGGTTTCTGCTTGGAGGATTGCACCCAGCCCAAACTGTTCTTCTGCAGAAACTTTCTCCGGGAAACACAGCATTCATTGGTGCTACTTAATTTTGGGTTTTGTTCTGTTACTCTTTCTCCCTTGGTCTTGGAGAACACAGAGAACTTATGAGGCTAATTTAGGGCAGATATGCTAAAAGTCAAAAGCAGTGTTTTCTCTTTGCAGAAAACACCCCAGGGGCAGAGAATGCAGGAAATTGTGTGTCACTGTGATGAAAAACAAATGAAAGCCTTTACACCAGAAATGTCAGTCTCCAATCATCCAACACGTCCATCACTGCATGCCAGGGCAGATGTGTTGTGTAGGCAACAGCTAATTGAGCATACAAAAACCGAATTCCACCCCCCCCCCCACCTCATTCCCTTCTTCACCATGTCCTCCACAATGATTCTCAGAGATCATAAGAAAGCAGTGAGTGTGCTCAGAAAAATAATGTGAGCGCATGCGTGACTTTTAAGATAATTAGATTAGAATACAACATATGACCCTTCATAAGGAAACAACTCCTTTGAGACCATAGAGTGTTCTCTTAATGAATGAATGCCATGGTTATTTTATTATATTCAGATCTGGTTATCCTGGTGAGATCATTCTTGTTTCAGTTATCCAGAGGAAGAGGAATATTCTTAGACAAGTAACAGGAATTGAGACAGAAGACCCTGAGAATGTAGGCTGGAGAAAGGACTCTTGGTCTAGTCTTCAAGGATTCCATGTGTCTAGACAGATTTTCCTTTGACGAAGGTTAAAGGTGGCATCCATCAAGAGGAAGCAACCAGGAGGTAGGAAGAAATCTCAAAATTTCATTTGTTTGCCTGCCCTTTGGTCAGCTGCAGCTTGTAAACCAGATTAGTTAGATTTATGCTCCTTCTCTGAATTTATATTTTCTTTGTTATACCCCAGAAGCAAGGTATTTTGGGCACACTTGGCCAATTTTAAAGGATTGAACAGTTTCCTTCTGTGGCCAGAGATAATCAAAGAGAGATCCTAAAGTAACGGTTCCATCTGGGGCAATTTTGTCTCCCAGGGGACATTTGGCAATGTCTGGAGACATTTTTGTTTGTCATGACTAGTGGTGGTGGTGGTGGGGGAGATGCTATAGGCATGTAGTGATTAGACCAGGGGTACTGTTACCCATTCTACCATGCACAGAACAGTCCCTACTACAAAAATGTACACAGCTTAAAATGTCCATAGTGCTAAGGTTGAGAAACTGTGCCCTAAAATGAAGATGAATCTCAAGAGAACAGAGTTGGCATCATGTGGCCCAACTGTTCCCAACTTCCAGGAGATTTATGTTCCAACGCTACCTTGCAGGTTCTGGGGTTTTACCGCTATTGAGACAAGTAACATTTCCTTACTCCAGTCTCAGGCAATCTGCTTCCCCTATCCCCAAATCAGAGAAACCTCCCCAACTCCACCCACTCTCTACGTCATTATACCAAATCTTTATTGAGCTTATACTAGTCCTATAAACTAAACTATGCACTGGGGAGACAAAGAAATGTTCCTTCCTATAGATGATTAAAGCCTCAGCTGGGATCTCTGAGCTGTCATTGTCTTCACAAAAGTCCTTTTATAAAGGAACTTGAGGCTTTGGGAAAATGGAGCAAACCTCCCACTGTGTTCAGGTAGACTTCAGTCCTCTCCTGGGTTATTCCCAGACTCAGGAAGTCATTCTTGAGGTTTGTAACAAATACTTGTGATATTAAGACATTTACAATCCTCTTAATCTAACCAATCATGGGATCTGAAAATTCCTTGATATTAATTGTTCATGAGTCTCAGCTTGTGTTCTGCTTTGATTTCTTCCTGGGTTCATTTTTATCTTTCAACGACATTTTGTTCATTGTATTCTCCCTTGAGAGGCTGAGGATTGGCTCATTTCTTGAAGAAGATCCTTTAAGTAATGCTCTTTAAGAGCATTACTTCTGAATCTTGTTTTTTTTTAAAGGAGAAAAACAGGGTTGGAGGATGTCAACATTCCTGGGGACCGCTATTTGCCAGTTCTGAACAGACCTAAATTTTTCTGTATGTATTTATGTTATTCCCCCTCCTTCCACACACAAAAGAGCAGAAACTACGCGGTTGGTTCCCTCATCTGGGAAGGGGGAGTTGGAGGAGAGGAGGCAAACCCATAATCCAATATTCGTATAAATTTTACAAAAGAAACAGGAAGGAAAATGTAATTTGGCATAAAAATTAATACAATACTAAGCGACATCTTAGCATTTCAGAACTGTAGGTAGTTTTTCCTATAAACATAATACTTATCTTCTATTTCTACATATACATTACTTCATTTATTATTTATTTAATTTAAGTTTACATAGTGGACTTCTCCCCTTTGTGTTATCACCATGGGTAAAGTCCGAAGTTTAAGCTTTGATTCTGACTAATTTATTCATAAGAATGCCAAGAGCTATTATTTCTACAAGGTAAAATGAAGCATATCAGAGAATTTATCCAGCCAAGATCTCACTAATAAAGCAGTCAATTAGGCTAAAGCTATCCTCTTCCCGGAAGAGAGTGTTAAAGTGGGAAGTCTATCAACGTGCAGCAGAGTGGGACAGCTTTCGGGGATCAGGAGTTAGCTTGAGAACCTGATCACAGGAGAGAGTTCAGTTAAGTTGATGTCTACACATATTTATTGAGTGCCTATTACAGATACTGAAATTCAAATAAAATATAATTTTAACCAAGAAATTAGTGCAACAATTTGGCTCAATTTAAAAATTAAAATTTTTTCCATTAAAATAAAATTAAAATTTATTAATCTTGTCATGAGGGTGCCTGGTAACATTTTCTGGAATCAACACATCAACAAATTGAAATTAACCTAACAAATATTTAATTAACAAACAAAAATCAACAAATATTTATCGAGTAGCTACTATGTATAAGCAACTGTTTTAAACACTGTGAGGCTAAAGTCGGCTTGGGAGAAGATGTAAAGATGGGTAATGACAGGCTCCTAACCGCACTTGTACAGTTTAGACTGTTTTGGAGTTAATTCATTCCCATTATTGTCAACAAATGTGTGCGTGTGTGTGTGTGTGTGGTGGGGTGTGTGTTTTTACAATGCCATTGTCGCACTAACCAGTGAACCGTGTCCAACTGAGAAGGAAATCTCCGAGGGAGTAACATTGATCTTTCCTTGTAAATTCCTTCGTTAAACTACTGATAGGATGCACAGACCAAGTTAAAGATCCCTCATAAAAAATTGAGATTTCTTTAGAAACCGTGAACAATTACAGATTTCTGGAGAGCTGTTAAAACAAAAGCCAAAGCAAGAAATAAAGATTGCGTATCAAGTGCTACTAAACTGTGGCGGAGGATTACTTCTTTTCTCGCTGCCTCCCTCAGTCTCCCACCTCCCTCCCCCGCAGAAGTTTGAATACAAAGAGAGAGGGAAGGTATCTGGCTATTTCCATGAAAAATGACTCTCCCCTACAATCATCTTCTGTCAATAAAATGCTTATTTTCTGACATGTCAATTAGGTGATTCATAATCCAGATGACCATCCCCTTCCATTTAGTACTGTTGGACTGGGTTAAATGTCTTAAGTGTTTACCCTTTATGACCAGTGGCTTGGATCTGTTCTCAGTCAAACTGGGCCACTCATGACATGTTTGCCTGTAGAATTTCTCTCGAGGTAAAGTAACCATTATTATCAGATTTTAAACTGAACAGCAGATTAGGACAGTGGCTTTACCATCAGCAGTGAAGAATGCTTGTTTTACAGTACGGTGTATCCAAAATATGGAGTTTGTGAGAAGAGTTCAATGCAAAATAAATAGCCTGTAATTTGCAGAAGTACAGTGGAGCAGGCTTACTGTGGCCAAGCTGGGACTGCAGAGATGGTCTGCTGCTCAAAAGTCAGCTATTGGTGGGACGTTTGTCCTAGAATCTCAAGCTAATTTGAAAAGATCTGACTGATAATGAAGTAATCATTTTTTCAAAATTGAGATAAAAGTCACATAATATAGAATTCACAATTTTAAAATGTACAATTCAGTTACCTCAGTAGATGAAATAATGAGTTTTCAAGAGATTACTGATTAAGATTCTAAAGATAAGGGGATAAAAATAACCATGTTTCATTTTTCATTCATAAATATATCCAATTTTCCCTAATAAATATTAAATAAATGCTAAATGCTCCTTTCTACTTCTACAAAGCAATCTACAAATAAATGTTTCTGCTCTACTGAAGGCACTAATTATTAATCAGTTTTGCAATTAAAGTTATTAAGGCATTTAAGCTTTAATTCTGAAGAAAGGCAGATGGAGTTTAAAATATCCGCACTGTCAATTTTTTTTTTACAAAGATGATATTTGGAGAACATTTGAAAGGAACTTTTAAAAATTGTTCTGGAAACTAGAAAATATACTTTTACACAAATGAAAATAAATGTTTGTGAGAACGTTTTTGCAAACAGGCTGAGTTTCAGATAAGACTGCTTTTTGCTATTTTGGAGTAGATGTACGAATAACACAGATATCTCAACTTTAAAACGTGAAAATACTATGTAAGTAAAATAGTCTGATTAAATAAGCCGATGAGAGACTTCTGGGTAAATTAGTAGAGAATAGACAATAAAAATTTGTTTGGGCTGAAAGTAAATCCTCTTAACTAGTGATTCTCTAAAGGTGGAAGCATGTTCCCAAAGAGGGAAATGCAATTTCACTGAGCTGCTTGCAAATTACAAGCTCTCAGTGGCCTTCTCCCACCCCCTCCCTGCCAAGATTTTCATTTGTCCTCCTGGTGTGCCCTGAGTAACAGACCCCGCCCCAGTTGAGACCAAACAAAGGAAGATAACCACTGCTCTAACCAACAAGACTTGGGCTATTATACAAAAATAGCTTTTTATTTAGATCACACTCAGTCAGAATTTATAATAATTAAGTAAAGAGGTAAGGATTATCTATGAACAAAAAGGTTTACTAATGAAAACAATGTGCAATAAAAGTATTAAAGAAAGTATTTAATTTAACCTATTTAAGAGCCTTAGTCATTTACAAGCACATTTCTATTTATATAGAAGTCTGTTTCATTAATATAGAGCAGCCATCAACTGCTGCTTGGCTCTCTGTTTTACACTATAGCTATGTTTCCTAAAGCAGTTGGGCTGGGGGAGAATTTGATAAACAAATATGGGACACATTGGATTAAATAAATTGAAATTAGTTTATGCACTACAAGACTTCTCAGAGACTTTAGTTTGCTCTTGATGCTCCAAAAAGGGCCTGTCTGATGAACAAACCTTGCCATTTCATTGGCATTTTGATTTGTGTTTTTCTTTTAAATAGTAAAATTGTAGAATATCCTTTCATCTTTCTATTTTTCTTTCTGTACATTGCCTCTTTCCCTACTGGGTTGTTGGTCTTTATCTCACTGCTTTGTAGCCCCTCATTCCTTCTTCATTACACATGTTGCAGATATGGTCATTCTGTCATTTATCCTTTGACTTGATCATGCTTTTCTTGAAACAGAAGTTTTTATTTTTGAGTAGTCAGATTGGCAGTCTTCCTTCTTATGACTTCTGGGCTTTGAATTTTAGGAAAGCTTGCCCCACCCCAAGATGCATGATGGTGATACTAGCAACATGTGGTTGTTGAGCACTTGAAATATGGCTAGGGAAACAGAGGAGCTGAAGTTTTAATTTTATGTAATGAAAATTTAAATTTAAATAGCCACATGTGGGTAGAGGTTATGTATGGAGCAACACAGATAGATCTTTATCTGACATTTGTTTTCACGTGCACTGTGGGGTAGAGTTTTTCCTATATGAATCTCCACTTATTCCAACACTATTTATTGAATCAACCTTATTTTCTCCTGTTGATTTGAAAGGTCCTTTATATCATATGATAAAATCCCATGTATATATAGGTCTGTTTCTGGACTCTAATTTGTTTCATCCATCCATTTGTCCATCTTTGAGCCAACACACCATGTTTTAAATTACTTTTTAGCTGGTAAGACAGTCCCTTTGTCATTTTCTTCTTTTTAAAAATTTACTGGTATCCCTTGCATATTTTCTATTTACATTGGCCTTTTAAAGGAATTTTTGGTTTTATTCTATTTATTATTTTTCTCCTATCTTAATTTGTCTATACTCTTGTGTTGAATGCTTAGGTTTTGCTTTTCATTTTTTGTCTTTCTTACTTTTTGAATAAGCATATGTAAGTGTATAAAAAGCACTTGAGCTGCAATGCAAAGATTTTGATAGGTTGTTCCCTTTGTCATACATTTCTAAATAATCTGTAGTCTCTATTTAATTTATTTTTTTATCTAATAATTATTCAGAAAAGTGCTTAAAATTTCCAAATCACATAGATATATGTTATTTTATCTTTTTGTTGTCATATTTACTTTTATTTTATTATGCTTAGAATCAGCACCCAGCATGCTTTCTTATTTATAAAATTTAATGAGATTTAGGTTTGATGATGAATTCTTTTCATAAGTACGTCATGGGTATCAAGGAAGAATATATATTTTCTTCCTTTGTTGTGTGCAAAGTTTTGTGGCTATCTCTTAGAACCTGCATGGTAGTTTGTTATTCAGAAACTCTGAATGGTTTGCTGATTTCAGAGCCAAGTGTTTTAAGATCTCCTTGCAGGATTGTAATTTGCATTTCCTATAATTTCTTTCTTTCTTTTTTTTTTTTTTTGAGGAAGATTAGCCCTGAGCTAAGTGCTGCCAATCCTCCTCTTTTTGCAGAGGAAGACTGGCCCTGAGTTAACATCCATGCTCATCTTCCTCTGCTTTATATATGGGATGCCTACCACAGCATGGCTTTTGCCAAGTAGTGCCATGTCTGCACTGGGGATCTGAACCAGCGAACTCCATGCCGCCAAGAAGCTGAACGTGTGAACTTAACTGCTGTGCCAACGGGTGGCCCCCGAATTTCCTATAATTTCTATTCTCTGTATTTCAAAACTATGCTGTTAAGTGCATGGCTATTAACATTGTAAAGACTCACTATCCTTGATCTTTACATTTTCTTTGTGGATTGTAACTTTTATTAAAAGCCAAAGTAATTTTTTTTTGCCTGTTTAAGCGGTATGAGCAAGGAATTCATAGAAAAAGAAAATCAAATGGCCAATAAACATGTGAAATGAAATTCAACCTCGTTAATATTCAGGAAATGCAAATTAAAATAACAATAAAAATCATCTTTTGCAAAGAATAGTGAACATCAGAATAGCCAAAAATAAGAAGATTGATAACTCACTGGTAGCAAGGATGTGGTATTCTCAAGCGCACTGAGTATAAATATAGATAGATTTTGCATGTTATGACCTCTTTTGCCAGAGAGGAATGACTGTCTCTGTCAGCACTTTTCAAATAAACCCAAAGGACTTCGATTGGACCAAGACTGGCCAGTACCTACCCCAAACCAGTTGGTTTTGATGAGGTTGGTGGTTGGGCAAAGAACGGAGGGCTATCATTGGCTCAGCCTGGGTAGATGCCCACTCTGGACCCATCGATTATGGCTTAGGAGTAGCATCAGGTAAGATCATGTTACTTGCAGGGTTACGGGACAAGGGAGAGCAAGGGATTAGATCTCAGGAGAACATGTGGGTGGGGTTGCTGCATAGACTGTGTCACAGATGCCAACCAAATTTTACTTTACTGTCTGTAAAATGGGGGAAATAATATAAAACATCAGATACGTGAATGCATGAATTAATTTCACTGTTCACTTTCTCCAACAAATATAGCCATTTAGAAAGCTTTCTTGATTTCAAAGGAAATGAAGCCAGGTAAGTAAGCCCTTGTATATGATATATCTTGCAATGTTTAGATGACTGGTAAATAAAAAAACCGGAGATGTTAATTACTTCTAAAATCATTAGGGAAAATAGAAGCACATGTAGCAACTCTAAGAAGGGAATTGATCAGGTCTACGGACTAGAATCCTGAATTCTTAAAAAGAGAAGCTCATAAAAATGTCGCCTTGCCAGTTGAGGCATTTCAGCAGTACTGAAGTGAAGGGGAATTTCAGATTGTTCATTTATCAGGCTTCGCACTCAAATCTGTGTGGTGTATTTTGCAATTTGGCTGAAATGACCATACTTTCTTAATAAGTACTCCTGCAAAGCAAACCTTTACTCATGTGGAATAAAAGGCAAAGGAAAATCACAGAACCATGTAATTTAAACCTAGAAGAAAGGGAGGAAAGAGGCGAGTTCTTTTTTAGTTAACAACCTGAATTATGGAAAATATTTAAATACGCATAATTTTATAGATCTTAAGTACATGTGATGAACTCAGATACAAATAGACCTCAGTAAGAAAAGTGAGGCAAGGAAGAGTCACAGTTTACCTGGGTTTCATATCGCACAATAAGACGCCAGAGTGTAACGAAAGATGCCAGCGGCCTCAAGAATTTTCACCAGCCGCATATGCCCTCTCGGGAAATATGTGCTTTTGGTATTTGAATATATTGCACTGTAATTACTTGGTTTCATGTACCTCACCTATTAGCACGCAGACTCTTTGAAGGGAGGTATGTGTCTTATTCATTTTTGTAACTGCTCTGCCCAGAGCTGTGATTAGTTCTCAAATTGTAATTGGTGTTCACCAAAGTCTGCTGAAAGACTGAATGAAAAATTGGATAGAGAGGATTTACAGAGACTGTTCAAAATTCATCATGCCTCTGTCCCCAAATATTCCAAACTGTTGGTGGATGAAGTAATCAAATTAAGTATGAAAATCATCTGAATTGTCTGCAGTTTGCACAAACTAGGAGATAGTAGGGTCCAACTTAGAACTTTCTGTGTTTACTCATCAGTGTGGGACTGCATGAGGACAGAGTGGTAGACACAGCCCTAAGTGCCTCCATCCTTGGGGAACCTTAGGTACTGGTGTGCCTGGGATAGTCCCAGTGTATGCTGTTGTCTCAGTGTAATTATTGTTATTATATTTTCAATTGAGATATAATAGACATATATTATTGTATTAGGTTTAGGTGTACAACGTAATGATTTGATATATGCATATATTGCAAAATGATCATCACAATAAGTTTATTTAATATTCTTCATTGCACATAGTTACAAATTTTTTTTTAGTGGTATCGTTGCTATTATCTTTATTCTTTTTTCGTATAACATGGGAAAAGCAAATGAGACATTAAGGGATATTGTAATTCTATTATTCTTTGTGTTTTTTAAAATAATTTATTAATTTTAATTTTTACTTTCATATTGAGGTCACATTGGTTTATAACATTATATAAATTTCAGGTGTACATCATTATATTTTGACTTCTGTATAGACTGCATCATGTTCACCACCAAAAGTCTAGTTGCCATCTGTCACCGTTCACATATGCCCCTTTGTCCCCTTTGCCCTTCCCCCACCCCATTCCCCTCTGGTAACCACCAATCCATTCTCCATATCTGTGTTTGTTGTCTTTTGCATATGAGAGAAGTCATATGGTAATTGTTTTTCTCCATCTGACTTATTTCGCTTAGCATGATTATTAGTGTCTCACTTCAAAAGTGTTTCTTTTGGAAAATAAACTATATAGTCACCTTACTTATAGCATCTTTTATAGCCCTATGTTCTTGAACCTACATGCCTCTCTAAATATTGGAGATTCTGTTACATTGGGATAGTACTTTTTTCAACCAGGATGAACTCTTTTTCTGTGCAGGGCTGCAGAAACATCTTAGAGCTGTGGGAGAGTTGAATTTTATAGCTTTGGGAGATGACATCTTTGGTTGCCTCAACATGCTAGAACGTCTTTGACTTGAGCAAGACTCTAAGGGGCCAAAATATCTTGGTGCAGTTTTTACAAACTTGAGCCTTTCTCTGTTCACTGCTTGACATTTAACCCATTTGAAAAGCAAGAAGTATCAGATTTCTCTGAGGTTTTAAACATGAAATTCTCCTGTACTCTGGCAAAACCCATTGTCAAGAAATCTGACATAAAAGTGATGAAGGCAGTGATAACAATTTGGAGCTTCATATGATTTCAACTCCAAGTATCGGGCATTTGGTAAAGATAGGTTAGAGGATGACTATTCTACGCCCTGAGTCATGCATGTAGTTACTAAGTTAGATATTTCTTCAATACACACTTATCAAATACTTTTCATGTGCTAAAAGTAGGAACATATAGGTTTTTCAAAAAGTCTCTGCATTCTGGGAACTGACATTCCAGAAAATGAGACTGAAACATAGGTAGATCATTAAATTGTAGCATGATAAGGACCATAATGGTGGTCGATCTAAATGGTTATGGAAACACTGAGGCAAGAATGATTGCTTAGCAGTTAAATTTGAGGTATGCTGTCAGTATTCAGGCACAAATGCTTTGTAGGCAGTTAGGAATATGGACCTGGGCCCAAGAAAGAAACTGGAACTAAAGCTGGAGAAGTCTGTCATTGACAAAGAGGTCATGGTTGGCGTCTACTGGAAAGGCACACAGTGTAGCATACGGTTTAAAAATGCAGCTTCTGGAGTTAGACTATTTGGAGTAAAACCCTGCTCTGGTAAGATACTAAAAAGAGCTTTTTGCTTCTGTTTTTGAAGTCTCAGTTATGGTTTAGGTTAAATCATTTTTGTTGGAGGTATCTAGACTTCATGTCATATGTCAACAAATGTATACAAAACTCCTCCGAAATCTTCCCTCAACTGGGCAAAGGAAATTACTTGATTTCTATTTAGGGTGAAAATGGATTTGCTCTATTATATATCATTAATGCTACTGTAATGAGATTCTGTCTATCTATCTATTTGTCTATATCATTTATCTGGAACAATTGAAAGTGTTATGTTCCTAAATGGAGATCATGGAGAGAAAAATTCTGGTGGTGAGAAAAAAATCTGTCATGTAAATGAATACGTTATGGAACTAGCTCCAAAATTTCCATTGATCTATAAATATTCCCTCTTATCTCAAGGTGTGTGAGATAAGGCAATCTAGGTTTTGTCTTGGAAAAGACTCAAGGACGCTAATCCTGATTGGAGACATCTGGACAAAGAATGCTTATCTCTCACCCCTTTTTCCCTCAGGGCACAGAATGAGAATGATACCAAGTTTTATACCCAGCATCTCTCAAACAAGGACCCAAATCATTTGATAGTTCTTTAGTCTTACAGGACTGAAGAACTCCATTCTACTTCAGGGATCATGGAATTTTCTGGTGGCAGAAGATTAGAGACATTACTTGATCAAATGACACAGGAAGACAGTGTGCAACTAGAAATAGTATGCAAGATTCTCTCCAAGATCCTTCTTAAATAATGTTTTTGTTCAGGGAGTGGATGATTGAAGATACAGGAATGATTTGCTTTAAATAGCCTTGAAAGAGAAGACAATTGGGAGGGGATATATGTGTTTATATGTCCTGGGTAGATCCCACATGCAGAAAATAAATTTTTAAATTTTCACATGTATATGATCTTATAGGGAAGCAAAGGCATGGATAATGATAATAATAATAATAATAACAACAACTAGAATAATAGTAATAGCCAACAGTTATATAGCAATTACTGTGTGCCAGGTACTCTTCTAACTACTTATTTAATCCTCATCATAACAACCCTTTAAGGTAGGAATATTATTGTCACCATTTTACATATGATAAATCAGAGGCAATATATTCAAGTATGCTCTTGAAGCAAATCCAGGATTCTAATTTGGTTAAAATAATTCTCTTTCAGGAGTAGTTTTTCTTGCAGGTGCATGAGAAATGTTAAGAGAATCATCAGCAAAATGTGATACCAAAAATTTTTTTTAAAAAGCAATTTTTATTGCTAATTTGCCATTAAATTAATTTATTTAATATATATGCACTTGAAATATTTTTCATCTTTTGTTATAGAATTGTATTTGGCTTAAGAGTGACGCAAAGAAACACATTCCAAGTTAGTTGTGAATGCTTCTCTGGCTCCCTCAGTCTTGGCTGCCGCCGGACACACGCTCTTCCTGCACCAACCTGGGGTTCACTTGGGCAGGAGAGAGGAGGTCCCTCAAGGAATCTCTTCAGTGGAAAACCACCCCAGATACTCGAGAACTTGCTATAGTTCAAATCATGTTTACCAAGAAGACTGAAGAAAATATCTCCTTTTAGAAGTCCTCAATTTGAAACTCGGTAGTATATTTAAAATTGAGTCCTGGGGACTTTTAAGCATGTTTTTGCTTCCTTTTATGGTTTTGGAAGGGGAAAGAAAAGCCATGTAAAATACATTTTCCTTACCTCTTTAGAGAGGAATGAATAATTCTAAGCTCCTACTGTAGACGTTTTTCTGCACAGTGTTGGTAGCTGGGTCAAGCAGTTCTGATGAATCAAGCCACCAGTTGGAAGGGCGGGAGGTAGCTGCCTCGGCAGCTAGTGTGCTGGATGCTTGGTGCAGAAATGTGAACGTCTGAATGACGGAGCTCATGCTCTGTGGTGACTGCTAAGAGGTCAATGCATGGAGGGGAAAGAATACTGGGGTTGAAGACAGAAGCCCAGGGTTGGAGCAGCAGCTCTACACTATAGTGGGAGGATGACTGTGAACAAACTGCCTGAGTTCTTGGGGCCTTGGGTTTTTCATCATGAAATGGAAAAAATATCCAGTTTACTGTTAACCACGGGATTAACTGAGAAAATGCAGGTATTTTTAAACTCTTAGTGATAAATTAATGTTTTATTGATGGTAAAAATAGTAACAGACACTTTATTTGTTCTGAAAATATCTATTAAGTGACTAATATATACTAGGCAAAGTTCTAGGCACTGGTAATACAAGAGTAAATGAGTTAGACTTTCTAGTTGGGAAGACAGACAGTGAATAGGTAACCATATATATTTTCTTTTGATAAGAAACTCAGCAGCTTAAACCAACAAATATTTATTATCTAACGTAGCTTCTAAGGCTCATGAATCCCGGAGTGGCTTCGCTGGCAATTCCGGCTGAGTTTCTCTGAGATTGCAGTCATCTCCAGGCTTCACTGGCCTGGAGGATCAACCTCCAAACTTACTGGTGTGGCTGCTGGCAGGAGGCTTTGATACTTCAGCACCTGGGACCCCGCATAGGACTGCTCACAACATGACATCTGGTTTCCTTCAGAACGAGTTATCCAAGAAAGGAGAGAGAGAAAGAGAGCAAGATGGAAGCTGCCAGTGTCTTTTATAACCTAGTCTCAGAAGTGACATATCATCACTTCTATATTCTATTGGTACACAGATCAACCCTGATACAGTGTGGGAGGGAACTACAGGAGGATGTGAATAGTGGGAGATAGGAATCATGGGAGGCCATTTTCGAGGCTGGCCATCACAATACCATAATACATGCAGTAAAAAGTGCTGCAAAAGTACTAAAGTGCTGTGATAGATATGGCAGAGGGGTGGGACCTAATTTAGATAACCTGTCTAAGTAAGTGACCCCTAACCTAGGATCTGAGAGCAGAGAAGGAGCCAGCCATAGGAAGGTCCAGGGAATAGCTCTGGGCCTGGGCAGAGGCACTTCAGGCAACAGCAGGTGCAAGGCGAAAAGAAAGGTGAAAGAGGTTAGTATTTTCTAGGAATTGTTAGGAGGATGGATGGTGTGAATGTGTAATGAGGGAGAGAGAGAGAGTGGCTTGAGACACCACTGGAGGGTCAGGCAAGGGCCAGGTTGTAGAGGCCATGGAGTTGTGGTAATAGTTTGCATCATTTTCAAAGGGTAACAGGAAGCTATTTAAAGCCTTTAAGTCGGACATAGGTACAACCTGTGTTTGAAAAAGATCTTTCTGGCCCTTTTTGGGGACTGAATAGAAGGAGAGCACAAGTGGAAGCAGGGAGATGAGTTTGAAAGTTATTTCAATAGTCCTTAGTCCAGATGAAAGGTGATGGTACCAGGTACAAGATATGCTAATGGATTGAAATTACTCTTTCTGTGTAAGTGTGTGTCTGTGTGTGGGGGGGGGGGGCGGGGGGTAAGGGCAGGGTCAAGAATCATCCCCAAATTTCCACTGGTGCCATTTACTTAAATGGAGAACAATGGGTTGGAAGTGGTTTGTTGCGGGTAGGGAGTTATGGACCAGGGATTGGAGAGAATTAAGAGCAACTTTTTGGCCATTGTACCTTTGAAATACTTATGAAATACAACTAACAAAAAGGCAGTGTACATATGAGACTGGGGATTTGAAAGGAAGGAAAAGAAGAGAAGGAAAGAAAGGAAGAGAAGGAAGAAAGGAAGGAAAGATCTGTCAGAAGAGGAGCCAGCTAAGATAGCAGAAGGAGTGTCTGCGAACTGAGCAGAAAACAAGATGACGGTGGCACCCAGGATAAAGGAGAGAAGAAGAGAGTGGTCAACTGTATCAAAAGCTGTTGAGACACAGAAGGGTTCTTTGGATTTGTTTACAAGGAGATCATTTGTGACGTTGCCAAGGGAGGTTTTGGAAAATGATGGGTGAAACCATAGTGGACGAAAGAGTAGATGGGAAATGGGGAAGAGAAAAGGGGATAAGTAGACAACACTTCCAGAACTTTTGCTGCAAAGGGAAACAGAGAAATACTGTGATAGCTGAAGGGGGATGTGGGAACGAGAGAGGTGTGTATGTCAGGATGTATTTCAGGATGCCTTTATGTTGCTGGAAATGAGAGACTTCTGCCTCCTGAAAGAGAGCACGAGCGAACAAGAGAGAAAGAACAAGAGAGGGTGACATCTAGATAATACATGACAAACAAAGTCAACATAGAAAAAATTAGCTTAAACTTTTAATTCTTTTGTCCTCTTCATCACTACCACTCTCCATCAAAAAAGATTCTAAAAGTTGACTTTTTCCAGATTTATTTAGGATGTGGTAGTACTTTCTTCTTTCAGTTTGTAAGTAATTTTTTGCCCAGCCGGCTGAGTTACTCATTCTCAGTCTGACTCATGCCTGGATGGAGGATCTTGAAAAATGACCCCAGCTGGGTGTGGAATAATATCTTCCGCACAACATAAAGGTCTTGTGATACTCCTTGTAGAAGAGTGAAGAGACCATCCAAACAGAAAACAAATAGGATTTTCTTGGTTTAATGCCAACCCAATGCTGGTGGGCAAAAGGCAAGAAGAAGAAGAGAGAGAGAACTTTATTTAATGTACTGGAGATCCTCAATAACCCTGACATGTGGACAGGGTCCTCGTTCTTCTGATGCGTAACGTAAATGTCAGTCAAGTTGTTGGGAGAAGAATTAGCTTGTGCAGTAGCTTGTTGAAAAAATTGGTTTATTCTTCCTCTCCTCTCCTTTCCCCTCTGCTCTCCTCCCCTCCTCTCTTATTCTTTCATTTTTTCTTTTGTTCTTTCTTTCTTTGATACATGTTCCTGGCACTAAGGAGAAGGATTGGAGTGACAGTGTTGACGGCTGAAGTCATCTATTTATCCCCAGAATAAGCACAGAAATAGGCAAGAGATTACGCAAATTAACACGGATTGTGCATCCAAAAATACTTTGGCATTTATCTAGAAGGAGGGCGCTTGTACTGAGCCTTGACCTTCCCTTGGACTGCCTGGGCACCCCCGTCAGCAGGAATGGCGCTAACTTCTACTCAGGGCCAGGAGTCATGCCAGGTGTGCATTATTTCATTTAATCTTCTTCAAAGTTCTGAGAGGTAAGTATTATTATGTTCCTGTTACTGTTGAAAAGAATTGTCACTGAGATATATTAAGTAACTTGGCTGAGCCTGGATTATATTTATTTATTTTTATATACCTTAGCTCTTTCCATGAAGGATGCAAGATGGTATAAAATCATGGGGAAAAAAAAGCATTGAAAGGCAGAGTGGTCTTTGGTGATTTAGACAGTTATTCACTTAGGACCCAAACCTATTAGCTATGTGTGTTTGAATCATGTGAGTCCCTCTCTTCTCATCCATCCTGCTTCTCCTCTCCCACCGTAATAGGCTAGAGTCAAAGAGAGTTGTTTAACCTCAGGCAAAAGAGTGATTGAGGCCGTTTTTATTTCTGTGCCCCTGGCTTCTAATTTCTTCCTCCAGTGCTGTCTTATGCCCTCCCCCATTTGTAGGTGCCTCTCAGGCCTTTTCTCCTCATTAAATCCTGTTCTAGAGAAAGACACAGATGAACTCATTCTCAGTGAGGTGCAAATTGCTCATCCGTCTTGGTATATAGCCTCTCTTAGGGATATTTTCTTATTTTAAGAGGGGAAGGAAAGACAAACAAAAAGAATGAAAAGCTTTCACGGCAGAACTTTTGTAATCAGTGGACAGTTGAGATACATTTTCACCTGAGAAATTTTCCTATGCTTGGAGAGCCTCCTCCACGCCCTGAGGTAGCTGCTGTGGGCAGAGGCCAGCTTGGCACTGACAGGACACACCTGTTGAAGACTCCTCCTTTCATCCTCATTTGGTTTACTCACGTTCTGAGATTTCCAATTTTATAAATATGTTCTTAGGTTTGGATGGAGGAGAAGAATTTGGTTTACATGTAAGAATTGGTTTACATTGGTAATCCAGAAGAAGAAAACTAGAGGGTCCTGTAAGCTGCAATTTAAGGGAATTGAACCATTTTTTGAAGGTAAGGTATAAAGTCAAATAACCTAACCATTTTCTAGTTTCTGGCACTTAAAAAAAATATCTGGGACCATACACCATTGTATAAGGGAGTTTTGGTAAAGATTATTGGTTTTGGTTATTTTGGTTTTCTTTTTTGATGAGGATGATTTGCCCTGAGCTAAAACCTGTGCCAATCTTCCTCTGTTTTGTATGGGGGTTGCTACCACAGCATGGTTGACTGACGAGTGGTGTAGGTCCACACCTGGGATCTGAACCTGCAAACCCAGGCAGCTGAAATGGAGTGCACTGAACTTAACCACTATGCCACATGGCCAGCCCCATGTTGGCGTTCTTTTTAAATTCACTGTTCTCACAATTAAATAAATGTTAAATATTACATATTTATGTAAATGTAAAATAAATATTAAATAAATGTGTAAATGTGTTCTTACAAGCATCTATAAAGTATACATATTATAATAAATGTATAAATACATTTGTATATACCCTAATAAATAATTTGTATATAATAAATAAAATATATATATGCATCTACATGTACATATATATACTAGTACACACATACATAAATGTACATAGTAAGGCTTACTTTCTAATTTCTGTAAATAAAAATGGTATCATATTAAATAAATTACCTATAACTTGCTTATTTTCACTAACAATGATCCCAGGATCACTCTAGTTCAATACAAACACACCTAGTTCATTCTTTTTTAATACGATATTCCACGGCATGGCAATGTCATAATTTATTTGACCGCTCCTCTGTTGATGTACATTTAATTATTTCTAGCCTTTCCCCTTGGGGGGGTGGATTATAAACTCTAAGTATAAAGAACATCCTCAAATGAGGAAGAAAAAAAAGTCCAGTAGTAAATGGGCAAAGTTTATAAACAGCTAATTCACAAAGTAGGAATTGAAGATTTCTAAACATATATGAAAGGACGCTCAACTCTTTAAAGCAGTAGATATGGAAATGGAAACAATTCAGTATACTTTTCACTCATTAGGTTGACAAAAATAAAAAGATTTGTCATCACTGATTGGGAGCTAAGATAAGGCAGACTGATAGCCTTGCATCTTCTTAGCCGGGATGTGGATCGTGGTCTAGTAGTGTCTTTCACAAGCAGGACTGCTTATCCCCTTGGCACTGCAATCTTTCATTTGGAATTCTAGCTGACATAATAAGACCACCAGCATGTTCAAAGATGTTTACAGTCCACCTGTGGTTTTAGTTCATTCTGACGCTGTGGTTTTAGTTCATTCTGATGCTCGCAAGAGGGAAGTCCACAAACTGATTTTATCAGAAACCTTAGAACAGGGCCATGTTCATAGTAAGTGCTCAATAAGTGTTTACTGTTATTGTTATTGGAAAACTAGAGATAAAACAAAAAGTAAAAAACAATAAACAATAAAAATAGAAAAGGGAAAAACAAACGAGAAGAGCTAATCAACCGCAAAAAGGCATCAGTTAATGTTTGTGGAATATTTGTGGAGGTGAATTCCTCACAGATGTTCTACTCTCCTGACAAATATAAGCTCCAGGAAGGTGGAGGAGCCATGTGTGTGTTCTGGCTATGAGGTAGTTTGCTGCGGTTATGTACTGAATGTTAACAAAAACAAAACTCCCCCAAAGCATGGCTCTAATTATTTTCTTCAAGTGTATATACCTGTACTTCACTCTGATTTCATCCTTAGAAAGAAATTCAAGCTTTACAATCTTTCCCTTACATTTCTTAAACTACTCACTCTCTGCTCAAGTTGAAATTTCAGAGCGCCATATTCCAACATGCTCCTTTTTGTGCTCTGGACAAATCATACAAACCCTAGAGCGTCATCTAGCAAATATGGATAGTAAACCCATTACAGTGGCTGAAAGTGCTGAAGTGATGCCCTGGATAGGTGTCAGCTTTACAGGGTTTAGCAGCCTGCCCAAGATGTGGGCGATGCAGGGCAGAAAGGTGTGCAGAAGAGAGGGTTGCAAGTTATTAGAATGTAATGTGATCAAGTACTAAAAGGAAAGAATGAATCTCCTTAAGAGGTGGTGACATTGAGTCTTGAACGATGAGTGGACTTATTTCGGGGAAGACGGGCATTTCACATAGAGTGAATAACATATGCAAGCACATAGAGGTGGGAAAGGGCGTGTGGAAAGGCAATGATTTTGGAGTGATTGGCATAGTGCATGATGGGAAAGTAGACTGGGATGTTACGTTGCATCTGGGTCACAAAAGGCCATGGAGGCTCTAACCAGAGAAAGTCAGTGGGGATTGTAAGTGGGGTAAGGATCAGAGTTACTCTTTTGTGAAATGAATACTGGAGAATTTCTTGAGACTGGATAGAGAGCTTGTGGCCTGGATGCCGTGAAGGACACTACCGCGATTGTATTGAAGGGACTCCGTGGTGTAATGGTTATGACCGCAGTCTGGAGCCAGACTGCTTGGGTTCAAATTCCAATCCCATCATTTATTAGCCATGTGATCTTGCGCAGGTTACTTATTGGCTCTGTCCTTCAGTTTCCCAATCTATAAACTGGGGATAATAAAAGATCCGTCTCATAGGATTACTAGGAGAATGAAATGAGTTAATATTTTTAAGGTGCTTGAAATAATACTTAGTTCACAGTAAGGGTATCAAAGATAATTGTTAAGTAAAAAAAATAAATAATTCTTAGTAAGAGATACTGAAGGTCAAGACTAAGTAATTGGCAATAGAAATAGAAAGAAGGGCTGGAATTGAGAAATACTTATTTTTGAGGTACAGTTTAATTGGTTTTGGTGACCAGTTGGATGTGGGAAATGAAACAGGAAGCAGAAGGTGATTTGTCCAACATGGGGGTGAACAGCTAGCCTCTGAAGTGACATAGGCCCAGGATGCATGAACACACGATTTAACACTACTCTAAACCTCATTTTCACTCTGTGAAATCAGGTGGTTAATGTATTGTAACTTCACATGGCTGTTATGACGCTAAAATCAGAAAATGCGTGTAAAACGCTTAGCACAGTGCCCAACAGCTAGTTAGTCCTCAATAAATGTTGCTTATATTATTATGACTCAGAGTTAACAATGAAGTTGGGGGGATGAGAGTGATTTATGGTGTCATTCCTGAAGGTGGTAGGCACGGTGTTGAAGTATTGGAGGAAAGATGGCAAGTTCTATTTTGAACTAAGTTTGAGATACCTGCAGGGTAGTGTGTGGGATATCTAGTTGGGAATGGCTCTGGATCTCTTGTGAGAGGTTTTGAAATTGTCAGTCCTTAAGTTATGGGATGAGATGCATCACTCATAGAGAGTAGAGGGAGAAAAGGAGACCAAGACAGCACTTTGCAGACCCCAACATTCAAGGGTCAGTTTGCTGGGAGAGGAGTCAGCAAAGGAAACCAAGAAAATAATTGTGTTCCTAAAACAGATACGCTGATAGATGTGTCCTATAATACTGTGAAAGTTGGACGTCCATCCAGAAGATTGGTCTCCTGTTTGAAGTGTCGTTCGCAGTACTTTCATGTGAATTACCCACTTCAATCCTCCTGGCAACGCTCTAAAGTCTTCCTCAGTTATGTACACGGAAGCTCAGGCTTTCAAACGGCAGAACTAAGACCTGAAACTAGGTCTTTCTGTTCCAGATCCAGGCTCTTTCCATTGTTTCCAGCTTTTGAAAAAACCAAAACCCAAACCAAAACAAAAAGCCAAGTGAAATGTAGGTTTGTGCCGTCTTGTTCTTATAATTCTTGAGATTAGGAGACCTTTTGAGATCCTTTGATCATCTGCTTCCCATCTCTTAAATGTCACCAATGACTGGAAGGCTGTGTTGGCACTTGCTCTTGGCACAGCCCCCAGGTGACTTGGAAGATCTTTTCTGGGTCAGAGATCTGAGGAATAGACCCCCTTCCTTGGGGAAGGTGATGGAAAAAGCGTGGAGTACAGAGGTTCTCGCAGGCATCCTGAAAGTGGTTGGGATTTTTTTGTCCTCATCTTGCCCCAGGTGAAGGGCAAATGCTGGTTTCTTAGGCAGTTCTGTCCGTTTCTCCTTCACTGGATGAGAGGGCATGAGCTTTAAAGTTGGGCTAGTCTGGTTTAAAATTCTAGTTCTGCCACTTGCAACCACATGACTTTGGGCATGTCACAATTCTTAAAAGACTCATTTTCACTTCCCAGGACTTGGGTCTAGTAATATCTTTCTAAGGGAAGAATTATTTGTGTTTGGCAATTAATTGATGCTCAAGAAAAATTGGGTGAGCCTTGACTGAGATTAAAATCCTTCATTGGCTCCCCATCACTCTGGGATAAGAATTACTTTCTTACCTAGGATCTTAGAAAGCCTTGTGAGGTCCAGCCTCTACCTTTCACTCCAGCCTCCCCTTGCAGCATGGATTTCCTATGCCCTCAGCTCCAGCCATACGGGCCTTCTTTCCATCCCTCTTCACCATGCACACTCTTACCACAGGGCTTTTGCACATGCTGCCTCTTCTGTCTAGAATGTTCTCCTTCCCCTTTTTAGCAAGTTGACTCTGACTCACCTTTTAGAACTCAGTTCTCATGTCCCTACTCGAAAGAAGTCTTCTGTGACTTCCAGACCAAGTTGACCCCCATATACTTCTCCCTCATTGTACTTATTATAGGTACAATTTTCCCATTGACTTGTGGGGTAATCGATGAGGTCTGACAGGGGCCAGATCATGTAGGCTTTCATGGGTCATTATGAAGACTTTTACTGACTGAGTTGGGGAGGGTTTTGCATAGAGTAGTGGCATGCATTTTAATGGATCACTCTGGCTGTTATGCTCAGAATAGATTGCAGGGAGATCAGTTAGATGGGAGATGCTGGTGGCTTGAATCAGAGAGGGAACAGTGGAAGTGGTGAGGAGTAGACAGGTTCTGTATGTATTTTTAAGGTAGAACTGAGTTGGTAATGACTTGGATGTAGGGTATTAAAGAAAGAGAGGACTCCAAATGTGAATTCTGATCAACAGGAAGAATGTAGTTGCTATTTACTGAGATGAGGAAGGTTTCGGGAGAAGTCAGTTTGGCACCTGGAGTAGGAATCAGGACTTTAATTTTGGACACCGTAAATTTAGGATGCCAAATGGAGATATCCAGTGGCAGTTGGGTATGTAAATCTGGAGTTTGCAAGAGAGGTCTGGAGTGGAGATATGAATTTGGGAATTGTCTGCAAGGTGGTAGTATTTAAACCCATGAGACTGGATGAGAACAATATCCAGTCTAGTGCTGATAAATGTAGATGTCAAAACAGAGAGATTAGATGTACGGACTGACATTTAGATGTTGGGATGTTAGGGGATGCCTGCAAAGGAGTCTGATTGCCAGGGAGGTAGGAGGAAAACCTGGTGAGTGTGGTATCCTGGAAGTCAAATGAGGACAGTGTTCCTGGGGGAGGGAGTGACCCATTAGTATCGAATGCTATTAAAAAATCAAGTAGGATGAGATCTGAGAATTGAACATTGGATTTAGCAGTGTGAAAGCTAGTGGTTTTGTTCTTATATGTATTTGTGTGTGTAATGGAGGAAAAAAAAATTAAGCCATAATGACTTTCTAGGAAGGCTTCATTTCCTTGGTGGGAAATCCCTTTGCATCAGCTAAGTCTGGATTAATATATGCGAGGGTGTTCCTGGAGCCTTAGGTAGTAGGATCTGAAGTAAATTGGACCCTTTTCCTTAGGGAGTGAAAAGTATTTGTACTTGGGGTTGGGCAGGAGTGATCTGGAAGGAAAGAGATAAGGAAGAGGGATGAAAGAAGAAGGAGTGTGGGAGATATTGGGTGATCTGATGCTGGGGTTGTCAGAAGATTACTGAAAAATGTCTGATGGTCAGGGCCAAAAAGACTTGAAGAACTGAAATGATAATGTTTAAGTTAGGGAGTGAATTGCTAGAATGAAACCATCTCATTTCTGGCTAAATCTTTGATTAAGTCTATCACACACACCAATAACTTTTATGAGTGTGATTTTTTTCTTTTGGTAGAAACTGAGGGAGAGTTTGAACTCCATGCTTGAGTTGATGTGAATGAACCGCATTTGGATGTATGAGATAGAAAGATGATCCACCAACTGGATGAACACAGCAGAGGCAGGAATTCAGAGCTGCAGATGACCATGGGAGCGTTAACCTCCTTGGAAATTTGCAGGAATATTTGCAGAGAAGGCTTTGGACATCCCCAGGGTGTGGAATGGGAGGCTTACTGTGATCTTACCTAAATGACAATATCCAGGGATATCTGAGTTTCAACTTATAAGGCACCAGACATACAACAGAGTCTATCCAAATGTTACTTTCATTCTCCAATCTCATCTCCTTTCTAACCAAATGTAAGCAGGTTCTCCAGACATTTTATTCATTAACTACTATGATTAACTACTCAAAAAAGTGCCAGCTGCAGTAGGCACTATAGAGTAGAAGGTAAGACAAGGTCTTTATTTCCCGGGTGCTTAAAGTTGAGATGGGGAGGCAAAGCTAATGAAAAACAGGATGAACTCAAGGCCAAGTGGTGTGGCTAAGACTATTAGACCTGTGGAGTTGCTTGGTTAGTTGATGCCCTGTATGTTTTTGGCCTTCTAAATATTCAACTGCTCTCTCAATAGGGCAATGAATTCAACTGGACTATATTCAAGTTGGACAGTATTCAACTCCTCTCTCAATAGTGCAATGACTTGTTAATGTAAGTAATGCTATAACAAAAAGCCCCCCAATTTTAGTGACTTAATCTAACAAAGACTGATTTCTTGCTTATGTCCCAGTCCAATGTGGATCAACTGGAGTTGGAAGAGTAGGGTACTCTGTTCCATACTATCATTCAGGAACCCAGGCTCTTTCTTTCTGGTGGCTCCTCTGTCCCTTCAGGCCTCAGAATCCTCTGCTGAGTCTTTTGCATCTGGTTGGCCAACAAATGAAGAAATAGTGTGTGAAGGATCCCTAACCTTAGTTGCCTCCATCAAGTGGTGACACGTCACTTCCACTCATATGCCAAGGGGGAAGACTGGTCATGCGGCATCACCTTGGTGCAAGGGAGATGGAAAGTGTGGTTTAGCTGAGTACCCACGAAGAGGAACTGGGTCTAGTGAGCACCCAGACTTGAAATCCCTGCTGTAGGCCAGGAGAGGAAATAGCATAATTATATACGGAACTTTTTAAACAGAGGGCATGTCAAAACCTGGGTGCAGGAAAAAATTTTTTCAATACATTTTACTTCATAAGAGACAAATTAAGAACACAAATGAGATGGCAAAGGCATGAAATCTACTTTACAGCTCAGCGCCTGATGTTAAAGGATCCCATCAAGCCTCTTTCACTGACATTTTAGCTTTTATTTATAGACATAACTGTGTGCCTGCTTAAGTGGCAAAAGCAGCCTCTTCTAAATGGGCTTCTGGACCAAGTTGAGTTCTAAACCACTTTTATTGTTGGACTAACTTTGGGGACGTTGTAGTTTCTTAAGCAGAATTTGGGAGCTTTGAGGGCATTTTCAATGTAAACTTTCTGAAGGAAAAAGGAACCTAAGCAGAGGGAAGTATGGAGTAAAGGTAAGAGTTTTTTTAAAAAACTTTTTTAGGAGATAGACCAGGTTTTCAATCCAAGGGATAATTTTCAAGCATGAACCCAGTGTTAGTTACTGTGGATATAAAAATAAACAATTCTTATTTCTAATCCCAACAAGAGAATAATCATGTTGAATAACATACAAATAAGAGGTTTTAGAGTTGGCTAAAATAGCATGGTTAGCCAGACTTTCTCGTCCTCAAGCACAAATGTGGGACAGGCATCTTTCTCCTCTTTGTGGCTGCGCTAGAGCGAGGAGAAGCAAAAGCAGGCACTGTAATAAGGTAGGTGAGCCAGAGATGAATTCCACAGATGGTTTATAAACCATGCACACCGTTTTCAAAAGAATACTGACATCTTGGGGTAAAAGCTTGTATTTCTGTCATGTACTAGTCATATGCCATTGCTTGGAAGTGTATCACCAATACAGCCTTGAAATATGAGATTTCTTTTAATTAACATCCTCATGAACCTTATCACCAGGTTCAATGTGATTTTTTTCTTGATATACTCACTCTTTTGCCTGAGGCTACCTACAGGAGGCCATGTCCCAACTTTCCCATAAAAATGACTTCCACATTCCACATCCCAATTACTCTGAAGGACCTGCCCAAGATGCCTATAAAACCCTACTACAGTCTACACCACCTTCTAACTAATATTCTACATGTGTTTTTGATCATTGAATCAGATTTTCAAAAGTCAGAATGGTTTTCCATGTGGAGTTTGTGTAAACATTTAAACCTTTGTTATTTATATACATGGTTCAAAAAATAATATATGAGGCCAGAGTTGTAGAAAGAATATTGGACTTAGAGTTGGTGGAGCTCAATTCTCAGTTCAGCCACTTATTCTCAGAGTGACATTTGGAGAGGTTAGGTAATCTTTTTGCGTCTCAATTTCCTGATTTGTAGGTACCTCCAGGGTTGTTGTGAGACTTATGTGAGCTAATGCATGCTAAGGGCTAACGTAGTGATGAGCTTATGGTAGATACTTAGGAGATAAACTTGCCTTTGCTTTTATTTGGTGCTTTTAGGTGCCAAGGAAGAAACATTCAGGTTAAACCATTATTGGGAGTGCTTTTGGTTACAATTGACAGAAAGCTTCAATCAAACTGGTTTAAACAATATCAAAAATTTATTGGTTCATTTATGTGAAAATTCCAGAAGTGGGACATCAGGCATGGTTTAATCCAGAGGTTCAGAATGTTATCAGGGTTGCTGGTCTATTTCTCTTGACCTCCTTTACGTTTCAGCTTCATCCTTAGGTTGGCTTCTCTCATGTCACATGGCTGCCTGCTGCCCCAGGATTGTAGTTTCCTCATTCACATCCAGGAAGAAAGACAGCTTCTCCTGCCTCAAACATCTGACAATAGTTATGAACTTCTTTCTGGTTGGACTAATTTAGGTCATGGGCCCATCACTGAACCTATCACTGTGACTAGAGAAATCTGTTTCTTTGACTGGCTTAGATCAATCAGGGTTCACTTCCAGAGCTGGGAGTGGAGTTAAATCTTCTCAAACTGTGAAGCTGGGGAATTTCTTGTCTTCTTAAGGATGAAGGAGAGGAATGGATATTGAGGAGACAATCCATTGGTAAATCTACTTCTTTAGTTTCCTCTTTTCTTCCTGTACATACACCTTCAAAAGTTCATGCCTCTGTGAACCACATGCCTCTCTTCTTCAAAAGGAGACATCCCAAGTCTCATCTTGAGCTCCACATCCAGGATCTGTGGCTGATGTGCCTTCCTCTAAGACAGCTTTTGGATGAAACTCTTCACAGTCTGGTAACTTTTGGCTAAATAATATTTTTCACTCCTGTAGAAGAGCCTGCAAATAGTTCCTATTATCCAATCTCCCACTCTTCACTTTAGTAATAGAACACCTGCGTTTTAACTGGGCACAGCTGCCCAGCTAGATGCTACCTTTCCCAGCCTTCCTTGCACCTAGGTGTAACCATGAGTCCAAATTCCCAAGAAGGGAACGTGAGCAAAAGTCACATGTGCAACTTCTCCATTATGTCCTTAAAATATATTATCCATTCTCTATTTCCTCTCCGTCTCCTTTCCTGACAGCAAGAATGCCATGTGGTGGTGAGTCCATCAGGCAGAGGAACATAGCAACCCAGGGAGTGGTTCCCAAAGAGCATCCACATCACCTGAGAGCTTAGGAGAAATGCATATTTTGAGGCCCCACTTAGAACTACTGATTCAGAAACTATGGGACTGAGGCCCAGAAATCTCCGTGTTTTTTTTTTTTTAAATTAGTCAATAGTTTTATAAAGATATTGCTGGGGGCCGGCCCGGAGGCACAGTGGTTAAGTGCACATGTTCCGCTTTGGCGGCCTGGGGTTCGCCAGTTCGGATCCCCGGTGCTGACATAGCACCGCTTGTCATGCCATGCTGTGGTAGGCATCCCACATATAAAGTAGAGGAAGATGGGCACGGATGTTAGCTCAGGGCCAGTCTTCCTCAGCAAAAAGAGGAGGACTGGCAGCAGTTAGCTCAGGGCTGATCTTCCTCAAAAAAAAAAAAAAAGATATTACTAATTTAGATGAGGATGAAAGAAAGTGATTTTTAATAATCTAGAATTATTTATGAGACAGGGAAGCAGTGAAAATGGATGGAGACAATGCCTGCTCCTAAAATCATTTTCTAACATTGCCAAATTCATTCACTCTTGCAGCAGAACAAGAATTTTATGTTTCAATAAGGGAAGATAACAGAAATTTCTACTTTAATATATAATGGAAGAGCTGGTAGCATAAGAAAATTGTCACCAAGAAAAACTTGAAAGTTAAATAAAATAAAAAAGACCATCTGTACAAAGGCTTCAGGGAGTTGCTAAGGCAGCCATGGCTCGAGAAATCTCTGTTTTACCAAGCTCTCTAGGTCATTCTGATACACACTCAAGTTTGAGAACACCACTGGGAGGGATGCTTTGTCCACAACTTCACAATATTAGGCAATATTTTTGATTGTCACAGTGCAGGTGGGAGTGGCAGGGGGATGCTGCTGGCATCTTGTGGGTAGGGGACAGGAACACAATGGTTGTGTCTGGGAAAACATCCTACAATGCCCTAGATAGCCGCCTATAGCAAAGATTTATGCAGTCTCAGTAATAGTGCTGAGGTTGAGAAACTCCACTCTAGGGGATGGTAGAATAACAAAATAGAAGAAATGTGGGTCCCTGGTTAACCTTCTGGAGCAGAACTGTCTAGTTGCTCTGGACTGCCCTCCTACCTCTACCTCTGCACTGTCCAAAGGTCACCACTAGCCATGTGTGGCTATTGAACACTTGAAATGTGCCCAGTCTGAATTGAGATGGGCTATAAATAAGGACAAAAGAATAGGAATGTAAACTATCTCAATAATGTTTTATATCAACTACATGTTGAAATGATAATATTTTAGATATATTAGGTTAAATGAAATATATTTTTAAAATTAATTTCACCTGTTTCTTTTTTTAAATGTAGCTGCTAGAGAATTTTAAATTACAAATGTGACCATTATATTTCTATTGGACAATGCTGCTCTAGACTGTTACATGAAATAGAAGTAAACTTCTGTCTCCTTTGAGCCACTGAAGTTTTAGATTTTTTTTTTTTTTTGCAACAGCTGAGCCTGGACCTCTTTGTAACACAGTATAGTAAATATAAAATGGTAGAGGATGACTGCAAGGAAAACTTTCATCTGAAGAAGTGGATGGTGAGAAAATAACACCTAGTGGTCATTGGTTCATTGCATATATCACAACTTCCTTGACAGGGACAATCTCTGCCTGGGCAATGCAGAGAGTTCTTTGGTCAGTCAATACGGCAACCCCTGGCCCTGCTCTCTGGGAGGATCTCCCTTGTCCATTGTCCTTTTTGGCTTATCTGAGACAGATATTGACGCATATGCCTTTTCTGGAATCTGTACTTCTTTGGAGCCCATTACTTTTTGGTGGAAATTTGGAGGGCCTGGGAATTGCCTTTGGAGTTGAGTAATTACAGGCTGTTGTCAGCTAAGCTTGGGTTTCTCAGGTTGAACCAAATCCTTAAAAACTTAGAAGGCTTCTTGTTTATTTGCTTCCCATCAATTCTATAAGCTGGTAATCAAAGCCAGAGTTCTTGTCTAGCCATCTCTGAGTCTGGGAATTCCTGTCTCTTAGCAACAGGCTTCTGCACTCTGCCCTGCCAAGATGACCATGGATGAGAACTTGGCCAAAATTCAGCCAAGCACAACTGTTCAGCAGCCTGTGAGGCAGCCAGCCCAAGGGTGCCAGCCCACAGGGATACCCGGTGGCGAGTGGTCAAATTGCAGGGATCCTCCCTGTGAGTTTCTGTTCAAGGCCTATGGAGAGTCCGCTGGTCAGCAGTGGCAGAAGGAGAGGCAGCAGATGCCGAGAGGTGATGGGATCACTACAATGACCGAGCCCTGGAATAGGAAACAGTAGTCCCTGCTGATGAGGGGCAAGGTCAACAGGCATGAGAACTGTTTATATCCTGAATAAGGCTCCAGCTTCTGGATATCATTCTAGGCTCTATAAAGCCTGGCAACGTGGCCATGGTGGTGGGTTTCATGATGGAGAGCAGAGTGACCTATCTATGTAAGAAATCTTTATAAATTCCCTTTCTTGGGCTACACTATACCACCCCAAGTGAGCATCCAGCCGTGGATCCTTGCCGTGTGTCCAAAGTACAGCTCATTCCTGGTGAGTATTTATCAGGCACTCTGGGACCCCTCTCTTATGAAATGGACAGAATAAAACTCCTCTCTTAGATTTGTGAGTAGATTTTTCTGGCAGAATAATGAGCCCCTCTTGCCATTAATCTTAATAGGCTTTGGGGCTAACAAAATCCATTTTCCCAAGGTTGGAATGATTCTTAAGTGGACTTTGGGAAACATTTTAACCTTTTTGTCACTCAGGCTAAAGAATTAAAACACATTTCTGGAATTTTTTTCTGGGGTTACCAGGAAGCCAGAGTGGGGCATGGCTACCTTTGTGTATTTTTCTTTATAAAAACCTTGACATCAGGGGACATAGGCCCTTCTTAGCTCTGGTTTGTGTTTGTATTTCCATGTATAGTGCATATTCCCAATGGAAATTTCTAGGAAAAGAAGAAGTGGTATAATGATGGACCAAGGAAAGTAAAAATGTTTTTATGAAGCAAATATGCCAAAACTGAAAGAATAAGAATGACTCTGGTATACCACCCTGGTTATAACCCAGGCAGCTGGGTTACTGGCTTTGTATGAGTCTCAGACTAATTTCTTCTAATATAAAACAGTGCATGGCAACCAAACTCCCCGTTTTCTTCCAGGTAGAGTGACATAGTAGGAGATGTCACTTTGAATACTCCCAAATGAGAAAGAAAGATGACAGATTCAGCTGCTGCATGGTTCAAAGATGCAGGAAATGCATACGATACATGGTGTCGTTTAGATTTAAAATAAGGGTATTTAAGTGTTCAGTGTTACTTGCAATAAATATATTAGATTTAAGCCTCAATTTGAATGTAACCATAACTGGACTCTTAACTATCTGGTTTAAATGACTGGTAACATGAGGCATTTCATAATTTCTGGTCCATTAGATGCGATCAGGTCCCAATTAACATTCCAGGACCTGGCTTTAGCCAACCTACATGGAAAACTTGAAGTGGGAGCACATATTTGGATAGCCTGTGCCTTCAGTATGGTGTTTTTCATGTAGTTTGTGCTGCTTTTTTTTTTTTCAGAGTTGGACTGGTGGAAGTCATCTATATTTTCTTTCTTTAATATTAAACTGAGCTATACAGTTGTCTCTTGGTACTCACCGGGCATTGGTTCCAGGAACCTCCGCAGATACCAAAATCTGCAGTTGCTCAAATCCCTGTATAAAATGGCTTAGTACAATGAATGCAGTCGGCCCTCCATAACTGCAGGTGCAAAACCTGTGGATACCAAGGACTGACTACGTATTTCCTGGTCCAAAGATGCTTTCTGTATGTAATGTAAGAGAAAACCCTTCTTTAGGGTGGTAAGATTCTTATCGACTGATAGGTCAAGGCTAAAAGCTAAACTTCACTTTTCTGCTTCACATCCATGCCTCAGCGAGAAGTGAAACACTCTGAGCCCCATGTATGCAGACTCCTCTAGAAAATCCACACCACGCACACCTCACTCCTCCCACACCATTCCAGCCTGCTTCTGTGGGGCTCACTGACCCTCTCAGGTAAAGCTGGTAGGTTTTTCTTAAACTCGAACTCATTCAAGAGGCGATGTATCTAAATGGCTTGAAGGAGACCATCAAAAGGATGTTGATACTCCACCTAGAAGGATCTGACAGGCAGGGTCATCCCAGGTGGGCTTTGCTCAAGCAACAGCCGTTAAAATGGCCAATACTAGGCTTGAGAAGAGGTAAGTATTGTCAGAGGCTGACCTCGCTTAGTACTCATAGTCCCGCCAGGCTGTAGAAAATGATCTTGATGCAACTAAAAAACATTATCTTTTTAGAAGAGTAGTTTCCAACTTTCATTGAAACCACTCCTTGTTGCAGAATTGGGCACTAATTCCCATGTATCTCCTTGAATTCTCAGGTTCCTTTTGGCTGGAAAGAGCACGTAAGAGGTGCAGTGGCCTCCCTGAGATTGGTATCAGCACTGGGTTGTCCTTTGCCAGTGTTTCTGAGGATGAGAATAAATGAGCACTGTGACCTTTGTTTGCCTGATTCCATGTTGGACATCACCGTAAATCAACCCACTTCTTTCTATCCCACAGACACTAAGCCTGTTAAAGACCCCATCACCTCTTACCTGGACATCTGTAGTCTTCTCATAACTGGTCTTCCTAGACTGCAAATCTGACCATCTATCTTCCTTCCTTAAAACCCTTACATAGCTTCTCACTGCCTTCAGGATAAAGCCTGAAACTTCTAAGATGGCCCGTAATGCCCTGTGTGAGGGAGCCCTTCACTCTCTCTCCAGCCTCCTTGGGTCCCTTTGCCCCTTTGTTCAATGACAGTCTTTTCCCATCAGACTGCAACATCCATGAGGGCACACTGGGAATGTCTTGCTCACTGCTGTGTCCCTACTGTTGGCATGGTACCTGCACACAGAGCAGGTGCTCATTATTTGCTTGTGAATGAATAAATGAATGAATGAAAGAATGAGTGCAGGGCCAATGACCAGGATTTATGTAATCACTAAACCGGTTGCAGGCATGGGTTCATCCATTGAATTATCTGTATGTTAAAAGACAGCTAAAACCTAGAACGTCAAGGATTTTAGCTCTTTGGGAATGAAGGCAGGTGGAAAGAGTTGGTATATCTGACTGGTCATAGAACAACACATTAAATAGGATTAAATAAAAATTGCAAATTGAGGATGTAAATGAAGTGTTTTTCTTCTCGTCTAAAGTGGGGTACGAATGGGTTGCTGGTTGCCAGGATACATCTCATCTCTGGATGTGGTTTGACAACCTGCAAATACTTTCAGACTCAGCAAGGTGGCTGTCTGTGTTGTCATGCCTGCCTTTCCATGTTTGCGTGGCTATTGCATTTGTCACCTGAAAGCTTCTCTGTAGATTAATGTGTCTCTCTGGTTCTACTCCCATGCCATTTTGGAAGGTCTAGAGATGAAAAGCCTTGCTTGACTGCATGAGACTTCTTCTTTAGAAGAGTCAGGGCAAATGCTCCTGGTGCTTACTAGCTCCCATAAGAACAAGAGGTGGAGGATGTAGGCATAGGCTGCAGAGAGACATTTGCATGCTCGACAAAACTTTCTGAGTGGAACTCATATAACAAACAGATCTCTAATTTCTATGCCACAAAGAGTCTAGATGGATGGTATTGGAAAGGAGAAGGATCTTCCTTCCATTTTTCCAGCATCATCTAGAGTCAGATGCATATCACACTTTTACTGAAATACCACTGCATTTAGACAAATGTGTCTAGAGAAATAAAAACTTCCATCTACTTCTACCTACCATAGCATTATTAATGACCATATATGATTGTTGCTATCTTCTAAATAAAGAGGATCAGAATATTATGACATTTTTTGCAAACACATTCCAGAAGTAGACATGATTCCTTTTTATTTGGTCCTCCGGGGATATGCAATTTAAATTACTGGTAGACTGCTAACTTTTCATCTTAGAGGAGATGAATGGGGAGAAGAGGCTGCTGAGCCATAGATAGAAAAAGGAAGAGCATTCATTTCCTTTTCTTTCCCTCTCTTCTGACAAATTAGTGTACAGATACGAGTGAACATGTACAAGAGACTGCTCGTTGCTTATCCTAACATCTATTTTCCCTTCCTTCTTAATGAAAGATCTTGATATTTAGCTAGGCGCATTGCCTCTGAGATGAAGGACTATTATCATGCCTCTTTTGTAGCTAGGTATGGTCATGTAATGAGTTTCAAGCCAACGAAATACAAGCAAAGTATTTTGTGGAACTTCTAGGAACTCTCCTTAAAAGTGAGAGACCGTGCCTTTCTTTTCCCTCCTTTCTTCATCCTGCTCACTGGAACTCACATGTGATGGCTGGAGCTCTAGCAGACATTTTGGACCCTGAGGACAGTGGAGAGAGGAACTGGAAGAAGCCTGGCTCCTTGATGTAGGTCAGCTCTTGTGACGTATTTCTCATCCTCTTTTATATGAGAGAGAAATAATCTTGTTTAAGCCACTACGTGTGTGATATGTAACCAAATCTAAGGCTAACTGTTATACTATGAACAAGGAAAGAGTGTGTGGAATGTGTTCTTGTTCTTGTCACCTGGTGTCTCATTGCAGCAATGAAATTTTCCTGGAGCACATTTTTTCCTGGGCAATATATAAGTTCTATATGAGGCAGACACTCCTCAGACTAGGGTCAAAGCAACAAAAGGCAAACTTTGTTTGGTTGGGCTCTGTGTAAGGGTTTATGAGAGCAGGGCTTTCTGTCCCAGCCCAGAGGCAGAGGCACAGTCCCGCTACCATCAGGAGAACACATGAAGAGGGGGGATATATATTGGGCATTTCACAGTATGACTCCAGGTGTGGTAGGTATTTTTATTAAAGATGCTGCTATTTTGAAATTTAGTTAGTGTTAGTGGTGTGCTAGATCTGGCTTGTACTAGCTTATGAGAGCATCTCTTCCCACCTCTATACTCAGTGATGTCAAGTTGGTAGCTTGAAATTGGCCTTGGTGGGGGTATTTACAGCACGGAATTCAGCAAACGCTAAAAGTTGTTTTCTTCCCCCAGAGATCCTGTTTATGAGCAGACCGCCAGCTAACACTGGACTATTACTCTTAAAAATTTTCCTCTTTCTCATTGAACTACAAAGAGTCTAGGCATAATAATAACTTAGCTCAGAGCTTTATGACCTACGAAATGCTTTCCCTGACACTGTATCATTTGGACATTACAACAACCTGTGAAACAGGCAGGGCAAGTCTTATCATCCTCCTTGTGTAAGGGAGGGCCTGAGATTTAGAGAGGCACACAGAATGAGCAGCAAAACTGGGATCAGAAGTCAGTGCTGTTGTTTCTTATTCTTGCTAATCTCACAGGAATCAGCTGGATTTCCCCTAGAACATAGGACAGGGAAGAAGACTAGAAAGATCCAGTTCTGAAGGATAAGGTGAATCAAGGAAGATGGGAATTTTTTCATCTTCAATGTTATTTTTTCTAAAATTTGCCTACTTGAAAGATAATATATAAGGAATCAGTGAGAGCTTGGAAAACAGCACAGTACTTTTCTTTGAGTACTAGTGCTAAATATAGTCACTTACTAAGTTGTAGTGGGAACCGGTGTGCTATTGAGGAAAGAGCATGAGTTTTGGAGTCAGATGCCTGATTCCAGACCTGGCGTTCTCATTTTACTGCTGTGTGAACTTAGGCAAATCACTTTTCTGCATGCATCAGTTTTCTCATCTGTAAAATAAGTGTAGTAATGACTGCTCAGGGCTATTGTTAGGATTAAATGAGATAACTATGTAAAGCAACCAGAACAAAGCCTGGCACATAGTGGGTACTCGTGAAAATCTATGCCCCTAGCTGCTTTTAGTTTTTGAGATACTAATTATCATATAGTAAATCGTGAGCTGCAATTCATAGCTACATTTTTCTTAGAATTGGTCAAAATGTCTCTAATCTAAAACCATGTGGATTATAAATGTTTCAAAGGGACTGTGGGTATCCGAAGCCGGAACCAGCATTACAGGTTCATAGGAGACTCAGAGTTCAGAGGGGAATTTTGTGAGAAAAGGCCAGCAGTCTTTAATTTTACTCTCTGTCTGCAGTACATTCCATGCTGGCTTTTGAGACCAAAACCAAATTTGGCAGCAGCAGGCAATCATAGGGTTTTCATGTAATTCAATAATTTATCACAAAAAATATTCATTTATAAACAATGACTTGTTTTGGAATGATAGCAGCTGTCAGTTGGGAGGCCTTTTTTCCCTCAGGGACAGGAGTCTGGTTTCTCCTTTGCTAAATCCTGCAGGGTCGCTGGGTTCAGAATCTGGGGCTGAATGCACTTTACAATGTGTTTATGTTTTGGTATGTGCGTTATTTCATTTTTACTTTGTGGTCATGAAATCCATGTTGCCAGATGCCAAAAGTGCCTCTGAATAGCCCCTGCTTGTGGAGAGGAAAGAATCAAGCTCATAGTTGTTATTGCACCTGAAAACGCTTGGACCAGAAGACGTACAAACGTAACCCTCTACCATGACAGACACACAACGTCCTGGTGCTCCTCTGTGTCATCGCTTAGATTTGCTTCAACAAAAAAGAATCCTGGATCTTTTGCTTTTTGGAAACACTATTGCCAGAATGATTTGTACGTCTGAAAGTTGCGATTATGTCTCTCCAGCGTCTTGGGAAATTCAGTGTTTTGAGTTCAAGAGATCAGACTGCCTGCCGGGAATAAAGCATTCAGCATCCTGTGAAACCACTTGATACCTTGCACTACTTTTTCACAACTTTACATCCGTTTCACTAAGAGCCAAAGATCTCTAACTTCTCTTAGACCTCCCCAGGCTCTCTTGAGAGCTTGGAAAGCTATCAAGCAAATAAAGAGGGGGGACTTGCCCAAGGGCTGGAGGTCTCCCACTTCCAGCATTCATTTTCATTGCCTGCTGTGGCATTTTCACTCGCAAGTTAGTCTTTCAAAGTTCAATCAAGTTCATGCTCAATGGCCACTTGCTAACTGTAGCCAACTAGAAGACCTATGACATAGTCTACTGGGGGTTTACTGAAAATTGAATTGTGCGCCCCCCAACCCAAAAAACATGTTGAAGTCTTAACCCCTGTAACCTGTGAATGTGACCTTATTTGAAATTAGAGTCTTTGAAGATAAATCAAGGTAAGATGAGGTCATTAGGGTGAGCCCTAATCTAATATCACTGGTGTCCTCATAAGAAGAGAGAAATTTGGACATAGGCACACAGAATGCCATGTGACAACAGAGGCAGAGCTTGGAGTGATGTAGCTGCAAGAAATACCGGGGATTGATGGCCACCATGAGAAACTAGGAAGAGGCAAGGAAAGCTTATCCCCTAAGAGTTTCAGAGGGAGTATGCCCTGCTGACACCTTGATTTCAGACTTTTATTCCCCAGAACTATGAGACAATAAATTTTTGTTGTTTTAAGCCACTGCACTTTGGGTACCAAAATCTGTATTAGTCTCCTAGGTCTGTCGTAACAAAGTACCACAAACTACATGGCTTAAGTTTTCCCTGTGTGTCATAAGGATCAGAAAAGCCCAGTGGAATCCTGCAAAGCATACTCTCCCATCGCTTTAGCACTGCTCTCCATTCCTGCCCTCATCCGTCAATATCTTACAATGCTCTTCCCAACTCTTTGCTGCTGACACTGATAGCGTCATATCGCTACTCCAGGCACAGGTGCTTGGGCTCCTGACTTCCTGTCCCCACCAAAATTTCTGCTCTGCGTCTGATTTCATCACTCATTAGCCCTCTGTCAATGAGTAGCAATCATTTAATAGGACAAAATAACTTCCCAGTGGAGTGACTTCTCTATGATATTCTTTCCAAGGGTTTTGCAGACTTAACCTAGACATCTTCTCAAGAATTTCCTTAAGAAGCACAAAAGAAGTCTCTTAAACATTTTGATGGACTGGTGGGGAAGATGGTATCAGGAGGACCTTTAAAGCACATGAGTGGTGCTATGTTTTTATTTCCATTTTACAAACAAAAAGTCAAGGAAGAAAGAGACACATACCCAGGTTCTCTCTCTTAGTAGTAATGCTTCAACCAGGGCTGTTTTTGCCCAGATTTTGCCTCAGGAGAAGGTATTTTCCTGTGCAGTCAAGACACCGTATGTGGTTTCTAGTAAGCAGGCCCTTTTAATGGTTCATTTTTTGTTAACAGAATAGATCTTCCAGGCTGACAAATATACACTTTTCCTTCAAGGAGCTTCAAATAAGTTGTAAATTTGTGATGATATTAAGCCAGCCCCTCTTATCCATTTCTTTTCTCTGAGTTGGAGAGGATTGAGCCACCTTCATTTGGTTGGCCTGTATGCAATGAATGGTCCATGAGAAACTCATGGCACAGTGAGGCATGCGATAAGTTTCCACTCCTGGTTCTCCTTAAATATGAACTTCCAGCTGGTTTTTTCCCACCTGAAGTTTTATTTAACTTTTTTTCAAATTGTTAGATTGCAGTAAGCAATCTGGGGCACTTTAGAATGGGGATAGGGATAAGTGGGTGGCAGAGAGAGAGAGAGAGAGAGAGAGAAAAAAAAGCATCTGGAAATCTGGAAGAATGTGGTGCGTTTGAAACCTGATAAGCTGCTGCTGGTGTTACCAGACCAGAAGGTTTATAACAGCCATGCAACATTTATGGCCAAAGACATGTGCGCCCCTTACACACGCACAGCACACTCACACTCTAGGGCAGACCAGGGACACAGCACTTGGGATTTGAGCCTGGGGCTGGCTGAGCCCTGTGCCTTGTGACTTTCTCCCATCAGGAGCAGGACCTTGCACCAAGCACCATGTGTGGGAGCACAGTTGGGCTGACATCACAAGCAGACCCATTTTAAGTAGCTGCCCAATCTGTATCTGTAAGCTATCCAGGAAGCGTGGAAAATTGGAATGAATGCAGAAGAAGAGATTGAGAAACTCCTGAACTCCTCAGTAGTATAGTATACAATACTGTCAGGTGAGACCACGCGCTTTTTCATTAATGATAATAGCCACCATTTATGAAAGTTTTCTATGCATCTGGCATTGTGCTAAGCACTTGATGTGTATTATCTCATTTAATCCTTATAGCAACCCAATGAGATGTATTTTATTATTAGTTTCTTTTTGTAGATGAAGGAGCTGTCTTAGAGCTTAGCACAGTGCCTGCCACATATTGACCCTTCGCAAAAACACATTGATTGCATGGTGAGAGGTAAAAAATGTACTTAGGTTCACATAGTCAGTTATTGATGGAGGCCACATTTATACCTGCTCTGCAAGGTATTTTCAATTATAAAAACCAATGCATGCTGAACAGAATTTCAGATTGAAATAGCAGAGCTGGAATGAGGACTTGCTCGTATGAAAGTCAGGAATCCAAGAATGGCAGCATTGAAATACTTTTTTTTGGTGGAGTAGAGGAAAGAGAGTTGGAGTTGATGGAGGTAGTAGATTAGGGCAGTCAAGGTAGGGCTGTGAACAGTCAGGAAGGTTCCCTAGGACACAGTTTCAGAGGACAGACTTGAACCTGTATCGGGGTCCTTGGGTGTGGCTGAGGTAAGGGTAGGGAGGTTTGGAACCCGACAGGGTGTGAACACAAGGAATGAAGTAGCTGAATAAGGGCAATTCTGGACCAGCCAATGCCAAGGGATCAGTGATAATGATCTTGGTTCCTTTCTTCTTTTGCTTGGAGGAAACTGCTAGGGCTACAAGTTACTGAATGATTCTTCAACTCCAGGTTCTATTTTAGAATCACAAGGGCAGTCAAGACAACACAAGTCTGGTTCCAAAAAGGTTATATCACTCTGGCCAATCTGAAGATGACCACTTCAGAGTTTGGAAACAGTCTGCATCACCGTAAGCAAACATGGCCCTCCAAAAGGCAGCTGCTGCTTGAGTCAATGGAAAAAATATCGTGAGCAGAAAAATGTGAGCCATGTGCCTGTGCCCACGCCCACCTAGTTGTCTTTCCCATCTGAGAAATGGCTTGCCCTTTGAAATACTAGGAGTGAGGAGTTTGCACGCAGAGGTCTGAGTGCTTTGCAACATGGGAATGTAGATGTTTGCCACTTCTCTTAAGTTTAGACAAGCTTTCAGGCCTGGTTGTTACTTCATTATGCTGCCCAGTGGGAGCAGAATGGACCCAAAGGGCCACAATACCTTTCAGATGTGATCCCCATAGGTCAAACAAAGCTCTCTGGATCCTCCATGATCCAAAAAGGCTATAGAGTGGAACTTCATGATTAATTATTTCGTACTCTTCCATTTATATCAATGTGTCACCCAAACAGATAAAGGGAACTGACATAGAACTTAATCTGGAAAATACCTAATATGTCTAGTAGACATTGTTGATTGCCTACCCAGCATCCATTCTCTCCTTTCTTCACAATGGTATCGCAGTTTTGTTCATATGATTTACAAGAAAGTTACCTCATTTCCAGCTTCAGAGGTAAGACCCAATTAATCCCAGCCTGTCAAAGGAATCAAATTCACTTACCCGTGAATGTTTTGAGATTGGGCATATGATCTAATTCTCGTCAGAAGAGGGTTACTGGAAACTTCAGGGAAAGTTTTTCCTTGTCCTTAAGAGAGCGGGACAGAAGTCAGCTTCTTCTTTCAAAGAATATGAATAAGGAAGAATGTTCCCCATCTCTTGCTGCTGGCTGCCATCTTATGGCCAAGGGGAAGTCAGATTCAGGATAAAGGTAACAGATGGAAGAGGGCAGAATTCACAGAAAAATGGAGCCCTGAACGTATCATCAGCAGAACCTTTCTACCTCTGGTTTTCCAGCCAACACAATTCCTTGATGTTTTAGCCAGTTGGATTTCTGCTTCTAGCATCTGAAAGCTTCTGGATTGATAAACCATAAAATTGGTAATAACATGGGAGAGAGAGAAATAAGTGGTAGTGGGTGGTTAGGGTGAACGATGAGTATGAGAGTGAAGACTGGGGGCATGAAAGATACAGAAACATTCACCTTAAATAGCTGATTGGTGCATTTGGGACTTTTAGTAAGTTTTACCCCATATTTTTCTTTATTAATGGTTGTAGGTGAAAGGAGGAATGGTAGGCATCAGAGTTTCTACTGCCTAGTGGATCATGGCCAAGGATTTGTCCAAATCTAAAAGTATAGCCTCTGTGTCAAGGTCAGACGGTAGAATGCCAGAAGAAGAAGTAGATGAAATGGCCCTGCCTATTGGCCTGAAAAATTTGTATGATCTCCTTCTTAATCTGGATGCATAGTATCCTCGGTCTACACTGTGGATTTACACAGCTATCTAGAGACTGGTAATTATTAAAATGCCACTACAGACAGCTTTCCTTTGTCTCCTTGGCAGTAGGTGTTTGTGTGTGTGTGTGAGGAAGATTGGCCTGAGCTAACATCTGTTGCCATTCTTCCTCTTTGCTCGAGGAAGATTGTTGCTGAGCTAACATCTGTGCCAATCTTCTTTTATTTTATGTGGAATGCTGCCACATTGTGGCTTGACTAGCAGTGCTAGGTCTGCACCCGAGATCCAAACCTGTGAACCCTGGGCTGCTGAAGCGAAGCACGTGAACTTAACCACTATGCCACTGGGCCAGCCCTGGCCGTGGGTGTATTTGATTATGAGTTTGAGGAATATTGAGTTCTCAGTGATCCACATTGATTGTCAGGTTTGATCTTTTGGTCTAGGTTGTAACTATAGCCTGTATTTGAGAGATACTGGCTGAAGGCTAGGGTAGGGGTAAGGCTTAAGGGGCCCCCAGGCTACGGCTATAGGATATTATAAAGTTGAATAGTCTCAGTACACAGATTGAACATGGAGACATGACATTGGCCTCGTTAGCATTCCATCTCTAAAGCACTTCACGCTTTTCCAGATCTCAGACACGGTTGTGCCCATGGTTCAAAGAACCAGTAACTCTTTTTCTACACTAAGCAGCCAACCAATCAACCAACCATACACTCAAACACGTAAACACACAAACACACATGTTCACACACAGAGGCAAGGAGGGAGAGAGGAAGAGAGCAGAAAATTAAATTAATGTCAGTGCTGTTTCCTAATTCTGCTTTACTAAAGATCATGCTGTATAGGAATGCTGCTTTGGCCACTAAAACTCTTGAATATCCCTTTCTGAGTGTGAGTTTGCTTTACATACTGGTCGGGGCTAAAAAGAATAATTAAATGGAATCTCTATATGTTAACAAGTGACAAGGAACTGTACAATTTTGGCCATGTGATGTACTGAGACCTTGAGCACAGTGATTCCCAACTGTTTCCTGTCTCAATATGCATTTTCATGCAGGACACATTCATAAGAGCGTACACATAGTGTCTCTATGTGCAATTCCAGGGGTCTTTGAGGTAACATGAACCCTTTCTTGCCAACTCAATAAAGCTTATTGGGGAATGTGGTGATTTAAAATGACATGATTATAGGGATAATCTCAAGGCTACTTCTAAGTTTTATTTAAAAATGAATCACTCACAAACATCAGTACTTTAACTTATCATCAACAGATCCCTTGTAACATATCTCACAACTGATTCTGATATACAACTATGTCATTATACCACAGTTGAGAAGTGTCACTCACACACAATCATGCCTCTTATATTCCCAGAATGAAGCTGTCTTCCTTACTTAACCCCAGTGTGTGTTTATTCAGTTAGCAGATAGTGTTGCATATGATTCTGAGAAGTCTTCTCCTTAGGGACTCTAACATGTAACTCCCAATATTCCACATCACTCCACAAAGGTAACTTTGTGTTAAATTTTCTACATGTATAGGACTTACTCAAAAACTATGAAGAAATGGGACAATTTGAATCTACAGGAAAAGAAAATTTCATACAGAAAATGGTATTGATATATGCAATTAAAGTCATCACTCTGAGTATTATGAGAAGTAGCAGAATGCTAAATAACTAAGATTTCAATAGACTTTTTTTAAAAGCAAGTTTTGGGTTTGATAGAGTTTAGGTGTCAATGGCCCCCTCTGACTCCTGAGGGACAGGCGGAAGAGAGCATTTATCATTCGACATGGCAATCCTAACCTGGACTGCGGGGCAGCCTTAGGCAGACTCGGTCTTTTTTTCTAGCTTCCATTTGGGGGAGTTCTGGGTGGATCGGCACGATGCCAGGATCCAACACAACTGCAGTGATAGTGATTGTGCTCCTTACTTGTCCGTGCTGAGAGTGGATCTGCCCTGCGGTCATCTGTGTGCCCTCTCTCTCTCTGGGAATAAAGCTGCCTATATAGGAGAATGCTGGGAGAACTCCCAGAACTTGAGTTCTTCCTCCTGTTTCTGAGAGCTCCTGCTTCTCATTTTTCTGCTCCTGGTTGACAGGTGGATAAAACCCAGCACAGTAGAAATTCAGTCCAATTCCCCACTCTCGAAGTCAGCCAGTTGGTCTCATTACAGAGAAGTGAAGCCCACCCATAGTCTGAATAAATGCCACAAAACGTGTTTAATCACAGCCAGTCAATGCACACACATACTCACAAACACACACACTCTCGCTCACACACCATAACAATAACAGCTCAATCAAGTCAACACTGTGAATGAGAGGAGACATTTTGCCAAGCCCACAGTGGACTGAAGTACCAGGGGGTTAGGAATTTGGAATGCCTTTCTTCTCACCTCGCCCGGCCACCCGCCGCACCCCCACCCCCCGCCCGCCCAGCCCAACTTCACTCCTTCGACCCCAGGGAGTAAAGCATGTCATCTCTTGGCTAAACAAGACTTCTTGATATTCAGGGAAAAAGGGTTCAACATGGCACACCAGTGTGGAACCTGTGGGACATGACAGCCCTGACAAAGGAGATTTGATGAGTTAAGTATAAATGAATCAGAAACAGATGGATGAGATTTTTGTTAAACTACACACGGGTTTTACAATTAAGGGAGGAGGCGGGTTGTGGAGAAAGCTTTGGCAAAAATGCCTTGGGCTCTGTTGGACCTTACCAAACTGTTCAATGAACCCAGAACACAGCCAGGGTCAACTTTCCATCATTAATGGATAACATACCGCCAATGACCACATACAAGCCACAAAAGAGAAGTGATCCTAATAAATACGGCCATGCTTTAGCAAGATTTCAGTTTGTGACAAGAATAAAACGGCTCATATTGTGTCATGTAGTTGCATGACATGTATCCCACAAGCCAGCAGTTGACTTGATCTTGGAATGTGAGAGGGATGGAGGTGTTCTCTATACTTCATCCCCTTTCTGGGTCTAGGTACTCTTTTCTCAAAGTTTTCACAGGGTATTAAGAAGCAGGGCTTTTGAATTCTAATTTGCTCTCCTTTTCTTTTTGCCACATCTCTTTACTAATTGAAAACTGACAGCAAAAATGCCCTCAACCACAAACATCTAGAAGAAAATGGAGACATTCGGACAGGCTGAAATACTTTGAGTTTTATGAGTTCTAATAAGGTTAATGAAGGCTCTGGAAAGAATTTTGTTTCATGGTGGACTCAACAAAACAATGAGCTGGGATCTTGAGTGATTGGCCGGAGGGGGAGGCCTGGGAGCCTGGGCCTGATGAGCTGCGGGTCAAGTTGGGTGAGGCCGCGCCACAGCTTCTTTCCACGCTGACGCAACCTTGGTGGAACTTGGACACTATCTGTTGCTTGGCCTTCAGACTGCTGTCAGTCTCCAGTCGCTGTAAGTCCTAAATAAGCCTCCTCTGAAGTTCTCACAGCTGAGTTTATCCCTTAGTGAGTTTGTTTTCTGAGGCATGTTTCTCTACCTCCTTTCTTTATGGTGACATTACATAATCCAGACTGGGGTGTGTTTTGGTTGGGTGAGGAGCAAACAGGAAGGGGCTACTTAGCAGGAATGGCAAGGAGAAAGTGGAGTTGACAAACCAAGGGGGGTGGTTCCATCCTGGTATTAGTGCCAGGGTCAGATTCCTCATATCCTGGGAAGAATGGGAGTGGAATCCCTTTCCCGGACCCATCCTTCATCCCCCCCCAAAGGCCTCTTACGGAATGAGGAAGTTATAGCAGCCATCAGGTTCTGAGGACTGGCTGGCTCCCTCCTAAGGACGAGGCTGTTCTAGGTGGGTGGGCTTTACCTTTACTTGGGCTGGTGCTGCTGTAGTGGTGTCTCCACAGAGAACTAGGAGGAGCAGAACTTTATCCTCAATGCCCCCATCCCCTTTCCTAAAGTGCTCCCCACCTTTTTTCCCCAAGTATCTTCCATGATTTTTTTTTCTTTTCCTGACATTCTAGGACTTTCTTCAACTTCTCAGGGGAAAGAGATTATAAACTCTTCTGGGATGGAGACTGTGTCTAATCTGGTTTTGTAACCTTAGTTCCAGCACTGTGCCTAGCACATAATGGGCCCACCAAAAATATTGGCAAACTTCTAAGACTATGGATCTCACTTGAAGCTCAGGGCATTGGCTGTGATGGAGGCATGAAAAGTTATGACCTGATGTCCTTTTTTAGTCCATTGACAGTTTTCTTCATTTCCTCCTCTTGGAGGTGTGTGCTCACATGCTCCTGCCCCTATGCATCAGTAAACCCTTCCCCCGCAAGCATTCAATATGACACTTACTCGTCACACTCTCACCCCCAGTAGTGCACTCAACTTGAAGCGTCAGAATTTAACTGTGACATGTTCTGTTCCCTCTATTCTGGAAAAGAAAAAAATGTCCAATAATTTCCTGCTAATGTGGCCTAAGTGCTAATGGATTACTTAGCTATGTCTCCCAGATAACATATTTCCGTTGAGATAATGCCCTAAGCCTAGCAGTGGCTCTAGTGGTGGGAGCTCCAGGCACCACATGGAGGTCCTTGGGGCATGCTTTCCAGTGCCTTTCATTCAGCAGGGAGTGGTTCGGGGCATCAGCAGGGCATGGCCTTTTGGTCAGACAGATCTGGGTTTGTTCCCTGGCTCTCCCATTTACTAGCTGTGGAAAAGAAGGCGATTTACATAACATCCCAGAGCCCATTGGATATGAACACTCATCCTTGGGGTTATTGCAAGGCTTAAATGAAATGATGCACGCAAATCTTAGCACAGTGCCAGGCACACAGTTGGCGCACAATAAATCCAAGTTTCTTTCCTTTTCTTTCAGTTATTAATTTGCTGCTACAATGAACTATTACTAAAAGCCTGCTCTTGCCAGGCGCTGTGATCGCCCTGCAAAGATGCTGCCTGCCCTTGGTAAGAATTGTTTTCCATTGGCATTAGAGGCCTGGGGCTCGCTACTTCTCAAACAGGCCCCACCTTACCTGAGTAATCTCCTGCCGGCCAGGTGCTCTTTGGCTGCCGAGGTGGGATGGCCACTCTCCAGCGAGTTCTCCTTACAGATGCATGATTTCTGTGGTTATTTTCCATTCTGCTATCGCAGGTCTCACTGGCCGTCCTTACCAGGCTTTGAGGGTTCCCTCTCTCCCTGAGAGCTGGTTGGACTCCTTCACAGTTGCAAGTCCAGCTTCCAAGGGAGAGGGGAGCATCCGAGCTTCCTTTTCCCACGAGATAGTGTCCCTCAGTTACCATCTCCTGCGCCCTCAGACTCTAGCTGGGAGTTGCCTCAGGAGAAACGTTGGTTAGCTGAGTAGAGGAGGGTGGAGCAGGCCATGAGGCTGGATTCAGAGCTTGTCCCCTGGAGTGTGAATCTCCGCTGACCAGCTTGCTGCTGCGCTAATAAATATCAAACCCTTCAACGGGAAAATAAATTATCCCCCTACTGCTAGGCAAAACAGTCGTGATAAATTGTCGTTTTAGCCAACAGTGTTTAAAGTAAAATCAGTAAAGTGTGAGTAATGGTGGTTGAGTCAAAAGTCCTGTATTAAACACAATGGTCTGACGAGGGCGGGGGCAGCGTTCAGAGAAAAGTGAATGCAAGTTTAACTAAAACAACTCTTGTTCAGAGTGGGAAAAAAAAGGACTTGAGATTTATTATCCTATTAGTTTTTTCTGTAGGAGCAGCTCGCAGGGTGTCCGGGCATAAAGTCAAAATCTCCATTTACCAGATATGTTTAGAAAACATGCTCTTAAAAGTGGGAACTACCAAGTTTTTGACTGGACGACAGAAGTATGGTTGAATTCTTTCAGTGTATGTAGTGAGGAATCCTGAAAGTTACATGGTGTGGCCACGGTTCTCAAGAGTGCTGTCTGGGAAGGATTTCTGGGTGAGGGAAATCTAGAGGAGTTTTGCTTAAAAAAAAAAAAGCACAGTGATTGGTTACTTATGTGACCCTGTTTTCAATAGTTATACATTATACTGTATAATGTACAGTCAAACCTCACTAATTCCAACAAGAATTAAAGAATTGGAATGATGGGAAGTTTAGGGAAATAAATGAATTGGCTTTGAAGTTCTAGAACCACGATAATAACAATGGATAACACTTATCATTGAGAGCTTAATGTATTCCAGGCCTTGTGTGGACCACTTTACATGAATTAAACATTAAGTTGCTTTCCTGGAGTATCTAAGTAGCAAGTGGCGTAGCAAGGATTCAAACTCAGGTCTGCATGTTCCCAAATCTGCATCCTTAACCATTATGCATAAGGCCTCTATAGTCAAATTAGAAATTCTATTTTATTGTATGCTGGCACATAAGACTACTCAAAAGAATTAAACAAGTGTCCAAATGGACTTCTTATGGGTTCGTGTTTAAAGACGGCAGAAATTTCGCTAGTAATATTACTAATTGTCATGTTAACTGTTGATCAGCAAATGTGCAAATAGCTAACCTGCTAGATGCTTAAAAATAGTTTATTTTCAAGGACTCAATGCCCTTGTACTCTTATTTTTTTGGTTTTTATATCTGCTTTACTTTTTACTTCGGTGGTATAAACTGCAAATATTTAAAGTACAAAATTAAGTAAATTTTGACATAGGTCTACATCCATGAAACTATTACCACAATTAATATAGTAAATATGTTCACCTCCCTAAAAGTTTCTTCATACTCATTGCTATTATTGAGGTATAATTGACATGTAACGTTACAGTAGTTTCAGGTGTACAAAGTAACGATTTGATATTTCTGTCTATTGCAAAATGATCATCACTATAAGTCTAGTTATCATCTGTCCCCATACATAGTTACAAAACTTTTTTTCCTTGTGATGAAGATTTTTAAGACCTACTCGCTTAGCAACTTTCAAATACACAATACAGTATTATTAACTGTAGTCACCACACTGTACGTTACATCCCCAAGACTTATTTACTTTATAACCGGGAGTTTGTACATTTTGACTCTTTGTACTCTTATTTATGTTACAGATATTATGAACTTCAGTTAGTTGAGGATTTGAGGCAGCTTCGTACATATATAGATTACAAAAGAACATGCATCCTACTCTGATCTCAAAGTCAATTCCTCCTCCTTTGCTATTGAGTGTGTTCCCTTCAACTTTCTCAAGGGGGATTTTGCTCAAGAGATTATCTCCTGTCTCATCTTCATCTTTGCCCTTTCTATCTGTGATGGTCAACTGTTACTTTTTTGTCTGTCCAACATCCCTATGTTTTGGGAACTGTTTTTCTCCCACTCCATGTGAATTAGATAGGGCTGCCAATGGAAAGGCCCTGTCTTCTCTGACACTAGAGTAGGCACATGATACAGTCTAGCCAATCAGATTATCTTGTATCTGTGGACACTGTGATGATCTCCAGGTGACCATAGGTCCCAAGCATGCCTTGAGTCTTTTTGATGGAGATTTGTATAAATGCTAGGGGAGAGAGAGAAAGAGAGAGTGAGAGGAACTCTTTTAGACAAAAGGGCTCTAAACTCTTTTAGGACAAGTTGATTATAGCTATCTGTAAATATACATGAATAGATGCTAATAATGAAGCCAATGCAGAGGAATCAGGGCTGAGAGATGGAGAGAAGGAACCCTGAGAATATTTTTGAATCGCACCCCCATGGCTTACATCAATAAGCTCTTCATTTCTGATGACCATAGGTGATAATTTAATTAGCTGCTATGCCTGATTACTATCCCAGAAGTGGATGGAGTAATGGAATTTTCACAAACTTCGTCCCAATGAGGTCAAATTTCCAAACCTAAATTCCCTCCATTTCCCTGAGGGTCTGTGAAAATTACTCCCTGGTACCAATTTCTGTACAAGTCCAGGCTCTTGATTGCAAGAACTTTAGCAGAGACGAATTTGTTGTTGAAGTTCTTGGTTGCTAAATTTAGCAGAAATGTGTTTATTGAAAGATCTTTGGGTAGTTTGAAGAATTGATCGAAAGTTAGAATGCCAAAATAAACAATAGGCAAGACCAAGGGAAACTTGGTAACAGAGAATAGCCAATGTCTTCCTCTAGGAATAATCTGGTTGGGGAGCCATCGTCAGCATTGTGGCTGAGCAATTGCTGCTGCTATAACTCCTCTGCAGTTGGATGAATATCCTCTAATTATCCTTGCATTATTAAATCGCTCTTGTCAGAATTAAAGTTCTGGACGGTAGCATCCTGTTGTCCCAGTCCAAGTCATACTTCAACTCCCATTTCTGTTAAAAAGTTTGTGTTGGGGCCCACCAGGTGGCACAGAGGTTAAGTTTGCATGCTCTGCTTCGGCGGCCAGGGATTCACCTGTTCACATCCTGGGTGTGGACCTACACACCGCTTGGCAAGCCATGCTGTGGCAGGTGTCCCACACATAAAGAAGAGGAAGATGTGTGTAGATGTTAGCTCAGGGCCAGTCTTCCTCAGCGAAAAGAGGAGGATTAGTGGCGGATGTTAGCTCAGGGCTAATATTCCTCAAAAAAAAACGTTTTGTGTTTATGTTCAAGAGGGATATTGGTATATAGTTTTATTGTAAAGTCTTTACTTTTTGGTGTCAGCACAATGCTGGCCTCATGAAATGAATTGGGCAATATTTTCTCATCTTCTATTTTCCGAAAGAGTTCATGTATAGTTGGTATTACTTCTTCCCTAAGTTTGGTAGAATTTGCCAGTGAAACTATCTGGGCTTGGATTTTTCATTTTGGGAAGGATCTTAATTAATGAATCCAATCATTTAAACAGAGAAAGGACCATTCAGACTTTCTATTTCTTCTTGGGTTAGTTTTCGTAATCAGTGTCTTTTAAGAAATATGTCCATTTTATCTAATTTGCCAAGTTAATATTTCTTTATTATCCTTCGAATGTCTGTGTGATGCCTACTGATGTCCCCCTTTTCCTGATCAATCTGTCTAGAGGTTTATCAGTTATTAATATTTTCAAAGAATCAGCTTTCGGTTTCATCGATATATCTCTATTGTTTTTCCGTTTTCTATTTCTTTAATTTCTGTTCATATCTTTATTTTGTTTACTTTGGGTTTAATTCACTTTTCCTCTTCTACAATCATAAGATAGAAGTTTAGATCATTGTTTGAGTCTTTTCTTCTTTTCTCCCCGCCCTAGTGTTATTGAGATATAACTGTCACATAACATCATATATATTTAAGGTGTACAGTGTAATGATTTGATATATGTATATATTGAAAAATGATTACCACAGTAAGTTTAGCTAACATCCATCATCTCACATAGTTACAGACTTTTTTCCTTGTGATGAGAACTTTTAAGATCTACTCTCTTAGCAACTTTCAAACATACGATATTGTTAACTATAGTCATCATGCTGTACATTACATCCCTAGGGTTTATATATTTTACCACTGGAAGTTTGTATCTTTTGACCACCCTCACCTAATTCCCCCACTCCCCACTCCCCACCACTGAGAACCACCAATCTGATCTCTGTTCCTATGAGTTTCGTTTCTTTAGATCCCACATAAAATGGGAGTCTTTAATTTTAAAACTCTTCTTCCACGTTCTGAAATTTCATTGTTATAAGTCAATGTTTGGTCTATAAAATTTATCCTGTTCAGAACATGATAGAATATTTTAATGTGAGGACTCTTGTCTTATTTAGTTTGGGGAATTTTAGCTATTATTTCGTGAGATACCGTCTACTTTTTATTGTTTTATTTTTCCAGTGACATTGGAAATTCTGAATCTATTCTTCATATCTTAATTGTTTTTTCCAAAACAACTGTTTTCTTTTCCATTATAGGCACGTCATTAGGCCCAAATTTCAACTCACTCATTTGCTCCTCATTTGTGCCAGCAAATATATTCAATTTTTACTTAAACAATTTCCTTTTCCATCTCCAAGCGACATTTTGGTGTCAAAATCATCTTTTCCTGTTTCGTATATGTAATACCTGCCTTTATGACTGCAATGTTATTAATTATGCTGAAATTATAAATTTTACTCTATAATTCTATTAATTATGCCTCTCCATGCCTCAATTTCCTCATCTTTATTAGGAAGAAATTACAAATAACACCATATTGATATATTTCTTGTGAGGATGAAGTGAGATCATACATGAAAAGCCCTCAGAACAGCTGGAGGTTCTCTGCCAGATGGAACATGTCCTCATCCCACGGAGGTCCACTGAAGGAGTGGGGAGAGTCGTTGCAGGGGCTCGTGCTCCACACTGTTTTCAGGAAGAGTCGGGGACTGATGAGGTTTGCTACTGTGCAGGGTACCTGGGTTACGTCTCCTCTGGTCTTGGACATTCCCTGTTTTTCCCAGGCAAAACTAACCACATGGGTTATTGCTCAATCCCTCTGCACTAAACCTGGCTATTATCGGGAGACATTCATTCTTTTCGATACCAACTGGCCCTCAGGAGTTAGAAAAGATATGCAGAGGTCAATTGGCCTATTGTTATGTCAGTACCCCAACCAATCCTGTGGTCAGTTGCCCCATGCCTCCTCCCGATGGCGGCTTTCCCCACGGGATGTGAATCATCATGTCTTTCCCACCCTTGAGATAATCTCTTGAGGAATCCTGCACATATTCTGAGTGATCTTTTCTCTATATAATAAACCCCATATATCTCTCAGGGATGCCTCACTGATAATTTTCCCTCTGATGCTTGAGTACAACTGTATATTCAGAATATCATTTATTGTTGTGTAATAGATCACCTCAACACTTAGTAGCTTAAAACACAAACACTTATTTAGTTCATGCTTCAGCTATTCAGGCTGGCTCAGCTGGGTGCCTGGGCTGATCATGGCTGACTGAGCTTGCTCAAGCATTTGCTGGCAGCTGCCTGGTCAGCTGGGGGGTTGGCTGGTCTAAGATGTTTCAGCTGTGATGGCTTGTCTCCGCTTTACATGGTGTCCTGTCATCCAGCAGGCTAGGCTGGGTTTGTTCATAGGGCAGCAGTAGCAGGGGTTCCAAGAGGAAGAGTGGAAGCCTGTATGTAAGCCTCTTAAGCCCCACACTTAGAACTTGGGCAGTATGGCTTCTGCTGCATTATATTGGCCAAAGCAAGTTTCAAAGCAAGTCCAGATTTAAGGAGTGGACAAGTAGGCTCCACTTGTTGATGGGAGGAGCTGCAAAGAACTGTGGTCATTTGTACAATCTACTACTTTTTGTTATATAAAAATTTATCTTGTCGATAACTTTTAAGTCTCTTTGTCCTGGTAATGGTGGTAAGCTTTATTAACACTTCTCCATGTACTCAGTTCTTCATTTTCTATTTGACTAATTTCATCTGCAGTTTATTTTGGTATATGCTGTAAGAGCTCTTTCTAATACATTTCCTTGTAAAACGTTTGTATATCTGAATTTCAAATCATGTATTAAAAATTATTTTATAATTAAAGAGCTTACTTTATCACATATTGAGTTTTTATAGATAATTGGGTCTACTTCTGGACTCTTGTTTTATTGAGTGGTTTTAATTTTGCTTAAGTACCCCTTCATTTTAATTATCATCTTTTTATCATAGGTCTTAATGACTAATAGAGGTAAATACCCTATTGTTGTCTTTTCATTTTTTTTGGTCATCCTCAAATGTTTATTTTGTTTATTTATTTATTTATTTATTTACTTACTGCTGAGGAATATTCGCCCTGAGTTAACATCTGTTACCAATCTTCCTCTATTTTGTATGTGAGTTGCCACCACAGCATGGCTGCTGGCAAGTGGTGTAGGTCTGCACCCAGGCTGCCGAAGTGGAGCACACCAAACTTAACCACCAGGCCACTGGGCTGGCCCCCTCACATGTTTGTTTTTCCTTGTAAGCTATCAGCATTTTCTCAAATTTCATGCTGATTTTACATTCACTTACAAAATAATATGGGCAGCAGAGTCAATTTGTGCAATTTTTAAAAATACTGTCTACTCAGAAGATAAATCTCTCTGTATATTTAAAATTTAAAAAAAATACTCACAATATTTAGAATTTTAAAATAAACTCCTTAAATTTCTTTCATTAAGTTTATTCCAATTTATTGTTTCCTTCCTATTGTAAAAGGGATTTGGATTTATTGTTTTCTAAAATTGATACATTATTTAGATAGTTATTGCCAGTAGAAAGGAGTGATACTGAGTTTTCAGAATTTATTTTGAACTTTGCCACTTTACTTAAATTTCTTTATGACTTCTAATGGACTTTCTCATGATTCTTTCAGACTTTAAAAAATGTATCGTGATGGTTAATTTTATGTGTCAACTTAACTGGACTAAGAGATGCCAACATATCCAGTAAAACATTTTTTCTGGGTGTGTCTGTGAGGGTGTCTCCACAAGAGATGAACACTTGAATCAGTAGACTGAGTAAGGCGGACGGCCCTCACCAATGTGGTGGGCATCATCTGATCTGTTGAGATTCTGAATAGAACAAAAAGGTTGAGGAAGGGGACATTGCTTTCTGTGCTTGAGCTGAGACATCCATCTTCGTCTACCCTTTGGACATCAGTGCTCCTGGTTCTCAGGCCTTTGACCTTGGACTGAATCACACCACCAGCTTTCCCGGGTCTCCGGCTTGCAGCCAGCAGATCGTGGGACTTCTCAGCCTCTATAACTGCATGAGCCAATTCCTATAATAAATCTTGTCTTATGTATATCTATAGATATCCCATTGATTCTGTTTCTCTGGAGAACCCTGACTAAGACATTTATACAATCATGTCATCTTCAAGTTTTAATTTGTCTCTCCCTTTATAATATATATTCATCTTATTTGTCCTAACATTTTGCTTTAGTAAAAATCTCCAATACAGTATTAAAATAAAAATGATGGTGGTGGGTTTCTTTGCTTTGTTTTTGAGTTTGAGTACACCATTGAGGATAAAATTGGCCAATTTCAACATCTGCTGAACAAGTGAATTTTATTTGAAAGATTTTGATGTGGTTATCTTATTAGATTTTTAAATATTGAATCATAGTCATGTTTCTGAGATAATAAGTAGTTGGTTGTGATGTTCTTTTCTTTTAAACTGTTGCTGAGTTATTGTTGAGAGTTAAAATATTAATTAAAATTTAGATTTTTGTATATTTATAAAAATGTCTAAGCACAACATGATTTTTGTTAATTCTCTCCTTTTCAACCTCTTTTTCTGTCTGTATATACTTTTGGGTTGTAGATTATTAGGTGCATATAAACCATTATTTTAATGTTATGTCTTTAACTTACATATGCTATCATAACATAATCTATTGTGAGAGTTTGTTAATAACATTTGCTCATATTATATTTTAAACTCTTCAGTATCTTTTTATGCATCTATAAATTTTTCTTGGATTTAAATAATCAAATAGTACGTCCTTTGATGAATGAACTAAATAACTTTAGGTTCTTTATTTTATTTGCTCTCTCCTCTGTTTTCCTATTTTATGTTTTTAAAAGTGGGATTTCTGTGTTTTTCCTTTATATTATAAATTCTGATGAATGGATTGTAATGCTTTCTTTTTCATATTAGAATAATTTAGAATACTAGAACAACTTATAATACTAGAATAAAATACTAGAATAATACATACTTGGGTAATTTATAAGTTAAAGTCCTATACTTACTATTACTTATGATTCATTTAAAACAAGTCATAGACACTCTTAATTGCGGTCATCATTAACTCACTACTATGAAATCAGTCATAATTACTTTTGGCAGATGTTTAGTATTCTAGTCACTAATTTAGATCTGCACATTTAAACACAATTACTTTGGTCTCTCCCCTTGGAGGATAAGACATTTTTGTGCTTCATGACTCCTTCTTTTTTCTATTCTTTTTTCTATTCATCATTTGCTTAATCTGAGGTTCTTATGCCTTCGTTATTTTTGATTTATTTTGTTCTACTTTTGTTTAAATAACTACTCCAATTAGTTAGATGTCTCAGCAATATCACGCTCCTCTCTTTCTCCCCCTTACATATTACTCTTGTCCTACCAGTATTGACTCACTTCCTTTTCCTATTGACATTTGCTTATTGTTAAAAAGAAAGAAAGTAAGCTTTGGCTTTACAGGACACCATACACCATTTTCTGCGTCGACTTTCTTGTTCAAGGATTTCTTCTTATGCCCCTACCTGGGGTTGGTGAGCAGGTTAACACCCCATGTTGTCTCGGCAGAGGGGCTGTTCAGTAGGTTTTCTAGAAGATTGGCCATTTGAAACTCTTGTTTTTACCTATGATTCACAGCTTGGCTGTGTATAGCATTCTTAGATTGGCCTTTTTGTCTTTAAGAATTTTGGAGCTCTAAATCCATTATCTTGGCTTAGCAGTAAAGAAACTTGAAGAAAGTTTAATTGAGATTCATTTAAAATTGTGAAATCTTTATTCTTAAAATTTAAGATTTCTAAAATGTAAGAATTTTAATAGTTACATTCCAGAGTTAGTTTCTGTTTATTTAACTTGAGACAATAATAGCTCTTTTAATTCATAGCCTTGGTTCTTTTAAAATCCTCAATTAAAAAAATTATACCTTGATTCTTAATTCTGCCCTTCAGGTTCTTTTATAGTTTACATGTTGGATTTCTGTTCTTTATTTTCCATGTCTTTCATGTTTACTGGTATTCTTTTGACTTAATATCAGTGATATTTATTGAGCCTCTAAGAATGTGCAATATTTTCAAAATCTTTAAGTGTTACTCCTGGGTGATTTATATCAGAGTAGATGTTGACCATGCTGCTTTTAAAATTTAATTATTTTACTTTGAGTTATAAAAATTTCTTTTAAAAGTATGTTTAATACTCTTCCTTCTCCTTTTATTTTTTGTTCCTGAGGATGCAGAGAATTTAACTGTAGGAACTGTAAGTGACCTGTAGAAAAATGACATTGTAAGATGCAGTGTTATTCCCTCTCAGCAATCTTCCTGTGTTGGTTTTCCCTGCATTCATGTTGGAGTCTGCATTCCTCCCACTAGTAGCACAACAAATGCAACATGGTACCTGCAAACTTAGACTCCTAGACTCTCCATATCTTCACCTACTATAAAGATCCTAGATTTGCAATTTATCAATATTTGTCAAGGAACTTGGAGAGAAAGGGGTTTGCCTGTGGGCAGAGTCTGACTTATTTAGAAGGGTTACTATAGTAAACATTCTGAATGGAAACAGGTGTGTGCTTCATAGCTCGTGTGAGAGCAGGACAGCAATGAAAATGTATAGGGAAGGGGCTTCTGCTGCAGCTACCGCTAGTCTAGTCCTGTTGCAGCAAGAGGGCTGCACTCTAGTCCATGAGCTCTGACCCATTACTGGTAAATTCAAGGAAGGTAGTCAGGCTTGGCATGCCAACAAAGAGCTTCAACCCCTTAGAGCTAGAAAGTGAAGTAGGCTGCTTCTTAAGAGGTCTCCAGTGAGGCAAGACTCAGGGCATGGCATTACTTGACTTGGATTCATCTGGGCTTTCTGCTCTCTCTGCAAGGCCAACTTTTCTTGTTGCATGTTGAGGCTCTGGAGAAAGCTCAAGTTCTCCGAGGTAACAAAAGTCGGCAAGGACACTTTGGAAGGGCCAGGGTGCTATTACAATATAAAGAGATTTTACAAGAGGATTTTTCAGCAGTGCTTTTCAAAATGTGGTCCCTAGACCTGCAGCATCAGCCTGATCTGAGAAATTGTTGGGGAATGCACATTCTTGGGGCTCTGCCCAGACCTACTGAATCAGAAACTTTGAGGATGGGATCTAACCATCTGTGTTATAACAAACCCTCCAGGGGATTCTGATGAAAGCTCAAGTTTGAGAACGGTTAACTCCTACAAGATAGAAACGTTAGGTCAACTGAAAAATTAGGCTGGGTTTTATTCACTTCAGGAGTACACAACTATATTATTGTGACAAAAAATCTGTGGTCTTTATTTTCTTTTTAAGCCATTGTAGCTATGTGGATTGGTTCTTTTAGATGCTTTTAATTACATTTACTCGTAAATCAATGTTTATTGGACACCTGCTGTGAGCTAGGTGCTATATCAGGAAATAGCCATGCAGCAGTGAACCAATACATACCCTTACCATCACCCACCCTCCAAATTCACAAAGCTAAAGAAATAGTGCTTTATCATATAGTCCCAGTGTTTCAAATTGGTGGACCCTCGGGTCAAATTCACCAGGGAAATGTGATATGTTTAGCCTATAGTGTCTTTAAAAAAAAACTACTGGTCAAACATTTTAAATCAAGCAGTTCCACATGAAAATCTGGAATTCTGACCTCTCTCGGAAAATAAAAAACTCTAGCAGCATCAATCCATGCTCTTCACTGACAGCAACTAGTTGGAGCTTAGTTGTGGCTGGACTCTAACAGTGGGCACTTGTTTTCAAGTTTACTTAATTTTACTATTTGTAGTTGTTTCTCAATCTGGTACCAATGGCCAGTTGCCATTGGTCATTGTTTGGGGGCTGTCTTTTTCTTACAGTAGAGTAGAAGGAGTGTAATATCTCTTACACTTGCGTATTTATCACAGTGATAAAGTAAAAGATTTAGAGAGTATCATGTTTCAAGAAAAATAAGAAATAGCAGATTTCTTTGTTGGAATGAAGAGTACACCTGTCTTAACTTGGGTTCCATAGAAATCAGAGCCTGAGGAAATAGATTATTTTATTAACAAGTACAAATCCAGGGAAGCAGAGACAAGGGAATCTATTACCATTTATCAGCCTACAAAACCTGTGAACAAAGATGAAGATTTTGTCAGCTGCTGATTATATCTATCCTGAATATACATTCAACTACCAGGTCTAATTTCTATTTCTGATATGATCTCCATAAGCCCCCACTCTACTAGAGGACTGTGATGGCATTTTGGATCTTCTGGTATTAGTATCATCTCAGACCCCACATCTAAAAGTCCTCAAAAGAAATCTGGGCATTCCCTTTTTCCCAATGCACAGTTACCCCAGCAAAAGGCCACAAAGACCTCTTGTAGGTTGGAAGGAAGGACTGATGACTGCTGACCACTCATATTTGTGATAGCATTGAATTCCTCTTCTTCTAGAGGACTCAGCCTCACCTTGAATCAATGGGATCTGGGCCCGTGAACTGACTGAAATCTGAAAATCAGGTTTTTCACTTTGGTGGCTGCTGTTAGCCTTCTACCCATCAGCTCTTGTTTTTTTCTGATTACACAAATTGAGCCATACCTTAGTAGTTCTTCATTTATCTTGTCCCCAGGAACACCAGGATCTATTCTTTATTGGCAGATCCCTGCAGGTTAAGTCATTACGATAATTACATCCCTCTTGCCTCTGACATGTCAGTCCTCCTACTGATTACTCACTTTCTGGAATCCCGTCATTCTAATTGATACCCAGTACCATTAATCGCCTATCCTTAATACTGGTTTACAGAGAACAGCCATCCCCTATTTTCTCAGTTATGCCAATGGCCGTCTTACCAACATGTGCCTTATTGCCTTAGTGAATTGAATGTTCTCTGGGCCCTTCCAGGAATAGTCAGGTAGAAAGTTCTCAGGTAACTCAAGTAACAAGAGTAGTTCATGTATTTTTTCTTTTACAGGTTTATTGAGATATGATTCACCAACAAAGTATACAATCAATGGCTTTTATTATATTAACATAGTATATTATCACGCATCTATCACCACAATTTTAGAACATTTTTTTGCCCCACCAAAAAACCCTGTATCCTTTAGCCATTACCTTCCAATCCTGTCAATGCCCCTAGCCCTAGGCAACCACTAATTTGCTGTTTCTATAGATTTGCATATTCTGGACATTTTGTATAATTGGGATCATATAATATGTGGTTATTTGTAACTGACTTCTTTCACTTAGCATGTTTCCAAGGTTCATCCATGTTGTAGAACATATCAGTACCTTTCTTTGTATTGCTGAATAATATTCCATCATGTGAATATACCACAGTTTATTTATTCATTCTTCAGTTGATGGGCATTTGAGTTATTTCCACTTTTTGGCTCTTATGAGTAATGCTGCTATGAACATTTATGTACAAGTTTTTATGTTTGTGTATGTTTGCATTTTTCTTGGATGTATATCCAGGAGTGGAATTGCTGGATCAGATGGTAACTCTAGGTTTAACTGTTAGAGGAGCTATCAGTCTGTTTTCCAAATGGTGGCACCATTTTGCATTTCCAATAGTGGTGTATGAGGGTTCCAATTTCTCCAGATCCTCAGCAACACTTGTTATTATCTTTTTTATTATAGTCATCCTATTGCATGTGAAGTGGTATCTTATTTTGGTCTTGATTTTCATTTCCCCAGTGGATAATGATCTTGAGCATCTTTTCAGGTGCTTTTTGACCATTTGTATAACTTCTTTGGAGAACTGTCTATTCAGATCCTTTGCCAATTTTTTCATTAGGTTATTTGTTTTTCTTTCTATTATTAAGTTGTAATAGTTCTTTGACTATTCTAGATACAAATTCTTTATCAGATGTATGGTTTGTAAAAATTTCTCTCATTCTCTGCATTGTCTTCTCACTTGTTTAAAGGTGTCTTTTGAAGCACAAAATCTTTTAGTTTTGATGATGTCCAGTTTATCTACCTTTCTTTTGGTGCCTATGCTTTTGGTGTCATATCTAAGAAATCATTGACTAATTCAAGGTCACAAAGATTTTTACTTATGTTTTCTTCTAAGAGTTTTATACCTTTGGCTCTTACATTTAGGTCTTTGACCCATTTTGAGTTAATTTTTGTATACGATGTGAGGAAAGAGTTCAACTTCATTCTTTGGCATGTGGATATCCAATAATCCCAGCACTATTCGTTGAAAAGGCTGTCCTTTTCCCCATTTCAACAAGGCACCCTTGTTGAAAATACGTTGACTATAAATAGTCAATGCATTCTTACATCCCACCTCTCTCAGCCATCTGAATTCTTTCTCAATTCCATTGTTAAAGAAAAAGTTATTCAGGCATTTGTTAACATGGCTAGGAAGACTTTATTCAGTACTACAATAAAAGCATTGCAATGGGGAAGAATGATCAGGTTCAACTCCAAATACAGCAAAGAATGCTGAGGATTTATAACCAACAAGCAGAATGAGGGGGTCAGTGGATGGAAAATTACTAAGAGGTAACATCAGGGGTAGGGAGATTCTTGCTAAAATAAGTTAACAGGATTCTTGCTGAAGGCAGGCTATAGGGATCAAATATTAAGGATGGAGGATGAGGAATTTGATCAGATATCATGAGCGATCAGATATCAAGGTGGGGGAATTCTTTTTTTCTTTTTTTCAAGATGAGCACCTGAGCTAACATCTTTTGCCAATCTTCTTTGTTTTTCTTCTTCTTCTTCTCCGCAACGGCCCCTAGTACATAGTTATATATTCTAGCTGTAGGTCCTTCTGGTTGTACTATGTAGGATGCCACCTCAGGACGGCCTGATGAGCAGTGCCTTGTTCATGCTCGGGATCCGAACTGGCAAAACTCTGGGCTGCCCAAGCAGAGTGTGCAAACTTAACCACATGGCTATGGGGCCAGCCCCAAGAGTGGGGGAGTTCTTGCTAAACTGAGTTAGCAGGATTTTTGCTAAAATTGGACTCTGCAAGGATAGACACAGAAGCCCAAAGTTGAAGACTAGTTGATAAAAGGACTTAGAGGAGCCTGACTAAAGTTTGGTCAAGCAGAGAGTCTTTGTTGCTATGCCAATAAAATCCTACCATGTCTATTTCATATACCTAGGCCATTATCATAACAAAGTTTTAGGTAACCGTCCCTGCAGAGTATTAGGGCCAGCTCTAGGTACCCTTGCCAAGTCCTGAGTCAAAAGTGAACGCTATCAATGAATTCTCAACTATTAAGTTTTATAGTCCACTTCCAAATCCAACATCCTTCAAATCTACTTCCAAACATATTCGCCCTTTTCCTGTCATTCGTATTAGGCTGATTCTGCAATTATTTTGGTGTATAAGCTGTTTCACCCCATAGGGATTATACTATCCCTCTTAGACTATTCTGAGGCCTAACCCTTATTAACAGTCTGGAGGCGATGAAGGGTGGTGGGGGCAAACACCACGGGGAGACCAAGTATCGCTTTGTGAGGCCCCTGCTTCAACTGAGCTCGTTGTGTGATATTCAGGCAAGGGAAACTTTCTCCTCTGGCAAGATGGAGAGAGCCACTTTTGCTGGCCTGGAGGGCAGGGGAATTGAGGGTTTGAAGATTCTCAGACTTGTCCATCCAAGTATCTCTATTCCATATTTGAGGGTACTATGTTTCCTTTCGGGACCCCAACTTTGACGTGAGACTCCTGTCAAGGCTATGTATCCAATTTCCTTTGCAGTTCTGCTATCCTTGCAATCAGATCCTGGGTGTGATTTTCAGCGCAATCTGCCCTGCAAGTGAAAGAGATAAGTCTCCTTAAAGCAACAACAAAGCACTTCTGGCTTTTAATGGATGCTCTAAGCCTATCAATTTATGTTTTCAAAGCTTCCAATATAATCACAAGAAGTCAGCCCTGCACAAATTTGTTATTCTCATTGCTCACATATTATTCAAGTGCCACAGAACTGAATAACTCAACATCTTGCCTTCTATATACACCTCATCCCAATTAACCACAGATAAAATCCCTATTAATTGTGATGCCATTCAAGCATAGGGTTGTCACCACCTCAGTTATCACCAGTAGTGATGTCTTTATTGCTTTCAGACCACTAAGTAATCTAACTCTAAAATCCAGTCTTGAAAGTCTGCTTAAGAGGGTCACTTTTAGTGCCGCCTGTTTTACACTAGGTTCCCCTGGATGCAGAGTCCAAAATAAAACCCTATGTGCTACTAATATATTAAGGAATGAAATCCCTGGGAAGCAGGAATTACGCAAAATGGGAGTATTTGGGAAAGGAGCGAGTGCAGATACGAAGGTACACCACCGTCTGGCAAACACTTGATGTCAAGTGCAACTGACTGTTCAATCTCATAAGATCATCTACTAAGGGTTGTATAAATTCTTGTGCCTCAGAATAGTGCATTTGTGGAGATCATTAAATCTCCCATGGTCAAATTCTTGCCCATTAGTTTGGGCACTAATGTTCCCAAACTCTGGTTTGGGCATGCATGGGGCATGTATAGATATCAAATGGGTCCTGCGGCATCTCATGCCTCAGCAACAAGAGGGGTACTCTGAGGCTGGAGGTGGGAGGCAGGTGACATGGGAATGAGTAAAGGTGCTGTTGGGTTTGTGCTTTTGTGACATTTACTGCTGTGGTGGTGACTAAGTAGACTCCATGTAGAGATGACCACTGATGAGGAAGCTTGGGTGAAACAAATGGTCAAGGGTCCCAGGTAGGGGAAGCCAAGAGGAAATAAGCTGGTGAATAAGACATGGAGATATAACGCCTACCAATTCAACATGCAATCAAAATATGTCTATGTCAAAGAATATAATTTAAGGTGCCAGTATGGCGCAAACCATAGTAAGACCTATGATTGGTATGCACATAAAAAATATGTGGGATGAAAAGCTTATTAAACTGAAAAAGGCAACAGTGTTCTCAAATGTAAATGAACCAAGTGATGCTGTTGTAAAATGATGTTTTGTATCAGAGGAACAAAATGCGCCCAGTGTCCTTCACCCATTTATATTTCTCCTTTGGTCCCATGAGGCATTTATGTTTTCGACTCCTGTGAAAAGGAGTAGTAGTAGTAAGTACCATTTACTGAGAGATTATCATGTTCTGGGTGCTTTATGTAACTTATTTATTTACTTACCAGTTTTAAAAACTATGTATTGCTTCTGTTTTAAAGATAAGGAAACTGAGGCATAAGCAAATGACCTTAACTTGTCCTATTTATACAGCTAGCAATGGTAGAGCAGGAATGACATCCAGAAACATCTGGCCATGAAGCACAGCTGCTGAGCAGTTACTGTATGCACTGATGGATAGATAGCACACTGTATTAGTTAGGGTTCTTCAAAGAAACAGAACCAACATTTATTTTATGTATATATACATGTCTGTAGGTATGTTTATATATATATGTATATACAGAGAGAGAGAGAGACTTATTATAAGGAATTGGCTTATGCACGTGGAGGCTGACAAGTCCCGACATCTGCAGGGTGAGTTGGCAAGCTGGAGACCTAGGAGAGCTGATGATATAGATCCAGTCTGAAGGTTGGCAGGCTTAGACCCAGGGGGAGTTGATGTTTCAGTTGGAGTCTGAAGGCAGGGAAAAAAGCCCATGTCCCATTTCAAAGGTCATCAGGAAGGAAGAATTCTCCCTTGAAGGATGTCAGCCTTTTTGTTCTATTCAGCCCTTCAACTGATTGGATGAGGCTCACCCCACATTAGGGAGAGCAATCTGCTTTACTCAGTCTGCTGATTCAAATGTTAATCTCATGCAAAAACAGCCTCACAGACACACCCAGAATAATGTTTGACCAAGTATCTGGACACCTTGTGGGCCAGTCAAGCTGACACATGAAGTTAACCATCAGTCACCCCTTGCCTTTTTAGTCCTCATGGCTGCCTATGGTTCCTATTTTATAGTTGAGACATGGCGGGTAATAGAGATTAACTGATTCTCCCATAGTCACTCTGCTAGTCATCAGAAGAGCTGAGATTCACACTCAGCACTCCTGGGAGCCAATGCTGGAGTTGTTTCCCCCACATATCACACTTCTTTCATCAAGAAAATTTCTGTTCTACAATGAGGGATTGTTGAGGAGAAGATGACGAGGGTGTGTATTCAGCTGTGCTTCAGGAAGATTAATTAGCAGGGAGTATGGAATGGATTCGAGCTTTGTCAGGGGTAGGAGACAGCTGGGAGACTAATGCTCATTCTAGAGCCTCATTTCAAATACTTTTAGGTCATTAACTATGGATGGATTTAATTGTTGACAATTTGAAGCATAATCCTAGGTTGAAATATTGTATTAAGTCTCTTCTCAATTTACTAACAAAATGAATTTTAAATAATTTTTCTTTTATAGTAAATATATCCTGTATTTCTATAGTGTTTGTTTAATTTAGCTTAGTTTTATTTAGTTGTTGAATTACTTTCATTTTTCTTTTCTAAACACTTAAGATTAAATATATATTACCATTCACTTTTTACAGATTGGAAAATTAATTAATTTAAGTATATGTTGGTACTTACTATTGAAAGGCAGTAGAACGCAAGGGTTAAGAACTGAACTCTGGAGCCAGACTGCCTGGATTCAACTCCCAGATCTGCCACCTACCAACTGGGTGACTTTGGGCAAGCTGGTAACCTCTCTGTGGTTCAGTTTCTTCTCTGTGAGTGGGTGCTGTAAATGAGTCATTGTACGAAAAGCACTTAGAACAGTCCTGGCACAGGTTAAAGTACCTGAGGGTCAGCTATTTTTATCATCATATGGCAGACTCTATTCTAGGTGCCAACGATAGAGCAGCGACTAAAACAAATGAAATCTTTTAGTCCTTTGCTTTTGTGAAACTTACATTCTATTGGCAAAGGCAGACACCTATTCTTATTGTTTATCAAATAAGCAATTTTAGCTAAAAATATTATTTTTACAATAGAAGAAACACACGTGGTATGTAAACACAAAACTTGTCTAACCTCAGTGGTAAGTAAGACATGTGAAACAACTAAACATTTTTTGCTGATCAGTTTGGCAAAGAAGAAGAAATGTTGCTGGTGAGGTTGTGGGGAAAGAGGATTTATGGCACACTAAATGCCACGACTTTTCTAGATGGCATCCTCAATTGCCTCCTTCTCCCTCATACTCCACATCGAATCTGTCTGCAAGTCCTGTCGTCTCTACCTTGAAATCCACATTCAGGAGCCACCCCGTTCTCTCCCTTCTCCAGTGCAGGCCACGCTCGTCTCTTGTCTGGACTATTACAACACACACCTAACCAAACCCCTACTTCTCATCCTCCATTCTCCACCCAGCAGCCCGCGATGCTCTTGGCAGGTAGCGCTGATCACATCACTCTTCTGTACAAAAGGCTTCCCACCATGGGTAGAACCCTCGTGAGCTGAACCGCAAATGCCTGCCCCACATTCCTCCTCTCACCATTCCACTCCGGCCGCCTCAGCCGTACGAGTCTTCAAACCTGCCAAGCTCGGTCCACCCTTGAGCTCTTCCTATTTGTTCTCTCTATGTGGAACAAGTTGCCCCAGAGGCAGACTCCACCCAAGTGTCACATCCTCAGATCTGCCTCCCAACCGTGCTATCTAAAATACCAGACTTCGTCACTGTACCCTTGCTTTCTTTATTTTTCTTCAAAGCACTCATCACTCTTAACTCACATCATGAATTTAATTGTTAACTTGTGAATTGTCTGCCTCCCCCACCGTGTAAGCTGCATGTTGGCTGAGATCTCACCTGACTCGTTCACAGCTGTATCCCCAGAGCCCGGAAATGCCTGGGACTCTGTTTGTCCTCAATAAATATTTGATGAACAAATGAATGAGTAGCAAAAGCCTTAAACATACTAATACTCTTTTACCAAGAAATTCTACTTCTAAGTGTTTAAAAAGCAGACAAAGAGATGCTACAGGAATGTTCAGTGTAGCATCATGTTAGTTCCAAATTGGAAACAACCTCTCAGCCCAACAGTAGGGGATTGATTCATAAACACTCTACATTCATATGTTAAATACTCTGCAGCTATTGAAATATATGTAGTAAAATATTATTTCATAGCAATGGAAAATAGTCACAATATATTATTGAGTGAAAAAAACAGATTACAAGACAAAGTGTAACAGTCCATTTTTAAAAAGAATTTATATTTATTGTATATTTAGAAAAAATTTGGAGGATACGCAGTTCACCAAAACTCAGAGTGGTTATCTCTGAGGTGTGGAATTATGGTTCTTTTTAAATGTTTTTCTTTGTGCTCCTCTGTATTTTTCAAAATTTTTACAATGAAAACATGACACATCTACAATGAAAAAAAGTAGTAAAATATGTTATTGCCTTCTGTATTACAGAGTATATTTCTCAGGGTGATCTATGCAGGATCCATTATCTTTTTTCTAATTGCTCTTACTGAAGACTGAGTGCTATTTTTGCTTTGAGGTGGGTGTCTGTGACCTCGGGGTGGATCAGGCTGCTTAAGGCCTTGACTCCAAAAGAGACAGGTGACTCCAGGGGTCAGCACTTTCAGCCTTTTCCCAAGTAGAGAATGCGGTGTAGCTTCAGATAGATTCTTTCTACCAGCAGGACACTGCAGAGCAGTATTGCCACATTTTAAGTTCTCCAGAGCTCATATCCAGAGTTGCCTGTCATAGAAATTTTAGTATTATTGTTCCCTGTCAGCCAGCTAGGAACTTGATGGGTGTTATGGATTCAGTGTTGGTGTCCCCCCAAAATTCATATGTTGAAATCTTAACCCCTAAGTGATGATTTTGGAAGTGATTAGGTCATGAGGGCGGAGCCCTCACGAGTGGGATTAGTGCCCTTATAGAAGAGACCCCAGAGAGCTCTCTCAGCCCTTCAGCCATGTAAGGACACAATGAGAAGACAGCCGTCTGTGATCCAGGAAGTGGGCTCTCACCAGATACTTTGCTGGTGCCTTGATCTTGGACATCCCAGCTTCCAGAACTGTGAGAAATAAATGTTGTTTAAGCCACCCAATCTATGGTATTTTTTGTTATAGTATCCTGAACAGACTAAGACAGTGGGTTTTGGGCAAATTCATGAGTTGCCCTACATAATCCACTCTGTCTCACAAGTGGGAGATTCCTCTTTGAACAAAGATGAAAGAGCTGGGCGGCAAGTAGACATTTTATAAGTCAATTAAAAAAATGCATAGCAACCAGACACACTCACAACTAGAACATACAACTATATACCGGGGGGCTTTGGGGAGAAGAAGAAGAAAAAAAAGATTAGCAACAGATGTTAGCTCAGGTGCCAATCTTTTTTTTAAAAAAGTACATGGAATATCATGCCTTGTAGGAACAGAGAGGGAAAGAATGAAGAACTCAGTGTAGGGAAGGAGGTGTAAACAGCCTCTTCTCCAGAAATAAAAAAATAGAGATTATTTACCTTAATCTTTTTTTTTTTTTTTAAGATTGGCACCTGAGCTAACATCTGTTGCCAATTTTCTTCTCTTCTTTTTCTTCTCCCCAAAGCCCCCCAGTACATAGCTGTATATCCTAGTTGTGAGTGCCTCTGGCTGTGCTATGTGGGACACCACCTCAGCATGGCTTGATGAGTGGTGCCATACCCTCATCCAGGATCTGAACTGGCGAAACCCTGGGCCTCCAAAGCTGAGCACGTGGACTTAACCACTTGGCCATGGGGCCAGCCCCCATATTTACCTTAATCTTAAACTCATCATGAATTCACCCAAGTAGACCAATGTCAGGTCAACTTAAAATGAAACCACATTTCTTTCTTTATTTTCTCAAATCCATTCTTATGTTAACCTGCAAGTGTTTTGGCCAGAATCCCAGTGGATTTCGGTGAAGAATACATTTTCCCCCCAGTTTAAGTTTGCTCTGTTGATGCCACAGAGTGATATTACCCAAGAAGTAGCTATGAACCCAGGACAAATTTGTAAAATTTGTAAAACACACGGTTAGTGTGAACGATTGATGATGCCATTTCTTATGAGATCATCCTCTATGTAGCATAGAGTAGTTTCATTTAAAAAATAGGCAAATATGTACACTTTAAAAATAAATTTTATGCTATATTATACTGTTAAAAAACAAAAATTCAATTGAGTAAATTTCGAGTTCAAATTGGTTTTATTCCACAATTCACGTATTCGGTAACATCCTATCTAGCAACGGAAAGGAACTCCAAGGAGCAACAGGAAAGGAAAGGGTTTTAAAGGCAGAAAGTGGGAGGGGAAAAAAGTAAATTATTAGCAAAGAGTGCCTTTTTCCTGGCAAGGTCACCCTCCTACGGGAGCAGAATGGCTTCTCAGGTAGATGACCTCACTAGTGCTGACCAGGTAATTCCGTGTTGAATGGTTAGAGGTCACATTCCTGTAGAGGCTGAGATAGCACTTAAGTTAGGTGTTAAGTCTTGGTTTGCTGACGTGGGGTTTAGCACAACTGACTCCATTTTGGGCCTGTTATCTCCTTTTTAACAATATCATAATTTCTTGAGGACTTTTCTGTACATGGACTATAATACGAATTCTTTTCTTAAAGCAAAGAGTAGTTTTATAACAGAATTTATCCTTGTAATCAAAATCCTCAGGTGTGTATACAAGTTTGTAATATGTATTATTCTGTGCTTATAGTGATGCTGTAAGAACCCAAATTTCCCAATTTGAATGCAGTTTATGGAGTTGCAATACCTTGTGGGGGCTGAGGGGGAGTAGGGGGGCGGGGCTCATGTTTCTTTAGAAATAAGTGTCGTAAAGAATCCCAGTGTTGTGAAGTGTGGAAACGAACAACATTCAAGTAAAAAGCAGCATACAATTCTCTTTGCTGTTCTGCTTCCAACAGAAACAATGAAAGAACTGGAACTCTCTCTTATAGTTAGTTTCATGAGAAAATGGCCAGCAGTTGGAAGAGGGTTTCCAAAATGGAGGAACAACAGGTCGCAAGTTAATTGAAAAGAGTCTTGAAGGGCGTATTGCTTAGACCTTATATGTAGCCACCATATGGAAAAGTATGGTTAACTTTGGAGAACAGAAACCTGCAATGCATTTCCTTGTCTTTCTTTAGTGATTATCTGAGTTGATGGAGGAAAGTCTAGGAGAGAGAGAACATAGATCTTCCAAGAATGTCTCCCTCCTGAATGACATAGGTGGAATCCTCTTCCTATAGCACCCTTCGAATATCTAGCTTCTCTCACGCTCTGGAGCATCAGAGTGATAGAAGCTTCCCTCAGAGGTGGAAGGCTCCCCTTGGGGCAGCCTCCACCTGAGGGCTGACTTTGCTAGGGCTCTGTTTGTTGACTCAGTGTAGCCTGGCCATCTGTATTCCCTGCTGGGCAAATGTTCCTTTCAGGATTCAGCTCAGGTAGCACATGGAGACCCAGAACACACACACACACACACACACACACTCCCTCATTTTTCACTTCTGGGGAAGCCCTTCAGAGAACATGGGCCGGTCTCTGACCCCCACCAGCAGATGTCTCTCCTGTGTCTGAACGCCAGTATCCTCTCACATGCTTGTGTCTGCAGCCAACTTGGGTCTTGATCCAATTCGACCCTCTCCCCAGTTCTTGGTCAGGGAGTCAGGGCTTCGCACTGTGCCTGCTATTCTGCTTTGAAAGATGTTTTCCTAAATAGGCTGTAGGAAAATAAGATATGTTTTGAAATTATTTTTAATACGTCTAACTGGAAAAGACAGATTCCTTCACTTTCAAGTGACAATATAACACAATAATTTCAGTAAGTTTTGCCACAAAACATTCTCAAAAAAAGAAGTATGTGCAGAAGACTTAGTTTTAAGCAAAATATCTGCTTTGTGACTCCAGGTAAGTCTAAAATGTATATATGGTCAAGTGGCTCCTCTACTTAAAACCTGTCTGGCATCCTTATTGCCCAAAATTAATACCAGAAATTAATTAACAAAAGTATTATAATAAAATGTAATAATATTTAGCCTAATATATGATATAACAATATTGTTCTGAGGATATTTTTCTGGATTTTGTGATGCCTGTGATATTTGTCACCTTTTAAAAATTGTAATTTGTTAGAATTACTTTTCTCCTTCTAAATAAATGTTAACTTTTGTATAAATGTTATATTATTAAAAAATAAATATAAAGATATTTCTTAAATAAAAACAGTAATTTTGCATTGCCTTTATTGAAGTGGAATCCGCAGTTGTATTCAGGCCCCACAAAACCTGGATCTGGGGCTGGCCCCGTGGCTGAGGGGTTGAGTTCGTGTGCTCTGCTCTGGTGGCCCTGGGTTTGCTGGTTCTGATCCCGGGCACAGACCTACACACCACTCATCAAGGCATGCTTTGGCAGCATCCCACATAGAAGAACTAGAAGGACTTACAACTGTGATATATAACTATGTACTGGGGCTTTGGGGAGAAAAACAAAAAGAGGAAGATTGGAAACAGATGTTAGCTCAGGGCCAATCTTCCTCTCTCACACACACAAAAGCATGCCTTTAAAAAAACAAACAAAAAAACCTGGATCTGTCCGTGGTCATACCTCAATTAGAATTCACCTAGAGTAGATCCTGTGACTATAAGCATCTAGAAAAACTAGAAGTAGAAAAAAAAAAAGGCCAAAGGTAAGAAGGTTCCTCATTTATCTTATCTCTCAATGAAAGAGGAAATTCCTTTGGATTTCTTGGGAGGAAGTTTTAACCTAAAGTTTGTTTCCTTCAGGGATTCTTAGGAATCACTTTTTCAACATGACCTTCTAATCCTGTGTCCAAACCATGGGCAACCTCAGGCTTTCCACCTGGGTACGTTTTGGATTCACAGGTGTGTCACAGCCAAGGTACTTTCTCCTTTGCAAAGGTCCTGCCCCCGACCTAGCCCTCCAGATCCTCTTGTAGAAGGTTGCCTACACTTCTCTAGTCAAAGCCAGCTTGTATTCTCCAACCCAGTCTCTGAACCCATTCCATGTGATACTGCAGAAAAGACAGATACCTCCAGGTGGAGAGATTGACAAATCCTGGTCTACCGTGGTGGGTGCCTCTTTTTAGAAGATTTGAAATCCTCCCATTCTGTAACTGGGCCCTCAATAAATAATAGAGAGAGCCATCAGCTAAATTTATATTATTACTATTATCTAGTATCTTTTTTTCTTTTTAGCCTCACAAGCTGTGTTACATGTTTTCCGCTAGAGTAAAGCTTTGATAATCCAGAAGATTTTTACCTCCAAAAAAAAAATAGTAGATTCAGCACAAAGACGTGACAACAAGGCTCCCCCTCAAAGCTCAGGAAAACTTATTTTAGGTGAAATTAGTCTTCTGAGAACATTAACTTTCTCTAAGCAATAATTTGAATATAAGTGTCTGAAACGTTGAATGAACCTGAATGTAGCCTCAGGCATGCGTTTGACTGTACTGGCCTGTCTAACGTGGAGACCTAGTCAGTTGTGTCTTTCCAATCAACTCCAAGGGATCGGCTGCATGAAGTCTAGAAGATGAGAAACTAAAAAGGTAAAATTTTTCAGAGCATCTCTATTACTGTGTAGAGAAGCTGGTGCTCTGGCTGATCTTTGGGGCCATTTCCATTTACTACTCATCAAGCACAGAGGGATGGTGCTGAGTGGGTGGATGGGTGACTCCTTGCTTATTCTATGCTTATCAAGCCTGCCTTCTGATTATAATCTTGTTTTCCCTGGAGATTCTCCTACTGAGAAAGTGCTGGCTACAGAAAGCTGGCAATTAAAGTCTTGGCAGTTATATTTTTATGGTTAATTAATAAGTTGGCATTCTCCCAACCCTTAGCACCACAGGACATACAGACCAAGTGGAATTTCTAGGATAGCAGAGCAGATCCTGGATGGCCTGTAGTGACCTCATTCGACACTGTCTCCAAGGTGGAATGACTTGAGTGGCCACTTGGGTCTCTAGATGAGCTCTTTATCTCCTTCTCTCTAAATGTAAGAGAGTTAAGTGTTAAGTTTGTCTTAGATCTGGTTAGTTGGATTTTGGTTCATAGGTACAACTAAATTCATGTTCTAAATGTCCTTTCTTCATCCATTCATTCAATTATCCATGTAACAAATTATTAGTATTGGTTACCACTCTGTTCTAGGCATTTTTTTAGATACTGGGGATACATTAATGCATACAGCACAGTCCCTCCCCAATAGGGGCTCTCACTCCAGTTGGAAAAACGCTTTTTTTTTTTTTCAGGGGAAGATTCACTCTAAGCTAACATCTGTTGCCAATCTTCCTCCTTTTTTCTTCCTCCCCCACGCCAAACGCCCAATATGTAGTTGGGTATAGTTGTTGTAAGTTCTTCTGGCTTTTCTACATGAGCTGCTGCCACAGCATGGCTACTGACAGGCAAGTGGTGTAGTTCCTTGCCTGCCAGGCTGCCTGAGTGGAGTACGCTGAATTTTAACTGCTAAGCTATGAGGGCTGGCTGAGAAAACCACATTTTTTAAAAAAACAATCACATGATATGTTAAGTACTATGACAGAGTTATAGAAAAAAAGTGTTATAGGAATGCTTAATTGTGCACATAGCAAAGTCAGAGAAGGTTTCCCATAGAAGGTAACATTTGAGCAGAGTTGCAAATGTTGGCCAAGAGTTTGCCAGGCAGATGGAATAATCGGAAATTTTCCAGGCAGAGTGAAGAACATCTTCAAATATGTGGCTCAGTCAGGATGGATTGCAGGATGTGTGTGCATGTGGATTGGGGAAGAGAGAGGAGGAAGATGGATGAAGATGGAAAAATAGGCAGGTGTCAGGAAAGGGCTCTGTATGTTAGGCTAAGGAATTTATATTCTTATCTTGCACACTAGAAGAGAGATCTTTGAAATATTTGCCAGGGAATATCATGGATCACAAAACACTTGTCTGATTATAGAAGATGGATTGGGTAGGGATGGGCCCGGCAGCAGGCAGACTAGTTGGAGACTGTTACCAGGGTCTAGTTGAGGGCTGAGGGTTTGAACTGAGGCAGTAAATACAAGAGTGGAAAGTTGAAACAGACTTCAAGAAAAATTGGGAGAAAAGCATCAGAGGGTTAGGATGAGGGAGAAGCCTTGCATGATTCCCACATTTCTCACTTGAGGGGATGGGAGTGCCTTCAACCGCAAATAAGAAATAAAGGAGAAAGAGCAGGAGGTTTGTTTATGGAGAAACGCAAGAGGTGTGTTGTATGTATTGACTTGGATCTATCCGAGTGGACATGTTCAGTTGATGATTGTAAATAGACATTTGAAGGTCAAGAGAGATATCCAGGCTGGATATAAATGTTTGAGGATTAAAGAATGGGTAATAAGTGAAGCCATGGGAATGGATAACATTGCCCGAGAAGATCTTGTAAAGGGAGAAGAGAATGGGGCCAAAGTCAGGACCCTAGAGAACTTTAGCTTTTAAGGGACGAGCTGAAGACTGAGGGAAGTGAAGGGGCAATTGATTCGTTTTGGAATATTCTCATGTTAAATGGTCCAGTTGATAATTACCAGGACTATTCCTCCTTGCCTTTTTTCTTTCTCCTCCTCCCCTCCACTTCATCTTCTCCTCTATCAAAACGTTTTCTTTTTCCTTTTTCTCCTCTTTCTTCTTTCTTTGTCCACCTCCGTCTCTGTCTTCTCATCCTCTCCTCCCTTCTCCTCCCCTCTCCTTCTTCCTCCTACTCCTCATTTTCTTTCTTAACTCTTGACTATTCCGAAATAAAATCTAGGGACACTGAAGAAAGATTTTTTTTTCTAGCAAGTTTTTTTCCTACTCAATCTCAGAATCTTAATATAGACAAAACACCATTTACTTACTTTGTAATTGCTACATAACAGCTAACAGTAAGACAAATGAACATTATTGAGCGTCCATTAGGTCCCATGAATTATGTCACTGGAATCTCCCAAAATCCTGTGGGAGAAGTACTCTAATTATCCTCATTTTAAAGAGGATGAAACAAGGGCTCAGAGAGCTTACACAGCTTTACAAAAGTCATACAACCAGATGTGGCGGTTAAGATTCAAACTTACATCCGTGTGCCTAAGTCCTGTGTCATATTTCCTTTCCCCATTTCCTGTTACGTACTTGCTCCTCTTGCCAGTTCTAGTGTTGCAATGTTCCATCCCTTTGTACTCAGCATCTCTTTGAATCCTTCAAGTCTTAACTCCTGTTGGCCCGAGTCCCTTTCTGATTCACCTTTCAGTGGCTTTAAGACGACTTGGTGGCCACTGGGTCTGTTTCAACTTTTCCTGTCTCTCTCCTACTGAAAGGTTTTGGATTTGTCCCTTGATGGTTGATTTTGCCACCAAGGCAGGTGACTTCACTCCTGAATAGTAATAGTAATAATAATAATTTAAATTATAATGATATGGTAATAATAATAATAATAGCAAAAGCTTGTACTTATTATGCATCAGGCATATGCTAGCTACTCTTCACCTCACAGCAGCCCTGCGCATCGTCTACAGGGTGTGCTGGACTCACCACAACTCCTTTGTATCAGGACTTGGCCCTGGGTAGCCTTCCAGGATTCTCACTTGGGGTCAACTCCCTACTCTGCTGGGTCCATGGCTAAGTCCCAGCTGGCCCCTCTCCTGCTGGCAGCTAAGATCTTCTCCCTGGCTAGGCCCTCCCACTTAACCCCCAAACATGTGGTCTCTATTCCCTGGGACTTTTGCCCTCGACTTCTACTGTTTTTGAAAACAAACACTCCAAAATCTACCTTAAGAAATTGCTGACAATGTTCCCAACAGAGTATTAATGGGTCTCACTGTCATAGACAGAGAGATAATCAGAGACTGCGTCTTCTGGCACAGACTACGAGGGAGGCAGCACTGGCCTGATAAACTATCCTCCCAGTTTTCTGGAGGCAAACGTTTCCGGACTAGTTGAATTTTATTTTATTTGCTTGGTTTCTCTGGCTGTAATAAACCGGGTAACCCCCAGCCTTCTTGTGACAGTGGTGGGGCTGGGGAATAAGTCCTGCCTCTCAACTCCCAGGTCCCTGCCTCCAAAATGGGAGCGTCCCTCCTCGGAGAGACAGAAGTGGCCTGGGGTTCACACCCCACGTGGGCTGTTAACGTGCTCCTGTAGCAGTAGGTCTACCCCATGGCAGAAAGGCAACCCCTGTTTACGGAGTAGAACACAAAATGCAGGTTAATTTTTAAGATGAAATGAGACTTCAGATTTCCTACTTGCTGCAGACTGGATTTCAAGGGTCCTCGCCTCTCTCCTCTGAGGCCAAAGGTACTTTGGTGGAAGACTCTGTGAAGCTCAGGTCTGGGGTGGGGGTGAGCTGCGGAAGGCCAAAGAGGCTGGTACATGTTAGGTGCTCAATAAATTCCTCCTGCCTCCCCCCCTCCCTCCTCATCTTTGTGTTTTATTCTCTTTCCCTCTTGCTCCCTATCCTCTCTCCCTCCTTCCCTCCCTTCTTCCCTTTTTCTTCTTTTCTCAGGCTCTAGCTCTTATTTTCTGTCCTAATGAAATGCTCTCTTTAGTGGAGAAAGTTTGTCACTGGTGTTTTCCAATCATAAATGAGTGTGAGAATTGTCTAACTGTCATAGCCTCTTAGACTGCAAGAGTCCACAGCAATCACAGAAGTCCACCTCTCCCACTTCCCAGGTGAGGAATGGGAGGTGACTCAATCAAAGTCGCATGGAAGCAGAGCCAGACTAGACCCCAGGGCTCTTGGCTTCTGGTCCAGAGCTCTCAGCCACCTAGGGAGAATTGTCAAAGGGGCTTTAAACCAGGGTACCAGCTCTCATTTCATGAACAGGCTGTGGGATTTGCACATCATCTGTTGCTGGTGCTGCTGTAAGAGCAAGATTGTGGCGATGATAGGAGGTGTCCACTCCAGATTAGTAATAGAACAGCCCTTCTGGAAATGCAAGACTGGAGGGTGGCTCTTGCCAAACCGTAGCAGTTAGCGCCCAGGAATCCAGATCTAGCCCAAACTAGGGCCAGCTGCTCCAGGGGAAGGAACAATTTGTTCTTTCCCTGCCCATCTGGGGAGCTGGGCATGTCCTGAGGCAGGCCACTGTTAGTTACCACAGCTGCTTTCTTGAGAGGGGAGACACCGTGAGCGCCTTCGCATTCCTGCATCCTTGCTCCCCCTGGCCACCGGTTAAATTATTTTTCTCAATGATTGTATGGTAGATTGATAACTAAGTGCTATTTTTTTTAATTCTATGGGCAAATATAGATCTCTTTCTTCAAATAAACTCTTGCTACCTGGACCATAGACCTAGAAGGATCCAGAAAATATGGGTGGACAAGATAATTTTGTATCCTGTCTTTTCTTCCACAAATATATCTGAGCACTGCTCCAAGATAAGCTTTGTGAGAGGAGCTTGGAAGACAAAATACAAAGGCATGATCCCTGTCTTTGAGGATCTGACCCTCTGTGGGGGAGATTATTTCATTTCCCATTGCTGCTGTAACAAATTACCACAAACGTAGTGGCTTAAACAGCACATTGTATCGTCTTACATCTCTGCAGGTCAGAAGTCCAAAATGGATCTCATTGGGCTAAAATCAAGGTGCTGGCAGGGCTGTGTTCCTTCTGGAGTCTCTAGGGGAGAAGCTACTTTTTTGCCTTTTCCAGCTTCTAAAGGCTGTGCACATTCCTTGGCTCATGGCCCCTTCCTCTATCTTCAAAGATGGCAGTGGTGGTCAAGTCCTTCTCCCACTGCCATTTTTCTGGTGCTAACTCTTCTGCCTCCTTCTTCCAGTTTTAAGGACGCTTGTGGTTACATTGGGCCCACCTGGGTAATTCAGGATAACCTCCTCATCTTAAAGCCAGCTGATTAGCAAACTTAATTCCCTCTTGCTATGTAACATAACCTAATTATGTTTTAATTTTAGCTTATGTGAGAGTCTGGCCAAGAAACGGGAAAAGGCATTCTAAGAAAAGGGAAAAGTGTACAACAGAAGCAAGGGTATAGCAGCACGACATGGAATGAAGCTAGGACTGGAGTGTAGGGTCTGCAGAGGAGAGTGGTAGATGATACAAAAGGCTGGAAAAGTTGTGCACTGGAAGGTCCTGGTGGGAAACAGATGGCCCTCTCAAAGGCGGAGATTGAAAGGCCCTTTTACAATGTTTGAATGAGAAGGCCTTTGCAGCGTTTGGGCTTGGTTAAGGGAAAGAAACGAAGGGTGATGAAGTGCCCCAGGACTAGCAACAACCAGAAGCATTATCTCCCCTAGGCCCAGGGGTAATGGGAAGGATTCCCTGAGAGATAGGGAGAGTTGTGACTATGGGAGGGGACCATCCTGCAGGAGCTATCATCTTTGATATAAAAACACAGCCATAGCCAAGCTACAGCCCACCTTTCAATCTGCTGCTCTTGCCTTTCATGGACAAACCCAACTAGAAAGCAGGGGACAAGGGAGCCTGATGGACACAGTCCATGCAATTTAGGTCTGTGGCTCAGAAGAGAGTAGATCTGGAGGGAAAACTGCAGGGAGCAGACAGGAGGACCTCGTATGTCATGAGTAAAGTATCTGAATTTTGTGCTTCAGGCCACAGGGAGCCTCGGATGTATTGTAGGCTGGCCAATGAATGGCTCTTTGAATCTTTCTTTCAGTTTGATCACCACTCCATTTCCCATATTGCCTTTATTCACAAGGTAAAGATTTTGTCTTGTCTCCATCTCTTGTCTTTATCTCATCTCTCAGAACCTTGACAAGTTGATCTTATATACTCTTTATCAACCAAGGTGTTAATGGCCAATAATACCTTAATGTGCCAGCTCTGTCAGATAGTGTTTAGATTTATTGGGAGCATTCAGTACCTGGTTCAGTTAGCTATTGCCATAACTATGCTGTGTTAGAAACCATTTCCGATATCTGGGGCTTCAAACAATAAGGATTTATTTAGCTCAGAAGTCTGCAGTTTGGTGATGTAGGTTCAGGAGTTCTTCTGGTCTCAACTGGGCTTGCTCACATATCTGGCAGTCATCTAGCCTGTTGGCTAAAGACTCATACTTCTGGGGCTAGTCAGCTCTCATACTTCTGGCAGTCAAATGACTTCTGATGCAGATCTTCTCCTCTGTTTCTCCCTCCCCTCCAGTAGGCTAACCGAGGCTGGTTCTAAGCACAGTGGCCTAGGTGCAAGAACAGAATCAGAAATGTGCAGCTTCTTTACCAAGCTTCTGCTTGTGTCACAACTGCCATCATCCGATTGGTCAAAGAGAGTCATGTGACTAAATATACTCCACTTCTTGATGGGAAAAACTGTAAAATTGCATGGCAATGACATGGGTAGAGTTAATAAAGAACTGGCACCATTAATGCAATTGATCTGCCAATCATTCTTGGGTGCCTTAACCCAGGCAATAAAGATTTACTTATTTATCAAATTATTTGTTTGTTTATTGTCAGACTCTTCCACTAAAATGTAAGCCCTGGTAGAGCACAGCTGTACCTCCTGTGATTCTAACATATGTGCTCACAGTAAATTTTCACTGAAACCATCAGTGAATGCTGCTGGCTTCACATGGGAATTATTTGGAGAATGGTCTTTATGGACCTATTCTAGTCCACTAAATTCTCATAAGCAGAGAAGTGTCCCTAAAAATGAATGAGCACAAATATGGTTTCCACTTGCCCATTTAGGCCTACTCCACTGCTATTTCGCTTTCTCTCTTTCTGGTTTCGATCAAGCTGGGTGAACCTAGTCAAAGGCATAAAGCACAGGGAGAAGATGAGTCATCCCTCCATCAGGGCCTTATCTTACCTTATCACTCCCCATTAAGGGTGGGGAGCTGACTCAGTTGTACAGCTTGAATAGATGACATCACTGAATGAGTGTGATGCTGCCTGCTATGGGCTGACCTGTGTCCCCCTAAATTCACATGTTGAAGTCCTAACCCATAGTACCTCACAATGTGACTGGATTTGGAGAGAGGGTCTTTAAAGAGGTGATTAAGGGAAAATGAGTTTACATAGATGGGTCCTAACCCAATATGACTAGTGTTCTTATAAGAAGAGGAGATTAGGATCCAGACACACATAGAGGAAAGGCCATGGGAAGACACAGGAAGAAGTGGCGATCTACAAGCCAAGAAGAGAGACCTCAGAAGAAATGAACCCTGCCAACACATACCTTGATCTTGGACTCCCAGCCTCCAGAATTGTAAGAAAATAGATTTCTATTGTTTAAGCCACCCAGTCTGTAGCTTTTGTATGGCAGCCCTAGCAATCTAATATAACACCTTTCTTTTTAATTAATTAATTTTATTTTTTTATTTTTATTTTTAAGGAAGATTAGCCCTGAGCTAACATCTGATGCCAATCCTCGTCTTTTTGCTGAGGAAGACTGGCCCTGAGCTAACATCCATGCCCATCTTGCTCTCCTTTGTATGTGGGATGCCTGCCGCAGCATGGCTTGACAAGTGGTGCGTAGGTCCACGCCTGGGTTCCAAACTGGTGAACCCTGGGCCGCTGAAGTAGAACGTGCGAACTTAACCACTGCACCACTGGGCCGGTCCCTATCACACCTTTCTTAAAAGAGAGCAGCTGGAGGGAAATCTATTTGGAGCGACTTCTCCATCCCCAATCCCAGTGTGAGTCAGAGGAGCCCAAGCTGACTTCCTGGGAAAGGCTTGCTCAGAGAGGAAGCTCCTAGAGTTGCATGCACTGGAAAGCTCGTGGGACTCCTTCAGAGTGGCCAGTGCAGGCTGAAGACAGATGGTGCTGGGGTCCTTTCATGTGGCCTTCCCTGGGGCTTTGCGAGCAGTTCCAACTTGTTCCTGTAGGCTGATGCTAAATTCCATTCATTAGCAAGTTTCCCAGTAGCTTAATTTTATTAGCTCCTCAGGAGTTCCTCTCTTGCTTTTCAGGCCTCCAGTCATCTAAAATGTGGTATCTTCAGCAAATTCACCCACCTCATTATGTATGATCCCTCTTCTAGGCTATTTAGCCCTTCTCCTGGCTCCTAATAAATAAATACTAATTCTAAGACCAAAACCCAAGAGGCCATATGTTTAATTGCTTTCCATGCTGAGAAAGAATCATTTATTAGTGCTGTGCAAAGCGCTGTGTTTGAAAACTCCAAACCACATGAAACACCACAAGTTCTGTGCCAGAGCCTAACAGAGAAACAGCCAAGTTTCATCTGAACTTTGTTAGGCCTCATGACCTTTCACAAAACCTCAAAGCAAACATAATTCAGCCCCTGGATAGGCTCAAACTCTGACTTGAGTCCTGTCATTTGTTTGGTTTTGTAGCAGCTGCTTATATCACAAATCCACCCTTCTGGTTAAAAAAAAAAGAAGATCCGTGAGATGCCTTCAACTCCGTGTGATGTTCTGCTTTATTTTTGTTTTGTAACATTTCTACTAATTGTAAAATTCAAGACTCCTTTGGAAGGCTGGATCTACAGAACAACTTGTGGGTTTAGAATTGCCAGGTAAATTGGGACTGACAAATTTAAATGGAATTCAGTGAGAAACTAATTGTTGTGAATCTGACTAGAATAATGAGAGCAGGAATAGATGGGGGTAAAAGGAGGGACATCAGAGAAGAGTGGTTTTATTTTGTTTTCAAGAAGAAAGATTTGTTGCTGAGGCATTGTCTGGACACAGTGGGTGCTTGGTAAGAATTTGTTGCTGACCTCTTCACATGTAATCTGGAGTTTCCTCTTGTGCTGAACTTAATTCAGAGCTCCTTGACAGGAATTTCACAGCCATTTCTATGTCACTATGTATCCATCTGGGCCTGCTGGACCTCTGCGCATCTAAGTTAGAATGGCTTGACAGTGAACGCTCTTCTGAGAAGGAGGCCAGCCTGTGGCTCATCTTGTTAGAACTGGACTGAGAAAGAGCAGGGATGCAGCAGACAGACAGGGCTTGGATTTTGAATCAGACATGGCCACTGCTTTGGGACAGGTGCCTGGAGTGGAGGCAGACTCGAGAGTGGGTAATAGAAGTTGGATCGTATAGACTAAACACACTACCTGGAAATTATGGTAGTAGCTCAGACAAACAGAGATAACCAGAACAATACAGGGTCTTCCTCAGGCAGGTGGGACCTCCTGATAGATAGCCATTTTAGTGGTCAGCTGAGGTTGGCCTGACAGCAGGTGGCTGTCCTAACCATGGGATGGAGATTAGGGGCAGGATTCTGATCAGTATGTGTTAAAAGTTAGTGGGTAAGAGGGAATGGTAATGGTGGTGATACTTGAATAGCAGAGCAAGAGTAAATTCATTCGGGTTTCAGGATGGGAACTTATTTTTAACTGCTGGCAGATGCCTACCTGCTAAACTGAGTCTCCAAATCAGGTAAACTGATGCTGACTCATCTACGACTTAGATCAGAACTACTCAACGCACTTTTCTTTTCGTTTCATCCTCCTCCCGCAACTGTCCCCTGCCGCAGATGTTGAAAGGATGTGGAGCAGTGGAAGGAAGTGAAGTCACAGGAGGAGGGGATTTAGATCGAGGAGGGCCTTGTAGGTCATTGTGAGAACCCGTGAGGTAACGGGGACTCCAACTGCTTACCTCACTGTCTGCTCTTCTCTGCTTCAATGTCCCCAGCTCCAAGAAAAAGCCAAGCAGAACCCATGAGATAAGATTAGACACCTTTTTCTACATTTCAGGTGATAAATGAACCAAATCGAAAGTATTTGCATTGGCAACCTTTTAGTAGATATTCATCTTATTCTCAATAACAACTCCTTGCATTTAATAAACTAATGGTTATGTAATTTTACATCAGTCCCACAGAAAGGAGCAAAAAGAGCAAACAATATTTTGACCCTGCTGTTTTGACCCCACTGTTTTGGACTTCCATATTGATTCCATAGATATTTTATCTTTGTGTTTATGAACACAAATATTTTAATAAGAATTATACCAAAATTGGTGGATTTTTATTGAAAAAGCTTTTTTGGGATTAATAATTGTTAAATTGATTCAATTCTTTATTAACATTTCCATAGAATAATAAAGACATTTTTATTTCTGTTTGAATAAAAGGATTATCAACAGTATTGATTAATTTTCTGGTTTGATTCATTTATTTTGACTCAGCTCCTACCTAGTTGTACATTCTGTGATTGTGAGTTTTCTTTTGCAGAAATTATTTCTACCAAGCTTATTTCTCACATCAGATTTTATAAATTATAAAGATTTGATTCTTCCATTCACCCTCAGCTAACAAGCATTTTAAATCATGTGCAATTTTAGATTTTGCCAGTTTTGTTTTGAAAAATTACTTCTAGCAAGTCTGTTTCCCACTTTAATTGTTCAGTTTTTCATCTATAACAAATTTTACCACAAACAGTTTTAGCCAATGTTAGTTTTATTCCGTGTTGATTGTTTTTTCCAGTAATATTCAATAAGAATTAAAAAAAAGAAGTAGATAAAAGACTGCTAGTTGTTACGATTTTATTGGAGCGATGGGCAAAAAGCACAAGCATAGGAATTGGATGCAGGGCAGCATCTAAAGTGGGGTCAAAATTCTTGTACCTGGCCTACCCCGCCTCTCACCAGCCCACAAGATGTTCAAGTCCATTAACCGTTTGTTTGCATGCAATGGACCTGTAGGGAAAATCCTTTGTCAGCTCTTTGACACGTGTGCCAATAGAAAGTAGTGGTGGGGGCTGGGAAGGAAGGATCTAAGAGACAGATGACTACTTCATTATGACAAAATTCCAGAAGAAAGCAAAAATATGCATATCTCTTTGACAATAAATTTTGACCCAAGATTGTTGTTCTCCAGCTTCCGAAGTTGCTGATATGCTTCTCTTTAATTTATCACAAAACTTTATGAGAAGCCTAAGAACTTACCAGACAGAACGGGGAAGAGACTGTTCTGGGCACTTTAGGAAAGTCTGAAATTCACAGAGTTGGAATAAAGTGAAGAAGACTGACCTAAGTGTGGAAAACAAAGACTGCACATTATATTGGAAAGAACAGGAATGTGGGACATGAAGGCTTGGTTTCTTGTCCCTGGGTATCTTCTTTCTATCTTGGGGGATTTAGGACCATTTACTTGGCTTCCTTGAGTCTCAGTTTCGTCACCTACAAAATCCTGAACATCTCATAGGGTGGTAGAGAAGTTTAAGAAGCATAAAAATGCTCTGACTGATGTGGAGGGCAAAGCAAATGACAGTTGTTATTGAGTGATGGTCATGAGCTTGGGAATGAATCACTCTTATTTTCAAAAGAGAGGTTCCTGTCCTGCTGTCTTTTCTCCTCTCCCCTACCATCCTGCCCCTCTTCCGCCTTCTCCTTCTTTCCCTCCTCCTTCAGGTGGCCATACCTAATAGTCTCAGAGTGGGGACTGGCCACACCAGAAAGACCAACTTCATGATTTAGGGTGGGTGCTCTGGGTCACATTATGTCAGTGTACCTAGAGATTAAGTTCATCTGTGTGGGCATTAAATCAATCATTCACGTCTATGTAATGGAGCCTCAAACAATTCTGGACACAGAATATCAGGTGAGCTTCCTAGGGTGGCAATACTCTGAGTATTGTCACACATCAATGCTGGGAGGGTAACACATCCTGAGGACAATGAAAGCATCACATTTGGGACTCTCCTGGATTCTGCCCTGTGCGTTTCTTCCTTTGGCTGATTTTAATGTGCTCTTTCCTTGTAATAAATGTAATTGTCATTATAATAGCTTCCATTGAGGTTGTGAGTCTTTCTAGTGAATTATGGAATCTGAGAATGGTTTTGGAAAACACTTGAATTTGGTTGGTGTCGGAAATGAGGACGGTCTTACATGGACTCTTCCCTTTAACTTTGTAGTTGGATCCTAATTCCTTGCCTTTAGAGTCAGAAGTCTTGGGTGGCATTGGCAATCTGGAGGACTGTGCCCTTAACCTTTCAGTTTGGGTGACTTAAGATACCATCCCCACTGTTTATTACTTCTGCCTCAAAATTATGAAAAACCTTGATTTATTGTATCATCTTTGTCATCTTTGGTGATTTCTGGAATGGGAGAAAGAAAAGTATTTTTCAGATACTTACTCATTTTGAACTGTGGGTGAAATGCAATTGAGATGCTACAGTCTAAATTCCTTCAGGGAGACATAAAGAAAATTCTCCCCATATTATTCTTATGGCTAATTCACTCAACAAATGCTTGTGTAGTTCTTATCACGGTGCGGGCATTGTTCTAAATGCTTTATGTGTATTAACTCATTTGATATTGATAATGACGGTTGCGGCAGGCTTTATTATTATTATTCCCATCATCATACAAGTGAGCAAACTGGGGCTAGAGCAATGAAATAATGTACCTGAGCTCCCACAGCTAGCAAATGGTTGAGCCAGGTGGAAGCTCAGACTCCAGAAGTGTTCTGTAGCCACCTTGTTATTGAGGCTGTAGATTCAGACACTTGAGTCTTAGAAGCTCAGTCTAGTGGGGCAGACAGACTTAGAAGCAAACAATGATGTTATCATATAACAAGTTCTACAATAGAAAGGTTGCAGAAGTGAGAGGAACAAATTTGAGCTCCTCAGCCAGAAAATTGAGATTGTTTTTTACTTAGATCTCTTCCTTGTGATTCATAATAAACTCATCTCCACCTCTGTCATTCCTAATCTCCACCCCCACCCCAAATTATCTGGAAGCAATTCTTTGCTGCAAATATCTTTTCCCAGATTATAACTTGTCCTTTAATTTTGCTCATGGTGCCTTTTGTTAAACAGAAATTTGAAATTTTAGTTTAAAAACTTTTTCTTATGTGACCCTACTACAAGTCTTATTATATTTTCTTCCAAAAGTTAGAAAATTTTGCTCTTCACATTTAGGTCTTAGGTATACCATTTGTTAGACCTAGAATTTACTTTTGTGCACTGCATGTAGTAGGAATATGGTTGTATATGTTTTTCCCTTATGGATAACCAATTTGCCCAACTCCAAACAAAGATCTGAATTAGTATATTTATGGTTTGTTTCTGGGTTTTCTGTTCTGGTCCTTTGGTGTGTCTATTTCCACACCAAAAATCACACTTCACTCACAAACATTACAACAAAAAAATAACATTAAATTCATAAATACAATTTTATAATAACATAAATAAAACAAAATAACATAAACATCTCTTTACATTAAGGCTCGATGTTAGATAGAACAGATATCCTTATCTTGTTCTTAAAAATTGTCTTGGTTGTTCTGGTCCCTTTTCTTATGAGGGTATCAACTTAAGAAATGTATCAACATATGAGAGATTCACACACATTTGTACAAATACAAATGTGTTGAATTTTGATCACTGTCCCACTGACTTCATAGATTAAATATTTGGGAGAATTTACTTCTTTATAATATTGGACCTTCTTGTCTATGACTATGGTGTGTTATTCTACTTACTTTAGTTTTCTTTAATCTTTTCCAATAGTTTTCTAATTTTCTCCATATATTTCATGCACATCACTTTTTATACTGTTTTTGTAGGTACTTTATTATTATCTTTATGCTACTTCTGTAAAAAGTATCTTTTAAAACTAATGTTTGCTCACAATTAGCTATTGGTCTAAAGAAATGAAATTGATTTTTATATGTCATTCTATGTCCAGTTCCCTTGTTCAACTCTCTTATTAAATCTGATAACTTGGGGGCTGGCCTTGTAGCCAACAGGTTGGGTTCACACACTCTGCTTCAGTAGTCCAGGGTTTGCTGGTTGAGATCCTGGGCATGGTCCTACACACCACTCATCAAGCCATTCTGTGGTGGAATCCCACATAGAAGAACTAGAATCACCTACAACTAGGATATACAACTACGTACTGGGGCTTTGGGGAAGGGAAGAAAAAGAGGAAGATTGGCAACAGATGTTAGCTCAGGGTCAATCTTCCTCACTGAAAAACAAAAGTATATTAAAAAAAATCCGATAACTTGTTTATCAATTGCTTTACATTTTAAATATAAATATGTGTTTTGTGAATAATGGCAGTATTATTTCTATTTACCTCTTATTTCTTTTTATTTTCTTATTGCTTTGGCTAGGATCTCCAGTGCAAAGTCAAAGAGAAGCAGAGAAAAGGACACCAAGATCTCCTTGCCCTGGTGTTATACGCTGTATAACCTCTTCTCCTTGAGTGTGGGTAGGACCTGTGACTTGCTTCTAGCCATAAAAGTAATGGAATACTATTTCTATGATTAAGTAAAAAACACTAAATTAATTTAGTTAATTAAAATAATTAATTGATTCAGTTAGTTGATTAGTTAATTAAAAAATTCTCTTTGTGGAAGAGAACTGATCGGTGGTTACCAGGGGAAAGGGGGAGTAGGGGGAGGGCACAAAGGGTGAAGTGGTGCACCTACAGCATGACTAACAATAACATGCAACTGAAATTTCACAAGGTTGTAAACTATCATAATCTTAATAAAAAAAATTCTCTTTGTGGAGAAATTAAAATTAAAAGATTCTCCTTGTGGGTTCGAAGAAGTAAGCTGCCATGTTATGAGAATCCCATGTAGAAAGGAATTGCAGGTGGCCTGTAGGAGCTGAGCATGGCCACTGGCCAACAACCAGTAAGAAAATGGGATCTCAGTCCTACAATTGTCAAATCATGTAATCCCATTTGGTTGTGGTGTATAATTCTTTTTATTCATTGTTGTATTTGATTTGTTAATATTTTGTTGAAGATTTTTGCATCATGTTCATGAGAGATATTGGTCTGTAGGTTTCTTGTAGTGTCTTTGTCTGGTTTTGGTATTAGGGTAATGCTGGCCTCATAGAATGAATTATGAAGTCTTCCCTCTGCTTCTATCCTCTGGAAGAGATTATAGAGAACTGGTATAGTTTCTTTCTTCAATGTTTGGTAGAATTTACTAGTGAATCCATCTAGCTAACCAGCACCTGTGTACGAAAGAGTTTTGGAAGGTTAGTAATTATAGGTTCAATTTCTTGAATAGATATAGGCCTATTCAGATGGTCTGTTTTTTCTTGTGTGACTTTTGGCATATTGTGTCTTTCAAGGAATTGGTCCATTTTGTCTTGTTATGTGCTAAGTCAGCTCCAACACCTAGTGACCCTGTGAATGAGTGATGTCCACAATCTCCTGTCCTCAACAGCCCTACTCAGCTTCTGTAGACTCATGCCTATGATTTTTTCCTCTGGAGTTTATCTATCTCATATTTGATCTTCCTCTTTTCTTGCTGCCTTCTACTTTTCCCAGCATTATTGTCTTTTCCAAAGAATCCTCCATTCTCACGATGTGCTCAAAATAAGACACCCTTGGTTTTATCATTTTTGCTTCCAATGATAGTTCAGGCATAATTTGTTCTAGGACCCCTTTGTTTGCCTTTCTGGCAGTCCAAGGTGTCCACAGAGCTCTCTTTCAACACCATTTCATCTAGGTTATCAAATTTCTGGGCATAGAGTTGTTCATAGTGTTTCTTTATTATCCTTTCGATTTCCATGGGATCTGTAGTGATGTCCTCTCTTTTCATTTATGATATTAGTAATTTGTGTTTTCTCTCTTTTTTCTTACTTAGCCTGGCTAGAGACTGACAAATTTTATTGATCCTTTCAAAGAACCAGCTTTTCGTTTCATTGATTGTATCCACTTTATAATAACTATTAGGTAGTAATTTCTTTCTTTCTAAATCAGTCTTGAATTTCTTTTAAAACCCAAATTTAGTGTGAATTTAACACTTGCGTTTTTGTTGGCAAACACATGTAGAAGCCTGCTTGCAATATACATTATTCACATAGTTCTCATATGCACAAATGATTCAGGGCTCACGTTGTGTGTTTAAATACTTATCTCCTAATCCTTAAGGTACTAACTTCAGTTAAAGTTGTTATAATATTTAATTAATCTTTGTAATATCCCCCATTTTAAGCTCAAATAATTTTTTTTGTAATGTGAAAGATGTGACCACAATGTGCCTTGTCATAAACAGGAGTGTCTAAAACACACATCGTATTTTCAGTAAGGGACTTACCTCACACATTGATCATCTCAGTCAGCACCTTTCAGGACTCGAGGGAAAAATATTAGGAATATGTTGTGTGCTGTCTAGCACCTGATTATTGCACTAATAGTGTTCCATGTATGTCATTTATCACAGAAGTAATTAAAAAAACTTATTCGCCACTGAGTTCCCTGAAATCTACCAAATAATCATAATCTTGATTTTTCTTCCCAGAACGAGCCCTTAGAGATCACTTAATTCAGGCCTCTCCTTTTATGTTCAAGGCAACTGTGTCAGAAGAGTGAATGATGTGCCCCAGACGCAAGAAGCCTGACTGGGGCCTCCACTGCTGCTCAGCTCTGCTTTTGAAAGGAGCCCTGAATAATTCTTGCTAACTGTGACTAACCCTCCCCCACGCACATTGCTGTACCTGAAGGAAATGTGGAGTTTCCAGGGTTAGCTGCTCACTTGCACACCTGTAGTCAGGGCCTATGGGCAGCCTTTGCTGTGAACTGTGTGCCGCATATGGCCTGTCCTTCACAAGAAAAGTTCTTGGACTTGACGTCTACATGCCGACTTGGTCCTCACACATTTGCGGCTTGGCAGAGCTGGTTGATAGGATTACTGAACTTCATTCCTAGAAGATTCAGCTCTTCAAAAGGAATCGAGTCCAGGTGAAGATGTTCATCAATATTGGCTGATGTTTTTAATAATGGATGATCCAGACCTTTCCAAGTGAAGCCTCAGCTTGACCTGAGCTGGTTTCTTACTCCCTGTATCAAATCATACATTATGCTGCAATGCTAATATGGGGACGTATACCACATCTGCATCTTTGCTGGAGCCTCTAGAGAGGCTAAAACCCATGCAGCCCCACTCATCTTTCATTTAACTACCAGAACTGAAGAGCAAAAGATGAGCTCCTTAAGAATTGCCCTGTTCAGTCATCTGTGGCCTCTTGTTCTGGGTCTTGTATTTAGGAAATTTCTGGACAGAGGAGCCTAGACTAACTTCAGGAAGTGTTTTCCCGACATGATTCCTGGGCATTCTCTGCTAACTTACCCCAAACACTCACCGGGCAAGGGGGCTCGGCTCCTGTGTCCTAGTTCTGTAATTGGCAATGCGAAACTTCTGCTTGTGTCCTACATATTACTGTGACTGTCCATTTTTGTGGAATAGCTGCTCCTCAATGCCTAAGTCCATTGGTTCCTCTGCTGTAAATACTTAGAAAGAGGAAGGATCTAAAACAAATACAGCAAGGCTGCTTGTTTTGACCAAATTGGCAATTAATTAATTCCATGTGCTAGAAGTTGCAATCAACATCTGCAGCAAGAGCAGCATCTTCTGGATGAACAGAAGAAATGAAAAGAAATGAATACGGAAAGGGTCTGAGATCTTGGTGCATAGGCTTCATGGCTGTGTATGTAGGGACTGATGTTTATTTCCAGGTGTGTGCAAGCAAATCTCTGAGAGTAGGAGCTAACCAGCATCTGTGTATGAAAGAGTGGGAGGAAAGCCTTCATTACATCTATCATTAGATGGGAGATGGAGATGGAAATCTCAGCACCTCCTATGGTTCAGGAGTGGCACGAAGCACCACCCTAACTCTGTTCATGTGTATGCCTTTCAAGAGAACTATGTTTCCAACAGGAGTGGTTCCTGGGGAAATTTATCTTTTTATTCATAACCCCAATTGCTTGAGAGGTTGAATACATATGCACACACACATCCCATCTTTTATTTTTTTTTTTTGAGGAAGATTAGCCCTTAGCTAACATCTGCTGCAAATCCTCCTCTTTTTGCTGAGGAAGACTGGCCCTGAGCTAACATCCGTGCCCATTTTCCTCTATTTTATATGTGGGACACCTACCACAGTATGGCTTGCCAAGCAGTGCCATGTCTGCACCCGGGATCCGAACCGGCGAACCCTAGGTTGCCAAAGTGGAACGTGTACACTTAACCGCTGAGCCACTGGCCAGCCCCATACATCCCATCTTCTTCTCTTATTACAGGGATGCTCATTCTCATGGCCTCCACTTCTGGGGCAGGGATGGTGATTCCGTAGCCTTCCTGGTGAGCCCTACTCGTGCTGTGTGGCGGCCTTGTGCTCTCTATCCCTGTGCAGCAGCTGCTGCGTAGCAGGGCACCATTCTCCTTGGGGCCATGACTTGTTTTTCTTTCATTTATTTTACTTCCTATATTTTTTCTTAAATGAACAAAATGTTGGCAAAAGGCCTATCTTTAAGAAAAAAGAGGCTGTTCTGGTTTCCATTTTTAAGAGAATTTTGGCAGTAGAAGCCACAGTGTTAGATATTTTACTGCATTTATCAATCGAGCACTGAGCATATGGAAACAATCCTATCTAGATAACCCTCAGAGCAATTGCTGTTCACAAGAAGCCATTTCAAAAGAATGATTTTCTAACCCCAAGTGGAACAAAAAAGAAAACTGTAAGGAATGGGCAAAAAGAAAGATTCAATGACCAAGAGGAATGATACACGAAATAAAAATAAAAGTTCATAAAAATAAAGACATAACTCATGTGTAGTCAGGTCTGATAATCTGATTTTTAAAGTCAGGACTCCATTGTTTACAAATCTAGACACCAAACTCAAACCATTTTAACTAAAACTGGGAATTCACTTTAAAGATCCTTGGTTCTTTCAGGGAATCCAAGAAAGAGTTAAAAACTCTAGCTATAGAAGTGGCAAGGATGAAGATGGACCCCCATTACAGCTGGAACCATCTTTCTTGGTGCTACCTGGCTTTCTCCACATGGTGGAAATGATGGTATGAATTTCCCTCTTTACCACTGAGAAGAGACTGATCTCACTCCTCCAGCCCCAGATCCAAATATGCAATGTGGGACTTATTGGCACAGCTTGGTACAGGTGCTCACCCCAAAGGAATCAGCTGCAACATGAGAAATCGGGCACTAGATTGGCCCAGCTTGGATCTGGTGCCCACCTCTTGGTCTATGGACTATGAGTGGAGGGTCGGGTTCTAACGTACTCATGTGGAGGTTCCTACGTTAACCATGGGAACTGAGGAAAGACTGAGCAGAAAACATCGTAGTTGTCATCTACACAGTTCAACACTATTTGGAGAACTGCCCTCTGTGTGCTTGTTTTCCTTACAACTTTACTGATTATAGGAAAATAATATGTTTCTTCAACTTAGAGTGGAATGGAACCCACGTTTGTATTTGTGCCTGGGGGATATTTTTGGCTCTAGGAGGTTAGGCTCACACTCGCCCCAGAGTGAGCTCCGATGGCATTAAATATTGGCCTTTGTAAGAACCAAATACAAATGGATGTTAGCCAACATCATGGTTTGAAGAGTATTGTGTTTCTTCTAAGTAAATGCTCTTAGGCAGCAGCTGGGCTGAGGAAATGCTCAAATCAAAGATCAACATCCTATAGCATGCTAATTTTAAGTGAACTGTGAGCTGGGATTCATTGCCACACACCTCTTCCTGCCACTTGTGAGAGTCATTGCTCTCTGTTGTTTCCATCTTAATAAAAGTGTGGCCAACATGGCATTCTCAACACTCCACTCTCCTTATGACATCATACAAGAAGGATTGCCACATTGATATAAACATTTGAAACTTTCTCATCCCTAACTTAAAGATTATCAGCATGACAGATTAATAATGCCCAGTTTGTTTTATTATAAGAACACTCATAAAAATCATTGAAAATGATACAATATTTCAATAATAGCAATAGAAATACTGGTAAAGCATCTTCCATTTCGCAGGAAGAATTGGTATTAACCTAATCATACATAGAATCCTGAAAGATATAGCATGGTCAGGAAGAAACACATTGGGAATTCCCAGCTACTTCTCCTGCTTACATTCACAGGTAATACAATCACATTCCAAGGAGGAAGTGGACAAAGAGGCACAAGAATCAACAATGGAAAAAAATCAACAACTGTCTTGTGAAAATATCATGTAATATAAGAAATGGTAACTGGTTCATTAAAAATAAAAAAAAATTGTGTAAGAAAAACCAGTTAACTAAAGGAATCCAAAGTAAATCTTTGAAAGCATCTGTTTTGTGTTCTCAATAAAATTTTAAAAAATGTGTCCTCTATCAAACAAAAGAGGAAAGAGAAAATGATAAAAGAATAGAGTAAGATTAAAAGGGAGTTGCTTAGGATGTAGAAAGAGATTAAAAATTCTCAATGAGATAAAGGTAGTAAAGAAATTTAGATGCTTCATACATTTTTAAGTTGCTACCATACGTTTAAATAGTTGCAAAAGATCTACTTTCTAGTGTATTATGGACATTGGTATTTCAAAACAAAAATAAGTATCTTTATTTAAAACTTGTCCAATCTAATCTAAATGCTCTAATTATTCTGATAATGACCATTATCTACTTTAAAAAATACTTGAACAAGCTCATCTTTAGGAATTGGAAATTTAAAATATTTCCTCACATTTCAGTTCAATTTTCCTTTCTCTGTAGGATTTATATTAATATGACATATTTAAGCATGGATTTTTAAATTTATCATATTTTCAACACAGGAACTATGAGTATACATTTAAACTTAAACTTTTAAAAATTTTCTATGACCATAAGCTGTAAGAGTTACACAAATTTCTTTTAGTTTGAGCTGTCATTAAATTGTTGGTATCTGACTGATCAAAATAATATAAATGTGTCACACATTTTCATAGTTATTAACCATGAGGAGCATAATTTCATTTGGAAGGCAGTTCCTAATGAAATGATCAGGGCTATTAATCTTTTAGTCAATCAGTTCATATGATCATGGACGAATATTATCTATTGTTAGAATGAGACATGATTCAGCATCCATTCTATTCTCTTTTTAAATTTTTATACATGAAAATGAGGAGAGCTCTTCACATAAATAGGAATAGAAGGAATTTTGTTATAGCAATGTATTGTATTCTTTGAATTCCTTCTGACTTATACACACAAAAAAATCACATAGCTACCAAACATCAAAAGTTATTTGAATTATCTAGCAGCTGATAAATCCATGAAGTCTTATGATTTTTCTGAAAGGAAAGAATCAGAAACCATGTGGCATACAACAATATGTGCTACCCAGTCACTCGGATCTTTGCCTTTATCAACATCTACACCAATATTTCAACTTGTCTCTTTGTTTGTCACCCTGGAGGTTTTTAAGCCCTGGGCTAATGTACTGCTTCAGTTACTTTTGCTGCATAACAAACTGCCCCCAAACTCAGAAGCCTAAAACAACCAGCTTGTTACGTTTACAGAGTCTTTGGGTCATGAATTTGATCAGGGTGTAGTAAGGTATTGCTTCTTCTTCATGGGTCTGGGGCCTCAGCTGAGAAGAATCAAAGCCTGGATGATTCTAAGACCTGGGGCTAGAATTATCTGGAAGTTCCTTCACTTATATGTCCAGTTCCTGGACTGATGCTATCCATCCGATGGTCCATACATAGCCTCTCTATGTGGCTTGGGCTACAACATTGTGACCTCAGGATACTAAGACTTCTTACAAGAGTAAGAGCTCCATGGCAAGTATTCCAGAGGACAAAACAGAAGCTGCATTGTCTTGTGACCTGACCTTGGAAGTCATATAACATCCCTTCTGCTGTACTCTATTGTCAAAGCAGTCATAATCTTGCTCAGATCTGAAAGGAGGAGACAGAGACTTCATCTCTCTACGGAAGGAGTGTCAAAGAACTTGTGGCCATTTTTTAAAACAACTATAGCACCTCATTAAGATTTGGATGAGTGACACATGTAAGTTTCTTTTCCAAAGTGGGAGAAAGGCAATTGTGAAAGGAAAGAAGAACCTCATGGTGCCTTGGCAGTCTGTCTTTTCCTAGGTAGATCAATTGTGGGAAAATTTACATATAGAAGCTGAGCATCTGGAAATTGATTCCTTTAAAGCTTTCCGTCTCCCGTATATACATTGGAAAGTCTTTCTACATAGGGGTAAGTGCACTTGAGTTTGAACATCATTGCTGCAGGATTCAGTTTGGCAAAGCTGATTTAAATGTATTCTATCAAAATTTAAAAATTATCCAAACATCTCACCATCAAATTAACAGCAACAACAATGAACCCTATAAATAAGAACAATAACAACACAAAAATTGCTTTAAAATAAAGAAAAAAGAAAGGAACCTCATATTGAATTTCTCTTTTGCAACGCTAAAAACTAGAGGACAGTGCAACACTGAGTACAGGACTTGAAACAGTTGAGATTCAAGAATTTTGCACTCAGCAAATTTTCATATATGAAAGAAATTCCAAGATAAGAAAGTGCTCAGAAAAGACATCATTTATGTATCTTTCTGAAATAAACTCTCCAAAAAACTACTAGGAGGCGGACTTGAGCTAATCAAGTGAGGATAAGTGAGTAAAATCTCAAGAATGGGATATTTGGCATGATGGCTTTGAGGGAGGCTGCATAGTTTTTGGATCTTCCTGAATTCCCACATGAAAACAGGCAGAGCATGTAGAGAGCAAGGCAAATTTCATGGATATCATTTACAACAAGACTTGGTGACAAAGTATCTCCAAAATCCAAATATAGTGAGTGGCAGCAAACCACCATAGCCACAAAATTGTGTGCTATTCGTGTCTGTGTTAGAGAAAGCAGAGGGACCTATGAGTGGGAGAATGCATTGTCCAAGTTTTTCTACTAGGAAGCAAAGTTAGCTGATTTGAAAAGTAGATAAAACTGGGACGGCTCTTGCCTCTATGGTGGTGGATGAGCACAAGTTGCTCACTCTAAGCCTAAAGTGGCTGAAGCAGTATACTCCATGAAACCTCAAAACACACGCACCAGGACTCCCTTTAGGATAGGGCTCCACACCAAGAAGAAACAGCTGGGAGGAGCAGTGTAAAGGCAACAGAGCCCGGGAGAAAATAGTCCACCGTGTTTTAAATACCATACAAAAAACAGCAGAAGAGGCTGCCCTGTGCAGCTAGAATTGCTCTCTGAACTAAGCTTCCTTCTAAGGGTTCAGGAAAACTAAATTCACGTAAAAATAAGCGACAGAAAAGTACTGAGGCCAAATCTCACGCAAAGCAATTATAGGAAGAAAAGAGATTAAAAAGTAGAATAACATCCCCACAGACAAGGAAAGCATGCCAGAAAGACATGTTCAAAAAACAGATAAAACTGTAATGGGTTATTTAAAAACAAACTAAAAGGATTAAGAAAATGATACTAGACATGAAAGAATAACATAAATAAGAATTAGAAAGCCTAAGAAATGAGATGACAGACTCAGTAAAGAATTAAAAATATATGAAAAACATCATTTTAGAAATGACTAAACTAGAAGGAAAACAAGAATCATAAACACAACAAATATCCAAAGTGAGATAGAACATGAAAAGGAGGAAACATTAAAATCAAGAGGAAGAAAGAGACAAAAAGAGGGTGGATAGAAAATGGCAAATATTGAAGAAAAGAAAAGAAGATCTAAAATACTGATAATAGGAGTCTCTGATGAAGGGAAGCAAAGGAACATAAAAATAGTGAGAGGTATAATTCAGAGATATTTTGCTGAAATAAAGTAAGATTTTAAATAACACGTTGGAAGAGTACATTGTATTCTTAAGAAGAGAGACTAACACCAAGACATACCCTAGTAAAATCGTTGGACGTTACAGAAGAAGAAAAAAATCCTTTCAGCATCTAGGCAAAAATAGCAAGTCACTTACAAGGGAAATAAAACTAGATTATCATTGAACTTTTTGACATTCATGCTTATGTCAGAAAAAAAATGGAGCAATATATTTAAGACAGTCAAGGAAAGAAAATACAAGCCAAGAATTTTATGTCCAAGAAAATTGACTTTCAAATGTAAAAGATGCAGAAACTGTTATCAACATTCAAGAACTCAGGAAATATTGTTCTCTTAAGATTTTAGTAAGGAATCTACTGGAAAACAAACTTCAGACAAGCAAAATGACTAGTGAGACATTGATCTACAGACTTGTAAGTACTAAGCATATAGTTACTTGCAGAAATAAGACTAAATGAGGTTCAAAAGGAAGAAGTTATAATATGCAATGACTAAATGATCTGAAAATATAGATATAATCCAACTATAAAAATGTGGAGGACAAGGGAGAACACATGAAAATAAAAATTTTAACTGTTTTCAGTAATTATAATTGGTGGTGGTAATATTAAATTGTTGTTCTAAGACTGTTGTATGTGAAGAATGGATAAAACAATGAGTAACCACAGGATATTCTAATTCTATCATCCCGTGTCTTTGAGAGCCAGGATTCGCAGCGTGGAGTAAAAAAGATACAACTTTACAAAGATGACATTAAGCAAAAATCCTGTAGTTCTGCACTTGAATTGGAAATGTCAGTATGATCTTACAAAGTATTTTAATATGTATGTAAAAATATATATAATTATATAAATAATTATTTTGTATATCATATCAGATAACAAGAAATCTGTCAAAGATTATTAGAATGTAAAAAAGAAAAACCCAAAAAACCAAAAGCCTCATAGCCAACACAAAGGACCAAAAACATGTTGAACTGCACCATGAGTATGCGATCAGAAAAAACAGGCTGTGGGAAACTCTACAGGTTAAAATCTTTGGTTCTTTAACACATAAATTATAAGGAAAGCAAAAGAATGGAGGGGGAAAATGAAGTTAAAAAAGACTTAACAAATAATGGGCAAGACCAAAGGAGGAACAATTGGGTGTTAAATCCTAAAGGCATGCAAGGAAGTGATTACAAGGAAAATCTAAATAAAGTTATTTTTTGGAGGGAAAGCTAGGGACTGTGATGGGATGGGACACATGGAGGGTTTTCTGGGGTATTTGGAAGGTTCTGCATTAATCTTTGAGTCTTAAACATTGATACTTAGAAAAATGTAGGCTAAAATATGTATGTTTTTAAAATATAAAGTAACTATGAGAATAAGTAAAAATTGCATGTGTTCTTTCCAATTCAATAAAAAGCAACAACAAACAATGAAACAAATAAAACTACATAGTCCTTAAAATAAAATACAGGACAGAAAGGAAAGAGCAGTGATAAATAGAAAAGAGAGAGCAGGGCCTGCCCGGTGGTGCATCGATTAAGTGCACACATTGCACTTCGGCGGCCCGAGGTTTGCGGGTTCAGATCCCAGGTGCGGACATGGCACTGCTTGTCACACCATGCTGTGGTAGGCATCCCACATATAAAGTAGAGGAAGATGGACACAGATGTTAGCTCAGGGCCAGTCTTCCTCAGCGAAAAAAGGAGGATTGGCAGCAGTTAGTTCAGGGTTAATCTTCCTCCAAAAAACAAAGAAACAAAAAAAAAAAAAAAAGAAGAGATAGCATAATATGAGATCATAAATGACCAAATATAACTGTTTTTACATAAAGTAAATTTATTGACCACCCATTCTAATAGGTAAAGATGATCATTTTAGATTAACACACAAAACTGTACTTTGTGCTATTTTTAAGAAACATACTGTATTATCTAGGGTAATCAGAGAAACATGAGCAACAGGGTGTGTGTGTGTGTGTATCTGACTCTATCTCTATCTCTATGTGTAGAGAGAAAGATTGATTTATTTTAAGGAATTAGCTCATACAGTTGTGTGAGCCTTGTGAGTCTAAATCTGATTGGGTAAACTGGCAGCTGGAGACCCAGGGAAGGCCCATGTCACAGTTCAAGTCTGAAGGCCATCTGCTGGCCAAATTCCTTCTTGCTCAGGGAAGATCAGTTTTGTTCTATTAAGGTCTTCAACTGATTGGATGAGGCCCACCCACATTATGGAGAGCAATTTGCTTTACTCAAAGTCTACCAATTTATGTTAATCTCATCCAAAAAACACCCTCACAAAAACATCCAGAATAATATTTGACCAAATATCTGAGCACTGTGGCCCGGTCAAGTTGAAAAGTAAAATTAACCATCATATACACCTAAAAACAAAATGATAGAGAGCTGTTAAATGTAACAGAAGGGGAAAAATTTATCAGGCAGTAATGGACGAAAACTAACTGATTTGACGTTATCTATTTTAGACAAATTAAAATCAACTGCAAAAACATCAAATGAAACAACAGGTCATTTTATGTCGCTTATAAGCTGTAAAATAAACAAGAAAGATACAATAGCCATGAAGAGATTTTTCACTTAATAACTATATTGAAATATAACCAAAAAAACACATAAAAAATCAAACAAAAATTATATATATTATTAGAAATCAACAGAAACACAATAATAGTGAATCAGTTTAATATACCACTCAGAATTTGATACATTAAATAAACTAAAAATAAGAATGAGACATTAAATATTATTAATACAGTGATTTTATTAACTAATAATGTTCTTATTAGTAATATAGTATTATTAAAAGTTATCAATTGAACTTTGTGCCCTGCCATCAAAAAATATACCTTCCTTTTTTTTTTATGATTGGCACCTGAGCTAATATCTGATGCCAGTCTTTTTTTTTTAATTTCTTTTTCTCCCCAAAGCTCCCCAGTACACAGTTGTATATTCTAGTTTGAATGCCTCTGGTTGTGGCATGTGGGATGCCGCCTCAGCATGGCCTGATGAGTGGTGCTACATCCACACCCAGGATCTGAACTGGCAAAACCCCGGGCCATCGAAGTGGAGCACGCGACCTTAACCACTAGCCTGGGGCCGGCCTCATGCCTTCCTTTTTGATACTTATGGACCTCTTACAAAAAATAATCTCATTTCAGACCATAATGAAAATCCCAATACATACCAAATATAAATAAAAACAACCCGTGTGGGCTATATTCTTTATCTACAAGGCAACAAAACTAGAAACTAACGGCATAAGTTTAAACAACAAAAACAAAGGACATCCTATACATTTGGAAAATATCTCCACTCTCCTAAGTAACTCTTGGTCAAATAATTTGGAAATGAACAGTAATGCACACAGTTTATAGCAAAATTTAAAGGATGTAGTGAAAGCTGTATTCATGCCCTCAGTCACACACTTAACATTTTTCATCATTAAAACAAATGTTATTCAGAAGTCTTTTGGATGAAAGGGAATCTAACTTGAACTAGCTGGAACTACAAGAAATGCTTACGGGTTTCTTGTAAACACAAACTGGAAGGATGGCTACTGCTAGGGAGGACTCAGTTCTCCCAGGATTTTCCTTCTCCTTCTCCTTCCCTGCTTCCATCTATATGTTAGCTTCATTCTCTCCTACTGCAGACTGAATTTCTCCATGGAGTGGCAGATGTCACATTAAGTTTCCACCTTTCCCGTCTCAGAGGACAAGGCTCCCCACTGACTCACTTCTTACCCCAACCCAAACTCCCCTTAAACATTCCTTTCAGCTCCAGTTTGAATAATCCTGGAGCAGAGCTCTGACTGACCTAAGTTGGGTTAGAGACCTACCTTTTGGGCAATCTCAACCCCTGGGCCAGAGAAGCAGGTTCATTCTAGCTCCTATTCAGAACACACACTAGAGAGGGAGTGGGGGACGATAAGGAGCCACACCAAAGAAGGTGGGTGCTCCTCCTGAAAGAAGAGAGAGCAGCATGGCCAACAGAAGTACCAGTGCCTGCTATAAAGAAGAGTGAAAACATATTCAACTTGAGAATTTAGTAAAAGAAAAAGAAATTTAAAAAGCAAAGAAAGGGGCCAGCCTGGTGGCATAGTGGTTAAGTGCACGCACTGCACTTCAGCTGCCCGGGGTTCATGGGTTCAGATCCCGGGCGTGGACCTACACACTGCTCATCAAGCCATGCTGTGGCAGCATCCCACACACAAGATAGAGGAAGATTGGTACAGATGTTAGCTCAGGGCCAATCTTTCTCACCAAAAAAAGAAAAGCAAAGATAAAGAAGAGAAATAAAAAGAGATAAAAGAGAAGTATGGGGCAAAACATAAGAAAGTAAAGAGATGAAAAAAAAAATATATATGCGAGGAAATTAGTGACCAAATAACAGAGATAGTACAATACTAATACTAAAATAAATATTAAAATATAATGTTAAATTATTATAATTGTGTATTTAAATTATTATAATGTATATTAAATATCTAATTATTATAATATTAAATCAATATAATTTTTTTTTGAGGAAGATTAGCCTTGAGCTAACTACTGACAAGCCTCCTCTTTTTTTCTGAGGAAGCCTGGCTCTGAGCTAACATCCGTGCCCATCTTCCTCTAATTTATATGTGGGATGCCTACCACAGCATGGCATGCCAAGTGGTGCCATATCTGCAACCAGGATCCGAACCGGCGAACCCCGGGCTGCCGAGAAGTGGAACGTGCAAACTTAACCGCTGCACCACCAGGCCAGCCCCTAAATCAATATAATATCAAAATAGCATTTAAGGCAAAAATATCACCAGGGATGAAGTTATTATTTAATAATAAAAAGAATAATTTACTAGCAATGTATTAAATTCTGAATCTGTATGCATCTAAACATTTAGCTTCAATATGGAAAAAATTACAAGGAGAAATTGAGCAATCCAACATTATGGGGGAGATTTTAATATACTTCTCTCAAAAACTAATAAGCAAATATAACTTAGTAAGATATAGAATATTTGAAAAATATTATCACGTCAGTTCCAAAGGACACATATAAAAACTGGGATGCACATATTATTTCCAAACACATGTAAAACGTTAAAAAATTTATGTAGTTCTAGACCACAGCTAATCTCATCAACTATTATATAAAAAATTTAATAAAAACAACATTTTCTAACCACGGTGTAATAAAATTAGAAATCAATATAGCAGTAGTTTAAAAACCCCATAGAAATAGAAACTACTAATTACTCTTCAGGATAGTTCATGGGTCAAATAAGTAGTCATAAAGGAAAATATTAGTTATTTAGAGCTGAACAAGTGACAAGAAAATCATACAAATAAAAACTCGTGGTGCTTAAGACAGAAATTTATAGTATCAAGTGCATATATTTTAAAAAAGGACTGAAAATTAATGGGCTGAACATTCAACTCAAAATTTAAAAAAGAATAATAGAATAAATCCAAAGAAAGCAAAATTAAGAAAGTAATTTTTAAAAGGGTAGAAATTCATTAAATAGAAAACTACACACTGGTTTTGAAAATTGACAAACTATTGGCAAGATTGATCAAAAAAAAGGAGAAATACACAAACAATATTAGGAAGAAATAGGGACTGCAACTAAAGAAGAATAGAAGTTTCAAAAATCGTAAGGAACTTTATGCCAATAAGTTTGAAAATAAGAACAATTTTTTTCTAGAAAAATATAAATAAAATTGAATTAAAAAACATAAGCAACCTGGATATACTTAGAATCGTTAAATAATTTAAAATAGTCAAAATTTCACCCATGGTACTAATTATCTATTATTTATTATATGGTATTTATTATTGTGTTAGGGTTCTTCAGAAAAACAGACCCAGTAGGATGTTGTGTGTATGTGTGTGTGTGTGTGTGTGTGTGTGTGTGTGTGTATTAATTTTAAGGAATTGGCTCACACAGTAATGGAGGCTGACGAGTCCCAAGATCTGCAGTCAGCAAGCTAGAGACCCAGGACAGCCGATGTGTAGTTTCAGTCTAAGTCTGCAGGCCTGAGAAACAGGGGAGCTGATGGCATAAGTTCCAGTCTGACAACTACTAGGCCAGAGACCCAAAAAGAGCTGATGTTTCTGTCCAAATGCAGGAAAAGACCAATGTCCCAGCTCAACTACTTAGGTAGGAGGATTCTCTCTTGTTCAGTCTTTTTGTTCTTTTCAGGTCTTCAACTGATTGGATGAGGCCCATCCACATTAGGGAAGGCAATCTGCTTCATTCAGTCTAACAATTCAAATGCTAATCTCAGCCAGAAACACCCTCACAGACACATTCAGAATAATGTTTGGCCAAATGACAGGGCATCCCGTGGGGTGGTCAACTGACATATGAACTCAACCATTATAGTTATTTATTTCACTCGTAGTAGTATTTATACATAGAAAATCTAAGATAACGTATAGAAAAGTATTAGATCAAACAAAACTTCAGCCAAGTCAGTGGATGTTGGATTAATAAACAAAAATCAGTATTGTTTTTACAAACTAGCAGCAATCAATCAGAAAATGTAATAAAAAGAAAGCCACAAAATTTATTGACAGTTACAAAAATTGTAAGGTATTTGGAAATGTCTAATAAAAATATGCAGAATTTTTTTTTTTTTTAAAGATTTTATTTTTTCCTTTTTCTCCCCAAAGCCCCCCGGTACATAGTTGTGTATTCTTCGTTGTGGGTTCCTCTAGTTGTGGCATGTGGGACGCTGCCTCAGCGTGGTCTGACGAGCAGTGCCATGTCCGCGCCCAGGATTCGAACCGACGAAACACTGGGCCGCCTGCAGCGGAGCACGCGAACTTAACCACTCGGCCACGGGGCCAGCCCCAAAATATGTAGAATTTTTATGAAGAAAACTCTAGCAATTTATTGAAGGACATAAAAGAAGACCTACATAAATGGTGAGATGCTATATACATAGATGAGAAGAGTCACTTTTCATAAAGAAATGTATGTTTATTATAATTCCAACTCTAAAAAATCAATGGGATTTTGCATAAAATTGATAACTTGATGCAAAAATTCTTTTGAAAAGGTCAAGTTCAGTCTACTCAAGAGAAAAACATCAGAAAAATTCCCATAGAGGGGCATCCTACAATACAGATGACCAATACTCCCCAAAACTGTCAAGGTCATCAAACACAAGGAAAGCCTGAGAAACTGTCACAGCCAAGAGGAGCCTAAGGAGACATGATGACTAAATGTGTCTTTGTTTCCTGGATGAGATCCTGGAACAGAGAAGAACATTAAGTAAAAACTGAAGAAACTACGGACTTTAGTCAATAATAATGTATCAATACTGGTTCATTAATTGTAACAAATGGGCCACATCAATGTAAGTCATTAATAATAAGGGAACTAGGCTGGCCCCAATGGCCCAGAGGTTAAAGTTTGGTGTTTGATATCCAGAGAGTAAAGAAATTACGTACATAACTTAGACAAAACTTTGTATGTGTACACAGACATATACAATATTGTTTGTAGTAGTAAAATTATGTAAACAATCTAGATGTCAAAGACTAAGAGAATGGATATGTAAAAATTATATTCATCTAGTCAAATGTTTATTATACAGCAGTTAAAGAAGATGAACTGACTACATGTGTAACACACATATAGCTTGGAAGCATAAACTTGTGTGAAAAATTACAATAAAAACATATTTGATATTATACCACTAAAGTATATATGAAACACAAACATAACATTACTGTCATAAAAGTAGAAAACATGGACAAGAAAGGCAAATAATTTTTATAATTGTGGTTATAATTAGGTAAAGTTGTAATAAAGGTTCAATTATTTCTGTAAGGCTTTATCTCCTTTGAAAAAAGATCTAGATCAAGTATGGCAAAAATAATAACATTTAAAAAGTCCGTATGATGGTTAAATAAATTTTTGATGTATCATTCTTTGTAATTTTTTGTATTTATAAACATCTCATTATCTTAGATGAATTCTGTTTAAACATTTTCAACAAAAGCACACGTTTTGGCTATTAAGGTGGAACCACACCAACTAGTTTTCATGAATATTTGCTGACCTTAGGAACTACAGCCTTTGACTTTGAGGCAAAGAGGACCATGATTTGAGCAGTTTCCTTCCTGAGCATTGTGATTGTCACTCCCAACTGGGGAAGAGAAGCCCTAAAGAGGTCAGGAACCATATAGGACTCAATCTCTCTTGGTCCTAAAGAAAGATTTCCTGTAGAGTGGGAATGCTGCCCTCTGTAGAACTAGTCATCACAAAAACTTTAGGTTTGAGTTTATTAAGAGGGCACCTAGTTGTCTAAGAGGATAGCTCTAATTAATAAATCATTAATTCATTCAACAACAAATATTTACTGAACCTCTATTTTGCTTGATTCTGGAGATGCATAATCAAACAGGGCATGTGAGGCAGATGTGTAAGGAAATAATTCTCTAGTGCAGTGAAATTTTTATTATTTTAACAGCTGTTATTCAAATTTCTCTCAGGGAGTGAACTACCTTCGACAAATTCCTTTAAGTTCCTTTAAGTAGAGGATATCCTAAGCAAAAAGCAAACAAATGAAAGCCCTTCTGCATGAGAAAATGTGAAGTCCCCCCTAAAAAGAGGAGTCGGAAGGTTGAGGTGAAAGAATAGAGGGCTGAGTATGGAAAGGGGAGGAGAGGGAAACCAACAAGATAGCAAAAGGCTAGATGCTGCACAGACTAAAGTGACCATAAGTAGCCCTTTGGTACCTAAAATGAATTTTAAGAACAAGAATAAATGTTACAAAATTGCTCTTTTTCTCCAGAATAATGCAATGCAACTGCTCACAATGATGCTCATATATTTAGTAAGTTACTATAAGGACAAATGCTCTAAGGGAGGGACATTTTTGTAAAACTTGGAGACACAGCTTGGGTTCACGTTTGGATCAGGGCTGTCAGGAACAAAGGCAACACACACAGTAGCTGGATCCGAGAGGGTGAGTTGACTGTGAGCATGAAGGTCTTCCCAGGGAATGCATAGAAATATTGGAGAAAGGTTTTGGTATTCCACTGCCTGAAAAACTGGAGGTATCAGCCAATGTTATCTAGATCTCAAGAGGGCAGTAGAATTCAACTTGAGAGCAATAATAAAAGAATGTGACATACGTTTGCTGGGAGGAGATGTATCTATCTCCCTGTGGGAATGATGAAGGTTTCAGGGGATGTAATAGTTGATCTGGGTATTAAAGCATGTATATGTGTATGCTGTACTGGGAAGGCGAGAAAGAGCAGGGAGAACAGAATAGGCAAAGTCATGACAGTAGTGCAGTGGTTAACAACACAGATTCTGGGATAGATTGCTTGGTTTAAATTCCAGTTCTGCCGCTTACTAATTAGATCATCACGATTGTCACTTACCTTCTTTGTACCTCAGTTACTTTTTCTGTAAAATGGGGATAATAATAGCATCTACTCTCAAAGAGTTGTTTGTGATAATGAAATGAACCACCAGCACAAAGTAAGCTCTCAATGTGTTGGCTATTATTATTATATTTGGGAAAGATGAGTAGCTCAACATGATCTGCATTGGGGTGCCTAGCGGTGAATATTGAAGGCAGATTGTAAAGGCCTTATCCACCAGGGTAATTTAAGACATTCTTCTGTTGGTGATGTGGAATACCACAGTTTTTAGTGTGGTCAGAGTTGTGCTTTAGAAAGATGTCTGTGTCAGTTCCATGGGAAAGGATTGAAAGTGAGTGAGGGTGAAGGCAAGGAGAATAGTAGCTGGGAGGTTTCTGCATCGTTCTGCAAACAATGGCTGCAAAGGAAGAGACAAGTTTCTCACCTCGGGCAGTGCTGGAGCAGCATGAGGGGAACTGTGCTTACACTATAGTTGGCAATTTCTCATGCAGCCTTGTCCCAGCCTCAAAATCCACAATACTCTAGACCAGAGCTCTCCAGTAGAAACATAGTGCAAGCTACAAGTGCAAGCCACTCACACAATTTAAATTTTCTAACAGCCACTTTAAAATAAGTAAAAAGAAATGGTGACATTACTCAATGATATATTTTATTTAACTCAATATATCAAAAATATCATCATTTCAACCTGTAATTAAGATGATAATTTATTAGTGAGATATTTTACATTCTTCTTTTCATGTTAAGCCTTTAAAATCTGGTACATTTTATATGTACATCACCTATCAATTCAGACTAGTCATATTTCAAGTGCTCAATAGCCACGTGTGGCTAATAACTACTGGACTAAGCAGAAAGGGTAAAGCTTTCTGCCATCCTGATTGACTTTCAGCTTAGAAACTCTCCAGAAGTTTCCAGAAAATCTGTCAACTTCTTGTTCTGGCCAGAGATGCAAGGAGATATTTTATCATATATGGGGTCCCTTCAACTCGTGATAGGCAGATTGGGCTAACACTGAGGTCAGTAGTGTGTGTGCTAAAAAAAAATCTTTGTTATTTCCAAATGCTCTGATGTCCTGAAGACCATTAGTAACCGCAATTTCTGAGAATTCGTCTTACTTTCTACAAACTCACAAGGCTTGCCTGTATTGTATCCTAACTCTATAGTCACTTAGAAGCTCTAAAGTTGCCTCATAAATATAGAATTAGCTTTTATGTGGATAAAAAGCAACCTGAAATGTTTAGGCTAGCAAGGGTAGTGGTGAGATTTCTTTTATATTGAATTATTTATTTATTAAGAAATATTAATTAAGTGCCTACCATGCATCAGGCACTCTGCTGGGATTTGGGGACACAGTGCTGAACCAGAGACATGATTCCTTCTCTTATAGAGCTTCTGCTCAGTTAGTAAAATTTGGAATCATTTGTACTCAAGCCACTTGGTCCTGGAGGCAGTGGTATGGACTGCATGGCTCCAGAAGGGTTCTTCTCTTCTGGTTATTCTAGATACCTGTCCTTGTCTGGGGGAATTATTTGAGTTGCAGGTGACAGAGTTGTGGCAAACAATTACCCTGCCCAGTTGATCACACAGTGGGTCACACTCTCTGATACTCCCCTATAGCGTGTTTAATGGTGTACCCCCAAAAGATAAGACCCTATCTTAACCCCTAGAACCTGTGAATGTGACTTTATTTGGAAAGAGAGTTTTTGTAGATGTAATTAAGTTCAGGATCTCAAGATCATATCATTCTGGATTATCTGGATGGGCCTTAAATCCCATGACAATTGTCCTTATAAAAAATAGAAGAAGTGGGCAGTCAAGATGGTGGCATAGGTAGACTCGGAACTCACCTCTTCCCATGGAGACAAAAAATTTACAGCTACTCTTAGAACAATTACCCCGGAGAGAAAACTGAAAACTGGATAAAAATAATCCCCACCACAAGAGACAGTGCTGATTGAGGTGGAAGACAGAAATTCTTTTCTGGAGAGAAAACAGCCACCTTTCAGCCATGGTGCTTCCTGACCCTCCAGAAGCAATCAAAATGTATGAAACCCTCCCTGGAGGAGTTGGGGATCTGAGCAGGGGAACTTTACCACAATAAGCAGCTTTTGGACTCAGCACAACCAAGATGAGTCTTATAATATCTGGCTTTCTGGCTATTAACAACAATGAGAAATACCCCTAGAAATGCTGTCAGACATAAGGGGGAAAAAAACCCTGCTCTTAAAGGGCCCATGCACAAGTTAACTAGTTTCAGAAAGTGACCTAAAATCACCAGAAAGAAAGGGACACAGTCCTTTGGTGAAAACAGACTCACTGGATAGGCTCTGGGTGCATAGTGGTGAGAGGTGAGACCTCTCCAGGGGCTGAGACATTGGCAGCAGCCATTACTGTGACATAGTATAGGTGGGCTGACGCTGATGCTGGCAGATGCCATTGGAGTTCTTCCCCTGCCCTGTTAGCACAGGGATCTCCCTTGCCCACTAGGGCACTGATTTAATTCAGCTCAACCAGGGCAGGCAGCCCACCCTAAGGACTGGCCCCACTCAACAACAACCCCTCAGGCAACTTGTGTGTCTACATTGGCCAGGTTCCTGGACCCTCTGCAGCCAGCAGAATGGGTCTGCCTCTGCTGGCAGGGAATGCATGAGAGGTGGGCCTGCATTGGTAGAGTGTGTGGGGTCTCTGCAGTGGGGTGACTGGGTCTGCTGCAGTGGTTGGGGCACACACACGAGGCAGGACTATGTTGGTGGGGTGTGAGGCCTATGGATGGTGGGGCTTGTCAGCTACAGCAGACTTGTGCTTCTCAAACAGCCAAATAGGGGATTGGCTCCACATTCCAAAGCCTGAAACCACTGGGTGCCCCCATGCCTGAGGCCAGCCCTACTCAGCTGCAACCCTGAGAGAGCTAACAACAGCCTTGCAGGCTGGAGGCCTACAGCAATTGTAAGCCCCTGAGCCTAGCAACCAACCACACTGGGGGCCTACTCACTTAACAGAAAAACCACAACAGGAATGTGCTATTAGATCTTGCAGCCAACTGTGCTGGGTATCCCCATGCCTGATAAAGTGACTGAAGGGTCCACAGCAGCCACACACAGCTGAGCATTACAACCAGCTTGCCATGGGGACAGCCTAGCCTCCCCGGGCACCTGCTGCAAGAGCAATCCTGACACAACAGAAGGACACATGTAACCTACACAGGGAACACTCCTGGACCATTTGGAACTGGTGATGAGAGGGAAGCACACTGCTGGGCCTCATGAGGCACCTCTTACATAAGGCCACCTCTCCAAGATCAAGAGGCATAGCTGACCTACTTATTATGTAGATAAAAGCACAGAGAAAGAGGCAAAATGAGGAGACAAAGGAATACACTCCAAGTAGGGGGAAAGGATAAAACCCAAGAAAAAAGACTAAAAGAAACAGAGATAAACAATCTACCTGATAAAGAGTAGAAACTAATAGTAATAAGGATACTCACTGATCTTGGGAGAAGAATGGATGAACTCAGTGAGAACTTCAACAAAGAATTGGAAAATATAAAAAAGAACTAATCAGAAATGAAGAATACAATACTGGAAATGCAAAATTCACTAGAGGGACTTGATAGCAGAGTAGATGACACAGAAGAGTAGATCAGTGAGCTGAATGAAAGACTAGAGGAAATCACCCAAGCTGAATAGATAAAAGAAAAAGAATTAAAAGGAACGAGGACAATCTAAGGAACCTCTGGGACAATATCAAGTGCACTAACATCGGTATTATAGGTGTCCCAGAAGGAGAAGACAGAGACAAAGGGGCAGAGAATCTATTTAAAGAAATAATAACTGAAACTTTCCTAACCTAAGGAAGGAAACAGACATCTAGGTACAGGAACCACAGAGAGTACCAAAGAAGATAAACACAAAGAGGCCCACACCAAGACACATTATGATTAAAATGTCAAGAATGAAACGTAAAGAGAGAATCCTAAAAGCTGCAAGAGAAAGGCAACAAGTTACATACAAAGGAAACCCCATAAGGTTATCAGCTGACTGCTCAGCAGAAACCTTGCAGGCTAGAAACGAGTGGCATGATATATTTAAAATGCTGAAAGGATAAAACCTACAGCCAAGAATACTCTACCTGACAAGGTTATTGCTCAGAATGGAAGGAGAGATAAAGAGTTTCCCAGACAAGCAAAAACTAAAGGAGTTTATCAGCAAGAAACTAGCCTTACAAGAAATGCTAAAGGGACTTATTTAAGTGGAAAAGAGAAGAACACAAATAGGAATATGAAAATTATCCAAAAAAATTGCAAAAAGCAATAAAACCACTAGTAAAGGCTAATATATGGTAAAGCTAGCAGATCAAGCACTTATGAAGCCAATATGAAGGTCAAAAGACAAAAGTACTAAAATGAGTACTAAAATGATCTATTTCCATGATAGGAAGGTAATGGATACAGACAGAGAAAAAAGGAGATTAGATATGATATCAAAAACATAAAATGTGAGAGGAGGGGAGTAAAAGAGTAGAGCTTTTAGCAAGAGGTCAAACTAAAGAGACCATGAACTTAATGTAGATTGCTATATACATAGGTTATTATAGTAATCACAACCTTATGGTAATCACAAACCAGAAACCTATAATAAACACACAAAAAATTAAGAGAAAGGAACCCAAACATAACACTAAAGAAAGCCATCAAACCACAAGGGGAGAGAGCAAGAGAAGAAGAAAGGAACAGAGAATAACTACTAAAACATCCAGGAAAAAAGAAACAAAAGGGCAATAAGTACATACTTATCAATAGCTACTTTAAATGTCAATGGACTAAATGCGCCAATCAAAAGACATAGGGTGGCTGATTGGATGAAAAAAACAAGGCCCATATATACGCTGCATACAAGAGACACACTTCAGACCTAAAAAGACTCACAAACTGAAAGTGAAGAGATGGAAAAAGATATCCATGCAAAATGGCAATGAAAAGAAAGCTGGGGTAGCAATACCTACATCAGACACAATACACTTTAAAACAAAATCTGTAACAAGAGACAAAGAAGGGCACTACATAATGATAAAAGGAAGAATTCAACAAGAGGATATAACACTTGCAATGTGTATGAACCCAACATAGGAGCACCTAAATATATAAAGCAATTATTAACAGACATAAAAGGAGAAATAGACAGCAACATAATAATGTTAGGGGACATTAACACTCCACTTACACCAACGGATTGATGATCCAACAGAAAATCAATAAGGAAACATTGGTCTTAAACGACACATTAGACTAGATGGACTTAGTAGATATATACAGAACATTCCATCCAAACCTCACAGAATATACATTATTCTCAAATGCACATGGAACGTTCTGCAGGATAGATCACATATTAGGCCACAGAACAAGTCTCAATAAATTTAACAAGATTGAAATAATACCATGCATATTTTCTGATCACAAAGGTTAGAAACTACAGATCAACTACAGGAAGAAAATCAGAAAAGTCACAAATACGTGGAGATTAAACAAAATCCTACTGAACAATTATTGAGTCAATGAAGAAATCAAAGAAGAAATAAAAAATACCTGGAGACATATGAACATAAAAATATGGCATGCCAAAATTTATGGGATACAGCAAAAGCAATTCTAAGAGGGAAGTTTATAGCAATACAGGCCTACCTCAACACACAAGAAAAATCTGAAATAAACGATCTAACAGTGCACCTAAAGGAACTGGAAAAAGAAGAACTAACAAAGCTGCAAATCAGTAGAAGAAAGGAAACAATAAAAATGAGAGCAGAAATAAATGAAATAGAGACTAAAAGATCAATGAAGCAAAGAGCTGGTTCTTTGAAAAGATAAACAAAATTAACAAACCTTTACCTAGACTCACCAAGAAAAATGAAGGGATGGCTCAAATAAATAAAACGAGGAATGAAAGAGGAGAAATTACAACAGACACCTCAGAAATACAAAAGACAATAAGAGAATACTACGAAGAGCTACATGTCAACAAATTGGATAATCTAGAAGAAATGAATAAATTCTTAGAAACATACAACCTTCTGAAACTGAACCAAGAAGAAGTAGAGAATTTGAATAGACCAATGACCAGAAAGGAGATCGAAACAGCAATCAAAAACCTCTCAAAAAATAAAAGTACAAGACCAGACGGCTTCCCTGGTGAATTCTACAAAACATTCAAAGAAGACTAAATACCTATCCTTCTCAAACTCTTCCAAAAAATTGAAGAGGAGGGGAGGCTTCCTAACCTAGTCTACAAAGCCAAGATTCCCCTGATACCAAAGCCAGACAAGATAACACAAAAAAAGAAAATTACAGGCCAATATCACTGATGAACATTGATGCAAAATTCCTTGACAAAATACTAGCAAATTAAATACAACAATACATTAAAGATCATACACCATGATCAAGTGGGATTTATTCCAAGGATGCAGGGATGGTTCAACATCTGAAAATCAATCAATGTGATACACCACATTAACAAAATGAAGAATAAAAATCACATGATCATCTCAATAGATGCAGAGAAAGCATTTGACAAGATACAGCATCCTTTTATGATAAAAACTCTAAATAAAATGGGTATAGAAGGAAAGTATCTCAACATAATAAAGGCCATATATGACAAACTCACAGCTAATATCATTCTCAATGGAGAAAAACTGAAAGCTATCCCTCTAAGAACAGGAACCAGACAAGGATGCCCACTGTCACCAATCTTATTTAACATAGTATTGGAAGTCCTAGCTAGAGCAATCAGGCAAGAAAAAAATAAAAGGGATCCAAGTTGGAAAGGAAGAAGTGAAACTGTCACTATTTGCAGATGACATGATATTATATATGGAACACCCTAAAGAATCCACTAAAAAACTTTTAGAAATAAATGAATTGGTAAAGTTGCAGGATACAAAATCAATATACAAAAATCAATTGTATTTCTATATACTGACAAGGAAGTAACAGAAAGAGAAATTAACAATATAATCCCATTTAAAATTGCAACAAAAAGAATAAAATTCCTAGGAGTAAACTTAACCAAAGAGGTGAAAGACCTGTACACTGAAAACTACAAAACATCGCTGAAAGAAATTGAAGAAGACACAAAGAAATGGAAAGATATTCTGTGCTCTTGGATTGGAAGAATTCACATAGTTAAAATGTCCATATTTCCTAAAGTGATCTACAGATTCAGTGAAATTCCTTTCAAAGTTCCAATGACATTTTTCACAGAAATAGAACAAAAGAATCCTAAAATTTGTATGGAACAACAAAAGACCCTGAATAGCCAAAGGAGTCCTGAGAAAAGAGAACAAAGTGGAGGTATCATACTTTCTGATTTCAAAATATAGTACAAAGCCATAGTAATCAAAACAGCATGGTACTGGCACAAAAACAGACACACAGATCAATCTCCACAGAATGGAGAGCCCAGAAATAAACCCACATATCTGTGGACAGCTAATTTTTGACATGGGAGCCAAGAACATACAACGGAGAAAGGAAAGTTTCTTCAATAAATGATCACATGCAAAAGAATGAAAGTAGACCATTATCTTACACTATACACAAAAATTAACTCAAAATGGATTAAAGACTTGAATGTAAGACCTGAAGCCATGAAACTTCTAGAGGAAAACATGGGCAGTATGCTTTTCAACGTTGGTCTTAGCAGCATGTTTTCAAGTACCGTGTCTGACTAGGCAAAGGAAACAATAGAAAAAATTAACCAAAGAGACTATATCAAAATAAAAATCTTCTGCACAGCAAAGGAAATCATCAGAAAATCAAAAGACAACCTAACAATTGGGAGAAGCTATTTGCAAACCATACATCTGATAAGAGGTTAAGATCCAAAATATATAAAGAACACAAACATCTCAACAACAACAAAACTAACAATCCAGTTAAAAAATGGACAAAAGATCTGAACAGACATTTCTCCAAAGAAGATATACAGACCAACAACAGGCACATGAAAAGATATTAAACATCAGGGAAATGCAAATCAAAACTACAGTGAGATATGACTTTACTCCCATCAGAATGGCTATAATTAACAAGACAGGAAATAATAAGTGTTGGAAAGGATGTGGAGAAAAGGGAACTTTCGTACATTGCTGGTGGGAGTGCGAACTGGGGCAGCCACTATGGAAAACAGTATGGAGATTCCTCAAAAAATTAAGAATAGAACTACCAAACTATGTAGCTATTCCACTGCTGGGTATTTATTCAAAGAACAAGAAAACACAAATGTGTAAAGATGCATGTGTCCCTGTATTCATCACAGCATTATTCATAGTAACCAAGACTTGGAAGCAACCTAGCTGCTCATCAAGGGACGAATGGATAAAGAAGATGCAGTATATTTATACATAATGGAATACTACTCAGCCATGAAAAGATGAAATCTTGCCATTTGCAACAACATGGATGGACCTTATGGGTATTATGCTAGGTGAAATAAGTCAGAGGGAGAAAGTCAAATACTGTGTGATCTCACTCATAAATAGAAAATAAAACAACAACAAACAAACACGTAGAGACAGAGATTGGATTGGCAGTTACCAGAAGGGAAAGGGAGAGGGAGGAGGGCAAAAGGGGTGATTAAGCACATGTATCTGATGACGGATTGTAATTAGTCTTTGTGAACATGATGTAATTTACACAGAAATGGAAATATAATGATGTACACTCAAAACTTACGTAATGTTGTAAACCATTGTTATTGCAGTAAAAATAAAAAAAGAAAGAAAGAAGCAAACAAAGAAACAAAGAAAAGAAGCAAAGACACAGAAATTAAGGAGAAGCCATATGAAGATGCAGGCAGAGATTGGAGTGATGTATCCAAAAGCCTAGGAACACCAAGTGTTACTGGCACCACTAGAAGCTAGGAGAGAGGCATGGAATGGATCTTCCCTCAGAGGCTCCAGAAGGAGTCAACCCTGTGCTCACACTTTTATTTTAGACTTAACGGCCTTCAGAACTGTGAAGGAACACATTTCGTTTGTTTTTTTTTGTTTTTTGTTTTGTTTTGTTTTTATTAATGTTATGATAGATTACAACCTTGTGAGATTTCAGTTGTACATTTTTGTTAGTCATGTTGTGGGTACACCACTTCCCCCTTTGTGCCCTCCCCCCACCCCCCCTTTTCCCTGGTAACCACCGATCAGATCTCCTTATCAATATACTAACTTCCACATAGAGTGGAGTCATATAGAGTTCGTCTTTCTCTGACTGGCTTATTTTGCTTAACATAATACCCTAGAGGTCCATCCACGTTGCTGTGAATGGGCCAATTTTGTCTTTTTTATGGCTGAGTAGTATTCCATTGTGTATATATACCACATCTTTATCCAATCATCAGTTTCTGGGCATGTAGGTTGGTTCCACGTCTTGGCTATTGTAAATAATGCTGCGATGAACATAGGGGTGCAACTGACTCTTGAGATTTCTGATTTCAGGTTCTTAGGATAGATACCCAGTAATGGGATGGCTGGGTCATAGGGTATTTCTATTTTTAACTTTTTGAGAAATCTCCATACTGTTTTCCATAGTGGCTGTACCAGTTTGCATTCCCACCAACAGTGTATGAGGGTTCCTTTTTCTCCACAACCTCTCCAACATTTGTTGCTCTTGGTTTTGGATGTTTTTGCCAATCTAACTGGTGTAAGGTGATATCTTAGTGTAGTTTTGATTTGCATTTCCCTGATGATTAGCGATGATGAACATCTTTTCATGTGTCTATTGGCCATATTCATATCTTCTTTTGAGAAATGTCTGTTCATGTCCTCTGCCCATTTTTTGATCGGGTTGTTTGGTTTTTTTGTTGTTAAGCAGTGTGAGTTCTTTGTATATTATGGAGATTAACCCTTTGTCGGATAAGTGGCTTGTAAATATTTTTTCCCAATTAGTGAGCTGTTTTTTTTGTTTCAATCCTGTTTTCCCTTGCCTTGAAGAAGCTCTTTAGCCTGATGAAGTCCCATTTGTTTATTCTTTCTATTGTTTCCCTCAACTGAGGAGTTATAGTGTCCGAAAAGATTCTTTTGAAACTGATGTCAAAGAGTGTACTACCTATATTCTCTTCCAAAAGCCTTATTGTCTCAGGCCTAATCTTTAGGTCTTTGATCCATGTTGAGTTTATTTTGGTGTGTGGTGAAAAAGAACGGTCAATTTTCAATCTTTTGCATGTGGCTGTCCAGTTTTCCCAGCACCATTTGTTGAAGAGACTTTCTTTTCTCCATTGTAGGCCCTCTGCTCCTTTGTCGAAGATTAGCTGTCCATAGATGTGTGGTTTTATCTCTGGGCTTTCAATTCTGTTCCATTGATCTGTGGACCTGTTTTTGTACCAGTACCATGCTGTTTTGATCACTGTAGCTTTGTAGTATGTTTTGAAATCGGGGATTGTGATTCCGCCACATTTCGTTTGTTTTAAACCATCCAGTTAGGGGTGGTTTGTTACAGCAGCCACAGGAAATGGATACATTCCTCTTTCCTTTGGATTTTGAACTTCATGGAGGGAAGCTGCTTTCATCATCTTCTTCACACGTTTGTTAAGCTTTCATTGGGTTCCTGGTGCTAATCAAGACACTTAGATAAATTCAAGAAATTTAAATATCCCAATTCATCAGTCAGTCATCCTCCTTTTGTTTAAACCTCCATGGGCTCTCAGTTTTCTCCCAGTTTTCTAACTTTTTCATGTCAAAAAAGAGATCCTCACGCTCAAAAACTTTGGGAAGCCCTGGCCAATTAGATGAAATACAAATGCCAGTACCATAACAGACCACACCCTTTATAGGGGGGAGGGTGCCCTAATTTTCCTCTCTAGAGCCATCTCCCAACATTGCTACGTAAGAAATCTTTGCTTCAGTCCAAATGGACTTCTTGCAACTTGAGCACACCTCACAATTCAAGCCTATCTGCCTTCGACACTATTCTCTCTGCCTACTCATCCTTCCCTTCCCATGTCAAATATTATCTTCTCTGAATGATTTCTTATTTACCCAAAGTTCCAAAGAAATTGATTCAGCATCTGCTCAAAATCTATCCTGCTGTAGTCAAATGTATTCATTTTCATGCTATTCTTCCATTCCGGACCTTGAACTCTTCAAGGACAGGTCTTGGGCTCACTCATCTTTGTGTCCCCAGATCTTGCAGATAGTAAGCACTCAATAATGTTTACAGGATCGCTGAATGATGGGATAAATGATCTTTGAATGTAAACTTTATAAAGCAGAACTGGAACAAGTGGCTTACAAAAGAGTGATGTGTTTACAATCAGGCCATTTCATTAAATACAAATGCAGGAAGCACCTAATAGTTAATGCTTTAAACATTAAATCAGAAAAGAAAAAGGCTGGAGTGAATTTCCCCACAGATTCTGAGACTTTCCAAGTTGCTGGACTTATGGGAAGGCCAAGAGAAGTGCCTTTCCAACCCCATGAGTTTCCCTCCACCAGTCTTCTTCTCTGGGCACATTCTGTACCCACCTGTATTGGAGCCCGCCAGTCAGAGCAGAAATCGCCACTGCTGGATCTGAGCCCATGCTGCTTTCATCTTCTTCCTGGAAGGAGATGAGATCCTCTTGTCTCATCAGTCATTTACTCCCTGTCAACAGGCCTGCTGCTAGAAGCCTTGTGTGGCTCAGGTGGCTGCAGGGAGAAGTCCCATTGGGCAGAGGTTGTTTGGAGCCAGCAGAAGGCCCCACAGCCAACAGGTGCTTAGCAGCCCCAGAGGAAAGGAAACAACCTAGACGCCTTCCCCTAAGAGGGGGTTTTACCAGAAGGATGAATAGGCCGGAAACCATCTCGCCAGTAAAACTCCTCCTTTCAGCCTCAAGCTGGATAAAACAAATGCACTTTATCTGCAAGTGAGATTGGCTTCCGCGGGCTGATACATCATGTAAAGACAGAGTTACTCCCTCAAAAGGAGCATCATCTTCGGCCCTCTTGCAGTGCCTTGGTGCCCTGGCTGCCTTCCTGATGGCGGCCAAAGAAGTTCAAAAGGGCAGAGGAATAAGGCAGACGTCACATCTCTTCCCACATTTGTCCAGCCTTGGCTTGGCCTGGGAGCCTACCCTGGCTCTGGAGGGGCAGTGGTTTCAGCCTCTCTCTGCCATTTCTTGCCAAGGCCCAGCAGTCAGAGCCTGACCGGCTAGGAGTGGCTGACCTCCAAGTGCCTCGTTTCCCTTCACTCACACCACCTAGATGGCTCAGAAGAAGCTGAAATTCCAGTCTGCTTAGTGTTTGGATGACCCTTCATCTCTGGTAGGAGGATCAGGGGATCTGATGGATCAACTACTCAGGCTTGGGGGTTCAGCGGCATTGATCATGGGTTTTACCCAGCACTGCTGGGGTTCCCACTGAGTGATGGCAGCCTGGCAAATAGGTTAGAAGAGGACCTAAAAGCTGAAATTGGGAAAAGAAGGGAGCCTATGACATTTTGAGTTTTATCTTCATGATCCTAACCACCTCCTCAGTACTTAATTCTGACCTTGTCTACCATTTAGGCCATAGGAAACGAGAAATTGAGAGTAATGGGAAGAAAAGAAGGAAAAATGAGAGCAGAAGAAGACAAGGGCACATAGGAAGATGAGGGGAATGGGAAGATTTGAGGTCATGTGGACAGAAAGTAGGGGAGCAGAAGATACTGTAAGAATAGGACCTCTGTCCTGCTGAACACGCTTTTTCATTTTTTTCTCAAATCCTGTTTCTATCTTGAACACTGTGCTGGCTTTGGAAATGCTTGGGAAACCCTTCTTGGCAGCGAAGACTGCTTTCACATTTGAGGAGACCAACTTTGCAACTGCCTCATGAGCAGGTAACTTTTATTTTTGAATATAAAGTCTTGTGTAAAACTCTGGAGAAAGTAGGTTGACTCATAGGACTGTGATCAGCCATCGGTCTTTTGAAGAGACAACTGGTGGAATAGAAAGAATCCTGAACTGTTCTAGAGTCAACTCTACCCTTAATAAGCTGTGACATTGTGCAAGTTACTTAACCTCTCTGGATCTGTCCCCACAATTGGAAGATGATGGTGCACCAAATTCTAAGATCCTTTTTAGCTTTAAAATGGTACAATATCTGATCATTTCTTTCATCTGCTTAAAAGTCCTACAGTGCTTTGCCTACTGCCCTCACTTAGCATAGCACCATGGGTCTCCATCTGCCTCCCCAGCTGTGTCTCCCCCTCTCCTTTCCTTATATTCAGTAAGCCATGTTGAAGTAATCACAGTCACTCTTTCTCTTGATTCTGGTCTTTGAACGTGCTGTTCCCTCTGCTTGGAATGCCTGCTTTCCTCTCCTCACCACCGAATGCCTATTTCTCCTTCAGGTCTCTGCCTCTTCTGGGAAGTCTTTTCTGGCCATGCCCTCTCTTCAGCTGAATTAGTCCTCCCACATATTTTTAAAACCTCTATGTTTACCCACGTGTCACTTTCCAGAGGATATTGTAATTGCTCTTCCCATCAATCTTCCTTGTTAGGCCTTGATCTCATTGAAGGCATGAACCATCTCTTGTACTTTTATGCCCAGTTCCAGTGTCTTAACACAATGAATGCACCAGTGAATCATTGAAGCTGACCTTAGAGCCCTTGTCTATATCTTTCTGAAATTGTTTTCTTAGAAATATGTGGAAGAAATATTTTCTTCAGTAAGAGAACCAAGGCAACAGGAATGGCAGAAAATGGGCAATAGAGTGAATGTATTTGGACCCTAAAGGCCTCTGGATTCTGTTAAGGCTCTCAGACTAAGGATGGGATGCGGCCTGTTTCCAGGGCTTGGAATGCACAGGGCTGACCTCAGCAGTGCTATCCCCTCAGGGGAAAACATGATGATGTTAATTGAAGCTAAAATGTGGAGGAGTGTTTAAAGTGAGCAAGAGAAGTTATCTAGGTACATTTTATGAATCAGTTTTCTCATTTTTCAGTGACATTCTTACTCATCCTCTCACTTATCCTCATTCTTAACTAGAGAAGCACAGAGTCAGACCCTCATTGAAACCATGGCCTCTCCACATCACCCATGCAAAAGTGAGAAACCAGTCTTTGGAGGAACCTGGGGGCGAGTTCAAAAAATTGCAAGAGAGTCAAAAGGGCACATGAGTGTCATTACTTCCTGAGCAAATGGCAGGCAGAAACTTTGGAAACACATGCTCATTAAAGAAAAAGTGAAGCATGGAGAAACATAGCAAGAAGGGGAAAAAATTGACCCGAAGCCCACCCGCCCCCTCCCCAAAGACAATTACCAAAGAGTTTGGTAGGTTTGATTAATTTGATTAACTTCTTTTTTCCATACACATTTTACCCCCTTTGCTTTATTTTAAAATTAGTTGTCTGTATATTGTATGTGCAATTTTCAATTTTTTTTAAACGTAGATTGTAAAAGAAGGATCACCTTATTTTATACGTACTTTTAATAAACATTTTGGGTTACTTTTTACTGCCTCAATGTCTCTATTTCTTAAAAGTAATAAAAAGACATATATAAACAGCAAACAGTGCAGGCTCAGCAAAAGTAAAGAAAAATTCAAACTATAATAAAAAAATTCACAATAAATTTAATAAGGAGTGTGTGAACATTGTATAGGGACCTTCTTTTCTAGAGTCAAACCAAGTATTTCTAGAGTTAACTTAGGTAAGCAATGGGCTTGCAAAGTGGGAGGAAAAAGAAAAAATTGTGGTTCCTGGCTCGTCTCTCCCCAAAAGAAGGGAGGAATCAACCACTGTTCTTTTCTCTCTATAATCAGGCCATGTCACCCCCAAGGATCCAAATTACCAGTGATTTCCAATCTCTAAGGGTGAGTGAGATGGCCAAAGAGGCCCTGGGCCAGTGGGTGGTACATCCTCTCCTGCCGGGGGCACCCGGAGGCAGAGTGACCACAGACCTTCTTAAACAGAGATGCGGCTCTCACCTCTCTTCTGCTAGGAGCTGCTGTTCTTTTCAGCTAGGATGGTGTGGGCTCACAAGAACCTGTCTCCACACAAGAGGGTGATGGGCAACAGGGAAGGCACTTCTACTGCTCCAAGTGATTTCCCTCACAGCTCCCTGAAGTGCTGTGAAAGGAACCTTCATTCTGGTATTTATTTACTAACGCAGAAGACATTCTAGACTTGTGTGGAAAATGTAAGAATATCAATAATGGAGGACTTAGTTAAAGAATAGGCAAAGCCCTTAAGGTATGGTTTGGAAGAAACTGAAAAATTCTGGCTAATGCATAACTTCATGTAAAATTTATTTTATTGTTGACTCCAGCTATTGAGTAACACAGCTGTTAAAAGTTTATTTGTTTTTGTTTTGTTTTGGAATTGTAAACTTTATTCCATGTCCCTGTTTGGTTCTATCTGATCTAGCTAAGAAAGAGTGGGGAAAAAGAGGAAGTATCAATAGCTAGTTACAGCACTTATTAAAACAAAGGTGGCAGATGACTAGGTCTCCTGAGAGGACACATGGCTGGAGAAAATCCTGCTATTTTGTGTTAGAGGATTTTTAATATATAGAAATGACTTCATCAAGAGACGATAAGATTGGAATAAAAGTTCAAAAACAGTGTTTTTTCAATATAATCTTTAAAAAAATTCAATAGTATAAGGTAGAGATGCACAGTTATATAAAAATATTACAAGCAATTAAATTACAGATGCTTGGGTGCCTTCTAAGTATTTCAGGTATCATTATCAAGTATTTTTCTCATAGGACAAAGGGAAGAGCAATTTTATAGAGGAGGAGTGGAGAGGAAGAAGGGAAGGACGATGATGTGGTAATTTTGGGAGAAGAGGCTTCTTGGATAACAACTGGTCACATTTGCAACCCTAAGTTCTTGTATATCTCCAGTCTTCTTCCAATCCAAAATGGTATTTTGTTCCACTTTTGAATTAACAGTTATTGAGTGCCTGCTATGTACCATCAGATTTAAGACTGCCTTCTGAACATCCCTCCACTCTTCAGCCCCCATCTGTATATCCACTCAATACTCATTGTTCACTTCAGAGAGGGAAAAAGAATAAACACTTATTATTTCCCTGCCCACCCCAGCCACATTTCTCAATTTGTTCCTTCTCCTGAGGCCATCTGGCTAACAGGGCACTGTGCTCCCTGCCTCCCCAGCTGGGGAACTGCTCTGTTTCTTCTTCTTTCTTACCTCCTACTTGGTAGTCAGTCACCAAACCCTATTGAGTCTACTCTCATTTGTGTTTGGCCTCTCATCTCCATCTCCTTGAACTCTACCGTGGAAAAGAATTCGATCATCTCTAATCTGGATGATTGTATCTGCTTTCTCATCCCCTGTCTCCAGTCCCTCCTCATTTGAAACTTGCTGCCAAACAGTTTGGCTCCTACAAAGTGGATGATATTATTTTCCTGCCTACATTTCTGTAGGCTTAAATACCTGCCGTCTACTCTCGCAGCTGGGCTCTATCTCTGGAAAAGTAACATTTTCAAATGGTTAGTCTTCTGCCTGTCTTTCTCTGCCACTCAACTGGAGCACTTTGAGGGCAGGAACATGAGCTATCTACATTTGTATCCTTGGCACCCAGCAGAGCAGTGAGTGAATGCTCAGTGACTGTTTGATAGAACTGATTTGGGGGTGGGGGCAGGAAAGAGAACAGAGGTAGGAGGAGAAGTGAGGGGCCTTCTTCCCTTCCCAGGGGTCAGCAGAACTCTTCATGAATGGTTCCCCGTCTCATACCACTACTTCCCTCATTCTGCCAGGAGTGGCAAAGAGACTTGACCCCATTGTGCATTCAGTCTTTCTGCTAAGCAGCTAGTAAGCAGAAGATGTAAAAACTGGAGAGTATAATGGTTAGAATGACTAAGAGCTCTAAACAGAAGGATTCCTGCCTCAGATGAGCCCATGAGTGCACCCATGGGCACCTCTTAGTGGCAGCTGTAAAGGCAGATTTCTATTAGGGTCAGTCTCTGACTTCCTTTAAATAAACAGTAGTATCTGGAAGCATGCATAAATATTTTTTCAGGGTTCAAATAATACAAAATTGACTAAAAGCAATTTTCTATAGAACAAGTCCCGTGTATCTGATGACTTCCATCATAATGTAACAGGAAGGAAAATAAGGTAGTTTAAGAGCTGATGGGTGAACTCTCTTGGAAAGAAAAATGTTGTTTAGTAAAACACCTTGATGGGTGAACAATTTTGGTTCTGGAAAGATTGCTTGCAAGGTTAGTCCAGAACGAGCTAAAAGTGAGAAAAAAGATAACCAACTGGCTTCCGCATCAGAAATGGACAGAGAGTTCATGAGTTGTTGCCTGGTGAGATAGATTAGAAAGGGAAGGAGGTCAGAGAAACAAGAAAAAGACATGCTTAGAGACAGAGGAGAAAGACAGAGCCTGCTTGACAGAGAGGCCACTCCAAGTCCCCCATAAGAAATGATCCAAAGATATTCAGGACGAGGGACATGTACATTGTTGCTATAGTTCATGGTGATATAATGCCCTTCCTTTGCCTAGAACCTTCAGCCAAGCCCTCTTACACATAGCCTTCAGACAGAAGTCAGTACTTTGGAGAGAAAAAAGACCTAGTAGTACCAAGAAGGGCAACACGAAACGAAAAAAACTAGTACACAAAAAAAGGTGAAAAGCAGAATGGAGTTTAAGAATTCAACAAATAAGTAGCATCTTGGAGACAAAGTCAACTAGTAGAAATATAAGAACTCAGTCACACTCCATACCCTAACTGTCCCTAGGGAGAAATACAAATTTTCCCCACTGTACTGGATATGGTGTTTGAGCCAATTTTAATTAAATCTTAAAACACACAGTGAGCAGCTTGGTATGTAATAGCCAAAAACTGGAAACAACTCAAATGGGTTCACCAATGGGTGAATGGATAGCCAGACTGTGATGAGCCCATACAATGGAATACTACTCAGCTGATAAAAAGAAATGAACCACTGATAGATTCAGTTACTTAGATGAATGTCAAAGGCATTAGGCTGAGTGAAAAAAGGTAACCTCAAAGGGTTACACACTGTATAATTACATTTACATAACCTTTCAAAGTAACAAAATTATAGTGCTGGCGAACAGATCAGTGGATGCCAGGGGTTAGGGGCTAGGGTTTACAGGGAGGATGTGATTATTAAGTGGCATATGAGGGAGTCTTCTTGTGGTGATGGAACAGTTCTGCATGCTGACTGTGGTGATGATTACATGAATCTACACATGTGATAAAATTCCATAGAACTATATATATATATAAAAAGCATAAAAACCGATGATTTCCAAATAAGATTTGCACTTGAGTTAACAGTGTTATACCAACATTAATTTCCTGGTTTTGAAAATAAGATATTTCATTTGGGACAGCTGAATGAAGCATACACAAAAACTCTACTATTTTTGCAACTTCTTCTAAATCTTAAACTATTTCCAAATAAAAATATATATTCAGTCAAATCTTATAATTTGCAGTAGTTATGTTCTTTAAATTCTCTATGAACACTGAATTAATGAATATAGAGCCACAGCTCCTAGGGGAAATACATGGTTAGGTTCCTGTGAGCCTCTGGTCACAGCATTTTCAGCAACTGAAGTTTGTTTTATGTGTGTTTCTTTTTAAAGACATCTTATTTAATATGTATTGTTGATCCATTAACATTGAACCCCCAGCTAACAGGACTAAAACTCATGCCTGAGCAAAGCTTATCTAACACACATATTTTCTCCGTAAGGCACATCACATCCTTCTCGTGTTTAGGAGCAACAGACAGGACTCAAGCACTCTGCTTGGGGGCATTTTAAACAGTGAAATCACCAACAAAAAGCATGAAAATTAAAAAAATGTGGCACTAAATAGATAGCAAAAAGGACGCTTGTTAGCAGTATGACAATATGAGAACTGAAACAAGAAGGTAGAGCATTGCCTTGTCTGATGTCATTTGGGAAAATGTGTGTCAAGTGACTCAAATTTTTGCTACCTTGCACATGTCCACAAATGACAATGAAAGAGCCATGAGTATTGATTTTGGGATTATGAATAAATTTTAGTGAGTAGGTAAATTAGCAAATACTGATTCTGTGAATAATGAGGATTGACTGTACATGTTTAGATATGTCTCTCTCCCTATATATGTATATACACACACACACATATATACATATAGATACATGTACATACACACACATAGACATACATATATATTTACATATGTATTTATTTTATAACGTGGTGACTGCAGAAGACACTGGAACCCAAATCTATGTAATGATATATACTATATAATAAAACTGTAAATGTCGTCTCAATAGGAAAAACAAACTCTGACAGACTGAGTTGAGAGTTGCTCACATTTTCTTTGTAGTTTAGAGATTTGCAGCTTTTTCTGAATTCTGAGTTTTTTTGTTCTCTAAACTTTAACTACTATGTCTAGGGCTGACCTTTTCTGGCATTGTTCAGAAGGCCATGTTGGTTTTCAATCCATTGCCTCCCCTTTTTATGTCCCTATCTTTCCCCAGTGCATAGTTAAACATTTGAACTTAGGTGACCAATGGCCCTAAATTCCAGCTTCCCCTTCCAACGATTCACACTAGTTCTTTCAAAAGCAGCTAATGATGTCCTTCCCATTGAGGTGTAAATGACTGATAAAGGTCAATGTGGGACCACTTTTAGGGACCAATTTCCTATTTGATTTAGAGAAAGGAAACCAAGTTCAAGTGTGATGTAATTTTAGGCATTGAGCCACTGTATGGAGAATGCACACACACACACACACACACACACACACACACACACATTCTTCATCCAGCATGAGTATACAAAGGTAAGATGAAGATCATGGAAAAGCCTTCTAGGTACTCTTGAAGTTGTACTTCCTAGCTAGTTGCCTGTTTAAAAAGTCCACCCTAAAAATATTAGATTTGGGTAGTCTGTTAATAAGGCTAAGAATATTCATAGTTTTCTGAAAAATAATAACTGTTTTCCTCCTCATTGGAACCGTATGCTTTTAACTGTTATGAAAGGTGGGCTTTTAAAGGTCCCAAGAGGAATTCCATGTCTCACTATGATTAGGAATTACCAAAGCTCTTTCCTGCCCACCCTGGGAATGGTCTTTTAGTGATGGTAAGCCTGAAGCTTTTTTGACAATCTGGAATGCCCCTTCTCATACTTGGTATCTATAACCATTATACTTTGCGTTAGGAGTAAATTGCTTTTCTTCCCTTTGGTCTCTCTAATCCCTTGCAGGCATACGCTAGTTCTGGAACTCTTATACAGAGCCTCTGGTTAGTGTATTTCTGAGAAGTTAGATAAGGCCAAGCTTTAGTTAAGCTCCACATAGCCAAATGACATGGAGCTGTTTTTGGCTAAAGGCCCTTTAATTTTCCAAGTGCTCAAGCGGAATCATTTAAAATATAACATGTATGAACATCTTTCCTCTGAACTAAATGGTACTCTTTATCTTGGCTTAATTTCCTCTAGACATAAAAATTAAGACTCTTTCACCAGTACCAGTGATCAGTAATGCTGTACGTGTTGCCAGACATACAGATTAGATAAGCATTTTGGTTTCCAGTAGTGTTTTCATGGAATTATCTCTATTCAGGTCAAATTCTATTTTGAGAACTCCAGCTGATTCAACAGCCCACAATTTGCACTTTTGGTCTCAAAGTAAATACTTGATTTAAGGCAAGCCGAGAGAACCACACTTGTGTTTGAACCCTGACCCGTGTAATTTTAATATCCATTAGACCTTACTATGGCATGTAATTGGATGCATTAGATGCTTCATAGGTTCATGCAAACAGTGGAGAAAGCATTCAGGCCACTTCACTTCCAAGGCAAACAGTGTGAGTCTATTGGTCTAAGCAGGAATTGCCAATTAGGCCTTGTTTCTCCCTCATCACTTCCTTCCGCTTTGTGTTGTAGGGTCTTAAGTGCAGAGACATGAAGCAGGAGGATTTTAATGTGGGCATACAACTGCTTTAGAGGGTCTAAATTCAGATATAAACTTGCAGTCAAGATGTATTCAACAGCACGGGAACCTGGCTTGTCAAGCTGTAAAGCTTTACAGCCTGACATAAACATCGATCCCGTCAGAATCTTCCACAGCCATTTCTCCTGAGACACAGGTAGAGAGGATGGGACAGAGAGGGAGTCCAGATCGGAACTGGGTCATTACCAAGGATAAAAGTTCAGACCTCAGGGTTAGTTAGGAATCTTGGAAGTTGATTTGCAAGCAGGTAGAAGAGGAGTGTTCACAGGATGGAGAAAGGGACACTTGAGGTCCAGAAGTGAAGTCAAATCACAACCTGAGGAGACCAGGATGTCATCACAGGCAGCGAAAGGGACTCAAGTACAGGCCACCTTGGCAACACTGCTGTGCTTTTGCCCAAGAGGAAGCCTTCAAGCATGTCTGCTCTGACAGAAGTGTGCTGTAAATAGAGTGGGCAGTAATTCTGGAGTCAATGCTTGAACACGACTGTTAGTGATAAAATAATCATTATAACATCTACTTTTTATCAAACGCTATGACGTGCTATGTACTACTTTATGCACTTCATATACACACACCTGGTCTCAGGCAATCTTCACAACATCTCTTGCATTGTACAGATGAAAAAACTGAAGCTCAGAGAATTTTAGGAATTTTTACTAGTTCAAGGAGCTTGTGAGTGATAAAACTGGAATCTGAAACCATGTCAATCTGACTTCGAAGCCCACTGAGAGATCAGAGCCCAATGTTTTTATAAGGCCCTCAGCATGTGTTTGTGTGTCTTTGGCCCTATATTTCCTATCTAAATATATACAGCATGGCCAAATGTTTCTAGTTTCTCTTCTCCTCCTACTGAGGAAAAAAATGTTAAAACCCCTCTTTGATGTGGCAGTGCTGAGTCTGTCTCTTCTTAATGCACTTAATAATGATGTTGATAATGTCTCTTTTATAGCAGCAGATGTATGCTTTTAACACTACACGCATTCTGTTTTGTGAGAGCAACTTTATGACACTAATAGGTTGAGAATTGACCACTATCTGCAGAGGTGGAAGGATGCCCATTTTCCTGATTACTTTAATCTTAGATTATGTTTTATACATCTTGTCATATGGAACTAATAACACGATTCATTTCAAAAAGACACCTCCTAATGCAATCTGGGATTTTAAGTTTTTGAGCCTTCTATTACTGCATGATAGAACTATTAAGGCGAGATGTACGTTTTTTTCATCTCTCAATTCCTTATAGTTCTTAACGTGGTGATCTGAATATCATCAGTATTTAAAAAAATTTGTCAATGACCAAATGAATGAATCATTAGATATGTACTATGTAGAGCTTCAAATTATATCCACATAACCTTTGATTCATAGTAGTGCTGATATTTGTCTGGGATATTGGTAGGCCACCAACCACTAGCATTGATTTGATTACTATTTCTACTACTACTAATAATGGTAATTTACATTTACTTAATGCTTGCCATGTGCCAGCCACTGAGGAAATAGGCTTAGAAGGGTTCAATACAGTGGTTCACTGGGGTGTAGACAGTGGATCTTGGATTTGAATCAAGTAGTGTGGCTCCAAAGGCCACATTCTTTCTTTCTTTTTCTTTTCTTTTCTTTCTTTTTTTTTTTTTGCTGTAGGAGATTATCCCTGAGCTAAGATCTGTTGCCAGTCTTCCTCCCAACGCCACCATAGCTTGGCCAATGAATAGTGTAGGTCTGTGCCTGGGATCCAAACCCATGAACTCGGGCCACCAAAGCGGAGGACACAGAGCCTTAACCACTACACCATGGGGCTGGCCCTCATATTGTTTCTTAATACCACCATGATCATGAAAAAGGTTGCCACACAATAGCCACCCAGGATTAGTGAACTGGGGTTTTGTGGACCCAATCTGAGGCATTCATTCAGCAGCTCAGTTTCTCAATAGATGCCTTTGATATGATGCAAGAGACTAAGTAGGAACAACTAAAGGCCACCTGGGCTGTCCCCTATATATTTTTTAGATGGAATTAAATGGAAGTGAAGTTGAACCAAAAAAAAAGTTTTGCTTTCCTTAATTGCCCCAACCTGGTTGGGATAAGTCAGTGATCTGGAATGGGTGCTGACTCAGTTTATCAGTCCATGAAATTTAGGGTGTGACCATGAGGTACAAAGTCTGGACCTAGAAGATAATAGAAAATCTAAAAGAAAGAGAAGGTACAAATGCCTGCTTTCATGTAGTTTTCAGACTACCTGTGTGAAAGATTTTGAGTAAAAGGAAAAGAATAGGACATAGGAGAATCATCACACAACCATCCTTTTCTTGGCGTTGCGCTACTGTCCAATGAGCATGTAGTGAGGGCAATACTGCTAAGGCCTGAACGACACACAGGCATCAACCAGAGCTCTGCTTTACCTTGGTGAAATTTTTGGAAAAAAGAAAAGTAAGAATCACTACACAGAGGACATCAAATTCATACAGTTTAGACAGAGCAACCAAGTATAGCATTATACTATGAACATTCAGGTAGTATGGCTTATGGGGAGCCCTGCATGTAACCTAAGGAATCTGTATTTTTATCTTGTTCTTCCATTGATTCTGGGTGATTTTGTTACTTTGAAAGGAGCCCAGAGATCATCCTTTAGGAATGTTTCCTTTTACTTATATATAAATACAGCTATCTTGTTATACACTTGTTTCTGACTATGACATCTTCCAGTATCCACTCAGTGGGCAGCTGCTATGTTCCAAGTACTTTGCACAAAGAAAACAATGTGGCCCTCACCCTTAGAAATTGGAAATTTATTGCAAAGCTAATATTTTTAAATCTGTGAATGGTAGAATTATGAGTAAGATTTATTTTCCCAATCATATTATTCTGTATTTATTAAAATTTCTACAATTAACAGATAATACTTTTATAATCAGAATGCAAAAATTGAAATAAACTGTTACACAAATTCAGATTTATGACACATGCAAAAAAGAAGATAAATATAATAACAGTAATTTTGAGAGCTTCCTATGTGACAGGTCCTGTGCTGAGTATTTTATATGAAGTGTTTCATTTAATGCTCACAATGATTATATTAAATTAGTACTGTTTTTATCCCCATTTTATAGATAGTAATGATGAGGCTAAAAAAAGATGAAAGCCCAGATCACACAGCTGTAAATGGTGAGGCCACAACTGCGTTATTAAAAAGCTCGCAACCACACTAATTTAAGTACGAACAAAATGAAGATCCAGTACATATTTTCTGGTCCTGAGAACTCTCTTTACTGTGTAGTTTTATAGCTATATACAGCCGAGAGGCGTTATGCACCTGGACATATTTGATAGCATATATTGTTATTTTTGGAAGATTTTCTGTTTCCCTTTGATAGAAGGCAACTCGAGGCCATGAACCATATTTTCCTCAGTATTTGTTTTAGTCCTTCAGTTTGTGGTATTCTTTCCTTCGGGTTGCCTGTCTGGGCAACACTTGGAAAACCCTGCTGGCTGGCTGGCGCAGTGACTGTGTAGTCACAAAGCTCTCCTGCTTTGCTGAGGGAGACTGCAGATTCTGATATGATCCTTAGCTGGGCTCAGTTTCTTAGCATCACTGTGGGACCTTGAATAAATATTATTGTTTTTCATAATAACATTTCTTAAGCATCTACATGGTTTCCAGCACTAAAGGAAAGATCTCAAAGGGGGAAATGCATTGCATATGGAGTGTTTAGGTGGCTGTGAAGGATCGCATTTGTTCCCAGGACTGCTGTGAGCCTGGATATTGTGTTGATGGCAAAGTGCTTTAAGCTTCTCTGAGGGAAAGAATTATGTCAGTTCCATTGGGATTTGGTTTTAGTTTCAGTGACTGGGTGACCCATATGTTAAACAGGACATTTTCTACTTCAGAAATTTGTCAGAGAAGAACCTTTACCTGGAATCAAGAGAATTACTGACTCACCTTGTGGGGTTATTTAGATGTGAAAATCTAGGTTTAAGAGTCAATGGTAAATATTGAATTGCCCTTTGTTTGTCTAGTTTTAAAGTAATTATTCATTGAGCACCCTCTTCATGAAGGCTTGATCCTAGATGCTTCAGATAACACAAAGATGACTAAGACATGATCCCTGGCCTTCAGACATTTAGAATCCCTACCAATACAAACACAGATAACTAGAAAACAAAGCAAGAAGTGGTAACATATGAAAGTACATACAACAGGTATAGGATCATGACCATGGACTGCTTCTGCACAGAAGATCAAGGGCAACAGTTGTCAGAGTTTTTAAGCACTTTTAATATGCCAAGGCAACAGGATAAGAGCTTTACATGAGTCATTTTCTACATTTCTCAAACAACCCTGGGGTTCCCTGCATCATGCCCATCTTTGCCTGAGATTTTAATCAGTAGAGAAATGAAAGGAAAGATCGAGTAACAAACCGTGACCTGTATTAGTGATAAAGGCTATGTTAATGGATATAGCTTGGGGTGGTAGCCAAACAGTATTTCTGATTTCCCATCCAGATCTTGGAAAAACTATCCAAAGGAAAGTTTGAATCTGCAGAGCAAACACCATTAACCAAGCCCCCAGCTTCCACTGAAGCAAGTGGAGAAAGAAGGAGAAAGAGAAAATTCCCTGTGTGCGGGATCTTTGGTGGATTAGCTCCACATGATCAAGAATTGTGGAACAGGAGCTGTTGCTACTGACCAGGTATTACTGAACAGGTATCTCATTCCATCTCCATGGGAGGAGGAGGGAGAGGCCTGGGGTGTTTGGGGAAACGTTTTCAAATGGAAAGGCGATGTGGGGAATGGGCTTTTCCCTCCAAGGATCCCCAGGTTTTAATTCTCTTTACCCACAGGATTTACCCATCAAATGCTTGCTCAGCTAGCGGTGTGGCTTTCCTCCTGGGGGAGGAGATGGATGTAAGTCATGGCAATCCTTCCCCTACTGTGTGAAGCCACTCTCTTCCTTTGAAGGACCTCTAGGAAGCAGTGTAGACTTTGTCCCAGAAAGCTCTGAAATGGGGGTGCAGAGGTTAAGTTCGCAAGTTCTGCTTCAGCGGCCCAGGGTTCACTGGTTCTGATCGCAGGTGTGGACCTATGCACCTACACACTGCTTGTCAAGCCATGCTATGGGCCGGCCTCCCACATATAAAGTGGAGGAAGATGGGTACTGATGTTAGCCTCAGGGCCAGTCTTCCTCAGAAAAAGAGGAGGATTAGTGGCAGATGTTAGCTCAGGGCTAATCTTCCTCAAAGAAAAAAAAACCCAAAGCTCTGCAATAGGTCAGAAGAGAGCATCATTTAAATGTACTTCCATGCCACATTGTACCTAAGGTGACTATTTCCATTCCAAATTATTTCCAGCCATATGTAAAATATAGGCAATTACAGATTTTCCTCAGGATCAAAATGGAATATTAAAATGGTCCAACATTACATGCATAAATACACATTAATAATAAAATGCCAATACAACAGAAGAGTCCCAAATTTGAATATGAAAATCTCTCTTATTGTCAATTGTCCTGGGAGAACTAAATCCCTCAAATTAATGCCTCTTGCAAGTTAAAGACCCCAAACATTCAAGTCCGAAGAAATTAAGAACAAAATCAAATTATCTTGTTCTGGTGGGTTCAAAGCAATCTAAGTTCCAAATTCATCCGTTACCCAATTTCTTAGCCAGCCCTGGTGGTCTAGTGGTTAAGATTCAGCACCCTCACTGCTACAGCCTGGGTTCATTTCTGGGTCAAGGAACCAGACCACTTGCCTGTCATTTGTCATACTGTGGTGGCTGTGTTGCTGTGATATTGAAAGCTATGCCACGGGTATTTCAAATACCAGCAGTGTCACCCATGGTGGACAGGTTTCAGGGGAGCTTCCAGACTAAACAGACTAGGAAGGACCTGGCCACCCACTTCCCCAAAAATTGACCATGAAAACCTTATAAATAGCTGTGGAGCCTTGTCTGGTATAGCCCTGGAAGGTGAGAGGGTGGTATGAAAAGACCAGGCAAAGTTCTGCTCTGCTGTATACGGGGTCACTAGGAGTTGCAGTTGACTTGACGGCACTAACAACTAACAACAAAAACCCAATTTCTTATTCTCCTCTCAACTAACGGGTTCTTGTTTGTAGGGTGGGCAGCTAAAATTCTTCCAGCAGCTGCTGGCCAGGCTGGGCTGTATCTCTCTGGAGTGGACGGAGTTCCTTCAGAACCTCTGAAGCTGTACTAGTTCAACACCATGTCTCTAAATTGCTTTCCTTTGAAAAGAACTCAAGGATAGGCAAATTCATGACAGTAGGGACCTCATACCCACCATATTCAGGAAATAAATTAATTCCCAGCCAGTGCCAAGTACTAATGGCAATCTGAGGGAAGAAACAGTTTCAGTTTCTTCAGAGGTGGTTAGACTCTGTCCTGCAGAATCCATGACCTGTCAACTCATACACAGGAAATCTCTCCTAGTGACACTCTGCAATGACTGTATATGGGGTGAGGATCATTCCTCTATGGGCACTGTCTCTCCTCGCAGAGAGTAAGTAGCCTTTGAGACGTTGCTGAGTCTTTGCAAAGTTTAGAGATTTTCGATGGAGCCAGTCCCAGTCACCAGATCTTCCGTGAGTTGCGTTTTGTCGTTGTTGTTTTAATCATCATTCCAAACTTCTTGTTTTTCAGCTTCCCTGTGAGACCCAGTTTCCAGCACTCTGGACCAGCACCAAGGTGGCCTCTGTAGGGTGGACACGGCATCCACTGTCTCCTGCGAGCCACACTGGCTACTCCACTGCCTGCTGCTGGAGTATTATCTCGTTCTGTAACCCCAGCCTCTGCGGAAGGTCTCTCCTTCATGCCCACGTTTGTTCAGCTGGAGCATTGCCCCTAGCACTTTGAGGAACTGGAGCTGTTCTCATTGCTTCTGAAGATTGCATCCCTGGGAGCTTGGTGACTCCCAGTACCTCTGCCAAGTGCTTCTCAGGGCACTGTCTTTCTGCTTTTCTTCTTTTTTTTCTTAAACTCATTTTTTACTAGAAAATTTCAAACATATACAAAAGTAGACAGATTAGTATAATGAATCCCTCATCTACACATTACAGAGTTTCAACAACTATTAACTCATGCATGATTTTGTTTTCCTCGACTTTTGAATATTTCAGGCCTGAGGAGCCTTTCTTTCTGTTGCATCTTTCTCTGCAATGCTGGAATATGTCTTCATTGTTTCCTGTTCGTCTGCTCTTCCCCTCCTCCTCTGGCAAAGCTCATTTGAGCTTCTAACAATTGAACCCTTTTCTTCTCTAATACACACAAGACTAGAGTTGTTGGCTGGGAGAGAACACCTTTCTTCCTTGTACTTTTTCTTTGCTTTTAATCCCACACTTTTGTTTTTCTAGTCTATTCCTTTAGACTCTGTTAGATGGGGTTTCCCATAGTGAAAGCTATGGCATGAATAAATTCCAGATGTGTTAAAAGCATCCATTGTTCAAAAAATCTTTCAGTACATTCAACAAGTATATTTTAAGCATCTACTAAGTACCAGACATTTTTATTTGCCCCAAATCATTAGTGAAGCAAAGGGGCAAATACTCCCTACCTCAAAAAGCAGATATTCCATTAGAGGGAGATAGATAAGAAACATACATTGGTAAAACATATGCATATCAGATAATGAAAAGTGCCATGAAGAAAAATAAAAGCAGAGAGGCATATAGGAAGTGTCTAGGGGTTGGGATGGGGTAGCTGTAGTTTAAAATAGGGTAGTCAGGGAGGCCTGGCTGAGAAGGGAACAAATGAGCAGAGGTCTTAATGGGAGTAAAGGATGAGCTATACACATATCTAGAAGAATCTTCCAGGAAAAGGGCACAGCAAGAGTGAATGCCCTACAGCAAGAGTGTGTGGGATACCAGGAGGCGGTGTGATTGGAGAAGAGTGTGCAAGGGGAGTCGTAGGAGACAAGGCAGAGAGGTAAGGGCATGGGACAGATCTCAGGGGATAGATGCTGATCTGAGGGCTTGGCTTTTTCTCAGAGTGAAATGGGTGCTTTAGGAGGGCTCTGAGCAGAGGAGTGACAGGAAATACTCTCCCAACCGTTAGACAACACTGAGCCCGGGCTTGGTTTTGGTCTATCGTTACTCTGCCTGCTACCATTACTATGGCTCATCTCTTAGCTAAATGCCTTTCCTTAGAGAACAATTTCTTGAATTTCTAGGGCAGTTTCCCTTAGAGTCTAGGCAATATCTTATCTTTACCTACGATGGTTGCACACCTCAAAACTCACAAATCATGCTTTGAGTAGTCTTCTCTGATTTTCCTGGGCTTCCCTTCTCAAATCTGTCCAGATTTTCTGTAATCACTTAATATAACTCTCCTGGCCTTCCTAGGCAATTCTCTGATTGCTTTCACTACGGACTTCGTACTAACAGATTCCGCCTTGAGATATTGCATCCCTTCCTCTGTGAGACTTTGGTTCCAGTAACTTTTTCTTATACAGGTATAATTAAGCCAGTTTTCCTTTTGCTAGTGTTGTATTTCAGAGCAGTTTGATCTGAGTATTACTTTTTCTTTTTTGCATCTCTTCTGGCCCTTGGGATCTCATTTCAAGTTACATATCCATGTAGACTATATCCTAAAATTTGAGCCTTTTTCCTAAAGAAGCATCTCTCCTTCTCCAGCGCAATCAGCTGCTCTTCCTTAGCTCACTTTCATTCTCAGAGCCCAGCTGTACCACTGGGGCTGAGACTTGGATTATGGAGCCTCCAAACAACCTGCTGGAATTTATCCAATTTCCAGCACCAGCTCTGGGATGCTAGGTAATTATGATCACAGATCAGCAAATCTCAGGAAACCTGAACTTTTCACTCTAGAACAAGGTTGCTCACTGTTACCTTGTCAGAATAATGAAATTAACAGAATTGTGACCCCTGAGGTTCAGCACAAATCTATGTAGGCATTTCTTTCTTGAGCACATAGAGGTTGAAATTTAAGGAGGCTGGTGGGAGAAGAAAAGAAGGTTTCCCTAGATATAATCTCCTTTAAGAATAGGGATGCAGCATCTTACTGTCCTGAGCTGTCAAAACTCATTTTTTATGGAATAAATCCATGAAGAATTGACTATGGTCCATGCAGTATTGTGAGAGGTAGAATTTGCACTTGGTTCCTGTAGTTACTTAAGCTGTGTGAAAAAAATGCATGTAGTGAACCCACTCCCCACCGGCTACTCAGAGCATTATTACTCTACTTAGGAATTTCACTCTGAAAAGAGACTTTAGTTAAGGCCATTTTCAAATGGTAGAATTTGAGGATGTGCTGGGTCATTTAATTTCCCAGTACTCTTCCCACTCCTGCCTCTGTACTCTGATTCTTTTGTAGGACAAAGTGGCCCGTTTTGGAAGGCCCAGCATGAGATTTTCTACTTCTGAAGTTCACCAGGCACAAATATTACATTTTTGGGTCCCTTTAAGCCTGATAGCTAGCAATCCTGTGGAGGTTCTTAACTGAAGACATTTTTCAACTGGGTCAACACATTTTCCTGAAGCAATTTCACTTGGGTCAGGGCATCCAGAGTCAGTTTCCAGAGACCCATGGGTCATACATCCTTAGTGACAGATAGGGTGAGATTGTGAACTTTGACAAAGTGGTTACAAACATATTTGCATGGCTTACAAGTGCATGCTTGTTAGCAGCAAGCTTCTCTTTCATTCGATCATCAAATATTTATTGAATAACTATTCTATTTCAGGAGCTATTTTCGATGCTCAATTTACTGTGATAAGCAAGAGCCTAAAATATATCACAACTCTGACAGTCAAATAAATCAACACCTCTCAATAGCAAGAGGACACGATTGGGGTCACTTCATCCTTTGGGTCTCCATTACTGCACTGTCCTAGAGGAGGGCTCTAGTTGGCAGTCTGGCTGAACATCTCAATCTTGCACTTGTCTCCCACTATATTTATAGTCATGGCATCAACCAAGCATCTGGAAAGGCAAATACTGGAGAGAACATCTGTATAATATAAACTCTACATGGGCCTAAATTTGCACTATTATACATATGGGCTAAGTTGTTGATTAATGGCCCTCTCTGGATTGGGAATAGAATCAGAGAAACACATAATTTTAGAGTTAGAATGGATCTTAGACATCGTGCAGTCCAACTCCTGATATAATCCAAGAACTACAAAGGCATCTAGTATATTCACTGAAGTATTCATCCAATAACTGTTTATTAATTAGCTATTATGCATAAAGTATTGTGATAGGCACTGGAGATATAGTAATAAACAGGATAGATTTGACCCCCTATCCTTGTGGAGCTCATAGATTTGGAAAGGAAATAAACATTGAACAGCTATTGACACAGTTAACTATTTTATTACATGGAAATGCAAATTGCTAAAGGTGCACCTAATAGGGAAAACACTCCTTTTGTCTGGGGGAAGCAAGAAAGCTTCTCCAAGGAAGTGAGGATGTGGGGAAGGGTGATTTAGGCAGAGGGAACCATGTGCTCCAAGGCTGGAAGAAGTGTGCCACATCAGAAACTCTGAAAGAATCCGGTGTGGCTGGACTATCCTGAGTGAAGGATAGAGTGATTCAGCACCAAGTCAGAGGAGTAGGCCAGGGCCTTACGATACAGGGTCTTATAGGACAGGTTAAATATTTTAAATTTCATTCTAATTATAATGTGAATTCACTTAAAAGATTGTATTAGGAAAATTATATGGTTTTGTTTTCCAATTATTTTTGCTTCTATACGTAACTTTTTCTATATGCAGTGTTCTCAGGAAAGATTTAATACATGAAGAACAGACTCTAAATCCTGGCTTTTAAGTGCTTCCATAGACTTTTTTTTATTGTGGTAAAATATACCTAGCACATAATTTTCCATCTTAACTATTTTTAACTATGCTGATTTTTATAAATATATAGCAGAGACAAAAGTTGTGAAAGTCATGGCTTTCAACTCAAAGGGCCACAGAATTGAGAGAATATGGTCTTTTGACTGGAAATATCAAGTAAAAACCTGAAGGAAGAGAGCACAAACTTAACCCAATAACAGGAGATTGAAAAGACTCTGCCCAATAATGTAAGAGTTGGTTTCAACCAAAAGGGGATAGCACTGTGTTCAACTAATTAGAAGGAGGAGGAAATTGGGAGAGGAAGCAACTAGAGCTTAAAATAAGTGGGCTCTGAAAAGTGCTCAGTAGCTTGACCCCTCCTCCCTGGAAAGATTCCTGAAAAGAAGAAAGGCAATGAGAACCCTATGCAAGCTTTGGGGGGAATCCTAGAGCAGAAGGCATCCTTGCTGTCTTCCTTAGGGATCACAGGATACCATACACCTGTTCAAAGTCCTACCCTTAATCAATGGATGATGTCAGCCATCTCTTACTGTGTAAAAATCACCCCAAAACATAGTGGCTTAAAACAAGGCAATGATTGTATCATCAGTCATGGTTTCTGTGGGTCAGGAACTCAAGAAGGCCTCAGCTGGGCGATTCTGCTAACCATGCTATTGAAATGTTGGCCATCGCACCTGTGTTCCGGACACCAAGAAGGGTGATGAGGAGAAGGGTGAAAGAGGTGCACTTTCCATCTGAGACATTTCCCTTTGATGAGTATCCTTTTCCAGAAAAGTCTTCCTGGAAGTCCCACATGTCATTTCAGCTTGCATCTCACTGACCATAATGTACCTATATAGCCATGCTTAGCTCCAAGAGACTGGGAAACATGCTCTTTTTCGTAGAGTCTCAAGTAAAATCAGCATTCTCTTGAAGATAATGGGCATATAAAAGACGAAGTGTAAAATAAATTTTGGTAGACAATTAGCAGTCCCTGCTGCATTACATAAGGCAGACTGAGTTCTAAACCGTAAGAGACTCAGTTGCCTGGCAAGACTGGGTAATTGCCAGAATTGAGATGCGAGGTTATGATGACTTGGACTATGATGGCAGCAATACAGATGTAGAGAAATGGACAGATTCAAGTGATATGAAAGAAGTAGAGTCAACCAGGCGTGGTGACGGCCTGTGGGAGAGAATGTGTTAAAGATGACCTCCAGAATTTGGACTAGAATAACTTGGTGGGGAGGGAGTAGGGGGAGGGAGAGAGTGGTATCATTTACTGAAATAAAAATCACTAGGAGAAGACCTTGTTTAGAATAAAATAATAAATTCCATTTGAAGTATGTTAAGTTTGAAGTACTTTTGAGGCATCCAAGAGGAATGTGAAGTAGGCAATTGAGTTTTAGGGTCTGAAGCTCAGAGCTCAGTGTCGGAAGTATATATGTGAGTATTAAAATGTAAAAAGTGATTGAAGCCACGGTTGTGAATGAAACAACTTAGGGTGAGCTAATAAAGTGAATAGATTTTATAACTATGAAAAGGAGATTGAGCCAGCAAAGGAAACTGAAAGAAACTGAAAAATTGGGGAAGTAAAATGACATATAAGCTAAGGAAGAAAGCGTTTCAGGAAGGAGGGAGAAGGAAGACTAAATATTTGCACTGGACTTTGTGGTATGGAGGTCGCTGTGACCTTGGCAAGGGCTGTCTCAGGAGTTTGGTGGAGGCAGAAGCTAGACCAGGGTAGAATGAACAATGAAGGAGAGGTGAGGAATCAGAGACTGTGATAGCCATCTGCTCTTGAGAAGTTTGTAAACGGAAGCAGAGCAACATGGTAGTGGCTGGGGAGCAGGGTGAAGGCCTTTTCATTTTAAGAATGGAAATTCACAAGAAATTAAGAAATTGCTGTTGTCATGCTTTCTTGTCATCTTGTCTGTAATTTAAACTACTTAAGCAGTGTGATATTTATGAGTGCTTGTTTTAATCTATATTTTAGGGGCTATCAGTATTCTGATCAGGAATACACTATCTAGGAGCATTTCACTAGTATGTTAAAGCTTCTAATCAGAAGCCCAGACATCAGAGGTGCCTCTATGCTAACATAATGGATATGATAAATGGCTTTTCTTCATTGAATATGGGAAGTTCAAGATATATGGATAGGCTAGAAATATTGTAAAGATGTTCCTGTCCTCACATAGACAAAGTACAAAAATCCATTCAGCTCAATGGCCTACACCCTTGACAATCACATCTGAGGCTTAATTCTCAAATGGTTCCACGTTCAGCTACTGATGGAAGATTCTGGACTCCTGAATCTGACTATAATCTTGGCTGAACCCTGCCTCTAGAATAGTGTAGCATTTGCCTCAATGAATCTGTTTTTGAAAAATACTATGAGAGTACCTAAAAGGACAAAGACCTGTGGCTTCATCAAACGTCAAATTACGGAACAGGTTGGAGAATTGTTTTATGTCTGCTGGTGAATAGGTGTCTGCATATGGTGTAGAACTCAATCTGCAACTTCACTGTAACTTCTCAGTGATGTTGTGGAGGGTCCTAGCTATAGCTCTCATGTGCCTCTAACTATTAGAAGCTACTAATTACTCCTCCAAAGATCTCTGTAATTGTGAAGAACCAAATTGGCATAGGTCAGTCAAGATTCTTGAAGCAGGTGATAGAAACTCCAGATAGTTTTAATGGGAATTTGAAAATAGTCAGAACTTATGACTAGCCTGAGGACACATATTCTTCCTTTAATGCAATGATCAATTCTTTTAGCTATTACTAGTATTTTCATATGGCGAGGATGAAAATAAAATGTAAAATAATGTAAATGACAGAATTCAATTATTTTAAATATATCGAAAGTTCCTTTTCAAAAAGTAGACACCCAATTTTTCATCTCCTAAGCAGGGATACAGACCTACCTAGGACTGAGCCAGGGCAGTGGACAACATGAGCTGGAGGCTGGGCGGGAAGCTGGGCTCCCAAAGAATGTGCTGAAGCCAGGGCAGTTGGTGCTGAGTGTGTTACGGGCCTGAGTTATGTGAACTGGACATTGAGGCAGGGCGGAAATTCAGAAACAAGTAATCAAGCTGATGTCAGGATGTATAAGTACACCTAAGGTTGAGTTCAGTCAGATGCTAGAGACAGGTAGGCAGGTGAGAATGCTAAATCAGGGAAAAAAGCACCAGGGATGATTATACTGGGAGGGCAGGAATTCTATAGTCCCTTCATTTACAAAATGTGTTTTGGATTAATTCATCTTTAAGGTACCTATAAGCCTAAAGCATGTTGAGTTTATACTCTCCTATGAATGTAGAATAAATAAAACAGGATTAAATGTGAATTCACTTTATTACAAAAAGCTTAATGGAATGAAAATTCAGATTTTAAAAAGAAGTAGGTGGAAGATAATTTACTTTTCATAAGTATCTCCCATGGGAGCTCTTTTCAGTGATTCTTTACCTTGGGGGCACTTCGGAATCACCTGAGGAGGTTTAAAAGACATCGCCACAGCCAGGCCACACTCCAGAGTGATCAGATCAGAGCCTCTGTGAGCGGAACCCAGGAAGCAGTACTTTTAAAGCTTCCTGATGATTCTGATGTGCAGCCTAAGCTGAGAAACACAAATAGTTAACCAGTTAAATTCATGTAAATTAAATGTCTTTACGACACAATTTCTTTAATCAAGAAAACTCTGACCTACTAGAAATAAAAAAGAGAGTTTATAAGGGTGTGCAATCATGGAAGCAAAGCTGTAGTGTTATGATATGGGGATACTAAATCCATGAGGAGAACGGTTGTATGTCTCCTGAAACACATCTAAGACAAGGAGCCAAGGCACTTCCTGATGAAGACATTGACCTAGCTATTTCTGGAAAGCGTTTACCAGTTCTCTGAGGAGGAGGCTTGGCTGATTAAAGTTAAACTCACTTGTACTGTATGTTTGAAATTGATTGTCATGTCTAATTTAACTATTAAGTAAATTTAGTTAGAAGTTTATACACAGTGGGTGATTATTTATTTATTTATTTATTTTTTGTTTTTTGGGTTGGGTTTATTTTCTTTTTTATTTCCTTTTTTTTAATTAAGGTTATGAAAGTTAACATCCTTGTGAAATTACAGTTGTACATCATTATTAGTCATGTTGTAGGTACACCACTTCACCCCTAGTGCCCTCCCCCCACCCCCCCTTTCCGCTGGCAACCACCGATCAGTTCTCTTTGTCCACATGTTAATTACTACCTATGAGTAGAGTCATACAGAGTTCGTCTTTCTCTGTCTGGCTTATTTCACTCAACATAATACCCTCAAGGTCTATCCATGTTGTTATGAATGGGATGACTTTGTCCTTTTTTATGGCTGAGTAGTATTCCATTGTATATATATATATACCAGATCTTCTTTATCCAATCATCAGTTGCTGGGCACTTAAGTTGGTTCCATGACTTGGCTATTGTGAATAATGCTGCAATGAACATAGGGGTGCGTGGAACTTTTGGAATTGCTGATTTCAGGTTCTTAGGATAGATACCCAGTAGTGGGATGGCTGGGTCATAAGGTATTTCTATTCTTAACTTTTTGAGGAATCTCCATACTGTTTTCCATAGTGACTGCACCAGTTTGCATTCCTACCAACAGTGTATGAGGGTTCCCTTTTCTCCACAGCCTCTCCAACATTTGTCACTCTTGGTTTTGGATATTTTTGCCATTCTAACAGGTGTAAGGTGATATCTTAGTATAGTTTTGATTTGCACTTCCCTGATGATTAGTGATGATGAGCATCTTTTCATGTGTCTATTGGCCATCTGTATATCTTTGTTGGAGAAATGTCTGTTCATGTCCCCTGCCCATTTTGTAATTGGGTTGTTTGGTTTTTTGTTGTTGAGTTGTGTGAGTTCTTTGTATATTATGGAGATTAACCCTTTGTTGGATAAATAACTTGTGAATATTTTTTCCCAATTAGTGAGCTGTTTTTTTGTTTCAATCCTGTTTTCCCTTGCCTTGAAGAAGCTCTTTAGTCTGATGAAGTCCCATTTGTTTATTCTTTCTATTGTTTCCCTCATGTGAGGGGTTATGGTGTTTGAAAAGATTCTTTTGAAGCTGATATCAAAGAGTGTACTGCCGATATTCTCTTCTAGACGACTTATTGTTTCAGGCCTAATCTTTAGGTCTTTGATCCATTTTGAATTTATTTTAGTAAATGGTGATAAAGAATGGTTGATTTTCATTCTTTTACATGTGGCTGTCCAGTTTTCCCAGCACCATTTGTTGAAGAGACTTTCTTTCCTCCATTGTAGGCCCTCAGCTCCTTTGTCAAAGATTAGCTGTCCATAGATGTGTCATTTTATTTCTGGGCTTTCAATTCTGTTCCATTGATCTGTGCATCTGTTTTTGTACCAGTACCATGCTGTTTTGATTACTGTAGCTTTGTAGTATGTTTTGAAGTCAGGGATTGTGATACCTCCAGCTTTGTTCTTCTTTCTCAGGATTGCTTTAGCAATTCTGGGTCTTTTGTTGCCCCATATGAATTTTAGGATTCTTTGTTCAATTTCCGTAAAGAATGACATTGGAATTCTGATTGGGATAACGTTGAATCTGTAGATTGCTTTAGGTAGTATGGACATTTTAACTATGTTTATTCTTCCAATCCATGTGCATGGAATGTCTTTCCATCACTTTATGTCGTCGTCGATTTCTTTCAAGAAGGTCTTGTAGTTTTCGTTGTATAGATCTTTCACTTCCTTGGTTAAATTTATCCCAAGGTATTTTATTCTTTTTGTTGCGATTGTGAATGGGATTGAGTTCTTGAGATCTTTTTCTGTTAGTTCATTGTTAGCATATAGAAATGCTACTGATTTATGTATGTTGATTTTATACCCTGCAACTTTGCTGTAGTTGTTGATTGTTTCTAATAGTTTTTCCATGGATTCTTTGGGGTTTTCTATATATAAGATCATGTCGTCTGCAAACGGCAAGAGTTTTACTTCTTCTTGCTTATTTGGATTCCTTTTATTTCTTTTTCCTGCCAAATTGCTTTGGCCAAAACCTCCAGTACTATGTTGAATAAGAGTGGTGAAAGTGGGCACCCTTGTCTTGTTCCTGTTCTGAGAGGGATGGGTTTCAGTTTTTGTCCGTTGAGTATGATGTTGGCTGTGGGTTTGTCATATATGGCCTTTATTATGTTGAGGTACCTTTCCTTCTATACCTATTTTATTGAGCGTTTTTATCATAAATGGATGTTGGATCTTGTCAAATGCTTTCTCTGCATCTATTGAGATGATCATGTGGTTTTTGTTTCTCATTTTGTTAATGTAGTGAATCATGTTGATTGACTTGCGGATGTTGAACCATCTCTGTGTCCCTGGTATGAATCCCACTTGATCATGGTGTATAATCTTTTTGATATATTGCTGTATTCAGTTTGCCAAAATTTTGTTGAGGATTTTTGCATCTATGTTCATCAGTGATATTGGCCTGTAGTTTTCCTTCTTTGTGTTGTCCTTGTCAGGTTTGGGGATCAGGGTGATGTTGGCTTCATAGAATGTATTAGGGAGTGCTCCATCTTCCTCTATTTTCTGGAATAGTTTGAGAAGGATAGGTATTAAATCTTCTTTGAATGTTTGGCAGAATTCTCTAGAGAAGCCGTCTGGTCCTGGACTCTTATTTTTGGGGAGGTTTTTGATTACTGTTTCTATTTCTTTACTTGTGATTGGTCTATTCAGATTCTCTATTTCTTCCTGATTCAGTTTGGGTAGGTTGTATGAGTCTAGGAATTTATCCATTTCTTCTAGGTTGTTCAATTTGTTGGTATATAGTTTTTCATAGTATTCTCTTATGATCCTTTGTATTTCTTTGGAATCTGTTGTGATTGCTCCTTTCTCGTTTCTAATTTTATTTATTTGAGACTTCTCTCTTTTTTTTAGTGAGTCTGGCTACGGGTTTGTCGATTTTGTTAATTTTTTCAAAGAACCAACTCTTTGTTTCATTGATCCCTTTCTACTGTCTTTTTTGTTTCAATAACATTTATTTCTGCTCTAATTTTTATTATTTCCCTCCTTCTACTGACTTTGGGCTTTGTTTGTTCTTCTTTTTTAATTCCGTTAGGTGTCATTTGAGGTTGTTTATGTAATATTTTTCTTGCTTATTGAGGTGAGCCTGTATTGCAATGAATTTCCCTCTTAGGACTGCCTTTGCTGCATCCCAAATCATTTGGTACAGTGTGTTTTCATTTTCATTTGTCTCCAGATGATGTTTGATTTCTTCTTTAATTTCTTCAATAATCCATTGTTTGTTCAGTAGCATGTTGTTTAGTCTCCACATTTTTGGCCCTTCCCAGCTTTATTCTTGTAGTTGATTTCTAGTTTCATAGCATTATGATCAGAAAAGATGCTTGGTATTATTTCAACCCTCTTGAACTTATTGATGCTTGCTTTGTTTCCCAAGATATGGTCTATCCTTGAGAATGTTCCACGCACACTTGAGAAGAATGTGTAACCTGCTGTTTTTGGATGAAGTGTCCTATATATATCTATTAGGTCCATCTGATCTAATTTTTCACTTAATTCTATAATTTCCATGTTGATTTTCTGTCTGGATGATCTGTCCATTGGTGTTAATGGGATGTTGAGGTCCCCTACTATTATTGTATTGTTGTTGTCTCCTTTTAGTTTTGTTAATAGTTTCTTTACAAATTTTGGTGCTCCTGTGTTAGGTGCGTATATATTTATAAGTGTTATGTCATCTTTGTGGAGCATCCCTTTTATCATTATATACTGCCCCTCTTTGTCTTTCTTTATCTGTTTTGCTTTGAAGTCTACTTTGTCTGATATAAGTATGGCAACACCTGCTTTCTTTTGTTCATTATTAGATTGGAGTATTGTCTTCCATCCCTTCACTTTGAGTGTGTGTTTGTCTTTGGGGCTGAGGTGTGTTTCCTGGAGGCAGCATATTGTTGGATCTTGTTCTTTGATCCATCCTGCCACTCTGTGCCTTTTGATTGGAGAGTTCAATCCATTCACGTTTAGAGTGATTATTGAAACGTGGGGGCCTACTGTTGCCATTTTATCGCTTGTTTTCCGGTTCTTTTGCATTTTGTCCTGATGGAGAGCTGTTACTTTGTGTTATTGTCCTTCTGCTTGTCTCCTTTGTTCTGGATTTTGTAACCCCTTTCCTTTTTTTGATTTTTCAGGAATGAGGTTCTTCCTGAGCATTTCTTGAAGAGGAGGTTTTGTGGCGATGAGCTCCCTTAACTTTTGTTTATCTGGGAAAGTTTTTATTTCTCCATCATATTTGAAGGATATTTTCACTGGGTAGAGTATTCTTGGCTGCAGGTTTTTGTCCTTCAGAGTTTTGAATATTTCATTCCAATCTCTTCTAGCCTGTAAGGTCTCTCCTGAGAAATCTGCTGATAGCCTTATGGGGTTTCCTTTGTAAGTTATTTTCTTCTGCCTGGCTGCCCTTAGTATTTTCTCTTTGTCATTGACTTTTGCTAGTTTCACTACTATATGCCTTGGGGTTGGTCTTCTTGTGTTAATAAAGTTTGGAGATCTATTGGCTTCTGTCACATGAAGTTCCATCTCTCTTCCCAAGTTTGGAAAGTTCTCAGCTATTATTTCTTTGAACAGGCCTTCTGCCCTCTTCTCTGTCTCTTCTCCCTCTGGTATACCTATAATCCTTATGTTGCATCTCCTAATTGAGTCGGATAATTCTCGGAGAGTTTCTTCATTTCTTTTTAGTCTTAGTTCTCTCTTCTCCTCTGTCTGCAGCATTTCTATATTCCTATCCTCCAAATTGCTAATTCTGTCCTCCATATGATTGACCTTACTGTTCAGAGACTTCAGATTTTTCTTAATCTCCTCCATTGTGTTCTTCATCTCCAGTATTTCTAATTGGTTCTTCTTTATAGTATCAAGCTTTTTTGTGACATAGCTCCTGAACTCATTGAGTTGTCTATCTGAATTCTCTTTTAACTCATTGAGTTTTTTAATAATGGCAGTTTTGAAATCATCATCGTTTAGGTTATAGATTTCATTGTCTTTGGCATTGTTTTATGGGTGCTTAACATTTTCCTTCTGTTCTGGAGATTTAATATATTTTTTCATACTGCTTGATGGCTTGGATTTGTGCCTCCGCATAGGGATAGAGTTTAGTTGCTGCTTCCACTTGTTGTGACTGGTGTGGGTGGGGGGCAGCTGTTTAGACGGCACCAACCAGGAACCCTGTCAGCTGTTACTGACTGGACCTGGACCCCTCCTCATAGTCACAGCGGTCCTGTGGGGTCCTTCATCGGTTGTGGGGGCAATTGCAAGGGGGCCTCAGGCTGCTGGTGCCTACTGTTGCAGCCCACTTAGACGCGCTCCCTCTTTGTGGTCTGCAGCAGTGTTGTGGGCTTTCCCAGCAGCCAGGAGCAGGATCGCCTATAATCGCTGCTTTGTCCCTAACAGAACCCACAAGATCACACTTGTCCACTATAGGTCCCAGCAGAGCTATGGGTATCTTCTGCAGTCTGTCGTTAGCTCACCTAGCTGTGCTACTTTTGCACCAGGGTCTTCCCACCTTGCGATTGCCAGTTGGGACCTCTCCACTAGTGCTGTGCAGAGGCTTTCGCTGAGGCTGCTGTAGGCATCTGGAGTTCCCCCCTGGGCTATGTAGCTATTTCACTGGAGCTCCACTCTGCCCCACTCCACTCTCACGGGATCTCTGGGAGCCCCTTGCCTCGTCTGGGACACGGCCAGAGTCCATGGTCCTGGCGGTGGCTTGTAAGCTGCTGCCTTGTGGGGAATTCTGCTCTAGGGAGCTTCCTGGTGTTCTGAATGCTGGGCAGGGCCTCCCTGCCAATGGCGAGCAGAGGGCCTCCCTGCTGGGAGGGTGTGGGACCCCGGAGCCTCCCCCAGAGCAGCAGAGCCAGGTGCTGGAGCTCAAACCCTGTCCCCAAGCACGTCCACAGGAAGTCCGGGTGCCCCCTGCACCAACCCGTGCGCCGGAGACTGTGGGCCCAGCAGCAGCTTGCAGTCTGGTGCTGTGCCGGGGAATCTGCCCACTGGGAGCTTCCCTTTGTCCTGGATTCTCGTTGTGGCCTCCCTGCTAATGGCGAGTAGAGGGCCTCCCTGCCGGGGAGGTGCGGGACCCTGGAGCCTCCCCCCGGGCCACAGAGCCAGGCGCTGGAGCTCCAACCCTGTCCCCAACCACATCCACAGGAAGTCCAGGCACCCCCTGCACCAACCAGTGCGCTGGAGACTGTGGACCCAGCAGCAGCTTGCAGTCTGGTGCCATGCCAGGGAATCTGCCCGCCAGGAGCTTCCCTTTGTTCAGGATTCTGGGTGGGGCCTCCCTGCTAATGGTGAGCGGAGGCCTTCCCTGCCGGTGGGTGCGGGACCCTGGGGATTACCCCTGGGCTTAGGTGTAATCGCAGGGGGCTTGAGTAGGGCTGTTGTCACCTGTTTCCACTGTCGCTTCACTGGTGAGTGCACACTCCCACCCTTGGTGTGTGGCGATGCTATGGCGGAGTCTGCTGGAAGAGAGCCTCCTGCAGGAGCTAGGCTGTCCAGGGGTCGGGGGTCAGGGCTCGGAGAGTTTTCACCTATTTCCACCTCCTCCCGGGGGGAAGTCCCTCCGCCTTCTGATGTATAGTAGTACGAGACTCTTAGGTGTCTTGAGATGCTATCTGGATACCCTTTGTTAATTGGTGAATGTCCAATTAGTTGTAGATTCCACAGGGGAGAGACAAAGAAGACCACTCACTCCGCCATCTTGGTTCTGCCTATTTGGGTTGGGTTTATTTTCGTTTCGGACAAACACCAAACTGCGCCAAATCTCCACGATTAATTTATTTTTAAGCACACCTTCTTCTATTATAAATCCTAGCTACCACAAAGAGTGCATTCGTTGTGTGAAAAAGAGCCCCAGATTTGCTCATTGCACTGGTGCCTAGGAAAGGATGACTACTCCTGGTAAAGTCATCCTGGTCTATTTTGTAAAGAAAGTAGAGAAAGGGGTTTGGGGATTGCTTACTTGAATAGGGGTAAGTCCAAGTGGGTGATCCTCAAAACTTGAAGAAGATGCTTTGGGTGGTCAGCTAGGGGATGCATGAGCCCATTGATGAAATTAGTGCTCAGATAAAGGGAGAGTTGGAAGTGTTTTTCTTCCAAGAACGGGAATCAGAGGTGGAAAGTTAGAACAAGGAGTTGTGGTTTTGTTGTTGTTACAAATCTTATTGTTTTGATATTGTAAACCACAAACGTGTTAATTTTATTAGAAATGAAAAATAAAAATGTCTGGGAGGATACATATTTAATTCATAACAGTGATTTCTCCTAGGGAGATAATGGGACTTGGAAAAGGATTACAATTACTCAAATCTTTGTTCAACATGCTTGTGAATTGTCCAAATATTTTACAACAAGAATATGCTTGTGCATTACTTCTATATTTAAAACAAGTAAAATAATATAAAAGTGAAAGAAATAACAAAAGAATACATCCTAGGGAAAGAGATTTCATTTTAATGACATGAAAGACTGGTGGACAGAAATGAAAATGAAATGGTAGACTAAAACAGCCTACCAATTGCTGAGCAATATGAATAAAAAGAGATTCCCATCCAGGGGCCAGCCCAGTGGCGTAGTAGTTAAGTTCATATGCTTGGCTTCAGCAGCCTGGGGTTTGGAGGTTCAGATCCCAGGCGTGGACCTAGCACTGCTCGTCAAGCCATGCTGTGGTGATATCCCACATAAAGTAGAAGAAGATTGGCACAGATGTTAGCTCAGGGCCAATCTTCCTCACAAAAAAAAAAAAGAGAGAGAGACACACATGTAGACAGAGTATAGCTTCATTTCAGGACATTGAATCTAAAGAAAAAAATTCCTAAAAGCTGCTAGAAGAAAAAAATAAATCACTATATGTGAAGAAGTAATAAACCAATACTGTATTTCTCATCAGTCATTCTGGTTCTAAGAATATAATATAACAATATCTTCAAAGATCTGAGGAAAAATTTGAACCTAGTATTTTTTATCTAGCCACACTATTATTTAAACATGAAGGAAAATAAAGATATTTGGGACATTCAATTACTCAAGACATTTTTACCTACAAACTTTCTCTAAGAATATTAATAGAACATGTATTCCAACAAAATGAAAAATAAATCCCAAAGGAAAGCAAAGGAGAGAAAAGAAATAATGAGCCAAGAAATAAGTAAAGACCTGGATGATAAAAGAACAAGCTTAAAAAATAATCTGAATCTAAAATGTCAGTGATAGCAACAATCCACTAGAGGTATAAAAGCCACAGTTTATCCTGCATCTAAATACATTGCTTCGAAAAATATAAAACAATATTTGTTGGAAGCATATAAATAGAAACTTCTAAATCTATGATCACATTGGGAGGTATTGATACACTTCTTGGGTTTTTGACAAAATCAATTATATGAGGAATTTGCATAATCCAATGAATAATCCTGATTCTATATCTATATCTATTTATATTTACATGTCATTACATCCAGTAAAAAGATGGTCTTTTTTTTTTCAAATACATGTGGAAAGTATATATGCAAAAAGCATGGATCACATATTAAGCCATAAAAGAAACCACAATTGATTATAAGAGCAGAAATTATATCAGGCATATTCATAACAACAAAATTTATGCAAAACCTGGTAAAAAAAAAAAAAGCCAAAACTACACACTTTGAAATTTAAAATCAATTTCAAATATGTTTTGGGTTATATAATAAAGAAAAATACAAACGATAAACTTCTTAAACGATAAACTTCTTAAAAATGATAATGCACAGCATAGTAAAGTCTGGAACACAGGTGAAGTTGTGATCACAGAAAAATTTATAACTATAAGGCCAAATATTGTAAAGTAATACTGACTGAGAATAGATTAAATGATCTTCCAACCCAAAAAACTTTAAAAACAATAGTAAAATAGACTTGAAAAAGTAGAAGGAAGGCATTTTAGGAGATATAAATACTAAATTAAAGGGGCTGGCCTGGTGGCGCAGCGGTTAAGTGCACACGTTCTGCTTCGGCAGCCTGGGGTTCGCCGGTTCGGATCCCAGGTGCAGACATGGCACCACTTGGCACGCCATACTGTGGTAGGCATCCCATATATAAAGTAGAGGAAGATGGGCACAGATGTCAGCTCAGGGCCAGTCTTCCTCAGCAAAAAGAGAGGATTGGCAGCAGTTAGCTCAGGGCTAGTCTTCCTCAAAAAAAAAAAAAGTAATTCAAGAATTAATCCATAAAAATATTGTTTATTTCAAAACTTTAATAAAATTACAACCACCTTTGGAAAATCTTATTAAGAATAAGAAGACAAACAAAATGTCATTAGGAAAGAGGTAGGGCCATACAGACCAGTAGAAAAGAGATTAAATGTTAGAATATATGTAAAACTTTGTAGTAGTATATTTAAAAGATTACATAATATGAATAATTTTCTAGGAAAACGTGAGTTATATAAAAATGATCTCAAAACAATGTAGAAAATTAAATAAGCCCATAATACAGTATAATTGGAAAGGGAATCAAAATTCTCTTTAATATTAATATTAAATAAGGTAGACGAATATTAATATTAAAACTAAAATTCTAATATTAAAACAGTAGAAGGACCAAATAATTTTTAATATTAGAAATGTTAGAAGAAGCAAACAAATTTATGAATGATTTCTACCAAATCTTCAAGAAACAAATAAGCTCCATGATCCATAAATTATTCCAGTACATCAAACATCAAAAAATTGGAAAGCTATGGAACTCATTTAACCAGATTTCAAAAACTTGTCAAGGGAAACAATAGAAAAGGGAAGCATAGATCATTCTTACTTACAAATATAGGGCAAAATTTTTAAATGAAATATCAGCAAATGGAACACAACTCTCTACTAAAAGCATAAAATATATGACCAAGTGGAGTGATCCTAGGAATGCAAAGATGACTCAGCACAGGAAAATTTTACCAGTGTAATTTAGTACATTAATAAACAGACTAAAGGAGAAAATCCTTACAATCGTCTCAAATAGGTGCAGAAAAAACATTTGATAAAATTCAGTGATCCATAAATCATAAAAAGTTTCAGTCAGAAATAGAGTAGCTTCTAAAAACAATTTATTTTAAAGAGCATCTAACAGAAATCTGGAACAAACATCACACCTAATAGTGAAATTTCTAATTAAGTTAGAAAAAAGACAAGGCTATCTACTCTCACTGAGACTTTCAACTTTGTACTGAAAAGTTTATTCAATACAGCTAAGACAAAAAGAAGAAATAAGATATGTAAGTATTAGCAAAGAGGAATCATCATTTATAGCAAAAAATGATTTTTATGCTAAAAATCAGAGAGAAATAACTGATAAAACTAACAAAAGAGTTAAGCAATGTGGCTAAATATGGGAACCACAAATTAAAATTAATTAGTTCAAAAATTTGACTAACTGGATATTAAAATTAATGCAATTCATTTTTAGTTTTGGCTGAGATCCCAAGGCAATAAGTGGCAATTGTTTCCACATTCCAAAGTTGGTGCTGGACCACCCACAAAAGACCAGTCAGTTCTGTGAGCCTTGAATCTTTTACCCAACTCAAAGATACAAAAGAATTAAAATTTTGGAGTCAAAAATTGAAGACATTGTTTTTTTGGTGTGAGAGAGACTTTAAGAGGACCATTTGGAGAGACCAATAAATGTTTCCTGAAGCCTGAGGGCCCAGGGTGCAGGTGCTTTGACTCCTGTCTGAGGAATCTAAAGATATGACAAAACTACGCGTATTTCTAATATTCATATGTGTTTGTATATCTGTGAAGATATATCCTACGCTAATAAGAATGGATGCTTCGGCATGGGAACTAGGATTGGGACAAGGAGACATGAGCTTTATTTGAGTTGTTTAAAAGAGACATTGTATTGCTTCATCAATGAGTGAATTATGTGCTTAAGACTTGCTTTTTCAATTATCTGTGTCTGAAGAGAATACAACTGCTGGGTCCACGTATTCGTTAAGAGATACTACTTTTGATAACAATCCAAAGTCTTTCCAAAGTCTAAGGACATAACCCACTTTTACAAAAAGGCTTCATTTATTACGTTGGATTTTTTCATGAACTTGATTTTAAATCTTACATGTTTCTAACTGTGTGTTTATTATAAAAATGAAAATGATATAGAGTAACGTAAGTGAAGTTAATGTTTCCCTTCACGTCTCCTTCCTGTAGTCAGACACATCTCAGGTGACCATTGTTATCAATCCAGCGGGGATCTATTGAGATAATTTTTGTGTACTTACATTTATATACTTATGTGTCTAGAACACATTTACATAAATTAAAGCAAGTTGCACGTATTATTTTACAGCTTGCTTTTTTGCTTACTAATAGTGGAGATTGTTCCATGTTGGTACTTATAGATCTTCCACATTCTTTTAAATTCTGCATAATATTTTAGTATAGATGCCCTATAATTTCTTTAACTATTCCCCTATTACATACCCAACATTTGGATCTTCCATAAATCTTTACTGTAATGAACATTCTTGTACATATATCTTGGGGTACAAACTAAAATGCATAGATGAGCATGAGATAAAATGGTTTCTCAAAGAAATCAAAGAAAGTGCTATTTCTGCAGGAAGCATGGATTGTTGATAAGCAAAAGCACCAGGCAAAACCCCAAGATTTGAGACCTTGCCTGTTTAAATAAATGCTTATTTGCTTCTGTAACTTGATTGAACTGTGTGAGAATGCTGATGGTGTTCTTGGCTTACAGTTAGGTTGAGAATAACTAACCTATAATCTGTGAATGGCTAAACTTTGTCTTCCAGAGATAAATTGAGACTGAGCTTAAGTTCATGTCAGCACCTTTATCAATGTGAGCAGTAAAATAAAGTTATGTGCTATATTGATATCATTCTCCATGAAAGGGAGGGTTGGCAGGTCTTCAGCTCATCTTAATGCCTGAAGAATATTGATTGGGCTAAGTCACGCTCCACTGTGGAATATCTATACTAATTTTGTAGCGTGAAACTCCACAAAACTTCATTTTATCAGTGATCGTTAACTCTAGCCTTAACTCTGAGCTTTGTCAATTCAGTCTTAATGACTAAATGCTCTTAATTTAGAGGTTCTGTACCAGGTTTATGATTCTCTTTTCCAAGCTTCTTACCTTCACTTACTCTTTCCCTTGGATCCTAATGAGTTGGCTTGAGCGCTAACCTGTTAATATGGACTGTACGGCTGGACCCTTCTATCTCTGGATGGGGTGATGATCCCACCATTCTTTAGCTCGTGGAGAATGTCTTGCAGCTGTCTGAGGAATACAGATCATTAGTGATTTTGGCAGGATTTTGTTGGAAGCACAATGCTAAAGATGAAAGGTCAGTTTTATTTAACTTACGAAGACAATGAGTAGCAGATTAAGCTAGTTTTCTGGTAAACAGTGCCATTACTTTCCAGTAAATAGTGTCAAGATGCCTTGATGAATAACATACATGAGATAAAGAAGAACATCTCTCAGTGATGGAAAATTAGGTATCTCCATAAACTCAAAAATGCCTTTAGTTTTCTTCTTGCTATGATCTGTTCCCTGAAACATTTACCAACAGGTCATTTGGTCGTACTCATGGAAAAAATGAAGTATGTTCTGTTGAAGACACAGTCTACAGAGATGGGCCAGTTTAAGGACTTTCTTTTCATCTGTCTGAAGTGTTAAGACACCAAAACAAAGCAGTGCATTCTGTGCTACTACTGCATTGCCCACCCGTCTGTTGAAGCTCAGAGATGAGCTGGAATGCAGTTAGAAAAGAGCCCAGGCTAATAAAAATTGAATGTGGCATACCAACCCGTCAGCATCCTTCACTACAAGATGGAAGACATAGTTTTGGCCTGCTTGCATGCATTTTTTTTGAAGCACACATAAAACAGGCCATGCTGAGAGACAGAATCTCTGAGCCTGAGACAAGAAGCTACCTGGCGCTTGCTATTTGGAGAGTTAGATTCTCCGTAGAATGTGAATATGTCTGTGGTAGTAAATGCTTAGGGTGGATGCTTGAAGAACATTAGCGCTTTCAAGGTGTTCAAGGACCAGTTAGTAATTTTCTGTCATGGTACCACTAACAATAATTACAATAACAGCTAACATTCATTGAATGCTTATTATATGCTAGGCATTGTATCCAGTGCTTTTCAGGGATAATTACATTCAACTCTCACAGTAACTGTGAGATAGGAACAAGAGGCACAGAAGGGTTAACAATGGAAGTGTTCAAAGTCACATGGCTAAGGTTGAAATTGAGATTTGAACCCAGATGGTATATAAATCTTGGACCACACTCTAACCGTTATACATAATATCACTCAATTATCTCCTAGAGGCCTGCAGCTACAATCTCCAAACTTTTATGATATTTGCAGTGGCTGTTTTTTTCTTTTTTTTTTTTAATCCATCCTGACTTTCCCTACAGGACTGGGTATGGTATAAATAAATTAAGGGGAAAAAACTTGAACCAATTAACTGTTTTTTCCATTTATTTTCAGCATTTTGCAATACCCCTCAAGATATTTGGAGACACCCCGCTGAGCGGTGAGGCAGATAGGAGTGCACTGGTCTGTTACTGTGAGGGAATGAATTTCTTGAGCTCTTACAATGGCTGGGTTTTCCACTTAAAGCATTTTGAAAGATCCTGATGACTGAAAAAAAGAGAGAGCAGGAGACAGGCAGCGAGTTGGCCAAGGTGAGGGGAATCCAGCTGCTTACCCATGTCTGGTTTGTTGCCTCAGATGTTAAGGGAAAAATCTTTTGAAACCATTACTTAAAAATGGAGCTTTTTGGACACTGATTCAGAACTGTTTTTGATCTTTTGGCCTTGTTTTTGTTGAAACGATATTTTGTTTTACAAGCAGTGCTGAGCTCCAATCCCACATTCCTGCTGACATAACTATTATTATTTCATGGTTTCAGCATCTTCTCTGGTAACCCTATGCCTAATTTTTAAGAATATGTAGATAAATGTGTGTACACGTGTATGCACATGTGTGTGTGTTGGGTGTACGAGTGGAAAAGAAAATCTCTCAGAGGAGCGTTGGACTGGGCATTTAGTCCATTCAGATGTTTTTGAGTAGGGACAACAAAGCAGATGAACCCCAAGTATCATGTTTACAATGCAACCAGTTTGCGCAGCAGAAATGAACTTGTCCTGGTAGAGTGGAGTGGATGGAGTTGAAGGTGTCTTACTGGGGCAGCATCTGGCTCTGGGAGAGCACAAAGCAATGCTATTTCCTTGGGTGAAAATTTTTTCCCTTTGGAATGTTCCTATACAACTATCTTAACTTATTCCTTTTCTTTCCACTTTCCAAACGGAAATAATGGTGGAGGAGAGAACTCAGTTACCTTGTAGCTGTTCGAGACCCTAATAGGTTTCACTGGCCAATTTGAATCTTAAGCAGGAAATAGAGAAATCTGATACTTCAGTAGTGCTTCTTACATCATTAACTGTGACAATACTGCACATTTCTGTAGTATGATAATTTATAAGCCCTTTCAAATAATTTGCTCATTTGATTTTCCCCCATTTGAAGAAAAACAAGGCAGGTAGTGTTATCCCCATTTTGCAGATGAGAAAACTATGACTGAGACAAGTTAGAAGATATGATGAATGGCACCTAGCTGGTAAGTGTTGGATCTGGAACCAGATCTAGGTCTTTTGACTCTAATGTTGAGCTTTTTTCAGCATACCGAGATCTCTGTGGTCTTTCAAATATGGCTTTTTTAGTTCTATGGTTTATAATATAAAATGATTGTAGAAAACCTAGAAATTATAGGAGAATATAAGTCACCAATAATCACACTAATCAGAGGTATTTGTTATTAATATTCTGTATTTTTTATATAGCCAGCCCTGGTGGTCTAGTGCATAAGATTTGGTGCTCTCACAGCTGTGACCCTGGTACATTTCCTGGTCAGGGAACCACATGATCCATCTGTTGGTTGCCATACTGTGGCGCCTGCGTGTTGCTGTGATGCTGAAAGCTATGCCACCGGTATATCAAATAGCAGCAGGGTCAAACCCTATGAACAACAGCAGAGGATTGTCCAATATAGTGCTGGAAGCTGAGAGGATGGTGCTTAAAGACTAGGCAGGGTTCCACTCTGCCATACACAGCATCACCAGGAGTTCGAACTGACTCGACGGCACTAATAACAAAAATTTTTCACATATATACATGCATACATATATAATCTATTTTTGTATATATTTGATATGAACATTTATTTATATGTATACGTACACATACGGATGTATTTTTTAAGTTAGTACATGCATATAGTTTAAATTAAAAAAGTTAATTATAGGTACCATGTAGAACAACAGATCTCTAAAACTTATTCTCCTTGCATAATAGAAATTTTATTGTGCAGGCTAAAATACGTCAAGAGGGGGCTGGCCCAGTGGCCCAGTGGTTAAAGTTTTGTGCACTGTGGTTGGGTGGGCCTGGGGTTCTGGGGTTTGGATCCTGGGTGTGGACACACTCCACTCATCAGCCATGCTGTGGAGGCATCCCACGTACAAAATAGGGGAAGAATGGCACAGATGTTAGCTCAGGGCAAATCTTCCTCACACACACACACACAAAAGTGAAGAGGGTACATCTCATGTTAAGTGTTCTTATAAAAACAAGAAACAAAAAACTATAACACACACACCACAAAAGAACACAAGGAAATTTTTGGAAGTGATGGATATGTTTAGTATCTTGGTTGTGATGATGGCATCATAAGTGTACGCATATGTCCAAACTCATCAAGATGTGTACATTAAATGTGTGCATTTTTTTTGTATATCAATTATACCTCAATAAAGCTAAAAAAAGAAAAAATAAATTTCAAAAAGCATATAAAGTATGTCTTTTTCCCACCATTATTCTCTAGCCTTACAATGTCTCTCTCCACAGGTGAAAATAATATTAGTTTCTTGACGAGCTCTCTGGAGTATGTTATCTAGAGCTATTTTGTTCATACAAGTAAAGATGTACATACATACATGTATCTGTTGCATATGTATGTATATAAGTATGTGTATATATGTACACGTATGATATGTATACATGATACACACACACATATATTCTCCTCATATGGCAAAATGCTGTGCCTCCCACTGTGGATCTTCCAGAAAGATCATATATCTTTGATTTTCTCACTTATTTTATTTTGGAAATTTTTCCATATAAATATATAAAGAGTCTCATACATATTTATTTTTATGACTGATGGATAAACATTAACCTGTCCCTTACTGATGGACATTCAGTTTATTTCTGAACTTCATTATCACAAACTATTCACATTATATAAAGTTACATATAAGCCAATTTGGGTGTGTGAGTTTGTCTTTTTTGTAAAACCTGTGAGAAGTGGATTTACAAGGCCAAAGACGTGTAGATGTCTTGGTAATATGTTGACAAATTGCCCTCCAAAGACGTTAAACCAATTTACATGCCCACAAGCAATGTATGAGTGTGCCTATTTCTCTACATCTGTGCCAATAGAGTGTGTTATCAAGTTTTTTGCTATTTTGACAATTTTACACATGAAACATGGTTTCCTTTAGTGTGCTTTTAACTTGAAATTCTATTATGAGTGGAGTTAAAAATCTTTTCATGTTTGAAAACAAATTGTATTTTCTGTAAACTGTCCCTTTGCCCATTTTTCTATTGGCATGTTGGTCTTTTTTTTCTTATTGATTTGTAGGGGTTCTTTATATGTTAAGGACATTAATTCTTAATTGATAACATAAATTGCTAGTACTTTTTCCAGTTGGTCTTTTTTTTTTAACTTTGTTTGTGGAAGATTTGGCTTCGCAGGTTTAAAAAATTTTTAGGTAGTCAAACGTATGAACTTTTTCTTTTATAACTTCTGGATTTTGTGTGATAGCTAGAAAAGCCTTCCCCAATCAAATATTTTAAGAGAATTTTCCTTCTTATAGAACTCTTTTGGTTTCAATTATTATATTTAAATATTTGATCTTTCTGGAATCTATTTTAAATAATGTATGTGGTGTGAATCTACTATCTATTTTTTGTTTGTTCATTTTTTTCTAGATGAGTACTCTTTGTTCCCTCACCATTTATTTAGTGATTATTTTCCCTACAAACTTGAGATATTATCTCAATATATTTGTGGTTTTTTCTTTGCTTTTTATCACTGTGCAATAATCTGTCTCTCTGTCCAAGTGCCAGAGTCATACTGTTTTCGTTCTTGAGTCTATAACAGTGTTATAAAATTGACTGTAATAATGTTTTTTTCTCTCTAGTACCTCCTTATCACTATTTTTCCCAGAGTTTTTCTGTCTATTCTTGCTTGTTTATTTCACCATATGAACTTTAAAGTCAGCTTGCCTAGTTCCAGGAAAAAACAAGTGTTGGTATTTTTATTGGGACTATGTTGTATTTATAGATTAATTTAGCAGAAACCAGCATTTTTATAATGTTGAGTCTTCCTATCCAAGAACACGGTATGACTTGCCATTTGTTCAAGTCTTCTTTCTGTCTCTTAGGAGTATTTAAAATATTTATGCAAATAAAAGAAAACCTATTTTGAGCTGTTTTTTCTAGTATTTTTTTTGCTGCTATTGTAAATGGAATCTTATCTTCCCTATTCCTGTTTGTCAATTTGAAATCTATTGACTATATATTAATTTTCACTCAGCCAACTGCAAAATGTGATCATTTTAATTCTTTGTTCCCAATTTTTGTATCTTTAATTTCATTCTTTTGTCAAAATTTCTTTGGCTAATACTGAGAAACAATGTTAAATTAAATATTAGTGGTAATAGTGAAAATTAGGGTCTTTTTTCAGATTATAAGGGCAATATTTCTAATGCCTTATCATTATGCTGGCTTGGGTATTGAGAGAGATATTTTATCATGTTGAGAATACTTTCGTCTCTCCTAGTTAATTATCAGTTTTCTTCAATTATTGGTTAAGGTCAAGAACAAATGTTGAATTTTGCCAAATGCTGTTTCAAAATCTATGGAGAAATTATAAGACCGTTTTCTAGATCTATTAATATGATGAATTACAATAATAATTTTTCTCATTCTTGAGCCATATTTACATTGCTGAAATAAATTACTAGATAATAAAGTATGATTCTTTTAATTAGCTGTTAGAATCTGTCAGTATTTCCTTGCTATTTGCGTCAATAATCATATGTACTATTGGTCTGTAGATATTTTTGTGCAGTCATTGGCAAGTTTTTTTCTCAATGTTATGCCTGGTGCAAGTGTTATGCTTAGGAGCTTTCTTTTTTCTATGCTTTGAAACAGTTGAGCTGCAGAATTATCTTTTTTAAAAATTTTTTAAGGACAGCTCAAGGCTCCTCATACAGCCATCTAGGCCCGGTGATTTTGAGCGAAAACAGTTCTTTATTAGCTTCTTCCATTTCTTCTATAGTAATTGATTTATTTAGATTGTTTATCCTTCTGTAGTCAGTTAGCTAGATAAAGTTTATTCCCCAAGGAAATTACCCATTTCGTCAAGGTTTCCTAACAGATTCATAAAGTTGAGAAAGTCATTGTATGATGCATTTTGGTTTCTTCTGTATTTGTTATTTCTCCCTTATCATATCTTGTTTATGCATTTATGATTTCTCCTTTCACTTTTCTTGATTAAGTTATTAAATAGTTCATTGATTTTATTAGTTTTCCCAAAGATTCAGCCTTTGAATGTGTGTATTAGTTTTAAAATTTATGTTTTCAAATTAACTTATTCTTTAATTTTAATAATTTTCTGTTTTTATTAAGTAACTTCTTGAGTTGGATACTTAATCCATTTATAAAACTCTTTCTTATTAATACAAGTATTGTTGACTAAGCATTTTTCTCTGAACACTATTTTAGATGTGTGACACGTATTTTCATTATTGCTATTATTTTGGATAGTCTTCATAATTTGTTTGGACTTTTCACCTCCTTAAATATCTTTACAGTTTATTACTCATGTGCATCTTACAGACTCTAGCTTAGTTCATTTTAAAAAATTGATGTGTCTTTCACATTCTTCTAACCTACAGGTTGGTTTTTCTGCCTTTCTTCTCCTTACAGTTTATCTTTTGAAGAACCTGGAGCACAGGATTTATAGATTTTTCCCACAGTCTAGGTTCTGCCGATTGCACATTCATGGTGCAGTTCAACATATTGCTCTGACCTGTGTATTTTCTCCAAGTTGGCAGCTAGATCAGCCTTGTGTTCTATCCCTTTGACAAGACTATAAGTGATGGTGTGTTCTTTCATCAGGAAGTGTGTAGTCTGGTTGGCTCTCCCTTTGTGGTGTTGGTAGCCATTGATGCTCTTTGCCTAGATCCATTAATTGATTGGGGGCTTCAGAATGGTGATCATCTACTTTCACCATTTCTTTTTCACAATTACAGGTACTTCTTTTATAAAGAGATGTTTTTCCTTGACTGCCAGCTATGTAGGAAATGCAGGATAAATTCTCAGGGCTTTCTCTTTATGTACCAGTTCTAATTGGTTTACTACTATACTCTGAGAGTGACCTATTAGTTTTTTTTTAATGTCATCATAATTCATGAATTTAAACATTTGTTATCTTTATGTGAACTTCAAGTTCTATTTTTAGCCAATGAGAATCTCTTTATGTTGATCCCTGGATCCTTCTGACACAACCCTGGTAGTCTTTGATAGCTTCCTTACTTTCTGGTATGATCAGATGTTCCAGGCTCATCTTGTACCTTTCCTTGTCCCAGACCTGGAACCAGTCATTCCTGCAAAAGGCCCTGATTTCCTTTAGTGAGAAATTGTATTTTAAGATCACTGGGTGGGTACTAGGAGTGCTCATTACTAATGGGAGTGTCTCTTCAGTGGACAGAGACAGAATTCATGGAGACCTCACGAATTCAAATGATAATTCCAATTCCAATTCAGTATTACTTTTTTCCCTTAAAACTTTTCCGTATTTCATCTATTCATCTCCTTTCTTCCACACTGAAAATCCTAATTCTCAAGGACACAGGAGATAATAGAATTAGAATATCACATAATTACTCGTTTACTCTGACCAACATTGCACACATAACAGTCTCAGAACAACTATAATATCACACCAGTATAATTACTGAAAATAGTTCAAAAATGTTTTTGCACGTGCTCTTTCAATTCTACCCCTGATTTTTCATAGGTGCACTATACATTATCTGAGCATATAGTCATTATATATTACACTCTCTCCCTTTAAACCTTTATTCATTAAGTAACTGTAAGCAACTAGAGGCCTAATGCTCACCATGTGTTTGCAATATCTCCCTGCTCATTTTGATGTCTGAAGCTAATTTTTCTTTTAAGTTCATAAGGAAAGATTCACGGAACAATATTCTCCGAGTTCTTACTTACTGATAATAGTTGGTTGTACACTTGCATATGGAAGTCAGTTTTTCTAGATGTGAAATCTTTGGCTTACCTTTTCTTTACTTGGACATCCTAAATACTTTGTTCCATCTTCTGGCATAAAGTGTTACCGACAAAAAAATCTGTTGATAACCATTTTTTGCCTTTGTAAGACACTTACTGCTTTTGCTTAAAAGTACACAGGATATTTTTATTTTTCTTTAAGTTTAATTTAACTAGAATGTATTTTCTTGTCTGTCATTCTACCTCAATATTTTCAGACACATGGTGTGCTCTTTCAATATGCAATCTTAAATGTTTTTACTTTTTAAGTTTCAGCAAAGTTTTCTTGAATTGTAGAATTTAGCTTTAGCCTTATTCTGCTTTCTTGCTTTAGTTTTATTTTTCAGGGATGTTGATTATCTATTAAATATGTGTTGCCTCTCTTCAACTTTTTACACTTTTTCTAAAATCCTTTTTATCTCTACATTTGTTTTCTATTTTTTAAAATTTCCTTCTTTTTTTAAACCTGTGTCCTAGTCTGTTTGGGTTGCTATAACAAAAATACCACAGACTGCGCGGCTTACAAACAACAGAAATGTATTTCTCACAGTTCTGGAGACTAGGAAGTCCAGGATCAAGGTGCCAACACATTCATGTCTGGTGAGGTCCTGCTTTTTGGTTCAGACATGGCCATCTTTTCACTGTAACCTCACATGTTGGAAGGGGCAGGAGATCTCTCTGGGGTCTCTTTTACTGGGCCACTAATCCCATTCATGAGGGCCCTGCCCTCATGACCTAATCACTCACAAAGTCCCCACTTCCAACCACCATCACACTGTGGAGACACAAACATTCTGTCTATGACACCTTCTGTTTCTCTTAAAGTATTATCCCTGAAGTCTGTCATCTCATTTCTATTTTATAATTGCAACTTAATGCTGATCTTCTGTAATTATTATTACATGTTTTATCTCATTATGTATTTTTACTATATATATTATGTGTTAGATGCCATTATTTTTTATTTATACAGTGTTATGTCTTGTGTAATTTTCTTAATTTTTTTAGCTTGTTTTAAAAGAGTACATTATAATTTTGACTGAATTTTACCATGTCTCTTTAGTATAAGACATGCTAAAAGACATTTTGCCTCTCTCTCTCACTAAGTTTGTATGGGATTTGACTTTGATACTTTTACGTTGTTCATTTTTGCATGAAATTAGTCTTCCCAGAAGGAGGTATGGTTGAGAGTTGCTTTTTAAACTTCACAGAGTTCTTCGATTTTTTGTTTATTTCTTTTGTCCTTTTTTCCTTATTTTCTTTTGTTTTCCCTTCATTGATTTACTCCTTTTGAGAGGTGTGTGTAGTGCTAAAAAATATCATGGACCTCGAGGGTATTATGTTAAGCGAAATAAGCCAGTCAGAGAAAGACAAACTCTATATGACTCCACTCATAGGTGGAAGTTAACATATTGACAAGGAGATCTGATGGGTGGTTACCAGGGAAAAAGGGGGGTGGGGGGAGGGCACAAAGGGGGAAGAGATGTACCCACAACATGACTAACAATAATGTACAACTGAAATCTCACAAGGTTGTAATCTATCATAACATTAATAAAAAAAAAAATGAAATAAAAAAAAAAAATCATGGCTTCCCGTCTGGGATTTCCTGGCTGTGTTTTCCTTTCTCACTTGTACCTGGATCCTCTCTTGCCTTCATCTCTGTGGTCTCTTTCTTGCTGTTTTGATTCCCCGCTCAGCAGTTTCTTCTCAGTGTAGAGCCCTATCCTGGAAAGGAGCCCTAGATGGTTAGTTTGGAGTGTTTACAGAATTTAGACTGATTCAACTTTTTCAAATCACTTTTGAGCCCCTTGCATTCACCACTAATGACCTGGGAAGACGTCTCTCCATTACAGTGGCTGTTTCCAATTTGGCCTTTGGTGCTTGGCCCTCACCTGGTTGCCTTTGGGAGTTCATGGAATTCCCTGTCATGTAGTTTTTAATGTAAATGCTGTCCATGGGAATTTGATTTTGCTATCTAGTTGCTCTTTTTAAATTATTTATTGATTGATTGATTGATGAGGAAGATTCACCCTGAGCTAACATCTGTTAACAATCCTCCTCTTTTTTTCTTGAGGAAGATTAGCCCTGAGCTAACATCTGTTGACAATCCTCCTCTTTTTTTCTTGAGGAAGATTAGCCCTGAGCTAAGATCTGTGCCAGTCTTCCTCTACTTTACATGGGGGTCACTGCCACAGCATGGCTGATAAGTGGTGTAGGTCCATGCCTGAGATCTGAACCCACAAACCCAGGCCACTGAAGCAGGGTGCACCGAACCTAACTGGTATACTGCAGGGCCAACGCCTAGTTGCTCTGTTTTTAATGTGGAGATTTGGAAGATTTAAAAAGAAAAAACTATGGTGACACTGTTGCCATCTTCTCAGAAACCCCTTTGAATTTCCTTTTTTTGACGCAAGAGTTAAGAGAGAAGTCTTGTTGTTGATGATGGTATCATTTTGTTTTTAAAATTTTGTTTAATTTCAAGAAAGAATGGGCCTTTTATTTTCAACTTTTATCATTAAATTCTAGGTTTATTGTTGGACTTCTAGTTTTGTTGTTGTGATCAGGGATAGTTTTGGGTGCAAAGATATTCATAACCATTGAAGTATATCTTTTAGTATTATAAAATTCTGTTTTTGTTTTATTTAGTAATTCTGTATCTAAATTAAGTTTACTTTGTGTTTCCCATAATACTTTGCTTTAATTTTTATTTAAACAGTGAGTTGTCTTTTAAAAAGATTAAAACTGGTAAATATTTCATTTTTCTTTATGGCAGCCAAAACAATTGTCTCCCAAAGCTGTCCACATTCTAACCCTCAGGATCTGTGAATGTTATGTTACAAGGCCAGGGGGAATTAAGGTTGAAGATTGAATTAAAAGTTGCTAATTAGCTGACCTTAGAATAGGGAGACTCTCCTGGATTACCCAGGTGGGCCCAATATAAGCATAAGGGCCCTTAAATGGGGAAGAGGGAAGGAGAAAAATCGTAATTGAAGAGATAGCCTCATGAGAAAGACTCAGTCAGGCATTGCTGGCTTGGGAGATGGAAGGGGGCCATGAGCCAAGGAAGTTGGGCAGCCTTTAGAAGCTGGAAAATGTAGCAAAACAGTTTTTCTCCCAGGACCTCCAGAAAGGAATGGATACCCTGTCAACACCTTAATTTTAGTCTAGTGAGACCAATTTCAGACCTCTGATCTCTAGAACTATAAAAAAAAATTATTTTGTTTTAAGCCACTAAGTTTGTGGTAATTTGTTGCAGCAGCAATACGAAATGAATATAATATTTATCTATGTATTTACCGTTTACAGCTCTCTTCATTCCTTTGTGTAGTTCCCAATTGCCATCTGGTATCATTATCCTTCTCCCTGAAGAGGTTCCTTTAACATTTCTTGTTGTGCTGGTCTGATGTCTGAAAAAGTGTTTGTATTACCCTCAATTTTGAAAAATATTTTCATTTGGTATAGAATTCTAGTCTGAGTGTTTGTTTTTTCTATTAAGTGTTTTATAGATGTCACTTCGATATTTTTGGTGTGCATAATTTCTAACTTTGGCATGCTGCCATTTATATTTTTCTTTGTGCCTATGTGTCTTTTTCTTTCTCTGGCTGTTTTTAAATTCTTCTCCTTATCATTGATTTTAAGCAATCTTGTCATTAATTGCCTTGGTTTAGTTTCTTTATGTTTATTCTGTATGTTGTTCCTTTGTTCCTTTGGGTTTATAGTTTTCATAAAATTTGGAAATATATCAGTCATTTTTTTCAAATTTTTTTCTCCCTCTCTCATGTTTGAAACTTCCCGTTATACTTAGATTAGATCACTTGATATCATCCCAGGGGTCATAGGTGATCTTATACTTTTTTTCTGTGTTTCATTTGGATAGGTTCTATTGCTATTTGTTCAAGTTTATTAATTTTTTCTTCTTCTTCTTCTTTTTTTTTTTTTGGTGAGGGTTGGCTGAGCTAACATCCATGCCAATCTTCCTCTATTTTATATGTAGGATGCCTCCACAGCATGGCTGATGAGTGGAATAGGTGTGCACCTGGGATCCAAACCCAAGAATTGGGGCCCCTGAAGTGTAGCACATGGAACTTTAACGACTCAGCCACAGGGCCAGCCCCTAATCTTTTCTTCTTTAGTGTCTAATCTATTAATCTCATCTAGTGTGTTTTTCATTCAGACACTATTTTTCTTCCGTCTGTGTTCCATTTATGTCTTTCGTAAAAAATCTTCTATTTCTCTCCCACTGTTATTCATGCTTCTTTTTCATACTTGAATATATCTGTAATATTTACAATTCCTTTTTAAAGAGACGTGTATGCTAATCCATCCTCGCTATCATGTCTGAGTCTGTTAATAGTGATTGGATTTTCCCTCGACTGTGGTTCATCTTTCCTTGCTGCTTTGCATATATGTTATCTTTGATTGGATGCTAAACATTATGAGTTTTACATTGTTGAGTGGTGTATTTTGTTGTATTCTTTTGAAGAGTTGATCTTTGTTATGGTATACGCTTAAGTTATTTTGGGTCAGTTTGATCCATTTGAGGCATGCTTTTAATTTTAAAGTCAAATCCAAATTAACCTTTTTACTAGAGATAAGTTAGTTCTACTACAAAGATGAAGAGCTTCTGAGGGCTGTATCAAATTCCTTGTGAATTACAAGGTCTCTCCATACTGACTTTCCTTTGTGAGCTTCAGATATTGTTTGGCCTACTGCATTCCAATGTTTCTTTCCCTTGCCTCAGGGAATTTCTGTGAATGAATGTCCACATCACTATGCAACCAAGACTTAAGGGGACCCTCTGCTGATTTTCAGTGCCCTCACTCTGTGCATCTCTCTCTTCCCTGATGCTCTCCCCTGAAAATTATAGACATCTGAGCCTCCGTAAAGTATAATCTCTGTTTCCTCTATTCAGCAAGACAGGTAGGCTCTGGGTTAAAACCCTCTGAGCTGTATTTTTGAAACTACTTCTGGGTAGTAAGCTGTTGCAATTGTAGGACTCACCTGATTTGCTTCCTTTTTCTCAGGAATCACTGCTGTTCTACTTGTTGACCAATGTCTGAAAGCAATTGTTTTCGATATTTTGTCTAGTCTTTTATTAGGAGGCTAATTCCCATAGCAATAAATCTTTCAAGGGAAGAAGTACATGTCCCATACTTTCTCTTTTAAAGACAATTTTTTTATAGGCTGATAACTTGAGAAATGTTCTGCTACAACATATTTTGACGGCTTGTGAAAAGTATATGCTTCCTTTTTTGTGCACATACGTGTATTAGTGTGTGTGTGTGTGTGTGTGTGTGTGTGTGTGTGTGCATTTGGGAAAGAAAAAGGGAGGATTTCTGGCTTAGTATGGGTGTTGGTTTGGCTTCTCCTAAAATCAGAACATGAGACTAGTACTTGGGTATAGTTAGTTATTTGGAAGGTAATTCCATGAAAAAGATTCGAGGCAGTGGGGATGTGAGATCAGGAGGAAAAACCAGTGTAGAAAATGGATTTGGATTCTGTGGTGATCTCTAAGAAGTATACAGAACTGTATATTGAAAGGATTGGAGGTTGGATTTTCTCTGGGAGCATTAACTCCTCTGTACTACCAGGCTGTGTTTGCTCCTGTACCAGTTGAACCCCCTTGGCAATGGAGAAGGCCCTGGGGTTGGAATGTGGAGAGGAACCAGGCACACTCCTGAGGTGGGTGCTGGCAGTGCAAGGGGAATTGAAGACGGTCACTGTTCAGAGTTCCAGCTGAAGTCAAGGGGAGGCGGGATGCTGTGGCACAGGCACCAGAAGTGTCTGCTACAGCATGAGTTTTCCGTGGGGTGAGAACACAATATTCCTCAAGACTAGACCATGAAAGAAAGTCTGACCAGGCCATAACCAAGGCTTTATCTTAACACTTTCATGTTGAAACTCGTAACCTTGGAGACAAAGGGATCCTATGGCATGGCTGTAAGTTTAATCATTTACATATTTGCCACCAGAGGAAAACAAATGAAAGATATAACTGAGCAGAGGTTTGGAGGTGGGCAGAGCATTGATACTGAAGACCAGGACCCCCTTGGGGAATAGGCTTCCTTTGCCCTGGATTCTGTAGCCTTTTTTCCAACCATTTCCTTTTCTTCTCCCTTTCCCCCTCTGCTAGAGTTCTGTGTCTTTTTGCCCCGCAAAACAATACTCTTAAGTATAGCTGCAGTGGAAAATAACCTCAAACCCTTAGATTTAGTGAATTCTGATCAACTAGGCACTGACCTGCTGTCATCATTGAAGAATACATTTAAAAAGCCTTGACGCCTATTAAAAAGCTACAGAATTCTACCAGGAAAAATGATTCAACAACCCGCTGCTCCAAATTCTTAATCTCCATTTTTTCCATGTAAGGGGATACATTTTCCCTTGCATCTCTTGACCATAAGCATACCAAGTCAAACTTTACAGCCACGTCTGTCCTCTCCTCCCTCCACTCAACTCCTTTCCCCTAGAATTCAAGCCCTTTTCATGAAGTTTCCTCTGGATCAATCTTAAGTTCTTGACCAGAGTAACAGAAAAACAGCGTACATGTCCTACTCATGATGAAATAACTGGGAGGTCAGGGAATATATCAGGACATTTTGGCCTTGACAGTTGAAATCTTGCTCTGCCCAAGATGACAAGCTGGTGCCTATGCTAAGGAGGAAGATATTATTTAAGACTTTAGGAGGCACTTGAATATTCAGAATGTGATATGTTCTCCTGGTAAAGTCCTCTTTTGTTCTAGAACTTCAGTTTATGAGCATGCTAGAGGAATAGACTTCTACTGATCAAACTTTCCCCTTTACTTCTGTGATCTGTCTCAACTTCTAATGAAACAAATGCAAACAAATAGCATGAATCTATAGAATTGTCAGAAAAAGGGCAGATCAGGTAATGAAATTAGCCAAATCATATTCCCAGAGTATGAATTGAATTACATCAGGATGTTACACAGAGTGGCTAAAGTTATACATATCTAAGCAGTTAAGCAACAGTCATAATTGAAGAGTAGAACCAAGGGCTGGTCCCAGGAGAGATTGTGAAGCCATCTAAGACAAGAGATCAAGTGCTGAAAACTTAATTTTAGAAAAAGAGTACATGATAAGATAAGTTTGGAATGGAAGTTCAGGTCAACAGTTCTAAAGGGCTGGACTTTCTTAACGGATTGTGGCCCGTGGGGGTAATGGGTGGAATCAGATAAGAAAGGGTGGTTTTCATTGGTTGGTTTAACTGAAACCGAGCTCGTTTGGGCTGGCCCTTCTCATATCCTGCCTTGTATTGTTGATTGAGTACCCCATCCAGACTATAAGCACTTTTGGGATAATGTAGTATCGTGTAATTTTCTATAACCAACATACCACCCAGCACAATGTTTTGCTCACTGCGTGTTTCCCAACTGGCTGAGAACCCTCCTAACATATCAGCCATTTCATTCAGTCTGGCATAAATAACACTAAGTGCTAGTTCATGTAAACTACATTTGACAAATCGGTGTTAAATGTTTTATGATTTATTATACCTGGCAATATTTACTAAACCCATTTACTCTTTAAAAAGTAAATCAAGAACATATTTGCAGGAGGTGTGTGAATTTTAAATCACTTTCACCTACATTAAATGGTCTCGTTTAATTTAATGAGAATAGTCTCATTTCCATTAGGAAGTTCTCTTGTGTTTTACTACCTCAGTGCCCTAAAGAGGGAGTCAGGTTTATTCCAGCAAAGGGGCAGAGTTCCCTCTGCCACTTTCATAGAAAACCTGCCCATGTTATATTGAAAATTCCATCCTGCACTGATTACTGGTCTCAATAAACACATTATGAAGGTTTTTATGGTTACCAGTACTTGAGAGATATTATAAAATATAATGAAAAAATATTTAATATTGCCATGTGATTGCTCCCTACATTTTTTTCTCTATTTTCAAGTGTTAGTTAAAATGGTAATGTTCACCTCTACCATCCCAAGACAGTGCAGTTATTGTAAATCTAAGAGACGCACACAAACTGTAAAGAGCAGCTGAGCAGCCAGGTTTGGTGCTTTCCAGATTGCTTGATGTCAGTCAGAGCCAAACCTCTCAATCTCAAGGCCATCAGTACTCAGAGTGGACAGTAAGGACACACACACTCACTTCACGTTCCGGTCAAAATCTGACATTTACTGAATACTGAAAATGTGTGAAGCTTGAACTTGTGCAATGATATTTATGGACTACAGATTAGTGTGCATGTGTGTGTGTGTGTGCACACGTGCATGTGTAGGACAGAGGGGACTCTTCTTGACATAATAGATTAACCTGTACTATAGCCTTTAGAATAGACTGTCTTAGGCTTTGAGAATTCCACTGAAACTTCTAAATATCCAAATTCCTTTTGAAAGTAACAATAATTATTTTCAGTTTGTGAATGATACGATGAGGTGAGAAAAGAGTCTTTATTCTGTGCACTTTTAAACCATTCTAGACTGGAAAAGGCATTCCCCAAAGAGGAGTTATACAGAACTCAGGGGCAGAGAGGTCTAATATCTGTCTGTGGTAATTCATAAGGTGTCAACTTGGCTAGGTTGAACTACATTTCCCAGAATTCCCTTTCCTGGATGTTTTCAGTAAGAGCAGGCCACAAGAGGGATGTGGGAGACTTGCTGGGTAGAAATGGAGCCGCAGCCATTTTGAGGCTTACCATGTTGTTGCTGATCTGCTGACGCACCTCACTGGTGTGAGGTAGTAGCTAGACCTGCAACTGCTTCACCTTCCCCTTGATCCTTCTTCAGATTCTCCAACTCCTGGGACAGGTATGTGGTTTAGTTCCATGATGAAGGGCCCAGGATGTCCACACCACTAATGTCAGAGGCAACAAGAACTGACACAGGTTTCAGTCTGGCTTTGTGGTCTGTAGTTCATGCTTGTGGATTCTCCCAATACGTTACATCCATCTTCCCTTCACACACACACACACACACACACACACACAAACCAGTATACATGTCAGTCAGAATTCACTCAGAGAAGCAGAACCACAGGCCATATGTTGTATACGTGCATGCACACACACATATATTTGTGTTTATGTATGTATGTATAGCCTATGGCTCAGCTTCTCCACGTGAATCCTGACTGATACACCATCTCTCTATGTCACTCTGGTTTTGAGGCTTGGGTTGAAGGCTTAGATTTGTTACTGTTTTTGTTGTTGAAATTCATTCTTCGTTTCATTTTGGGTGATCTGTATTAGTGAAAGTGCCCTTGGAGTGGATTTCCCACACCTCCCTCGAGAGATTACTTTAGAAGAGCTGCAGTTGTGAAATCTGGGAAACTTTCCAAGCCTCTTTTATTAACTTCTCCTCGATCCTCTCCTCCACTGGTGTTCCTCTGTGGACCAGTCTACTTTATATCTACAGAAAGGAGATTACACTTAAGACAGTGGTGGTGGAAACAACATCTTTATTTATCCTATGATTTATACGTGTCACTTAAGAAAATTCAGAAAGTGTTTTTCCAGTGGTCAGTCCTGAGAACTTGGTCTAAAGTTTGAAAATCAAATTATGTTTAGTCTTGCACATGGAAAGTTGGCTCAATTCTCCCATGATTTCTTTCTCACTTTGATCTGATATTTGGCGCGCAGGACGCAGTTGGATGCAGGATTCCAGACCCAATGACCTGAACTATCAACTCGTTTGTTACCTCATCACTCAGAAGAGGGGGCATTTGAAATTTTGTTGGTAGATTAGCTTATATATGAGCAAACTCAGAGAGATCCAGCTTTCTCCTTCAGATTGATGTTGGCTCCATGATGCTGACAGTAGCAAAAATTACTTGTGATTGCAAGAGCAATTACCTTCAGCTGTAGGGAGCAGATCTGCTCTTTCTTGTCAACTCACATGGTGCTCGATCATTACTGTCATGGCAGTCATCCTGAGATTTCCAAATTTTTCAGGCCAGATGTAAAGGCACACTGAGCTTGGACTGAGCTGGAGCTTCATGAAAGCCACTCTAATTTCTAAGAATTTAAGCCAAGAGTCGTAACAGCTCACATTTACAAAGTGCTGATTCAGGCTTAATGCCAAGCATTTTACAGGCATTTTCTCATTAGAGCAACTCTCTCTAAGGAAATTATTATTATCCCCATGTTACAATTGAGAGCACTGAGGACCCACAGGGTTAAATAACTTGTCCGAAAGTCACATGGCTAATAACTTGAAGAACTAGGATTTGAACCCAGAATGTTGAATGCAGTGGCCACGTTATCACTATGCTACATTGAAAACTGGAGGCAAGTCCAGTGGGAAAGGATGAAATAACCTGAGTTGTTGATTTACAGTAAGAGAATAGAAGCTTGCCTTGATCTGCTCCCACCTCACAGTCACAATAGACTGGAGAACTGGAAGTTCACGCATATCACCCTCTCACAGCCCTCAGAGTCGAGGCAAAAAATAAAAATGGACGCAGCAGGTGAGCAGCTACCATGAGGGCATTTCCTGCAGTCTGTGCCTCTCCTGGCTCTGGCCTAGTTCTCTGCTATGACAACAGATTAGAGCAATGGTGGTGTTTCTCTGAAGTTTTACTAAACAAATGGGGAAGCTGTACATACAAATTTTCTCAGACTATTAAATTACTACTAAATTAGGGGGTAGGAGTGAGGCAGGGTGAACAGATTCTACTCCTTTTGGCAAGATAAGCAGACAAAAAATCTCGTCCACATGATTCTAGTCAAATATGCTAAGTGCCTTGTTATCCAGAGAGCACATTTTATGCTCCATGTTAAGCTGTCAGGACTTGTTCCACTGAGTGGTATGTTGAGAGGAAAGCCAGTCCCGCAGGCTGCTCTCTGGACCTGCGGACCCGCTTGGACTGGGATCACTGCTCAGCATGCCCCTGCTGGTTCTCGTTAACATTCTCCTTGCCTTCTCATTGATAAAGAAATAAAATCAATATGATGACAATCACATGACTTATAATTTTCAGCATCATCTCTGTCCTTCAGATCTTTAAGAACTAGTGAGATATATTCAAAATCAGGATTCCAGTCTCAAATTACCTACCATTTTGTGAGCACTGATGCCCCAGTTGGTGTATCACAGTTCCACCATTCCCCTAGTGGTTTCTTTTCTCTTAAGACAGTCCATTAATTCCTTAGATATATATTAAGTGCCTCTCTGTGCTAGGTGCTGGGGATAGCATGCTAAATCCCACATGGTCCTTTGCTCAAGGGGAGCAGAGTCGGGCATAGGAGGCTCATGGCCGTGAATGAGCCACAATCACCCAAGGGCTCGTGTGCATTGGAGCTCTCTGGGGGAAACCAGCATCGCTGTCTAGGGGAAAGGACTTCAGGGAAGCCTGCAGAAGAGGAAGGAGATGGTTGAGCTGAATTTTGAAGGATGTAAAGGAAAGGATGCTTGAGAAGCTATGGGAATTTGAATGACTGCTGAGTAGTGTGAGTAGACAAAGGGCATGTGTAGAACCATTGCCAGAACCACATAGAAAACTAGGCAAGAAGTCAAGAGGACTTTTGAATGCCATGCTAAAGAATTGGCATGATGTGGGAAACAGGAGCCATCAAATGATTTGAAGCAAGGGAGAATCACAATCAGAGTAGTAGTATTTTAGTATTTTAGGAAGCTGGTTCTGCAGCAATGTTGAGGATGGGTTGGAGTGTCCGGAGTGGAGGTAAGGAGGCCAGCTAAAAGCCATTACACTGGTTTTGAGAAGAGATGGTGGATAAAGAGGAGCCAGTAAGCAGACTAAAAATGATATTCAGAGAAGCAGAGGTAGATCTAGGATTGAGGCTGGTCAAACAAGGCATTTCAAATATGGTGTGTATTGGATGGAGTTTCATGAAGAAAGGAGTGGCTGACAATGTCAAAAGCTGCAGACACATCTGAGAAGATAAGTAGCTATTGGATGTGGCATTTGGCAGATGACTGGTCATCTTGGTGAGGTTAGTCTTAGTGAAGTGGTGCAGGCAGAAGTCTGACTGCACTAGGTTGGAGAGAGTGTGGGAAATAAAGACTTGGCAAATTAGTATGGATTGTTATTTTGAGAGACTTGGCTGTGATGAGCAGGGTGATAGGTTTTTTGTTGTTGTTTTGGTTTTCATTAAAAAAATAAACTAAAAAAAAAAAAAAAAACCCAGGAGACGGAAATTGCTGTGAAAATGGAACTGAGTCAGCTCCTTGTTGTCTTGTTAGTGTTGGCTCTTCAAACCTCAAGACATACTGCAGCTTCAGAAGGATGAGCCAGTTGGACTCAGTCATCATGAGAAGAACTCTTTTTTCTCAAGGGCAATTGTCCTGATCATTTTCCTACATTTATGCCTGAATCTCATCTTCCTTCCTCCTTGCTGAACCTTCCCCTGTTTACTTGGTTGAGGCTTGTGCCATGAATTAGTCCCTAACACTACTGTTGAGCATATCATGGTCTTCTGGCTTAGGTTTTGACTTTTTACACTGGGTCCTGAACTGTTGAAAGATTTTATAAGGTCATCCTGAAATGCAGTTCAGCCCATGCCTACGGATGAAGTCAAGATCTGAATCTCCCCCAGGTTAGCATCCTCCAAAATGACTATCAAATGGCAATATATAGTGGTAGATTTAAAGTGGGGGCTCTGTAGCCAGGCTACCTGGGTTCAATTCTCACTCTGCCACCGTTTAGTCGGGTGACCTTGGACAAATGCCTTCATCTCTCTTTGCCTCAGTTTTCTCATATGCCCCATGACAATAATAACAGAACCAACTTCATAGAATTGTTTTAAGGATTAAATGTGTTAATATATGCAAGGTGCTTAGAACAGTATTTGGCACACAGTAAGCCCTCAGTTCTTGTCGGTATAAATGGCACGTTCCACAGTTCCAGCAAGAGTTCCTACCTTTTTGCTGCCCTCTGGTGGCCAGTGAATATATTGGAGGACTTAAACGCAAAGTTGACCCCTTCTGTGCTGGACACAATGCAGATCAGATGATGATGATGATGATGATGATGACGGAAGGGCTTGCTTATTATTTCACTAAATCTTCACAGTAACTCTAGTGAAGTATGTAGGGATCACTATCTCCTTTGTATAATGGAGAAAATTGACATAGAAAAAATATTGCCCAAGATAAACTATATGTGTATTGAATTAAATATCAGATGCACTAAAGTAAGCCTTATTTTTAGCCAAGGATTCAATTTGAAAGAAATAAAAATTTATTTGTTTAGTTTAACTTCGATTCAGGGAATATTTTGATCTCATTTTGTTCCAGTTCAATAGTTTCATAAAACATATAGTATTGGCTTCAAATCAAACTGCTTTAGTAGATTTCTTTCGTCCCCAGAAAAGTTGGTTCAGTTCATGGTTTAGTGAAACATTAACATTTGGGTTCAGTTCCATTCGAATTTTGGTTTGGAGTTAAGTTTGGTTCAAGTCCTGCTTCCAGGAGTCTGGTGAATTTTAGATTGATGGACATATTCAGGAAACAGCCAATGTCTAACAAGAATGCACTGTGCCTGTTTCATCAAAAACATTTCCATGGCCCTCTGGTTTGAACCCGTATGATATCTGGTTCTCTTTAAGTTGGCTGTCCCGAGACGGAATAATAATGCTAAACATAGTAGTGAATAGTGATTTTGCAACACTGACAAATGATCTCACTTTGCTGGATAGACTTCTAAACTCACAAATTCATGACTTTAGTCACACATTCATTCTACAGGACTGTACATCACAGATGGATGGAACTTGAGGGTTCCGTGCTTCTTGTAGTTGCTGTCTTGTCCCTATTGTAACTGTGTAAACCGTGTGATCTTGACAACTGTTTTGAATATGGGTAATATCTCACTGGTAAGTTATTTTGATTTTAAAAGATTTTCTGAATTCTGATATTTAACTTCATTATGTTCAGAGTCCAAAATGATTTTTGAGACAATTGGGTTCTCAATTTTTTAATGAAATTTAATGGACAAATAGGACTCACTTTATAGAAATGTTTTTATAGCCTACTTAGTTGGAATATATCCATTCTATTAAGCAAGGGATGCCTAAATTAAGATTTGGTTTGTATTGGGGTAGTGGTTGATGGTGTCAGAGCACTGAGAAGGATTAGGAAGCTGGGACCCAAGAATATAGGCTGAATCAGTGTCTTCATGAAATAATATTGTAGGAACATTTATTGTGCACAGACTGTGTGCCAACCCCCCTGTCGCATAGGGACTATAATTATTTCCAGTTAATAGCTGAGAAAAACAAAGCTTAGAGGACTAAAGTAACTTGTTCAAAGTGTGCCAGTTAGCAAGAACCAGGATTTGAACTCAGGATAATCCAGAACTCAATCACTTAACCATCACAGTAAATTTGCAGGTAGTTAGTAATTGGGGGAAAATATAAATTAAGATCAAGGCAAAGCAGAAATTCAGACACCAAACAGACAAGCAAGATTCAGGGCATGTGCAGCAAACAGGAGTCAAGAGAAGTCAAGGGTCAAAACCTTTTCATGTAGATGAAAGCCAGAGAGGGGGGAAAACTAGTCTGACGATAAAAGAAAAAAAATGTAAACTTGGTTAGGGGGGCTAGGAGAACAAGCATAAGGCTTCAGCCACAAATAACCTGTGATTGAAAGGCATCTTCCATCCTTGCCAGATGGCATCTGCCGAGATAGGAACCAATTTAAGATTGTGCCCATTAGGCCTAATCATAGAAGAAAGTATGTAGGTTCATCCTGCTTGAGTACATGTGTAAGGTCAGAAATAAGAACAGGTTTAATTTAATTTTGGGGGCCAAAGAATCTTCTATTTCACTACACGTGATCCAGTTCAATTCCCTACTCAAAGCAAGAATTTCTTCTATGGCTAGGTAATCCAGATCTCTGCTTGGACATTTCCAGGGGTGAAGAGCTCACTGCCTTCTAGCCAGCTCTTCCTTTTGTTACAACATTCTAATTGCTGGAATGTTCTTTCTTATAAAGGCCCAGAATTTCATCTACATGACTGCTATCCATTGTCCTGACTCTGTTCCTGTGGTCACACGGGAAGACATCTGCTTTTTTCTCTACATGACAATCCTTTGTAAGAGATGAAAATGTTTAAACGTAACTAAAATACAAAATCTTCCAAGAGATAAGGAAAAAAAGAAGCAAACAAATCCAGAGCTTATTAGGAAAAGAACTCCAGGGAAGAAGAGATGTCATGCTCAGTAATAGTCCAGTATCTCTTTCAAGTTTCAGCCTACGCTGATACCACTAGCATAGCAAGTCTCGAGCAGTGCCCTGCTGTCTTTGTGCAACAACTAAGAGTTAACAGTGCTTTCTTTCTCAATTAGCTGTGTGGAGACAAGCCAGCATTTCTCAAAAATAAATGTATTGCTAGACAGGAATATAAAAAAGAAAGAAAAAAGTACAAAAGAAAGATGATAAGTGTATGATCAATAGACATTAGCCACAAATACGGCTAGTCTTTCTTCCAAGCCAGGGTGTCACCTTCTATATTCTGTCTATAAGGATGTGAAAGGGGAGGGTGCAGGGAAAGCGCACCTTCCCTTTGATGGAGTATGGCAGTGCTAGATCACGTGCTGAGCAAGGGAGGCTGCTGTGTTTCTGTATTCCAGTAGGTGGGAGAAAGCACAGTGGTCATCACTTCTACTCTGAAAGGAGGACTAGAAGAATCAACCTTTATTAAGCACCTACTCTTACAGTAGCCTAGTAAGGAAGCAGGCATTATGAAACTCATTTTATGGATTAAAAAGCTGAGGTTTAGAGAGGGTAAATTGCCTTAGGTGCACATAGCTAGAATTAGTAATAGTAATAAATATAATAAAAATAAGTGTATGTGTACTTGGACAAGGGAAACAAAAGAACAAATAAACAAGTGGTACATCATCAGAGTGAAGAGCTTCTGGAAGGCAAAGGAAATCAGGACGAAAACAAACAAAACAACCCACCAACTGGGAGAAAATATTTGCAAATCATATATCCAACAAGGGGTTAATCTCCATAATATGTAAAAAGCTCACACAACTGAACAACAAAAAAAACAAATGACCCAATCAAAAAGTGAGCAGAGGATATGAACAGACATTTTTCCAAAGAAGATATACAGGTATCCAATAGGCACATGAAAAGATGTTCAATATCACTAATCACCAGGGAAATGCAAATCAAAACTACAGTTAGATATCATCTTACACCTGTTAAAATGGCTATAATCAACAAGACAAAAAATAACAAATGTTGGAGAGGATGTGGAGAAAAGGGAACTCTCATACACTGCTGGTGGGAATGCAAACTGGTGCAGTCTCTATGGAAAACAGTATGGAGACTTCTCAAAAAATTAAAAACACAAGTACCATATGACCCAGCTATCCCACTACTGTGTGTTTATCCAAAGAACTCGAAATCAACAATTTAAAGAGACTTATGCACCCCTATGTTCATTGCAGCATTATTCACAATGGCCAAGACGTGGAAGCAACACAAGTGCCCATCAACTGATGAATAGATAAAGAAGATGTATATATATATATATATAACAATGTAATACCACTCAGTCATAAAAAAGACAAAATCGGCCCATTTGCAGCCATATGGATGGATCTTGAGGGTGTTATGTTAAGTGAAATAAGCCAAACAGAGAAAGACAAACACTGTGTGATTTCACTCATTTGTGGAAGATAAACTTAGGATAAAGAGAACAGATTAGTGGATACCAGGGGGAAGGGAGTGGGGGTGGGCACAAGGAGTGAAGGGGCACATTGATATGGTGGCTGACAAATAATAATGTACAAGTGAAGTTTCACAATGTTATAAACTATTATGACCATAAGAAAGAAAATAAATTAAAAAAATAAGGGTGACATCATTTATTGAGTGCCTTCCATCATGTTAGTAGTTACACATAGCAGTTACTTAGCATATTACCTTCATTCATTTAATCAACAAACATTTATTATGTAACTTATAGCCAGTATGTGGCCAAATTGAAATTTGAATGCAATCAGATTTCGATGTGTATAGACTGAATCCCTATTGATAAACTAAGCATTATACTAGGCAATACATTTGATCAACAAAATAGAATCTCATTTTCAAGGGATTTACCATCCAGTAGCTGAGACCAGCAGATAAGTTACGTATTGCATGATATGTAATTTACATTTACAGCAATTACAATATCACATGATAAATGTTGGTCTAAAGGCCATGTTCTTTCTCCTCTAACAGACTGAGAAACATTAAATCTGGAAATATGCTCATGGCTCCTCAGGCTAGGCTCCAAGGAATTTTCCTTTTTAAAGCCATTGGGCCATGCAGGCTCCCCTGCTTACCCTGAACAATGTAGCCCCAGGAGAGGACAGAGTGGCCATGGAGGTGGCAGTGTGGTACCTGGGAATGTTAGCACGCAAGGGCTTGGAGGTGGCTGCTTGGCCACGTGTGTGTGCAGGCTCTTCCAGACAGCTCAGCCGTCTCAGTGAACTGCTTGCCAAGGTATGAGTGAGCCCTTCTGTAGGGCACTGGAGAATTGGCTGGGCCTGGGGTGTGGGGTGGGAGCCAATGGAGGAGGAGGGGACTGGTGTGCTGTGGTCCACAAAGACGGGAACATAAATTCTTTTCATTAAAACAATCTTAAAATTGTTGGCAAGCCCATAAAAAGGATTGGTTAGAGCCGTCTTGGGGCAGTTTTTCTTTGAGTTCAGTTTATTAATGTAGGTTTTTACACGGCTTTTTATTAAGAAACATATGGTACTTTAGGCCGTTTAACACCAAAGAAAAAGCTTCATAAAGAAACATTCTGAACACCAATATAATATAAACTTGTATTGTTGCATTTTACAGAAAAGCAAGCTATTGGGAGATTTGTGAACTATTTCTAATGTTCATCGACAAGATATTTTATCTTCATTTAGAAATACATACACTAAGCCTTTAAAAAGGGGAAAAAGAATTTGGGTAGAAAAGGGTGTATGTGTTGAAAGAGGATGGAAATTTGACAATAGGAGGTTTTATATATATATATATATATATATATATATATATATATATATATATTTCCCATCCCCCCAAATACCTTTTTGACTCTTTGAGGTGTTTTCTTAAAGAAGCTGAGGAGGATGTCTTGTGTTTCTTGAATTTAGGGCAAGATTCCATAAAATTAGATCCTTCCAAAACTATTCTCTACAAAGAAATGCAAGCTGATTAGAAACCTTGGGGTTGACCTTGTTTGCCTGTTTCTTGCCCATTGCTGGGCCCTGGTTCAGAGTACCAGACTCAGAGGCAAGAGAATTCTCCAAAGAGCTGTACCCAACCTGAACAAACATCTGCTGGAAACACGCCCTTCTCACCTCTGTTCTATCTGGGAATCACTACCAATGTCACAGATGACTGTCCTGCCCCCCATCCTGGATACAGCCATCCGGGAACATCCACATGCCAGGGGCTGGAGCTATAGACACTAATCCCAAAGATGGCATGCAGCTGATTGTGGGCTACGAATTGGAGGGTTAGAGCTGGGACCAATGGAATCTTAGCCTGACAGGAGTCACTTATGTGGCATTTTGTGGAAAGCCCTATGTCAATGGTTCTCAACTGGCAGAGATTTTGCCATCCAAGGGCATTTGGCAATAAGTGGAGACATTTTGGGGTGTCACAAATGAGACGGGTGGTGCTACTGGCATCTAGTGGGTAGAGATGTAAGGAATGATGGTATGGTAAAAGATGGTAAATATCTTACAATGCATACGATAGCCTCTGCAACAAAGACTTATCCAGTCTCAGATGCCAACAGTGCTGCTGTTGAGCTATGAATGCCTTCTGGGGACTGGATTGGTGTATAATACATTGAAGTGGGAATGTTTTTTTGTTTTTCTGCTCTATCCAGAAAAGTCCCAGAAACCTTGACTACATCTGAGAGCCCTTGAAGGCACTAAATCCACTCTACCTTGCCGCTGAGGTAGGGGGGTATAGACCTTCCAGATAATTGGATAGTCACCTTAAGAGAATTAACAGGTGGCTCTTTTTATTTTTGAAGGCTCTAAAATGAGAAAGCAGAGGCAAATAAGGTGGGGAGGGAATGGGGGAGGGAAGAAGATGTTTTGGTCTCTGGGTCCATGAGGTAGAAGACCCCACTCCCTAGGATGGATGTGAGTCCTGGAGGTGGCTGTGTCTGTGACCAAGGGGAGGATTGCAGTGGAAAGCATCATTGCTCTCCTAGATCAGTGGAGGAGGACAGGACCAGGACCAGGAACTGGTACAAGACCTCGTGATGTCAGCTGTTACTCTCCCACCAGTGCTCTCCCTTGTGGTCATAGTACAAGGTATTACGATGCTTCCATAGTTGACTGAGGAGGTTGGCATTCCTGTCCTCAAGGAATGATCTAGAGTGGATAGCATCCCATGAACTGGGGAAAAGGAGAGTAAATATTTAGTTTACACCAAGCTCAGACTTTCCTTGCTATCACCTAGCAATAAAATTCACAAATATTCATTCAACTCCTGCCATTAGTAGGACACTGTCCTGGATTCTATGGGAGAGATATAAAGAGGAATGGATCATGGCCTCTGTCCTCAAAGACTCATTCTAAAGTAGGGGAGACAGACATATCTCCCACACTATCGAATATAACTATTATAAAAACCAGGTCATTGTAAGCACTATCATCAAGGTAGTACAAGTCAAATGCAGTGGGACAACAGGAGGCAGAAAATGCATTTATTCCAACTGGAGGCATATGGAAAGACCTTATAAAGAAAGTGTTATTTGTACAGGACCTTGAAAGATGGCAGAACTTTGACAATTGAGAGATTAACATGTGCCCAGAGGTAAGAGAGCACATGGCCTGTTTGAGTAATCACAATTAATTTGATGTAACTAAAGTAGACAAAACTTTCAAGGGAGCTGTAATGAAAACTACAAAAGACATTTAGAGCTGACCCTAGAGGACATGAATACCGAGATGAGGAGTTTGTATTTTATCCTATCTGTAGCAGCAAACTGTTGCAAGGTATTTGAGTAAGGGAATGATATGATCAACTCTTTTCTTTAGAAAGAGAATTTTGTTAGTAGTATGTATGATGGAATGGAAAGATGGAAGGCTGGACAATCAGGGAGGGAGCTTTGAAAGCAATTGATGATTTTTCTTTCTTCCTCTTTTAGAGACACAGAGGATGAAACTGAAAAGCTCAACCAATATTTGAGAGGCTGGCAGTACAATGTAGCAGATAAGAGCAGGGGCTCTGGAACTCTATGCCCACATCCAAATCCTGACTCTCTCACTTGGTAACTCATGGATCTCAGCGAAGTTTTACTTAACCTCTTTGTGCCTCGGTTTTCTGATCTGCAAAATGTGGCTAATAAATATAATATTCTTTACAAGATCGTAGTCAAGAGTTTTAAGTGCATTGCATAAAAACACTTAGGATAGAATTAGAGCTGATTATTAAATTTCTAGGAATTTTGCAAGCCAGTTGATGTCATGTTGGCAGCTTGAAATAAACCGTGGTGGGAGTATTTACACCATGGAAATTGGCAAATGCTACAAATGAGAGAGAGAGAGAAAACGAGAGAGGGAGAGACAGAGACAGAGAGAGAGAGAGAAAGAGCTCATACACGACTGAGCTCTGGAATCACCTCAAATTTCAAACCCAGTGTCTCAAGTAACTTCGAGTTCTTTGAGTGAAGTTGGCGAACATTTAATATCAAACTGAACATTTGATAGAAGGAAAAGGGTCTCAAAAATTAGGTATTATAATATTGTCTGCATTTTCTATCTCATTACACTTTCCTGGAACTCGAGATATATATACGGAAAATGGAAAAGTGGAATTTGAAGTAACTTCTGAGGAGTGAGGTCAAGTGGGTTAACTCAAGGAGCAAGTGCTAGAGGAAACAGTTTATTCCTACATTAAGACCAGGACCACACAATATAGATAATGTCATGGTTTAACTGGAGGTAAGTTTCGAGGATAGCATAGCTGGCTTGGAAATCATTCTACTTGAGTTTGAATCCCTCTTCTACAACTGATTAGCTTGGATAAGTCATTCATCTTTTCTGTGCCTGAGTTTCCACATCTATAAAATGGGGTAATAATAGCACCTCTCTTGCAGGATTGTTGTAAGGATTAAATGAGTTACAATATAAATTAATAGAATAGTGCTCATGGTAAATATAGAATTATTAGCCATTGTTATGTCTTCAAATATTAACTGTGTGAATTTCAGTAAGTCATGTGATTTCTTTGAGCCTCAGTTTTCTCACTTATAAAATGGAAATAATATTGATTCATCTATAATAACTGATTCATCTATCCCTTGGGTTGTTGTGAAGCTTGAATTGAATATGTTGAATGTGAAAGTGCTTTGGAAACCATAAAGTGATTCACTTTTGATGATGAGAATAAATATAGTGCAGAGAAGCAGTCTTGATGTGCAATTCCAAGGAATGAGATAGCTATTCTTTAGCAAAACTCACAGGCCGATTGAACATAAGAGGCAAATTGCAACAAGCTGTGCAAATCAAGAATGTCTCTGCCAAGTACACATAAGCATGCACATATGCCCAGCATGGAAAGGAGTCTGACCACACATTGGTCTTTCTGGCTACAAACCCATAAACAGATAGCGATAGTCGTAGGCAGCACAAACACAGAAAAAAAGTTCACTGTCTGGTTATATCTGAAACTGGAAGAGCCATCACATAATGAGTAATAATGTGATGTTATGAGCTCTGGGAAAACCTTTAGGCTCCCATCCAAGGCCACCTACCTTAGCTGAATAATGTCTGACCTCAGAACTCAGTACAACTTTCCTTCACTCATAGGAAAACTAACGGATTAAGCTATTATCAGCTATTTAAGCCTCAGGGTGAGTGAAGAATTAGAGAAAAATCTTCATCTAGATCTGAGCATACTGTAAGTAAATATTCTCCATGACTCTTCTTGGGTCACTTCTCATCCCTGTGTGGACAGACCACCTTCACTTTGTGATTGGCACTATTAAAGTCCTTTACCGCCACTCCCACCTTTTAAAACTCTCTTTTCCTGGGGTTCAGTGATATCACTTTATTTGGTTCTTCTCTTTCCCATTTGGCCATTCTTCCTTCCTTCCCTTTATGGATACCTCTTCCTCTTAAACGTTAGTAGTCCTCTTGATGTATTTCTCAACTCATTCTATAATCTCTTCTGGGAGCTCTCGCTTACATATTCAGGTCTCCCACATCTAACTCTCTAGCCCAATTCTCCTATAAAATCCACTCTTATTGTGGCTGACTTGAAAGCACGTTGAAGTCAAATGTCCAAAACCAAACTCAATTTTTTTCTTCCCCACCCCCAACTTTCTCTTCCAGTTGTATTCCTGATCTTATTAAGCAGAGTTGAGGTCTTCACCATCCACCTAGTGATCTAGGTTAGGAACCTTCATATCCTGAATGACTTCTACTTTCCTTTCATCCCCCATATTGAAATAACCACCAAGTCACATCTATTCTTCTGAGTATATATTAACTAATTCTCTTTTAGTGCTCCTGTCTTGCTGCCTTTATTTATGTCCTCATCATGTTCCATTTGCATAATTGAAATATTTTCTTAACCTGTTTTCCTGACTTGAACCTCTCTCTCCAGTGGAATTCATTTTCCGCAAGACCAACAAATTATCTTCATAAAGTGCAAATATTATCATTCCACTCTCCTATTTGAGCTGTCTATTAAATATTGAATTATGTTCAAATTATCACATGATCTGGCCCTAAATATCATTCCAACCTCTTCCCTTGTCTCTATCCAAACATGCAGTCTATGCTCTAGCTGCAGAAAAATATTTGTCACTGTTCTATTAGGCTTCCAGGCCTTAATATCAGGTATTCTTGCACACCTCTTACCCTTACTCTCATCCCCACAGTTTGGCTAAATATCTTCCCTTGTGAGAAGGTATTCCCACTTCTCAAGTCTCAAAGTATAGTCCACATGAGAACGGGTATGACATGACTAAAAGTAAATATCTGAAAATGATGACTTTGCCTCCAATGTCACTGAGAAAATTGGAGCAGTCATGAAAGAATTTCCCCAGAATCCTACCACCACATCTTTCTACCATCAGTATCTGCCTCCACACAGTTGACATATTCTGCAGGAAGGTACTCCCCACTAGACTACAATTCCCGATATGGGCAGGAATACTGTTTATTTTGTTTCCTAATGTATCTCAAGTACCCATAATAGTGCCTGCACATAGTACATACACAATAAGTCTTTCTTTTTCTTTTTCCCCTTTCTTTCTCTCTTTCTTTTCTTTCTTTCTCTTTCTCTTTCCCTTGCTTGCTTGCTTCCTTCCTTCCTTCCTTTCTTTCCTTCGTTCCTTCCTTCCTTCTTTCTCTCTGTCTCTGTCTCTCTCTCTTTCTCTCTTCTTAAATTTACAGATACTTTAAAACAACAAACAATCCAATTAAAAAGCAATGACCAGATACCTAACCAAAGAAGATGTACAGTTAGCAAGATGGCAAATAAGCATACAAAAAGACGCTCAAAATCACTTATTGTTAAGAAAATGCAAATTAAAAGAACAAAACTCTACTATGTTCCTATTATAATAGCAAAAATCCAAAGCCTGACAATGTCGATTGCTGGCAAATGTGTAAAGCAATTGGAACTCCAATTTATTGTTTGTGGGGATGCAAAACAGTACAGCAACTTTGGAAGAGAGTTTGACAGTTTCTTACAAAGCTAAACATGTTCTGACCCAGAAGTTGTGCTCCTAGATATTTACTCAAATGACTTAAAAACTTATGACTATGTAAAAACCTGCACACAAATGTTTATAGCAGTTTTACTTATAATCACTAAAAACTGGAAGCACACATGTGATGTGACGAGAATGACACTTTACCTCTGTGGTCTTCCTACTAAAATCTTGTAACCCGACTTTAATCATGAGAAAAACTTCAGAAAAATCCTGATTGAGGGACATTCTACAAAATGTCTTACCAGTGCTCCTCAAAACTGTCAAGGTCACGAAAAATAAGGACAGTCTGAGAAACTATCATTAACAAGAGAAGTGTAAGAGACGTGATGACTAAATGTAGTGGGATATCCTGCATGAGATCCTGGAACAGATGAAAAAGGTAAAGACTAAGGAAATCTGAATAAACTGTAGATTTTATTTAATAATAATGTATCAATATTGGTCCACTAATTGTGAGAAATGCACCATACTAATGTAAGATGCTAATTACAGGGGATCTAGCTATGGGGTAAATGGAAACTCTCCGTAACTTCTCCACAAGTTTGCTGTAAACTTAAAACTAAAGTTAAAATGTGTTTTTTTAAAAGCTCTAAAGCAATCTCAAATTTGCAGAATACTTGCTAATACAAAGAACTCTTTTATTTCTTAAACCATTTGAGATGATGCCCCTAGATGGCCCAGCCCTCCCAGAAACTCGAGTGTGTAACTTTTACAAACAAGAATATTCTCCTACATACTCAGAATACAGCCATCAGTAGCAGGAAACTAACTGGTGTATCACTACCGTCTAATCCACAGACTCCATTCAGATTTCACCAATTATCCCAATAATATCTCTTATCACAAGGGAGCCAGTCAAGTCTAGAGTCACACATTGCATTTGGTTGTCATCCCTCTTATCTCTTTCAGTGTGAATATTTCCTCAATATTTTCTTGATCTTGATATTTTTTTGAAGATTATAGACCAATTATTAGGTAAAATGTTGATCAGCTTGAGTTTGTATAACATTTCATTTTGATTAGCCTCAAGTTGTGCATCTTTGGCAGGAATATTGCAGAAGTGATGGTGTTCTTATTGTGTGATATCAGGTAGGGATTTGTCCCAATAAAGATAATGTTCACTTTGATCACTTAATTTAGGTGATATGTGCCAATCTCCTCCAGTATAAAGTTACTCTTTGTCCTTTTGTAGCTAATAATTATTTGGGGTGATGTACTTTGGGACAACATAGATATCCTCTTTCTCATTAATCTTTAAATTTGTTCATTTATTTTTTTATATTAGTTTGGCCTCTTGGTTTCCTGTTGTATTCAATGGGTTATATAATCCATTACTATCATTTTTTTATATTGATGTTTACATTGTCCCAGATTTAAACTAGATTTTGTGTCCTTCTTTTCCTCCTCTTTCTTCTCTTTTTCTTTTCTTTCTTTTTCCTGTTTTGTATCCTTTGATGTCTTATCATCATTCTTACCTTCTGACACAACAAGATGTTCCAGACTCATCTGCCTTTCCCTGCCCTAGTCCTGGAATCAGCAGTTTTTCCAGAGAGTCCTAGTTCTTTCGGTAGAGAATGGTATTTGGAAACTAAGATTTGGTGCTAACTGTGCTCATTGTCCTTGCTCCCAGGCCCTCTTAATGGACAGACACTGACAATATACATATATACTGAAGACCATGAATTCTCACTGAGATCTCCAATTCTCATCAAAATTTGTAAGGTTCAGTCTAGTTTTCTGCCTTTCCTATTTGTAACTCGTTTATCACCAGTGACAACCCAGGCACCTATTATCCTTAGTATATTTGCTACTTTGATCAGTCCCCTTCATGTAAACAATCTCTCATAACCACTGCCTTCCTCTCCCAGCACAAGTGCCCTGCTTACTCCGCTTGGGTTTGGATACTCCACACCGGTCTTGCAGATGCCGTCCTCATCCAACTCAGTCTCTGACACCCCGCCCCAGGCTGCTTCTCCCTGCATTCATGCTGCCTTTACCTTTGGGGACTCCCATGCAGGGCTTTCCTCCATGGCAATATCTTCCTTACTGTGCTCAGGGTCTGGCACCCTGTGCAGAATGTCCTCCTTTGCTGACACCCTCCCCACCCCACGTGGACTCTATCATCCTCTCCTGGAGTCGCCTCCCCATCCACCCCAAGGGTGGTCACCCTCCTCACTGGTCAGGCTCTGAATCCCTCCAACCTGGTGAGGATGCTAATATTGCTTACCTCATAAAAATGGCTCTAGAACTGAATTGTTCTGAAAGTGAAGAGAAGAGGAAGAGGAAGCAATAAGCATTTCTTGAAAGAATGAATAAAGAGATATCTTAAGCTTCTTCTTAACTACTCCTCCATGCACGGTGCTTAAGAGTGTTGTGCATAGATTGTTATAGCGTCCGGAAGCAGGGGGATCAAATTTTATCTGAAATCCAAGCTGGAATTCATACTTCTTCCCAAAGAGGTTTTAAAATACCCTTCTAGAATCATAGTTCTCTGAAAATTGTTGGCTAACGTGTGCGTTTGAGTCTAAAATCTCTCCAGCTGTTGAGTTTTCTATGCTAGAGTCAGGACTCTCCAGTCTCTACGAGGTGATTAAACACTAAAGCCCCTGTTCCTCTATTGGGATGGGGAAGGTTTCAAGATATTGTACAGAAAGTGTCAGTTGTTGTGTTGCTGGGGATCCATTTTCAGTACATCTTCTAAGCAGAAAGTGCCTTTTCCTGCCAAAAGGATTTCTAAATTTCTCTTTCATTGTTATAGCATACATACCATAGATGAGGCAAGAGAGAGGACAGGATCTATAATGGTCATTAAGAGGCTGAGTCACTACACAGCCATTTTGGTTAGCAATTGAAATGTGCACTCAAGTAGTGTGCAGGACAGAAAGAAGGCCAATAAAGCCTCCTGAGGAGATCACCAATAAGTATTTAAAGGCTGAATTTGAGCAATGAGTAATCAAAGTTTAAAAAACTTTGAAAAAATTAGTAGCAAAGGTAGTAAAGTAACATGTGACTAACCCTACTCAATAATAATTGAATAAGACAGACCATACTAGAACTATTCCTTTAGCCACAATAGGTGAGGGTTATCACCAATTCATGTCTCAGCATATGCTGGGTCGTCTCTTGGGAACTCCACACTGTTCTATTTCCATGCTCTCCCGTCTGGTACAGTTGTTGGAAGGCTGGAAACTGCATTCTCAAAATCCCTGCCAGCAAATTATAGATAATGTTTCTTCAATGAGAGACGGTGTATTAAAATGTAAAGTTTTTAATTTATTATTATTATTCAGGTGTGGTGAGACTAACAGATCAGGAGATGACTGACATTGAAAAGATAGTTTATTGAATTTACAGATCCCAAGAGGAAGTGGCATGCCATGCTATTGGGGGCCACATGGCAAAGCACCAGGGTCAGTCAGGAGGCAGAGGGAGTGTGGTAATTGTGAGCAGGAGCCTTTGTTTTGGTTTCCGCAGGAAGGAACAGGGGAGGCAGGGTAATGAGCAGGTTTAGGATTGGCTAGTTTGAGTAATTTCAGTGGGATCTGAGGCATAGGGGTTGTCCCTATTTGTCTGGTACCTGGCCCTGGGATGATTAGGGCAGGGGCATAGTTGCCTAGAGTGTGAAAGCTCCATAAAGGAGGTGATTAGGGGTATGGACTCTGGATTGGTTGGTTCGCATATGAAAGGGGCAGTCACAGGTGATTTGTTTTCTATCTCTAGGATTTTGCTAATCCTGGGAGGCCCTCTTGGATGGTAAGTGAGTCCCCAAGATGTCAAAGAGTCAGAAAATATAGCACTTACATGAGAACTGGAAGTCTGTGTGGGAGCAGAAGTCACATATTGTTCTCCCAGCAGCAGTAGGCAGATCAGTAGGCTTTGGCAGAAGTGAGATTTTGTGGCAACCTCAGAGACATTTCTGGCCAAACATCCATCTTGGAGCTATGATCATTGCCCAGAGTTTCTCAGAGTTCCAAGATTTTTCAACTCTCTGAAAACTAGCAGCACCCCTGAGATCCAGCAGTGGCCTTCTCTGACCTTCCTTTGGCCATTCTTCCAGTGGTTTTGTGAGTACTGAATTCCCTGCATTAAAATCTTCCTGCTTGAAATACCTAGAGTGATTTCTGTTTTTCAGACCAAACTATGACTGATACACTCAGGAAGATATAGAGATTACTGTATACTTTTTATAGTTCATTGTTGATAAATATGCTAATTGGACTTCTCCTATCAAAACTCTGGTGCCTAGAGTTGACAAAACTATGCACACAATTCTCTTTCAGGAATTCTGGCTTAACAGGGTTTATTCCTGTCTGGTGAGCTGCATACTACAGAGTCTTCTTATCCCCTGTATTCCCAAAGCGCTTTATTTCTTTATTTCTATGTCTTTATTTTTACTGTGGTATGATTACTTAGAACCTTAATTTGTGTGCATACTAGTCCTTTCTGTAAGATTTCTGAGCTCCTTTGGGACAAGGACCTTGTATTCATCACATTATAGCCTCATAATTTTTCATGGTTCTTGACACACTGCAAATGGATGGACACAGTTTACAGTAAGTGTGCATGTCCCACCCTGTCTATATGCAGGGAGTATGCAAAAATAATCGTGAAAATGGCTCCTGTTTATTGGTTGTACCATATGCTAGGAGCTTTACGATTGCCATCCCAATGAATCCTCACAAAAACCTTGTAAGGTAATAATATCTCAAACTGAGCTTAGAGGGGCTTGGTTTTTCTCAAAGTCACGCAGCTAATAAATGCCACAGCCAAGATGTAAACCCAGTTCTGTCTCCAAAGATTCATTCTTTCCACTATACCATTTACCTTCCCTGAGAGCAAGGCAGGTATCTAGTATGAGGAAAGTGGGAGTAAAATATAAAGGTCAGCGAGTTATGAATGTCAGAATAGGGCAGAGACTCTGTAATACCCAGTCAACCACGCTCAGAATGAGGGGGTAGAGACAAGCAGAGTAACTAGCCTATTATGTGAGCAAAAGAACTCAGAGGACTGGAACCGAGGGTCAGTGAGTATGGGAAGAATGGAGCAGGAACCACTGAGGAGCATCAGGCTACCTAGAGCCTTTTTCCCCCTCTTGTCCTGTAAAGGATCCCAGAGCTGGACTGTATTCGAAGGCCAGGTAAGGAGAGCAGAGGCTGTGAATGGCCCTACTCACTAGCTGGTAAAATTCCTTAAACAGATACAGTCCTGCTCTACCCCCACCTCCTCTCAGCATTGAAATAAACAACAAAAACAACAAAGACCATGGAGAGCTATGTAAAACCAACTGAAATACCAACACACTTGGAAGAGGAGTTTTGGGCAGCAAACTTAAAGTTACCTGCTCTTGGAAAGAGAACAAGGAAGAAAATGAAGAACTCGGCTTTCAAGGATTTAGAAAGTTACACAGAAGAACAAATTCCCAGTTGAATGGGGATTTGTTTTCTCTACTTATCTGAGATCAGAGCTAACTGTTCCAGTGGTTCTGAAGGGCCTTAAATGTTTCTTTCCACTTGGGTGGAGCTATTTTGGCCTATTTGGAACTGGATGCATCTCTTTGTAAATCACATTATATCTTAGTTAGTGGTTGCCACCTACCTCCCCAGGAGCTCTTTGAAGGAAAATACAATGTTTTATTCATCTTCATATTTTCCTCACTTAGCACAGTTCCTGACTTGTGTTACTTGAAGGAATGAATGATAATCAAATGTAAATAAATAAATAAGTAGATAAATTCAAATGAATTAATTTCCCTAAGATATATCTTATTTCTGTTCTGTATAAAAAGACATAAACAAAATACTTGTGTCTTAAATTTATATATTATAATGGTAAATATTGGACAGAATCTGAAAAATGTTCCTGGCAAGCAAGGTTTGTGGACTGATAGCTTCCAAAACTTGATCTGCACGACTATTTCCTGTTTGGTGGTCTGGCTGTTAAGATCTTGAGATTGTCACAGGCAGGTGAGCTGATAGAATGAACGTGAAGTTTTCTCATCCAGTATGAAAGTGCAAATGAAATTCAATCTTGGAAAAATGATGGGTACTAAGATGACAAAGGGAAAAATTCTACTTGCAACTGCTTTATTATTTTCCTTTAAAACTATGAGTGTTATTTCTTCCCTTTACTTTTTCTGCCAACTTCTCACAGAGCAGTGTGCACACATTATCAAACTGTACAATACTGTGTATTGGTTTTCCAGGGCTGAGGATCAAAGGCCCTCATGAAGAAAGAAAAGGTTTTTGTAGAAAGACACTGGATACTCTAAATATTCTCGTGTTCCTTGCCTTCCAAAACTAGAGCTCTTTTTTTATTCTATTTTCCATTTGAATATTTTGAATATAAGACATTTAGGGCAGAAGAACAGTGTCCTCATTCTGCTAACATTTTGACGTATTTTAGGAAAAAGAAGGGAAACAAGAAAGCCTTAAGGGAAAAAGAAATCTTCCAGAATAATCAGTAAGGGATTTCTTGTTTTTAATTCTTTTATGGATGTCAACTTGGATATTTCTGTGAGTGATCTTGCCTTTATTCTGTTCATCACTTGTATTATTTGAGATCAATGGCTAACTCTGACAACTACGCATCTTACTCTATTTAAAGTTATCCAGGTGGTTTACAGTTGAGTCATCTCCGCCTTTCCTTTGGGGATTTAGAAAACAAACATTAGATTTGAGTTTTTATGAATTTATTTTTTAGTTGACTAGGCTAAAATGTTAAATTTAAAAGGTTTGTGGTTATCAGTGTTGACTAGTGAATTCCATCCCGGAAGTTCAATCCTACAAATTGTATTTGAAGAATTTATGCTAAGGCTACAATTTCTAACATGGGTCTCGAGAATGAGATCTTTTGATTGATATTACCACACTCTTGCTCTATGGGCCAGCAGTACTCTCCTTGTCACCTCCCACCCACTGCCCTCTCAGAGCAGTCTAAAAGAGAACAGTCTCAGAAATACGGTCCTGATAGATCGCTGGCATTCTGTAGGACACTTGTTCTCAAAGAAAACTTTCCAGATGTGAATTAAGAAAACCAAGAAGCAATGTACAGGTCAGAACATGAGTGTCTCCTTAATTAATAAATGTTCTTGGGCGCTGAAATCAAAGAGTTTGAAATTGAGGCCAGCATGTTTCTGTTTATCCATTAAACCCATAAATAACCTTTCTCCACTCACCTGTATTTGTTTTAGATATGCTTCAGCTTGCAGATGAATTTAGGAGCATGAGTCTTGAAAATGAGATGAACTCAGAAAATCAAATACTCTTAGGGTCTCTTTAAGAGTTGAGGTTAGCAAACGCCATTTTTTTCCGAATATTTTATGCATCTATCGACATGTTTACCAGCCTACAATTTTTCTCTTTTAGTCTATTCCCCTAGCTATGTCATTGCTCTAAGTTTTCTCCCTGAGCCAGAGTGGTGCAACTCACAAAGAAAATAAAGACTTTCATAATACAGAAGAGCTTTATTTTTAGTGATTCTCAACATTTTTTCCCCTGTGTTTTATGCAAAGGAAGTGTTTGCTAAAATAAGAGTCCATGATAAAACATCCTTCTGTGATTTCTACTGAAAAGATAATACTAACCAAAGAGATTCCTTAAACTGGTAAACTAGGGTAAGTATCACCCCTGGTATCTGCTCTCCAGGAGCTTATAGCGAGTACCCAGGAAAAGTGGAAACATATTCCTAAGCTGTGCATGGCACACAGCAGTGAATGGAAGGGAAAATGTGTGCTATGGATGATCAGAGGAGATGGAAATGTCAGTAGGACAGGACTGATGAGCAAAACCTTCATAGAGGAGTTGAAAATTAAGTTGGGCCTTCAATGACAGTGTGTGTCTTTCCTATGATGGCTGTAACAAAATACTATCAACTGGGTGGCTTAAAACTGGGCCATGCTCTCCCTGAAGTCTCTAGGAGAGAATCTTTCAGCTTCTCTTCCAGCTTCTGGTGGTTGCTGACGATCCTTGGCAGTCCTTTGTGGCAGTGTAAGTCCAATTTCTGCTCCCATCATAACATAGTATTCTTTCCTCTGTGTGCTTCTGTCTGTTTCTGTGTCTCTCCTCTTATAAAGACACAAGTCATTGGATTAGGGCCCATCCTACTTTAGTATGGTCTCATTTTGACTTGATTATATCTGCAAAGACCCTATTTCAAAATAAGGTCACATCCATAGGTACCAGGAGTTAGGATTTGGACATGTCTTTTTGAGGGACACTATTCAACCCCAAACAGACTGTATCTTAGATCATGTTGTCTAGAAGCAGAACCCGAAATGCAGAATTGTAAGAAAATGAACTTTGGAGAAAGTGTTCTCAGGAGATGGAGAGTAAGATAAGCAGGCTAGGGCAGAGGCAGGAAGCCAAGGAAGTGGACATAACTTCCTGGTGATGCTGCTCCCATTTGGCCCAAGGTGATTCTCTGGAGAAGGGGGCAGCTTTGAGCAACTAGCAGCCAACATGAGTAGCAGCTGGGGATTGGGGACATCAGCCTGGTGAGGGGGATCTGGCGGGGCTCCAATAGCATTTACTTCATTCCACCCCTGATCTTGTTCAGATCTGCTTGCCTTTCACAATAATTTTCCTCTATACAGGCACAATTTCCTCGATTCTGGTTGTCATATTTTATGGTGAAGCTTACAGGAGGAAGATTAGTGGTTAGTGGCTGCTATAGTTGGTCCTAAGGTTGTAACCAATTCTCATACACTCCCTTCCCCTATGTTCCCTTTACCCTTTGACTAGAATGTCTAGTCTAAATGGCTTTCATGGGGAATGGGTCTGAGCCTCTATCTACCATCCCCTTACCAGGCCTCGGCTACTCTACTTGACCATGTATAGTGAAAACCTGGCATGGAGGAATGACTGACCCAGAAGATAATGAGTGCCTAACATATTTCTCCCTTCCTCCGTTTGGTAGCAGCAGTCCTACCTCTTCATGCTGATCAGAGGTAATCACTCCTGCTTGTGGGGTAATTCCTTTCTGCACCTGCTGGTCTACTGCCACTAGCAGCCCAAAGAGATCAGGTGGCAGCCTTAGTTTTAGGTTTAGTGGAACTCTTACTGTATGCCCTGATAGAAGTATCTCTCTTCTAGGACCCAGGACTTCGAGACCCATACGGCCTAAAGTTTTGGAGAATGGGAAGCACAAATTTCCTAAGTAGGTCACTGGGTGTGATGGTCAGCTGAGTGACTCCTTACTTCAATGTCTTCATTCTCAGACCAATGTATTCTTCCTGTTGGGGACGTGGCATCATATCACAGTACCTGGTTTAAAATATATACCACATCCTTAAAGATAGCACTCCATTATTGCAGGGTCATCTCCAAGCAGAAGCCTTAGCTGCCCCTTCAAGAGGCCATTCCAATGATAGTGACTTCTGGATGGTGCCATATATGGTGGGGCCATAGACTTTGTTACAAAGTAAGCAACTTGGTCTGAGACAATTTATAAAGGATACTATGCCACTCTGTGAACTCTTGGAGAGTGGTGCTGGCTGAGGCAAATCAGGCAGGAAAGGCAATCCCAAACCCAGAATATGTGCCCATGACTCTCAGGATAAAACATTTTTTCCCTTATAAAGGTGGAAGGGGTTATGATATAATCAACATGTCACCAAGTGTCTAGTTAATCTCTTCAAGGGATGGTACCATATCTGGGGTTAGCAATAGTTTCTGTTCTTGGCATGTTGGAGTTTCGCCTGTGGCGTTAATTAGGTCAGTCTTGGAGAGAGGAGCATCTTCCAAGTTCCAAGTGTTCCAGAGAACATTCTTGGGAAGGTTGCTCTAGGAAAGGACCACTGAAGACTTTTGAGCAGGAGTGAAAAAGAAGAACTGATGAAATTGATGTTTTAGGAAGATTAATCTGGATAGTTGTTGCATATATGTTAGCTACCTACCTAAATATTCACTTCTCCCTTCTTTATTACTAAGCAAATCCCAATTTGGTTCAGAGCCACTCTGTGCCCATCTCTAGGAGTTGGATCATGATAGTCTCAGCCAGTCAATTCTGACCCATATTCCCAGACTCCCTCCAGATTTGGCCAATGAGAAATAAGTGGAAATTCCTGGGAATGTTTTTGCTTTGATAGAAGTTTACAGATGCAGCTGGCCACACCCTTACATTCTTCCTGCCTTGAACATGGATGTGATGGATGTAATTGTAGTAGCCATTTTGCTATCATATGGGAATGTTCAAGAGAAAAAACACAGATGTCATTCTTACATTGTTGGTCTATTAACTCAAAGCTGGCAATTGCCTACTGTGAATTTCTTTTGTAAGAAAAATAAACCTCTGTTCAAGTCACTATCATCAATTTGAAGGCAAATTTATTCTTAAAACTTAGTTTGGTTTAGAGGAAAAGTTAAAATGGAGTCAGTGAAGGCAGTATTTAAAGGGCAATTGGGATCAAGATTATGGTGCTGGAAAGCTACTGATGGATGCAAGAGAAAATTCAAAGGAAGTACTGAGAGAATTTATGCAAGTTCATGTATAACTATAACTGATAATGACGGTATTTTATCACCACTGTGATAGTGTGATATATTAAGAAATATTTATTTTAGTCTTCTTCCCTGGCTCCTGGTAGAGCTCGAAAACTCTGGTAATATCCTAAGTGATAAGAGCAGTAGGAGGTCTTTTGTTATAATACTTAATTTTTGTCCCCTGCTCCTGAAACAGTTCTGGAGTGATAAAGGTATAGGAGCATCTTTTGTGATTCATATCAATCTTACTTCAACCACACCTGAGTTTATGTCAATGAGGTGACTTTTGAAAAGCCCCTAAGGATGGGGTTCTTGTTGCCAAGGGAACCAACCATGTGATTAGAGGGTTGGAAATTTCAGGGGTCCTGACCTCTGGGGAGTGGGGAGAGGCTGAAGGTTGAGTTAATCACTAATGGCCAATGATTTAATTAATCATGCCCGTGTGATGAAGCCTCCATAAAACCCTAAGTAAAAGGGTTCAGAGAGCTTCTGAGTTGGGGAACATATTGAGGTTCTGGGAGAGTGGCATGCCCAGAGAGGGCATGGAAGCTCTGTGCCCCTTCCCACAACCTTTCCCTATGCATCTTTTCCATTTGTAAGCTCCTGAGTTGTAGCCTTTATAATAAATGAATAACAGTAAGTAAACAGTTTTCTGAGTTCTTTGAGCTGTTCTAGAAAATTATCAAACCCAAAGAAGGGGTCATGGAAACCCCCAATTTGTAGTTGGTTGGTCAGAAGTGCAGACAACAACCTGAGACTGTCTACCAGCTGAAGTGGAGGGCCAGTCTTGTGGTAAGGACTGAACCTTACCTTGTGGGATCTGCACTAATTCCAGGCAGTTAGTGTAAGAATTGAGTTAGAGATCTCATCAAGATGATGGTGTAAGCAGACTCTGAACTCATCTTCTCCCACAAACACAACCAGGTTACAACTATTTTTGGAAAACTTATCCAGGATAGAAAACAGAAAACTGGATCAAAAGAACCCCCACAACAAGGGACAGTCCTGACTAAGGCCGAAGAGGCAGAAATTCCTTCTGGAGAGAAAAAAAGCCACGTTCAGGAACAGCAGACTTTCTCAGCTGGCCAGGCAGGAGCCTCCCTAAGGTGCGCAGCCCTCCCTGGAGGATGAGGTGTGGAGCATGGGGTGATACTGCTATAAGCATTCTTCAGACTCAGCACAACTGAGATGAAGGTCTCACTACCTGGCTTCACTGGCTATTAACTGCAGCAGGGAATACCCCCAGAAAAGCTATCAGATGAAAGCTGAAAAGACCCGGGTCTTAAAAGGCCCACACACAAACTCACCCATCTCAGCAATCTAAAATCATCAGAGAGAAGGATGACAGTCCTTTGGCGAAAAGGACTGGTAGGCTCTGGGTGAATCTCAGTGAGAGTAGAGACCTCTCCAGAGACTGAGGCATTGGTGGTGGCCATTGTGACCTAGTCCGGGAGTGCTGACATGGACCCCAGTAGACACTGTTGAAATTCTCCCCCTGGCCTGTTAGCCCAGGGGGCTGACACACTCAATAGAGCACAGATTTAATCCAGTTCAGCCAGGGCAGGCAGCCCGCCCTAGGGACTGTCCCTGCCCAACAACAACCTTTCAGGCTACTTGTTGGCCTGCATTGACTAGGTGCCTCGCTCCTCTACAGGCAGGTGAGTGTGTCTGACTCTGTGGGGCAGGGCATGTGTGAGGACCAGGTGAACTGTTGGGGGCATGGGTGGGGAAGTGGGGACCTCTGCATTGGGGTGTTGGGGTATGCTCTGGGGGTTGGGTAGTGTGCATGGACCAGGACTGTGTTGATGATGTGTGGTCCTGTGGGGGGTGAGGTGTATCAGTGGCAGAAGACCTGTGCTTCACAAATAGCCATAAAAAGGATCAGCCTCACCTTCCAAAGCCTGAAACAATTGAATGCTCCCTGCCCAGGGCCAGCCCCACTCAGCTTCACTCCTAGGAGAACAGACAACAGCCTTGTAGGCCTGAGGCTTACAGCAATTGTAAGCCTCTGAGCCTAGCAACCAGCTACACTGGGTACCTACCCAATTGACAGGAAGACTGCAACAGGAGTGTGCTGTTAGACCTTGTAGCCAATGGTGCTGAGGCTCCCCAAACTGGATTTGCAAACAGCTGGCCAGGGAAGGAAAGACTAGACTCCCTGGGTACCTGCATTAAGAGCAACCCTGCCACAGCAGAAGGACACAAGTAGCCCACAAAGGGGACACTCCTGGATCATTTGGAATGGTGACAAGAGGGAAGCACACTGCTGGGCCTCGAAAGGCATCTCTTATACAAGGCTGCTTCTCCAAGATCAGGAGACATAGCTGACTCACCTAATGCATAGATATAAGCACAGAGAAAGAGGAATAATGAGGAGACAAAGGAATACATTCCAAGCAAAGGAACAGGACAAAACCCCAGAAAAAGGACTAAATGAAACAGAAATAAGCAACCCACCCAACAAAGAGTTCAAACAAAAACTCTTAAGGATGCTCACAGATATTGGGAGAAGACTGGATGAACACAGTGAGAATGTCAACAAAGAATTGGAATATATAAAAAAGAACCAATCAGAAATGAAGAATACAATAGTGGAAATTAAAAATTCACTAGAGGGACTCAATAGCAGTGTAGAGGATACAGAAGAACAGATCAGCAAGCTAGACAGAAGACTAGAGGAAATCACCCAAGCTGAACAGAAAAAAGAATTAGACAGAATGAGAACAGTCTAAGGGAATTCTGGGACAATATCAAGCACACTAACAGTTGCAGTATAGGCGTCCCAGAAGGAGAAAAGAGAGACAAAGGGGTAGAAAATTATTTGAAGAAATAATAGCTGAAAATTTTCCTAACGTAAGGAAGGAAACAGACATCCAAGAGCAGAGAGCTCCAAACAAGATAAGCCCAAAGAGGCCCATACCAAGACACATTATAATTAAAATGTCCAAAATTAAAGATAAAGAGAGAATCCTAAAAGCAGCAAGAGAAAGACAACAAGTGACATACAAAGGAAAGCCCATAAGGTTATCAGCGGACTTCTCAGCCAAAACCCTAAAGGTGAGAAGAAAATGGCATGGCATATTTAAAGTGCTAAAATGAAAAAACCTGCAGCCAAGAATACTCTATTCATTGAGGTTGTCATTCAAAATGTAAGGAGAAATAAAGAGCTTCCCAGACAAGTGAAAATTAAAGGAGTTTATCACCAAGAAACTAGTTCTACAAGAAATTCTGAAGGGATTTATTTCAGTGAGAAAGTGATGGCCACAAATAGGGATACAAAAATTATATATATTAAAAAAACAGGCAATAAAATCACTGGTAAAGGTAAAAATATAGTAAAGGTAGCAGATCAATCACCTGTGAAGATAATATGAAGGTTAACAGACAAAAGTACTAAAATTACCTATTTCAACGATAAGAGGGTAATGGATAGACACACACAAAACAAGAGATTTAGATATGATTTCAAAAATATAAAATGTGGGAGAAGGGGAGCGAAAAAGTGGAGCTTTTAGAAAGAGGTCATTAAAGAGTCTATCAACTCAATATCGACTATTATATACATAGAATATTATATAGGATCCTCATGGTAATCACAAATCAGAAACCTATAATAAGGAAGAAAATAAGTAACACGAAAGAAATCAAACATATTACTAAAGAAAGTCATCAAACCACAAGGGAAGAGAGCAAGAGAAAAAGAAAGGAACAGAGAAGAACTACTAAAACACCCAGAAAAAAAGGTAACAAAATGGCAATACATACATATTTATCAATAACTACTTTAAATGTCAGTGGACAATGCTCCAATCAAAAGGCATAGGGTGGCCAATTGGATAAAAAACCAAGACCCATATATATGCTGCATACAAGAGACACACTTCAGACCTAAAGACACTCACAAACTGAAAGTGAAAGGATGGAAAAAGATATTCCATGCAAATGGCAAAGAAAAGAAAGCGGGGGTAGCAATAATTATATCAGACAAAAGAGACTTTAAAACAAAAACTGTAACAAGAGACAAAGAAGGGCAGTACGTAATGATAAAAGGAACAATCCAACAAGAAGATATAACACTTGTAATATCTTTTATTACACTTGTAACACTATGCACCCAATGTAGGAGCACCTAAATATATAAAGCAATTATTAACAGAAATAAAAGGAGAGATAGACAGTAACACAATAATAGTAGGGGACTTTAACACTCAACTTACACCAATGGATAGATCATCCAAACAGAAGATCAATAAGGAAACACAGGCCTTAAATGACACATTTGACCAGATGGACTTAGTGGATAGATACAGAACATTCCAACCAAAAACCACAGAATACACATTCTTTTCAAAAGCACATGGAACATTTTCCAGGATTGATCACATTATTAGGCCACAAAACAAGTCTCAATAAATTTAAGAAGATCGAAATAATACCAAGCATCTTTTCTGACCACAAAGGTATGAAACTACAAGTCAACTACAGGAATAAAACCAGAAAAGCCACAAAAACGTGGAGATTAAACAAAATGCTACTGAACAACGATTGGGTCAATGAAGAAATCAAAAAATTCCTGGAGACAAATGAAAATGAAAATATAACATGCCAAAGTCTATGGGGTACGGCAAGGTGGTTCTAAGAGGGAAATTTATAGCAATTCAGGCCTACCTCAACAAAGAAGAAAAATCCCAAATAAACAATCTAACAGCTCATCTAAAGGTACTGGAAAAAGAAGAACAAACAAAGCCCCAAATCAGCAGAAGGAAAGAAATAATAAAAATCAGAGCAGAAATAAATAAAATAGAGACTAAAAAAACAATAAAAGAATTAATGAAACCAATAGCTGGTTCTTTGAAAACATAAACAAAATTGACAAACCCTTAGCTAGACTCACCCAGAAAAAAAGAGAAGGCTCAAATAAATAAAATCAGAAATGAAAGAGGAGAAATTACAACAGACACTTCAGAAATCCAAAAGATAGTAAGAGGGTATGATGAAAATCTATACGCCAACAAATTGGATAATCTAGAAGAAATGTATAAATTCTTAGCAAGATGCAACCTTCCAAAACTGGACCAAGAAGAAGTAGAGAATTTGAATAGACCAATCACCAGTAAGGAGATTGAAACAGCAATCAAAAACCTCCCCAAAAATAAAATTCCAGGACCAGATGGCTTCCCTGGTGAATTCTACCAAACATTCAAAAAAGACTTAATACCTATCCTTCTCAAACTCTTCCAAAAAATTCAAGAGGACGGAGGCTTCCTAACTCTTTCTACGAAGCCAACATTATCTTGATACCAAAACCAGACAAGCACAACAGAAAAAAGGAAAATTACAGGCCAATATCACTGATGAACATTGATGTAAAAATCCTCAACAAAATATCAGCAAATCAAATACAACAATACTTTAAAAAGATCATACATCATGATCGAGTGGATTTCATTCCAGGGATGCAGGGATAGTTCAACATCTGCAAATCTATCAACGTGATACACCATATTAACAACATGAAGAATAAAAATCACATGATCATCTCAATAGATGCAGAGAAAGCATTTGATAAGATACAGCATCCATTTATGATAAAAACTCTAAATAAAATGGGTATAGAAGGAAAATACCTCAACATAATAAAGGCCATATATAACAAACCCACAGCAAATATTCTCAACAGAGAAAAACTGAAACCCATCCCTCTAAGAACAGGAACCAGACAAGGATGTCCAATTTCATCACTCTTATTTAACATAGTATTGGAAGTCTTAGCCAGAGCAACCAGGCAAGAAAAAGAAATGAAAGGGATCCATATTGGAAAAGAAGAACTGACACTGTCACTCTTGGCAGATGACATGATTTTATATACAGGAACCCCTAAAGAATCCACTGAAAAACTTTTAGAAATAATAAATGAATATAGTCAAGTCGCAGGATACGAAATCAACATACAAAAATATAGACAAAAATAGGTTGCGTTTCTATACACTAACACTGAAGCAGCAGAAAGAGAAATTAAGAATACAATCTCATTTAAAATTGCAAAATTAAGAATAAAATATCTAAGAATAAACTTAACTGAAGAGGCGAAAGATCTGTACACTGAAAACTATAAAACATTGTTGAAAGAAATCAAACAAGACACAAAGAAATGGAAAGATATTCCATGCTCTTGGATTGGATTATTAACATAGTTAAAATGTCCATACTTCCTAAGGCAATCTATAGATTCAATGTAATCCCTATCCAAGTTCCAACAACATTTTTCACAGAAATAGAACAAAGAATCCTAAAATTTATATGGAACAACAAAAGACCCTGAATAGCCAAAGGAATCCTTAGAAAAAAGAACAAAGCTGGAGGTCTCACTCTCCCTGATTTCAAAATGTACTACAAAGCCATAGTAACCAAAACAGCATGGTACTGGCACAAAAACAGACACACAGATCAATGGAACAGAATCGAGAGCCCAGAAGTAAACCTACACATTTATGGACAGCTAATATTCAACAAGGGAGCCAAGAGCATACAATGGAAAAAGGAGAGTCTCTTCAGTAAATGGTGTTGGGAAAACTGGACAGCCACATGCAAAAGAATGAAAGTAGACCGTTACCTTACACCATGCACAAAAATCAACTCAAAATGGATTAAAGACTTCAGTGTAAAACCCGAAACCACAAAACTCCTAGAAGAAAACATAGGCAGTATGCTCTTTGACATTGGTCTTAGCAGCATATTTTCAAATACCATGTCCAGCAAGGGAAACAAAAGAAAAAATGAACTAATGGGACTACATCAAACTAAAAAGCTTCTGCACAGCAAAGGAAACCTTCAACAAAACGAAAAGACAACCTAACAATTGGGAAATGATATTTGCAAGCCATATGTCAGATAAGGGGTTAATATCCAAAATATACAAACAACTCGTACATCTCCACAACAAAAACCAACAACCCAATTAAAAAATGGGCAAAAGTTCTGAACAGAGATTTCTCCAAAGAAGATACAATGATGGCCAACAGGCATATGAAAAGATGCTCAACTTCATTAGCTATCAGGGAAACGCAAATCAAAACTATAATGAGGTATCACCTCACTCCAGTCACAATGGCTATAATTAACAAGACAGGAAACAACAAGTTTTGGAGAGGATGTGGAGAGAAGAGAACCCTCATACACTGCTGGTGGGAGTGCAAACTTCTGCAGCCACTATGGAAAGCAGTATGGAGTATTCTCAGAAAATTAAGAATAGATCTACTGTATGATCCAGCTATTCCATTGCTGGGTATTATGTAAAGAACTTTAAAACAAGGATGCATAAAGATACATGCACCCCTATGTTCACTGCAGCCTTATTCACAATAGCCAAGACTTGGAAGCAACCTAGGTGCCCATCAAGGGACGAATGGATAAAGAAGATGTGGTATGTATACACAATGGAATACTACTCAGCCATAAGAAATGATGAAATCCGGCCATTTGTGACAACATGGATGGACCTTGAGGATATTACGTTAAGTGACATAAGTCAGAGGGACAAAGTCAAATACTGTATGATCTCACTCATAAGTAGAAGATAAAAACAACGACAAACACATAGAGACAGAGATTGGATTGGTGGTTACCAGAGGGGAAGGAGGGAGGGAGGAGGGCAAAAGGGGTGATTAGGCTCACATGTGAGGTGATGGACTATAATTAGTTTTTGGGTGTCGAACATGATGTAATCTACAGAGAATTCGAAATGTGTTACAATGTAAATCTGAAAGCTACATAATGTTATAATCCAATGTTACTGCAATAAAGAAATAAATAAATATTAAAAAAATGCAACAGAAAAAAAAAAAAGATTTGAGTTAATCTGTATGACACCTAACCAGTGTCTACCAAGAACTAGAGAAACCCCACACCTTTGGTGTCAGATGGTTTATTAGAGTAGTAGAGGAGAGACAGAGTTTTTCTTTTAACCACTATACCATAACAAAATTAACAATTATTCTTCGATATCACATAATCATTGTTCCATATTCAAATTTCTGTGATTGATTCAAAGATTTTTTTTCCCAGCTGATTTGTTTGAATCAGCATCTAAAGTCAGCGCGTTACGTGCAATTCTTTCTTTTTCTTGAGTAGGTTTTTCCTGCCCTTTTTCAGGTTGTGGATCTGTTGGGAGCACCAGGTCTTTTGTCCTAGTGATCCCCCTCCGTGTAGGATTCAGCTGATCACTTCCTTGTGGTGGTGTCTAACTTGCCTCCTCCATCCCCTCAATTTCTGGTAAATTGGTAGTTAGATTTAGGGGCCTTGTTAGATTCAATTCTAACTTTTTAGGTAATAATATTTCACACACATAGTGCTGCACATATCCTACAGCATCACATTATTATGAATATAAGTTTTATTTTTTTTAATGTTTTTAAAGATTTTATTTTTTTCCTTTTTCTCCCAAAGCCACCCGGTACATAGTTGTATATTCTTTGTTGTGGGTCCTTCTAGTGTGGCATGTGGGATGCCGCCCCAGCGTGGTCTGACGAACAGTGCCACGTCCACGCCCAGGACTCAAACCAACAAAACACTGGGCCGCCTGCAGCAGAGCGCATGAACTTAACCACTCAGCCACAGGGTCAGTCCCATGCACATAATTTTTATGCATAATAAAGGGATCTGACTGACGCCAAGTCAGTAAGCAGTCACATCTCTTTCATGATCAAGTTTCACCTCATGGTTTTAGCATCCAGTGGGGATTGCTGCCTGTAGCCATTATTTCATTAGGAGTGGCACAATGTTGATTCTCTAAGTCTATTGTCCTTTGTTTATTGGCTGGAATTCCTCTATAAAGAAGAACATGACCTTGACATCTATTTGGTAACTGAAATATAGCTTGTGTGGAAAAGGCAAAATAAATGCTTGATTCCTTTCCTTTATAAAGTTTCACAGCAAACAGTTGACGTTCTAGCAATCTGAATGATGACAAATTAGGGTCTTTTGGGGTTTTTTAGGTAACATAGCATTACAAGCTCCTGGCATTTTATATATTTGATGTGTTAAAATGCATTGCAGTTATTATTCTTTTTGAATACTTTTGTCAGTGGGAATCCTTTCAAGTTGTCCTTTTGCCATGACCCAGTTAGTCTCTGATAGCTATCTTTCTTTCTGTCACAAAACAATGCTCGAAACCAGGAATCATTCATTTCTTCAAAGATCTCTTTTTCCTCTTTGTTGGAAATGGGATTACAGACCATTTAATTTGGACACCAAGGATGCTCATTCCTACTGGATTAGCATTGCATCTGAATGTTTTCAGCAGATAGCGGTAAGAAATATGTATTTTTTTAAAAGAGACAAAATCAGGCAGTCATTTTAATATATCCAATTCAAATTTAATATCATAACCCCTATACTGTTAACCCAGACAAACAGTTAATTTTTAGAACAGGATTAGAATAACTACTATGTGGTGGGAAAGAGTCACACGACATAGTGGAAAAAATGGTGAACTGAGAGTCATGAGACCTGACTTTCTGCTCTGACTTAACAAAATTCTAGCTAACATAGTCAGTTAAGCTCTTTGGACTTCAATTTCTCTCTGTGCAAAATGAGTAGGTCAAACATGATGATCAATATACTCCCTTCCAGCTCTGACACTCTCTGCAGCTATGAACTTAGACTCTTTACATAGAATATGCATTTTATGCACCTAACATTTATTAAAGGAGTGAGTGAACAATGTGCTTAATAACAATGCCCTTATTAACATTTATTTTTTAATGTTTTGTGACTAATAAACATTTATTGAATGATTTCACTGGATTATTATTAAAGCACCTCATTATTTTAGGCACCGTGAATTCAAATAAAAGTAAAGTTACATCCCTGTCTCAGGGAAATTTGGGGCTGGGTAAGGAAATAAGACATGTTGATGGGCAGCCTTTGGTAAAAATCTGCAGGCTATGCATTTAATCAGGGGTGTTGTCTCCGTGACATGGGAAGAGCATAGTGCTGAGAGCACAGCATCTGGAGTCAGATAGATAAAGATTTCCACTTCTTAATAACTATCAGTTTTGGAATGCTCAATAAGTGTTAGATATTATGCTTAATACTTTTAAAGTCGTATCTGATCTAAACTTCACTTACTAGTATGGGATTTTGGCATGTCAGATTAAAGATGGCTACAAGTTCTTTGCTGCTCCTCTCATGAAGAGGTAAAGTCTATATCCCCTCCTCTTGAATATGGGCTGGACTTTGCTTTGACCAACAGAGCACACAGTGACTCTATCCCAACTCAGGTCTAGCCTTTAAGAGGACTTGCAGCTTCCAGCTTGGTCTCTTGGTGCCCCCAGCCTTAGAAAAATTTTGACTAGCCTGATGGGGAGACCATGTGGAAAGGGCCTGAAGCTACATGGAGATGGATGGGGGCCCAATTGATCCCAGCCTATAGACATCCCTATTGAGGTGCCAGATATGTAGGTAAAGCCATATTGGACCCCCCAGCCCAGCCAGCCATCTGCTGTGAGCACAGTCAATGTCAGGTAGAACAGAAGAACACCTAGCAAAGCCTAGCTCAAATTGTGACACAGAAGATCATGAGCTAGAATAAAATTGTTGTTATCTGAAGCAACTGACATTTTGAGTAGGTAGTTATGTAGCAGTAAATAGCCTGAACACAACATAGTTTAGCTTCTCTGAAGCTTACTATCCTCAACTGTGTAATAGAGACACCATCGCCATCATCAATATCATTCTCACTTAACATTTATGGGAAGCTTACTATGTGCCAGGGATGGTTCTGAGTACTTCGCATTTACACCTCACAGAAGCCCTATGAAGTATGTACTATTAGTATTTCCAATTTCCAGATGAGATAACCAAGTCACTGAGAAGTTAAGTGAGTTAAGTCCTCACAGAGAGTAGGTAGCAGAGATAAGATCCAGATTAAGGCAGCCTGACTGCAAAAGGATAAAGGTTTATTGAACATATAGGGTAGTGTCAGTTACACAGGAGGGGCTGAGTTCACGGTGATAGTAGCAGTGGTGACAGGAGTGATAGTAGTAGCACTTGTTATCATCACATGGGAAAATTTTCTCAGGGAATCGGGGTTCTGAGAAAACTCTCCAAGGAAAGAAAAATATTGAAATATGTAGGGCGATGGAAAAAATGGCTTTGATTGGAAAGAAGGAGCAAGATGCAGCAGAGGAACAATAAACATGGTAGAAAATGCTGCTGGGTGAGGGTGAGTGTGTGTGGAGGGGGTAGAGAGTGGGGCTAAACTGATGCTTAGGCAAGTAATTCAAAGCTATGGCTCTTAGGGTCTTTTAGCTCAAGAGTAGAAAGTGGCAGAGCTGGGCCATGGATGATTTACTATGGCACCCAATCAAGCCAGGCGTTCACAAAATGCGTGACTCACCACTGCTCCACATTACCATGCTTCCTCTCCCCAATTAGGGGAAATATCCTTTTTCGTTTATGAAGTGGTTTGTGGGCATCCACGTGATCTCACGGTTGAGGAGACCTGATGGGGTCATATCAACATGACCAAGGTCAAGTGGTCAAAAGCTATTTACAGCCCATTAGGCACCGTTCATGTCAGCCAGGCATATCCTGTCCAGCCTTCCTAAATGAAGTAAATATGTTGGATCCAAGGCTCTCTGCATGTCTGCTTGGCCAAAGATATTTGTTTTTAAATCATCTGAGAAATGCAAACAGCAACAGCCAAAGTGCTGGATCATCGTGGAGCACCTATCTTATCCTGAGTAAGGATCAGAAGTTTTTTCAGAGAATCATCAAATGTTAATTCTGGAAGAGAACTTAATCTAATCCACTCATTTTAGAGATGCATTAACTAACAGCTATCCTAGCAAAGAGACTTGTCCAAAGTCATATAGCTCACTAGTGTCAGAGGCTAGGTACAGAATTGTAATATTTTGTCACTCCTTGTACTAGTTTTCCCTTACAATACATGAGGATTCAAGATTATTTAATAAGTGTCATTGGAATAACTGGATACCAAATTGAGGTAAATACTTTAGATTCACATCTGTTTTTTTAAAGCAAATTATTTCTTTATTTTTTTAGGAATGCTGTCTTTTTTTTTTTAAAGGTGTGCTTCTTCTTCTTCTTCTTCTTTTTTTGGGGTGAGGAAGATTGGCCCTGAGCCAACATCTGTTGCCAATCTTCCTCTGTTTTTTTTCTCCCTAAAGCCCCAGTACATAGCTGTATATCATAGTTGTAAGTCATTCTAGTGCTTCTATGTGGGATGCTGCCTCAGCACTGCTTGATGAGCGATGTGTAAGTCCATGCCCAGGATCTGCATCAGCAAACCCCGGGCTGCCGAAGTGAGCACGTGAACTTCACAACTCGGCCACAGGGCCAGCCCCTAGATTCACATCTTATAATGTGAAGTAAACTCCAGACTAATTACTTAATTACAAAAATGTCATCCTAGAGAAAATAGTGGGAAATCTGCTGGACTATGCCAGGTACTCTTCCTGATGAGTGGAGCAAGCCCCCACACCCCGCGCCTCAGTCAGCCACCTTCTATGGGTTTCAGAGGAAATGTGCAAAGGAGACTGGACAGACAAATGAACACTTTCTGTGTGGCTCAAATTAACCTGAGACCCAGGTAGTTCAGTCTCAGAGCATTGTTGTGTCTCAGAAACAAATTCAAAGCCAAGAGTAAATAAATGGGACTTCTAGTCTTTGCGCTCCAATGAACGTTAAAGGGGATCCACAGAAATGCTTATTCGAACACCCTTTCCTCTCCACTCATTTCCTTTACTCAAGAAGCTGCTGCTGAGCCTCCCCTCCAGCCCACATAGTCTTCCCCTTCTCCTTGCCTCCATTCCTGCACCTCCCCTCACCATTAAGTCAGTCAACCTAGCCTTGCTCTCAAGAAGAAAGAAGGCTCCTTCTTTAAGAATGGAGAGGAGGACCGGCCCCAATGGCATAGTGGTTAGGTTTGCGTACTCCACTTGGGTGGCCTGGGGTTCGTGGGTTTGGATCCCAGATGTGGACCTATGTGCTGCTCATCAAGCCACCCTGTGGAGGCATCCCATATATAAAATAGAGGAAGACTGGCACAGATGTTAGTTCAGGGACAATCTTCCTCAAGCAAAAAGGAAGATTGGCAACGAATGTCAGCTCAGGGCCAATCTTCCTCACCAAGATAAAAAAAGAAAAGAATGGAGAGGAGGCTTTGGAAATTGAGTTGACAAATAAAGGTTTTTTTCTTATGGTAAAGTTGAGGCTTGAGTCTCTGAACACTGCTATCTCAATATATATCTTTTTCTTTTTTAACCTTGTTGTGCATTATATCCCCACGATGTATTTATTTTATAACTGGAAGTTTGTACCTTTTGATCCTTTTCACCCATCTCACCCACATCCCACCCCCTGCCTCTGGCAACCGCCAATCTGTTCTCTGTATATATAAGTTTGTTTGTTTGTTTGTTTTTAAATTCCACATATAAGTGAGATCATATGACATTTGTCTTTCTGTATCTAATTTCACTTAGCATAATGCTCTTGAGGTCCATCCATGTTGTCACAAATGGCATGATTTTATTCTTTTTTATGGCTGAATCATATTCCATTGTGTATATATATACACCACATTTTCTTTACCCATTCATCCATCAATAGGCACTTAGGTTGCTTCCATATCTTGGCTATTGTAAATAATGCTGCACTGAACATAGGCATGCATATATCTTTTTGAATTAGAGTTTTCATTTCCTTCAGGTAAATACCTAGAAGTGGAATTGCTGGATCATATGGTGGTTCTATTTTTAACTTTTTGAGGAACCTCCATACTGTTTTCCATAGTGGCTGCACCAATATCTATCTTTTCACTTATTACTAATTGGCGCTTTTTATGAAACGCCTCTCTGTTCCCCTTTCCTCATTAGCTAGTGTAGACCGTATTTGAGCTGGGAGGATCATTCCTAGACTATCATAGCAGCCACATGGGCAGGAAGAGAAAGAAAAAAGTGAAGCAATGTTTTATGAGGACTTTTCTAAGAAAGCTAAGAGAACAAGGGAGATTCTGAATGGACAAAGAGTCCCAGTGGACACTCCAGGCAGGAGCAAGAGCTTTGAATCTCATTGCTCCTCCCACCAAACGCTCCACCCCACACCCCTTGGTTCAATTTGTGTTCTTGACCCACACATCACAACAGAACTCTTCCTCTTCAGGGTTTGGGGACTTGAACTCCCTCTGGAGGCAGAAGAGTGCCGCTAAGAACAAGTTATTAGAATATGTAATGCATAGGGATTGAAATGAAGCCAAGCATGAAAAATTACAATAATGACGAGGCAGTGACTAGGTCTAACCCAGTAAGTTAAAGAAGGCTTCCTAGAGAAGGTGGCAGAAAAAACGAGTGAGCTATTGAGTAAATGAGCATATGGGTGTTGCATTGCTCTAGTTTATACTTGATTGCACAAATTTTCTCATTCTGAATGCTTGAAAATACAGTACACATAAATGATAGGTTGCGTATTTCTATTTGGGACATGAGACATTTCCTGATTCTCTTTCTGGAGTTTCTCCAGGTTTCTCCTTGCTCTCCTACTTCCCAGCCTGGCTGGCTTCTGTGCGGGACTGCGCACCTCTTCCTGAGATACGGTGTAATACAGCAGGCCCTCAGAGTCTCTGCTGGGCAGGCGTAGCTTCAGTTTATGTCTGCGACCTTCCAAAGGGTTTTGAAGCTCCCAAAAGCTCTAAATCCAGGACCAAGTATTTTGAAATGAGATAAAGAGACAGGAGCAAGCAAACTGAACTCTATCTCCCCTGCCCACATTTCCTCCATATTAGCTTTAAACCGGGTGATGGTGTTTAGGAGAAAGGAGCCACCCAACAAAAGACACAGAGTGATTCTTTTCTTCAACACTATGGGAAATAATGGGTTTGCTTTGAATGCTGTGTGCTGGGGGTGGGTGATCATCAAGGAGTTAAACCACTTTCCAAGTTGTTTTTAACTAAACTCTTGCCTCAGGGTTTAAGAAATCTCCCTCTCTAATTGATGTCTTTAGTCAGTGGCTGCTTATAATCAAGAAGATTGCACTTAAAAGGTATAGAGGCTACTCTTATTATTGGCATCAGAAGATTTTGCTTTATAATTACAAGCCAGGGAGGTTACAACCACTAGATTGCACGCAGAGAGGATGGCAGACATTTTAGTGCAAACCATGCATATTCATCAAGAAAAACTGTGCTGTGCTGTTTGTAACAAGAAGCACCATGGGCTTTTCATCTTTGGTGCTTCTGTTATTCTATGCCATTTAGTTTATAATGAAATTATTGGTTATATTCATTCATTAAGCATTTATGGAGAATTGTGGTATGTTCCAGGCATGTACAGAAAGCTTTGTAAACAATGAGCTGAGGATACAGATCCAAACAGACAGACTGTGGAATTTAAGGCAATATGATCAGGAAGACTTGGGGAGCACATACATCAGGAGTCAACAAACTTTTTCATGAAGGACTAGATAGAAAATATTTTAGGCCTTGTAGCCATACAGTCTCTGTCACAACTACTCAACTTTGCTCTTATAATGTGAAATCAGCCCTAGACAATACATAAATGATGAGCATGATTGTTTTCTAAGAAAACTTTTATTTACTTATGGACATTGAAATTTAAATTTCATATAATTTTCACGTCACAAAAATACTCTTTCTTTTGATTTTTGGTCAACCATTAACAAATGTAAACACCATTCTTAGCTCACAGGGCTTGCAGAAACAGGCAACAGAACAGATCTGGCCCATGGGCCATAGTTTGCTGACCCTTGACATGAGCTAATCTCCAGGACCATCTTGCCACTGTTTGGGAAGTACCTTACCGCATGAAGGAGAAAGCAACTCTTGCATTCCTTTGTCTCAGGTGTGACCATATGTAGCACTCTCACAGAGGCATTAGAATTGGTGAAATGTCAAAAGATATCTAGAGAAGGACATTCTCCATAGTCCACTCATCCCCATGGTAACTGTTCCAATGTGGTGTAAAAACCTTCATGTGAGGGAATTCTTGCCAATGTCTAAACTCAACCCATAGTGTTAGAGGTAAGGCTTTATCAGCAAAATGAGGCCGAATTTCAAACACTAATACATCCAAATTGTTTCTCCGTAGAACTTGATGGCATGGGAAGAGTTTAGCTGTAGATATAGATCACAAATAGGAGGGCAGTTTCTGCAGAGTGGCTTTAGATGAACACAGCCCATCTAAATGGATGTTAACATATCAGACTTATATTTGTCCCCTGGACAGAACCTTTGTCAAATTTAGAGTCCATCTTATGCTAAATGATGATGGAACGAAGTACTTTCAAGGACAGTGAGTTACCCATACTGGAATTATGTAAGGAGGGGTTAGAGGTCACTTAGTGATAATGGGGAGAAGGTGATATGGGATATGCAACTCCAATTTATAAATTCTAAGACCATCACAGATGCTGACGTTGTGGCACATGTCGTCCAGCCTCAGTTGGAGAAACAACATGAAAAAAAGGATTAAAATGCAGTATGCCATCATGTGCAATATTTTACATTTCAGATCACACAGGCACAAGCTCATAACATGGTAACAGAGTAATTACCAAGACCCACAGCTTGCTGTGTCCCTGAGATGGGTATATGATCACCAAGCAGGTGAGGATTTTACGTCCAGGTTGGGTTTTTCTCAGCCTCATGAGCCAGGCGTTTTAGTAAAAGGGGATGAAAAAGTGGAGGCGTTTCATTTCATTTTACAACCCAGAATAATGTCTTCTTCCCTGTTGATTTCTGATCTTAGAAACCAAATACCTGCTAAGGGGGGTGAAGTCTGAAAAGGGAAAAATTAAGCTGAGTTTTAGTTAAGTATGTCCCAGTGGTAAGCATTTAAATTAGAGCACAAGAGGAAAAGTCTTATAAACCAAGTGGTGAAGCCACTCCTGACCCGGACTTTAAGGGCCCAACCCTAAGAAAAGGGTAGGTCCCCACGGCAGCTCTCTCTTAGCTGGCTGGCTGAACTGCTGTGTCAGCAGCGCCGTGCGTCATTAGCCGACCGGAAACGCTCCAGCTGCCTTCCCCTTACACTCTCTCTGTACCTCTCACTTTCAAAAGGCTTTCATCAGCATCATCCCAAACATCTTTTGTTTTCCCAGCTGGTGAAGCCTCTCTTTCTGTTTGCATCCTCTCTCTAGCTAACTAAGTTCTTTTGCCCTTAAGAACTGCAGCCATGAATCAAAGGGAATCATCACCTGTAAACTCTAAAGAGAATCTGAGCGCTTTGAGATTCCACGTCCCATCTATCTTCTTGGGGCTGCCACATGTAGTTACATTTTCCTATCCACTGTTGGTGGTCATTATCTTCCCCTCTTTCCATCCTCCATATTAGAGACGAAATATAAAGATCCTCCCAGCAATATTTTCTTCTGAGATTTAGCTCCATTACAACATAATCCTCTCTGCTTGGTGGGTTTCCCAATCCCTCTGTCAGGCTGGGTTGAGATACGTGTCTGGCCCATGGTTGGAGTTATTTACTACATAAAATGATCTCCTGTTCTAGGGTTTTCCCCAAATTCCATGCAAATTGCTTTACAATAAATCTAGGAAAGAAAATTGGAGATTGTTTTTTAAGGATTAACACTCATTCTTTGCCCACAAAACCTCACACAGAATTTTTAGCTTTTACTGTCTTTGTGCATTTTAATTCTCATCATCCAAAACTAGCTGGAGCATTTGAAAGTTATCTGTTCATCCTCCTGTTTCCAGGAAGGAGACTGCTTTGATTTCAAACATTGTAAGAGCTCAAAATTCTGCTGTTTTACTCAGGAACCCTGGTTCCTCAGGAATACTTCCTTGTAATGATTTCTTATGTCCATTTCTTGTTACTTTGGATTATGGTAGAAATAGTGAAGAGACTATCACTGTTTTCTGGGAGACATAACTTGAAGTGATAAAAATATTTTCCAGCTTGAGCTGCTCCCAAGCTAGAGAGCTATTGAATTTCACCACAGCCCCACCAATGCAGCCAGCCTTTAGTAACATGCCCCTTAGTCTGCCTATGGCTTGTTTCTTCTTCTTAAATTTGGGAAATCCAATGAGCAGATCACAAGAGGAAGAAACCCAGGCAATTGAGCACAGCTCAATCTAAATTCCTGCAGAATTGTTAGTGCACAATTTGTTGCTCAATAGATTTTAAATGTCCACTAAGTGGGTTTTGAATGAGATTGAAAGACCTCCCTGGTCCATGGAAGCCTTTCTGGATTTTTACTCTCAAATTAATCCTCAAGGTGTCAACTGGTCACTTTCAAAAGCTAAATTTATGGTGTCAAGCTAAAAGGAGTGGCACTGGTTACATGAGAGAGGCCTCCATTACCCTCTGAGATAATTTCTGAGCATCAGGAAGGGAAAGGGGAAGGAAAAGGACAGAAAGTGAAAGGAAGTTGATACCATTCTGCCTCTTGGAAGGCAGGCCTTTTAGGCCAGTAAACTTAAGGAGAAGCTGCCAACATGACAATGACAATACCTTGAACTTTCAAGTACCTGAGCCTAGTGGAGATGCAGCTTTCACAGAAATTAATAGAGTACAGCCTGAAGATGTGATGCGATTAGACAAGACTATATTGCTCGTAAGTGGTAAGACTCAAATTTCCTTTCTCTTAACAGTGGGTGAGATTCAGCTGCTACTCACGGGTACAGCTGCACTGGTTGTTAAAATATTGGAATATTTCTGCACAGTTAAGAAATAGCTGTTTGCTTGAGTCCCAGAGTGCCGCGGCTGCCGTAATTCTTCCAGCCCTTGCCCTGGGTCTAACCTTACCAACAAGCCTCCCTCATGACCTTTGAATAAAGGTTAGTCTGGACACAGCAGGCAGCTGCCAGGGCCCTCCTCCAGCTCGGTGGTGGCTGATATTCACACTAATTTTACAGTGCCTGTAGCATATCAGTTAAATATTTTAAACATCACTCTCACCTTTAATTGTGAAATTTTGCTTTATCTGCTATGCTGGCACGTGACCGTAGCCTCCTGTGGTCTCTACCTGGTGAGTCAAAGAATCTCAGAATCTTGGAATTCTTGATCTTTTGAGGAGCCTAGATGTTCTCAGATGCATGAATTACTTTTATAAAACTTAGGAATCACTACCCGCTACAGACTGAATTGTGGCCCCCCACCCCCAAATCTCATATGTTGAAGGCCTAAGCCCCAGTATGTCAGAATGTGATATATTTGTGGTCAGTCTTTAAAGAGATAATTAAGTTAAAATGAGGACACTAGGGTGGGCCCTAACCAATAAGACTAGTGTCCTTGTAAGAAAAGGAAATTTGGACATAGACATGTACAGAGGGAAGGCCATGTGAAGACACGTAGAGAAGATAGCCATCTACAAAACATGGGGAAAGGTGACAGAAGAAACCAACCCTGCGGACACCTTGATCTCAGACTTCCAGCCTCCAGAACTGTGACAAAATAAATGTCTGCTGTTTAAGCCGCCCAATCTGTAGTACTTTGTTATGGCAGTCCTAGCAAGCTAATATGGTACCTCTTCCTGATCTTGTCACTAATTCGTGCCATTAATAGATACACTTTCTTTGCAGTCTTAAGTTCCTTTGCTAAAGAACATTGTGCTTAGGATGACCACATGTGCTAATTTGCCAGGATAGTTCCAGTTTATGCCTGCTGTCCTGGCATAATGTGTATAGTGCCCCTTTGATCTCTCAAAAGGATCTCAGTAAATTGCACGATCACCTAAATTTGTTTAACTCTTCAATCCAATATTTGTAATTTTCTCTTACCTTCTCAGTTTATTCCTTGTCAAGTCCTTGTCACTTCTTTCTTCAAACCCTGATATTTGCTATGTTCCCCAGGTGGGCCTAAAATAGTCCAGTTCACAATATGGCCCACCAGGCAATGGTGTGATTCAGTAGATATACACTGTGAGCAGGGTACTAAATAAGCTCTGTGAAGAGGCACATAGAATGAAGACTCCACTCCTTCTCTTGAGGAATGGTGACCCAAATAAAACAAACATAAATCTGAGTCATCCTGTGTCATCTTAATTCTGTTCTACGCAAACCGTTCTTTTATAGTCGAGTAATTTTTTGGAAAATGTTCCTAAATGCTGTTTAATCTCCTCATCCAGATTCACTGCAGTGAATTTATGACAAGCTTCAGAATACAGTTAATGCACGCTTCTCTCCCTTCCCATATTGTAGCTGGCTGTGGCAATATAATGCTTTTTGGCAAGCTTACAGGAGAAGGAGAGAAGAGAAGCTCTGTTCTCAAGGAAAATGTTAGTGATAAGCGAATTGGCAGTGTTTCAAATGGCACTAGGAAGCTAGTTTATGGCACTACAAATGTGGCCTTACCCAACATCTCCACTAAATCCTTGCAGTTAATACCCTCTCTTCCTTGTCTCTCATGTGAAATTAAGATAATAATAGTAATAATTGCTCTAGCAGCTTGAGAAGTCATTAATCTACCAGGTCAAAACAACCATCATGTTTAAAATTTGAAGGTTGTGACTGAATCAAGAAGGACCAGGAGACAAGAAGACATAAAATTCCTCCTTGCCTTTCTCTACGTTTGTTTTTTTCTACAGTAGGATATCTGCATGAGGTACAGAGTGATTGACAGGGTTTAGGAGGCTCTATTCTAAATCAATTTCAAGATTTCTCAATGGTGACATTCTTCTGGAGGAAGGCCAGGTAATGATTTTATCTAAGATCTATCTGGCTAATGAGGATATAGCGCAGGACTGAGTCCCCTCAGCCCAATTTCTAAATAGCTTGCATGAACTTGGATATGTGAACTCACCTTCTTGGCCCTCAGTTTTACTGTCAGTACAGTGGGTGCAATGACACCCAATGGCCCCTTTAATTGGGATGTATGAGTGTAGTCCGGGTTGCAATGAGATTTGCTGTGCATATCCACATGGGCCACAGGCCCTGGACAGTCTCGCAGACGTGTGTTGATGATGCTCCTGGCCAGTTTCCCACTGACAATATTTTCTTCATCTGTCCACATATGGATTTGGAAAACTGTCCTTTTGAAATAAGGATTGGTGTTTCCAGCCCCAGGAGATAATTTATATAATTATGATGAGGGAAATTAACAGAGCACAGGATAGTTTCCAGTCTTTATGTCTTGTATTTTGCCAGGAGACATTCTGGCAAGCTTGCTTTTTATAACATCTCTATTACAGAATTGAAGAAACCTGTTGCTCGGTGCTCCAAATGCATTTTGAAAGGAAATGCTGTAATTGAACCTCATTGCTGTCAATCATATTGGGTGTAAAAGGGGGAGGCAGGCCATTAGAATGGGAAAAGGAGTGAAGAATGTCCAGGGCATGTTTTAGGACAAAGCTCTTTCTGTCTGCCTCACCCAAATCTTGATGGGATATGTGTGGGATCACGGGAGTAGTTCTCAAATCTCTGCTCAGGACTTGGAAACATTTCAGAGTACCACTGGAGGGCTGAGAAACCAATAGGGTCAAATACTTTATTATGCAATGTTACTGTAACTAAAAACAAAAACGAAAAAATAGGGATGATTTGACTGAAAAATCCTTTAGAGATATATATCTGTTCTTAGAACTCTATATCTTTTTTTAAGAAAGGAAACAATCCAATATTTATTTATTTATTTTTAAACTTTTATTGAGCTCATGTTGACTTATAACATTGTATAAATTTAAGGTGTACATTATTATATTTCAGTTTCTGTATAGACTGCATCCTGTTCACCACCAATAGTCTAGGTCTTTCTTTTGTTTTTTGTTTTGGTGAGGAAGATTGGCCCTGAGCTAACATCTGTGCCAATCTTCCTCTATTTTATATGTAGAATGCTGCCACAGTGTGGCTTGATGAGCAGTGTGTAGGTCCGTGCCTGGGATCCAAACCTGCGAACTCTGGGCCACTGAAGCAGAACACACGAACTTAACCACTATGCCACCGGGCCAGCCCCCAATAGTCTAGCTTTTATCTGTCACCATACGTATGTGCCCCTTTGCCCCTTTCACCCTCTCCCCACCCTCTTCCCCTCTGGTAACCACTAAGCTGTTCTTCTTATCCATGTGTTTGTTTATCTTCCACATGTGAGTGAAATCATATGGTGTTTGTCTTCCTCTGTCTGACACATTTCACTTAGCTTACTACCCTGAAGGTTCATCCATGTTGTTGCAAATGGCACGATTTTGTCTTTTTTTGTGGCTGACTAGTACTGCATTATATGTATGTATATACCACATCTTCATTATCCATTCATCAGTTGTTGGGCACTTGGGTTGCTTCCACATCTTGGCTATTGTGAATAATGCTGCAATGAACATAGGGACGCATAAATGTCTTTGAATTGTTGATTTCACATTCTTTGGATAAATACCCACTGGTGGGATAGCTGGATCATACAGTATTTCTATTTTTAATTTTTTGAGAAATCTCCATACTGTTTTCCATAGTGGCTGCACCAATTTACATTCCTACCAGCAGTGTATGAGGGTTCACTTTTCTCCACACCTTCTCCAACATTTGTTATTCCTTGTCTTCTTATTTATAGCCATTCTGATGGGTGTGAGGTGATATCTCATTCTAGTTTTGATTTGCATTTCCTTAGTAATTAGTGATGTTGAACATCTTATCATGTGCCTGTTGGCCATCCGTATATCTTCTTTGGAAAAATGTCTGTTCATATCCTCTGTCCTTTTTTTGATCAGGTTGTCCATTTTTTTGTTGTTGAGCTGTATGACTTCTTTATACATTTGGGAAATTAACCTCTTGTTGGATATGTGATTTGCAAATATTTTCTCCCAGTTGGTGGGTTTTCCTTTTGTTTTGTTCATGGTTTCCTTTCCTTGCAGAAGCTTTCCAGTCTGATGAAGTCTCATTTGTTTATTTTTTCTATTGTTTCCCTTGCCTGAGCAGATGTGGGATTTGAAGAGATCTTAGGATCAATGTCAAAGAGCGTACTGCCTCTATTTTCTCCTAGGAATTTTATTGTTTCCGGTCTTACATTCAAGTCTTTAATCCATTTTGGGTTAACTTTTGTGCATGGTGTAAGATAATAATCTACTTTCATTTTTTTGCATGTGGCTGTCCAGTTTTCCCAGCACGATTTATTGAAGAGACTTTCCTTTCTCCATTGTATGTTCTTGGCCCCTTTGTCTGTATCTTTCACTCACAGATTTATAAAACAAACAACCAAAACAACCAAAAAGAAAAGAAAAATCTACTTATAACTTTGAAGGCTAGGCAGGAAGAAAAGAGTCTTCACCATGCTTTTTTTTTCTTTTTTGCCAAACATACACTGAAACATCACTTTGAGGTGATCAGTTCGGACTCCCAGAAATCTCACTTTCACAAAGGTCCATGAATTGGTTGTGTTCTAACCACTTTTGGTTTCAAGAAGGAGCATCCATTTTTCTGAGGTGGTCTATTTTATTTCTTCAACCAGTGAAAGGCCTATACCTGGTAAGAGTCCTCAACCCAACAAACCATGAAGGTTTAGAGTTAAGTACAGAAGTGCCACAACTTTTTCCAGTGCTGTCATGGTGCAGCCATTCCCCACTCTTTACATCGTTAAGATGGGGCTCTAGGCTCTGCCTGCTGTACTTCTGCCTGAGTCTCTTGGGGTCTCTGGGGTTTCTCTGTCACTGGGCAAGTGGGGGAGGCATTCTTGTCTTCATCCCAGCTGAGCTTATTCTGTTCTTCTTTGTCTTGTTTTGGGAATGAAGTGACAGTGTAATTGACATTGATAATAACTTCAATCTGCTCATTCAAAAATTATATCCTGTACCTTTACCAGGGCCAGATATCCCCTTGGTTCTCAATGACTTGAATTAGATTCCAGTCCTAGTCTTGGGCTTAGGGCCTTTTCCCCAGGGCACACCTTGACACTAGACACCATGGGAGAAATGGTGAAAGGCTCCAGGACTATGGAATTAAGCCTTTTGGCGAAAGAAAGGAAATGTTAACTGCCTCTGACTCCTAGAGATGGAGTGATGGTGCTCTGAGAAGTGATGGTCCAAGGAGACTGTTAAGAGGGACACTCAGGGTCCTGGCATTTAAATCCTTCCAGGCCACTCTCTGGGAACGCAGTTTCCCAGTAAAAGCTGATTTTTTGAAAAAGCTGGGAAGAGGATCTAAAGAGCTTGTGTCACTTAAATGCTGAAAAAGCAATGACTTCTGACTCTGGGAGGCAGAACAAGGTCTCTTACATAGAGAAGGATAAATAGCCCTGGGAAGAGCCACTGCAGGGAAGACAGGCAGCTTCCAAGGAGCAGAAAAGAGTGCGAGACCCCCAGGACCCACAGGAAGGGGACATGAGTACTTTGGAATTCCATATTGGAATCCTATTCCACTGTGCTTCCAAATTTGATTGGCAGGAAAATAAGGATCACACGGATAGAATTATTTGATTTAATATCTGAGGATACACTTTGAGAAGTACAGGTGCTTCATTTATATATGTATATGTGTGTGCGTATGTATACAAATGTATATAGATATATGGCATATATATACACAATATACATATATATTACAGATATACATACATGCATCTATAAAACAGCATTATTAATATTTATTTTGTAAAATTCCAAAGAGAAAAGATTCTCAGTCCAAAACTGACTTTCAGGAATCTTCCTAGATTAATCTCCTTCAATTTCCTGCATGTAATAGCTAATGATTAGTTTGTTGTTTACTCTGTCATTTAAGCCAACACCTAATGGCAGTTGATAAAATTTATTACCCTTACTCTAGGCCCCTCAGCTATACCATGGAGTCTGGTGTGTGATGGAAAGCGTTATATGCAGTTAGGCTGCTGTGCAGCTTGGTTTCATTCTTTGAAGATGGTGCCCCACTTTCCCTTTAGTTTATACTATATTTTGTATGCACTTGTTTCTCCTCATTGCAATGATTTCATTCATTCCATATCTACTTATTGAGCACCTACTAAGGACCAGATACTCTGTTTAGTACTGAGGTTGTCATGGAGACTGAGGGACCCAGTTACTCCCCTATCCATGTGATAAGGCCAGTTCTGTCCTAGCACCATCCCTAGAAGCTAACCCACCTGTTTTCTCCTGACTTTATTCCATAGTTCATTGGCTCAATAAAGACCATGCTTGGCTTTGCCAACACTGCTTGTGCCTATGCAAGTCATGGGTTATTGATGCATGCATGGCTTTTGTTATATATTCTCTGAACTTTGTGATAGTTTAAACTATGTTTATAAATTGAGAAAAGAATGTTTTGTAAACTTTCACACATGTTGGTTATCTTTAAAGTCAACTGGATTGTAAAGTGCCCCGAGCACAGTTACTGTAAAGGATTTATTTCAATTCCCCCAGTACCTAGCATAGGGCTTTGGATATTTAATAGTTAATTGAATGGATAAGCAAATGAATGAACCTTATAAATAATGTCTGTGAGCCTGTCATTCAAAGTGTCATTTGAACACAATAAGGTTTTTCCTTGAGAGGCTGTGGAAACTTGCGTCAGTAGCATTCTGACTCAATTGGGGGCTCAAATTAAGGAGAGAAAAATGTGTTGGAGTTAAGTACCTTAATTCTTTCCTGTACTTCAGCTGTCAAATTCTGTGAGATCAAGACATGATGAGGGTAGTCTGCAACGACAGATACAATAAGTGTTGTCATTCTACTGTATCCTACTTTGATATCGTAGTGTTCTGTTGATGACACTTCAAGGAGTCTCCTGCTCCAAGATCCCAAAGTTTCCCTTAATTCTTGGAAAAGATCTATAATCTAGTTTCTGCTACTGCACACCTGTGGCATCACCGTTCCACGCCTGCATTTTTTTCATGTAGATTCAGAGAGTTTCCTAGAAACAGAGAATTAAAGTGGAAGCTGAGACCTCACTTGAATGTGGTGGCTCCAGAAATATAGATAGAAGTATAATTATTGATACCCCTGTGTAATCATTAGGGTTCTCCAGAGAAACAGAATCAAAAGGATGTATATATATAAAAAGAGATTTATCACAAGGAATTGGCTCATGTGATTGAAGACTGGCAAATCCAAATCAGCAGTGTGGGTTAGAAGCCTAGAGACCCAGGAAAGTCAATGGTGCAGATGAAGTCTGAAGGCAGTCTGCTGGAAAATTCCCTTTTGCATGGGGAAGGTCAGTCGTTTTGTTCTATTCAGGCCTTCAGCTAATTGGATGAGGCCCACCCACAGTATGGAGGGCAATCTGCTCACTCAAAGTTCACCAATTCACATTTAATCCCATCCAAAAACACCCTCCAAGTTGACACATACAACTAACCATCACACACTACATGGTCCCAAACAAGAAAAGAGCCCCAGAGAGAAGTAAGTGCCAGCTAGAGGCTCTGGTGCCTGGTTGGCTTTGGTAAGTATCCAGGGCAGAGTGGGAGAATGAGGCGTAGAGGTAGAACAAATGTGTTCAAGTGTGCACATGCTCAATACTGCTGTGAGGTGCTTAGTGTAGGTGGACACCCTTGGCTCCAACCTTGGGGCAGACCTGGAAACTGGTTATTGAGGCCAAGCCCAAACACCACAGCTTGTTTCTGAGTAAAAGAAGGATCCTGCTTTCGGCTGCTGCTCTCTTCTTGGATTCCCAAGGAGTTGATGAGGACGTTAGGCAGAAATCTCGGTTTAAGACTGCCTGGGTGAATTCTTGGTGACGGTCACCTCAGGTCACCTTTGCAGTAGCCCAGAGGAAATATTCAATTTAAGCAAATGTATCAGACATGGGTTTCCCTTTATCAATCCATGCTGACTGACCTTTAATGAATTAGAGAGAAATCCATTCCACATTGCCTGGATAAAGATGTAAGGCTGATGCATAAATCTTGACTTTAAGAAGACATAAATTCAAACCAGAGTTAGAAACTCATGCCTTTTGAGGCCATAGCAAGGATATTAATGACTCACAGTTACATAATTATTTGAGCCTATTTATATATCAAGAACCCTAAATTCTATTTTTCTTCCCCTCATGGCATCAACTCAGACTCTCTAAATTTGGAATATTAGTCAAACCCACTACCTCCCATCGCTGTCCTGTTAGAGTCCTTTGCTGCATTTCTTCATTGGACAGAAGCCTTTGGCTTCCTTTGTTCTTTTGTTTATTTGTGTTCGTTTAGTGGAAGAATAACTCATTCATCCCTCACTGAGCCAGTCTGATTGAAAAAAGAAATTCAGAACTTGTTTTCAGTCTGTTCCTTTTAAAACTGTCCCCTTCATCCCAATTTTGCTCTCAAGAGATATGACCACTGTGGAAATTAAATTATAATTAGGGTCAAGGACTTTGAAATAATGACCCCCAGACCGACCCCTCTGTCTGTACTCTTAAGTGTCTCCTGGCAGCACAGTCAGTGTTGGGTTCTGGGCCATTTTAAACCTGCTTCCAGAACTGCCACCTGACACTTAACCGTCACACAGTGCTTTGCCTTAGTAAATGCATCTGTTATATGGTACAGCACTAAATGCTTCCCTGAAATCCAGATAAATTATGTCTGCTGATTTGGTAATGTGGCCCAAGAATTCAATTTAGGTGAGTTTATCAGACATGGCCTTTCCTTTATCAATCCATGCTGACCGACCTTTAATAAATTAGAGATAAATCCATTCCGTATTGGTGGATGTACAATCTGAGTGGAAGAGGAATCAGCACCGGATCTACAAACATGCCCCTGCCTAATTTCCTGCCCTTAATGTGCTCCAGTCTGTGACAGGGCGCAAAGAGGCTCATTTGAATTGCTTCAGACTCCTGAAGGGCCAAGCGGGATGTGAAGTTGGAGAAAATGTGAGGATCTTTATGCCCAAGAGGTTCAGGAAAGGGGAGCATGGCTTAGTCGTCTGGGTGGGCTTTGTAAGGGTTGGCTTCTAGAAAAAGTGGCTATGTGGTTTAAAGGTAATTCTTCCTCATCTCTGAGCCTCAGTTTCCTTGGCTGTAAACGGAGGTTGCTGGGAGAGGCAATCTCTAAGACCGGTTTCACCTCTATTAACTTTCAGCTATAGGGAAACAAAGCAGGAAACAATTACTTGTGCTCCAGGGTCAAAGCAAACTGGCATTAAGACTGGCTTGATGCCCAACTGGGATCCTGAATTCAGTCAAATTAACTGGGCCACGATGAAATTGATCCAGTTTTGAAGATGAGAGGGATTCAGAAGCAAGCAACATTAGAGTTCTCTTTTATCCAAGAAGTCTTATTAGAAGAAATAAAATTTGAAAGAGGTGCCAAAGGTGTTCTCTGTAGTCCTTGTCCTTGTAATGATCCATTTTAATTTCAATGTACTTAAGATATTGACACCTGCCGAGTCAGAGAAAAACTAAAGCCAACCTGTACTCAAATTTCGCAAGATGATCAACAAGAAAATGGTCCCATGGTGAAATAACTTCTCAATGGTACAATAGTAAATCCCAATCCCACACACAAATTCTGAGATTCGCAATCCCTTTCAGAGCCCACAAAGGATCTAAAGAGTTGTGCAATAAAGGAATTTGTTTAGCTTTGTGCAACCCAGCATTTTACAAACTTATTTGATATTCAGACCCATTTTGCTCGCTTCTTCTTTTTTTTTTTTTTTAATGCCATGCCTATTACAATCACTCAGAAGTAATATTCCACAGAGCACACTTTGGAAAATGCTTGTCTAAACTTTCCAGGGCTCCTCCTTTCTGCTTGCGTGCCATGGTCTTTGAGACAGTTTTCGTTCTTTCTTCCTTTGGAGGAGTGTCCGTCTCTGAAGTGATCTTCAAGTCGTTCTCATCCCCAAGTCCTAAGAAAAGATGTTTTCCAATCTGGCTCCACATTTCTATCTTGGTGAGATCTATAGAAACTTACCAAATGTGAAAATCCTTGCTTAAGCTACTTTTCAGTTGCCCCTGTAAGATTTTAATATTTAAAGATATCAATTTAGCACATAAACAAACAGGTAAATATTTATTTACTTAAAAACCAAGGGCGCTTTTATAAAAACTTTCTCCTAGCCTCTACTTCTTTGGGGAAGAAGAGGGTGGCAGGAAACTCCGTGTGTGGATTGAGGGCCTATAGAGGAATCCTGGGCGCGTTGTGCTTTGAACAGAGCCGTGAATTGGGAAGGTGAGAGTGACTATTGTAAGTTGGCCGTGGCATCCACAATAATTGCTAACAGACCACATCTCTCCTCACTTCTTTTCACCCCCTACCTTGATTCCTAGCATGCTTACAGCATACTTTATTTCTGAGTTATTAAAAATTACATCTTTCTTATATTGATTCTTGACAGTTGCCAGCTGGCTGCTAATTGTTTCCAGTTCTGGCACTTCAAATTTACTGATTTCTCTTTTGATATTTTAATCATTCTGCTATCCCCCTTCTCTTTCCCCTCCCTGCTGTTTTGTCTTGTCTTCAGAATTTCTCAAAGCAGCCGTGAGGACTCCAGCTCCATTTTTCTTATGAAATATTTCTTTACATTCTCAAGAAATAGATGAACATTGCAATGTCTACACTTCTCTGATATGCTTTGAACAACTTCTGTTTACACCAGAGTAACAGGTCCGTGAACTCCCTCAGGATGTAATTTGTGTGGCTCCCAAACATTTGTGGGTATGGCTCCTCCTCTTTTGTTGTCAGGTGATGCTTGGGCAATATCAAGAACTGGGCATTGAACCCCAAACAGGTCACAGGACAAGATGATAAACTATAGAAATGCACAAATGCAATGAATTCATTCTGAGCAACTTGGGAAAGACAGAATTGGGATAGATATGCAACCAAATTAATCCAGCTCAGGCAAACTGTGATATTTGAGATGACAGTGAGTTCCATGAGGTGAGAGGATTTGTCTACTTGTTTAATGTCGCAGCCTCAGTGCCTGACACAGCTGAGGCTAATAATAGGTACTAAATAAATACCTGGTGAGTTCAGTATGGGTTTTCTTCTTCCTCTTCATGATCTGACCAACAATCAGAGTTTGGGACAAATTAGTGGGTAAAATCTAACAAGAAACCTCCCCACCTCTCCCAAGTGACTTTCCCACTCAGCACCATTTAGAAGTTTTTCTTTCTGTCCTGAGAAAATACTCTAGAAATGATATCATAAAACCTCCCTTTAAGAATGTATATTATGAATATACAGCTCCATAGAATGTTTGAACCTTAGAGTCCATCGGGTACAATACTTTAATTTTGCAGTGGCCCCTCAGAAGTGAAATGGTTTCTCTAAGGGAGTCCTGGGCTGCACGGAGTACTGGGTGAGCACTTGATCCATGGAAGAAACATTAACTGCGAGCCTACCTTGTGCAAGGCCCAGTTCTGGTCACAGGCAAATAGGGAAAATGTGACACATTCTATGGCCTGCATTGTCTTATGATCACTTGTTCAACCTACTAGGTTAACCAAATTTAACGTTTTGGGGGATTTTTGGTAGTTACCGAAGTTAATATATTCTCTTCTGAAATATCAAGGGAAGGGTGAAAAGAAAGTGCAGGGAGCAGTTTGTTTGCCTCAGTGAGAAGAACTCTTCCACCTGACCACACTTTTCTTGCAGTCACAGGCTATTTCTTATATAACTCGCTGTTCCGAGCACCTATCACAGGCCTTTGCACATAGAAGTGACTCAAGAAACATTATAGGATACAATGAATGTGAATTGGAAATATGGTGGATTTGTTCATTTGAGCCAGAGTTGTGCATGTGGTTGAATCACGGCATTATCTTGGGCAAGTCTGCCTTGTGGGTCTATAAGACCAGCCTCCTTGCAATTTACATGGGCAAAGGGGTCTGCAAGGAGGTGCCTTCATCCCTGCAAGAGGGGTAGGGATACAGAGTATATGGAAAACAGCATATTGGAAGTTTTCCAGATCAGTCCTATGCAGAGAGAGGCTAAAGACTGAAGCTGAAGGAACTGCTTCCATAAGGGACTGAGTGCCTTGGTTTGGTTTCCCAGAAACTGATCCTGAGATTCAGGTGCAAGCAGTTTATTTGAAGGGTAAAATTAACACCAGCTGAAGAGTAGGGAAGTGTTACAGGGAAGGAAAGGCAGCCAATAAATGGTAGGATATTAAACTGACTATTGCAGTGGATGCCTTGGACTTAGTCCTGCAGAGAAACTCGGGACAACAGTGTAAAACTCAAGCCACAAGATTACCCCACATGGAGGGGAAGGAGGGATAAACCAAGCCTTGAGAGTCATTGATAGAAGACTACCAGTTGTTGTTAATTCCCTGATGCCTCTGGTCTATGGCACACAAGGGCAGAGTAGCCTTTTCCAGTTCTGAAAGAAAATCACTTAGTCACAGAGATGCAGACTAGAAGTTGGTTGGAGCAGAGTGAAAGATTTGAGGGACACAGCAGGGGACACAGACAGCAGCTGCTGCACTTATTTTGGTATAAGGATGATAAGCAGCTCTTCAGAATATACCCAAGAGAGTGACAGGGTGTGGCAGGGGAAAATCTAGCTCTGTTTCTCTGGCCTCATAGTGGAAACTATAGGGAATGCACTGCTTCTACAGGGAATGGAAGCCTGGGGTTTAGAGTTTGAGAGTTCTGGGAAGTTGTCATGGGGTGCTGGTAATACTGGTACTGATGAGGCTCCCTTGCTTGGATGATTCACAGGCATTGGCACCAGTATCAGCATCAGCAAGGAGGCACCAGGGCAGAATATAAAACAAGTCTTTTGTGACATCATGTCAGACACTCCTAGGGAGTCCAAGATTGGATTGGAGAAGTTTTTGAAGTGGATCTTACATTATACTAATGGGAGCATAACCAGTGAAGTTAGAGAGGTTATTATTTAAGTGATTTCATGAGTACACATAGACTAGTAAGGCCCAGGAAAACTCCACATATGAGAGTAAATGGAGTAGAAGGTGAGGAAATGAACATAATACCCTGCGCTCCATATTCTCCATGTCTCCTCTTTTCACTGTTATCCAAGACCAGGAGGCAGGACCAGGACTTGGAGAAGTTTGTAGTAGATTGGCTTATTGGTCTTCAACTCTTCACTCATCCCTATGTTAAAATTATACATCCATGCCCACATGACTTTCCCTCCTCCCACTAAAGGAAGAGTATATTTCCTTGCCCCTTAAGTTTGAGTTTGGCCATATGACTTGCCTTGGCCCATGGGATATGAAAGGAAGTGATGTGAGCAGAAGCTTAAAACATGTACTTCATTTGCCCTCTTGAGCTTCTTCCATTTGCCGTGAGGACAAACCCCAGGTAGCTGCTGTTCCCACTATGAAAAAATGACATGTGAGGCACACCTGAACCCAACTCAGAACACAGGGCCAATCGAGCAAACTCACACTCCAGAGCACAGCCACTCAGTCAGCTGAGCTCGGATTAAATCAGTCAAAACATAGTCCACCTACCAACCCATGAGGTCCTGAGATTTTTTGAGGTTGTTTGTTACACAGCATAAACTGACTACTGCAGGTGCAACACACATCAACACATTCTGAAAATGCATGGAAAAAGGAGAATCCTGGATGACATGGCTGTTAAGGGTAAGCAAACTTCACCACCCAAAATTTTTGACCACATGATTAGCAGAGGATTTGTGAGGAAGCAAAAGTTAAAAGAAGCTCAAATGAACCTGCAATATGGGTAGAGGTGGGCCAGAAATTTGAAAGGAAGGCAATGGGGCTTTGCAACACTTAAAGCAATCAAAATAAACAGTTGTGAAACCAGGAAAAGGTAATCCCCAGCACAGGGGTCTGCTGCCGGGCCGCCTCAGCTGTGGTACATTTAATCTATCGCATTAACACAGCTTTTAGAGTTACAGTCCCTCAAAAGGATTTGGACTCCATTCCTGTTGCAGTTGCCAGGGCCTAAAACTGTCAATTAGAAAACCATTTACCCAAGTAAACGCCTCCACTGGCTGTCAGGTGCAAGTTATTACTCCAATCTTCGTTTTGGCCTTTTCTTTACATGCGCATCCAAACTCTCCAAATCTGCTCCCGCATCCAAATCACATTCCCAGAGCATGTTACAGAAAAGAATGCACTTTGAAACAGTTTGCAACTATGCAAATGTTAGTCCTCACAGCTTTGTCTCAGAGAAGGTGTGACGCAGAGGTTTGGTTTGGCATGGAGCTGGGCAAACCTTTTCCATGACTGCTTTTCTTGACTTTTTTTTTCACTCTCAGTTCTAGTTTCTTGTTGATTGAATAAAGTAGATTGAAATTACCCTCCTAGTCCCATAGTCACAGTACCTTCACACTTCTCATGGAAGAGCGATAAACACAAGTGTTCTTTTTAAACACAGCCCTTTCTAGTCTGGGATGCAGAGGACAATCATTGTTCCTTGCACCAGCTCGTTGAAATATGCCACCCCCAGGAGAAGGGAAGTTAACATTTTCCAGGTGCTTCTGCCTATGTTATCTCATCTAATCCCCACAGCTCTCCTGAGAGGAAAGCCCATTAGATCCACTTCACAAAGGAAAAACCTGAGGCTGGAGAGGCGATGTGACAGAGCTGGGATTCCAGCACTCCTACGTTATTTGAAGGCCAGTTCCCCTCCTCTGCACAGTGATGTTTGGAGAGAGAAGGATTCTATAGGAAAAGATCCTGAGGTCTGATCCCAGGAGTCCTGTAGAAAACTAAGGCCCTCTACCCGTATACCTGTGTTTGGGCCTGACAAAGTCAGCATCGTTGTTTTTCACTGTCTGAAGATGGTTGCTGGATCAAAATTGAGAGACATCGTAAGCTGTGTTGTACCTGCTAATCTCTTTGCTTTGCTCTTGCCTTCCTAATGTTAATTCCCCAGAAAAGCGACACAGCAGCCAGCAGGGTGTTTCTAACAAGTAAATCAGATGACCACACTCCCCTACTTAAAACCCTCCAAGACATTACCATCTCACTTAGGGTCAGGACTCGGCCTACCAGGTCCTACACCTCCCAGCCCCTGCTACACCCGACCTCATCTTGCACCCACAACCCGCTCATTTATTCATTAGGCACTGGTCGATCTCTAGGGACACTTCTGCTCCTAGAAATGTACCAGCTTTTTCTGGCTCAAGGCTTTTACAGTTGCTATTCCCTCTGTCCAGAACATTCTTACCCTAGACCTTTGTGCAGGTGGGCTTTTTCAGTCCATGCACTCTCTCCTCCACCACCCTGACTAATGTAGAGCTTCCTTCTTACTCCATCCTTGTCACTCTCGGACTCATGATAAACTTTGATTTCTTCCATAGCCTGTATCACTCTCTAAATTTATTATATCTATTCATTTACTTGTGTGCTTGTATATGATTCATCTCTTCTCACCAGAGAATAGGCTATTTGAGGACAAACATTCATCAAACCTGTTCATGGCTACATCCCCAGTGCATGGGACAGTGCTTGGGGCATGGAAGGTCTTCATAAAGATGTGTCGAGTGAAGAGAGATGTTTGAACATGCCTTGTACCTAGCTTACTCTATTAATGTTTATTTTAATTTTAATGCTTATCTCAGCTACCTTTTGAGCTGGAAACACAATAATAATACTTTTCAAACTATTAAAGAGAATGTGGATGAATGTGGGATCCTGGAGGATCTATGTAGCCTTGCTAGGGCTCAAACTCCACTGCCCTGTCCATGATCATACCCCTGTACCTAGCACAATGCCTGGCACATATGTTGTGAGGGAATGAGGAAGAACTTTGAGGGTGAATGGAGTTCTCAGTGGTCCCTATATGCTAGCCAGGACTGGAATTTTAGAAGAAGGAATAAAGGGATTATAAATAGAAATGAATGAGAGGAGTATCTTACTTTTATCTTTCTTCTCTCTCTGCTCTCCTTCTTCCATTTCATGATGAAGTTGTGGTAGGATGATGCTGGAGCAGGGAGATACTCTCAGCTTGGAAGTCCAGGCAAAGCCAGTGTGGAACCCAAGAATAGGCAAGCTAGAGCAGGTCTCTTTGTTCTGCCTCTGATCTAGGGCAAGCACCAAAGAAGCAAGAGGGGCCCTTGAGAATCTCACATGGCAGGAAACCAGAGAGAGATTTGGGAATGAAGTTCTCATGCAGTGTGAATTTGCCTAGAGTGTCTTTGAATAGTTTCAGAAGTGTGGTAGGTGAGTAGGAGATTATATGGGAATTTAGAGCTTGGAGATTTTGACCATAGCTCTTCATCTCTGCTCATTGGCAACAACGGTACTTGAAAGCCATTAGTGTGAACTTTCTGAAATGTTTTTTCTCCTGTAGAATGGAACTATCTGTTGGCTTAATAAACAGCACAGGAAAAGAAATAAAGCTGGAGCAATATAAATGGGAAACTGGGTGAGTTAGCTAGCTCTCAATTTTCGAGAAAAGTTGTTTCCAAGGAAAGAACATTAAGTAAGGTTTCAGGATCTATTGCTTTTATTTTAAAGAAAAGCAGATCAAAACTTCTAAGTAGATGTATTAAAAAATGTCAAGAATAGATGCTTTATTTCTCTCTCTCTCTTTTTTTTTTACTGTTGAAAAAATTGTGTTTCTGTGAGCAGGGGAAGTCTAAATGGATTTTGACTGAAATGATGAAATGGGCAAAGCCCAGATGAATAAGGTAAGGGATTTGGGATAAGAGTGTTCTTATGAATACAGCAATCATTTCCTTGTATCTGTGTATTAGGAGTTAGATCAAGTAGATCTAAATTAACAATATTTTTTCATCTAATATAATGGATATGACAGAGTTAATAATTGAAATAAATTGCCAACCCATAAAGCAGAGTGGTTTTAACTTAGAAGGTGAAGAAGATAAAATATTCATATGAAAAACCAAAGATAACTGAGCAACATCAGTCATTAAACAAGATATAGTGTTAGCAAAATATGACAATTTCTTTCCAGTATATTAGAGTGGATTCTTCCAATAACATGATGGCTTTCTCTAATAGTCTCATGCTACAAGTGTTTATTCAAACTGAAACACACTATAATCCTTGACTCTTTTTCTGGTTTAGGTCACTAGACATTTTGGAGTGAATCTCTCAGCTGTCCACAATAAGCCAACTGAAGTAGCAGACTGAGAAGTGGAATGAAGAAAGGTGTTCTATTCCTGGGTATGCAGGTAAAAATTGTATAGCAGGCATCTTCTGCTAAAGCCAAGATAAACTGAAGGTGTATTTCCACCAGTGGATGATCTCTTCTCGAGCACAAATTTGTTGTGATGCATTATTTTGACTATTTATACTACAATGTAGTTGATTAGTTGAACGTGATCTTGGCAGCAATACCTAGAATTATGTCTTAGTCTTAAGTCCAGACCCATTAACTCTTCTCATTGTAGGCCAGATAAGGAATGGAATGCTTTGATTAATAAAATATTCTGTTTTTTTTAACTGACATTAATGCTATATATATTAGCACTATAGTTACATACAACTAAAAAAACCCCTGGCACTGGAATTAGGCTGAGTGTAACAACCTTTACTCTAGGAATAAGGAGCTATTTTAAGATATTGGGGGCTTTAGGAGTTCTAATTATATAGAGAAACCCTGTGGGAAAACGTTCTGTTTCTTTAGAAAGTTCTGATTACTTGGAACCTGCAAGGGGTTGAAAGATGTGGACCACCCCTCTGTAGAATACTTACTTGAAATGGAACTAATGCTGCGTTGATTTTACCTTTAGGCAACAAATCTATCTCCCTTGATATCAACAACTCTATGCATTTAGAATTTGTTCATATCTTTAGGATATTAAGGATGAAAAAAGGGGGCTTGAACAGAAGTGGAGTCCTTGAATAATGCTCTTTGGGAGATAGTATAGTATAGAGAAATATCTGTTTTGAAGTCAGGCAGCCCTGGTAAGACTCCCAGACCCACTGCTTACCCTCTATGTGACATGAGCAAGTTAGCAGCCTCTCTGTATCTCTGTTTCCAGAACTATAAAACTGTGGGCATAATATCTTGCAGAACTCTTGTTGGGATTAAAAATAATACCATATGAAAAGTGTCCTGTGTGGTCTTTGGCACTGTGGAAACTACATACATTTTAGTTCTTTGGGCTTTGTGGCGACTATTCGACTCTGCCATTGTAGTGTGAAAGCAGCCATAGAGAATGTACATAAATTAATGGACATGGCTGTGGTCCAATAAGACTTTATGGACACTAAAATGGAACTTCTCATAATGTTCACATGCAATGAAATATTATTTTTCTTTTGATTTCTTCAACCATTTAGAAGTATAAAAACTATCTTAGCTCACAGGCCATACAAAAATAGGTGGATGCCCACCAAAGAAAAGCTCAGGACTAGATGGCATCACAAATGAATTCTATCAATAATTTAAAGAAGAATTAACACCAATCTTTCTCAGACTCTTCCAAAAAATAGAATAGCCGAGAACACTTCCTAACTCATTCTATGAGGCCAGAGTTACCCTAACACCAAAGTTCAACAAAAACATCACAAGAGAAATCATCTAAAGATAAGATTACATGTAAAAAAAAAATAAAAACAGGTGGAGGGCTAAATTTGGCCCATGGCTTATAATGTGCCTACCTACCCTCCAGATGCAATAGGAGATATAAAGGAAATGGAATACGTCATCCTTGTTCTCTAGGACTTTTTAGCTTTACAGGCATGTCCTAGTATTACTCATAAAAGTAGTTGAATAACCATAAAATAATGTACAAATAAATAGAAATTAAAATAATGCAAATGCAGCAGAGAAATGTTGAGGGTGCTGGGTGTGAAAAGATCAGTCATGAAGGTATGGTTGACTCTTGAAGATCAGAATAGATAGACTAATTTATTTGTTCCTTCAATCATTTATTTGTTTATGGGATTAGGCTTTGCATTTGCTCATTAAATTGGGACAGATTGAAAATGGCAGAGAGAAGACACATTTTACGGCTATACAAGAAACACGGAGGTAAGAAGAAAAGCTTATGTGAGGAGAATAGGGGTAAAGGAAGTGAGAGAGAGAGAGATGGAGAGAGAGAAAGAGCATGAGCAGTATGGGGATGATAGATAATAGCTAAGGCAGAGTAAATTAGCTAACGAAAGGTTTTGAAGTTCAGTGGAGAATAGTTAACCATGGATTGAAAATTAGAGGACAATTTAAGTGTGTCTTTTGACTTTGAATTGCATATATTCCTATCCAATCATGACTATCTTGTTTTTATTTCTTATATATTTATTATTTATACCTCTCTTACTACCAAAACAAACAAAAAACATTAAACTTGAGAGGGCTTCATGTGCTTTCTTTCTTTGGGGATTACTCTGAGCTGGTCTCTACCTCTGGTTATTTGTCTAACCAAGTGGCCCATTATCTCTCGCAAAAAGATTTAGATTAATTGTAATAATTATTTGGGGTGTGCTAAAATCAACATATTCTTTTGAATTTGGCTAGATGACTATTTTTTTCTAATTTATATATTGTCAACACAACAGGAACATCATGTTTACAATTCTAAATGTTCCTATAAATCACGAATAAGAACACCCAATCTGACCCTAGGATGCTCTACTTCTGCCTTCTTTCCAGCTAGAAAAATCTATCCTTTCAGTTGCTGTTTTGACCCTGATTTCTATCTAAATAAGGTACTTTACCTTTAGTCCAAGATCTGAGCTAATGATCGCTGAGATGTTACCAAAACCTTTTTGGAATTCCAAACATACAATGCCAGTCTTTCCATGGTTGCCATGGAAACTATATCCCAGAAAAATCCAGTCAATTATTTTAGTATGACTTATCCTCTATAAAACCAAATTGGCCATTTCTAATAAACTTAAGCTTTTAAAAATTGTTCCCTTACTAAATCATTGGTAATGTATTCCTTAATATTCTTACCATGACCAATAGTACAATTAACATGAAACCAAGGCAGAATATCAAGATGGTTCTGTGTAGTGGGAAAACCACTGGACTTGAAACCAGTGCACCTCAGATTAAAATAGTCTATGCCATTTACTCTCTGACCTTATTGAAGTCATATTACTTTTCTGAGGCTCAGTTTCCTGAAATGTAATATGGGGGTAATAACATCCACCTCAACAGGGTCCTTGTCAAGATTTGACAAAATGACAAATAATCAGCCCATGGAGGCTCAAAAATACATATTCATTATTTGTAACTATGTCTCCCACTAATTTTCTGCTACTATGAGTGATTCACAATAAGGCAGGATACAGTTAGCATGGGTAAAGAAAATCAACAGATAACTTCTTAAAATTCAATTTAACATAACTTTTGAACTCTTTTTCCCACTAAACATTTATTAGAGCTAGTAAATTGCTACAATACAAAGAAAAATTTTGATTTTTCTTTCTTCTCTCTTAGCAAGTGTCCTCTTTGGACTTGGTTTTGACCAGCAGATGTGTATAGACATGGAGAAAAAGAATAGAGAGAGAATTCACAAACTAGATTCTCAGTCCCAGATATTTGCACATTAAATGGAGTTGACTTTCTATTTTCATTATTCACCAAAAACCCAGAAAAAATGCAAACAAGCATTTCGAGCAATTTATGGTAGTATAATTATAGTACACAGGTCTAGGAGTAGGAGGGAGCACCCTTTGGGGAAATCAGTTCAGTTCATTAGGTCATCTACCTTCCTCCCGGTAAATATTCATCTCTCAAAATCCCTACCAGATGTTGATATTGTATTGTAAGATTCTGGTTAACTTGGATGATCTTGAATTCTGAATGAGTAGAGTTCTGTATTACAAGGGTCATTTCTCTACAAATTATAGAATATCTCAACTACTTTGGTATAAAAATGAGAACGTTTTACATATTTTTTCCCCAATGACTGTCACCAATCAACATCTTGGTCTGATGAACTTTTCTCTTATTTCAGTTGATAAAGTAGCTTCTTCTGGCATTGCAACTTAGGTCCATCAATTGGCAGATATAACAGTACTGCCTGACTGCAGGTTAGATATTTGGCTACAACAGTTTTGAGTTGGTGAAGCAGAGGAATGACTGGTCTCTCAAATTTACCCCACTTCTTTAGGACGATTGACCTTCTGATATTAGATTGAGGAGTAGAGAGAAGAGAAGAACTAACTCCTTAAATCTCTGATTGGATGAGATTGTTGGAGCCACCAACTCAGTCCCCAGCAAGTCCCTTGGGCATCGGTAGTCACTAGGAGACTCACTGACCCTCATCTGGAGCTTCCATGACGTTCCAGAATAGATAAGACTCTGTATATTACCGTGGTCCCTAATAAAACTGCAGACCCCAATCCATTACAGTCCCAACTCCAGTGCCTGCAGGTAAATATTTAACAACTTGTTCTCCAGAAGAAATAAAGGCCATGATTTGTAGTGAATGCTGATCTCCATAGTGTAAATACTCCTACTATGAACCAGAAATAACAGAAAGTAGATTTGGGAAGAGATGCATACCCCAATAAGGTTGGAGAAAAGAGTACATTAATAATTTTATAATAACCACTTGTATTTAAGTGTACTTCTCATCTGGAAAGATTGTAAGTGATGTATCAAACACAATAGGTATAAACAAGGTTGTGTCACTTAGCTATTGAATATTCCTCAGTGACTCTCCTTTGCCATAGGAAACATTTCATAGCAGATGAGTGAATTTGGCATCTGTACCTACCCTACCACCTCTACTCCCTTTCCAGCCTCATCTCCCATTGCTCTTCTACCCTCAGCTGGTGTTAAAAATGTATAGGTGTATTTACAATATCTAAATGCTCCATACATTTTCATGACTCACTTCCCAAGTGAAGTCCAATCATAAGTTAACACCCATAATCAGCATATGCTCCCAGACCATCTATGAAATGTTCTCTACCCTTTTGAATTTTAATTCATACAATTCTTGGTCCTTCTACAGCTGTCTGAGACTTTTAAAAATATAACTTTTAAAATATATCTGGCTTTTTCTGATTGTTGAAGCTGCTATAACCTACTACATGATTTCTGGTAGGAGAAAGAAGAAAAGGCATGATCTCGGAATAAAGAAAGTCTGTCCAAAGAAAAGGAAATTGATTCTTCTATACTGACAGGTACATTAAATTATCTTTATCTCATTTCAATGTGTACAGGTAAAAACTTTATCACCAACTGTGGGTTCTTGTTTTGGGGTTTAATTGTTCTAACGTCAGAAGTTCAACAAATATTTGTGAAGTGGATGTATGGATGAATAGTTATGAACAAGGTGCCACAAAAAAATCTGAAGTCCTAGTTTTGAAGTTCAGTCATTCAGTAGGCAAAGCAGGCATTACAAATATTGCAAGTTGCCTAGGAAACACCAGGGAGTCATGAAAATACATGGGAGTGAATCTTTGTTGAGGGAAAAAGAAACCAGCAAAGATTTTGGTGGTCTTACAAGACTAGATTAACAAATTGAAAGTCAGAAGCTTCAAACACATGACCAGTTTTCCACACAGAATATTTGCTGAGTTCTGGGGCTGCATGAAATTCTGGTGAATAAGTCAGAGTTTCAGAGAACAGAACAAATAGGATATCTATCTCAATCTCGATCTCTATCTTGATCTCTATCCAAATGTGTATCTCTGTCTCTAGTTATCTATGTATCATCTATACATATAGGTATGTATAGGTCTGCACATATATATCATTGTAATTTATTTAAAAAAAAGAATCAGTTGGATATTTTAAAGGAGCATTTTCTAATAATGGTTCAATCCATTTCAAAGATATCATGTCCCTAAATCTAATTGTAGCCCATAAATCTTCAAAATATTTTTTTAATTGGCAAAACTCACATGAAAAATAGATAAATCATAATCATAGGGGGAGACTTTAACACACTTAAATCAATGGCTTATAGAATGAGCAACCACAAAAACTCAAAATGTTGTAAAAAATCTGAACATAATCAACAAACTTGGATTATTTGACAAATATGGAACATTTCACCCCAAAATGACATTCTTTCCAGGTATCCATAAAATACTTACAAAATCAAGTATTTTGGGTCATTAAGCAAGTTTTAAATTTCAATGATTGAAATTATATAGAATATGTTCTCTGACCACATTGAAATACAGAAAAACATCTGTAACAAAAAGGTAATTAGAAAAATTTTAACTACCTGGAAATTAAGAAATAGATTTATAAATAATCCATGTATCAAAGAAAAAATAAAATTGAAACAAAATATTTTGAACTGAATGATAATAAAGATATGACATATCAAAACTTGTGGCATATAGCTAAAGCACTACTTAGAGGGAGGATAATTTATACCTCAAAATGGAGAAAAATGAAGAAACTCAGTGAAGGAAATCAATAATTTAAACTTCCATCGTAAGAAATGGGTAAATAGGAGTAAAGAGCCCATCAAATAAAACATAAGAAGAGTAGATAGAAATAAATAATAAAAAAGACAAATGAAATTTTTAAAAACCCACAAACATGTGATAGAGTTAGTCCCTTGAAAAGATTTATAAAATTGATAAATCCCCAGCAAAACGTATCAGGAAAACAAAATAAATTATCAATATCAAAATTAAAAAGGAGAACATTACTATGGATCCAACAGACATCAAATTTACACCAAAACATTTGGTAATTTGGATAAAATGTACAGATTCCTCAAATAAATATTACTTTTTACAACTGACAAAAGAATTAAAGAAACTCTGAATAATCTAAGATCTATTTAAACAATGAAATTGTTTATTAAAATTACAGATCAACTCTCTCATAAACATAAGTGCAAAAACTTTTAAACAAAATGTCAGAAAATTGAAACTAGTGATATATATAAAAAATAACACAAATGGCCAATAGATTTTATTCTAGTTTTGGAAGGTTGATTTAACATTAGAAAAATCAACTAATGTAATTCACTACATTCACAGAAAAAAGTAGAAAAAAGCAGATCACCTCTATAGAATAAAAGAAAGCATTTGACAAAATTCAACATCTATTCATGATGAAAATTTATAGCAAACTAGAAACAGAAAAGAACTTCCTTAATTTGATAAATTATATGATATATCACATTCAATGGCGAAATGCAAATGACTTCTTCCTTGAGATCAGAAGTGCATATGGTATGACATAAAATACAAAACAAGCAAAGTTAACTTATCTGTGTTAGAATCCAGGATAGTGGTTACCCTCTGCAATAAGGGAGCAACAGGGCACTTCTAGGGTGCTGGTGATGTCTGGTTCTGGATCTGGCGTGGTTATATAGTTGTATTCACTTTTTGAAAATTTACTGATCTAGTCACTTACGTGTAATTTTCTGTATCTTAATTAGATATCAACAAAAAGTTAAAAATATTCTGATGAAAATTTTAAAATCCAACTTATATTTCAAATAGCTGGCACTCTCTTATGAGATAATAGGTTGGATTCTTCAATGCTCAGGCAGTTGTTTGCCATCATGTTGACCTAGGCTTTGCAAGGGCTGAAAGACAGACATTTTGGGGCCTGTTTAGAGAATTTGAGCTCCTTGGACAATGGAAAACCATTCAGGGTCAGAAACCATCCAGTCCTTTCATCACTTTCCCTATAGCCAAGTAAGATTTTCCAGCACCCTTTCCAGTCTTAAGATAATGCAGTTCTATTTCAGGAAATTTTCCTAGTGTATGTAGCTTCCCAGAGACTCTCCAAAGGAAAGGCCCAGTGAGTTATCATAGATCTTTTTCTCACTGCCCTGCCCCTGGATGGAGTGGGAAGCAAGGGGAGAAGGCAAAGCCTCTTAGAATTCAAACCCCAGGAACCTCCACACCAAGAGCAGTAGCTATATGCTAGAGATGACAGTTCCTGAAGCTATTATCCAAAGAAGTTGCACATCTTCTCTCTATACCTAGGCACAAGAGACCCTCTTCAAATTTCACGATGTTTTAGTATCTGTTCAGGAGCTCCTGCAGCCTTGCTAATGCACAGTGAGTCAAGTGGAGTGGTGTGTATTTGCAATGGGTGTTGTTGATTCCTTATTTTCTTAGAATGGAAATCCAGTCAGCAAGTTTTAGCAAAAGAAACTGTCTGCTTTTTACCCTTTCCTAGCAAACAACATGATTTTAATAAGCTAACTTCCCAATTCTCCAAGAAGCTGTCTTGGACTTATTCCAGTTCACAGTCCTCTCTTCCTTCTCTGAACTCTGAAAGCACGTAGGAGTGATGCTCAGCTTACAGACTGGCTGCTTTTACACACACACACACACACACACACACACACACACACGTGATATGTAAATTTACTGTTTAGAGCCCTGCATTTTGTAAGATGTAGTATTTGTGTGGTACTCAGTTTGTCAGGGTGACCCATGACTCTTGCTTGATCTAAGTACATCCAAAAGTTTTGTATTTGTATTATGATGAGAACCCTAGTCTTTTTTAAAGCAACTTTTAGCAGCAGATGCAAGCCTTCAGAGTTCTATCTTGACCCAACAGTACTTTATCTGTCTTTGGAGATAGAGGACGGTCTTTTCCCTGACCTGCTTTGAAACTCCTTACTGTGGCTTACAGACCCAAAGCAATCAGCTTTCTTGTTAAATCTCCAAGATCCTTGCTCATTCCGTTTTTTCCTTTTTTGATTATTCTTTAGCCACACTGGCCTTTTTTCTTTTCTTAAATATGCCAACAATGTTCCTGTCTCAATGCTTTGTACTCGCTCTTTCCTCTTCCTGGAATGTCCCCCACTAAGACTTTCACTTGACCAACTCCATCTCATTGTTCAAGTGTCAGCTTAAGCACCATCTCCTCAGAAAGACCTTCCCTCACCACTCAATCTACAAGTCATTCTCTAGCTCTTCTCTATTTTATTTCATTTATTTATTCTTTTGCTTATGGTATATATACACCTTCTTTAATGCAAGCTCCATGAATGGAGGGATCTTATCTGTTTCATCCACTTTTATGTCCCAAGCACCTAGCATAGTGCCTGACACACAATAGAAAATTATGTCAATCTGAGTCCTCTGAGAAGCAGAAACCAAGATAGGATTAAACATACAAGAAATTTATTATTGGAAGCACCTATGAAGGATAAAGTGAGGGAGCAAGAGTAGGCTGGGTGAGTTTTTAGGCTGTGACACAGGTCTGGTACTTCTGAAAGGAGAGAGAGAAGAAAGGAAGATTGGGGAGGAAGAGCCTCAGACTACAGTGCGTTTCTGAGAAAGCCTTGGCTAGGCTGACAGAGGGGCCCACGCCAAGGGTGCCCATCGGAGAAGTCCTATATTGAGTAGGAATGGCTTGTCTCCAGGGTTCCCATCATGCTCAGACAGTGGCTGAAAGTGATCCTGGGGAAGCTGAATCCACAGTGGATCCAAAGGAGCTGCCTCTGGGGCTATAGTCGAAGAGGCTCTACACAAATTTCATCAGTGGTGAACTTCTATGATCTCCCTACCAGTTCATAGGTATTTATTGACAAAGGAATAAGTGGATAAATGTGTGGATAAATCTCTGAACTCCATGACTGAGGCATCTTCATGGCCTAACTGGACAAATTGTTGAACTCTTCAAGTGGTCTCACACAGAGCTGGCTCTTCCTGGCCATCATTTCTACGGCCACACATTAGTGGTGTGTAGATCAAGGGACACTTCTGTGCTTGCTACCTCACAATTAAAACTTTAATTGATTCAAAAATTAGCTTTATTATTATTATTATTGTTTTCTCTAACCAGATGATAACCCAGGAAGGCTTACAAATGCTAATCTTTCCCCTATTTTTCCCCACAGTTATTAGCACAGCACTGGGCACATTGTAATTCTAAAGGAAAGATCCCAACCTCAAAGGCCTGTCCCAGCCAGCCATGTTTTGGAGATGAGTGAAGCAGGTCTGGTAGGGAGTAGTAGGGACTATGGTGAACTGGAGTGGACTTGCCTCATCTACATGGGGAGCCTGCTGTAGAGCGGCAGCCGATTATTGCCAGGTGGGAATGCAGACTCTGCGCTACCAAATCAAGTAATGCCAGGAATCTGGATTTTTATGTGAAATCTCCTGATTTTTAAGTGTTGGGAACTAATTAAATATTTCTTAAACACTCTTCAGGCTAACATTAGCCTGGCCAAGCAAAACATGCCTGTGGGATGATTTGGCCACTGGTTTGTAGTCTCCAATCTATACCTTGGTTGACAGACAACATTCTAGATCTTTAAAACTCATAGTTTTGTTAAGAAGTCTTGTGGCAGTTATTCTTGGAAGTCTTCTCAGAACCAGCCAATGACCGGCCTCTTATGTCATTCCTCAGTATCCTGGATCCAGAGAAAATGAAAGAGAATAGACTACAAATGTCTGAGTCATGAAAGTTGTGGGACTCATGGGACTGGAGTAAAGTCCTCCAAGAAATGCAAGGTGACAGACGTCTCTTAGGCACTGTGTGAACCTGTCTGCCAGTGAGAGCAAGGCTAAAGATAAATAAATGGAATGGATCTTGCTCCTTGCCCAGAGGGAACACAAAATGGCCTCCAGAGGAAGGAGTGAATTCTAAGGCAAAGTTTGCTTTCGGCAAACATTATGGCTTAGAGCTGGAAAACCTGTCTATTTTTTTTTTTTTTTTTTTGATAGTAAGCCACATGAATAGAAATCCTAGAAGGTAAACGTAAGAACAACAATGGTAAAACTCATTAGCTATTCAAAATTCAAAAGAGTTAAAACAGTAATAATAATTTTTGAAAGCCCCTCCAAACAGGAACAGTTTAATCCATGTCTTTCCTGCGTGCATACACCGTATACACTCAGTTAGATCTTTGGTCCGTTTTGAACATGTTGATGAGAATGCTGATATTTAAGATAATGAGTCATTTTTAATACTCAGACAGGACACACATCCTAATTCAGACTCCAGGTTTGTGGCATCGATGGTGACTCTCTGGGTTTTCAGAAGCATGAAGAAGTACAATCCATTTTAACGGACCCACAGGAACTCAAACATTTGTCAGAGTTTGACACACAGTAGAAATATCAGTTCTCGGATCCACATACTTATCAACAAAATTGTTGACGGGAGCTGCTTTGCTTTAAGCGCTACAGAGGCTCCTAAATTGTGCTACCCGCTCAGTGTAAATCCTATTTATTCTTTAGAATTGTGAGTCTAGTCCAACAAAGCTGACAATCTGCTTCTGAAATTATGACTCTGTTTTCATCATTAATTCTACAATCCTTCAAACTTCGTATTTATTTATTTTTATTGTGTGATGATTGCCTTCTTCAAAAGTTATCTGTCCAGTTCTAACATACATAACTGCACTTCTGAAAGTATAGTGATGCTCTTTGCCTTTGTTTTCTCTTGAAATTTCAACTTCAATGGATTTCCATGTTTTGTCACAACCATCAGAAAGCATCACTGTGTGAACAAGCAGCACTTCGGCAAGCTGAGTTTCTCAGTCCTTCAGTTCCTGAAAAGTCCTTGATGTGAGGAAGCAGCTCCGTAAATCTCGTCATCAATTTTCCCCACTTGAGGGCATAAAAATAAACAGCATCTGTCTATGCTGCTTTAACCACTTCCAAATATCCCATAAACTGGTGATGTCTGTGGGGACTGGCCTGGAGAACAGTCACAATTGGAATCCCTCGCTGCATCTCATCACACAATGTACTTGACCACAGAAGTCATGGTCCCAAACTTCACAGGATGAGGCAGTGGCAGTCTGGCACCCGCACCTGTGCTACTGACTGCACTAAAATGTCAATTGCCACTTCCCCTTTTCCACTGCAGGTGCCCCAGTGGCAGGTGAACTCATCTTTTCCAGGTGTGGACCAAAATTATCACAGTCATTATGGGCAGGTAGTTAGGACTTAACAGCTCATTGTGTCAGATAATTACACAATTGTATGTACCTGCTTGTGTAAGAATCTACGCTATTGGAAAACATTCAAAGTTGCCATGGCCCAGTCCAGAAGACTGTCTGTCCTACAACCTAAGCTTCTAGATTCTCTTTATCCTCTCATTCATTCAACAAATATTTAGTGAGAACATACTGTACCTAAATTTACCTTTTACTTGTTGAGCTTTTAATTGTCAATCTCAATCGCTTTCCAGCAACAGTACAAATAGGACAGAGAGGTTTATTTTCAAATGATCTTGGTTGGCAGAAATTGATGTAGCAATTAGCCTCTCGAGAAGAATCCCCTGCTATTTCATCAGTTTACTAACTTCTGTGCACTGGAATTGAGCTTGCTGCCAAGAACAGCATTCTTTTTGGAAAAAAAATCCTAGTTTAAAATCCTCTACATAATCATATTCTGCTTCACTTGGCAAAACTCTTAACTCCTTTGATTGAGACACCAATTGCTCTTTTTTTTAACTCTCCTACAATAAATCTTGCATATTTCTAAATCCTTTTTGAAATATTATATTTACTGTATATGTTCTACCATAGGAAGTATTTTTATAAACTTTTACCAAAATACGTTGTGACCTGCTTGTATTTAGCTCTCTGCAATCTACCTTTCAGTCCACATCTGCTTACTGCTGACCTGCTTGCCTTTGCTGTAACTTTGGGTTAAACATGACAAATTATTCTCGTGTTTGCTATTTGCTGCCATTTGCAATTGTCATCTTTGAAGACATACTGTCTCCCTAGACCACTTTTGAGCATTTGCATGACATGAAAAGAGATGCAAAAAAAAAAAAAAAAAAAAAAAAAATTGCTCAAATACATGCCTGGTTGTGGTTTTAAGTGAAACATCTGGGCTCATTCAAATCACCCTTCCTTCTGATGTGAGTTTCTTTGCATGACTAACAAAGGCAGGAGGTTTGGTCAGGTGGCTTTTTTTAGGAGTTACTGGAAAAAAGGGAATTCTTCCTCCAGGGCCTGTGTTTTCAGGCTCTTCCAGGCAGTTGGGCAGAAATAGAGGCACCTCATGTTCTTCCCCTCAACCTGTCCTGGTCTACTGGTAGCTTTGATGAGAAAAGTCTCTGGAACTTCCTTTGACAGGAAGTCCAGGGGAGGGTCACCCAGGGGCAGAGGTCAGTGGAGACAAGTGGAGAACGCTGGGGAAGACTGGGACATTATCTGCAAAACTGTGCACAGGAACTGGGCTTGTTCTGGCTGACTTCAGAGTGTGGAATAGAGTCTAAATACGAAGAGGAAGATTTCACTCGAAGAAAGCAATTAACTGCTACTGCTTCAGGTCTCAGCTGAAAGAATACTTCCTTGGAGAGGCTTTCTCTGCCACTCAAGCTATACACCTTCCCTTGATAATCAGGTCATCCTGCCTATTTCCTCAGAACGGTTATGAGAAGAGTGAGGTTTTCTAGTTTACTTATTTATTACTTTTTGTTGTTGTATTTATTTTTTATTGTTCCCTCTGTGACACAGGCACTCTGTTTTGTTTGCCCACCCATCTCCAGAACAGGATTGGCTACACAATTTGTGGAGCCCAGTGCAAAATAAATATGTAGAGTGCTTCATTCAAAAAGCAGGAAGTAAGTTGCTAAAGGTACTACAGTATACAACTTTTTCCTTTTCTGAGCAGTCTCTCTCTCAACTTGTCATTGTGTTTTTTATTCACTATTTAATGACATTCTCAGTAAAGAAAAGTTGAAATTGTAATTTATTAGTATGAATTTTACCTTTCCTCTTTATATTGTGCAATGCCAGCTTTAAATGCAAATATAAAAGCATTGAACTCATATGCAAAATCACCAAAATTACACAATTCATATTTTTTAGCTTGTACATGCATATGTACAAGCATCTTTTTACCAGAACAGTGGAAATGCTGCACAAAACCAACTCAACAGTTTTATTTCACTTCTTGATGCATTCTACTGACACTCTCTACCTTCAGCTTGCTAATGAGTAAGGAAGGATCAAAGGAAAAGGAACTATACATTGTCCTGTCTTTCCCTTTCCTTCTATGTCATCATTTCAGCTTTAAGTGGTTGGCTAATACAAGCAAGTAACATGAATAAGAGAGGATGTGAAAGGGTTCTTTGGCCCTTGTTCTGGTTTGAAGAAAAAGCAAAAAGCATCACCTCTAGGATGTCAGCACCTCGCTCCTCCCCACCTTACTCAGTAGCAGCAGTAACATGCTTTCCTTGTACTCACTTTGAGTCTCCCTGAATGCCCATGTGTTGTGGGACACAGAAATTTTGTGCTCAGAGAGTATCCCAAATGCTATATGCAAACAGGAAGGCAAAGAACTGTGGGTATCTCCTCTACTCAAGATGGGGCTCCATTGCCCCATCTGACATCACTTACAAAACACAAGTCCTGTAAAAATATTCAGAATTGAAAAATACAGCAGTGCATTAAATCAAATGTGGGACCATTTGATTGCATGGGTCTACGCCCATAAAGCCAGCCCTGGTCTACATCCTACTATATTGGGGCACACTGAGCATAGAGAATGAGCACATCTATTCTTGTTAAATAGATAAATGAATGAACAATTCAGAACTGTCTACCAATAACCTGGGCTCAGAAATAAGTGACCTCATGGCCCAAAAAGAGATAGGGAGGATGGTTCCAGCCTTAGTTGTTGATAGTGTTCCTGTTCCTAAGCCTACCTATACATCTTGCCCTTGAGTTCCATGAAATATCCCTACCTCTTATTATAATAAAGCTCCCCTGATTTATCTAGCTCAGAAAGTATGAGGTTTTTGCAGCTACCTGACAAAGAAATTCATTTTGTACCCTAGTTCACCAGTAACTCATTCTCCAGACACATCAAACTGTACAGTCCTCTGGACATGCCATGATCTTTCACATCTTCATGCTTTTGCCCATTAAAGCTATTCTTGAAATGGCTATGCTCTCTCTTTTCTAACAGACCAACTCTTCCAGTTCTCATTTGAGACAGTTGCTCAAGTGTCATTGTATTGAGAAAGAATGTTGATATTTACTGTCCCTGGGATCTCCTCCAGGGCAGTGTGAAGACTTGTTCCCTTTGTATTTCTGTTGCCTGGAACCTAACACTGTGCCTGGCTCTTAGCAGAAGCTCACTGTCTGTTGCATAGGAATTAGTTGTTGACTTACCAAATTACCAAATGTATTTAGGCCTGGGAAGCATTGTGTTAGGACTATTTTCAGAATTCTTAATACAAGTTATTACTTCCCAGTCCTTATTCCTCTTATTCAAAGATGGTTCTTCACTGAAAACTCTTTTAGCTGATTATGGGAATTATGTGAGGCAGTGGTAGTAGAAGGGAGTGTGGACAATAAAAAGTGGCAAATGAAATGGGCTTGGAGTCAAGCCATTCAAGCCTTGGAGTTAAGCTGGTCAGGGGACTGTCTGGGCTCAGCTGTGCCTAAAGTACTTTTGGAGCAAGCTATTTATGAAGTTGTACACCACAGATCATTGACTATGACATCCACAGTCATTCTTGAAAAATATGACTCAGTTGTAAGTCCTGCATAGACACAGGAGCAGGAATCTGAGGGGGAAGAAATATCTGTCTATAGCAGATGCCATTCACAAAGATCCCCAGACAGTCTCCTATGAAGCATGCATTGTTCTTCTTGTCTGGTCTGATCCCACTGGGAAGCAGTTCAGGGTGTTAAATATATTCGCTAAACATAGCAGTCTTAGCAGTCTACCTCCTTTGGTATGGTGTTTTGGAGGGGTCTCTTGCAGTGGGTTGTTGTTCATTACTTATTTCTCACCCCAAGTGAAAATTACTATAGAAATAAATCCGGTTTCGTTCAGGACACAGACTGGTTAAAATAATAGCTGAAATATAACAGATATTATCAGGATTTTTGAAAAAAACAAAAGGGTCTTACCCTTACAAGATGAGAATCTTAATAAATGAATGACACATTTGTTAAGACTTCTTTCTCATTGCTGTCAAGAGTTGGTCATGAAGAACAGGATATTAGATCATGGGAGGACTAGGAAAACTCAAGTGGAAAAGGCAAAAGATGAACATTCTATACGAAATAGAAGCAAGCTCTGGAATTTCTATCTTCTTTGCTTGCTTGACCTTTGCACACATGAAGTGATTCACTACTGAATGGCAAGACAGACAGGTGAGAGTGCCTTTCATTCAAATGGTGAGTGAAAGTGCCTCTACCATGTTTGAAGATCTAAAAGCTGTAAAGTCCAAATGAGGAAGTGGTAGGAAAATATCACATATCCTGCCCCCCCTCATATGCAATACAGTGGGAGAATGAGGCCCACTCTGTTTATTTCTGTGGTCCAACTGTGAGTAAAAAAATCACTACCCAGATTGTAAGCCAATCTAATAATTGGGTCATCTTTCATTAACTCTGGGCATATAGCTCTCTGTTATACTGCTTTGTCTCTGACTAAATGAGTTCATGTCAAATAATGGTTAAACCTTCCACTGTTCCCCAAAAGACTGAGCACCAGCTGGGTGTAGATCATTTGCCAACACCAGCAGTCATGTGAAACACACTAATTGGGCACATATCTCCTGAGTACACAAACATGCCTATGCCAAAGGAGTGGCCGTGCCTCCCAACACCTTCAGAACATGCAATAATTTCACTGCTAAAGAAAAAGTAAGAAAAAAAACAGAAAAGAAATGACTTGGCTGAAGGCAAGATTGCTTTTCGGAAGGGAAACTCTTTTCCCAGGGTGCACTGTGCAGACAAAACTTACTGCATCCCTTCTGCAAATGTGTCTGGAGCAGTCTTCCAAGATGATTAATAGAGCAAGTATTTTTCACAAGGGTGCGACCTTTGAAAGCACAAGCAGACAAAAGACACGAATGGCTGGAGATGGATGGAGAGCTGCAGGCTCACAGGTCACCCATGTGCACACACTCACCTCTCCTCAGGGCCGGTGATACACTGTGCTGTCCCTTGGGGAAAGCGCAGGACCTCTGGAAGACTTTTTGTATAATTGTAAAGGTCTTTACCTGAGGAAGGTTTTCTTTCAAATGGTGGGAAAGGAGGCTGGTATATCGTGAAGATAGACAAATTTAGTCAGAAGATCTTGCATCAAGCTTTCAGCTCAGAGCCATGGGCCACAAGTTTAGAAACAAATTCCCAAATGCAATGTGTATGTTTCACTGGAGAGGGGACAAGAGGAGGGTAGATATTTTGGGGAAAGAAAATCAATATTTTTGAGGATATATTTTTAAATCTTTACAACAATTCTATAAGGGACTATTCATGTTCCCATTTTACAGACAGGCAAATTGGATCTTAAGAACTTGGTAAGGCCAAACGAGTAGAAAACAGTGGCAATGTGGAAATTCAGGCCCAGTTAGGTCTAATCCCAAACCTCATTCCTGTTCTACTATCCCAAGCTATTCAAGCTAGGAGAGAGAGGATTAAATAGATAGGTCTTGGCAGAAATTCACCTCCTTACAAAGAAAGTACATTTCTGAGTTCACCAGCATGGTGTGGTGAGGGTCTCTGCTGAACTGGTAAGTTGGTAAGTTGAAGCAGTCCTGAACTTTCTTGTACTAAATTGTATTAATGGCTTCTTTATTTCCTGCTTCTTCTCTTACCTCTTAGTTTTTCAAAAATTTCCATTCATTTGTTTTGGCTTATTTGTTGACTTGAAAATATTTATTGAATACTGACCTAGCCAGTACAGTACTAGGCAGTTGGTGTGTAGTGAGTGTCTTAGCCTGGGTTTCCCTTAAAACTGAGTCTGAGACTAAGGCTTGAGCGCAAATGGTTTATTTGGGAAGTGATCTTAAAGAGCTGAAGTGAGGGACCAAGAAGAGTGAAACAGCGAAGGGGGAAAGCCAATAGAGGATAATTATAGAGCTGGCCACCAGTGCAGGAGGCCGGTGCCTAGTCCTGTTGGCACCTTTTGAGAAGTGTATAGAGGGATCAGAGGGAGAAGCATTTATCCATTGGCTCCTGGCCTATTTGGTCGAGAGTCACCCCACAAAGCATTAATACTTACACACTTCCGGGTTGCACGTGCATGAATGTCAATCAGGCTCCTGCAGGTACCCTACCAGGAGAGTGAGGGAAGCCCCTAGACAGGAAGCAGAGGTGTTTGGTACAGGCTTGAGTTGTGCACTGTCAATGGAGAGCAGTCTGTAACCATGTGGAACTTTTTTCCAGAGCCATGAGCTGAGGCCAAGAGAATACGGGGTGGTGAGCAAGAAGTCTGATGTAGTAAGCTAAATGGATCCAATCCTTGCCCTCAAGGAAAAGCTTACAGTTTAGTAAGAGAGATGTGTATTAAATAGACTGATAAATTACATAATTACAAATTTTGATAAGCACTGTGAAGAAAAAAGACAGGTCCCATGGGAGATACTAACAGGCCAGCCTACCTTAAATTGGGATGTTGAGGGAGACTTGGGGGAGTGACATTTAGGCTGAGATCTGCAGAATGAGCAAGAGATGGCCGGGAGAGAGAGGTGGGCAAGGGCATGGTAGAGAAAACAGCCTTTGCACAAACTGCAGGCAGAGTCGATCCTAGTGAGCTATAGAAATGGAAGTAAGCCCAATAGGACTCAGCAGAGGGAGCAAGTGGGAAAGAGGAGTGAGATATACCTGGAGAAGTAGGCAACTGGATTCTGTATTTTACTCTGGGTGGGATGAAAAGACAGTAGAGGTATTTTAATATTTTGGAAAATTCTCTGTGGTTCTTATGAAAAAGAAATTTGTGCTCTGCAATAGGGGAAGCAGGGAAGCTTTTTAGCTGTAGTCTAGGGAAGGAATGTTTGTGGCTTAGACTGGGCAGTGATGGCCAGGAAGGAGAAAGTGGGCAGATTAAGAGCTGTTTTTCCTTCGAGAGAATGTCGGGGTAAATGGAAGATGAAGATGAGGCAGAGGGGGGAATCAAGGATGACTCCCACATTTCCATCTTGAGCATTTATTCTGTCCCTCAACAAATATTTATTAAACACTTAATACCTACAGGTCATTATTCTAGATCATAGGAATACAAAGATTGATAAGACTCTACCCTAGCCCTTGAATGACTCGCAGTCCAGTGAGGAAGACTGAGAAGGAGACAGATAATTCCAGCAGAGGATAGTAAATGCTATGAAGCTGCACATTCTGGACCTCATTAAAAGTATCACAATCGAGGTTACTTCCACCCATCCAGATGACCATAAATGGATTCTACCTGGGTGGCCCTAGAAGATCACCTACAAGTTGCTCAGAATACTTCAGGAAATTGATCTAGAGAAGAATCAATTGCCCATGGGTTCTTTTGTCCTTACTGCCTAATAATTAGTTTCTCAGCCATCTAAATGTGTAGGGTTTAATCCAGAGCATTCACTCTTGGAGATGGAAGTGCTAAGTGGATTAAAGCTATCTGAGGTTAGTACAGCAGGGTCAGTCTCTGTGGGGAAGAGTTTCTGGCATGATACACTGGTAATTCTTCTTCTGTTTTCTTTGAAGCCCCTGAAACCATGATATGCCATCAACAGTGCTATTTTCTAGCTGGCGTTCTTACAATTATTGGCCAATTTTCCTAGGCTGCATTATGAAGATGACCTTTACAAGGCCAAAGGACTTCTCTCAGTCCCTGCTGAGTGAGTCCTGATATTCATGACCATTTCCTTGGAAGTATCTCAGTCTGGTTTAGAATTTGCATTTTAACTTGCAATAAGATATCATATAACACCTCTAAAACCATTCCATGTGTGCCTTTTGTCAGCCACTTTTGGTCAAACAGCAGAAAGAACTACCCTTAGAGGAGTAAGGAAAAGATTACTCAGCATCATTAAGACTGAGAAAAGCACTGTATGGGGCACACTTTCAATAACTGGAAGCCTAAGATATGCACTCTCACATATTGGCTGAGAAGCCATGGGAAACTGCGTATTTACTTCTTTTTCTGAGAAGAATAGCAGTATAGTGAACCAGCAGTGATGGTGTACCACTAAATGAAGTGGGCCTGTAATTCTAGGTGTTCACTCTCCTTCAAAGTTATTATACCATTACCTTCCATTCAACATCCTAGATTCAAGCTATATTCACTTGATATCTACTAGACTGGCTGATAATCTTAATGATAGTCCCCAAGGTTAAAGATAAACTGTTTTCTCATGAAACGACTCTGGAATTAATTTTTCTTCTCAGTTCAGGGAAAACAATTTTGCTGGTCCTAGTGCACTATTCACAAATGTACTGAGTACATTTATCTGAAGACAGCACATGAAAGGCCAGACTTAAAGATCCCTGTGGAACTAGTGCCGATGTTCAGTAAGGACAAATTTTAAGAAAAAGAAAGAAAAGCAGTGGAGAGGGGATGTAGGCTCTTCTCCCAAGATCCCCGCCCAGGGCCCCATTCCAGGGAGCTGACCCCTTGCGCACAACCCTGATGTGCTCTAGACTTGGCTAAGCAGAGCGCTCCATCCTCCAGACTGCAGTTTGGTTCAGAGATGAGCATGTGACCCCTTGTGAGACCAATTAGATACCTGTACGGGCCTTGTGAGACCATTAAGAAAGTGCTCTCTGTTTCTCTCTGATCTCAATCTGTAAGCAGGTATAAGCTTAGATATGTTAATGGTTTCTTGCTTCCACATAGAGAAAGTTTGCTTTCCTGCTTGGGGAGAAGCCAAGCAGAGGTAGGTAGAGTTGAAAAAGGTGGGGAGAGGAGGAAGAGAAGGAGGGAGAGAGAGAGAGAGAGATTGAGACCTGATGGCAATAGCTGAAACTCTGGAGACAAGGGTGACTAAAGGGAGCTCTTGATTTGGGGAACCAATGAACTGAAACTTATTTGTGTTTATATCTCTCACAACTGAAGAGTCCTGGCAACTACACGATGCTGTTTTGTCACTGCATTTCAGCGAGAATGGAGGCAACCCTGGATGCCACAGGAAAGAGTTCCTGTGTTATGAAACCTTTGTATTCATGAAAAATCATGTTTTTGATGCATGTTTAATGCCATGGGAAAATGCTCATAATAAGTCAAGTAAAAAAATGTTTACAAATTGTTTACAGCACAAGATTTAGGTTTTTTGTGAAATGTATATTTATTTAATTGTATAAAAAGTAGACTGAAAAGAAACATACTGGAATTTTAGGAGTGGTTATCTCTGTAGATAGGATTAAAATAATTTTAGTTTTCTTCTTTATACTTTCTTTATTTCCTAGATTTTCTACAGTACACATAAACTGCCCCTGCTATCTGGAATAAAAATTATATTAACAAAGGTCTGAAAACTCATACTTTTGTGTTAATTCAAGATAGCTTTCATTTAGCCCACAGTGCACTGAAAAATATATCAAAGGTTATGTTTCAAAACACTTGAAAAATTTAGTACTTGACTTCCAAATGGAATCCTTTGGGTGTTGTGTATTTTATTATCATACACCCTGACCATGTCTCTAGTCCTGTTGCACTTTTAGTTCAAACTAGAATGAAAACTGTACCTCCACATGGAGCAAAAGGGTCTAGCTATTACTGCAGATATTAAGATAAGGGACAGTTCTGAACCCTCTATTGATAGTTGTATCATCTGGAGGACATTTCTTCTCAATTTCATCTGACAAAAACACTGGATGTCAAATTCTTGAATAAACAGTACCAAGTTCCTGTGGGGGAGCAGCAAGTCAAATAGGAGATACTTGTTCTTGGCATAAAGTATATATTTAAGAATTAACCTATCACATTTCACAGGTCACTGTAAACTAAGAGGGGTGGAGAGGGAAGGGTCAAGGGCTGCTCTAATTACTCTCATTGTAGCAAGTAGAATGAAATGATGTTTCCTGGGGTAATTAATCAAGTTGTGATGAAAAGTAAATACACACTGGACACTCTTTGGTCAGGGATTTGGTGGAAATCGTCACTGCCTCAATGAGGACACTGTCGTCGATTTGGCAGAAGGTTTTCACTTAGGAAAGAATGTATAGTAACCTAAGGCCCAGCATTCAAAATAAAGATGTAAGGAAAACAGCAGCAATCATCTGGCATTGCTCTCACTGAATTTTGGCTTCAATTCTTGCTGGTAACAGGAGGCCTGTGAGTTTCTACGGTATGTTGAGTGGAAACGGTCTATGCCTGGTGATTTTCACAAACAGATGAATATACTTCTATTTCCAAGCATGCGATTCAGCCACTTGGACTCCAGCAATAACTGCCACCCGTTTCAAAGGAACTGGTGTAATGCAGTCCTTACTATCTGAGCTCATATCTATTACGAAAATCAAGCTGCATGTTTTTCCAGGTGCTACCATCTTGGAAACAAGGCACAAGGGGACCAAAAAATGTGTTTCAGAACCTAACGTGAAAGCCTCCAATTAGGCTTTTTTTTTTTTTAATCTAGTTATTGCAAGCTGTTTTGGCTAAAATCCGAACATACTTAAATGTCGTCCAACCCTTTACATTTGCTGCTCTTACTACTTATGTGTTATTTTGGAAATGCTCAAAAAATCTCATCAAATTAAATTTATATTTGACATTGTAGTCTACTTCGGCCTTTTTTATTAATTTGAGTGTGAAATTAGGCAATGCCTGTTGATTGTCAGTAAAATGAGTACAGTAGAATGACTAAATAGCAAATAGTCCAACTGTCAGAGGATTTCTGAAACCAGACCAGGAAAAACAGCAACATGGAATTAAATGCCATTTAGGGACTTTGATTCTCTGTCTATCTGTCTCTTTATGGTGTTCCACATTTCAGGCAAATCCTTTTCCCCCTCCCTACCCACTCCCCCTCCAAACAACATGAAAGGCAAAGAACAACTCTCCCGCTGAACACTGTTATTCTGAATTATATTTGTTAAACTTTTTGCCCAGTTAGTCATATGTCTGAAAATGCATAGAATATCCTCTTAAGCAAGAGTGTGACTCAAACTCTCACTACATACTTGCAAAAGAACTTTGGCATGTCCCATCTCTGAGGAGGCTGGTGAGGTTGAGACTGGACCAAATAGCGGCAGAATGCCTTTGTGAACATGAAGGTCACTCCAGAGATCAAGGCTGGGTGGATCTGAAGGGTGGGGTCAACCACCGGGCACCACATAAAGTGGGAGGGGCTGTAATGTTGGAAAAAACTGAACAGAAACTGAAGGAGTCAACCCGTGGTTGCTGCCAAGTTTCTCCTCTTCTTCTACAATAAATTTGGAATCTGCCTTTATCTCTTTCACCCCACCTCCCAATCTTTACTGGAGTCTGTATTTGTTCTCTGCATGAAATCATATTACATTTCATCTCCTAGACTTTAGGCAGTGTCTTGACAGTAAATCTGGCCACTTCCATCACACTACAAACCTTCCAGCTCATAAAATCCCCCTTATAATCTACAATGATACCCAATTATTTTCCCAAATACTTCATAGAGCATCTCTGGAAAGCTTCCTCTTGTATTTTCAAACCTGGATACCTTACCTATTTTCTCCACATTAGTCATCAAAATTATCAGTCCCAAATAAACAGACCATCTGTAGGCTTACTGTGGAATAATGGGTTGGATTAGAAAAAATGACTAAAAATTACTATATAATGCAAAAGCACTTGAGCTGGTGGCCCTGGAATCAAGAACCAACGTGAGAGCTATCACTACAGAATGATTGGAGTTGAACTAATAGACACTTCTGAGTCATTGTTCAAGTTGCTATTCTTTTTTTAAGAGTACTTTAAAAATTTTTCTTCTATTGTTCAATGGTTCATAAGAAACACATGATCATTGTAGAAAAATTAGAATATGTATATTAAGATAAAAGAAGACAATAAAAATCATCCATAATCCCACCACTGGATCTTTGATGTTTTTGATGTATATACTTCAGGACTTCGTATTAATATATTTCACAGTTATATACATAAACGCATGTGATAAGATTTATCAAGATTTAGAAACATTCAGTATATACTATTAGGTGTCACCCCTACCCATCTCCTGCCCTTCCCAAATATCTATTTGCTTCTATAACATTCACATGGAGACTGGGAAGCTTTATGAGAATGGAATTCAAGGGATGTCCAAATTTGGGGTCCAGACATATATAATTATGTCTGGTAAACTATGTGTGTGTGTTTGGTGCTATTCTCCCAATGGAAGACAAAGACAATCTATGGGATCCCTGAGAAAGAATTCATCCTAAGTGTCAAGCTCATTGGGCCAAACTCAGAAACAGGGACTGAAAGAGAAAGTCATGATTCTGGATTCAGAGGGTATCTATAATTTAAATCCCTGTCCACCCTACTCCCAACACCCCTAGTTAGTGCACTCGGGAGAAGACGACACTGAGTAAATAAAGGTGAGAGCTTGAAATACAGGATTTCAAATAACCTTGTAGTATGATTCCTTTAACTGAGTGTAAAAAGAGAATTAAGGAGCTAGTAAAACTCAGGCATTAGTGGTGGTTGTTTTTAATGGAACCTCCATAGACACACACACACACACACACACACACACACACACACACACTAATACTGAGTTGTACTCTATAGTCTGTTTTTTAAAATATATTATGATTATCCATCCATGTCAGTAAATACAATTCTGTATTGTCATCATTTTAAATGGTTTCAGTGTATGGATTTTACCATTATTTATTTATAAACAGTGGTTCGATGAGCATCCATAGCTAAATCTTTGGTTATATGCTAACTTATTTCATTAGGATAAATTCCTAGAGGTGGGATTGTGGGTCACATGGTATGCACGTGTTTAAGACCTATGGTATAAACCATATGTGTGGTTCATCTACATAATATATATATAACATATATATTATATATAACATATATATTATGTACCCCCTAGAGAGATTGAACCAACTTACTCCCACTAGCAATGAATGAAAATCACAGATAAAATGTTATTCTTTTAATCCATGCTGACATCCCAGATAGAGTATCCCTTCCTTTTCTCAGAACAACCACCCATTATAGATAACCTGGAGTTGTTAGACTAAATGGACCTGTCCGTGGTTGGCAGCACCCAGTCCCATCTTGGACTAATATGGCAGAACTTGTCCCATGTATCAACCATCAACCTCAGCCAATCTTGTTCCCCTTCAGTCTGCAAGACCATATCTAATTTGGCTGCTCTTGGTATAGTTTTTTGAGAACTGCATTTCCCTCCTATTTAGTATTATGTTGTTGGAATAATTTTCTTCCTTGATATGTTATTTTACTTTTCCTCAGATCTGCTCTATTTGGCTTTTCCATGCTGCATTTTCAACCTCTCTAAGTGTGTCAATTTACCGTGTTTGAATTAACTCACGTCTGAGCCATTTTAAATTATGGTGCCAAATAAAATCCATGAGGCATTACCATCACCAACAGTGCCCCTACACTGCAGAACCATTCCTTCCTTGCTCTCGATTTCTTTCTGTGAGCTCACTTCGGATTTCATCAGTATCCTCTATTTTTGCTGTCCCTATCTTATTGACCTTAGAAATATATCTTAAAGCAAGCCAATTGTTTAAAAGAGGACTGAAGAATATACTATGAAACATAAACTTTTTCTTCTATCACTTGGCAAAGGTTGTAAACAGTCATGGTGGTTACATGGAAATTAAAAAAATAGCACTCATACCTTGGTGGGTATAAACTAATATAGTGTTTCTGGAAGGTAACTTGGAAATATGTATCAAAAGCCTTAAAAAACACTATGTATGCAATTCTATCCCTATGAATTTATCTAGAAAAAGTAACTGAACAAGTATACAAAGACTAACGTAAAAGTGTGTTTATCACAGCAATATTTATTTATAAGTAAAAATGGAAGCAGAATGTTTTAATAATAGAGAGTTGTTTAAATAAAATAAGATTCCAATGCATATGGAAAATATGAAGCTATTAAAAATGAAGAAAAATCTATATTTACAGTAATAGAAGAATATTGATGATATCATGTCAAGTAAAAATGGCAAGTTGCAGAGTAATAGGCATAATATGATCCCATCTTGGTAATAAAGACACTTACATTTATATAGTCAGAGTAGAAAAGCTGGATCTCAATTCCATTGGTATGCATGTTTAGCATGGGAGAAGACAGCACCAGAGACAAGTGTTAGGGACACTTGTGCCCAGAAAAAGGAGAAAGTAGGCGAGGAGGCCTCCACCAGCCTATGGATAGGTTTGATCCCTAGAGAGATGGGGGCATTCTCTCTGGTTTTGACCCAAAGTAACACATGGCTCTGAAACCCTGAGTGTGATGGGAGTGGAGGTGCTGTATTCACACTAAGGAGGGACAGGTCTGGGAGCACCAGGAGATAAGATCCCAGGCAGGGCACTTTGGACACGAAGAGCATTGACAATAGTCAATGGGGGCTGCAGAAATATAAAGACCTCTAGAAACCGGCATAATGGCAATTTTTTCCTTTTGTTATTGGATAAAGCAAATCACATGGCCAAAACAAAGTGAGGAGGAAGGGAAATACACCCTACTTCTTTAGTGGGAGGCTGGTCAGGTAAAGTCAAATGTCAAAGGGCATGGATTCAGGGAAAGGTGAAGAGTTCAGATCATTACTGCAATCTACAACATCTGTATTTTCTCATATTTTGGACAATAATCACATAATATTTGTATATTATGCCCATAGAAATACATGGTGTGGTAGATTGTCACACTATGTACTGTCCCCCAAAGAACCCATATCCCAGTGTTCATGCCTGTATTAATTTCCTAAGGGCTCTGCAACAACGTACCACAGGCTGAATGGCTTACAACAAAATGTATTCTCTCGCAGTTCTGGAGGCCAGAAGTCTAAAATCAAGATGTTGGCGAGGTTGTGCTCCCTTCGACGGCTCTAGGGGAGGAGACTTCCTTGCCTCTTCCAGCTTCTGGTAGCCCTAGGTGTTCCTTGGCTTGCGGAGCATAACTCCAATATGACTCCATCTTCACGCGGCCATCTTCCCTTTGTGTCTGTGTGATTCTCCTTCTTATAAGGACACCAGTCACACTGATTTAGAGGCCCACTCTACTCCAGTACAACTTCGTCTTAACCTGATTATATCTGCAAGGACTATTTCCAAATGAGGCCACAATCTGTAGTACTAGAGGTTAGGAGTTCAACTTATCTTTTTTGGGAACACAGTTCAACCCATAATGATGTCCTTGTGTAGTCCCCTCCCTCACTGATCCTGGGTCATGTGACTTGCTTTGGCCCACAAGATAGAAATAAACTTGATATAGAAGGGGTATGAAGAGCACTTGAGCACTGAGGCTGGCCCTCTTGGAGCAGTGCCACTACTCTGTGAAGAAGCCTATGTAGCCTCTTTGAGGATGAAAGGACCACAAGGCAAGGGAGGCCCAGAAATCACAGATGTCCCAGCTGAGCCCAGCCAACCCTCAAGCTGAATTCAGTCACATGAGTGAAGCCAGGTGAAGTCACAGAACTGCCCAGGTCAGTCACAAAATGGTGAGAAATCATAAATTATTATTTTATAAGAGTTTCTGAGTTTCGGGGTGACAGTAATAGAAAACTGATAGTTATTGGTTTTCCTAACACCGATAGTTATTGGATAGCTATGGGTTTTCCTAAAGTCTAAGCCTCAATCAGATCTGAACGTTTCCAGTCCACCAGTTCTACAATCATTGATTTTATTGGAATTGAAAAGAACTTCAAAGATAATCCAGTCTGATTTCTTTATTTCACAGACAAGAAAATTGAGACTCAGGAGCTGAAGTGATACACCTAAACCCATACTGCTGTTGAGGGGGGCATCAGTCTCCTGACTCTTGATTCTGTGCTCTTTCAACATTACCATGAGGTCACATGCTCTAAGATGAAACTACTACTGTGAGGGTGGGGCTGGCTCATGGTCACACAGCTATTTAGTGTCAATATCAGGGCTAGAAATCAGATTTCCTAACTCCTCATCTAGAATTCTCTTCCTTTTGGGGGATGGGGAGCATACAGTGTGTGTCCTTTACTCACAGATTTAACTGAGTATTGTCCTATGAAGTGTTATCTTTGTGCCAGAGTGGAGTTCAGGGGGAAAAAGATACCATTCCTTATCTTTCCTAGGTCTGAAACCTCTTTCTCTTCCTTTTCTACTCTCCCCTCCTAAATCCCCCAGCCCTGGAAATATGAGTAAGAATTCCTACCCCTCCCCCTCAGCCACAACTTCATACAGGATGGATTAATGAGGTTATGTCTCCAAAGAACTTTGAGTTCCTTGGAAGAAAGGCATCAACATGCAAAGTGGTGGTTGTTATTGCGATTACTTCACTGAGTAGGGTTTCACAGCTGTCCTGATGGAAAAGGGGCCAACAAAACAGAATGCCAGTTTCCCCCAGCAGAGGAGCAGCTGGAATGGATTATAAATGAGACCTGTGTGCCCAGTTCTCTTTTTCATCAAAGCCCATCAGCCTTTCTCAATGCCTAGCTCTCCCCTTGACAGCCCTGCAAGCTCCCTGAGCCAGACAGGTGTGGGCAAAGGCACCATCTAAGCTCCACGTGGATAAGCCTGCTTGGCAGGGGCAGCAAAACCCTATATTCTGAAACAGGGCCAACCCATTACCAGTCCTCAGTAATGCAATGGATTTCTCCAGTGGTGTTTTGAGGTAAGTAAAACATTCTCATTGCTCAAACTTCCCTCCACTTTATAGAGCAAGAGGGACAGGGGAGGGAGAAGGAAGAGGATGTGCAAACAGACAGAGGCCACGCTGCCAGGACCAGAGCACCTCTACCCAACCTTCTTGCCTTGTTTCTCCTTCTTTCCTCCTTCCATCCCTCTTTCCTTCCTTCTTTCTTTCCTTCCTTCCTTCCCTCCCTCCTTCCATTGTTTCTCCTTCTTTCCTCCTTCCATCCCTCTTTCCTTCCTTCCTTCCCTCCCTCCTTCCACTTAAGACACATGTATTCAATATTATGTCAGGTACCATGTTAGGTCCTGGAAACACAATGGGAAACCAGTTGTAGTCCTTTTCTTCAAGGAATTACCCCTCTTGGTGCAGGAGTGGTGCTGGTGAGTGACACAGAGACAGACAAATGGACAGGAAATTATACTCTATAACACATTCGAAAAACCACCTTGCTAAGGAAAGACTAAGTGTATGAGGCCACAGGGACACACAAAGGAGCCACTAAACCTGGTTTTGAAGGGGCCTTGGAAGGCTCCTAAAGGACCAATCAGAGATTGTCGGGTTAAGTGGCTGGCAAGTGGAGGGCGTATTCTAAGCAGCCACAGTTCCATTGTTCTGTGATAGTATAAAAATTATCAATGTCTTATGTGTGTATATAAAAGAAAACAGACTATGAGCATTGTAATGGTATTAAATGTACTGTTACTATAATATTGTTCAAGCATTTCTTGAAGACTTGTGATCCACTGGGCACTACTAAAAGCTTTGAATACATTGCCTTATTTAATCCTCATAGCATTTTTATAAAGTAGATTCCATTAATATGCTCATTTCACTGAAGATGAAACTGAGGCCCAGAGAGGTTAAGTGACCTGCTTGAAGTCACAGAATTAGTGAGTAGGAGCATCAGGTTTCCAGACAACCTTACTCCAGAGCCCAGCACACAACAGTCCCTTTCGTGTAAATACTTACCATCTCTACACAGGTTAGCTCTGTCCCAGTCTGACTTTTTTGTGTTTTAAGCAGTAGGTCTGTAATAGCAAAGCATAACACTCATAGTGGGTTCTCAATAAATATTTGCTAACTGAAATATTTAGTTAACAATAAAAATATTAAATTATAATAATAATTAATAATATTTCCCCAATAATAAGTTATTGGGGAATAAATTGCAGAATAATAAAAATATTTCCCCAAGTCCAGGAAATACGGTTTCTCTAGTACACTGTGTAAGCAAAATGGTATTTTCTTCTGATCCAATAACCCATGCATGACATAGCTTTTTTAATCAACACGAAATTGTATGCAAAACTATACTGGCAAACAAATTAGGGAGTAAGTTAAGAAGAGAGTTACATATGTACTTAGGAACAGTTTGGATCTTTTCAGCTATCACTTGCCTTTAAGTTGTCAAACTTTTTCTAACCCTTTTGTCTTGTCTCTCTAGCCAGACTGTAAGGCCCCCGAGGCCAGAGACTTGTTTGCAGTCCTTTTCTGTTCTTGGTAGTACCCAACTCCACTCTCAGTTGTGCTCCAAGGATATCTGGCTGTGTCTTTATCAAAGGATTTATCACAGAATCTCTTAGGTTGTGTTAGTTGTGTGCAAATTTCATATGAACGCTTGAGGACCTTTTTTGGGGGCACATATTAGATTTCCAGTAAATGCTTTTTGACTCGAAAACAGAAGACACAGTAAAAGCTCAGGGCTGGCTAGTAAATCAAACCCAAATCAGAGGCTTTCAATCAGTTCATGTACCTTCTTAAAGATCCTGTGTATGGGCCAGCCGGTGGAGCAGTGGTTAAATTTGCACGTTCCACTTCGGTGGCCCGGGGTTCCCCGGGTCGGATCCCAGGTGTGGACCTATGCACCACTTGTCAAGCCATGCTGTGGCAGGCGTCCCACATATAAAGTTGAGGAAGATAAGGCACAGATGTTAGTTCAGGGCCAGTCTTCCTCAGCAAAAAGAGGAAGATTGGTGGCAGATGTTAGCTCAAGGCTAATCTTCCTCAAAAAAAATAAAAAGACCCTTTGCGTGTCAGTCCTTCCTGCTCTCCATTTCCCTTCCTTCACTCCTGCCCCTGTGCAGCATTCCTCAGCTGTGCATCCCAACCATATATTTTATCTCCTTACTCATTATGCTCAGTTATGGATTTCCTTTGGGAGAGGGGGTCACTCAATTGGGGGATTTTTTCTTCTTAAAATGACGACAGTTTCAAATGTCAATAAAAGTGTTTTGCTTTGTTTTCAGATTTTTGTGTGTGTCTGTCTTATTAATGTCAAATGTTCTGTTTAATGCATTCTAATAATGTGATTTTCATACTTTCCTTAGTTCTTCCTACTTTGACAAAAGTTCTTTACTGATACGGAAAATAAAGATGACTTATTTAATCCAAAAAAGTGGACCGTTACGGATCCCTGATTTTTAGCGTGGAATTGGGCTCAGCCTTTTTTATATACTAACTCATTTGAATGTGACAGCACCACTATGAGGTGGACGCTCTTATGTCCAAGCTTCAGATGAGGAATTGGAGCCTTAGGAGTGATAAGGGATTTGTAAATGGAATGCTTACATTCAAATAGGTCTGATTTCTCAGTGTTCTTAAAAATTCAATTCTTTTGTCCCCTCTTATTGATCTGGAATCACTTGATGCCTATTGATCTGTGTTTCTCAAAGCACTTCAAGGTTCATCTCACTTTCCTCTCACACACTGAGGGGGAAACTGCTGGGCACATGTAGGTGATACGCCTAAGATCACAGAGACTGTGAGCATTGATTCTGTTTGTTGGTGACACCCCACTACTTGTGCCTGTTTTGAATAATGAGGTCAAAGAGAATAGGAATCAAGTTGTTCCTGCTTGCTTTGTACAGACACAGGTCACATTCATGTCACAGAAGTAAACAGATATTTAAGTATGTCTGGGCTCTGTAAAAATTAGCTGCAAAATCAGCTTCTGCCTTTCTTAACTCACCAGGATAGTCACAGTGAGAGTGAGGCAGGGTGAGAGGGCTGGCTTACTCACATCTCAGAGCTCTACTTCTTTCAGTGGTTACTTTATCTTGTCCCCCAGGCATATGTAACCAAATTGTCATTCCGTGGCACTCCTCAAAACTTTCTTCTACATGTGACATTTCCTCTGGAGAAAGCTGAACTCAAAGAGGACGGGGACCTGGCAGGCTGCCTCTGGGTTATTCAACCCCACGAAAATAAAGAAATACAGAGCTGGGGCTTGGCATCTGGTTGGCTCCCAGCCATTACAAACTAAAGTTATTTCAGAGGGAATCTTCCTTTTTTCATTCTTTTCCCCGCGTTTATCTAAAACTTGATAGGGATTCTGCAGAATCATTGGAATCTCTGGACTCCACACTGTGTGCTGGTAGAAGGCAGTGGGGGGAGTGGGGCAGGCTATGGGGTGAGGACACCTGAGGTGGACACGAAAGCCCTCACTCCCAGCACGTGGCCTTGGCCAGTGACCTCACCTCCTCTTGCCGACTCAGGCCATCAAGAGCATTCAGTGTGGTAACTTCTCCAAAGCATCTAGCACAGGGCTCAGTACATGAAAGGTGCTTAACAAATGTTAATTCAATTCTCCCTGTGTTCACAATATTTTTGATGATTCTGATGAATTATTTTGACCTAGATCTAATATGTAGATTAATCTTGTGTTTTTCTGCCATGCCGCTACCCAGTTCTTTGCTCATGAACATCTCACTTGCCTAAGAGGGAGTGGTTAGTAAGAGTTTGGACTCTGGAGCAGGCTGCCAACATCTGAATGCCTGCTCTGTCACTACCTGGCTGTGTGACCTAGGAAGAGTCACTTAAACTTGCTATGACTCTATTTCCTCATTTTAAAAATAGGTAATAATAATAGTACCTACTTTATGAAATCGTTGTGAAGATTTGAAGAGTTAATCCACATAAGTCCTGAGAATATTGCCTGGCATACATAAGTACTCAGTAACTAGCCACTACTCTTCCTTAACTAGTAATTCCTTCTGCTTTCTCAAGTCATATCTATAAAAAAGGGAAAATTTATATTTGCTGTATCTATCTTGTTGACTTGTTGTGAAAGAAGTAGGCAATTAGAAAGGACGAACTATGTGCAGGCACTAGCAGCTTATGAGGGTCAAATACAAAACAGGTTAAAGTGAAAAGTAAAACTGGGTAAATAGTACAAAAGTCACTATAATTCAAATTAATATTAAAAATGACTGGGGGAATTTTCATAGTACTGAAACCTTTTGCCTTTCACTCTAGGGAGATGGTTTTGTTGAAGTTTCTGGGGGCTAGGGTTACAGAATAAGTGACACGACAAAAGGAGTAGATGCCATGGTCAGATTTTTCCAGATGATCTGAGGCCTGAGTGTCCACTATGGAAGTACCAGGGCTCCCCGCTCTCCGGTCATTGCACGTGGCCTTCCTTTGAAGTGCTTATTGTGATTGACTTTATAAGCTGATGGTTGTCTACAGGTTATGATATGACAAGAACCAGGAAAGCTTCCACCCAGAAATGGTCCCTCCTTCCACTCGTTGGCATGTGCATAAGGAGCCAGCCTCCACCTCTCTCTGCTCCACATGCTCCTTCCAAACTCATTCCATCTGCTTGTAGCTACGCGGACACTTCGCGCTGCTGACCATCTTCAGGCCTTTGCTCTTGCAGCTCCCTCTGCCTAGAAACCTTTCCTTGCTTATAAGAAAATGGACAGACAAACTGTAAATATTTGAAGTCTCAATTAAGCCATTACCTTCTCACGTCTCCTTCCTGATCACCTTCTCCATCAACCAAAGATCGACTTGACTGCACCTTGCCTGGCACTCACTGCAGGTGGTTTAAAGAGCCCATGTAGATCCACAGACAGGGAGTAACGGGAGCACCTGTAACACTGCATTACTCTTGCCATTGAAATGTCTACATTCCTAACGAGCTAGAACATTTTGAGACAGTATAACTTAATCATCTCAGCTTCCCCAGAATCTAGCAAAGTGCCTCGCATATAATGGATAATCGATAAGCATTTATTGAAAGGATGAACGAATGAATGAATGAGGTTTAAATATCTCTTGATCTTCAGAAAGCCAGGTAGAGGAAACTGAAATCAACTAATTTCAACACTTTGAGCTGCTTTGGATAAATAGAAGAGAGGCTCAAATTCTTAGTTACAATATTTTCTGGCAGATTTATTTTATTCCATTTTCTTCTTTCTGCGTCTTACAGCATTTGGATCAGTATATGTCACATAGTAGGTGCCTAAGAAATGTTTGATAAATGAATGGAAGATCCAAGAGATTTCATTTTCAGCTGCAAAATCTTGGTGACATCCCAGGGGAAGGTGGCACCCACAGTCTAGAGCTTGGATAGACGGTGATAGTCAGTGACAGACAATTTCTAGAGGATGGAATAGGAGCTGCTACCTTGATGACCCCAATACCAGTCAGAGGCATTCGCTATTTTGAGGCACAACCTACTGAGGAAGGAGCCCAGAAAGGCATTCCCTACTCCCTTAAGCTATCCCACTCCCAGTGGTTCAGTCTCTTCCTCAGAACACGTATAATGAGCGTAATATTTTGAATGAGATTACTATTCTTTCTCTTTTACTTTTATGTATTCATGATCAGCTTGCTAGTCAATATAAAGTAAGATTATCATGAAGCAAAATTAAAGGGAAATTATTATTGGATTTCGACATTCAAAATAGGATTTTGTAGGAAGACAATAGTCTTTAAAACAGGCATTATGGAGTGAGAATTTTCTAAATACTCTGGTACCCATTTGATATATCAAGGTTAGAACTGGTGGAACATATTATACATTTTTAATTAATGTGGACAAGAAGGGGACCTCAAAGGATGGTTTGTCCCTTCCAGGCCTAAGGGATTGTGAAGAGAAGATGATGGAGCAACAAGCTAAGAAAGGTAAGGAAGAAAATAGTTAGCTGGATATCTCTTTACTGGATCATCAGAGCTCTACATGGTGAGGCGGGCCAGTGGACAGATTGGGAGCACAGTGGAGCACAAGGAATTTTGACCCACCCTTGTTTTGGTTGGAGACAACTGACCCTGAAACTATAGGGGGGCCCTACATAATTCAGTGTGGAGTAGGATGTTCAGGTTAAGAAGGGGACAGGTTTGTGGGCCTGGGCTTTCCCTGTTCTCACATGACATACATGCTCATTTGCAAAGCCACAGCCTGCTGGGGTGGAGGCTGAGATGAGCCTCAGCCTCGGTACCAGGGTTAACAGCTGGGGCCAGAAGTTGCAGATATGGCAGAGACTCTGACTGGTCTTCATTAGCAAGAGCGGGGTGGGCAGTGGGGTAAGTCTTCAGGGAGGAGCGCCTGTACCCTGAGCAAGCCAAGCAGAAATAGACCACAAGTACATCAGCCACAGATGTCAGCTGCCAGCTGTGGACACCAGCCATACGGTGGTGCCAAGCACTCCTCAGCAGACACCAGGCGCCTCACACCCTAGCACAAGTGCAAATCTAGGGGCTCCCTTCCCCCAGTGCTGTGGGCCTTGGGACCCGGAGAGAGAAGCAAGAAAGGGAGATAAGAGCTCTGAAGAATGGAGCAGAAAAACTAATGAGTCTAAAGAGTCTGCATTAAAAGATTGGGCAGAACTAACTTTAAACTGAATTAGACTAAATGTAGTTGTTTTTTTCCTTGCTGCTTAAGCAGGTGAAGGGCTCACGAAGAAAATCAGATGAGGTCTGAAGAAACAAAGTAGCTAATTTTCGTCCCATATCTAAATGCTGCATGAGTAATTGTGGGACTCCACTACTCACAGGCGATTTTGAGCCATAGCAGTTTAGTCATGGGGCTCAGAAAGGACATAGTTTGCCAGGTAAAGCGAGAAGCGAGTCCATCCAACATCACACCAGGAGGCTTTCCAGGGCCTTGGGATGCTTTGATCGTTGGTCTGTCCTGTCTCCAACTCCCTCATTTATCCTCTTCTCACTCTCTCCCTCACCCTCTTTTCTTTCATCTCTTGACCTTTTCTTTTTCTCTCTGCAGAGAGAAAAGGTACACAGAATGGCAAGCTGAATCAGAATGGTGCCTTTGTGAGCTTTTTGGACATTTAGAAGAAGGAGTTGAGCTGAACTACACAAGCCCTCAGGAAGCCCCTCCCTGACAGAGTTATAGATGCCCTGAGAGAATCTTACGATGATATTACTAATCGAGCATATATTTCCACATCAGAGCAGAGACAAATACAAGAAAGGGAACAACAAAACCTCTTTAGAGGGCTTCGCATTTAGCCGATGAATATGTTAGTGAATTGAAGAAACCCTCAAAAAGTTTAGCAAGTGGAACATTCCTGATGCAGTACGTTAACTCGAGTAACCTAATATAATAACAGCCATAAGGAAAAAACAAGTCATGTTCCCCGGAGACTATCTATAGTCATCGAAAGAAGATGTGAAACTTTAAGTAACTAACTAATCGGAATGATTCAAAGTGTTGTTTTGACTAATAGTAGGGTCTTTCTACAGAAATGTGAACTGTCTTTGCTTTGTGGGTTTTATACACAAAACAATCCTGCTCCAGTGAAATTTCTGAGTGTTTAGTAATTGACAAAGTCTTGGAAAATAGGAAGGGGGATTGAAACCGAGCAATTTCAGGGCCTACGTGCAGGACAGAGACAAGGAGGTAATCCAACACCCCTGCTCTGCCACCGCTTCGGCCTCTTTTTGTTTGTGTGAACTTTTAACTCACAAAAGATTAAGTTTAAAATCATATTAAGTTGGATGCAATTTTGAGCCACATAAGGGTGTGAGCATGGAGGGTTCTGTATTAAATAGATCTCTCTCCTTAGAGACGACTTCTTGTATGTCATCATCCATTGGTTGATGATGGGGAAAAAAGTAGCATTAGTTGAGTTCCTAGTATATGCCAGGCACTATGGCGATTGTTCTGTCTATCTTATTCCATTTAAGCCTCATTCAGTTTTAGGGCTGGAATGTTGTCTCCATTTGGCAGATAAGGGATCATCCAGTCTAGCTCTTGTGTGAATTCCTGAGTTGCCATCGTAGATGCTTCTTCTTTCTCCTAAAGCCTCCAGGTGGAGAAGCCCCCTGGCCTTTCAGCGTGGCCCATTTCAGCAGTAGCCCTTTGAAGGTTTTGAACGTAAATTCCCGTTTGCAACCCAAGTCTTCTTTAGGCCACTGGCTCCCTAGTGATTCAACACAAGTCCTCTGCACCACAGCACATGGGTTTTCCTGGACCCAGATCAAAGGACAGGAGAGAAGAAGAGTAGATTTCAGGGCATTGAGCCATGTTGTGAAACTCTGAAATACAAGTTAGGTTCTTATTATTACAAAAGTATTAGATACCCCTTATTTTATAAAGGTTAATATAGTATAGTTTGTGGAAAAAAAAGTGAAATTGCCCTGAAATCCCACCCTCAAGAGATTGCTATTAGCCCTTTGTCTTTAATAAAGAGCTGGCTAGGGAGGAAGTGTGGCTAGGTCCTTGGACTCTTCCACTGCAAGATAAAAGCAGGACTTGGGTCAGTCTGAAGTAGTGAAGAGAATGCATATGTTTTGGAGCCAGATATACCTGCGCTTGAATCTCAGCTTTGACTTGGGCAAGTTACTTAAATTCTCTGAATCTCAGCTTCCTACATGGCAAATGGGTGATGATAGAACTAATCCATAAAGATTGGAGAAGCTTAAATCTGACGTATGTAAAGCTCTCAGCAAGGTGCCTGGCACAAAGCAGGCGTTTAATAATTCCGTCCAATTGAATATCGCAGACGTTCCAGATGCTAGGATCCTTCCGCCTGCAACGTAAAATTACCAGCTGCTGAGACAATTGTCCAGTCTCTACTTTTTTTCCCGCTGAGTTAGTGGTTAGACTTCAGGCATATAATTTGCAGAATAAGCACCTGGTTAAAGTTTGCTGACTTTTAACACAAGACGGCTAAAGGAATTTTCTTCTGTTTCTGTGTTCTTCACTGAATGATTGAAGCTACTCATAATAGAGTAAACACTCTAGAATTATTACTGACTTTATGATACAATTTTCAGACTCTCAAAATAAGTACTACTTCTGTAGTGAAAGCTGACTGACCCTGCTTTTGATACGTTGATAAACTGGAACCTCAGAGCTGCCCTCTTCAGTCCTTGAGCGGAGGAGGGTAATGCAATTTGAGAGCCACGGTGTGAGGAAGCCTGTTTCTTCCTAACGAGTACCAAACCATCCCACGTGGTTTGGTTGAAAAGCAAGACTCAGTCTCAGCCTCTGTGACTGCCAAGATCCTGTCACTCTTAATGTGCTTGTTTCCAGCTGTGGCCCCATGATGCCTCTTCAAACAAATTATTCTGCAACAATTGATCATGTCCCACTCCCTTTAGATGGCCTGTAACCATCTGGAGAGTTAGACAGAAATACTGCCTGACCGATGATCCACGTTGGGGCCAGAAGGCTTAAAGCGCAACATCTCACAACCCACTTGCCAGTGTGGGACGTAGGCAGTGCCCACACCTAACAACTGTGTCGGTGGTAACAAGGACTAAGTGCTGAAACAGCTGCCTTCAGCCTGCAAACAACCTCAGAGTCTTAGAGCAATTGCGTGTCTGAACTTTTCTTCCTAAGATCGCACCCACCTCCATCAAACAGGCAAACGCTTTTGTTAATTGTCTGTCTCCCTTCTGCCGGAATACGAGCTCCAAAGTGTCAAGGCATTTGTTCTGTTTTGTTTATTGCTGTATGTCCAGCTCGTAGATGTGTGCCTGATAAATAACAGGTTCACAATTTCCGTTTGTTGAATGGATGAATAAAAGGAGAATCCAACAGTGATGTCTTTCCTTAGTTTTTCTCAAGGAAAGAGAGGTCCTAACAGAAATAAACAGGTAGTGAAGATGCTGACTATGGGAATTTGTTTATTAAAACATGAGATGCTTCAGAATAGCTGTCTTAGAATTACAAGAGGCGTTCCTTCTTCTGAGGTGTAGATGCACTGCGGTAGATCTGGTGTCCCTTCCAGCTTATAAGATGAGAAGAAAAATGTGCTCATTTTAATTTACTTTTACTATTTCCACTCACTAAAGGTTTTGAAATGGCCACATAGAGCATTTTAATAAGAACTGAATTGCAGTAATGGGCCTGTGAAAAGAAACATGGTTTAAGCCATAAAATTCAGCATGAGTTTGTTGTTTGTATTTTGAACCATAGAAGTGATTTAGGGGTGGTTCTAGAAATATTTTGCCCTCTGATGAAGTCTGAGGGTAAAAACCAGTTAAGAATCTTTCTTCATTTCTTAAAAAGGACTTACTTCCTCTTATATCTAGACATGCTGACCCTAACCATACCCAACATCTGTTACTTTTTCTCCTGGCATTTGTTCTCACCTGAGGACATATGTCCCCATTGTTTCTATTTGACATGAGTTTACATGTTTAATTGTTTAACATCCATCTCTCCTGGCTAAATTGTAAGCAGGTATTTTTGTCAGTTTTGTTCATACTGCTTTCCCAGTGCCTAGAATAGTGCCTGAAATCTGGTAAGTGCTTAATAACTATTTGTCAAATAAACAAACTAGTTTAAATGTATGATTCAGATCCCAATATCTGTGCAAATGTATCTTGGAGAGGAAATGAAGGCAATAACAGGGCCAGGCACCCACGCCATCCACTGTAGATGAGAGAAATCTGGACTTAGGTGTGGGATCAACTCAGGTCAGCTGTTTTCTAGATGTTTTGCTACCATGCACTTAACCTCCCCAAGCTTGGTTTTGAGACTTGCAAGATGGGAATAACAAGAGCCACTTACTGAGAGAGTTATGAAGATTACATGAGATGAAGGATATAAATGTACTTTGCGAAAGCTGCTAAGACTTACAGAAGCATCGGATTTCATTGTGTTGGGTGCACATATCTGTTGCTGGAGTGAGTGATTCGGTTGCACTAAACTGTTACTTAATTCAACCACTCTGCTGAAGAGGCTACTAATGGATGCTCAGTTGTCATGGCAGGTGCAGAAAGGGAGATGCATTTCCCATAAAATACTAGAGATTGGGGCTTATCAGTATTGCCTGAGGAGCTTTTAAAAATTGTGTCTTCTTAGGCGTGGTAAGCTGTATTGCTTGTTCACATTTATTTATCTCCCTCGCCACCCTCAACCTGCCATATAGGCCATGCTGTCGGGTAGGCAAAGTTTAGTCCTCATCCAATGAACATTGAGCATGGCCATAGATTTCCCCTAGTCAATGAATTATAAATGGGTATGATACATGCCACACCAGCGTAGAAACCTTAGATATGTTGGCATGGTTTGACTTGGCACCCCTTGAGCTTTTTCCCTAGTTATGAGAACGGCACGCCCTAGTTAAAGGATACTCCTTCAGCCTGCATTCTGGAATGAGAATACACATGCTTCTAGGTCAAGCCCAGGCATGCCCAACAGAGCTGCAGCAGACAAATAGCCCTCATGAAACGTGAGCACAAATGCTTGTGTGAGCCACTGAGATGTCAAGGAGGTTTGTTACCTTAGTGAAAGTAGATCTATATACCAGGATGCACTCCAAGCCTGCCAAAGTCCGTACTCTGAGGGTCAGGAATCTGTGTTTTTAGAAAACTTCTCATGAGATTCTGATAATCAATCAGGTTTGGGAACTACTCTCCTAGATTATCTACACCCCTTCCCTCCTTCCTGCCACCTGCCCATACGAACAGTTTGACTAATGTTCCTACCATTCCTATAACTCAGCTCTAGCATTCCTGTCTGTCAGGCCAGTAGGAAAATAAAAGAATGCCCCTCTGCTTTGGAGATGGTGTTAGAATATAGAGCTTCAGACACTGAATCTTGAATTAAATCAGAGACTTCAGGGTCACCTGACCTCCCCTCTCCAGCTCTTTATTGGGAATGTGATAGAATAATTTATTACTGCAAAAGCAAGACATAACCTATGGAAGGACATACTTTATTATAGGCCAGATGGTTTGGATTTGTGTGTGGTCATTATTCTAGTTTCTGACAATCCCCAATAAGTCTGCCTACATTAGCTACTAAATTATTGTTGGCTAATCAATGCCCAGCCATTCTGCCTGCTGATGAAGTCTTAAGGCACCTACAAGAGGCAAGAGGGCACTGTCAACAGTCACTAGTAGAGCCCACGCCTGAGGTTCCAAGGAAGACTTTTCATTCTATTTACTAACATATCAGTATTAAAACTAGAGCTTCAGATTTGGATTATAGATAATGACGTTTTTGTTCTCTGACCACTTGGATTAAGTCGTATAAAAGGTCATGGGAAAGACTAAAATCACTTTATTTTACGAGAGTAAAAAAGTTCCTTAAAATTTGTTGGACAATCTCATAATCATGGTTGTCTCTTAATAAAGTGTAGACAAGACTCCATGAAGAACCAAATCTGTGACAAATATCCTACTTCTTTCAATATCAGTGGCACTCCAGTAAGGATGCTACACCTGGTTTGATTGTTTTTTCTTGGGAGAAAGGGGGTACGGAGATTTTTTTTTTTTTGAGGAGTAGGATTAGCCCTGAGCTAACATCTGCCACCAATCCTCCTCTTTTTGCTGAGGAAGACTGGCCCTGGGCTAATATCCATGGCTATCTTCCTCTACTTCGTACGTGGGATGCCTGCCATAGCATGGCTTGAGGAGTGGTGCATAGGTCCACACCCAGGATCTGAACAGGCGAATCCCGGGCTGTGCAAGCTTAAGCGCTGCGCCACTGGGCCAGCCTGGGGAGATGTTTTAATTGTTTTCATTTATGACGTTAAAACTGAACTTGAGCTTTTGTTCCTATTATGGGCTTGTATAATCTGTAACTAACTGTTCTCTTCATGTTGTAAAAGCATAATTCCCATAGCCTCCAGATTACAGTCAGTAGGACATAAAAAGCTATTTTATGTACTCAGTTACGCCCAAGAGGACTTCTTAAAAAGCATATTATTATAGAGCTTGGGATTAATCAGTTGGAATCCCCTCCATCTTTCTTTCACTACACAAGTATCTAGCAAATCTAGAGACGCAACCACTCATGACAAGCAATGAACATACAACAGACTTCTAGTACATTTATCATCAGCACAAGAAACTTGGGAATATTCCATATTCAAATATATTGAAATAGGGATATTTAGAGCCAAAATCTGTGTAAATACCATTTTCCCTTGAAAATGGCAGTCGATATTCCTTTGAGTATAGCTTTCCTCAACTCCTGTCGCCCCTGACTCCCAGAAGTATGAAACTAATAGATATTCATTTACTCCTTGCAGAGGAGACTTAGCAAGCAGCACTCATATTGGCTTCATTATTCTTTTAAAAGAGAAGTGTGATTATCTTAAATATTCCTTAGATAGTAAAACTTACATTACCTGAAACATTCCAGGACGGAGTCTAGGAAGCTCCAGCTGATGACAGACTATGTTTTGTTATGGTCCCTGCTGTTGATGTTGGCATGCAAGGTGCAGGGGGCAGAGTTGAGTACGTCACTTTTTGGAATAAAACCCGGATATGAGTTTATTTGCCTGGTATTTGCCATTTCTTCTAAAATTGAAGACCAAAAATTCTTGGTAATTAAAGTTTCTGTATATTCAGAGTTCAATTATTCTATTTTATAAGGGCATGTAATTTTTTTTTTAAGTTATGGAGACATTTAAAAATCCGTTGAGTGGCTGGCCCTGTGGCAAAGTGGTTAAGTTTGCGTGCTCTGCTTCAGCAGCCCAGGGTATCGCTGGTTCAGATCCTGGGCGTGGACATGGCACCGCTCATCAGGCCACGTTGAGGTGGTGTCCCATGTGCCACAACTAGAAGGACCTACAACTAAAATATACAACTATGTACTGGGGGGATTTGGGGAGAAAAAGCAGGGAAAAAGAAGATTGGCAACAGTCGTTAGCTCAGGTGCCAATCTTTACGAAAAAAAAATCCGTTGAAAGCAATAAACCTTCTCCTCCCCAGAAATATAAACTTCATGGAGTTCGCCTGGGGTTAACGGAGTCCTCGTCAAGAGCTCACAAGATAATGAAAACAGCATGGGACTTGAGGTCTGATTTCTCCTTCATTTCTAGCTGTGTAGTCTTAGGCAAATCACTTAACTTCTCTGAGAGTTAGTTTCCTCTAAGCTTTGTAAACCATACAGTGATTTATAAATCTTAGCAGTTTTTCTTATAATTGTAGAAAATGTGAATTTTACTGAGCCCCCAAAATGTTGTTCTCTTTCTCTCTTTAAGATCTTTTAAATGAGCCTAAAGAAAATCTCTTTCTACCAATTGTGTGTGACCATAATGTTAGTCACTGGTGCCCTTCCTAGGCCTTTACTTCATTACATTAAAATTAACACATTAAATTAATGTGCAAGAGATTAAAATAGGGCAAAAGACAGAGTCAAAGCAAAATGTGCACATTTACAAGTAAATATCTGAAAAACTTTTTGCCTGGATAACTGTACTGCAAGCCAGGAAGATGTCTTCAGCCTAACTAACAGCCAACAGATTTTGAGCATTTTATGTGTGCTAGACAATTGGTCAGCCTTTATGTATGTACTTTCCATTATTTCCAACAATCTATGAGGTAGATCTTTTTCCTATTGCTCTTCTCTCTTACCCATGTGTTTTGTGTATGTGTTTTGAAATATTATTGCATACACTGAAATGCACAGATCTTAAGTGTACAGTTCACTGAATTTGGATAAATGTATACACTCATGAAATCAACACTCAATCAAAACAGAGAGCATTGCTATTATCTTAGAAAGTTGCTTCCTGTCCCCACCAAACTATTTCCCTCCCCTTCCCGGAGACAACCTCTTTTCTGATTTCTTGTGCCATTGCTTAGTTTTGACTATTCTTAAACTTCATAAAAATGGAATTATACAGTATGTACTCTTTTGTGTCTGGCTCCTTTCACTCAGCCTTTGAGATTCATCTATGTTGTTGCTTATATCAGTAGTTTGTTCTTTTTTATTGCTGAATAGTATTTTATTGTATGGATATACCACAATTTGCTATCATGTTCCAGTTGATGAACATTTGGATTGGTTCCAGTTCAGGGCTATTATGAACAAAGCTGATAGAAGTTTCTCGTACAAATATTTTTGTGGATATATGTTTTCATTTCCTTTGAGTAAATACCTAGGAATGGAATTGCAGCTTTAATTGTTCTCTGAGCTCTACCCCTTCCCCAGTGTCTCAGATGGGCATTTGCCAAAGGACTCTCCTTTCATCTTTGCAGACCCTGAGACCTAGATGCTAGCTAGATCAAGTCCCTAATTTTTATTTGAAAACCCTGGGGCTAGATGCTTTGAGAAATCAGAATTCTTCAGATTTTTGAAAGAAAAAAGAATGTCTATATAAATACGAGACATATATACTCCATAACACTTCCCAGCAGTGTCTGGATCAGCACTCTGAATCAAACACATTATTATTTCTCTGAAAAAGATATTATTCTTCACACCAAGTAAGATAAATAAAAACTATAAATAACCTCAGGTCATGTCAGCTTTGGCCACCAAATTTGCTGCAAATTAAAAAGACAACAAATTTGTTTTTCAGAGGTTTTTTTTTTTAAAGATTGACACCTGAGCTAATATCTGTTGCCTACCTTTTTTTTTTTTCCCTCTCTAAAGCCCCCAGTACAGACCTGTATATTCTAGTTGTAGGTCCTTCTGGTTGTGCTTCAGAGGTTTCTTTTAGCACACTTATTGGGATATAATTCACATTCCATATAACTCATCCATTTAAGATGTACAGTTCAATGGTTTTTGGTATATTACATTATTAATTTTTAAAAAATTTTCATATAGTATAATATGAAAATTATAGTGTATAAAAATATATCAAAAATGTAGTATAAAATAAAATTTTAACCACTTTATTTGTAAGTGTACAATTAAGTGGCATTAAATATGCATTCCCAATGTTGTATAACCCTCATCACTATCTATTTCAAAAACTTTTTCATTATGCCAAACAGAAATGCTATAACCTTTAAGCTATAACTCCTCAATCACCATACCCCATCCCCTTGTAACTTCTACTCTATTTTCTGTCTCTATAAATTTGCCTATTCTAGAGAGTTCATATAATTGAGATCATACAATACTCACCATTTTGTGTCTGGCTTACTTCACTTAGCATAATATTTTCAAAGTTCTTCCATGTTGTAGCATATATCAGAATTTTATTATGTATATACCACATTTTGTTTATCCATTCATCCATTGATAGACATTTGAGTTTTCCACCTTTTGGCTATCATGAATAATGTTGTTATGAATATTCATGTATAAGTATTTGTTTGAACATCTTTTTTCAGCTCTTTGGGGTAAATACCTAGGAGTAGAATTTCAGGATCATATGGTAATTCTATGTTTTTTAGAATTAATTTAATGTTTTTAGGGAATTCCATGTGTTTGAGGAGCTGCCAATCTGTTTTTGACAGTAACTGACCATTTTACATTTTCCATCAGCAATTTACAAGGGTCCCAATGTCTCTACATCCTCACTAATACATGTTACATTGTTATTATTATTATTATTATTATTGCCATCCTAGTGGGTGTGAAGTGGAATCTCATTGTGGTTTTGAATTGCATTTCCCCAGTGACTAAAGCTTGTTGGCCATTTGCATATCTTCTTTCAGGATATATCTGTTCAAGCCCTTCACCCATTTTTAAATTGGGTTGTTTGTCTTTTTGTTGTTGAGTTGTAAGTGTTCTTTACGTATTCTGGATATTAGACCCTTATCATTTTTGTGACTTGCAAATATTTTCTGCTATTATTTAGGTTGTCTTTTCACTTTCTTGAATATGCCCTTTGATGTACAAAAGGTTTAAATTTTGATGAAGTCAAATTTATCTATCTTTTCTTGTTGCTCATGCTTTTGGTATCATATCTAAGAATCTATTTCCAAATCCAAGGTCATGAAGATTTACCTCTAGGTTTTCTCCTAAGATTTCTATGGTTTCAGCTTTTATATTTATGTTGTTGATCAATTTTGAGTTAATTTTATATATGGTATGAGGTAGGAGTCCAAATTGATTCCTTTGCATGTAGAAATCTAGTTGAACCACAGCACTATCTGTTGAAAAGACTATCCTTTTCCCTTTGAGTGGACTTGGCACTCTTGACAAAAGTAAATTGGCCATAGATTTATGGGTTTCTTTCTGGATTCTCAGGTCTATTCCATTGGTGTATAGATCTTTCCTTATGCCAGTGTCATACTATTTTTTACCATAATTTTGTAGTAAGTTTTGAAATTGAGAAGTGTGAATCTCCCATCTTTGTTCTTCTTTTTTAAGATTGTTTTGGCTATTTGGAGCCCCTTGTAATTCTATATGAATTTGAAGATCAGCTTTTCAATTTCTGAAAAAAAAAAAAAAACCTGTTGGAATTTTGATAGGAATTGCATTGTATTTGTAAAGCACTTTGGATAGTACTGCCATCTTAATGATGTTAAATCTTCCCATCCAGGAACACAGGATGTCTTTGCATTTGTCTATGTCTTCTTTACTTTCAACAATATTTCATAATTTTAAATATACAAATCTTTCACCTCCTTGGTTAAATTTATTCCCAGATACTTTATTCTTTTCAATTGCTGTTGTAAATGGGATAGTTCTTTTAATGTTCTTTTCAGCTTGTTCATTGTTGATGTATAGAAACACAATTGATTTTTTTGTGTTGATCTTATACCCTAAAACTTTATTGAATTCATTTATTGTATCTAGTAGCTTTCTTACAGATTCTTTGGACTTTTTTATATGTAGGATCACATCATCTGCAAATACAGATAGTTTTACTTCTTTCTTTTCAATGTAGATAATTTTGTTTCTTTTTCTTGTCTAATTGCTCTGGCCAGAACTTTCAATACAATGTTGAACAATAGTGGTGAAAGCAGACATCCTGATTTGAGAGGGAAAGCTTTCAGTCTGTTACCATTGAGTATGACATTGTGGGTTTTTCATAAATATCCTGTATAATGCTTATGAAGTTCCCTTCTATTCCTAGTTTTCTGAGAGGTTTTATCATGGAAGGGTGTTGGATTTTGTCAAATGCTTTTCTGCATCAGTTGAGATGATCACATCAGTTTTCTCCTTTGTTCTATTAATGTGATGTGTTACATTGATTTTTTTTTTTTTTATGTTGAACCACACTTGCTTTTCTGGAATACATCCACTTGGTCATGGTGTATAATCCTTTTCATGTGCTCTCAGATTTTATTTGCTAGTATTTTATTGAAGAGAAATTTTTACATTTAATTTCACTTTTATTTTTTATAACTATGTATAAGGAATTGTGAACCTGTAGCTCAGTAAGGTGACTAATGCAAGTTAATGCAAAGGAAGCTGATCAATGAAGCCACAATGACATGAAAAAGATCCCCAACAGTGCGTCCCTGTGTTCCAGGGTTCTGATTGATTCTCTTCAACATCTTTTTCAATGGCTTGAGGATGAAGAAAACTTGCTTATTACTCTTGAGCTGAGATTGCTGAGAGGGAGATCTAATATTTGAGAGAGCAAAATAGAGATTCCAAAAGATTCTGGCAGCTTGGAATAATCAGGCCAAACTAACAAAGATGCATTTAAGATCTTGGATCAACATTTTGGGTTCAACAAAAGGGTTAGAGAAGGTGGGGGGACGGATGCTGAATTAATAGTCATTCCCATGAAGAGAGCTGGGATTTAGCTGACTGCAAACCCAACATGAACTGAGCATTTTGAGGCTCCAGAAGAGGAGTGTAGGCTGGGGCTATGCTGACAGTGTCCTGTCCACAGTCTATATGTGCACATGTGTGTGGTGTGTGGGGCTTGCTTAGTCCTGCTCTTGGCTCTGTAGGCCCATCCACATCTGGAACATTTATTGCCTTCAGTTCTGGGTGCCAATTTTTAAGTGACAAACTGGAGCCCATCCAGAGGAGAGTGACCAGGACAAAGAAAGGGCTCAAAATCATATCAGGTTAGGGAGTCTTGAAGTAACTAGGGCTGTGTAGCCTGGAGCAGGGCAGATTAAGTGGGGAATTTGAGAGTTGTTTTCAAATCATAACATGTGAAAGGAGAAATAGACTTGGTCTGTGTATTTCCAGAGTGGAGAAAAAGACCTAGGGTGGAAGTTAGAAGAAGGGAGAGGTCAGCCTTCTCCAAGAAGACATTTCTAATAGTCACTGAAGTCTCAAAAATCTATAGGTTGGACACATTGTGGGTGGCAGAAACAGTTTTATTACCTTAGCAACCTCACTGCCTCTTTTGGGGAACTGCTTCCTATTCCCTCATGGTTATCACTGGAACACAGTGAAAGTTCCACCTGACCCAGACTTAGGAGTGAGGAAAAGTCAGGCTGCCTGCGGCAGAAACTCTAAGAGGTAAGACTAGGGAAGGGTTTCTCACCAAGAGGAGAAGACTGATGTATAGCAAGAAAGAAAAACTAAAACTATCACTCAGAGGAGTGGGGGAGAAGAGAAGAGAAGAGAAGGGAAAGGAAGGGAAGGGAAGGAAAGAGAAGGGAAGAGAAGAGAAGGGAAGAAAAGGGAAAACAAAAGAAGAGACAGAAGAGAAGAGAGAGAAGTAAGAGACAGAGAAAACAGAGAGAAGTGCTTGAGTCCTGAATTCTAGATATTCCTGAGGCTCACTATATTCTTTTCTTCCCACAACTTGATCACTCAGCTCTTTCTTGGATTTTGGGAAATACCTTAGTATCATTCCAAAGGGCAGTCTCTCTCAGTTAAATTAGTGTTGAGTTTTTGTCACTTTCGTTCAAAGGATTCTAACTAATACTACCAGGCTGAGGAGGTAGTGAGGTCTCCGTCAGTGGAGGTGTTTAAAGAGAAACAGCCCTACCAACACCTGCCAAGAATTCTATGAAGTAGGTGGGAGTAAAACTGAATTAGCATTGGTCAAGAGTTGATAATTTTTGAAGCTGAGTGATGGGTTTATAATCTTATCCTCTGTACTTTTTTGTACATTTAACATCTTTCCTGATAAAGAGAAGAAAAAGTGATATGGAGAGAACTCCAGCACTGAGAGAAAATGAACTAAATCAGTGGTTCACAACCACATCAGACTCCTCGGGGTAGATTTAAACAATAAGTATTTGAGGCCTTGCTTCCGGAAATTTTGATCCAATTGATCTGGGACGAGGCTCAGGGTTCTATACATTTTCAAAACTCCCCACACTGTTCTGACCATCATTCAGGTAAAATCACTGTTGGATTAGATGACATTTAAGGCATCTTCCAAATCTAAGATCCATAGACTGAAGGAGAATAAAGGGTGGAAGTGACCAACACCTTGAATTTTAAAATTTGGAAACTGAGATCCAAAGAGGTCAAGTGATTGCAGTTACAGAGTTAGTAAGCAGCAGTGGAGAAAAGTTTGAAACCCAGGCAATCTGTGTCCTCTGTCCTGCTCTCATCAATATTACAGAATTATGAAAAACTTCTTGATAAACAAGGAGACACTAAGAAAGCCCATTCTGGATCCAGATCACTTAGTTCAAATCCTGGTTTTGCCACTTACTCAACTCTCTGTGCCTCAGTTTCCTCATCTGTATCCGCTGCACAGGGTGGTGGTTGTAAATTAAATGATCGATATATGTATAGTGCTTAAAATAAGCGTGTAGCATATGGTAAGCAATGGTTTGCTGCTGTTATTATTTGCATTACACTAGTGAGGATAATCTCACTGAAGACCTTCAAGAAGACTTTAAATGCTTATTCTTTGCTGACAATTCAGAGCAGGGGTGGAGTATTTCCAGCCCACACCCAGTGTCTGGCTTATTGCTCCCTGTCATCTTGATCAGTATAAGAGGCTCTTGCTCAGGCCACAGAGCTTGAGTCATGACTTCAGCCCCGATGGGCCACCCTGGCCACCGCAGCCAGAGGAAAGAATAGCCAGAGTTCTCATAGGGCAGCTTAACAGCCACAAAAACATGATAACCCATTTATTCCAGAAGGGCTTCTGCTTTGTTTGTTTATTTGATTTATTTCCTCCATACTCAATCATCCAACAAACAAATAACAATACCTGACTTTAATTGAAACAAATAAACAACAACAAAACAGCTAAAAGAGATATGGTGGCTTCTAAGGCAACTGTTAGATAATGTGGAATTAGATGTTCCTAAGTTCCTAGAGAGTAGAGACGGGGAAGCAGAGCACCAGCTCCAGCCGGACAGAGTTTTTGCTACTCTGTTCACTGCCGGTGCAGGGCAGCCAGTGGCGCGCCTCCACATAGTAGGGGCTCGATAAATACACGTGAGAGGGATGATCTTTCAAGGAATGGCTCACACATTTTACAGACAACTGAGACAATTTAAGGTTCAAAGTGTAAATCTACAACTTTAGTAATTTCTTAAGAATGTAAAACTTGAAAATTTCGTGGAATAATATTTAAAAAAGAAAATTTGAAGATAGACGTAAAAGAAGACTAGATATTTCCTATGCCTAAAGGGCCATTTCTAAATAAAGGGAGAATAATTTTGAAGGGCAACCAGAGAGAAAAGGAAAACTGTGTGCAAAACTCTCCCACCCTCCTGTGGCTCTTCCTCTGCCATCTGCCTCCGCTCTCCCCTTTCTCTTTCCATGTTTTCTCCTTTCAATTTATCTTTTCCCCATGACTCTCTCATACCCTGTTTTTAAAAGACTGTTCTCAATTTTTTTTCCTTTTCCTTCTCTTTCTCTTCTTCTCATTCTCCTCTAACCCAGTCTCTTTAATTTTGGTGATAAAATGGAACTGAAATGTTAATTAATTAAATCCATTAATGAAGATATAGGAAGCTCATACTACGCGATAGGCACATTTTTATTATTATGGTTTTTTGTTGTTGTTAAAGTACAATTTACATACATCAAAATGCATAAATCTCATGTGTACAGCTTGAAAAGTTTTCACCGATATACACACCTGTATAATTACCACCAGGTCAAGACAAAGGACACTTCCAGCCTCCCTGCATGCTCTCTTCCACCCCTTCCCAGTCAACAGCCCCTCCAAAGTTAATCATTCTCCTGACCCCTATCACCGGAGTTTAGTTTTGAACATCATATGATTAGAATCAAGCATGTATTCTCTTATATCTAACTCTCTTTTTTCAACATCGTGTTTGTGGGACTCATCTATGCATGTAGCAGGTATTATTTTTTTGAATGAAATTTTATGACCCTAGGAAGGAATAACTTTTCTTTCTAAAATTATCATCCAAATTTAGTTGCCTGGTACATAAGATTGATTCACGATGGATTTTTTCTCCCCAGTTGTCCCCAACTCCTATCACATTGTCCCATGTGGATTAGTGCTATTTAATGAGAAAAAAAAATTCGCAAGCTTGGGTTATACCTTCAGTTTCTCAATGCATCTAGGTTAACATCCGAGTTCCCTTGTAGCTTGAGGTCTTCACAGGTTATCCACTTGTGTGATACTAGTTTCCCAAATTAGTTGCCTCTGCAACTCGGCCGCACAGGACCTGTGATCCACAGGGAACCTCCCTTGGTTAGGATTTCTCTGACACTATCCCATTGTTCTTCTTGCTAATTCTTTCCTGCCACTAGAGGTCAGGGTTCAGTTAGTACTACAGAGGGCTGAACAAGTGTGAAGGGCCAATTAGCCCTCAGAAGGACCCTAGGGGACTGTCTGGGGATGCAGGGTTTGTGTGCTCCAGTTGAGACTAGGCAGAAAAGGCTGAGGTACCCTGGAAAACAGGTTGTCACATTACCATGTGGAAAATTGACCTCAAACATCACAAATTCTATTTGTATTTATTTATTTATTTATTTATTTGTAATTGGCAAGGGCATTTTGTCTAACACATAACTGACATTTCACTTTATTTCCTTTAGGCAGAAGAATGCTTCATTCTTCAGAACAAACTTAAGCTTAAGCATTCCCACTTAGAAGTTCTCCAAATGCTTGGTTTCCAAATTTGACAATAATAATAACAATAAAAATATTCACTCATGAGATTTTGGGGGACTACTTGAGCAGCTGCAAAATTTTTTTTCTCACAACTAAAATATTTAGTAGGTGAGCATCACTATTTTGTAAACCATTTATTTTAGGATTCTAAAGCTTTGCTGCTTAAATCCCAATTCTTTTGTGCTGCTCAATTCTCCATTCCATCACCCCAATCCACCCTGACCTCGCAGTGTCTATGCCAAGAAGGTATAATGAGGACTATAATTGTAATCGGTCTCTTGAAAATTTAGGGCAAGAGGGAAAAGTTGAGAGATAATGTAGGTCAGTGGTTTTCAAAGAAATGGTTAAGCTATGAAGCACTCAGTTTTTATTAAATCTTACCCAGAAGCTCCATCTGTAGAACAGGTAAAAAGTAGCTTTCCTCTGGATGAAGTAGGAGTGTGGAGCTGTGACTCCCCCTCTCTCAGCTTCCCATATCCACTTACGCGACTGCATGGCCACTGAAGATATGCTTCTGAAATTCCCTAATTCCAGAAACATTGTTTGAAAACCCAGTCTAAATCCTTTATTATATGAATGAGGGAACTGAGATCCAGAACTTACCTAGCTAGGATCATACATTAACAATGATATCTGGCAAGAAAAATGGCTGGAGACTAATTATTTTTATTAAAATTTGAGGATCTTTTTCCCAAGAACATATACTTCTTATTCCAGCAGACACATACTTACGGCATATGGAGTGTGTGTATAAGACTAAACAACGTGAGTGAGATTGGTTTTGCCAGACACTTGGATTGATGAAACAGCAACCCTGTCATATTTAGATGGAATGCGTTAAAATCACGTTTTGATAAATTTAAAATTGGACTAAGACAGGGGATTTGATACTTTCAAAAGAAGAAGATAGTTTTATATCTCAAGTGTGCGTAGAATTTGCTGCTATGGAGACCACTTGCAGATGTTGGAGAGCAAGAGGGAAGTTTCCACAGTGAGGACGAGCCTCTCATGTGTTTGGAAAGAAGGTAACTAGGCCATTCATGCTGCTGGTGGGAGAAGGCACTGTGCAACTGGTACAAAAGGGGAAGTAAGAAAAAGCAGAGTGGAGGATCCAGGGAGAATCCTGAAGTCTTTAATTGCCTAACCAGTCATGCAAGTGACCCCTTCATTTGCCAATGAGGGAAAGAGTAATGAAAATTTGAAAGCAACTTCCAGCAAAGGCTTTTAACGTCAAATTGCTCTCCAATCACCTCTCCATCGTCTGTCTATATGGCCCAGTAACAATTTACTCTAACTTTAAAGGTTCTAATTGAGATGAACAAAATTATACTCAAGTTTAGGAGAAACTAGGGCAATTAATCCCGGATAAGAATCAATGAGTAAGGAATTTGCTTAAACCTTGTGTTTGAATTTCTTTAGGTCTTGTCCTAAATTGTGCTTCATGCTTAACTAAAAAACAAAACAAATTAGTAATTTTGTTTTGTTCTTTTAATAAATAGTTGGGTTTTAAATTAAAAAAAAAGTTAGAGGCCTATCATACCAGAAGCACATAGATTTGCTTATTTATTATTTTCTCCTTATTTTGTTAAACCTGAGGAGAGCCTGCCTTTCAGAGTCTATAGGCAACCTCAGATCACCCTGTGGCAGTGTGTACTGCTGTCAGCTATTGGGCCTAGAGAGGGATACATAGCTTTTTGCAAGCCTGGACAGAGAGCCGGGTCTAGTTCTTCCAGTTCACACTAAGCTCGTATTCCCTCTGTGAGAGTAGAACTGGGAGAAGCCTTGAGAATTTGGATCCTCCCTAAGGTCATAGCTTATTTGTATAAACAGAGGTTAAAAGTTTGTTAAGTCATCTACAGTGTGTTGAGTGTGTGAACAGGATGAGGAATGTCGAGGACTGGTCAATTAAAAGCCCCCAAATCTGGGCCTGGCTCTGTGGCCGAGCGGTTAAGTTCACCCACTCTGCTTTGGCGGCCCGGGGTTTCACTGGTTGGGATCCGGGGCACGGACATGGCACCATTCATCAGGCCATGCTGAGGCGGCATCCCACATAGCACAACCAGAGGCACTCACAACTAGAATATACAACTGTGTACTGGGGGGCTTTGGGGAGAAGGAGGAGGAGGAGGAGGAGAAGAAGAAAAAGAAGAAGAAAAGATTGGCAACAGATATTAACTCGGTTGCCAATCTTTAAAAAAACCCAGCAAACCCAAATCTGAGGAGTGTGGTCCAAGTTGCTGCTCTGAGCCCTACTCCACATGCCTGATATCCTGGTGATTACCGTCAGAGGCTGAGGCTCTCCTCAACAGACCAAACTAAGGATGCTTCATCACCTGGCAGCCAGAACAGAGAACCAAAGGCTAACATAAACTGAAGGGCAGAAGGTCAGTTAAAAGCTTATCCCTCTGTCCAGGGCTTGTGGTAAAAATATCTATTTCTCGCTCTCTTCTTTGGGATCCCTGTCCTTAAGATGGCTTATGGCTGGGTGGAGCCCCCTCTGGTAGGCATATGGGTGTTCAACATATTTGTGATGATGAGATATTCATATTCATTGCTTTAATAATTGAGCATCCAAGCCAAACCCCGTGTCTAGTTTCTGATCCCTTTACTTGTTGACATTCCAAGTCAAAGCCCTAGTTTGATTTCCCTCATCAGAGAAGGAGGAAGGTCTAAGCCACAATGCTTTTGTGCTTATCTTCTGAGTTCCTCAAAGATGGTCCTGCCACCAACCTCCCTTCTCCTGACATAGAGAAACAGAAAAGGAGAAATGAGATTGGGACTAGGATCAAACAGATATGAACCAAATTCTAGGTTTATGAACTGATTAAGGGTATGAGCTGTTGACAAGGGCCGGGACTACATGCATGATCAAGATGCTCAGGGAGGCCAGGAATATGACTTTATGCCTTGGGACTCTCAGTGAGCTCAACTGGTGAACCTTGAGCCTCAGCTGACCCAGCCAGGCCAGCACTCCAAAACTACTCAGTGATAGAAATAGCAGCTTATATAGCCAAGGAAAGGGGTAGGAGAGTTCCTGCCTCTCCTCTAAGCGTGAAGAGTAAGAACAGCCTGAGAAGAGCTTCAGCTCCAGCATGGGTCAGGATCAGATCCTCCTCCAGGAGGAAGAGGTGGAGGCGGTGGCTGTAGATCCCAGACCAGGAGAGCAGGCTTCGTGCTGGTCAGTGCCACTTACTAGCCTGTGTATAAAGTGAACACTGGAAATTTGCTCCACATTCGCATCTGCAGCCGGAATGGGCTGTTTGTCCTAGACACCAGTTATTCAGATGTGCAGCTTGTACTCAGGGAGCATTCCATAATTCAACAAATATTTATTGAACTCCTACTATGTGTTGGGTACTATTCTAGCATGAACAATACAATAATGAGCAAAACAGATTCTTTGCCCTCGTGGAATTTATAACCTAGTAGAATAACCCAAGACTAATCAAGTCAATATGTCAACATATAATTAAAAACTGCGAGTTCTTGGTGAGCAGAACTCCTTTCAATTTGTGTTATTGCAGACAACCTTCTCTGATCAGACATCCAACACTTCTCTCACTTCTGCCCACACCAGCCTCTCAGAACAGCCTTTTGCTTTTTTCTTCTCATGAGTTATTTTCTCTTCTCATGAGTTATTTTTTCGCTAGTAACTGGTGCTTACTTAGAGGAGGATTCTTTTTTTTTTAATTTCTAGTTTTTTGCTTTTTCTCCCCAAATCCCCCCAGTGCATAGTTGTATATTTTTTAGTTGTGGGTTCTTCTAGTTGTGGCATTTGGGATGCCACCTCAGCCCAAGCCCAGGATCCGAACCAGACAAACCCTGGGCCGCCGAAGCGGAACACAGGAACTTAACCACTCAACCACGGGTCCAGCCCCTAGAGGAGGATTCTTATCAGACAATGGCAGAGACCCCCCTCCTCCTAAATACAGTGAAACAAAGTCATTTATTCTATGGACTGGGAGCTCTCCATTTCCCTTTTAACCAGAGTATACAACAGCACCTATGTACAAAAGCACTGAAAAATTACTCTGCCTTCATGGCAGGGCATGAGTGAGAGACTGAGAGCAACAGACATCATAAGACTTATTGTAGGAAGGCCTCAGAGTTAGTTGCTGGTACTAAATTCCAGAAAAATTGGACTGGAGCTTTAACCCAGCTGGACCACATGAAAAGTTGGCAAGAGACTTCAAGCTTCTCCAGGGAAACAAAGATACATGCATTCGTTTCAGAGACTGGGTTGTCTCCCAAACGGTAATCAGATTCCTGTCCTGCATCCCACAATCCCACAGGTGTAAACCACATGAACAAATATGTGCTTGGGGTGAGGGTAGGAGTGGTGGGGGAGGTGATGACAGTTCTGAATTCATAATGCATCATCTCAGGTGGCAGCTGTGCATCTGTTCCATATTTTGAAACCCCCCTCCCATACCAGTAGAGCTATTTCAGCAGATAATATCTCGGATTGACTGAAAGAAAAGTCATATGTTACCCAATGTCCTGAAATGGCTGAAGAAGATGGATAAGGGGAAGGTGTCAGAGTTGAAACTTGTATTTTACCTCCTGAGTTTCAAAATCACTTGGATGGCAGCTTTGATGCAGCCTTGCAAACTGGACTTAATTAGCGGGAACCAGCCCTCTACGTGGGAGCTCTCGGACAGGCACTTTGGGCCCCTGCTTCCCGAAGCTCCCTCCCAAGGATGGGGATTTGAACAGTTGCGGCCCGTGGGGCTCCTACAAAGTACTTCCAGCCCATATGTGGCTAAAAGCGATAATCCCAACACGTTTTGCAGGAAGAAAAATTGTGCTGGGAACAGCAAGTCAAGCATTTGCTGAATTTTAGTAGGAGGTGTGAAAAATATGTACCTCTACTCAGGGTCACTCCTGTTGGCCTCACTGTTAGCCACAGCGTGCGTGAAGGGAGGCAGAGGCAGCGCCAAGCTCACATCCATCTTTCTGTGGCCTCATTAATCTCCTCTCTTCCTGAAAACCAACTTATACTGCAATTGGTTTAAAAACCTCCCAGAGCTTCAAATGGGGTTGCTGCTAGCGCTGACGGGCCTCTCCGCTAATTAGAAAAAGACAACCCCTCTGGAGTATTACAGAAAGATGCCCAGTCTGGGCAGACCAATTAGTGAAGGCACACCTTCTTCCAGGCTGACTCAGTCCTTGAGAGCTCAGCAGTTGGAGCATGGGCTGGATTTCAGGCCCCACGTGCTCCCCTAGCCGGACCCCACTGCACCCACTGGCCATGGCTATAAAGCTTCCTCTGTGGTCACAAAACTGGCACCAACCAGTCTCCATAGTTGGAATGCACTTTCTTCTAACCAAATCCCCTTACTGATGCCTGCATTCTTAATCCTCTGCACTTAGCAAACACTATGTGCTCAGAGTTCCCTTGGAGATATTGATGAGCATCAAAATAGAATGGATGAACAAAGAAGTCATAACACTGATTTCAGTTGCATTGTCCTGGTTCTGTGAGGTAATGACTGGCTCTTTGGGCACAAATTTTGGATACAAATTCTTGCCTAAGTACTCTTTTCCCCATGCTTTTTTTCCCAACTTTTTATTTCTACCAGAGGAGTGAGCTGCAGGTTTAATTCCATATTTTTCCTGATATTGGGGACAATTTTCTGTCTTGTTTTCCTTTGTCATTAGTTTGAAGTTGTTTCTGATCTTTGTAAGTCGTTTCATCAAATCTTTTTCTTTCCTTGGCCTTTAAAGTATGCCTGCTGCCTTAAGACCTCACCCATCAATAATAACAGTAATAGTAATGATGATGATGATAGCAAAAATTGATTGACCAGCTGCCATATGCCAGGTTCAGGAGGTGTTCTATGCACTTTCTATGGATTAACTCATTTTAATGATCACAGAAGCCTTGTAAGTTTGGTATTATTATTCTTCTTGTTTTTTTTTTTTTAAGATTTTATTTTTTCCTTTTTCTCCCCAAAGCCCCCTGGTACATAGTTGTGTATTCTTTGTTGTGGGTTCTTCTAGTTGTGGCATGTGGGATGCTGCCTCAGCGTGGTCTGATGAGCAGTGCCATGTCCGCGCCCAGGATTCGAACCAACGAAACACTGGGCCGCCTGCAGCGGAGCGCGCGAACTTAACCACTCGGCCACGGGGCCAGCCCTATTCTTCTTGTTTTAAGATGTGGTAACTGAGCCAGCAAAAGTTAAGTGATTTGCCAAGGACACAAAACTTGTGAGCAATGGAGCCAGGAGTCAAGCCTACGCCGTCTGGCTCTAGAGCTCACGTTCTTAACCACTAGGCTAGATTGTCTCCACATATCCATTCATCAATACTCTGCCCACCTCTCTCTCCATTCCTCTATTCCTCACTCCATCTATTCACTTATTCTACACACATTTATTAAATATTAAAAACATTTATTAAATTTATTAAAATACACACTTATTCTACACCAGGCTCACGTTAGGTGCTGGGGATGCAACCATGAACAAGATACAGACTCTAAGATAAAGACAGTTTAGAATAGTGGGGTAGAAAAACAAGAATAAAGACAATTAGGCTTTATATGTTTGCATAGTCGACACATCTTGGATGTCTACCTTGCCAATAATGTTCTACCCCAGGAACTTCCATTTCCTGTTGTTCCTGTAAGGGATAAACCTAGGTGCCATATTTATAGCTTATCTATAGCATTTATGGCTACCTGCTGGCCACAAATGATTGGACCAGGGTGAGTATAAGATCTACGTCCTACCAATGCAATGGATATAAACTACCAATTAACTCTTATAGGGAATTTGAACTAAGAGACACAGTAAGGGTAGGTCCTTAGAGAAAGGCTGGAGTTGGCACCGTGGCAAACACACAAGTTGGGGAAATGCTTAAGCAAGAGCTTTGACAAAGGGACTGTTCATGGTAGCTTATGGACCATTAAGGACTTGCTTGGCTGCCAGGAAGATGGCCTCTGGGCTAAAGGTAGTGGGAGATGAAGTTTCAACATATGAAAAAATAATTCCCATGAGCCACAAAGGAATATCAGTCTCATTACCATGTGTCTAACTGATGACTATGGGGAAAGGTCCTGATAAGGGAAGGCCTTGAGGGCCAAATGAAGATTATCTGCACACTACTCAGGAGGCTGATGGCCTTCAAACATTTTCTCTTTGCAAACTAAATGTCACAGGGAACACCAATCTACAAAGTAGGTAAAAAGATAGTGGTTCTGGTATAGGCAAGGGTCAAAGCCAAGGAACCCTCCTCCCCCTTCCTTACAAGGTGATGGCACTGCCTGGAGTTGTGTTACTAGGAGGCTTGGCTTTGGGAGTTCTTGATCTGAAGAGTAGGTTAGGTTAAGAGGAAGGTTTTCACAATAGACTAGTAAGGTCAGAGGTCCTGAGGGCCCAAACTGGGGACAGAGTCACTGTCAGGGCTCCTACAATGGCCCAGAGGTGAGAGGATGAAGACTTGGTCTGGCAGAGGGAAGAGCATGTCTCAAATAATAGACTCTAATGCCACTCTTAGCCTCAGTTTGATGCACAGAGTTTCTACTAATGTTTATTGAAATATTGAACTGAATTAAAGTACTTATAAATAAATAATTGGTTACATCAGAATTATCGTAGAGTAAGATTATAACATTATAGACAGTGGGAGAGAAACCCCATTCCTCTATGGCAGGAGTTTTTAGGCATAATATTTATTTAAGGAAATGAATGAGTAAAACAAAACACAACTATGTTTCTTCCACCTCATATCTGGCAATGTAAATAGACCATGGGCTTTGGAGTTAAACAGATCTGAATTCCATGAATTCAAGAATTCTAGCTTACTATGGTTGATAACTGGAGATGCTATCTAAATTCCCTAAGCATCAGTTTCTAAGATAAAGACTATAAAACTCACCTCCTGGGATGGTTCTGAAGATCAAAGAAGATACCCTGAGGCAAGCAGTGAGTTCAGGACCTTGGCATACAACAGGCACAAGATATGTGCTCAGTTAAAGAAATGAATGCAAGTTATTTTACCTCTTATTTCAGCTTCCTCATCTGAATAACATATAAAAATCATACATCTCTGACAGGTTTTTGAGAGACCAAAAGAGCCAATGCACACAAGAGCACTTAGCACTCATAATGTTGGTAATATTAAATAGAATAAATGGTTGGAATGGATGACCCGAAGTGTAAGAAGGACAAAACCAAATCTGAGAAGTGAAGAGGAACATTTTCTACCTCTTCGTAGGTTAAGAAACAACAACAACAAATTTATGGCACCATCCTACCATCCTACCTATCCTGTGGATCCTAGCATCTCCATCACAAATATCATCCCGCTATAACCCAATGCATAGGGGAGCCTGGCGGTTAACAACAAAGAACCAGGTGATCTATGGGTTTGGGGTGACAATTTTGTTCTCCTGGCAGAAAAGCTTCCAGGGAAACCAGAGCTGTAACACAGATCCATACAGGTGCTTGGGCAACTGAATCAGAAGAAGTGATCCCTCCTCGTGTGGCTGACTCAGACTTGTCTCTCTGTCTGTGTCAGTTTGTCTACTGGGACAGCATAGATTTTGTCTATATAATTTGTTCTCCACTGTAAATCGTATTTTAGTGTTGCCTACCAAAGCAGGGTTAAGAAGGATTCAAGGCAATATTCCTTCTTAATGATTCTCCTTTTCTTTAGTGAGGCTGTTAATCATTTTATTTGTGTTCGTTTACTTATTTTGGTTGGTGTGGTGTGGTTAGAGTTTGACTTTTCTCCTTAAGTATATGGAGTGGCCTATAATAAAAGACACATAAAGAAAGTGCCTCAGTCAGCTTGGGCTAGGGTAAAAAACACCACAGGCTGAGTGGCTTATAAACAACAGAAATTCATTTCTCACAGTTCTGGAGGCTGGGAGGTCCAAGATGAAGGCAGGAGCAGTTTCAGTGTCTGGTGGAGGCTCACCTCCTAGGTCGCAGACGGCCGTCTTCTCACTGTGCCCTCACTTGGGGGGGTGGCGGCCAGGGCGCTCTCTAGGGTCTCTTTTACAGGGGCACTAATGCCATTCTCTACCCTCGTGACCTAATCACTTCCCAAAGGCCCCACCTCCAAATACCATCACATTGGGCATTAGGATTTAACATATGAATTTGTTGTGCCAACACTGTTATTTATAAATATCTACAATTTTGCATTTTGCTAAGTGTCATCATATCGTTTTTCATAACTTGCCTAATTTTTTTTTTATTTTAGAGAATATTTTTGGCTTTAACACCACAGAGCTTACAGCTGCTGCAAGCAGTTAGCTGTAATAGGTTACTAATTCAAACAAGGAGATAGGGTAGGTAAGCCAGTATAAGAGAATGAAAAACGACAGAGCAGGAGTATTATTTGTTATTATCTGTTTTTTATTGAGTTATTGAAATAACAGGTTGGTTGGGGTGAAATTATCCACAATTGTGTTCAACAAATTCTGGAAATCAGAACATATTGAAGGTTCAGCAGCTTCAGTCTAGTCCAGCACTGACTAGATGCCGGCTACAGTGCAAAAGTACATTATCTCATTTGGTCTTTAAAGCTGTGCTGGATAAGGTAGCCACTGTCCACATGCAGCTATTTAAATTTTAATTTTAATTGACTAACATTAAATAGCATCAAAAACTCAGTTCCTCACTCACATTAGCCACACTAGTACCTACTACAAGTAGCAGGCTGGGCGCTAGAGACCACCGGCATGTGTGAAAGAGATCTGGATTTGAATCCTGGGTCTGTCACTTACTAGCTATGTGACCTTGATTTACTCAAGTTATGCCCTCTGAGCCTCAGTTTCTTCATCTGTAAAATGGGACTGATGACACCTATGTTGTACAGTTGTTGTGAGGATTATAAATTAGAAGTTTGTAAGTCACCTGGCAGACTGTCTGCTGCATAGCGGATGATGGTGATAGTGATGATGACAACGTTGATGGAGGAGAAGGAGGAGGGGATTCAAATCCTGTCCTCAAAAAGCTTCTGGTGTGACTGTTACAGCATTTTGATCACTCCCCTGAAATAAATGTGTACAGCCATGGTAGGAAACCTCCCCGTTTCAACACCTTCCTGCCATCTCCATCACAAATATCATCCTGCTATAAGCCCAAATCTTTTCAACAACTCCATGCACCCAGGCTATTGCCCCACTTCCTCCTATTTTTCAGGAAGAATCTGAAAACTTAGTAAATAATTCATAAAATGTGAAGGTACCACAGCCCAAGAGGTAAAAATTGGAATTGGAATCAAATCTAATATCAGGTTACCTATGAGAGGGTATTCTTAAGTTAAAGAAATCAGTCTGTAGCTGCAATTTCAAGATCCAGTGAGCAGATACTGGAAATAATTTGGGGGCATGAGCAAAGCTGCTCCTCCCCAGACTAGCTCTCATTGTATCTTTTCTGTTTTTCTCACCTCTTACAGACAAGACATTGCTTGAAATCCCCCTTGCTGTTAGAAGGCCGAAGCAGCCACTCCTTTAGAGACGAACACACCTGCAATTCTTGTGTTTTCCTCTGTCACACCAGCGATTTTGCAACATCTGGATAAGTAGCTACAACACAGCATCTTTTCCTGTCTTGAGTCTCAGCCTCCCACCGACCACAGGGTCAAGTGTTTTGCTTAATTCCATGGCTTACCCTGCTGTCTCTTCAATCAGTGCTGTCATTTCCCCAGTTGGAGGGTCGATGACTAGTGTGGACAGTAGGTCTGCTATAAGTGAGTCTTTGCCTGGGGTATAGATTGCTCATAAATCATATCTTTATAACAGCAATAACATTCCCTGTCATCTAGCAGGTGCATTGCCTAGTGGTTTGTGATCCGTCTGGACAGTTAGGCTTCTGCCAAATGCATATTTGTGGAACTCTCGTAGGGCACATATCACTGCCAATATTTTTTTTTCTTGCTTGCTCAAGCAGACTTTTTTTCCCCAGTCAGAACCATCATTAGAGATATGCACATGACTATTAAACAATCCAATTGCTTGCTGAGAATCTCACTGTTGGTTCTCAATGACTTTGTGCATCATTGGACAGTTATTTTGGTAGTGTTGAAGAACTTTAAATGGAAGAAGAAAGGAACTCACATTTGCTAAGCACCTGCACTGGGCCAAGCGCGGTGCTCACTGCCTCGCCCATGATATTTTATTTAGTCCTCCCAACAAATTCCTGAGGTGTGTACTATCTTTAACCCCATTTCATATATAGGAAACTGAGGCTATAAGTTTAATAACAATGCTGGCTAATAGTTATCACGCCCTGATGCCAGGGACAGTGATAAAAGACATTATCTCATTTATCCCTAGACTAGCTGCACTGTCCAATAAGGTAACAACTAGTCACATGTGGGTATTGAAATTCAAATGCATTCAAATAAATAAAATTAAATTCCTCAGTCACATATGCCATATATCAAATGCTTAACAGCTACATATGGCTAGTGGCTACTGTCTCGGATTACACAGATGTCGACATTACCATCATCACCCAAAGTCCTGCTGACCAGTGCTGCCCTCCTGCACCGTTATACGTAGGTGCAGGTACTGTGATACCCATACACCGGATGAGAAAAAGGAGGCTTTGACTGGTTATGTAACTTTCTAAATGGAAGTAATAGAGCTAGTGCATTAGATCCAGTCCTGAACCTGGTTCCAGAGTCTTGCTCTTAATCACAGCCCTGTTCTGTATGCTCAATGACTTATCTAAGGTCATACCACTGCTACATGATGGTGTGGGGCTCCTCAGCACAGGCTTCCTCAAGAATTCAGGGATAGCTTTTGTAGCCTCACAGCAGACCCTTTCCAATAAGCCTTATCTTCACTGCTAGCCCTGCCATCCCCATCACTGATATCTCCTTGATCTTGTTTCACTCCTGAGTTACCAGATGCCCCAAGCTGTTTGACTCCACCTGTTACATGCGTGTGCATCTTTAAGGATCTTTTGCCTTTTCAGGAGCCCATCTCCTGCACTCACAGTATCATCTCTGTCCTCATGGGATTATGCTTGGCTTCTCCATCTGCCACTGTCATCTGTCCAGGATGGAGCATTTTAGCCCTTGAGACTCCTGCAAAGTCTTTATCATTCTCTGAATGACCTTGGAGGCTGACTCAATCCTCAATAGTAGTCTGAGCCTGTGGCTCTGGCTTGCTCTAGGAAGCACAAAGGATGCAGAGCAAAACGGGTTTGGTCTGCTGTTGTGCAAAGTTCTTTTGCTGGCTCAGGAAACAAGACTTCCTCTGCGACCAGAAGAGAGGTATGGCAGGTGGTCAGATTTCTTTCCTAACTCCAGCCTTGGACCTCTGTTCCTTTTCTTGGGAACCATTTCACTGAGCCAGAACCTCCACCTCTCCAAGAGCTCAGAACTCACCTTTCTTAGAGTTATAGAGGATGCACAGCAGGAGCAATACAGTTTGTTGTGTGGCCCTGACATCAAGGTTCAGTACTGGGCAGTTTGGGGAAAAGAGCTAACACTTCTTGAGCTCTTATTATGTGTCCAGGACGCTGCCAAATATTTCATGTGCATAATTTCATTTACTCTTCATGAAATCCTCAAGTAGCATGTGCTTTATTACTCCTTTACAGATTAGAAAATCGGAATACGGAGTAATTTGCTTGAGGCCACACCCCTATTTGGGAATTAACAGGGATTAATACTGTTAATCACTATGCTGTATTACCTTTTCATTTGCTTTAATTCTGTAAATAAGATATCATTATCCATGATTGACCAATGAGAAAAATAAGAGTATTAGAGATTATGGATCTTTGTCTAGAATGCGGATAATAAGTGGTCAAACCTGAAATCACCATAACAACATGAATATATACTTTAGCTATTTTTGAAATTCCAATTTCAAGCAATTCAGCTTGAACATAAAGAGTTGTCTTAAGAATAAAGTAAGAAAGTGCTTTGTGAAATATAAATAACCCTTATAAATTTAAGGTATTCTTTTTTATGTAGAAAATTCAAAATTAATTGTGTTGAATATTACTTCTTGACCATATTCTTTAAGTTAGAACCTCTAATGGCTTTTACTTTCATAAGTGCTCAAAACCCAATAATAGAAAACAAGTTCATTGGTAAGATTAAGGTAGACTGCATTAATAGAACAAATGATGTGGCTTCAACTCAATAGAAGTTTATCTCTTTCTTGTGCAAGAGAAGTCCAGAAGTGAGAAGTCCATGGCTGGCGAGGGGGCTTCCTCTGTGGCTCTGATTTTCATGGGACAAGATGGTTGCAAGAATTAGGGCCATCATGTCCCTGTTGAAGAGAGTTGGATGGAAAAAGCAAAAAAGAATGATGGATATCTTTCCCTTTAAGAAGATTTTATTTCTATTTATACCCATTATACCAGCAGGAGTCTGGGAAATGGAGTTTTCTGGCTACGCAAGAATATGTCCAGCTAAAAACTAGGATTCTGTTTTTAAGGAGCAAGAGGAGAATAGATTTAGGGTAAGCAACTAGCCATCTCTACTCTAAGAGCTAATGTCTAGAATAGTCTAGAAATAATTCTGATAATCTACTAAGTAATCTTGGCCATCACCCCTTTTCTGGCTTACTTCCCAGCCTGATTTTTCAGGATAAACCAATAGGAACGTCTTCCATGCTATATGGCACAATCTCTAATTGTGTGAATCTCAAAAGCAACAAAAATCACATGTTGTTTTCCCTTTTCCTTGTTCAATATCCCATCCAGGGCCTTTACAGGGCCATTTTCCTCTAAGGATGATCTGGGGGAGATCACAGTTATCCTCCTTGTGCTTCCTATTCTGTAAGGTGTCCCCCAACTTTTATTTTGACAGTGTACTTCTTTGGAGGCAGGCCTCATCTCTCCCATTTCTTCCCCATTCTTTGTTTCTTGTTTCTAGATGGCGACCATTAGATTTGGGCTTGGCAGGATTTGAGTCCTGATTAGATTTTAACACTCCAGGGAGGACCTTCACCTTAAGCTGTTATCATCAAATAAACTGGAGTAACAGCATTGCTGAGTAGAGATCCTTGGGAAAATGCTTTAATTATGTTCAGTTAAAATATCAATTGATTAAACTTCGTGCCTTCTCTAAGGCTCAGTTTCCTCATCTTTCATATAAGGAAATTGGGAGTTCAACTAAATGATATATAAAGATCTGTCAGCTCTGAGATCTACAGTCCCTTGGCACCCTATGGAACAGACCCAGGAAAGCCAGAAGTCGGGATGTAGATGCCAGAAATAAAGGGGATGGCACTGAAAGGGAGGTTGGAGGAGGTCAAACCTCTTTATGATTTTTGCCAGAGTTGAACCTTTCCCATTCTGACCTTAAATCAATCGTGCTTGAGGGAGGGAAGAGAGGGCAGATATTTCTTCCTTCCTCTAAGAAGTGGCAAGTGCTTGGAGAGCCAGCATGAGCATTCCATTGGGTGAGTAGAATGAGGAACACATCTCAGAGCTGCCCTTCTGGGTCCTCCCTCTACCTCTCTGCCTGCATCCTCTAATATTCATCCCTGACACTTCTTGTTCCACTCCTTATATTCCAATCTTCCCCAGGGTTTTATAGCTTATACCTTTTTCTTCTCACTCAGTACAGTCTCTCTTGTCCATCTTATACATACAAATCTGTATCTCCCACCCAGTTCTTTTTGTTGAGCTTCAGACTCACAAAGCAGTCTTCACAGGCATCTTGAAATAATATATCTACAAATGCACTCATCACCTGCCCCACAAAATGTGCTCACTTTTCAGTATCCCCAATTTCAAAGAGCTTCTTCACCACCCTACCCAACTGCCTAGTTCCAAACCCTGAAAGTCATTTGGAGGTTACTCCATTAGACTCCTCCCTTTCCTTCCACCCCTCCTCCCCTGGCCTGTCGGTTTGCAAGCCCTCTCATTTCTGCCATCTCTTTCCCACCACCAAGTGTTCATCATTTTTATCTGCATTAATATAATAATTTCTGGCATTCTCTAATCCTTCCACTATAAAAGAGACTTCTTTTAAATTATAGGTCTGTTAATAATAGTGACAGTAGTAGCAAAAATAATCACCACCACTTATTTTCTCCCATTGGGTGCAAGTGCTTTATACTTATTATCTTCAATTCTCACAATGACCCTGTCATATTCTCACTGTTTTCCCCATTTTACAGATGTGGAATCTAAGGCTTAGAGAGCCTAAACAATATCTCTGATGTCACTAACCTACTAAGTAGTACAGTTACAGTACAGTACAGTACAGGATTTGAATTCTGTTCTCTCTAGCTTCAGATCCTGTTCCATTTTAAAATCCTTATCCTACCACTAGTCCCTCTCCCATCACCTTCAAGGTGAAGTTTCAACCTTTGTGGCATGGTGTATATATGCTTTGATGATCCAGCTACTGCTACTTTTCAACTTCATCCCATGCCACATCCACTCCTTGTACCATGTTCATTCAGATTTCAGCTTCAAGATCTCTCCCTGCCCTTTTGTGTCCCTTCCTTTTGTCAATGCTGTTCTTTACCTGGAAAGGTCTTTCTCCATGGCTCACACAGTACTTTGAATCCAAATATTCAATTCAAATATTCAAATGTCACCTCCTCTTCAAAGCCTGCCTGGCCTTCTGAGTCTGTTGCTTCCAATGCCCCTGAGCTAATTATTATTACAGCATTTATCATTCCAACTTTTCATTGTCTCCCTTTCCTTCTTAAAGCAGAGATTCTTTTTTCTTTTCGTTATATTTCTCTGGAGCCTAGCGCAATTGTGCCTAGAACATTTTGTGTTCAATAAGTGATGATGGTGATCATGGCTATTTTCATGATGATGATGATGATAACGAAGACAAAGTTGATGGTGATGTAGCCAGTAGGGATGAGTTTGCCCAGGAGTCAATCATGTCTTTCCCTAAGTTCTTTTTATGTCATCCTATCCAATCCCATGGCTTTTCATACCTACTTTTATATCAATGACTCCAAAATTTTTGTTTCCAAGCCCGACTTCTCCCTTGAGCTCCAGATGAATATATCCAACTCTTTCCTTAATGCCTTCCTTTGCAAATCTAATAAGCATCTGAATCCTAATGTAGCCAGAACAGAACTCTGAAGTATTTCCTTCCCAAACTGCTACTCCTCCAGTCTTCTCCTTTGCATTTAATAGTCCCATCTTTTACCCACTTGTTTTGGCCAATAACTGAAAAGGTAACCACTATGTCTCTCAGGCCCTACATCCGATTCATTAGATAATCCTGTTGGCTTTACTATCTCCCAAAATAATAATAAGCTCCATATCATACCATTTCTCTCCCTTATCACGGCCACTATACAAGTGCAAGTCAAAGTCATCTTTCAATAACAGGCTCCTAACTGGTCTCCCTCTTTCCATTCTTGTCCCTCTACCACCCATTTTCCACACAGCACCCAACGTGAACTTTTATAACAGAATCATTTTATGTCACTGTCCTTGTTTACAACCCACAAGGGCATCCCAACACATTTGAAACTAAAATATGCTCTGTCCTTTACCAGACCTATAAGACCTTGCTGTCTGCTTCCTCGACCTGATCTTTAGCTCTGTCTCTTTCTTCCATCAGGCTCTAACCACACTGACTTTCTTTCTGTCCCTTGAACCAGACCAACCTGTTTCTGCCTTGGGCCCATGCACTTGCTGAGCCTTGGCCTAGAATGTACTTTCCCCCAGATCTTTGAATAGCCAGCTCCTTCTTCCTATTCTCTGCTCAAATATCCCCCCCCCCTTATAGAGGTCTCCCCTGAGCGCCCCACCTAAAATAGTCCCAACTCCACCATCGCTCTTTTCCCCATTACCTTTTCTGCATATGCTTCTTAGCACTGATCACTGTCTGAAATGAATTTTACTCACCAATTTACCTACTTATTTACTTTTACTTTTTTATTGTCTATCTCCACCAACTAGAAAATAAGCTCCATGAGAAAAGGCACTATATATGAATATAGATAGATAGATTTATATTTGCAGATATATAGACAGATTTATAATTAGATTTTAAATATGTATATGCACATATATAAAATCCTACCTGAACCTCTTTATATTACAACAGTAAAACCAACAACTCCAATAGATTGAAGTGTAAGAAATAAAATCTTCTTCTCTCTTTAATTTGGTGCTACCTTATAAGCCCCTCTTCAGAAAACCTATTGCATTTCAACAATTATTCTCCAAAATAATAAGATGTCTGAAAAGCTAGGGGTGTGACACATGCAACACGGATGAAACTAAAAAACATCATTTTGAGTAAAACAAGCCAGTCAGAAGAGAATACATATTATATCATTCCATTGACATAAATTTAAAAAATGGACAAAACTGGTCCATGGTGATAGAAATTACAACAGTGATTATTTTCTAGGGTGTTGACTGGGAAAGGACTGAGAAATTCTTTTGAGTAGTAGAAATATTCTCAAGCTGGACAGTGTTATATGGGTATACACATATATGAAAGCTTGTCAACCTATACACTTAACATTTTTGAAATTTACTCTTTGCAAGTTATACCTCAATCAATCAATCAATCAATCAAGCCTGCAGTAGCAGCCATTTAGCCACAGTGAAATAAGAAGCTTGAAGGGATTTGGTACAAACTTCTTGGTAAAAATATTTTTTAGGATTCATGTAGGCTTCGCTCTAGGAGAAAACCTCTGGAAAATATAAGGAGGTGGTGGTTCCAGCACACCACATTGTAGCCTTGGTGTTAAAAGGAAAAATCTACTGAAGCCTTTACATTTACTTGCTCCAGTCCCCGTAGTTCCCAAGTACAATAGTGAATGTAAGCTACAATAAAAAGGTCATTTTCTTCTTTCAGCAACAGTAACACAAGTGGCTACATTTCCTGATTCTGGATTAAGTTCAAGATTTCAAATACAACTGGACTCGTTTCTGATTAGAAAGTTTGATATTTATCATAGACTTCCCTGTCTTCCATAACCAGTAAGAGAGATTGCGAAAAGGTAAACTGAAAGGGACCATTCTTTTATTCAACAATTAACCCCATCTGGGTAAATAATACGGCGCTGTGCACTTGAGCCATTGCTGTTAGGCTCTGAGTTCAGAACTCAACACGGCTTCAAAGCGGTGTCGATGAAACGATGACAAGATGCTACAGAAATGGCTTTTTATGTGGAATATAATGCGCATCTAGTGTTACACAGTACAGTAACGAGGAGAAGAGGGCTGCAAAGACAGAGGATAGAGTGTCTGGAAGTACTTACCTGAGGGAAACACAATATTGGTTTAGTTCAGGCCCTTAGGCCTAGAAACACAGTATATGGTCTAGAAACTTGAATATTCAAAAACAATTTCACCAAGGCTTGTAAGGTTTCCATCACAGGCAAATAAAAACAAAGTTCCCTGGCAGTCACCAAGGCAGGCAAGAGCTGAGATGCTTCTGAAAACCTGAGCTTCATTCCCTCTTTTATCAGATAATTTCATTATACAAAGGGGCATATGTCTCTTAAAAGTATCAAACAGCACATTAGACCCCTGAAAGCCCGTCAGTCAACAAATCCTTTTGATAAAGATCAATCGCTCCCTGAATAAGAGGAAAACATAGTCCAGGTCAATCTGTCAGCAAACGCATTCAAAAATCTATACTCTGAATTGAGACAAGGAGCTCTAATAAACTGAGATTACTTTCCAAGAAAATATTTGGGTATCCCTACAAGCCCAGGTCTCACACCTGACTGCATTTGGCATCCCCAGGAAGAATAGGTCGAGTGATCCATGGAGGAGTGTGGGCATCTTTGGTTACTTCTGAGAGGCAGGCCTCTCCCCACTTCCACCCGCCTGTATCACTTTTAGTAAATGGCACAGGGATGGAAATTAGTGGGCAGCTCCGATTTCTCAAGTGGATTTTCTATTGTAACATGGGTACTCTGAAGATCACATGAGAAACCCAGGGTCTGAGACCTCTTCAACAGTAAACTGTCGGCAAAGCCCCTCTGGAACTAAAAGGACTTGTACATCTAATCTCTGTCAGTTATAGGCGTCTCTAGAGAGATCCATGAGGAAAATAAAACATGGAGAAAATAGATTTGGATCATCTTTATGACCTAGGGAAAACAACTATCTTTGTCAGTTAGTTGAGGTACTGGCTCTGCCCCCCAGAGAATACAAAGGGGGAGGAACTCGTCTATTGAGTCCTTACTGTGTGTGCTTTGCAGTTTGCAACCCTTATCTCATTTAATCCCAGGACTGCACTGGAAGGCAGATATCATTATACTCATATTAAAGAGCTCATAGGAGGCATAGGGAGTTAGTGTTTCTACCCAAAATGTTTAGTTAGTGTCAACAGTGGCATTTGTATTTACTGTGTCCTGTGCATCAGGCCTGCCCATCAGAGCGACTCTGGTTTCCCCATTAACTTCATAGTCCAGGGCCGTCTACTCTCCATCCCTACTGACCCTCTTCTCAGTGGCTGGGCTGACTTCTAGGCATCAGAGGAGCCTCTAGGTTTTTTCCCTTTAGTAAATGATGCTGGCTCAAGGTGTCAGCCAGGTAAGGAAGGACTTGAGGAAGAGAGGTCAAACTATGTAGTTGGAAAAACCATGGACCAAAGCCCAGATACACACTTAAGAAGCAGATGAGCACAATGTCCTCTGCCCAGATAGTCAGAGGATCTACAAACTGCATGGGGAGTCAGAAGCCAGGGATGAGAAAAAGGGTAGGAGACAGAGACTTTGTACTAGGGTCGGTCAAATAGACTACCCATACCAATGTTCTATCCAACCTCCACTTGTCTTTAATGTAAGGGAATGAAATGACTTAGATTTTGAAAGGCCTGGATTCAAATAAGGACTTTGCCTCACATGCAGCTGTGGGACTTAGAGCAAGGTAATTCACTCCACTGAGTGCCAGTTTCATCATCTATATATCCAAGATAATGGCACCACCCGATGGAAGAAAAGTGAAGATTAAAAGGAATAATGCATAGGAAACACCTAGTCCAGTGCGGGGAATGTAGTAAGCCCTCAGAAATCTTGGCTCTCTCCATAGCTCTTTCATCTCTCTTCAGCAAAAGCCAATTCTACTGTGACATTGGCCCTACTACTTAGTATAAGAAAATAAGAAACAATTATTTGAGCTGACGAATTCAGATGCAGGCATGATGCAGTCCACAATGTACGTAGTTCTGGCAGTAGCCATTTGAAGAACTCCTCCCTTTCCTGTTCTTGCAAAGAATGGGACATAATTGCTCGGGAATATATTTGGGGTAACCAGGACTGATCATTTTGCTTCCCGGCCACCACTTTGTACAACAGAGAGGAGTACTCTGATATTCTTCTCAGGTAGGAGTCTGACATGGTACCCGCCTGGGCCCCAACCTAAAACACAGCAGCCATACCTCGTCACTGTTGCCATCCCATCCTGAACGACAGCCACTGTCCCCATTCCCCATCCCACCAGAGCTCATCCTAGAGTTCCAGGCCATCATCTCTTGGTTTCAGGCTGAATTCCCATTTAGCTTTTCAATGGCGTGGCCTGCGTACATGAACCTCAGTATCAAGAGTGAAGGGGCAGGGTGGAGTGTGTACCCTCGAAAGTGCAGGAGAGCACTTTGTCTTTAAATGAGAAGTGAGTGCATTTTACCCTTTTCTCCTTGTTTTCTCTTAATAGTTTTGCAGGAAAGTGGTTGAACTTGGAATTCTGGGTCTACCATCCCCCTTAAGTGGCTTTGCTAAGTGGCCAAGCATCCATTTGGCCCTGGCTTTTCCTTCCATTAATTTACTACATTCTAATATCTGTCAGGAATTAATCTGGGGTCCGGTTTCCTGTTAGTAACATTCCTTCTATTCCAAGCATTCCATGAGCCTACTATTCTGTTTCACAGGGTTATCATTCATCCTTAAAGAGGATGAAGGAGGCAAAAAGTAAAGATTAGGAGGCTGTGTAAAAGGTGGCGCTAGACTTGGAGTCGTGGGTTCAAGACCAAGTTCTGTCACTAACTTGACACACTCTTAGTGAGATACTTCCCCATTTTGAGCCTTCCTCTCTCCAACTGTAAAAACAGAATTGTTAAGGATTATTCAAACTCTAATATTCTACAATGGATTTAATGAACCCTCATTCTGGGGCATAACCCATGTTTCAGACACTTTGCCAGGTGTGGAAAAACCTTTGTGGGCAAAGAAGTAAAAATTCTAGCAGGCATGGGTTTCCTGAAGCTCCCTAGTATTTCTGGTAGACAAAGAGGGTACTTTTGGCATGTGTACATCTAAAGGGTCCCCAGAGATCCTGATGTGAGCTACCATACACAACGTATAGTTCTGCTGGAGCTGAAGTCTTTATAGTATGTTACTACAGAGACTCTGTCTGTCCCACCTGCCTGCCCCTTCTTACTGAGCCATATGTAATCTCCTCTATTTGGCCTTGGTTCTCTTTCCATGAATTTACTAAATTCTGATATTTACCAGGAATTAATCTGGGGTCCGTTCTCCTACACGCAAATTCTCATGCAAATAGCTACATAGATCTAATTCTCATCTCTCCTCTCCTCCCTCTGCCATAGGCATATTTTCACTTGGATTCTTACTTTTATCAGATTCCACATTATTTTATCAAATTAAAAGGGAAATTTAAAATTTGCGAAAATGGTATGAAATCCCAAGCTTTGTCTTGTAATTTTCTTTCTGGTAGTTTCCTTGAGGGGGAATAAAATGAGATAATATGCATAAAAGAGTTTTAGGAAGAGACAACTAAAAAGCTTTATAGACTCTTCATAAAGTCAAGTGGATTGCTATGTAAACGCCATGTAAATCATCATCATCATGACCATATTTTTTTTTTTTTTAAGATTTTATTTTTCCTTTTTCTCCCCAAAGCCCCCCGGTTCATAGTTGTGTATTCTTCGTTGTGGGTTCTTCTAGTTGTGGCATGTGGGACGCTGCCTCAGCGTGGTCTGATGAGCAGTGCCATGTCCGCGCTCAGGATTCGAACTAACGAAACACTGGGCCGCCTGCTGCGGAGTGCGCGAACTTAACCACTCGGCCACGGGGCCAGCCCCATCATGACCATATTTTTAAGAAGAATGTTACTATAGATACATTCTTCACTTGAAAAAGCTCAATTCTTAACAATGGAATGTTATAGAAATTCTCACTGACTATAAGCTATCAAGTTCATCTGTAAAGGAAAAATAAATCTATATATAAGCCAGTCTGAGAATTTCGATAGCAACAAGATTCAGAAAAGTGCAGTCAGTGAGCACAGTTGGGGTTAGTAGGACACATTTCTTAAAGCCACGTTTGTCTTTAAATGGTAGTATCTACTTGGTGACCATGGCAAGGTCACCTACATCTAGTCTTAAGTCGGCTAGCCTTGGATGAGTCACTTAAATCTCAGATTTCTCAGACTTAAACCCACCTTACTAGATGTTATCTAGATCTCTTCCTTTGTGGACATCTGTGGATGCCATGAACTGAGTGGCTGCCTGGTTAGGGGAAGGGTGTGTCTTTGAAGTGGAACAGAGCTGAATGTGAATCCCTGCTTTGCCGCTAACATTAGGCCTGAGGAAGGTCACTTCCTTCTCTAATCTTGGTTTTCATATTTTCAAAGTGGGGTTAAAACCACCTACTTTTTGAGTTTTTCTGAGGATATAATGAGATAACCCATGAAGGGCAGGCACATATAGAAAATTTTCAGTAAATGTCCATTCTCTTCCCTTCTCCTCTGTTATGGTATCCAAGCTTGGTTTTCACCCATCTGGATGATCTAGTCAAGGGTGGGGGCAAAAGTAGGGATAACTTATTCTGAGTGTCCAAAGCAATGTCCTGGGCTTCTCTAGAGCAGAATCATGTGGAGTTTTAAAGGTTTAATTCAGAAGTTTGAACCTTTTGGGAAACAGCCAGGAGACAGCTGTGGAAGTTAATTGTTCCAGAAGTGGCCTTTGGTGCCCTGCTGCCCTCTCAGCCAGGGCAACCCTGGACTACCAGTTGGATCCATTTCCCTTGATCAATCCCTTTGGGTTTGAAGGGGGACAGAGATTCAGGAGGTGAAATCTGAAGGTAGATTCCAGCAGAGTTTTAAGAGCTTCCCAGCTTGGCAGGCAAACAGCCTTTATTTGGGAAATTTCACTTGGTCTTTAAAATGATATACTTAAAAAGAGGGCATAAAGCAGCAGCAGAGAAAACTAAGAAAGTAAGTCTTTTTGAGCTGAGCAGGTGGAATCTGCCTGAACCTCAAGGCTGTTTGCTTTGACCTAGTAACGAAGACAAGAATGTGCAGTGGAAAACAACCTACTAAGTTTTGGAATATTTGTGTCTGAAGCCACAGGCATGCCCATTTTAAGTATGGAACATACAAAATGTGTGATGGTGCCTGCAATTGCCCGCAGGGATTTCATTTTCTATTGAATCTTGACTTTCCCCTAGAACTCGAATCAGGTCACTTACGGGTTAGAATGTACTTGACAAACAAAATATAATGTTGCACTTTTGACAAATAATTTCAGCTGTTTCTGTTAAAGAGTGTTTCACTTTAAGAAAAAAAGTTTTGACAAATTCAGCACCACTTTTAGCAAAACACTGTGGCAGTTTCAATCAGAGTTACAATGATGTTAACACACAGCAGCATTCAAAGGAATTGTGGCCATAGGCCCCAACCAGGTGCCTTGATATACCAGACAGAAATTCAGTGAGACTTTTTTCCTGAGGTTGATATGTTCCTTGTATTTTTTTTCTCTGTGATTCCAAGAGGAAATGCTTATAATTATTGGCTCTCTATGTAATGATTATCACATTTTTATTTCAGAGCAAAGACTTCTGGAAACACATTCCTTGTGGTAACCTGAAACTCCCCATTTGGGCAAGATTCTGATTGATTTCAGCAGAACAAAGGGACAGTTGCATCTCGTTTGAAACCCAAATGAGGTGCTCCATATTTCATTCTAAATTGGGAGTGATAATGGTTGGGTAGTCATTACTTCAAGGGGAAAAATAAAACAACAATAATACTGAACAGTGCTGGTGTACAGTGGCTCTTTTCTGAGCTGGAACTGGCTAACCAAGAATTGAAAAGTCATTCTCTGGGAGCCTGAGCAGGAACCTGCAGTCTGCAAACACTTATTCCCATCAACACTACTCCAAGGAGGTGCCGAAAAGCAGGGTCCCTCATTCTGATCTGTGTCTGTCCTGGTATGAATTAACAGAGGGGAAACAGGAAATGGATCGACACTGTTCATAAGTAAGGAGGCCATGCAGGAAGGGAGGTCCTTCTGCTTTCAATCAAGAGAGAGGGTACAATCTGAGGTGTCATCAGTACATCTCAACAGTGGTAAACCCAGGCTTGTAGTGAGCTGGGTTTCTTTATGGATAGCATTACACACTGTGTGAGTAAGAATTATTTCTTGTATAGAATACCTGTTACATCAAAAATGTGGGTGGAAGGAAACACACTGGACTGGTGAAATAAGCAAGGCAAATAGTGTTTCTCCACCCAACGTTAGACCTGACAGAGGAAATACTATCATTATTATTGTTAATGTTATTTAATAATACCTTTCTCTATTCTCATTATGGAATACTCAGAGAGAGAAAGATAAAAAAATCATTGCTTTGATGGAGACGTTTAGAATCCAGAGCTTAGAAGAAATTTATTCTGTGCCACTGGATTATTCATGTTGTAGTGAGCATTGCTAGCCTTGCTTTAATGTTATTGACACTGATCCTTGCTTTGTTGACATTTTGAGTAGGTACTATTAAGAGTTGGAAACTAATTTGCTTAATTTCAACCTTGCTAATCCAATAAACTTCCCTGTTTACTTTGCTTGCTCAGCAAGCCTTTGAAAATGAGACTTTTAAGTGACTTCCTTCTCCAGGATATGTTTGTACATGGGCACTTGGTCTTAATCAGAGAGGGATGAACTTTTCCTGGGGTGGATGTGGTTGGAGGTGCTGCCCAGCAGGGGCAGGAGTAGGACACTGGAAAACTGCCATCCTCTCCTGAGTCACTTCTTCGCAGTGTATAACTATGGAATTCCCTTTGAAATGAGTTCCCCAACACCAAAGAAATGCCCATATATAAATGCAAGCAGAAAACACATTCTTTTTTTTTTTTTTGAGGAAGATTAGCCCTAAGCTAACTACTGCCAGTCCTCCTCTTTTTTGCCGAGGAAGCCTGGCCCTGAGCTAACATCTGTGCCCATCTTCCTCTACTTTATATGTGGGATGCCTACCACAATATGGCGTGCCAAGCGTTGCACCCACATCCAAACCAGCGAACCCAGGGCCACCGAGAAGCAGAACGTGCGAACTTAACCGCTGTGCCACCGGGCTGGCCCCAACATGTTCTTTTATGATTTGACATTTTATTAGCCACATCTCAATTTCTCTCATTTGGTGCAAATCAGTGGGAATTACTTATATTTTGAAGAGCGTGTTGGAGATGAGTTGTGTTTTAAAACCTATTTTTATTCAGTAGTTTAATATTTTAGCATCAGAGTCCACCAAGATACTAGCCATCTCTTTGCTATAAATCAGGTATATTTGAAACTGTATTGTGTATTTATTAAATTACTATGGCCATTTATGAAAAAGACCTGGTATTTTTCTCTCTACAAAGCATAAAACAGTCAGTTTTTTAGAAATAACATACAAGTGCCCATCATAGTGTAGAGTGGGCCCATCTTCATCAAGATAGTCCCCCAGGGCTTGGCATAATATCCTTCTGATGCAGAGCAGTTCAATAAATATTTGTTGAATGAATGATTTGTGTAGACTGCTGACAGGACACTCAACTGGCTATGAGTAAATGCTTCATGTACTCAGAAAATATCACCAGAACTGTGTCTGTACAGAGCCAAAAGCACATTAAAAATTATTCAAACCAATTCTTTGGTAATACGTAAGCAAAACTAATGGCCTATTTGTTCCCCAACCATCCCTCAGCTCCAATTCTCAGTTTGTCTCTGTGTCCTGTAAAAACAAGCCTGGGGCAGGATACCCCATTATTCCCTTACATTTTGTTTGTTTTTGTGTTGTTTTTTGTTTAAGGAGAGTGTTTCTCCTGTAGTCCAAATGAAGGGTGGTCCTTTCCATTTCAAACTAATCATAACAGTATGATTGCAGAAGAATAGCCAGGCAAATTTTATTTTACTGGCCAAAAGATTAGTCCAATGTAAAGAGGAATTTTCTTAATTCTGAGACCACAAAGCTGTGGGAGAACTCTTGGATGAAACTCATAACCCAGCAGAGAAGGATGAAAGGAATTTAAAGGTGAATTTGGGGACTTTCGAAATTTAACACTGTGATCTGGTATCAGAGTTAAATTCTTTCCAAAGCCACTGTGAAATCAAGGTGGGGGAGGGGTGACTTACAGAAAGCTGAACACTATTAAAATTATATATAAAAATATTTACCAGTCTCTTTTTCTCCCCAAGTCAACACAAGTTTTGAAAACTTCTCCAGATAAGATGCTATTGTATTTTATTGAGCTACATGTTCTAACAAATTAAAAGATTGTTGTGTTTTGTACAGAACATAAAAGTATACATAAATCAGCAAATTGCAGGGTTAAACAGAGATCTTGTACTGCAATTTTGTAAATCTGCAGATCCAGCACAATCTGAGGAGATAAAATACCAGTGAGGCTGAGAGTGGACTCGATCCTTCCACGGCAGATCAAAGGTAGATATAGCAGGAAATAAATTCCTAAATTAGTGGCTAAATGGTTTCAATGTGAGCATTCCTCCACGGCCTGGAGAGTCCTGTGCTCATGGGAGTTTCAAAGACATCCCCTTGTACGCCCAATGAGAGAACCCGGAGACAGAAAATAAAGGAGCAGGGCTGCCTTGTATATTACTATACAACCTTCAACAAAGTTGTAGATAAAAAGTGCTTGTTTTTCCAAGAGCTAAACAATAAGGTAATGTGCTTTTTCCCCAGCGTGCCCAATTGACTATGCTCATTTATTAGTTCAGTGTTGGCCATGTGGTTGGTTTCAATGAGAGCCCTCAGGATGTAACAGGTCCTCAAGGATAATCACCCTGGTTTTCCTAGGGTTCATTCCACCAGGGGTCATCCCTCTTAGCTTTAGGGACTCCGGTTGAAGAGATAGTATACTGTTATTTGGTTAAAACTGCACAGGCTTCTGTCAAACCGAAGTTTGCTTCCTGGCTCTCACTCTTACTCTCTCAAAGCCTTGATGCCTTTATCATAAATGGAGATTATAACACTGATTGACTGGATTGCTGTACGGGACAAATGAGATGAGTGTGGGGAGTTGTTAGTGTAGAAGGTGGTGTAAGGAGGCACTCAGTGCACGGCAGCCCCGTAGCATCATTTTCCATTCTCAGGAAGGGTGGGGATTTTGACCCTAATAGTTTATTTGATAACATCCCAATCAACTTGGTATCCAGTTTATGGTAAACTGTCTATGAGAAAGTTAAAAATGAAACAAGCAAACAAAAAGTGTTTATGAAGTTTTCTAAATTACTTTTTTTTTAGTTTTTATTTGAAATTTGCAATTAATTCTTGTTTCTTTTTATAAAGATTAGTTAATTTTTGCATATTCACATACTTGCTCAAATGCTTTAATAATTCCATCTTAACCAATTTATTTGATGGGATACTTGCTATCAGTGTACTGGCTCACCCATATAAAAATTTAAAAGGATCACGATTTTTAATTTAACCATCATTAAAATTAGTATTTTTTCCAAAGCAATATACTTTAACCTAGAGATTCAAATTCTTCTCTTCTCCTTTTAAACTTAAGAAGTTTTTCTGTTGTGAGATGTTTACTATGAATTCCCTCCAATTGTTACAGTTTCTTCTCTGAAAACACCTATAACTCTGAGCTGAGCTGTGTTTTCTATCCTTCATATCCAGTATGTTCTTTTGAGTCATTTCAATCTTTATCCTTTTATTCCTGCTTTGCCCCATCTGTACATGTCTCAAATGTACTTATAAATGTACATGTATGCCTTTCTGAATTGAATTAATTCTAGATTACAACAGAACACAGATTCCAAAGAATTTTCTGTTAAAGGGATACATCCGTGCAAAAGCAAAATAAAACAAAACCAAAAAGAAAAAGACAATAAAACCCAACAAGAGTTTAGGATAGGTAGATACTTTAGTTTCATCTTAAGCATCGCTAAAACTATAAAGGTCCCCAGGTTAACAGAGTGTACACCAGGAATGACAACCACAGAACACACATATTGACATTCCCCATGCCTATGCCCATGCAAGATGTTGCTAATGGGTCACGGTATTCTTCATCGTGGATCCAGTATGAACCCTCAGAGGTCTTCATCACAGCTCTCCAGGCAGCTACCACCAATCACTTGGAAGTGGCACATGTTAAGAAATCCATTTGCCATTGCAAATCTATTAAAGTATTTTCAGGTCAACAGTACCAAAATGTGTAATGCAAAGCTTTTTTTTTAAGCTTCTAGAAGAATTTTTGAGCACCTCTGTTCTTAAGTGACTCTATTTGCCAGAACCTACATTTAATGTCTGTTGGGCAGTTTTCCTCAGTTTCCCTTCTGAGGGTAGGCGGTAATCACAGTATTCCCCAAGTTGCTGTTCCTGATCATTTCCTTGTGGTTGAGATTGATTTCTACTTGGCTGCTAATCCCACGCTTCTAGTGGTTTTCTAGTTCCATCTTGCATCTTTTTTCCCTGAATGATTGATTGTTCTGACAGGTGATACAAGACAATTTGGGTGCACATAATGAGTTTACTGAGCACCTGATATTAAATAAGAACGTGGAGAGGTAAGAGACACAGAGGCACAGGGAAACCTTGCATGTGCAAACTTGGCATTTGATAACTCATGAGAGCCACTGATTGAGTGTTAGTTATGTACCAAACACTTTATCCACATCATCTATTTAATACCTCTGACAACCCCATGAGTTGGGTGTAATTATTATTTCCATTTTACAGATAAGGATGAGGCTAACAAAGTCTAAGTTAATTGTCTAAGGTCACACAGCTATTAAACGCCAGAGCCTAGATTCAACCTACATCTGTCTGATTCCAGAGTCCATTCTCTTAACCATTATGCTTTCCTGCCTAAGATGTCAATAAAAATACTTCCTTCAGTAAAAACAAACTGAAGATTTTCTTGTAAGGCATCAAGCCAATAATAATGTCCTTTCATATAATAAGTCAATTCCTTCTGCTGTGAAAATGGAGCCTCAGAATGGTGTACATGATAAGACTCTGCGTAAACCTGCAGGAAAGGAAGATCTACCGTGCACTGCACAGAAACAGAAAAGAGAACAGGACAGCCTAGAGCAGGCTGCTTTCATATTTTACACTGAAACAGACTACAAATACGTGTGTGATCAGTCAACCGCTGTGGCCCCTGCTTTCAATTTTTTGTCTGTCCCACTAAGCCAGGAGATAACTTGGGGAACTCCTCCCACTAAGCGATTAGCTTCAGGAAGGTTGAGACTGTTTTTTCTAGGCGCCCTTCAGACGCAGCACAGTGACTGGTACACAGCAGGTGTTGAGTAAATGTTTGCTGAAAGCATGAATGCTTACTGCAAGGGATGGAAGGGGGAAGGAAAAGAGGAAGAGAAGAGTGGGGAAAGCAAAACAAGGAAGGAAAGCTGGAGGAGTAAGGAAGAATAAAGAAAAAATTCATATCTTTTAACATCCTGCCCTGGTCCTGTCCCATGGTGGAACTGTTCTACCTACAAGTTTACCTGCTTGGGCCTCTGTCTATTATGGACTGTCAAACTCCTGAGTGTTACCCACTCTGGGCTTTTCTTCTCCTCGCATTCCACCTGTTTTGCAGCTAAGACCTCCTAGTGTTCACTGCCACTTTTCTCGGGAGAGAGCGATAAGTGATGCTGGGGCAGTGGGGCAAATGGTAGGAGGCAGGGCCTCTAGGTTCTGCTCTCTGCCAGGTTAACCTGTCTCACCCCTGATCAAGTTGCTGCTAGAACGGCATCTGGAACCCCAGACACTAAGGACCCTAACCAAGGCCCACTTCTATCCAGACCCAATATCCTTTTAGGGTCTAGTGGTCAGTATTGGCTACTTGGCCAAAGGGAGGAATTTACCTCACTGTGACATTGTTCTATCTAAAAGTCACAGGCTTAATGTGGCTTCCTACTATAAAATAGGCCATTTCACCTCTGGCCCACATGAGACCGTCCTCAACCCTTTATCTGCTATGAATTAATTAGCTTTGTCTTAAAAAGCAGGCACTCTGCTTTTCATACAGATTCCTGTAAGTCACACCTGAAACAATTTTGGATTTTCCCACTAGTCTTTGAAGACCCCACGCTAGCTGCCCCTCATGTTCTTTCTCACCACAATGCACTTACCTGCTCAGGTATCATTCTCGACTGTCTCTCTCACATCCTATATCCAAACCATCATCAATCCTTTCACCGCCACATTTGAAATGCGTGCAAAATCAGACCACTTGTCACCAGTTTTAGTATTATGATCCAATCCACATCACTGTTATCATTCACCAGTTCCACTGAATTAGACTCCTTCCTAGTCCCACAGCATCCACTTTTTTTTTTAACTTTTTTTGTTTTTTGAGGAAGATTAGCCCTGAGCTAACATCTACCACCAATCCCCATCTTTTTGCTGAAGAAGACTGGCCCTAAGCTAACATCTGTGCCCATCTTCCTCCACTTTATATATGGGATGCAGGCCACAGCTTTGCTTGCTAAGTGGTGTGTAGGTCCACACCCAGAATTTGAACCAGTGAACCCCGGGCCACCAAAGTGGAACGTGCGAACTTAATTGCTGCACCATTGGGCTGGCCCGCCACAGCTTCCACTTTTGACCTCTTCATTCCACTCTCTACAGAGCAGCAGGTAGTCCTTTTTAAGACAAAGTCAGATCATGACACTTCTTTGATCAAAACAGTCCATTGGTTTCCCCCTTCTTACTCAAAGTAAAATCCAAAGTGCTTAACTTGTCCCACAGACTCCGTATGAGCTGGCTCCTAAGCTCATCCCCAACACTGTCCTCTTCACTCTGTCTTTTCACACAAGACCCCTTGCCATCTGTGGAACATTCCAAACACCTTTCACCTCAGGGCCTTTGTGCTTATTCTTCTCTCTGCCTTGAATTTTCCCCAGAGATCTGCTTTGCTCAGTCTTTCACTTAATCCAAGTCTCTGCTCATTGTCACCTCATCAGAGGTGACATAGTTCCCATTCCCTTATCCTGCTAAGCTTTCCTTCACAGCGCTTATCATCATCTGACACATTGCATATATTCATTTACTGAACGTGCATTATCTCTTCATTGAGTAGAAGTTCCTGAGAGCAGGATTTGGTGTGGGGTACTAGAGTACCTCAGCACAATGCTTGGAGCAGAATTGGTGTTCAGCAAGTCTTTGTTGAGTGAGTAATACAATAAACATCCAGAGAGCTTTCCGGAGGGGTTTGATGGAAGACAGGAGTAGTTTCAGAGTATTAAGGCCTAGATCCAACCTAGAAAGAAGTGAGGCCAGTTGCTCTTCTGACTACATGTGCATCCCCACACTGCTGTTCTGCAGTGGGCCTGAGCCCCTGCTGGTTACATCGAAGTCTTTGCTGGGCGAAACCAAGGTTGGGAGAATAGAAACACGTGGGCCCACCTATACTGCTTCCCCCCTGCCCCACTGTGGGCCCATGATTCCTGCTTGATAACCTAACAGCTCTTGGTAATAGTGAATAAATGAGTTCAGTCTCCCAAACAGTGAGCCAATAGGCCCTTTTAAAAGTTAAACTGAGTCACTGAGGCATAATGATGAGCCCAAGGTCATTCAGACAGTTGGACAAGAAATAAGGATTAAAATCTAGACTACTTCCCTTCTTTTGGGTGTTGGCTATCAAAAACATTGTGCTTGGAGTTGGTCCAAGTTTCATGGATGTTTTGTTCAAACAGAAATGAAAGAGAGCCCCTAAAAAATAGACTGATTTGTTAACTTTCCAAAGTTGTGGTCATTGAGTGCGATACGACAGATGAGTTTAAGCGATCAGAGCATTAGCAAGCCTCCCTTTGGGTTTCTGAGACTGCTTCTCTCTGTTTGCAGACATAATATTCAGTTTCTCCAAAACATCTCTGGTTACTGAAAGTAAATTTTGTGGGAAAATGGTGACGATGGTCAAACAAAGAGTTAACACAACCAAAACAAAAGATCCAGTTTGAAATATTTTTACAACGTTCTTTACACTAGAGAGTGGTAGAGAAAAAACAGCATTTTAAGTGCTGCTCTTTTTCCCATTAGGTTGTCTGCTTTTACAGGTGGCAAGTTTCAGCGAGATCTAAAGGCGAAAGACTCATGCAGAGATGGTCTGGAGCAGAAAGACTTGACCCGCCTGACCTCCTGCCCATGCATACAACATAATCACTCACAAAATAGATACTAAAATAATGTTAGCAGCCGCCTGGCCTAAACTAATAAAACTGAGCACATTGGGAGTGAAGGCAGAAGGCCTGTCCTTAACTCACCCCCTCGGGCCTCGGCATTAGTTCTTCTCTGGCCTGAATTAAGGGAGCTCAAACCAAATGGCTTTTTGCACCTCCCTTCTTTCCTTGTGTCATTCTGACACTCTCTTTTTTTTCTAACAGGGCCTGACTCAGTGAGTTCAAATGCCCTTCTCTTTCTCACTCACCACATGCAAACTTTAATCACGGCTGTCTCTACATAACACCAACATAGATTGTTGAGAGGCGAAACAGTTAGTCAAATCACTGAGTCTGGGGCCATAAAAGGAGGCAGAGGGGAAGGTCAGAGAGGTCACGAATGACAGCAAAAAATACCCCAAGTGTTTAGACAGGCTCCTTTTCACCACACTCTCTCCTTTTGGCTATAAGCACCAAGCCCTTTCCTTTCATTCTAGGGAACAAACATTTCTTCAGTAAAGTAGATGTACATTGCTCCAAAGCCATTCTTTTCTTCTTCTTTTTTTAAAATTTATTTTTTAATTTTATTGAGGTAACATTGATTTATAACGTTCTATAAATTTCAGATGAAACAGTAAGGAGATTCCTCAAACAATTAAGAATACAACTACCACATAATCCAGCTATTCCACTTCTGGGTGTTTATCCAAAGACTGTGAAGACACTAATTGGAAAGGACATCTGTGCCCCTGTGTTTGCTGCAGCGTCCTCACGGCAGGCGGGACCTGGAAGCATCCTCTTCTTCTTGCTGCACACGAGCTTCCTCCACTTAGTATCTCTGTGTTATCCACACTAGCTGGAGAACTGCTGATCTTCCCTAAAATGTTCCCTTTCATAAAAGAGAAATCTGAAATTCAAAATGTTAAAACCAAGTTCACAGCCTCAAAAAAGATAATTTAAAAAACTTAAATAAATAATAAATTTGAAGATTAATTTAAAAAATTAAAGACCAACCAGGGAACTTACATTTCTCAACTTAAAAGTTTCAAAGGAATGAATACTGATTGAGATGCCTTCCAGGTGCTAATAATAAACTAAGTTATATACATGTTGTAAAAGAACTTCCAGACCCCATTTCTCCTCCTCGTAGTTTATGTAGCTTATACAATAGTGATCACGGAATGAGTAAACAGGTGGTGATTCCTTAGCTTTGCAGACTGAAGAGATATCAGCTTTACGTGGGACGTTTCACTGCCTCCAGTGCTGCTGTCCAATGACTCATTTCAAGTTGGACTTACAAGATTCCCTCCAGGTTGCTATAAGAAAAGGATAAAACCCAGAGGCTGTAGTCACAGAGAAAACAAAGAGAGACAGAAAGCATCTTGGAGAAGAGCAAGATGAGCCATTTCCACTTATCTGTTCATGGCCCAATCATTCTGCCGAAGGTGTTGGAGCAAGCAACGCTCGTAGGAATATGGTTCATGAGTGCTCCAGATTAAGATCTGCACGTTCGAAATATTTCCAATAGGAAGACTGACAATGGACAATAGACTTGACCCTAACAGCTATAATCCAAGCTTATTGGGCTTCAGCTGCAACACGTCCAGCCTCTGGAATGTAATAAATATAATGAGAACAGCTTTTGATTTGCTGTAATAATGACAATAATGGTAATAGATAACATTTAAGTGCTTTTGCGTATTTTACATTTATTATCTAATCCTGTTATATTCTAAATAAACACGTATTGCTTAAAAATTAAAAATTTCAAGGATTGTTGCTTTGAAAAGGGTAATTTGACAATCTGAACTTTCATGGACTGTTGCTTTGAGAAAGATGATTTGACAATATGTATAAAAATTATATGTACTCCTTTGAACCCCAAATTCCAATTTTTGCTACTTCAGTATAGAAATATTCATGCAAGTTTACACAATAATTTGTACATAGATATTCATTGTTGCATTATTTACAGATGGGAAGACTGGAAATAACCTGTTTATCAATAAGCATTTTTATAACTAAATTATGGAACATCCATAGCAGAGAAGTTAGAAGTACGGGCTCTGACGTCGGAAAACTCAGACTGGATTTTAGCTCTCCTTTCCCGTGGGGACTTGACCAAGATGCTTCACCTGCAGATGCTTGTTTTTTCACCTGTAAAATAAGGAAAATAATCTAACCCATCTATTGGTGGCTGTGAGTAAAACTTCATTTTTTATTTTTTTTTATTTTATTGGGGTAATATTGACTTTTAACATTGTGTAAATTTCCTGTTGCATTATTATATTTCAGTTTCTGTATAGACTGTGTTATGCTCACCACCAATTGTCTAGTTTATAAGCATCACCATATACATGTACCTTTTCCCCCTTTTGCCCTCCACCCACCCCCTTCTTCTCAAGTAACCACTAGTCTGTTCTCCTTATCTATGTGTTTGTTTGTTTATCTTCCACTTACCAGTGAAATGATATGGTGTTTGTCTTTCTCTAACTTATTTCACTTAGCATAATAGCCTCAAGGTCTGTCCCTGTTGTTGCAAATGGGACAATTTTGTCTTTTTTATGGTTAAGTAGTATTCCATTGTATATATCTACACACCACATCTTCTTTATCCAATCATCAGTTGATAGGCACTTGGGTTGTTTCCACATCTTGGCTATTATGAATAACGCTGCAATGAACATAGGGGTGCATAAGTCTCTTTAAATTGTTGATTTCATGTTCTTTGGAGAAATACCCAGTAGTGGAATAGCTGGAATCTGTGGTAGTTCCATTTTTAGTTTTTCGAGAAATCTGCATACTGAAGACAAAGCACATAAATCATTTAGCACAGCATCAGGCATACAATGAGTATTCCATAGTGTTATGATTCTTTTTATTATGATTATTATAACCATACTGTGGTTATAATAGTATGTTAATAATACGTTGCATATAGTATGTTATAATGCCTATTATAACTGTAAGAGTCTATTATATATAATAGCATGTTATGATAGTGCATTTATAATAGTATGGACTACTATGCAGCTATTAAGAATAATGAAGTAACTCAACCTGTGTTGGCGTAGAAAGAGTCCATCACCATAAAACACATCACTAACTAATAGCACCTTTCTTGCTGAATGCTCTTCCTCACTCTTCCTCCCAGCCCCATGAGACTGCAAATTACAAGAGAGTAGGGACCATCCTTGCCTTGCTCTCCACAATATCCCCAGACCTAGAAAGATGCCTAGCACATACTAAAACTAGCACTACATAAAACTTTACTGAAGGGACAAATGAATAAATGAGTGAAAAAATAAATAAGTAAAACATTATATATATGTATATTTAAAAGTCAGAAACAAATATAACAAATTGCTGACAGTGCTTTTCTCTGAGGAGGAAAATTATAGGAGGAAAGTAGATTTTCATCTACTTTTATACTTATCTATTATTTGAAATTACTTAATCAAGTAATGACAAAAGATATTGCCGTGTCAGGACTATAAAAACCTAAATGATGTCATGAAAAACATGTATGCTTACCAACAGAAACTGGAGAAGAACATGCATGCAAAAATGGATAATTTTCAGGTAAGTTGTACTATATTTTCTCTTTTCTACTCCTTTGTTTTTACTCTAATCCTGTTGTTTTAAAATCTTTTAAATATATTACATTTAAGCATTCTGATAAATAAACTCTCAAACAGGGATAAAATGCATTTTCTGTAATTTTACCATAAGAACATCCACTATGGGTTTTATAATCAGAAAAGAACTTTATTACTAAAGTTATAGAGTTCCTTAAATAAATTTAGGAAAACACAGAGAATGAATTTTTTTAAATGTAGAAAATTCATTAAATTTAGAAGAAATTCTTAGCATTTCAAGATAATCTATCTCTCAATCACTATTCTAATATTCTAGACAAAATTCAAATTGAAATGCAGAGAGGATAAAATCACAGAATTTATAGTTAGAAGACTAGAGAAATCTTATAAAGTTAACTAAAATCATGTCAAATCTACCACAGAGAAATACAGAGCATCAATCTCCTTTCAAACTGACATTCATATTAATTGGCTTGTTACTATTCTGAGCTAAATTGGAAGTTCCCTGAAGGCAGGAACTCTGTTTATTTTGCTCTTTTGCTCCACTTTTTTTTTTACTCTAGTGCTAATTACAGAGCCTGGCACATTGTGAGCACTCAACTTATTTTTAAATGAATGAATCATCTTTTGAAATGTAACAAAGAAATTTAAAGGAGGAAGCAGAAGAGGTTGGAACAAAAGATAAGAAAAAAGAGAGGGAAGGAGGGAAAGAGGAAGGAAGGAAGGGAGGGAGGAAGGAAGGAAAGAAGGAAAGAAGGAAAGAAGGAAATACTAATTAGAAAAAAAGAAGAGACAAGATGAGTCAAAATGACCTTTCTGTCCTCTTTTTATTTCTCCTTTCTATGATTACAGTGGTGAAACAAGAAATCATGCACACCAGGTCTTTTTTCAGAAACTGACTTCAGCAGCGGCTATGGCAACATTTTCAAAATTTATTAGTTTCTGGAAAAAAAGGATGAGACTTGAAGAGAGAGCCTGTAACAACATTTATTCTGGACCTCAGTCTAATCTGAAGCTACACATCTGGGAAGGGTAAGAAGTCAAAAAGCCCAATTTAGCCCTTCAGTTGTGGCAAAGGGCAGATGGCTTAAAAATAGCATGAAGAAAAAAGACAATAGCTAGTTGAAATTGACACCCTATTTCTTAACAGCTTAAATAAAACACAGAGATAAATCAAGACCAAAACGAATGAGCATGAGCCACAGGTTACTTACCATAAACCTAATCATGCATTCTAAAAAGATTCTTCCTTTTTATTTCCATGAGGAAGATGGGAGCAGAAAGGTAAAAGAGAAGGGGAAAGGAAAATAATGAGCTATATTTCTCCGAAGCTTTTAGTTTTCTGTCTATTTTGATCTCTCCCTGAGATCCTTGGCAAGTCCATTTTGGATGGCAACAGCAAAATTAGGAAGCATTTTTGAAGTGAGCTTGATTCTTACATCCAGTAGGACTAAAGGAATACATACTTGCTTGTCAAGTTGCACACTCATCCTGGAGGGAAGAAGAGGACTCAAAGAACTCTAGGTTTTCGTATGTGCATGTGTATGTGTGTGTCTCAGGGAGTGGAATGAAATCAAGCTATAAACTAGGGATAATCATATCACTGTTTCCTTTAAGATACAATTCAAACTCCTTCATCGGCTATTTCCTGCTTGCTAACACAGCCTCATCCTCCATTTTCCTTCCCATGCATTTAGGGCGATCTTCTCACTGACCTCTCAGGAAGTCAGTCCTGCTCATTCCTGCCTTTTTGAACACTCTGTTCCATCTGTGTGAAATGTTCTTCCAAGCCTTATCTACCTGGCCTATGCATGCTCCAAAACTCAGTTTATAAAACACTTTATGGAACTTTCCCAAAACTCCCCAATAGAATTAGTTGCAGATTTAGTTGCCTCCTTTTCTGTGATCTCACATCTCTTTGCTTGTATGTCGACCACAGAGTTTTGTCATCTGTTCATGTATATTTATAGATATTTCTTTCCCACTAGACCTGAGATTCTCAAGGGCAGAAGCAATCTTATCCTATCCCTGGCATAGAGGAGACACTTAACAGAGATATGTTACTTGAACTACATTGAGAAGTATTCAGACTCTGGCCATTCCCATAAAGAAGATAACTTCGTGCCACTTCAGCTCTTAAGATGAAGGGAATGATTCTGAGAGAAACACTCAGGCATGACAGAAGTATGGCAGATTGACCATGCAAACACTGAGGAAGAAAGTGTACCATGCAAACACTGAGGAAGAAAGTGTAACAATCAAAGAGGTGGTAAAAATTAAAAAAAAAAGAGCTGGTCCATTTGTACTCTCTACAGATTACAAATGGGGTAAGGGCATTAGCAGGACTTGAGAGGCAGCAGAGTCCAATAGATAAGAAGGAAAACAGACATGGGTTCAAATCACAGCTTGGCCACTTAACCTCAAGTGATATATACTTGGATGTGATCTTTCAGAATAAACGAATCTCTGTGCCCACTTTCTTACCTGTAAAATGTGTCTGTGGTGAGGATGAAATACATTAACAGGTGTAATTACTTAGAATAGTTATTGGCATGGACATACACAAATTCATAACTCACTACACCGGTGAAATTCTAAACTCCAAAGTGCCAAGTTTGGAAGCAGAATCTAGCTAAGGTACAAAGTTCAACAATCTCACTCTCAAGTTTGATCTTCTCAGCTTGTTCTCTTCGGAATGGCATGGACTTAAGCTGTGGGACAACTAAACCTCACAAGGTGAATTCATTTTTCAGTTAAAAAAAAAGCTATGCAGAAAATAGAACCTTCTGGAAAATAACTTAACACATCCTGTTGGTGCTTTGTGGAAACTTTAACAAGTGCTATAAGTATATAATAAACTGTGTGCATCTGTTATGTGCATAATAGGCTTCCATGACATACATGATATTGCTGAGAAACATGGTGGTAGAGACTTCCCTGTCAATGGGAGAATTGCTCTTGTTTCCCCTGATATATAACTGAACTCAGTGCAGCCAAGGCTGACATATTGAATGAGGTTCTGCAATACTTCAAAACGGGTTTGTGTTTACACTTCATTGTAAGATTTTTTAAATGGTTTTAAATGACTCAGAGGAAGTTATGTAACATTTGTGGAGACACGTACTAGAAAATAAACCAGGAACCACAATTGTAGTGTTAGAGGTAGCTCCTGAATAAGGCTTCCTTCTCTTTTATTTATTTACAAAGTATGTTTTAATTAACAACCAGGTAAATAGAGGAGTTCCAGTTCTGGTAATGGCCAAGTAGCTTGTATTGGACTAAGCCTCTTACTGATGACAACTATAAATTCTGGACCAAAAAAAAAAAAAAAAAAAAGGCTCTTGGAAGGCAATGGAGATAAATCAAAAGCAGGCAGATGCTAGAGGAGATATGACCTTTTAAAGATGGGATGCCAATTAGGTAAGATTCACATTTATCCAACTTTTCGGTCAAGGGCACTCCTTAGTTTGTGTGAGAATAAGACATAGAGCTCAGACAGAAGGAATCAATCTTATTGGACCAAGGAGTCAGAGGTTGGATTTTGGGATGCCAGCACTGCTGGGTTTTAAGGGCGAATATCCTGGAAAGGAGGTAGTCATGAGAAAGGAGCATATATTCGCATAAAAATTCCTCTCAAATTCTTGGCTGACTCTAAAACTACGAATGTGCTGGTCAAGACTCTAAGGAGAGATCAGTAGCATACGCAGCTGGAATTAAAAGAGCTGAGCAGAAATGTGAGCAGGTAAAGTGCTGGGGAGACAGAGTTTAAAGCTCAAGTCCTATCAAGTTAGAGGGAATTAGTAAACACCTTGGTTTCCCATTAAAACCTCGGAAGGACCATGCTTTAGAAGTCAGGACTCTATCCCAGAACTGAGGGCTAAAGACAGAACCAAAATAAACCCTTTCTAATAAATCCCTAAAGCCAAGCCTCTGTATAAATGAGATAATTTATCAGTAATTTAGCATTTGCCAAAACAAAACTCAACACTCTTTAAAAGGAAATGACAAAATTTAGAATCTCAATGGTGCATCTTCAACAACAAAACATATGGTCTTATTTAAAATAAGAAATTACTAGACAGACAAAGAAGCTGGAAAAAGTGACCTATAATTCAAGAGAAAATATAGTCTACAGAAGGAGACCTATGGATGATACAGGTGTTGAAATTAACAGATAAGAACTTCAAAATAATTATGATAAATATGTTAAGGAATGTAAAGGAAAAGATGGATATAACGAATTAAGAGATAGGGGATTTCAGGGGAGAGGTGAAAACTCTCCAAAGAACCAATTAGAAATCTTAGAACTGAAAAATAAAACATCAGAAAGTAAATCCTTATTAATGGACATAGTAACAGATGAAAAACTGCACTGGAAAGGAGCAGTGAACTTAAAGTCAAGTAAATAAAGTATTATTTACACCAAGGCACAGAAAGGAAAAAAAGATTAAAAAATAAAAGAAAAGAGCCTCAAGGACTTGCAGACAAAATCAAACAAACTTTTGTGTAATTAGGATCTCAGAAGGAGGGCAGAGAGAAATTGGGGCATAAGTGTATTTGAAAATCCCCCAAATTGATGAAAAACAAAAATCCACTGATCCAGGAAGTTAAGTGAACTTCAGGCAGGGTAAACAGAGAAGAAAACATGGACTGTTTATCAAAAAGTTTGTATATTAGGCCATAAAATTAGAGTACTTTTCTCTGACTACAATGGAATTAAATTAGAAATTAACAACAATAATATATGCAGGAAATCCCCAAATATTTGGGAATTAAATAACACATATAAATGATCCATGCATCACAGAAAAAATCAGAATGAAAATTTAAAAAAAGTTTAAACCAAAAGGTAGTGAAAACACGATAAATCGCAACTTGTGACATGCAGTTAAAATGCATGGGGAAAGTTTTTAGCTCTAAGTGCATATATTAGAAAAATAATTAAAACTTATACCTTATGAGGATGGGGAAGGGAGAGAGAAAATTAAATTCAGGAAAGTATAAGGAAGGAAATAATAAAGATGAGATTGACAACCAATAAATTAGAAAACAGTCTCTGCCCCAAAAACAATAGAGAAAATCTGGAGGCTAAAGTCACTTCCTTGCAAAAGTGAATGAGTTTGATAAATCTCTACCAGGAATAATCTAGATCCAGAGAGAGAGAGAGAGAACACAAACTAGCAATAACAAGAATGAAAGGAGGGGACAGCATTACTCATACTACAGAAAATAAATAATAAATGGAGACTATGAATAACTTTGTAAGTAAATTTGAAAATGAAATGGACAAGTTCCTTAAAAAACAACTAACACAAGGTATAGAAAATCTGAATAGCTGTTTATATATTAAAAAAAATTGAGGGGCTGGCCCCATGGCCGAGCGGTTAAGTTCGCGCACTCTGCTGCAGGCGGCCCAGTGTTTTCTTGGTTCGAATCCTGGGTGCGGACATGGCACTGCTCATCAAACCACGCTGAGGTAGCGTCCCACATGCCACAACTAGAAGGACCCAGAACAAAGAATATACAACTAAGTACCGGGGGGCTTTGGGGAGAAAAAGGAAAAAAATAAAATCTTTAAAAAAAAAATTGATTTTATGGGGGCCAGCCTAGTGGCACAGTGGTTAAGTTCGCACATTCTGCATAGGCGGCAGGGGCTTCCCCAGGTGGGATCCCAGGTGCAGACCCATCACTACTTGTCAAGCCATGCTGTGGCAGCATCCCACATATAAAGTAGAGGAAGATGGACATGGATGTTAGCTCAGGGTCAGTCTTCCTTAGCAAAAAGAGGAGGAGTGGCAGCAGATGTTAGCTCAGGGCTAACCTTCCTCAAAAAAATAAAATTGATTTTATATTTAAGACTTTTCCCCAAAAGATAACTTCAGGCACAGATGGGTTCACTGGGGAATTCTACTAAAAAATTAAGAAAAAATAATGGCAATTCTGCACTAAAAGCAGAGGAGGAAAGAATACTACCTAACTTGTTTATGGATCCAGCAGAACCCCGACACAAAACTCTGAAAAGTGCAATACAGACCACAAAATTACAAGTTATTATTTTTCATAAACATACATGTAAAAATCTTTAATAAAATGTTATCAAATCAAACCCTGCAATATATAAATATATAAGTATACACACACATATATACATACACAACACAATATTAGCAAATTAAATCCAGTGATATATCAAAAGGATAACAATTCATTGCCCTACATCAAAAGGATAATAGTATATTAACTCAAGTTGGCTTAACATTTGAAATGAGTCAATTAACCACATTAAAGTAGCAAATTATATGATCAACTTAATTGAGGCAAGAAAAGCACTTGACAAAATTCAACACTCATTCCTGGAATAGAAGAGAACTTTTTCCATCTCATAAAGAACATCTATTAAAAACTTGTAAACAACGTGATATTTAATGGTGAAATATTGACTGTTTTACCTCTAAATTGGAGGAAAGACAAGGATACCCACTCTCACCACTGCTACGTATTATCTAGAAATTGTACTCCTAGGTATTTAATGCCGCCAAATGGAAACATATGTCCACAAAGAGATTTGTAGAAGAATGTTCCTTTCAGCTTTAGTCATGATCACTCCAAACTGGAAATAACCCAAATATTCATAAACAGGAGAATGGATAAACAAATTATGGTATAACACTACTCAGTAATAAAAAGGATGAACTACTGACACAAAAACCAGTATGGATGAATCTCAAAAACATCATGTTGAGTGAAAGAAATGAGACAGAAAAGAGTACATGATGTGTAACTCCATTGATATAAAGACTAATAAGAGGAAAAATCGAGGTATAGTAATAGAAATCAGAAGAATGGTTGCCTCTGTGTTGGGGGAGCTGGGAGGATTGACTGGAAAGGGGCACAAGGGAGCTTTCTGGGGTAATTGAAATGTTCAATATCTTGATTGGAGCGGTGGTTATACGGGTGTACACAATTGTCAAAACCCATCAAATTGTACAGTTACAATCTGTGCATTTTATTGTACATAAACTAAAACAAAAATATCCATAAGGCGCAAAACAAAGAAATGAAAAATAATAACCAGGTGATTAATTAAAGGCAAAATATTTTTATTGGTTGAGTTTGGAAAGGATTTTTACATGGGAAAATGAAGAAATGAATACCAATTCTCTACCATCTCTTACAGAAAACAGAAGCAGAGGGAACACTTTCTAACTTATTTTATGAGGCCAATATTACTCTAATACCAAAACCATACAAAGACATTGTTAGGAAGGAAAATTATAGACCAATATTTCTCATGAAGGTGGATGCGAAAATCCTCAACAAAATATTAGCAAATTCAATCCAATATGTATAAAAAGAATTATACTCCATGTCTAAGTGAGATTTATTCCAGGTATGCAAGGTTGATTCAACACTTGAAAATTAATTAATGTTTCATCATATCAACAGACTAAAGAAGAAAAATCATATGACCATGACAATAGGTGCAGAAAAAGCATTTGAAAAAATCTAACACCCATTCATGATAAAAACTATCAGCAAACTGGGAATAGAAGGAAATTGCCTCAACTTGATAAAGAACAGCTATAAAAAAACTACAGCTATCATTGTACTTAATATAAAAAATCTAGATGTTTTTCTTCTAAAATGGGGAACAAGACAAGACTGTCCCCTCTTACCATTCCTACTCAAGAGCATACCAGAAGTCCCAGCTAATGCAATAGGACAGGAAAAGGAAATAAAACATACATAGACTGTGAAGGAGGAAATAAAACTTTCTCTGTTTATAGGTGATATAATTTTCCAAGTAGAAAACCCCAAAGAATCAACAATAACAACAAAAAATTGCTGGAAATAGCAAGTGTTTAAAACAAGGTTGCAGGATACAAGGTTAATATATAAAAGTCAATTGATTACCTATATAATAGCAATGAACAATTGGAATTTTAAATTAAAAACAGAACACCATTTACGTTAGCACCCAAACAGGAAGGAAATACTTATCTATAATATAACAAATATGTACAAGATCTATAAAAAGAAAGATACAAAACTCTGAAGAAATAAATCAAAGACCCAAACAAACGGAGAGATATTCCATGTTAATGAATAGGAAAACTTATTATTAACGTGTTAATTCTTCTCAACTCTATAGATACAACTAAAATTTCCAAGGAGTTATTTTGCAGTTATTGACAAACTGATTCTAAAGTTTGTATGGCAAGGTGAAAGACCCAGAATAGTCAACACGATAATGAAGAAGAACAAACTTGGAGGACTAGCACCACCCAGCTTCAAGACTTACTGTGAGTTGACTATATCTCAATAAAACTGGGGGGAAAAAGACTTACTATAAAGCTACAATGGTCAAGACACTGTGGTATTGGTGAAAAGAATAGGCAAATAGATCAATGGAGCAGAATAGAGAACCCAGAAATAGATGCTCATAAAAATAGTGAATTGACCTTTGACAAAGAAGCGAAGGCAAGCTAATGAAGACAGGACAGTCTTTTCAACAAATGGTGCTGGAGAACCTGGACATGCATATGAAAAACAAACAAAAAAGAATCCACGCACAGACTTTACATCTGCCCCCCAAAATAACTCAAAATGGATCAGACCAAATTGCGAAATTCAAAACTGTACAACTTTTAGGAAAAAAAAGGAAAAAATCTAGGTGACCATGGACTTGGCAATGAATTTTTAGATGTAACTCCAAGACTCAATCTACGAAAGAGAATGATAAATTGAACTTCATTAAAATAAAATAACTTCTGCTCTGCAAAACACATTGTTAAGAGAATGAAAAGATAAGCCACAGAGTGGGAGAAAATATTTGCAAAATACATATCTAATAAAGGACTTGTGTCCAAAATATACAAGAATTTTACAACTCAACATTTAAAAAAAAACCCAATTTAAAAAAATGAGCAAAAGATCTGAACAGACATCTCACGAAGGAAGATATACAGATGAAAAACAAGCTTATGAAAACATGCTCATTATCATACGTCATTAGATAATTGCAAATTAAAACAGTGAGATACCACTACCTACCTACTAGGATGTCTAAAATCCAAAACACTGACAACATCAATTGTTGAAGACGTAGAGCGACAGGAGCTCTCATTCATCGCTGACGGGAATGCAAAATAGTACAGCCACTCTGGAAGACAGCCTGGTAGATTTTTACAAAGCTAACCATACAATCCAGCAAATCCATTATTTACTCAAATGACTGAAAAACTGTTTCCACACAAAATCTCTACAAGAATCTTTATAGCAGATTTATTCTTTTTGTGTATGTGTGAGGAAGATTGGCCCTTAGGTAACATCTGTTGCCAGTCTTCCTCTTTTTGCTTGAGGAAGATTGTCACCGAGCCAACATCTGGACCAATCTTCCTCTATTTTGTATGTGGGATGCCACCCCAGCATGGCTTGATGAGCAGTGTGTAGGTCCACACCTGGGATCTGAACCTGTGAACCCCAGGCCACTGAAGTGGAGTACATGAACTTAACCACTATGCCATTGGGCCAGCCCCTGGCAGGTTTATTCTTAATTACCAAAACTTGGAAGTAACCATGATGTCCTTCAATAGGTGAATGAATAAACAAACTATGTTACATCCACACAATGGAATATTACTCAGCACTAAAAATAAATGACTTATCAAGCTAGGAAATAACATAGAAGAACCATAAATTTACATTGCTAAATGAAAGAATCCAGTCTGAAAAGGCTACATACTATATAATTCCAACTACATGACATTCTAGAAAAGTCAAAACTATTGAGACAGTAAAAAATTCAGTGGCTGCCAGATATTCAGGATGAAGGGGAAGAGAGGAATAGGTGGAGCACAGAACATGTTTAGGGAAGTGAAACTATTTTGCATGACGCTGGAAAGGTGGCACTGTGACATTACGTGTTCATCAAAATTCATAGAACTGTACAACACAAATGGTGAACCTTAATGTAAACTACGTACTTTAATTAATAATAATGCATCAATATTAGTTCACCAACTGTAACAAATGTACCACAATAATGTATGATGTTAATAATAGGAGAAACTGTATGGGAATTTTCTGTACTTTCTATGCAACCTTTTTGTAAATCTAAAACTGCTCTAAAAAAAAAATAAAATCTACTTTTTGAAAATGGAGAGCATCATCTCTTCAGTAAATCAAGTTTGGGAGAGCTTGGCCCAAACAAAATTAAACTAGTTTCTTTACTGAAAGAATTTTCAGAGCCTTTAATATGCTGACATGTTCTGGATTCCCTGCAAGAGAGGCAGTGTATACAGCTTTCCCCAAACTTACTTGACTGAGAAGTTGGTCTTTTTAGAGTACGTCAAAGGACTGCTGTTCTTCAGAACACTTTGGGAAGCACTGTAACAGAGCAGTGAATTAATGACTTTTAAAAAAACTTTCTGTGCATGCCTGAATAGAAAATGATACCACACATGAGGCAATTTCCCATTTTCCCAATGATGAAATCTAAAACAGAATTGTTATTACCTGTTCTAAAACATCCAGTTTTAGAGAATGTAGTGAAATAATCAACTTTCAATTTATGATATTTAATTTCTTAATTTACTTATACACATGTACACGTGAAAATTGAGAAATATATTGCTTTATTCCACTCTCATATTTCATAAAACAATTTTATTCATATTTTGCATGTGCCTCTTCAACATTTACCTCTCTGACAGACGGATTTCAACATGCAAAGAGACACTAGAAGTAACATGATGAAGATGGCAGAACCTCTGTCAACCTGGATTCCTGAATAATGCTTTGGAGATGAACTCCTATCAACGCACAAACATCTATCAGGACTCTTATGGATGTAAGTCTCATCCCTTGCTACAGCATCATCTCAAAATCCAGATTTCCATAACCTAAATCAGGTCCAGATGCAGTTGAGTCTCCTTTGGCATATTTCCTTAAATAGAGCTCCTCAAATACAATTCCTCCCAATTTCAATATCTGTGAACTAAAGAGACAGATTACCTCCCTACACACCAAACAATGGTGTTATAAACATAAGATAACTACTAAAGACACACCTGTTCAAAAATGGGAAGAAATTAAGCACACAGGGACCACAGATCCATAGAATTCTGAAATATAGCTGAGCATACGTTGAAAGTTCCTTAATTAGAATTTTTTCCTACTTCCGCCTAGGAATGATTCTTCATGACTCTATCCTCTGAGCTTCTGGTTCCACCCTCTGGATCATTCTACCATGAAAGGCAATCTGTTTTCAGCTGACTACTTTTCTCAATTTGTTTGCTGCTTATAGAAAATTGGTGGTCCAAATATCTCCTTTTATTTTGTACTATTTCCATCCCTTTCAATGTATGCTGATGGTGTTTCTGTCAACATTCTTCTCTTAAAATCTTCGTGGGTCTTCTACGAATCTTTTTTTTTGTCCACTCATTAAACAAAAGCCACATCTTCAGATCTGTTGGAGATAAGTCTTCCTGTACCTTGGTTTCTGACGAAATTGCTGATCTCAGAAGACGTTCGACTAAACACTTCTCTAAAGTACCATCTTAAATCCTTCTGAAGTCTTATTTTTGCAGTCATACTCCATGTTTTATTATTAAAACATGTTTTCCTTGGGGCCAGCCCAGTGGCACAGCAATTAAGTGCACACGTTCTGCTTCTTGGCGGCCCGGGGTTTGCCAGTTCAGATCCCGGGTGCGGACATGGCACCCCTTGGCACACCATGCTGTGGTAGTCATCCCACATATAAAACAGAGGAAGATGGGCACGGATGTTAGCTCAGGGCCAGGCTTCCTCAGCGAAAAGAGGAGGACTTCCAGTAGTTAGCTCAGGGCTAATTTTGCTCAAAAAAAGAAACAAACAAAATATGTTTTCCCAGCAGTGCCCTGGATTTGATCTTCTCCTAGACGCTATTTCTTAATTTTAACATTGTTGTCCATCAGAAAGACTGGAAACTTTCATAACCAGCAAGTCATGGCTTCTTTTTTTTAAACATTCTTTCCTTTACCTTATCACTCTTCTCTCGCATTTTGCTTTTAGCAACAGGAAGAAACTGGGTAGCACCTTCATCACTTTATGTGAAAATCTCCTTATCCAGATCACCTAGTTCTTTGGTTACATTTTCTTCTTTCATGTCACTATTGGTGACAGTATGGCTAAACTCTCTGCTAGTACACAAGAATCCCCTTTCCTGCAGTTTTTAAATGTTTCTGTTAACATTTACCTCACAATTCTTTAAACTCTAACCAGCAGCCTCCTTGAAGGCCATCAATCTTCTACTAACAGTCTTTTCAAGAAACATTAGTCTTTCACTAACACTATTCCCAAAGTCCTTGAAAAGTTTATACTATCTGATTCCAAAACTACTGTTCCTCAACCTTAGTTAGTGTCTTCTTTTTGTTTGTTTCTTCCTGGTAGCACCTCACTTCCAGGTGCCAAAACCTTCGTTAGTTCTCTGCTACGGGCTGAATGTTTGTGTCCCCCCAAATTCATATGTTGAAACTTGATTAATCCCCAATGTGATGGTATTAGGAGGTGGGTGTTTGAGAGATAATTACATCAAGTTGAAGCCCTCATAATGGGATTAGTGCTCTTGTGAGAAGAGAGAGGATAGAACTTCTCCTCCCATCCTCTCTTCAACATGCAAGGACAGAGCAAGAAGATGGCAAACCAGGAAGTCAGCTCTCACCACAACCAAACAGCACTCATCAGAACTGTAACAAATAAACTTCTAAGACATGCTCTATTGCCACATAACAACGTACTCCAAACTTAATGGCTGAAAAGAATAAAACATTATTATTTCACACAATTTCTGTGGATGAGGAATCTAGAAGCTGTTTAGCTAGGTGATTCTAGCTCATGGTCTCTTGTGAGGTTGCAGACAAGATGTTAGCTGGAGTTGCAGTCCTCTGAAGCCTTGCCCGGGGCTGGAGGATTTACTTCCAATTTGATTTATTTCCATGCCTGGCACATGGGTGTGGGATCTTGGCAAGAGGCTTTATTTCCTTACCACATAGACTTCTCCATTGGGCTAATTGAGTGTTCTCATGACATATAAGATGGCTTCCTCCAGGAGGAGTGATCCAAGAGAGAGCAAAGGGAAAGCTGCAATTTCTTTTATGACCTAGCCTTAGGAGCCACTCTCTGTCACTCCTACAATATTTTATTGGTTACCGAAGTCAGCTCTATTAAAGGTGGGAGAAAACTACACCAGAACTCCAGAAGGTATGAATCATAAGGGGCGATCTTAGAGGCTCGCCACTACAGTATGTTAAAGTGCCTAAAATTACTCCATCAAGCACAACTACAATAATCAACACAGCCACTTCGGAGGTCATCTCACAGTTTTCTAAAGCAGAAATGCCATCTTCGCTTTCATCTAGGTTGTTTGAGATAGAGCATTAGCACATTTTGGATTTTATACAATATTGTCACCGAAAATTTTATCCCAAACCACAAACCTCCCAACCCATTCATATAATATAACAGATATCCATCCTATTTATTCTACTCTCCACAATATAACCACTTAATGCATTGGTTTTTAAGGTATTCTTTAAAAACCTTGTTTAACATTTAACATTTGCAATTTTGAGATTATACACTAAGATATAATTATGAAATAATTCATTTCCTTTTTTATTATGATTCCTTTTACCAATTTTGTCAGGTGGCCTTTGTAAAACATCCAAGCCAGCACTGATTATAGTCATTTTAGGCTAATGTTTTTCCCCAAACTATACCTCATTATCTAACATAAAATATTTGACAGACTACCTGTAATAGTCTAAGGTCTTTAAGGCAAGTTCTTCCTTTATAAGTACTAATTTTGAGAAAAAAACTTGCCTTATATTTAGACGTCGTATTAGTTTTTAGGGCTACCATAACAAATGCTGCAGACCGAGGGGCTTAAACAACAGAAATTTACTTTCTTACGGTTCTGGAGGGCGAACATCCGAGATCCAAGTGTCAGCAGGTTTGCTTTCCTCTGAGGCCTCTCCCTGAGGCTTGCAGAGGACCACCTTCTACTGTGTCCGCACACGATCTTCCCTCTGTCTGCGTCCTGATCTGCTCTTCTTACAGGACACCAGTCATACTGGATTAAGGCCCACCCTAACAACTTCGTTTTAAATTAATTGTCTCTTTAAAGGCCTTGTCTTCAAATATGGTTACACTCTGAGGTACTAGGGATTAAGGCTTCAAAATATGAATTTTAGGGGGATACAATTCAGCCCATAACAGGCATATATGATATTTATACTTTGTCTTTTTCTATACAGGTTTTAGGATGACTCCCAAGAATCCAACAAAGATTATCTAAATTAAAAACATGGAAAAGAGGGGCCAGTGCAGTGGCGTAGTGACTAAGTTTGCATGCTCTGCTTTGGCGGCCCAGGGTTTGTGGGTTTGGATTCTGGGCATAGACCTACACACCACTCATCAAGCCATACTGTGGCAGCATCCCACATACAAAAGAGAGAAAGATTGGCACAGATGTTAGCTCAGGGACAGTCTTCCTCAAGCAAGAAGAGGAAGATTGGCAACACAAGTTATCTCAGGGGCAATCTTCCTCACAAAAAAAAGAGAAAAAAAATGGGAAAGAGAAGATGATAAACATAACCAGAGTCACAAAATAAAACCAGGAGTGAAGCCAACAAACGCATTCTATCATAATATCAACTTCCATAATAACTTCGGGTGGCCCTCTGATTTACCTAAAAGTTTCCAGCTAGTCAATATAAAAAGGGAAATGAGGCCAATAGCACAGCTGTTTTTCATTTGTGACAGCCATCTAGGATACAATGCTGTGAGAGTGGTGTAACAGGTTTATTCCAAAATCATTCAGTATAGTGGGTTGAATTATGAGCTACCAAAAGGTATGTTCACTCAGAACTTCAGAAAGTGACAATATTTGGAAAAAAAAGTCTTTGCAGGCATGATTAAGCTAAGGGCCTTGAGATGAGACCATCCTGGATTAGGATGGACCCTAAATCCAATGATAAGTGTCCACATAAAAGAAAAGAGGGAAGAAGACACACAGAATTTTATGTGAAGATGAAGGCAGATTGGAGAGGAGCATTTACAAGATGAGCACCAAGGATTGCTGGCAGCCACCAAAAGCTAGGAGAGAGGCATGGAATAGATTCTCCCTCAAGGTTTCCAAAAGGAATTAACTTGGCTCACAGCTTGATTTTGAGTCTCTGACCTCTGGAGTTGTGAAAGCATATCTTTATGTTGTTTTAAGCCTCCTTTGTTTATGCTAATTTGTTAGAGTTGCCACTGGAAGCTAACACACAGGACATCATATTCTGGGATCACCATACTTTCTTCCCTTTCTCTTACACTTTCCATATGAATGTGGATGCTCAGGATGTTAGCTGTGAGTCCCTGCATGATCTTAATCATCTCAAAGATGTGTCACTATATTCTGTTTACTGAGGTGGAAAACTGGACCAATGTATTTAATTTTATGTTATTTTAACTGTAAAAGCAACATAACAACAATGTAGTAAGGTAGGGATATGGACAATTGAATCCTCTATAATGACACTACTTATCATAAGTAGATTATTTTGCATATTTCTTTCCAGTTTTACATATACATGTGCACATGCATATATAATGTATACATGTACTCATAGCTACAATTATATCATGATAAATTACTCTTAAAAAATACTCCAACGTAAAGGCTTATCTGAGTTTGCTACATACTTCTTGCATTTTCTGGATCATGACTAGGTGAAGATAACTAATTTTGCACATTTGATATAAAGAACAGAACCTAGTTTTGATCTAGTCCTTTGAAAACTTCAAATATTCAAGGCTATGTGGGTGCGTTATGTACTTATGAGATGGTTGAAGCATATCATATACTTATTAATAAACAGCACATGTCCAAGTTATCACACTTCTTTGTAAAAAATGCCCAATTCAAAATAAAATTAGCAAGAAGAGTTGATTATTAGGGAACAATTGATTGCATAAAAGATTTGAGTTTTTCTCAACTTAGAGAGTACTCAGTTAACATTTTACTTTTGTTGTTGTCAGCTAATTGTGATATATATGGAGAAAGTATTTGCCATACATTTTCCCATGGATGAGAGTAAAAAAGAAATATATGAAATATATATTTTATGGTTCTTCCAGCACTACCAAAACCATAGATTCATGGGCTTCCAATCAGCTGTAAGCCTTACTTTCATCAATTGTGTTTTCTTTGATACTCAGAAGTAGATTAATAAATCTTCATGTAGTCTTTTAAATCTGTATGATGAAAGAAGTCAGCTGTCTGGCGGGGGTGTGCATTCCTATATGGTCTGTTGTGATTATTCTGTGATTCACCCCAGAACTCTCATTTCTGCTGCCATCACCATGGTCCTGTTCTTTTGCAGTAGTCATCAACCACAGCAATGAATCAAAGAATCAACATAAACTATTTGGTAAGTCAGACTCACAGCCTTTGTTGTTGGCAGTCCTTAGCCTTAATAGCCGTTTCTCCTACTTTTTTATAGCAAGGATGTCTGGTGTCTGGGTTCTCCTATTAGGCTTGGAAACACTGATACTAGTTCCTGAGAAGACTTGTCAACACTATCAGAAAAATCAGGTTTCACTCTATGAACTGAATGAAATAGAAAGTGAACTCTTCCTCTAGTCACTGATTTCATAGTATGATAGCTAAGTATTTTGGAATAACATTTGAATGCCAGGAAACACGCCAAAGATTTAATTTTCATGATCTCATTTAGTCCTCACAATGACCCTCTGGGTTGTCCCCATTTTATAGAAGAGGAAAATGGGGCCTAGAGAAGTTAAGGAACTCAGGCAATGCAGAGCTAAAAAGGAGCGAAAACAAAAGCCTTCTGACTTGAGATTTTCTTGCTTTAGAGTCTACCTTAGCCATGACTCCAAGCTGCTTCCCCAATGAACCAATTAAAGGACCATCTAAAACCAAAATATCTGCTTTTTATTTCCATTTTGGTCAGCTAACTCTGCTTATGTACAACTAATTGTGCTTATGTATGCTTTGTGAATGAAGAGCTAATCAGAAGACTTGCATAATATACCTTTGGACTGTTGCAATAAAAAGGTTCCCTACTGAATCTGACATTGGCAACCATCTTGAAATTATCAATGAATATGTTTCCACACAGCTTGTAATTATGTCTACACATTCTAACAGGCTTCTTCATGTTTTATTGGGAAGATGACACATTTTTCTTCAAATTTCTTAGTCTGGCTTTACTTATTTATCTGAGATATTTTCTTTCATTGTAGAAATCCTTCAGGCATCCCATACAGTATCATTATAGGTTGGCATTTGACACCATATAAGAATCTGCAACAGGGCTATTGATTTCTGGATTTTTCTCATGTACATGGGTATCCTAATTCTGATCATTAGTCTTTCTTTCTACATGTATGAAAGCTTTCTGATAGTGAAAGCAAAAATGAAGCCTTCACTTCCTCTGTAAATATTTGTGCAGTGACCTATGACTACTGGCCAGCCTGCCTGCCAACACCCCATTAGAAATCATCCCTTTTACAATCATCTACTATCATTTGATAACCTCTTGGGGTTAAGAGTACAGATGTAAGATCTCTGAGATTTCTGATGGGAATACTTCATATCCCAAGTATGTTTTCTCTTCAAAATGACATCACCACAGGGAAACATTTTTCAAATAATTTGGCCATCAAGTTATGAAAACTTCCTTAGAAATATAAAGAAAGAAGCACTCTGCATCTCGAACAAAATTTTTTAGAATCTAGGAATGAAAGAAAAAAAAGAGAAAATCTTACTAGTTAATTAGTCTTAGAAGCTCTTGGTGTGGTGAGGTGACAAGGGCCAGCGAGGAATAGTGTCATCACAAAGACAGTATTATATGACATTTGTATCAAATTCTAATGTCATGAAAGCTCATGATTACTGGCTTTTGCTCAAAAGACAGCTTTTATATTTAAAATTGGAGCACAAAGATGATTTAGTGTAAGTTATATAAAAACTTACTCCTAAACAGAGTAGTCAAACATCTGTCCGTGGGTTAAGATTTGCATCTCCAAGTTTCCTAGTACCTGCTATTATTTTATGGATAAACGTCACTGAGGAAGCTCTACAGCTACCTCTTTAACTTGTTCTTGTTACATGCCATCAAGTCAACTTTGACTCCTGGAGACCCTACGAATGAGTGATGTCCACAATGTCTGGTCCTCAACAGCCCTATTCAGCTTCCGTAGACTCATGCCTATGGCTTCTTTTATGGAGTCAATGCATCTCATATTTGGTCTTCCTCTTTTCCTGCTGCCTTCTACTTTTCCCAGTATTATTGTCTTTTCCAAAGAATCCTGCCTTCTCTTGATGAGCCCAGAGTAGGACAGCCTCTAGTCAAGGCTTAATTTGCTCTAGGACCCACTCGTTCATCTTTCTGGCAGTCCAGGGTATCCTTAGAGCTCTCCTCCAGCACAATACTTCAAATGAATCAATTTTTTCCAGTCAACCTTCTCCACTGTCCAGCTTCCGCATCCATACATAGTAATTGGGAATATGAAAGTGTGGATAATATTGGCCTTAGTCTCTAATGACACTTCCTTATACTTGATGATCTTTCCTAACTCTTTCATTGCTGCCCTTCCAAGTTTCTTTAACTTAAAGCACTGAATTCCTCCAAAAATGCTCTGTCAAGGCTACAAAGAAGATTGCAGAACTAGGAGACTGGACTCTGAGGAAAACTTTCCCCTTTGAGGACCAGAAATGGACCCCTATGATAGAAGTAAGACCTGTGACGTGTAAACTTCTCAAATTCTAGTTCTCAGGGCATGGTGTGCATGTGCGTGTGTGTGTGCGTGTGTGTGTGTATTCCAGTGTTAAATTTTCTTATAATTTGTTGAGTCAGAAAAAATACATTGAATACATATTGAGGATCTACTTTATACCATCTTCTGAGTTATGCACCTCCCATGCAGAGATAATGGTAGTAACAATAATAATAGATCACATTTACTACAGAATTACTGAGTTCCAGGCTCTATTTTAAGTACTTTACAGGTAATATCTCATTTGATTTTTACAACAACACTATGAAGTAGGTACCGTTATCTCCACTGTGTAGATGAAGAAACTGAAGCTCAAATAGGTGAAGAAACAAAAGATATGCTACTAATAAGAAATGGAGCCAGAATTTAAACCCAGGCAGCCTGACTCTAGAGTCCACTGTGTTATACAACCTTGTTCATGCTCCTCAGGAGCTCACAGCCTGGCGAGAAGAAAAGCAAACTCAGATTATCTTAGAGATCTGCAGAAAGAAAGTGGATGCCCAAAGGAAGAAGTTATCCATCTTCCAAGTGTGGGGTCAGGGAGGACTTTATAGAATTGATGTTAAAGCTGATTCGTGGAGGGTAAGTAGCACTTCTAGATGAATGAGCTGAGGAAGGGAGTTTCAGATAAAAGCAACATGGTGAACACAAATATGGATTTGTGCAACAGCGTGGAGTGACAGAGTCACTATAATGAATCAGTCACCACTGGAACGTAGGGCACATACAAAATGGGAGGCTTGTCTGAGATGAGCTGGATGGGTGGGTGGGAGACAAAGAGGGAAGGACCTCACTTCCTATATCACAAACTAAGTTTTTCTACAAGCCTATGAAGGACTTTACACAGGACATTTGCATGACCCAATTTTTATTTCAGAAAAGTAACCTTAACGTCTGTGTTGTGTCAGATTTGAAGAGGCCAGGGCTGGAGGCAGGAGAACAGTTAGGATGTTACAAAACCATTCAGGCAAGGGATACGGGAGCCTAAAGTCAGCCGTGATAACAAGAATGAAGAGATCTGTTTGAGAAATGTTATGTGCTAGGATTGAGAGAATTGAGAGGCTGACTGTGTCTGGGTGTGAGGGTGAGGGAAATGATGAGGTAATGGTGAGGTCTCAGGCTACTAGCTTGAGTAACTGAGTGGGTTATGGTGCCGTTCACTTCCATGAGGCATATGGGATGGAAAGCAGAGGGAGGGAACACTCTGAGTTCTCTTTACATCCTGCTCCTCACCCACTCCTCTCTCCTCTGTGCCCCAAGATCACCCTGTGATGCCATTATTTGGATTTCACCTTGTTTTATAGTTGTATCTACCTGTCTTCAGCACTAGCTTATGAGCTCCTTGTCAGCAGAGACATTAATGTATTTTTCATTCAATAAATGTTCTTTAAACGAGTGAATGAAGAACACAACCATTTTTTTAATGAATGGATAATTAACATTCAAAGGAAACTTCCTCTGTTAATATTCAACCATTTGTCCCTGTTGTGCCTTCAAAATACTTGAAATAAAATGGATTCTTCTTCCACAAAATATGTTATGGGTTTGAAAGCAGGGATTGCACCACAATTCTGACTCTGGTCTGTTATTTTTCAGTTTGAAAATCCCCAGTCCCTTCAAATGTTCCACATACAACATAGCTCTCATATACTTTATCATCCTACTTGCCTTCCTCTGGACATGTTCCAGTCTGTCTGCGTTCTTCTTTAAATCAGATACTCTACTAATCTGACCCATACAGAATGCAATGTGGCCATTACTTCTGAAGAGGGGTGAAAATAGGTCATTTTCACAACTAAAGTCAGAATTATTTTAAGAAAGAAACTGTATTTATAAAATTAAATTAGTCAGCAGCTTGAGGTAGAAAGTGAGACCTTGAAGTCACGGGTTAGTAGGAGTCAAGTAAGCAAAAAACTAAACTATCCTATCTTGGAAACTAGTAGGAATTGTGGATTGGAGAAGAGTTGGAGATAGTTAGCCTAAGGACTTAATTTTTTGGAAAATTTAATTGAAATGCAACGTATATAACACTGTATAAAGTGCATGAATCCAGAGTGTACAACTCAATGAATTTTTAGAAAATGAACACACTCAGACTGTGAAATAGAAACATTATCAATACCTACCCCTTATTTTGTCCACTCCTGGTCATTCACCGCCATCAAGGGAAGTACTGACTGTAGGAGGTCTTATTTCTCTGTCCCCTAGCAATGACCCTCTGCTGAGGTCCAAGCCTGGATTGTCCAGTTAAGACGTCCCTGATGAGAAAGTTTCCCTCGCCTGGAGTAAAAGCATTGTGGATTATCAGTGTCAATCGACTATTAACCTAGGGCTTCAGAATCTCACCAGTTATTAGCAGGTTCCCTCCCTTGGTGGGGCCTTGTCTTCCATGCAACACAAAACTGCTTGGCCAAGGTTTTGGCTTAGTGTTTAGCTTTCTGCCCCACACAACTTTGGAATTCAGGGAAAAGGTCCCCCAAATCTCCATTTCTGTCACTTCTGTGCCATATGACCACCAAAATCTCTACTACTTTCTTTATCCCCCATCTACCCATTCTACCCTTGCCAACTCCAGATACTCAGACTCTAGCCTTCACCAAGAATCAACACGTGCCCCCAGTGACAGCTGTTGTTCCTCAACTTTTCTCTGAATATTTCTTCTCTGTCTGCAATTTTACTGCCTTTAGTTTTCAATGTTTCTGAAGCTCTCTGCTGCTTTTAAATATATTGGGAATCAGCAAACTTTTCTGTCAAGACCAGACAGTAAATATTTCTGGCTTTGCAGGCCAATATGGTTTTTGTCACAACTACTTAATTATGCTGTCATAGCACAAAGTAATGCCAAAAAATAGACATGGCCAGGTTTGGCCTGGGGGCTATAGTTTTCCAAATTTATAATTGTTGCAATTTATTGAATATTGCTAGTTCTTCAATGAGGTAAGAGGTCCGCAAGACCTAGCCCATTCCAGCTGGAAGAAGGACTCTACCAGAGGACTTTGGAGAACAAACATGTCTAATGTGCAATTTGAAGTTCTTGAGTGGCTATGATATAAAAATTTCTCCTCATTTCCCTGAACTTTTAGGAAACTCTTCTGTATACACAGAGGCTTCTGTAAGTAGGATTTGTGTGTGTGTGTGACCTATGTGTGTGAGTGTGAAAATAAAGTGGCAGAGTTCAGTTTGGCGGTTGATAAGTTCTGGTGCTTTAGGAAGTCAATAAATAATGCTTCTCTTTTTCCCACCCAGTATCAGAAATAACTGAGTGAGAGACATAAGAGATATGAAAATGGAGCTCAAAATATCCCTTTCACTAGTGATAAGCTAGTTGTGTTTTGTTTTATTTCATTTCGTTTTGGGTCACATGGTTTTTCTTCTCTTTCTGCCTTCTTTTTGGTAAATTAAGGGTGCTTCATGATTCCATTGTGTCTCTATTATCGGCTTATTAGTTTGTTTGTGTGTTTTTCTTCTTTATTTGGTTTAAGTGGTTACTTTAGGACAAAGGAAAACAGTAAATTATAGCCTGCAGCCCAAATCCATCCCATTGCCTCTTTTTATAAATAAAGTTTTATTGGAATGCAGCTACACTCAGTCATTTATTTATGTCAATGGCTACTTTTACACTACAACAGCAGAACTGAGTAGTTGTGACAGAAACCATATGGCCTTCAAAAACAAAAATATTTTCTATTTTGCACTTGATAGAAAATTTTTTCCAATCCCTGCTCTAGGCCTACAATACATACCTGCATTCATCACAGTCCCCTGTGACTGTGCATTTGTCCTTTTGTTTCTATCATTTGTTGCTTTATGTATGTTGAATCTGTGTAATTAGGAACACACAGATTTAAGATTGTGATTATTTCATTTTATATTGATTCCCATATCATTATGAAATGCCTCTTTCCTTAAGGTCCATACTTTCTGATATAAGGATACCTACTCACAATTTCATTTGGTTAGTTCTTATACGACATATATATTTCTATCCTTTTAGTCTTACATTTTCTGGTCTTTATATTTAAAGTGCATCCCTTGTTAACAGCATATTGTGAAATTTTGTTTTTTATTCAGTCTAACAATCTTATTATTTTGCTTAGAGTATTTCATCTATTTGTAATTAATATAATTACAGATACAGCAGGGTTTGCATCTACCATCTCAACAGGGTTTTGTTTTTCTTGTTTAGGCCGTCTGTTTTATATTACTTCACTTTTTTCTTGTCTCCTTGTTGGTTAATCAGATGCTTTTATTATTCCAGTTCCCCGTCTGTAATTTGTTAGTTACGTACTTTTTTGCCTTCTTTGAGTGGTTATCCTAGAGGTTCTGGCATGACTTACTAGATTCTAATACAAATTCATACTTTTACCCTTTCTCAGATATGTCTAGACCTTTAAACTCAATTTGTCCCTTTCTCTCCTTTTTCATTATTTTTGTCATATACTTTAGTTGTATACATATTTGAAACTTCAAAATAAATCATAATAACTGCTTTTTACAGCCAATATTTACTTTTACACTCACATATATTTACATATACTATTTACTTATTTCCCTATTTATTTACCTTTTCAGGGACTCTTTTTTCACTCCTGCCCTTCCATTTGTCCCCCTGGAGTCATTTTATCTTGCCTGAAGAAGTTCCTTGAGTATTTCTTGTAAGGAAGGCCTATTGGTGGTTAATTTCCTTTGTTGTTTTTCTGAAAATATTTTTGTTTTACTTTCATCTTTGAAGAATATTTTCACTTTTTTTTTGTTGTTTGGCCCTTTAAAGAAATTATTCCATTTTCTACTGGCTTCCATTGCTTCCTTTGAGAAATCAGATGTAAGTCATTTCTGTTTCTTTGAATTTGTTTTTCTCTATTTTTCTGAATGCTTCTAAAATTTTAAAATTTTCTTTGCATATTTAATTTTAGAAGTTTGATACTCATATGCCTATATGTGGTCATCTGTGTGTTTATACTGCTTGAGGTTTGATGAGCTTTTTGAATCTGTGGATTGATGTCTTTCTTTGGCTTTGGAAAATGTTTAGCCATTATCTCTGACATTCTCTGTCTCTTCTCATTCTGGAACATCATTTATACATATATTTGAGCATTTCCCACATGTCTGTTATGTGATATTTTTTCCATTCTTTTTTCTGCCTATGTTTCAGTTTGGACGTATTTTTATTGACCTAACTTCTAGGTCACTAATCTTTTTCATCTGCTGTGACCAATCTGTTGCTAAACCCATTTCATGAGTTTTCTGTCCTATAGTGTCCATTTAATTATTTTGTAGTATAAATCCAATTCTTGATTACATTTTCATTCCTTCATCTGTTTTGTCACCTTTTCAATTTTTTGTTAAACATATCAATCATAATTGTTTTAAAGTCATTGTCTGCTAGCTGAAATATCTGCTTCTATTTTCCTTTTATTCTTCAATTATCACCCATATCTTCTTGCCTCTTCATCTGATTAGTAGTTTTTATTTCATTCTGAACATTGTATAACCCTAGAGCATCCAGATAATATTGTATTCCACTAGAGGTGGATTTCCCTTTCCTTTATTAGGCAAATGTGGTGAAAAGTGAGCTAAGTGGGGCTGAGATTCTATTTTGATAAGATTCTATCTTCCTCTAGCTTGCCCTTGTTTTTATAGAGTGACTTTTCCAGGTTTTGATTGAGAGCCTAGCAGATTTCCATTTCCTTAGATCTAAATGATCGCAGGAGATTCAGCTCTGGCCTTCAGAGGTTTCTATCCTAGCACTCCAACCTCTTACCTCAAACAGCCTCAATGTCTGGCCAGCGTCTTAAAGGGAAGAACAATAATGAGCCTAAAGTAAGACTCGTTTTGATAGAGAATCTTTATTTCCTAAACTCTAAAAGAGTGCAAGAGATTTAATTCTGTATTTTAGAAGCTTTTGGCCTAGCTTATGGCCTTTTGCACAGCCCCAGAGTTCAGGAAATGGCCCAAGGAAAAAACTTTCAAAATTTCAACTTGTTACTGACTAACCAAAAAAGCATTGTGAGCTTTTCCTCCAATAAGAGGCCAGATCCTCAGTCAGCACCCAGTATCAATAAATGTCCTTAGGGAAAAAATGGCTTGTGATTGTCTTCTTGACTCTGAGTGCTTATCTACCCTCTAGAATTTTTGTTCATCTATTCTTCCTAGTTTTCACAGCTCTGTGATGCCTTTAAAATACAAAGTTTGTGATTTATCTGACTTTTTTCAGTTATTACAATGGGAAAATGGATCTTCCACAACCTACTTTATCTTGCTGGAAAGTGGAAGTCTCTCCACAAACCATTCTTTATTAGTGAGCAAAATCCATGCATTGTGTTTAGTCCAGTGCTCAATAAATATACGCTGAGTACCTTTATATCAATAAGGAATACATTTGGCTGTGAGGAATAGAAAATCTGACTATAGAACTTAGAGAAACAACAGTTTCTCCAGCTCACATAATAAAAACTTGAGAGTTAGGTAGTTATTAATATTGTTTCAGCAGCTCAGTGATGTCAGTGTTGATAATGTCTCTGAAATTCTCTTCGCACTTCCCAAATGCAACTCTTCTCAAAGTCACCAGATGGCTACAACTTCAAATAATATTTCCACATTCAAGGCAAGAAGGAGAGAGGGGGAAGGGCCATGACAGTCAACTGTGTTTTTTATTGGGAAAACCATAGCTGTCCAAAACCTCTCAACTAATTCTGGAATTTTATTTGATTGACAAGGCTGTGTCACATAGCCACCACCAGCAATAAGGTAAGGTGGGGAAGTCAGTACTTATCTATGTATGAATTGATCAGGTAAAGAGTAAGTGTGACAGGTTGATCTAGGTAAAGAAAAAATAAGTGTAAAGGACAATAGGTGAGAGAACCTATCAGACTTTCAGGAGCAAGAAACAGAAATAAGTATACTTCAAACAATTAAGTCACTTATCTCACATAATAAAATGCCTGGAGGAAGGGTGGAGTAGGTTAATTTAAAGGCTCCACAGGATCATTGAGGATCCATATTATTTTATCTTTGTGTTCTGCCATTCTCAACAGTTGGCAGGTCCACTCACAACCATAAGTTGGCTATAGCAACCCCAGGCACCATATCTTTACACATCAAACTCCAGAAGTAAGAACAGGAATCATTCGCATCTTGGATCTCAAGAGCCCCCAAGAGACTTTGAGTCTCATTGGACAAATTAGTGTCACATGATTAGTATCAATTACTGGCCTAAAATAATCATTTTGAAAAGGTAATGAGTTGACCACTATTTCTTCGAATAATTAAGATTTAGTCCCAAGAACTCAGGAAAGGCCCAGCCTTCTAAAAAGATTTATCCTCTGTAGGACCAGTAAATATGTTTAATGCTCTTTAGCAAGGAAGAATAAGAGAATGGCTACTATACTCTGTAGTGTTTGCTACGGAGAACATGAGACATTCAGGAAATTCAAATAATTCAGTATGTTTAGAACATAAAGGACAAGGTCAGGAGTGAGGTGAGTGGAAAAGCAGGAAAGGCCAGATTATCATGGGCCTTTTAAGTCACAGTACTGAGTTTAGACTTCCTCCTGAAGGCAATGGGGAGCCATTGAACACTGAACGTTTTTAAGCAGGGAAAGTACAGAATCAGATTTTCAATTTGGAAGTAACAGTCCCACTTTATTATGCAGAATGGACAGATGGAATCAAATTGATGAGAGGAGAGTATAAAGAACACAAGGCATGGCTACAAAGTAATGAGATATTTTCCAGGTGACTTTTCAAACAATAATAGCTAACATATACCTGAATTAACTCATGAGACCTTCACAACAGCTTGGTAAGATATTTAACACTTGAGGGAACTAAGAATCACAAGGGTTAAGAAACCTGCCCAAAGTTATATAGAAAGTTCCAGAGCTGACATATGAACTCCAACAGTCTATCTCCAGAGACTGTGTGCTTAACTACTATGCTGTAATGCTTATAATGTTAGCTTGGAAGTAAGTCTCTAGTATCTCTTTCATACCACCTAAACTTAGATGCATGTGATTTTCCCGAAGAGACCAGATAAACTTGAGAAGGAAGCATAACTGGGTAGAGATGGCATTTGACAAGTTGTAAAGATTTAATCAAATGAAAAAATGTTTGTAAAGCTTTTGGTACATGAAAAACTCTCAAAATTGTTTGACCTCTTTCATGTCCTTCATCAAATAGCAATGCCATGGTGAAGTAGACATTCCAGACTGTCCACCATTTCAGAAGTCAAGAAGTGAGTGATCTATGATTACTAATGAGGAAGGTATAGAACCAGCACTAGAGATGGGGATCCAAACATGGGATCCTGTGAACTTGGAAGAAAAAAGTCACATCTTGGTTTTTACTAACCTCTAACTGAAATTTATCATATGCTTCAATTTTGACCATAGGCAGAAAACCTAAGTAGGATAACCATGCCTCTAGCCATGAATAGAAATCAGATATTTTCATATCACATTTCAGTATCACAGATATTTTGCAATGTTTTTTACATTCATCACTACTTTTAAATTATATCAGTTATTAGATATTTGTCATTGAATCTTGTTATTTAATAAGTCAATAGAGAAGTGTACACACATACAATGTTCTATCATAAATTTTCTATATGACTCTATCTCTAATAAACTTAAAAATATTCTGATAACTCGATTTCAAAAAAATTGGTTTCCATTGTAAGCCTATGTATTTTATTTGTTATATCTAAAAACGTTATTTTGAGAAGTCCATGGACTTCACCAACTGCAAAAGGGGGTCCACGGCACAAAATGCGCTGCATGAAAGGAACTCAGGCAGTGGTGGGGGTGGGCAGCAGAGGGACCAGGGCCGTGTGAATCCCATCAGTCAAGTGCACTAGGCATTTTGGGGCAAGAAGCCCATCGCTCTCCTGCCTGTGACCCTCAGCAGAGCCAGGGCAGGATGCAGATGACCCGGACCTGGCAGCGTCTGAGACTTTTTCCTGAGCATTCTTGTAAAACAGCAATCACATTGCCACATGTGCCTGGAATTTGATTTCCAGGCCAAGTGTCAGCTTTTCCATGCTAAGACTCCCTCAGGTTTTGGCCCAGGTTCTCCAGCTGCCAAGGCCCAGCCCTTTCAATACCTCAACCACCTGCCAGAGAGAACAGATTCGTGGAATTTTGGCTGCCACTTCTGAGTCGCGTTGTTAGCCACAGGCTTCCACCTGCAGCCTGGGGAGGCCTAGACTACAAGATGCCTGAGAAGACACCTGGCTGTGACCCGGCCCTGTCAGGGCAGCACGTCCTTCCCTACAGGCCAGGAGCATTTACCAATCAGGCCAATTTTCTCCTCTCTGCTCCAAAGAGGTATTTTCTTCTCAGAGTGAGTCTGAGTTTTTCTAATCTTATCTAGAAATCTTAGTTTCTCTCAAGTTATTCTTTTTTCTGTAATCCAACAACAAATTTACCTCAGGAAATGGTAAGAAGAAAGGCTTATGCAATGGGAAGATATTGTTATAAATAGGAGTCCTTGTTGTGACTTTCTTAAATAAACAGATTTCTAATACTTCCAGGCAGTGGTAATGCTACTGTTTAGAGGCTGCTGAGACTATTTGCTTTGTAAAAAGGAACCTATCTCCTTCCAAACTACTCCTCAATAAGTGAAGTGAGCCCCGTTACAACCTTGGTTTGGGGAAATAGTCCCAATTCCTCCCACTAGATAAGAGACAGGGCTAACCACCTAGAGGTGATGGCCTAATTGGTGTGAGTTGCAGGGATGAGAAAGAAAATGCTCTTCCCTTAGCCATGCAGCCAGGACCTGAAATTACATATATATACATATATATATATTTACACCCATTACATATATTTATCTATTATTAAAATTTATAATGCTTCCAAGAGAGAAATACATGAAATTGTTTTAATTAGTAAGCTCTTTATACTATTTATCTGATCTTTTTCAATCACAGACCAGTTGATTATGGATGGCGAGAGAGAAGGGCAGTGTATCATTAGGTCCAGTAAGGAGGCTTAGACATTCCCCAACCAGTGAGAAAAAGAGGAACCAAAGCAGAACCCTGGAGGAAATCAGCAATTTTTTAAAGGCTGCATTGAGGAGGAGAGCCAGTGGAGACGAGCATCTGGGTCCTAGACTGGTGTTGAGCACTACTAGGCAGTCAATGTATACTTATTAAATGAACCACTAGAAAGTGGAAGAATAAAATTATTGCTTTGTTTTGCCATTTTTATGCCCTTACCGCCATCCAACCTCTAACTGAGGGGAGCCGGGTCTGGGCTTAAATTGGTAGAATCCCTAGAATTTGTCATTTCAAAGCTTTTCTGACCTTTGAGTAACTGAGATTATCAATTGACAGGTAACTGACTCAGCAAGGGGTCTATTTCTATAACTGTCAGGCCCAAAGGAGTACAGTTTAAAAGTAGGAGGGGGTAGAGATGAAACTTAAACTGGGAGGGAGTGGGAATGAAGGAAATGAAATAGCAGCACTTTTCATAATAACACAAAGTATTTTTTCCATTACAGACGGACAGACTTGTAAATTGTAAGGGAGTTAGGAAACTACTTCTCTTCCTATTTGTTTGGAGTCTATTGCTTTTAAGAACTAAAATATGTCCATAAGAGCTGAACTTGTTTACGTTTTCAACAAGGGAGGTATAGATCTTTCAAACAACAAGTGGAATAGATGGATAGATAGATGAGTGAAAAATGAAGAAGAGCATAAATTAATTGAATGTCTACTGAGAACTTTGTACAATACTAGAGTTGATGGGTATTTACTCATCCCCGATTAAGTGCAGAATATAAATATGGAGAATTATCTTTGTGTTTTAGTATTAGTAGACTTACATGAAGTTTCAGCTTTTAATCTCTCAACTAATCCTATCTTTGGCTTTTACTAACCCAGTGAGTTTTAGTGGAATATAAGACTTGATAAAATATCAAATGGATTCAATCAAACCTGACTTTATATGTAAGATGTAAGATGTACCAAATGTTTAAATCTTCATAGTTTAGGCAAATACAGACAAATTTTTTTCACGGTATCTGTGTCTTATACCATAAAGAATGCCAAAAAAGAAAAGAATTTTAAATGAACTTAATCACATTTTAATGAGTCCCACATTCTCACCTAGATGGCTTTATCAACATCATGTCCTGAAAGAAAAAAAGGAAGTACACTTTTAGCTCATGTGTGTCAAAAAGTCTAGACAATCAAACCAGATAATCACTTTGGGAACTGAATGAGCTATCCAAGTGGCCTAAATTGGTTAACTTCTATAATTCCTAACTCTAAATTTTGCTCATTAGAATAATTGTTAATGCAGATTTGAATTAAAAATACAAAGGTCCAAAGGTCCAAAATATGCTGTAGAAATATCACTTCATTAGCAACTCTTGGATATCTTTAGTTGAGAGCTGGACAGAAATGGTTCCTGTCAAACTTCTTGGGTTGCTCACAATCAGGAGGTTAGGGTTTTCCTTTTCTGTGCCCTGATAGTTATGCAAATTGAAAAGACTTTGTAATTTCTCTTTCCATGGATAAATTCTGACTTCCGTTTTTTTAAAGGAAAAAAGTAATAAAAAATGGAGAGCAAGGGCATTCTGACTGTGGCGTTCAATGTCCTGCTAGTTATATTGTACATCATTCTTCAAAATGCGTCTCACAGTACTTAATGCTAACAAAGTGATTTTGTACGGTGTTTTACTTGATCCTATGATTTTCTAAGATTTATGGATAACGTAATGTATTCTTATTAGATAACAAACTTAATGGAGGAACTATTTTTTATAAATTCTTGTAGACCATTAATACCATTTACAATATTTTGTCTCTTAACTATTTGGGATTTGGGGAACATGGGACTGTGGACAAAGATATTTACAAATTTACCTTCTAATAGGTATCAGTTGTACAAAAGTGACAACACGTGATTCAATTCAAGGGAAGCTTCAGCATTCAATTTAAATGGCCTTAGTGGAATTGGAATCTAATGAACTAAAATGTGGCCCACACTGCAATTTGTCATAATATTTAGTGTGTTAGTTGAATATGGACTGAGATGTTCAGAGCAGAGCATTTGTCATTCATTGCTTCAAAATCCAAGTGATGTAAAGTCAGGTCGTATCCATCTTAGTGATGAGGTGATTGAGTCATATAGTGCTGCAATGTTTTGCTATGAGTCCCACAACTGTTCAGCATCAAATTTAGAAATATATTTTTCAGGAACTGGAAGTGCGCTCATTGAAAAATGACATTTTCAATTATGTGTTCCAAATACTCCAATAAGAGAATGTTTTCAATTTGATCAAAAAGTATTTGGCTACAGTATACGCAAGAGGCCAGAATTAACCCATGAGTCGCAACTGTTTTATAGTCATTCCTCATTTGTCCTGGTTGTGGCCCAGATATAAGTTATTGTTACAGGTCCCAGAAAAGATGAAAAGGAGAAATGAGTAGTTTTATTCCAATGGCACAATCATTTTCCTCACCCAAATTCTTTAGAATTTGAAAGGCCTCAGTGAAAATAAAAATTTTACTCTTTTATTTTGGTGTGGGAAGTAATGAGGAGAAATTCTAATTATTACTAGCCATATAAAGAGAACTTGTGTCTGAACGTTATTGATATCTTTAATGCATAGGTTTTAGGAAAAGCAAGTATAATTTTGTCATCTACTAGGCACCTGGCTCAGTTATTCAGGGTGTCTTTTTGAGTAGAATGTGGAATGCAGTGGAAAATTCTATGGAGATGCCTGGATGTCATATACATGTAGAGGCAGGAAAATAGAAATAGGAGCTACCACTTGGGTTCCATACCACCATTTCCCTTCGTGATCCTTGAATAAGTCATTTCAATTGTTTGGGATGTTAAATTTTTATCTGTAAAATGAAGGTATTGTGCTAGAATAGCATTAAGGCCCATCATATTTAAAACACTATTATTGTTTATCTACTTTTGTTTGCTGGTTTTTTAGTCCCATTGATGTTTTGGGGAGACTTTAAGGACAAAAAAACATTTCTGTAACAGCCTGAGCACCTGTATATTATTTCACGTAGTTGAAGCACTCTGTAAGATAGAATAAACTAAAAGCTACAGGCCAGGATGAGGAATTTCTGATGGCTAAAATCAGGCCCTCAGAGTACTTCTTTGAGAAGAGACAAATATAAAAAGATAATAGTATTGCTGTCATTAAAGCAATAGTAACAAAAAACACATGGAGTTATAAAAGTCTTTAGCAACAAATATTCTAAAGAGCTACATCTTGGGGCAATTAACTCCATAAAAGTGTCCTTTGGACCTGAATTAATGGTTCTTTTTTGGTGATTTTTTTTATCTTCAATTTTTCTTCCTTGTTTTCTCTTTATCTCTTTCTTCCTACCACCTTTTTTTCTTCCTCAAACGGAAAACTAGGCCACTGTTTTTATTATTATTATTATTATTGTTTATGGTAATTTTAGATTTGTATATTTCCTCATCTTAATTTAAAAAGCAGAATAGTCTAAATTTTCCCTTTTAAAAAACTGGGGCAGGCCCAGTGGCACAGCGGTTAAGTTTGCACGTTCCACTTCTGGGCAGCCTGGGGCTCATCGGTTCAAATCCTGGGTGCAATGCTTGGCACACCATGCTGTGGTAGGCATCCCACATATAAAGTAGAGGAAGATGGGCATGGATGTTAGCTCAGGGCCAGTCTTCCTCGGCAAAAAGAGGAGGATTGGCAGCAGTTAGCTCAGGGCTTATCTTCCTCAAAAAAAAAAAAAAAACTGAAATCACATTGCTCTTTGCATATGTAGTTCTTGATCATTTGTGGGTGTGTTCTCTACCCTGGTATTTGGCTACTCCTGTTGAGTTCCTTTACCTTACCAGATCTCCTGAAGCACATCAAACTTTACTATGGAAACAAATGAGTAGTAATGAAGGTTCTTTTTTGGCTCCAAAATTGCTCCCAACAATCAGGTTGTGGCATCTCATTTCCTTCAGAATTTAAGGAAAACAAATAAGACTACGTTGCCGTTACACTAAGCATCTTGGAGCTTTAAGCATGTCGTGATTCTGTTATACCTGACAAAAGGCTGATACTTAACCAATTTCACTGGAAAATTCAGTATTTTAGCAAAACAGATTCATCTAAATGCAGCCTGAAACTACAAAGGAACCGAAAAACCAAGGAGCAGTCCCTTTTAGTGGAGCAGCACAGATGCCTTTGCTTTCTCCTTGGCAAGGGCCATAGTTTTTGCCATTAGACATTTCATTTTCAAGAAACAGCTGTCCAGTTTGGACCTGTCATTTTTGTGACTATGATTAGTTAGAGATGTTAGAAACAGCAAAGTGACTCACAGAAGTGGAGTCTACCAAGGCAGGAGAGGAAGCCCATAACCCAACTGTAAGTATGTTTTTGGGGAAAAAAATTACTTAATGGAAACTAAAAAAGTAATTTTCCTTCTGTGAGTGATTGTCTTGAGATTTCTCTTTTCTGAATAAAAATATATTATAATTAATAACTACTTTTAGACATACCATTAATTTCCATGTGATGAGGGAATGCTTATTAATTCCTCATCGTTTCTAGAATTTAGGACAAATATGAAGCAAGCAATGACCTTTATGGCTTTTAGATAATAATGATAATCCCTTGATATATATGTTTTATTTTGCATTTTATAAAACTGTCCTATGCTTTGTATGATGTTTTATTTTATCCTGACTGGTAGAGATTGAGAGTATCTTTATTATAACATCACAGATCATTACCAGCCCAGGAGTGAGGCAAGTCACACATTCTCAACTTTCCTGCCTGTACTGCTTGCCTCATTTTTACTACCATAACAGTTATCATCTGTACACACTGATAAGTGCTATTTACTGGATCAAATTGTTTCATCTGTTAGCTGTTGTTCTTTGAGGAAAGAGACCGTGTCTTTCATTTCTTATTTATATGCAGTTCTTAACTGAGAACCCAGTAAATCCCCAATAACTTCCATTGGTCATTTGATGTGATTGGATCTTAGAAAAGTTGATGTAGAAGCAGCCAACAGGCTGAGTTCACCAGGAAGTAATAACCTGGTTCATTGCTTGATACTTCCTAATCCATAAGCCACTTGCTTTGTCCCATTGCTTACCTGTATCTGTTATCAGAACTCTCATTTTAGGTTGATAAACTGCTACACACCATTTATCAGAAACACTGTGTCTCAGATGTGAAAACCAAGCCTCTGCATTCCAAAAAGGCAGAAATGTGTAGACAGACTTAGTCAAATGTTGGGGGTAAAAAAGTGAGTTGGGAATTCAGTTATTGGAAATATGCCCAAGAATAAAGTTTGTTCCAAAATTAACATACTGACAATACACACACACACAGATATTCACAAACATTCATTCAAACTGCTGATTGCCTTTCAATACCCAATCTCCCATTCTTCCTTTCAACCTCAGTAAGAAAACTTCTCGTTTTCAGTTGGGCATGGAAGCCACTGAGAATAAAGACTACATTTCCAAGTTTCCTTTGTGGCTAGGTATGGCCATGTGAGTAAGTTCTAGCTGATAGGATGTAAGCAATCATGTCACATGCTTCCTGGAAGTGTTCTTAAGAGGAGTAATTTCTTTGACCTCTTCTTGCTTCCTGCTGGTTTGAATGCAGGTGTGATGGCTGGAGGTTAGCATTGTTTTGGACCATTATGTAAATTCCACTTGCTAAGGTTAGTAGAACAACAAAGTAGGAGGAGATTGAGTCCCTGACACAGTGGACACCAGAGCTTCCATGGATGATTTTTTATTGAAACAGAAATAAACCTCTGTCTTTTCCAAGCCATTGTCATTTTGATGAAATCACTAAAATTAGATCAAAAAGGGAATTACAAATAAAAGTGAATGGGGACTTCCAGTTTAAGTTCAGATATAGAAAGAGCAGCTTAAAAGTCATCATTTCCGTCCTAACAACAAGAAAAGGCTGGGAAAAAATAAAAACTTTCCTTAGACCCATCAGAGAACTGAGGGCACAAAGAAAATTACCTCCCAAAATCTGGAGAGGTAAATCGAGGGAGACAGAGGACTAGCTAATTTGCTTACCTGAAGCAGATGTTTGTGGAATATTAAACTAGAAATTTTGATAAATTGTTGGAGGCTAAGTGTGGGACAGCATAAGAGTGAGAAGGTCCTGGAGGTCTCCATTCATAAGCAAAATTTTCTTCCAGGAAGTACACCAAGCTCTCGTAGGGTGGATCAGGGAGGATCTGGAGGAAGTTCCCCTTGGCCCCACGGAGGGGGCAAAGGAAGTGTAGTCCTGGTGAAGTCCACTAAGACTCTTCTCCCATAGGCTTAATCTCCAGGGAAGATGTTTCCAGAGGGGCAACAGTGAAATCCCAGCTGGGGTCCAGGAACTCTGTTCCACTTTAGTTCACCTAAGAAAACAAATCCATAATCTGTAAGCGAGAAGTCTTCAAGGACATAGCTTGGGAAGACTGAAGAATGCCCACTGCAGTCAGGGAAGGGATTAGGGGCAAAAGGAAGAAATCTCTATCCCTAGAGGAGGGACAGAAACACTCAAGAAGCCCACACCCCTGAGACACAGGTCCACCATGCACTCCAATGACTGAGACTTAATCAGAAGATTAGAGAATCCTCCCCCACCCCCACACACTACTATGACACAAATAAGCCTCCAGTAACCAGAGCAGTAGATTACAACCGGAAGGGCTGCAGGAGACAGATGTCCCGTGAGGAACAGCACAAAGGGAAGTCCCAGAGCCAAGAAGGGAGACAAAATAAGGCCACTACAGGAATTTGAATCCTCTGACATTCATGGATACAACAAACATCAAACACAACCCAAATTCTTGTCAACCTGACATAAATCCTCACACTAAAGTCTGTTTACCTCATTGTATATTGTCCTGTACTATATGTCCAGCTACAACAAAAATTACAAGATATGCCAAAAACGCTGTCTGAAGAGACAAAGCAATCATCAGAACCAGATTCAGATATGACACGGATTTTAGAAAGGGAATTTAAAATAACTATGATTGATACGTTAAAAGCTCTAATGGAAGAGACTGACAACATGCAAGACCAGATGGGTCATGTCAGCAGAGACAGGGAAACTATAAGAAAGAACCAAAAGAAATGATAGATCTGTAAAAGAGAGTAACAGAAATAAAGAATGCCTTTGATGGGCTCATCAGTATACTCAACAGAGCTGAGGAAAGAATCAGTAAACTTGAATATAGATCAATAGAAATCACCTAAACAAAATGCCAAGAGAATAAAGAATGAAAACACAAACAGATGAACAGAATAGAACATCCAAGAACTGTGGAACAATATCAAATGCTGTAACATATGCACAACTGAGATATCGGGAGGAGAAGAAAGGGAGAGCAGAGCAGAAGAACTATTTGAAGAAATAATGGCCCCAAATTTTCCAAAATTAGTGACACACCAAACAACACATCCAAGAAACTCAGAGAACACCTAGCATGATAAATACCAAACATGCATGCACACACACACATACACACACACACATACACTTAGGCAACTGCTCAAAACCAGACAAAATCTTGAAGGCAACCAGAGTGGGGAAAAACTCCTTACCTACAGAGGAAAAGGATAAGAATTATAAAAATAAAAGTGTTGTTTAAGGTGAAAGCGGATGGCTGGTTTGTGTCTAAATATTTGAGTTGCCAAATAAAATTATAACTTTGGCACTTTTTAAAAGCAAGAACTGGAAACACCTCCTAGCCGTTATTACTATAAGACATGACTGATATCTTTAGCAGGTGTCAGGCAGAGGATCGCAATTGTAAAACCTTGTATCCGTTACTTTTCAATTTCAAAGTGTTCATTTACTCTTTAGTGCTTCAATTGAGCCTCGTCGGTTGACAACATTATCTATCCGCTTTATTTTCCAACTAAAATATTGTTCCCAAACCACAGGAGTTGTCACATAGTTCTTAACTGAAGGTCTAAAGGGAACTCATGTTGCGGAACAGAGAGTTCTTTGTGTGGCTATTACACGATTTTAGGAGATCTTCAGAAATTCACTAACAATAGAATGTATACTCCCTTCCGATATTTGATATAGGATAGAGCTGGGGCTGAATGTGTTTATCGGCAAACAGGATAGAACCCCATTCCCATTGCTTTGTAACTATCTGCACCATTCTAGTTAAATAAGCTAGCTCAGAATATGGCAGCAGCTTAGGACCAGCTTATGTAAGTATATTCACAGGTTTTTTTGACCTTGAACTTTGCACATAGTTCTCTGCATCTCTATCTTGTGATCTGGAACTCTTCCCACTTTTGAGAGTGTTTCTGTAAGTTTTCTACAGAATGAATGGGAGCAATAAGGCTTATACCTGAGCAATATCTGTTGCATGGAAAAGGCGGCATCCACAAACTCTTCATTTGCCATTTAAGATGCCAATGAGCAAAAAAAGTTGGGTTTTCAGGTCTTATATTTGAGAAGTCTTTTTCATTAATTTTAAGAATTCGAAAATAAGTTCTTGTAATATATAATGGAAAAAGCAATTTCCGAACAATGATTTATGCACTTGTGTTCACATATTTGGACACATAAGACACAGTAAGCAGTAAAGAAATTCTTCTGGCTGGTGGATTTTCATCCTAGAAGTGAATGCTATACTTTCTTCCAGACTGAATTTATTCCCAGAGAACATTCACCAACCTAGTTTATACAAGTTAGCTCACTTAGGCTTCAGAGAGACTAGGGACAGAACAAAGAGAGAAATCTCAATCAAATGGCACAGAAAGCAAGAAAATGGAACACAGACTTTTAACTTTATATACATAAGCACTCTCCTCTTCCAAAGAAATCAGAAGAGAGAGGAGTTAATAAACTTGATTCTACAAAACACAGGTTTACGTAGCAGAAATATCACAAAGATATGGGTTTTAAAGAAGGAAGACAGCCAGTATTTAATGAGCCTACTATGTGGCAGACAGTGTGTTTCTATTTGCTCACTCTCCCAACTCAATCACAAGCTACATGTCAGAAGAGCCAATACTTTTCTCTGTTGAGTAAAGCCCCATCTGAAAGATGAAAGGTTTCAACCAGATCTGGTAGGGCAAATAGGTATTCTCCTGCATGCCAAGGGTGATCATTTCCTAGGGCTGCTTGGAAAGCTTTGATGAGAAGGACCAGAAAGCCACACCCAGACCCAGTGTCTTATCCATTTGGGATGCTATAACAAAAATACCATAAACTGGGTGATTACAAAGAATAGAAATGTATTTCTCACAGTTCTGAAGGCTAGGAAGTCCAAGATCACGCTGCTGTTGGATTTGGTATTTGGTGAGGGTCCTCACTTCCTCATTGACAGCCATCTTCTCACTGTAACCTTATATGGCCAGAGGGGAAAGAGAGCTCTCTTGGGCCTCTCTTATGAGGTCATTAATCCCATTTGTGAGAACTCCACCTCCCAAATGTCCCACCTCCTAATACTATCATCTGGGGGGTTAGTATTCAACATATGAATTTGGAGGGGACAGAAACATTTAGTCCATAGCACCTACGGAAGATAGTTAAGTAGATGAATGATGTCGTTCATGGGCCCAAGAGTAACAGCACATATTACATGTATTTCCAGATCCTGAACCAGATTGTCTCTAAGACCAAGTGTTGTTTAAAGTGTGTAACAACTGATATAGCACAGGACTGGCCAATCAGAACAAACAATCGACCAATCAAAATGGATATCAGCCATTTAAAAATGGCATGACTGTACCAGTGCATATGGGGTGAGATACAGCCTACTCTAAACTAATGCTCAACGGCAACATTCTACGGTTACATTAATTCTCAGTGGCCTATTAAAATAGTTAAGAAGGAAGTTGTGATAGTCAAAATCCATTTATGAGAGTCTACAATTTCTTAAGTTATGAATAGTTTTTTCCTTTAGAGACAGGAGCCTGGAATTTGCCTCTAGGGCTGCCTATGTTTTGGTTCTGGCAGTGGCCCCTAGGCTGAGGTGGTTATCTTGTTGCAAAGATAAAGATTCTTATTCCGTGATGGAAAGATTGGAGCCCCTAACGAGCTAAAGTGTTTGCATAATAAGTTTAAATATTGTCATCATTATGGACAGAGTTGTATCTCTGAAGCTTGATGTCTATTTATAGGAAATTTGGGGGTTTGTTCTCTCTGGGACCCTCAGAATTGTGATAGCTTAGACTCCAGATAGGGGGGAAACCTGCCCGAGGCACTTCCACAGAAAAGGAAGGTGGCCTGTCCCCTGCAACCTTGCAATTGGTGGAGGCTAAGAAACCAGAAGGGAAACTTCTAGGGAAGAACTAGACCCATGCTTTTGGGAAGCAAGTTTCTGATTTCTGGTATCCAAGTTATGTTATATTGTTGTCATTGATGTTGAGTCCTGCATTATAACTCCATTTATTATCTGCAACCTTTCAATAAATTTTTCTTAAACAGTACAGCTTGATCAAGCTGTTTTGCTCTGAGGAATTAAGGGTTGGGTCTGTGTGCATACTTGGGCCAAAGAAGCAGGAGGGGAATAGCAGCATAAGGAAAGCTGGTTTCTGGTTCAGAAAAAGGACATCCAGTGAAGTGGAGCAGTGGTCAAGAGCCAGACCTGAGGGGTTAAAGGACAACCAAGATGGCTATGGACCTTGGGGAGAGTACTGTAGGAAAAACTGGGCTTCCTATCATCAAACATGAGAAATTGCACTATAAATCAGGCACTAAAAGATGGTGTGATTCCTTAAGACTGGAGATGCAAAGAAGTTATTTGTCTTCATATCCTCAAGGTGCTCTGTGTACAAAGTCTGGAATACAGTAGACATATTCACACCACTCTCTGTTGCTACACAAACAAGCGGAAGCACTGATGGAGAGGAGGCATAGCATGGCCTGGAACAAACCTGTTTGGATTCAGATCTCACCTAAATCTTTACTCACCTTGTGATCTCAGACAAGCTTCCTCATCTCTCCATGCCTATTTCCTTGACTGTCCAGTGAGGATAATCCTAGTATTTACCCTCAGAGTGTCTTAGTAAAACTCCAACAAAAAGCCTCAAATAAAGTGTGTAGCTCAATTTCTGGAAATCAGTAAATGTTAAATAAATATTAACTGCAATATATGTACATATATATATTTGTGTACGTATATATATACACATACATGTGTGTATGTACATATATAAAATTATGTGTGTAGGCAGAGATATATACACACTAAGTTTTCCCAATAACAAAATTTCTCACTTTAAATTTTACTATACATAATCATAATAACCATAATCAAAATAAGCATTCCATTTTGCAATTTATTTATTTATTTATTCTTGTCACCGTGCTGTGCATTGAATCCCCATGCCTTATTTACCTTGTAACTAAAAGTATATACCTTTTGACCACCTTCATCCATTTTGCCCACTCCAATCCCCCTGCCTCAGGCAACCACCAATCTGTTATCTGAATCTGTGAGTTCTTTTTTTTTTTTTCAGGATTCCACATCTAAGTGAGATCATACAGTATTTATCTTTTTCTGTCTGATATTTCATTTAGCACTATGCCCTCAAGGTCCATCCATGTAGTCACAAATGGCAGGATTTCCCTCTTTTTTATGGCTGAATAATATTCCATTGTGTATATATATCACATTTTCTTTATCCATTCCTCTACCAGTAGACGCCTAGGTTGTTTCCATGTCTTGGCTATTATAAATAATGCTGCAATGAACTTGAGGGTGTAGATATCTTTCCAAAATAGTTATTTTGTTTTCTTTGGATAAATACTGAGAAGTGGAATTGCTGGATCATATGGTAGTTCTATTTTTAATTTTTTGAGGAAACTCCATACTATTTTTCATCGTGGCTGCACTAATCTACAATCCCACCAAGAGTGCACAAGTGTTCTCTTTTCTCCACATCCTCACCAACACTTATCTCTTATCTTCTCGATGATAACCATTCTAAAAGGTGTGAGGTGATAACTCATTGTAGTTTTGGTTTGCATTTCCCTGATGATTAGTGATGTAGAACACCTTTTCATGTAGCTGTTGGTCATTTGGATGTCTCTGGAAAATTGCCTGTTTAGTTCCTCTGCCCATTTTTTAAACATGTTGTTAGTTTTTTTCCTATTGAGTTGCATGAGTTTCTTATAGATTTTGGATATTAACCCCTTATCAGATATACGATTTGCAAATATTTTCTCCCACTCCATAGGTTGCTTTTCATTTTGTTGATGGTTTCCTTTGCTGTGGAGAAGCTTTCTAGTTTTCTGTAGTACCATTTGTTTATTTTTTCTTTTGTTGCCTTTGCTTTTGTTGTCAAATCCAAAAACATCACTGCCAAGACCAACATTAAAAAGCTTACCCCCTATGTTTTCTTCTAGGAGTTTTTGGGTTTCAGATCTTAAAGTTATGTCTTTAACCCTTTTTGAGTTAATTTTTGGGTATGGCATAACATAGTGATCAAGTTTCATTCTTTTTCATGTGGCTGTCCAGTTTTCCCAACGCAATTTGTTGAAGAGACTTTCCTTTCCCAAAGTATATGCTTGGGTCTTTTGTCATAAATTAATTGACCATATATGTGTGGGTTTATTTCTGGGCTCAGTATTCCATTCTATTAGTCTATGTGTCTGTTTTTAGGCAATACAATCCTGTTTTGATTACTATAACTTTGCAACAGAGTTTGAAATCAGGGAGCATAATGCCTCCAGCTAAGTTGCTCTTTCTCAAGATTGTTTGGGCTACTCCAGATCTTTTGTGGCTCCATACAACTTTTAGGATTGTTTGTTCTATTTCTATGAAAAATGCCATTAGAATTTTGATTGGGATTGCACTGAATCTGAGGATTGCTTTGGGTGGTATGGTCATTTTAATACCAATTCTTCCAATCCATGAGCATGGAATACCTTTCTATTTATTTGTCTTCTTCAGTTTCTTTTGTCAATGTCTTATAGATTTGGTGTACAAGTTTTTCACCTCTTTGATTAAATTAATTCCTAGCTATGTTATTCTTTTTGATGAAATTGTAAATGGAGTTGTTTTCACAATTTCCTTTAGAGTTGCACAAATAAAAAGTAGAACTAGCTATACTTTTTCATTTTAAAATTTATTAACAAATCACCTAATGAGCATGTACTGTCATTGAAGAACTAGGGACATAGCAATATAGAAAACAGATAAGGTCATTGTCCTCATGGAATTTACATCCTTATTCTCATGTTGAACCAGAGGAAGTGTTAATGTTAAAAATAGCAGGGACTGGTCTTATTTAACATTCCTCAAAATAAAAATTTAATTAAAAAATGACATTTTCAATTAACATTTTAAAACATGGGAAAGGAAAGAACAGAAAGAGAAGTCACATTGTGATCTTTTTTCAGTGGCTTCGTTTTAGGTGTAGAGGGGTTAGGTTCCTTGGTTGGTGATTTCTTTGTTTTTCACAACATCATCTACAACTCTGTGCTTAATAAAAGTTATTAACAGTAACAACAGTGATAAAAATCAGCAACGGTCAGAGCCCATTTTGTTCCATGAGAGCAATGGAAAGATTTATGTTGGCTTTGAGAGAAAAAAATATAAATTACCCACAGAGTTTAAGCTCAGATTGCCTGGATGCTCCCACATGCAGCCGCTAGAACAGGTCAAAAGAGGGCTAAGGAGAGGATGAGACTTGGCATCTCCCCTTGCTAGTGCGCAGGACTGCCATTGCTAGCGCAGAACAAGCTCAAGGCCAAACCTGCGAGCAATAATGATAATAGCTCTCATTATTGAACAAGTACATATATTAACTCACTTAATCCTTACAGCGGCCCAAGATGGTAGCTACTATTATTATCCTCATTTCACAGACAAGGAAATTGAGTCAGACACAAATTAAATAATTTGCTAAGGCCACGCAACAAATAAGCAGTGTAGTTGGGATAAGAAACAGGTTGGCACCAGAATCTGTGTGATTTACCACTAGACAGCACTGCCTCTCTTATCTTCCTTTCAACTAACTGTTACCTTCCCAGTGAAGCAACTTCTCTCAGCCTCCTACCAATGGTATCCTGACCAAGAATAGAAAAGTCTCCACGTTCTATCCAATATTCCCTGCCCACCCAAACCAAATGGTCTCCATTGACCATTACCTAGGGGCTCTCTTTCTGTTTAGGTCACAGAAAACATGACAATTTTTCTTTTTAATATAAGACTTCTCTGATCAAAGAATAATGTTTCTTCATAAAAAACTCAAAGGAAGAAAAAGCTTTTATAGTTCCATAACCTAGATATTACATATATGTATATATGCACACACACATATACGTATATGTGAGTTTGAGCCATTTAACATTGTGACATACGTTACGCAGTGGCTGTCACCCTAACTAATATATAGAAAACTAATCTACACTTATAGTTAGCTTACAAACTGGGTTACCCCTTCCAGGTACTTAAGCATTTAAATCAATAAGGATGCACACAGTCCCTTAGGAAAATCCTTATAAACCCACTAGGACAAGATTTAAGGAAAAAGTAAAACTGTCAAATATCTTGAAGCCATACCACATAGTGATTGTGATTTCCTTATCAGCTTATGGTGGAATCTGAACTTGGTATCAGCTCCATCTTTGACTCAGCTGAGCTACCCAGTCCCCAAGTTCTTTTGGCTGACACCTAGCGGTATAGTTATGCATCAGTCAGGCTTCAATCAGAGAAGCAGAACCACTAGAAGAAATATATATATATTTCTTATATATAAATATATATAAATTTATAACTATATATATATATATATAACACACACACACACACACATATACATACGAATTGTTACAAGTATTTGACCTAACACAATTGTGGGAGCAATTTTCTTTACATCTAATGCTGGGGCAGTGATGGACACCAGTTCATGATGGGAACCTTGGGTCACATGATAATATGGCGTTCTATGTTTAGTTTCAGTTTTACTGAATGCCCAGTAATTCAGTTTTGACTAATGCCCAGTAATAAGTCAAAAGCTTTTCTCGAAAAGAAAGTAGCTGTCTGTAGAAGATGGCATGGCTTTGCTCCAAAATCCAAAGAGTATGAACTATGGTTCATCTATGGAGGCTCACTAGAGGCTCTATGCAGCATCTCTATCTGCCACCGACACCTCAAGCACCATCATATTTGTTGAGTCACATAGTACATGTGGCAAACCAACTTGCATAACAGCCTGGACCTGTTCCAAAGCCTTGTTTTATTCTGAGCCTTACTCAAAAGAGGCAGCATTTCAGGTCATGTGGCAAATGGGTTGGAGTAGTATGCCCAGATAGGTTACATGTTGTCTCTCAAATTCAAAAAAAAAAAAAAAATCCACTAGGGATTGTGTCTCTTTCTTAGTGATAGGAGAGGCCAGAAGCAGCAACTTGTCTTCTGCTATAGAAGAGATAACTCAACATGAAGTCCTAGAAATTTAACCAAATGGCAGACCCTTGAATGTTTGTGGTATTTGTATTCCACTCCATGGCATACAAGTATTTTAACTATATTTCTACAGAAGTTTTTACTCCTGCTCACTAGGTCCAAGCATTCAATAGCACCAATGTAATGGACTACCATCACGTCCTGTGGAATAGAAAGGTAATCGAGGTCCCTGTCAACTGTATTGTGATATAGGCCTTGAGAGATGCTAGAACCCTGAGGTAAGACAGTGAGGGTGTATTGCTGGCTCTGCTAGCTGAAAAAAAACTGCTTCCAATGGTCTTTACTAACAGGTCTGGAGAAAAAAGCATTAAGAAGATTAATAGCTCCATATGAATTCCCAGGGGAAGTGTTAATTTGCCCTAGAAATAAAACCACACCTGACTGTGTTCACAGCAGTGCATTATTATTCTCCAAGATCTGGCTGTCTTTCACACAGATCAAATAGGCAAACCACATGTGGATGTGGTGGAAATCACCACCACTGCATCTTCTAAGTCCTTGATGGTGGCGCTAATTTCTGAAATTGCTCAAGAAATGCAGTACTGACTTTGGTTTGCTGTTTTTGCAGGTGGAAGCAGTTCTTGTAGGTTTCACTTTGCCTTCCCTCCCATTCTAGCCCTCACTCCACAGGTTAGATGTTGCGATATGTCAATTACTGAGTGTGTTTATTCCAATTATGCATCAAAAACTAAGGAAATAATCACAGGGTAGATTCAGGGATCCAATGGTCCCACTGTGTGATGCACCTGACCAAAATTCCATTGATCACCTGATCTCATAAGCCCCTACTTTGACTCCTAGACCACAGTGGCATTTTGGGTCTCCAGAAATCAGTGTCATTTTAAAGCAAGTATCCAGTCATCCTTCCAAAATCCATTTCCCCTTCTCCACTGTACAGTCACCTTGGTAACTGGACAAATAGATGTCCCTTTGGGGAAAGCTAGGAGAAGGATTAATGGGATACATTTTTGGCAGTGTAGCAGGATTCTTCCTCAGAGGGACCCAGGTTCCTCTTTATTGATGGAACCCTGGGTTCACAAACTGGCTCAACTTTGAGAATCAATTGAGGGGTTGTAAAGTTAAAATGCCAGAACTTTCTTGGTGTCCTGTAAAGAAGGTATCCAAGGGCTCAAGAGATTGGAATGTCATGTGGGACTTGTCATGTAAGACCTGCTCAGCCACCCCCTCACAATAGCCTTCAAAAGCCCGGAGGATACTCCTTTTACCAAGACCTGAGTCATGCCCAGTGGAAGAGAGAAGCTAGTGCATGCGCTGTGGCTGCTGAATCACATGAAGAACAATGAGCTCAGCCAGCTCACATAGGTACAGAGTCAGACAGCAAAGCTAGGGAACAAACTAAAGAGCTAGAGATGTGAACATTCTTGTACAGCATTCCCATGACGTGTCTGGGGACAGATTTTTCATATATTATCAGTGGGTAAGGCAATCAATCATTCTTGTGAGATTTTATTAATGGGCAGGTCTCATAAAAATTAGACCTATACTGAAGCGTCTCTACTGTGTTCAGGAATTAATTTCAGTACATCAGCTGTCAGGCTTAAAGGAGATAATAAGGCAGTTGCCTATTAATACAGTTTTAGTAAGGCTCTTCTTTTGTGACTTTACATGTAACAGATGCATATTATTTTTGCTTATTCACAGACAACTTTTCTATCAGCAAGCCTGGCAGACCTAGAAGTGACACTTTGACAGAGTGATAAGAAGAGAAGTAAGTAGAGTAGGATACAACTACACCCATCAAAGGCCTGTTGAGAGAGAGAGTTCAAGATACAAAAGATTCAGCAATCAGAATGGACACTACAAAAGGTTGCGCATGTCTTACATAGTCTGTATTTTTTCCCCTGTGATATCTTCGCAATGCTTCCATGACGCCTACACAACTATACATCTCTCCTCTCTCTTTCTTTCTGTCCCTCTGTGTCTTCAGTCTACACTTTAGCCCTCTTCCACAATAATCTTCCTCACATACTTGTGATTTCTTGGTTTAATACTACTTCCTGATATCTGGTTTGAATTTTCTAGTCTGTTTCTGAATACCTATTTGTCTTATTATCTATATCAGTTAAAAAATATTACTGGGGTTCACATTTTTCCCACGAAAGGAATTCATCTTCTGAGGTTCAGTTTTTCATTATTTCCCCTCACCACCTGACCAATCAAAATAAAATGCTATTCTCCAAAAATAAAATTAAAAAATGTGGGCTCAGAGTATCTCAGGGTTTGGACTTCAGCAAGCCTTGCATGATATTATTTTAAGGCAGAAACTGGCTCCTCACTGTTCAGATATAAATATTCTCTACAGCATGATTTTTCCTTTTGGGATTAACCTCAGTGTAATTCATTGAATGTTTTCCAATTCAGCATTTTTCTGTTGGAGTCTGTGAAATATCACGAGATCTTTTGCAACATTCCAGGCAGGGAGCTGTAAGAACTCAAGTCTTATGTTGTATATAACCATTTAAAAGCATAAAAATCACTCTGTTGTGATTAACTCATCTTTACATGAGCCACTGGGTTTTTAACTTCAAATTGTCAATGTAGTTAATGTTGCTTTTACTTGAATTAAAAATATCTTCATTCCTGTCACTTATCTAGTGACAAGATTGTAACTATGATCAACTATGCAGGCAGAATTCTTGATCAATATAAAAACCACAGCCTTCAGAAGAAGAGGTTGCTTATATATTTGGAGGTTTTAAATATAAGTTCTTTGCCGCATACTGCTTCAGTGTTAAGTTTGGGAATCTCAAGAACAAATCCCAAAGTTCCTTAATCACACATCATGATTTGATTGATTCCGAAATAATACTTTTAGTCATTGTCTGCACAGCTACTGCATTTTAAAAAACAATCAGATACTGTTCTCATTTCTAAAGCTAGTCGACTTGACCCCTATATTCTCTGGGCAATATATTCTCAAACAGCAAACTTTCCCATCTGTGTATCCAGATAAGGATTTAAGAAGCTATGCAGAACATCTCCTTTCCTAAAGTATCTCTTTAGGGTATCATTGAGTTTTGCTGTTGAGAGCACATGATATTTACTGTGATGTTCTTATCAGAGACCCAAGTTTTATGTCTCTATAAAAGATGCAGGAGAGCACTCATGAATGGAGTCTTCAGAAGCTTACATTTCACTTTCTTAACTGATTTAAAACACGATTATAATACCATGCCAAATGTAAAAATGTATAATTTTTTAAAGAATTGAAATCCATTGTCATCCTTTCTTGTTACACATAACACATTGTTAGTGGAGAATACACAGACACACAGCATCTCAGAGCATTGTGCATCATAGTTATCAATTGAAAGGGTCACTATCCCTTTATAAGTGCCTCTATATAGGCAAAGTGCACTGTGCTTGGGTTGGGAGGTAGAAAATGCTTTCTAGGAAATGGACTCATAACATGAACCATGGCAATTTCTATTATGTACCCCCTTCAATATCTACCCCTAAGCTCCTCCAAAAATAAAATTTGTTTCTACTTGCTTGTCCTTAGGACATAACATCTAACAGCTCCTGAAACCTTAACTGTGCATTAAAATTATCTGGGGTAACTTTTTATTTTTAATTCTTCTCTTCATTTATGTTCTTATTTTTCTTTAACTCTTTATTTATATTTATATTTATATGACAGCATATTTATAATAGCTCTCAAAGTACTTGTCTGTCATTTCTGAGGATGTTTCTATAGACTGATTTTTCCCTTTGTTTTGGGTCACATGTTCATGTGGCTTGACACATCTAGAAATTTTTGATTGCATGCAGCCAATGTGTATCTTACATTCTTGAGTGATGGATTCAATTGCCTTCCTTTAAGTATTGAGCTTTGTACTGAGAGGCAGTTAAGGTATTTGTGGATTAGCTTTATCCTTTTGAGGCTTGTTTTTAAGCTTTGTTAAGGTAGGTGCAGACTATCTCTTACTCTGGGGCTACTTTAGCACTATTTCTAGAGCATATCCCATCTAGAATCTCTGCTGAATGTTCTAGGTATTCAATAAGGACTCTCCATTCTGACCGGTCAGAACTGAATGTCTCCTAGCCCTGTGGGAGCTCTTGGAATTGTTCGGCTTACTGTTACTTGTCAGGTCATGCTTGGACTAGTAGAGTTCCTCCCTACAAATGCATGGCTTCACAGCCAGCAACACTCAAGAGGAATCTTATGCAGGTTTCTCTGTATAGCTCTTTTCTCTCTGATTCTTTGCCCCACAAATTCTGGCTGCTTCAGCTTTCCTGAACTCTGACTTTTATCTCTTTAACTAGGTATGCTCTGCTTCAGATCCCCCTTCCTGCCTGAGTCAAAGGTGTCTTCAGGAAGAAGGCTGGGAGATCATAGGGCTCATCTCTTCAGTTTCTCTTCTCTCGGGGATCACAATTTTGTGCTTCATGTTGTCCAGTGTCTGAAAAGTATTATTCCATATATTTTGTCAAGTTTTCTAATTGTTTACAGCAGAAAGGAAAATCTAGTTCCAGTTATTACATCACAGATAGAAACTTGGAGTACTTTAAAAATACCTCTATGGACAGGCTATCCGCACAGAGATTCTAACTTACTTGCTGGAGATGGAGGTCCGAGCTTTGGTGTTTTATTTAAAGTTCCTAAGGTTATCCTAGTGTTTATTCTAGACCAAGAGCCACTGACCAGAGGAAGTTCCTGCATCAGTCTTGTAGGAAAGATCGGGTTCACATAGTTAGAATAAGCGGAGGAGGCTGAAGCCAGAGAGTGCTTATCTTCAGAAGCAGGTCATCTCTTGGGGATGAAGAGTTGTGAGAGGCAGGAGGAAGAACGGTCTTTCTACCTCCTCAAGCACAATCAAGTAGGAGCTGTTCTAGTCTTCCCCTTCACGTTTTCCTTCTCTTCTTTTCCCCTATCCTTCCCTCTTTTTCTCAGAGTAGCTGGGTGGAGAGAGGCCCAAGTAAGATTTATATCAAGGACTCTCATTGGCTGTACAGTGGAAAACCTGGTGTATAGGTCAAATTGTATCTCCCCAAAAAAGATGTTGAAGTCCTAACCTCTAGTACCTGTGAATGTGACCTTATTTGGAAATAGAATCCTTGCAGATGATCAAATTAGGATGAGATCATTAGAGTAGGCCCTAATCCAAGATGGCTGATTTTCTTATAAAAAGGGAAAATTTAGACACAGAGACAGACCCGTACAGAGAAAAGATGATGTGAAGACACAGAGAGAAGGCCATCCACAAACCAAGGAACTCCTGAGGCTATCAGAAGCTAGGATGGAGGCATGGAATAGATCCTCACACCACCCATACTGACATCTCGATCTTGGACTTCTATCCCCCAGAACTGCGAGATAATAAATTTATGTTGTTTAAGCTGTCAAGTCTATGGTACTTTTTTACAGCAGTCCTAAGAAGCTAGTACACCTAGCAAGCTTTAAAAATTACATGTCAGGCATCAGCTACAGAGATTCTGATTTCATTGGTCTCAGGAGCAACCTGAAAATAGACATTTTTTAAACTTTGTCAGATGATGTGCAGCAAGGTTTGAGGACCACTGTTCAGGAGATCCAGCTTGGTATTGGTAGAGAAAACTCATTACAATTTATTGTCTACCCCTTTCATCCTTCCCCAGCAGACAACCCTGGATACCTCCCATTTTTTCAGGATTGCCAAAGTCTGAAACTCAATGGAACCCAGGTTATGGCTTCTTTCTAGGGCTTCTTGCATAATAAAGCCACATAGAATCCACTATTTTTAGGCTGTAAGAATTAATATGTGAAATGTAGTCACATTACAGCTGCAAAAATCCCTCTATTAGCTTTATGTTAATAACACTTTTTTCGTAGTTTTATATGGTCAGCAAACAACTGCCAAATCATTAGCCTCTGTTTTCACTTGAGTGCTGTGTGTACTATTGATGTCCACTGGCTTGCACCCAGAGAGGTCCTGCCTCTTAAACAGTTGTGATTTTGGGGAAGCCCTCCTTGACCCCAAGGTCCTATTTGTGTCTGGGATTCCCAGCTCTTTTTCCATTATCCCCCTCAACCCCATGCACCTGTGTGGGAACTGAGACCAACATCAACTTTCTCTAGGCTAGGCAACTGAGATTCTACACTTCATCATGTTTGGATATTACTTCTAGGAAACAGACATGCCAAAGAGAAAAGGCTAACATGAGTCATTATCATTTGTCTTCGATTAATAACTAACCATGGAGACTTGTCATCCTAAGACAGTCAGAGTAGCATTTCCTGTAGTAAAGATGTCCCAGAAGGTGTTGGAAGGTAAAGGGGCAGCAGGCCAAATGGTTAACAAAGTGTTGTGCTTGTCAGAAAATATTTTGGAACATTTAGCTGCTTGTTTTTATATCTGTGGGATATTCCAGAAAGCAATCAAATGTGTGCCTCCAAAGAGACAAATCTTTGGATATAGCACAAAAACAGCAACTGCAATAAAAACACTTCCACCCCAAGTCCTCCCCACTTCTGCTCATGGCATCACTATTCCTCCTGACACCCTAGGCTGAATTTCAATTATCTTTGTCTCTGCTATCTCCCTCCATTTTTACATCTCAACAAGTATTCAATTCAATCAACACATATTTGCTGAGCACCTACAGTGTACCAGGTATTCTTTAGTGCTAGGGACATGACGATTTCATGTACGTTTTAGTTCTTGTGAAGGAAACAAATAATAAATTTACAATATTCTGGGTGGTTATATGTGCTATGAAAAAATACATTAAGGATAGGAAATAAGGGGAGGGTGATACTTTATTTAGGGTGAACAAGGAAAAACTTTGATATGGTAACATATGAACAGAGAAGTGAAGGAAGTGTTGGAGTGAGCTACATGGGTATCTGTGGAAAGAGCATTCTACAGAAGACACGGTAATTGAAAAGGCCTTTGAAATCCCATAGAGAGCAGACATACAGACTCTGTCTATTCATTTTTGTTTCCTCAGTGCCAAATCCAGACACTTGAACACAGTCCATGCTCAACATTTTTTCATTTAGTTGAACAGAGAGGGAAAAATAAATAAGTAGGCAGGTATTCAACTGCTATTGTTACCAGTATGACTGTATCAGTTGTTTAAGGTCAGCTTCTGATCTTTTTTTAAATTAATTTTTATTTTTATGGCCACAACATTGGTTTATAACATTATAAAAATTTAAGGTGTACATCATTATATTTCAATTTCTGTGTAGATTACATCATGTTCAACACCAAATGACTGGTTATAATCCATCACCACACACATGTGTCTAATCACTCCTTTTGCCCTCCTCACTCCCCTCTTCCCCTCTGGTAGCCACCAATCCAATCTCTGTCTCTATGTGTTTGTTTGTTGTTGTTTTCATCTGCTATTTATGAGTGAGATCATGCAGTATTTGACTTTCTCCCTCTGATGTATTTTGCTTAGCATAATACCCTCAAGGTCCGTCCACATTGCTACAAATGGCCAGATTTTGTCGTTTTTAGGGCTGAGTAGTATTCCATTGTGTATATATACCACATTTTCTTTATCCATTCATCCCTTGATGGGCACCTAGGCTGAATCCAAGTCTTTGTTATTGTGAACAATGCTGTAATGAACATAGAGGTGCATGCATCTTTATGCATTTGTGTTTTCATGTTCTTTGGATAAATACCCAGCAGTGGAATAGCTGGACCATATGGTAGTTTTAGTCTTACTAAACCACACTGTTTTCCATTGTGGCTGCACCGGTTTGCACTCCCACCTGCTGGTGTATGAGAGTTTTTTCTCTCCGCATCCTCTCCAACACTTGTTGTTTCCTGTCTTGTTAATTATAGCCATTCTGACAGGCATGAGATGATACCTGATTGTAGTTTTGATTTGCATTTCCCTGATAATTAGTGATATTGAACATCTTTTCATGTGCCTGTTGCCCATCTGTATATCTTCTTTGGCAAAATGTCTGTTCAGATCTTTTGTCCATTTTTAAATTGGGTTGTTAGTATTTTTGTGTTGGGATGTATATGTTCTTTATACATTTTGGATATTAACTCCTTATCAGATATATGGTTTGCAGATAGCTTCTCCCAACTGTTAGGTTGTCTTTTTGTTTTACTGATGGTTTCCTTTGCTGTGCAGAAGTTTTTGGCTTGATGTAGTCCCATTTGTTTATTTTTCCTTTTTTTTTTTTTTGCCCAGTCAGACATGATACATGAAAATATGCTGTTAAGACTGATGTTGAAGAGTGTACTGCGTATGTTTTCTTCTAGAAGTTTCATGGTTTCAGGTCTTACATTCAAGTCTTTAATCTATTTTGAGTTAATTTTTGTGTATAGTGTAAGATAATGGTCTACTTTCATTCTTTTACATGTGGCTGCCCAATTTTCCCAACACAATTTATTGAAGGGACTTTCCTTTATCCATTGTATATTCTTGGGCTCCCTTGTCTAAAATTAGCTGTCCATAGATGTATGGGTTTATTTCTGGGCTCTCGATTCTGTTCCAATGATCTGTGTGTCTGTTTTTGTGCCAGTACCATGCTGTTTTGCTTGCTATAGCTTTGTAGTATATTTTGAAGTCAGGGAGTGTGAAACCTCCAGCTTTGTTCTTTTTTCTCAGGATTCCTGTGGCTATTTGGGGTCTTTTGTTGTTCCATATAAATTTTAGAATTCATTGTTCTATTTCTGTGGGAAATTTCATTGGAACTTTGAAAGGGATTGCATTGAATCTATAGATTGCTTTAGGAAGTATGGACATTTTAACTATGTTAATTCTTCCCATCTAAGAGCACAGAATATCTTTGCATTTCTTTGTGTCTCCTTCAGTTTCTTTCAACAATATTTTATGTTTTTCAGTGTACGAATGCTTCACCTCTTTGGTTAAGTTTACTCCTAGGTATTTTATTCTTTTTGTTACAATTGTAAATGGGATTTTATCATTAATTTCTCTTTCTGCTACTTCATTGTTAGTGTATAGAAATGCAACTGATTTTTGTATGTTGATTTTGTATCCTGCAACTTGACCATATTCATTTATTATTTACAAAACTTTTGTGGTGGATTCTTTAGGGTTTCCTATATGTAAAATCATATGTCATCTGCAAATAGTGACAGTTTCACTACTTTCTTTGCAATTTGGATTCTTTTTATTTCTTTTTCTTGCTTGATTGCTCTGGGTAAGACTTCCAATGCTATGTTAAATAAGAGTGGTGAAAATGGGCATCCTTGTCTGGTTCATGTTCTTAGAGGGATAGCTTTCACTTTTTTTTTTTTTTTAGGAAGATTAGCCCTGAGATAACATCTGCTGCCAATCCTCCTCTTTTTGCTGAGGAAGACTGGCCCTAAGCTAACATCCATGCCCATCTTCCTTTACTTTATATGTGGGATGCCTACCACAGCATGGCGTGCCAAGCAGTGCCATGTCCACACCCGGACCGGCAAACCCCAGGCCACCGAAGCAGAACGTGCGCACTTAACCGCTGCACTACGGGGTCGGCCCCAAGGGATAGCTTTCAATTTTTCTCCATTGAGAATGATATTGTCTGTGGGTTTGTCATATATGGCTTTTATTAAGTGGAGGTACTTTCCTGCTATACCCATTTTATTCAGAGTTGTTTTTTTTTTATCATAAATCGATGCTCTATCTCGTCAAATGTTTTCTCTGCATCTGTTGAGATGATCATATGAGTTTTATTCTTCATTTTGTTAACGTGGTGTATCACGTTGATTGATTTGTGGATGTTGAACTATCCCTGCATCCCTGGAATAAATCCCACTTGATCACAATGCATGATCTTTTTAATGTATTGTATTCGATTTGCTAGTATTTTGTTGAGGATATTTGTATCAATGTTCATCAGTGATACTGGCCTGTAGTGTTCTTTTTGGGGGTTGTCCTTGTCTGGTTTTGGTATGAGGATAATGTTGGCTTCGTAGAATGTGTTAGGAAGCTTCCCCTCCTCTTCAAGTGTTTGGAAGAATTTGAGAAGAATTGGTTTTAAGTCTTCTTTGAATGTTTGCTGGAATTCACCAGAGAAGCACTCTGTTCTGTATTTTTATTTTTTGAGAGGATTTTGATTACTGTTTCAATCTCCTTACTGGTGATTGGTCTATTCAAATTCTCTATTTCTTCTTGATTCAGTTTTGGAAGGTTGTATGATTCTAAGAATTTATCCATTTCTTCTAGATTATCCAATTTGTTGGCATATAGCTTTTTGTAGTATTCTCTTATAATCTTTTGTATTTCTGAGGTCTCCATTGTAATTTCTCCTCTTTCACTTCTGATTTTATTTATTTGAGGCTTCTCTCTTTTTTTCTCGGTGAGTCGAGCTAAGTTTAGCTAAAGGTTTGTCAATTGCATTCATCTTTTCAAAGAACCAGCTCTTAGTTTATTGATTATTTCTACTAGGGTTTTTGTAGTGTCTATTTTGTTCATTTCTGCTCTGATTTTTATTATTTCCTTCCTTCTACTGATTTTGGGTTTTGTTCTTTTTTCCAGTTTGCTTAGGTGCACTGTTAGATTATTTGAGATTTTTCTTATTTGTTGAGGTAGGCCTGTATTGCTATAAACTTCTCTCTCAGAACCATTTTTGCCATATCCCGTGAATTTTGGCATGTCATATTTCCATTTTTATTTGTCTCCAGGGAGTTTTTGATTTCTCCTTTGATTTCTTCATTGACCCAATCATTGTTCAGTAGCATTTTGTTTATTCTCCATCTATTTGTGGCTTTTCTGATTTTCAGCCTGTGGTTGATTTCTAGTTTTATGCCGTTGTGGTCAGAAAAGATGCTTGGTATTATTTCAACCTTCTTAAATTTATTGAGACTTGTTCTGTGGTCTAATACATGATCTATCCTGGAGAATATTCCATGTGCATTTGAAAAGAATGTGTATTCTGTGGTTTTTAGATGGAATGTTCTGTATATATGTACTAAGTCCATCTGGTTTAATATGTCACTTAAGGCTAATGCTTCCTTATTGATATTTTGTTTGGATGATCTATCCATTGGCGTAAGTGGAGTGTTAAAGTCCCTACTATTATTGTGTTACTGTCTATTTCTCCTTTTATGTCTGTTAATAATTGCTTTATGTATTTAGGTGCTCCTATGTTGGGTGCATAGATATTTACAAGCGTTATATCCTCTTGCTGGTCTGTTCCCTTCATCATTGTGTAGTGCCCTTCTTTGTCTCTTGTTATAGTTTTTGTTTTAAAGTCTATTTTGTCTAATATAAGTATTGCTACCCAAGCTTTCTTTTCATTGTCCTTTGCATGGAGCGTATTTTTCCATCCTTTCACTTTCAGTTTATGTAGTGTCTTTAGGTCTGAAATATGTCTCTTGTATGCAGCATATATATGGGTCTTGTTTATTTTATCCAATCGGCCACCTTACACCTTTTGATGGGAGCATTTAGTCCATTGACATTTAAAGTAGCTATTGATAAGTATGTACTTATTGCCATTTTGTTACTTTTTTTCTGGATGTTTCAGTAGTTCTTCTCTGTTCTTTTCTTCTTCTCTTGCTCTCTTCCCTTATGGCTTGATGGCTTTCTTTAGCATTACGTTTGGGTTTCTTTCTCTTAATTTTTTGTGTGTTTATTATAGGTTTCTGGTTTATGATTACCATGAGGTTCATATATAATAAGCTATGTAGATAGCAATCTATATTAAGTTGATGGTCTCTTTAGTTTGTCCTCTTGCTAAAAGCTCTACTGTTTTACTCCCTTTCTCCCACATTTTATGTTTTTGACATCATATCTAACCTCTGTTTTTCTGCATGTGTATCTGTTACCTTCTTAACATGGAAATAGGTAATTTTAGTACTTTTGTCTTTTGATCTTCATCTTAGATTCATAGGTAGTTAATCTGCTACCTTTACTAAATATTTGCCTTTACCAGGTATTTTTTTTAATTTTTCTTTTTTTCAGATGTACATCATATTTCGAATTCTGTATACATTACATCATGTTCACCACCCGAACACTAACTATAGTCCATCTCCTCACATGTGAGCCTAATCACCCCTTTTGCCCTCCCCCCTCCCCCCTTCCCCAAAGGTAACGACCAATCCAATCTCCAATGCTATGTGTTTGTTGTTGTTTCCATCTTCTACTTATGATTGAGATCATATGGTATTTTTTTACTTTTTGTTTTGATGATTTCCTGATTCCTATTTGTGGTCTTCTCTTTTCCACTTAAATAAGTCTTTAGCATTTCTTGTAAGGCTGATTTCTTGGTGATAAATGCCTTTAGTTTTTGCTTGTCTGGGAAACTCTCTATCTCTCCTTCATTCCGAATGATAACATTGCCAGGTAGAGTATTCTTGGCTGTAGGTTTTTTCCTTTCAGCATTTTAAATATATCATGCCACTCCCTTCTAGCCTGTAAGATTTCTACTGAGGCATCAGCTGATAGCCTTATGGGGTTTCCTTTGTATGTAACTTGTTGCCTTTCTCTTGCAGCTTTTAGGATTCTCTCTTTATCTTTAATTCTTGACATTCCAATTATAATGTGTCTTGGTGTGGACCTCTTTGGGTTTATCTTGTTTGCTGATCTCTGTGGTTCCTGTACCTGGATGTCTGTTTCCTTCCTTAGGTTAGGAAAGTTTTCAGCTATTATTTCTTCAGATAGATTCTCTGCCCCTTTGTCTCTCTGTTCTCCTTCTTGAATACTTATAATACAGATATTAGTGCACTTGATGTTGTCCCAGAGGTCCCTTAGACTGTCCTCATACTTTTTAATTCTTTTTTCTTTTATTTGTTCAGCTTGGGTGATTTCCTCTAGTCTTTCATCCAGTTCCCTGATCCGTTCTTCTGTATCATCTACTTTTCCATTGAGTCCCTCTAGTGAATTTTTCATTTCCAATGTTGTGTTCTTCGTTTCTGATTGGTTCTTTTTTATATGTTCTAATTCTTTATTGAAGTTCTCACTGAGTTCATCCATTCTTCTCCCAAGATCAGTGAGCATCCTTATGACTTTTTGTTTGAACTCTGTCAGGTAGATTGTTCATTTCTGTTTCATGTAGTTCTTTTTCTGGGGTTTAGTCCTGTTGCTTTACTTGGAATGTATTCCTTTGTCTCCTCATTTTTCCTCTTTCTCTATGTTTGTATCTATGTATTAGGTAGGTCTGCTACATCTCCCAATCATGGAGAGGTGGCCTTATGTAAGAGATGCCTTATGAGGCCCAGTAGTGTGCTTCCCTCTCATCACCAGTTCCAAATGTTCCAGAAGTGACCCCTGTGTGGGCTACGTGAGTCCTGTTTTGGCAAGGTTGCTCTTGCTGCACATGTGCAGGGAGTCTAAGCTGTCCCCCTGGCCAGCTGGTTGTAATGCTCAGCTGTGTGGGGCTGCTATGGACCCTTCAGTCTCTCTTGGGTGTGGAGATCCCCAGCACAGTTGGCTGCAAAGTCATTCCTGTTGCAGTTTTTCTGTTAGTGAGTAGGCCTCCAGCATGGCTGGTTGCTAGGCTCAGGAGCTTGCAATTGCTTTAGACCACCCCCTCCAAGGCTGTGGTCATCTCCCTCAGGATTACAGATGAGTGAGGTTGGCCCCAGGCAAGGGAGCACCCAATTGTTTCAGGCTTTGGAAAGTGGGGCTAATCCCCTATGTGGCTGTTTGAGAAGTACAAGTCTGCTGACAAGCCCCTCCACCCACAGAGCCACACACACTGTCAACATAGACCTGGCCCACTAATGTGCCCAACTCACCAAAGCAGACCCAGTTGCCCCACTGCAGAAGCCCTACACACTTCACCAATGCAGACCCAATCCTTGCACACACCCTGCCCCACAGATGTCACCCACTTGCCTGGCTGCAGAGGTTCAAGTCACCCACCTATGCAGGCCCATAAGTTGCCTGAAGGCTTGCTGTTGAGTGGGGCCTGTCCCTAGGGTGGGTTGCCTGCCCTGGCTGAGCTGAATTAAATCACTGCTCCAGTGGATAGAGCAGGCCCTGAGCTAACAGACCAGGGGAAGAACCCCAGTGGCGTCCACCAGCATCTGTGTCAGCACACCTCTACTGCTGCCGCCAATGTCTCAGTCCCTGGAGAGGTCTCACCTCTCACTGAGATACAGCCAGAGCCTATCAGATGTCTCTTTTCACCAAAGTACTGTGTACCTTTCTTTCTGATGATTTTCAGTTGCTTACCCAAATGGGTGAATTTGTGCATGGGTCCTTTAAGAGCAGGCTTTTTTCCCTTTATGTCTGATGGCTTTTCTAGGGGTATTCCCAGTTGTTGTTAATAGCCAGCAAAGCCAGATATTATGACACTCATCTCTATTGTGCAGAGTCCAAAAGCTGTTTATAGTGGTAATGCTCCCCTGCTCAGATCCCCTGCTACTCCAGAGAAGGCTTTGTATCTTAGGATTGCTCCTGGCTAGCCGTGAAGCACCACAGGTCATGAAAGTGGCTTATTTTCCTCTCCAGGAAGGAATTTCTGCCTTTTCCACCTCAGGCAGCACTGTCTCTTGTTGTGGGGTTCTTTTTATCTAGTTTTCCATTATCTCTCAGGGGTAATTGTTCCAAGAGTATTTGTAAATTTGTTGTGTCTGTGTGAAGAAGTGAGTTCAGAGTCTGCCTAAGCTGCCATCTTGACACTGTCACTGAGGACCTTGTTCGATTTGGGCAACAGCAAGAGCTCTGGAGGCTGGGCAGTCTAAGATCAAGGTGACGGAAGCCTAGCTGTCCGGTGAGATCCCTCTTCCTGATTCAAAGACAGCCAGCTGTCTTCTCACTGTTTCTTCACATGGTGGAAGGAGCAAGGAAGCTCACTGATGTCCAGCTTCTGGTCTGATTGGTCAGTGCCCATGCTGATCAGTCAGTGCCCGAGCCAAAGCAGTTGTCAAACATCTTGAACATCAACCTGTTAATAAGTGAGCAGTAGTTATACTACAGCTGCAGAAAATATCTTCTTAGTTCCAGGCCAAGGACCATGGATTTTTAAAAAACACTTGTTAAATGAAAATGAAAGGACTAAATCCATATATGAAATAGTTAAGGGTGAAGATATGAAGGAAATGCATTTCTCTAAATTCAGTTATGAATTTGAGTCACTAGAGCACTTGACACAGGGCCTAACACATCATTGGCCATCAATACCTGTTGGTTGAAAGAGCAAAAAGAGCTAAAGATATGTTCTCCAAATCACAATGTTGATGACACATAAGGCAGCCACGTCACTCAACATCCTTTGATTTAATAAAAGACAGTGACCACTGGACGGACTTAGTTTGCTCTTGTGGCAGATTATATTTTCCACACATGGCCTCAACAATATCTCCTAACCTCTATGTTCTTCTAGACTCTTGTTATTCCCTACCCCATCCAAATGCGGAATCTATATCTCCTCTCCTTGAACCTAGTTGAATTTTGTGGTCTGCCTTGATCAACTGAGTATAGCTGAAGAGCTGCTGTGTGACTCCTAAGGCTAGGTCATAAAAATGCCACATAGTTTTGCTTTCACCTTGGGACATGCTCAAAACCAAGACACAAAGCTGTGAGGAAACTCATGCAACTCACAAAAAGACCCATAAGGAGAGGAACTGAGGACATTTGGCACAAACTCTGGCGGAGCTCCTAGAGGAGAGCCAGCATCTATTTGCCAGTCACATGAGGGAAGTATCTTGAAATGGATCTTCCAACTCCCAGTAAAGCTGCCACAGCTAATGCTGCATGAAGCAGGGATGAGCCATCCCTGCAAGTCCTGCCCAATTTATAGATTCCTGAGAAAAATTATTGATTAGTGTTGCTTTTAGGCATAAGTTTTGGGATGGTTTGACATGCAGCAGTAGAAAACAGAAGGGCTACTGGACACACAGATAGTCACTACAAACCACTTGTAACAGTATATTTATGTGCACAGCCCCTGGAAAATGAGAATTAGGAGTTCGCACCAGTGGACCGAACCAGGGAAAGAATTTGAGAGTTATGTATGACAAAGAATTTCCTTTTTAAAGGAACCAGACTGGGGAGAACCTAAGAAGGATTAGGAAAGCATCTTAAATGTTTTATAAATTGATTAAGAAGCTAATTAGATATCTGAAGGAGTAAATCTACCTGGCTTACTAGCCTAATCCACATTACTTATTACTTATGTAAATACTTTCTTGAGTTGTGTTTCTACTGCCTTCACATCTCTTAAAAATGCCAAATCTTATTAATTTGAAGAAATTGATTGTTAAAGTGGAAATAGAAAGAAACAGATTGTTGTAAGAATCAGAGGCCCTAGAGCAGGGATAGCAAATCAAGTGTCAGTTCTGATCACGTGGTGGTAGCTATAGAGCCCCATGTTGAGAAGAACTTTGAGAAAGAATGCAGACATGGGAAAGGGTAACTTGATCAATTAGTGATGCTTCCCATGGGCATAAAAGTGAAGCATGGAAGTGCCAAAATCAGATGTCTGCTATCACAGCCATAATCTTGGGGCCAGTGGACTTCTTGAATATCAGAAACTAGATAACTCATTTCCGTGAAATGGTGTAAAAGTAGTTCCAGGGGGTCAGGATGTTCTCCAAACCATAATTCTGTCTATGCAGCTATAAATAATTCCAATGAGGAAGAGATGGTGAAGTAGCCTAAAAATTAGTGGGTACACAGAGAACTTTTCAAGTAGCTTATCTTTGAAAAGAAATGCACAAAAGATAGAAATAAAGGCACATAACCAAAGATCAACAAAGGAATGCAACAAGCATGGTCTCCAAAATAATAAGCTGGGAATAAGCTCAAACTTGCAAATATGGAAAGAACACCAAAAGAAGTTATGAGTGTTGGGGGAAAGAATAATAAAGAGAGGATAGAACTGCAATGTTAAGGATTATAGAAAGGTAGCAACACTTGTGAGACATCCATCTCCTCTGCCAAAACAATTCATCTTTCATTTGGAAAGGGTGAAACTGATATTGGAAAAAGAGAGTGGAATGAAGCTTGGTGCAGGCCTAGTGCTTATAAGTGCTCTAATGAGTTCAAGGATCCTAATTAGAAACCACTGCATCCCAGAAATGAAGAGATCGGCTAACTTCTGACAGTTATTTCTGTGGCATACTGAGAGTGGGAGAGTACTTAGAAGAATTCAAATATTTTCAAAATGGTGAAGAATATTGATTCTACAAAGTATAGGTCAATGAATTTGATGTTGGCACAAGGTAAGATTCTAGAAGACATCATTAATAGGAGCTAGTATGAGTTTTCTTAGGGCAAGCCTTGTTGCAAAAGCTTCACTTCATTTTGTCTTAGGGTTTCTAGAAGAAAAAATCAAGGCTTCTCAACAAAGATGTCTAAATTTTAGTGAGCTTCTGAACAGTGTCTCAAGGCATCCATGAAGACAAAACAAGAAATGGGAAGCATTAGAAGGATTCATAACTGGCTTAATGACTGCTTTTGCTTTCAGTTTGTAGGGAGGCTTCCCATGACACACACTGGGGCTCTTTCCTCAACCATATCCCACTAAGCATTTTATTAATGGAATGCTGGTCAGAAGTGTGAACAATCAGAAGCTAAGAAAATGTTGTAATACTGCATGGATTTTGTAAGAAATGTAAAAAAATTTGACATGATGAGATAAATGTGGCACAATTCAATAGGCACACATGTATGGTTCTGTATCGCCAAAAAGTCTGCTGAAACAGAGATGAGATGGTTGTTAATTGTAAACTCAGTAGTTGGTGCTGAGACTACAGCAGCTACCTAGTTCTTTGTTCCTTGAAATCTAAAGAATATATAGCCCCAACATGAAAATTGAGTTGAGCCTTCTGTCATATAGAAGTCATATACTTTCTGTCCTTTTCTCAAGTAGCCAGACAGCCTCTCTAGAGCCTTTTGCTCTAGTTTGTTTTAACAAAAAGAAAGATGTTTGAATGAAGATAAAGCTTCAGACATCAGGATTTGGGGTATTTTTTACCAGTGATTATCTTTTTCACTCCTCTTAATATAAATGGGCTGAATATTCCAAAAAATTAATTAAGGTGGCCAAGGGTAGCAATAAATGAAGACCTAGGTCCCGGAAGAATTATCTTATCCTGATGCTTAAGAATCACAATAATTAAGATAACTGAATTATAACATTTATTAAAATTCTCGCAACTCTTTGATGTTTCACCAAAAGCAGTGTAAGTCATCACATCATTACTAATGAGATTTCTTCCTTTCTGAATTAGTCAATTGATTAAACTAATTATTGCAAGAGAAGGTCTTGCAGAAAGTTGAAAATATAGATCCATAAGAATAATAAAAATAGAAACACAAGACATTTACACTAACACTAAGCATTGTATATGCTTACAGATCTTTTTATGCATATTATATGTATACGCAAATATGTATATATACATATATGTTTTAAAATACTTGTGTATTTGTTATTCAAAATCAGATTGTATCACACATGCTGTATTGTAATCCACTTTTTGATTTACCAATCTCTATGTTTCCACACCAGCAAACATTTACTTTGTCTAATTCCTAATCTAGTTTTGAGTTTGCCCAGTTGTGCCAAATGTCCTTTAGAAGTGAGTGGTTCAGACCAGGTCCAATCCAGGACCACATGTTACATCTGGTTATTCTGTCCGTTACCTCTCTTCTCGTCTAGCACATCGCCCCAGCCGCTGTGTTTTACGACACTGACTCATGGAACTGTTTTCCTCCGACTGAAGGCTTAAAGGATTCAAGTTAAACATTTTTGGCTTGAACACATAGGTGATGTATTGCATCACAACGGAGACACACACTGTCTGGTTGCCTAATAAGAATGTTGAATTTTTGTTTTAAGTGGAGGAGCTTTGTGGATAATAAAAATGGTTTTGCATTGAAAAAAAGATAACATCAACCAAAAGAAAAAACTGGAATATTTGAAAACTAAATTTAGTGCCTAGGACAGAATAGAGAGTAGTTGGAGGATTAACAACTCGAAAGAGAGGGAGGAGCACAAAACAGCTCTTAGATTTTTCCTGTGTCTCTGTTAGCAGTGATGTGTCAGACATCAAACAGCAGAACCTTCTCAGATTTATCTCTGGAAGCAGTGCTCCCCAAAGTGAATAAGAACACTGAGAAGTCTGTCTACACCACTTATAAAGAGAGATCACTGATTTTTTAAATATAAGCTTTCTCCCATATTAAGAGTCTAGGATCTGATTTGAATATAAAATATTTGCCATGTAAACCGAGGACAGAGTGACCTTAATAACAAGAACCCACAGTAAGGTCTCCTCTTTTACATTCATGCATTTGTTCTGATAGACAAAAATCAAGTTCTCCAAAATATCAGACAAGCTCAGAGGAGGTTATAAGAGATGGTTCTATAATCCTCTTTCCAACCTGAAAGCTGCAGTAAGCTACAGAGTTTCAGCAGTTCCTCTGTAGTCTGGGACAGGACTTATGTGTGCAGACGAATGGGCCACATGTGGCCTGAACCAAGCTGGGGCTGGTGTCTTTGCTCACTCAGACTTTTTGCCTACATGGACCTCAGCTGCTGACATGGGTTAATAGGAATAGATCCAGGAAGCCAAGAAGAAAAAAATGCTGCTGTTTGATCTAAAAGGAAAGGTAAGGTAATAGCTACAGGGAGGAGGAAACAAAAAAAGATAAGATACCTGGAAGTTCTCTCCTGTGTTGGGAGGAGCATAGAAAGTCTTGCACAGCTGTACAACCAAGAAGCCATTTGTAATGACTCCATAATCCATGCCAGAGACACCCCACTTCACACCTCAAAGGAGAGAAAGGGAGCAATACCCCTGGAGGCTCAGAGATAGATGTCTCACATCGGAACCAGGGAATAAGAAGCTGATTGTACATCAGGTTGGGATAAGCAGATGAAATTGTCACAGCAGAGGAGATTTCCCTTCTTAGAAGTTGTGAGCCAGGTATCAGTCATCTTCATTTCCTGCTGACTTTCCAGTCTGCTCAGAATGCTGTGGCTGGCCCCAAACCATTATTTATCTTTCATGAAAAGAGGAAACAGATCTCTATCCCAGACGAGTTCACAGGACTGTAGACCCAGGCCCAGGGACTGCAGAGACACCAGGAAGAATTTTTAAGAACCCACAGTGTTGGGTGCTGTCCCAAGTTAATGAAACAGATGCCACTCGTGTCCATGAAGAGGTCACATCTAGCACTTCACCGTAGTCTATAGGTTTTCAGTCTTTATAGTCTATAGGTCACTCAAACATCTGTCTAGAAGGTATTTCATGGGTCTGGGAAAAAATATTCAAAAATGGGGGGTTAATTGTAAAAGAATTTTTAAAATATTTTCAATGCGGTAAGATAATATTTTTTAAAATGTAATGGATTTTTTTCCCGGCAATTTTTCACTTTATCTTCTCCATGTACAAGCAGATGGGCCATTCTGGGCTCACAGAACCTGGAAAGATACAAGGAAAAAAGCAAAAGGATTCTTCTTGGCACTGTTTATAAAAGCCTCAGCCCTTGGAGGAATAAAAAGTTTCCTGGGAGTAGATAAAATGTTTGAGAGCGAACATGCAGGAGAGTGAGAGAGCAGGACACTTCCTGTGCATCAGACAAAGACGTCCCAAATGAAACAGAGGTAGAGGATGAAAAAGACAAGGACATAAGGAGAATAGAGAGGTGGGTGGGCCATTTGACAGGAACAAGGATTTTTTTTAGCAAAGGGCTGTTGTGAGGGGCTTTGTAGAGCACCCAAGAACCACGAGGGAGCTGAGTCAGCATCCAGACCAGCCCAGCCTTCACTGTAATGAGCAGTCTTTCTACTCCAGGGTATATGTTAGCTGACCCTTATGTAGGTACTTGGAGAGGACTGCACTTGGTTTATATCTAACACTTTTCTGATAATCAGCAAACAGAAGCAATGCCAACCATAATTGAAGTAATTACTCCCTTGTAATTTCCTAGGACGACTGAAGAAATGGTGTTGGGAAAAAAAGTCCTCAGGACTCAACCAGGTGCTGAATACAGCCAGCTCAAGATGCCCCTGAGCCAGGACAGTGAAGACCACAGCTCCGTTACAGTTGGGGCTCATCAGGTTAGGAACTTGAGAATCTGGTGCAACGTACGAGCCTGGTAGCACCCATACGTGGTTACTAACAATAGCCCTGGAATAGTTTCTCAGGATCCCTCTGCTATTCCAGGCATTAATCCTTTAATTGTTATATCGTAGGAAGGCTGGGGCATGGGCAGTCTAGGGAGAAGGGCTTGGGCTGCTAGGGAAGTATAGAAGACCTAGGCTAGGAAAGGGATGCAGGATATCATCCATTTACCAATTGTAATGAAAGTTATTCAAGATTTTAATAACTTGTGCAGCCATATATTAACCTCAATAAAGATATTGTTAAAATGATGATGGTCAGAATCCCAGAAATTCTGGAGGTCAATGGGATGCCTCCAAGCCCCAGTATCTAGATTCAAAGCAGGCCTCCCATCAATGACAGTAGTGCTTTCCACCTGTGCTCTAGAACAGTTTTAAGAATGTTGAGAGGCAGAAGTAGCATCAACTAATTTCTTAATTACTTACTGGAAGGGCAAAGGAATAGTTTCATGTTTAGAGTTATAAAGCCCACTGCCAGAGAGAGAAATTGAAGTAAGAAAAGGTAGGACAGATATAGAGCAGACTGGGGCTACTCTAAGTGAAGCCCTCTTTTCTAAGCTTCAGCAGACAGAATCTGGCCACCATTCCTACTCCTTTCAGTTATCAGATCCAGTCAAGGGATGGAAAGAAGAGGAAGACCAGGTTCACTCCAATAATGAAGGAAGCGCACTTTTAAAGGAACAAGGGGGTGGCTCCAGCCAAGGTCCTGGTGGTTAGGGCTGATGAAGAGCTATCATGACAGCTGAGAGGTTCAAGAGTAGCTTCACAGACCTTTGGGCAGGAGGGCAGGGAGAGGTCTTTAAAATGCCTCCAAGAGCTGGTTGCCTGGGTGGATAACAAGATCCACTTTGATCAATTATTGTGAGAACCCAGGGAGTTGAGAAAATTGAGATTAGATGAGTTTGGGATCCTGGACAAATTTAAAACATCTGGAAATAGCAGAGACCCATCAGAGTAGGTCCATGTCAGTTCACCCCACCATTTCCATTTCCCCATACTGATGGGATCATGAGAAAAGTTGGGGGCAAAAATGCAAGGAGTTTAGAGTTAATGATTACATAGTGGGTCACGAGCTACCCTTAAGTTCACATCATTCTAAGGCAAACATATTAACCACTTTTGATTGAGGGTTTAGAGATTTTAGCTTTATGTGTCTTCTATATTGAAGTGCAATCCATACTTTCACTATGCAATATTAAAATGGAATTTCCTGAGGAGTAACGTGGTCATCAGGGATGTAGACATGCCCGTGCTGGAAGCTAAAATCCTGGGGCATGCTGTGAGTGTCAGTGTTGATTCAATAAATCCAACCTTGGTGTCTTGGTTGTATTCAGTGTAGAAAATCCAAGGATAGAATTAAATGATCTCTGACTTAAGGGACAGAGAGGAACAGAGAGACAATGAGGATAATTGCATTTTCTGATTTACAAACTGTTGATGTAGAAAATATCATAGGTTGGATTCCCTAAGAAATAGATTCTGAGGCAGAGATTTGCAAGCAGAAAGTTTATTGCAGAGTGTGCTCAGCAACAACAACTGTGAAGGAATGAGGGCAGCAGAGAAAGACAGAAGGTGAGTTGGCATGCAGTCGCAACAAAGCCAGTAGCCAATCCCACAGGGAGTTCTGATTCTGAGGAGGTCTGCAGAACCACTTTCAGTCAAGGGAAGAGGACCAGGCCTTTGTCCTGTGTATCAGTCACTGGATGAGAGCTGGCCCTGGAGAGGAAGCATTACCTTGGATGAGGTAAATCCCTTAGAGAGGAGACAATTCCTGGGGAGGGATAGAGCCATGTCTGTCAGCAGGCAACAGTGCCAGAAGCTGGGGGAACCTCCATCATGCAGGAAATCTGTGTGGCACATCATAGCATCCACTGCAGGGGGGAGCTCTTCTTTCACATGGAAGAAGCTGACTTAAGGTGACACCCTTGGCCTCTCTCCACATTGTCTCTTACCCTTCAGTGTTGGGGGTCGGAGGGGAGAACTGAACTGATTGATGAGTTTGGAAGGAGAAATCAGGCATGCATAGCTCAGTTTTCTTCCTTTTCTCTTGGATGAGAACTGCCAGCAGGGAGAATGAGGATGTTTTCTTCTCTACTTTTCTCCTCCCTGCAGGAAGGACAGTGGGTAACAGCAAAATAGAAGAGTGAGAAGCTCACTCACTGTCACACATTGGTGTACACTTCTGGTGAGCAAAGTACAGGAGGAGGAAGGGACGGGGCAATACCTAAGTGCTCACTGGAGAACTTATAAGAGAAAATATCCCTAAATGCTCCAACACCTGTGGTGCCTGTCAGACTGAGGAGAATAGGACCACAGTGGAAGTTGAAAGCTGTTCAAATGTCAGTGTAGAAAAGAAGCCCATGCCTTGAAATATGAGGTTTGGCTTTCTTTTCACTGCCAGTGCTACCTCAAACTGTTAGTCCTCCACTCTCAAGTAACATCTCTGTACCTCTGAGGGCAATGGTATCCCACTATCTCACTCTCAACCTCATGTTCTTTCTGATCTCTACTGATCTTCTGATAATCCCCTACCTGACTGAAGGTTTCAGCATCTGATTCACAGTTTTCCCGTTCTTTCCAGTTCTTACTTTTACCTGTAACGTTCTCCTTCACTCCATCGCTAAGCCAATGAGCAAAGAAATGTCAAATGCTTCTTGATTAGAAAGAAAGACAAAGAGAAAAAATGTGTATGGGGCATGGGCAATGTTGATTGATATTTTTGAAAATTGTTCCATCACATTCTCTGTTATTAACAAACTTTATCCCATCACACCCTTCAGGAATCCCCTCAGAAGTCCTTCCAAGGTCTCTGTGGCCCACAAAACCTCTCTGAGAGAAGAATAAGTCACAGGCTCTTGACCTAGAGAGATTTAAGTCTAGCTAGGCAATAAACACTTAAACAAGTTTACAGACTTAGAAGCCATTTAACTATGCAGGGGTGGGGTCATGAAGACCGTTCATGAAGTCTAAACTGAGCAGGGGACAGTTGAGGTGGGCCTGGAAAGATGAAGAGAAGAGAGGTCAAGTCCACTTAGAAAGCTGTAAAAAGAGCAAAGAAAGAGCCTGGAGGTAGGAAAGAGTTTGAGTTGTACTGTTATCATCACAGCTTTAATATCCCTAACTTGAGCCCTAACCTTCCCAACTACCCCCAGTCAACGCCTACCACAGGTGCTTACTGGACTTAGTATGTTTAATTGAAGAAGCTTTCTTTATTCTTATCAGATCTGTTCTAGAAAATTCTTAACGTACTCTCAGTCCATAAAGAATACATTTTACATGCTGTATATGGAGCTCAGTTAATGTGTGAAGATGTCCAAAAGAATTGTCACCCTCTTGAGAAAGTCAAATACTGTATGATCCCACTCATAAGAGGAAGACAAAAACAACAAACGATTACATAGAGACAGAGATTGGATTGGTGGTTTCCAGAGGGGAAGTGGGGAAGGAAGGAGAGCAAAAGGGGTGATTAGGCACATGTGTGTGGTGATGGACTGTAATTAGTCTTTGGGTGGTGAACATGATGTAATCTACAAAGAAATCGAAATATAATGATGTACACCTGAAATTCATATAATGTTATAAACCAATGTTACTGCAATAAAAAAGAAAGAAGAAAGAAAATACACTAACAAGAAAAAAAAATTGTCACCCTCTTAACAAATAGCCAAAGAACATTTCTACAGTTAAATTCCATCTACAAAGTTGAATCAATGTGATGGAAAATGGCTATATGAAAGTTTGATTCACTTGCACCTTTAATCAATTCAAAGGGTTTCAGATTCCCCTGTTTACCTGTAATGGGCATTGTTGTTTCCCTGCCTAAAAACCAGTCCCTCTCCTTACAACAATAGTTATGACTTTCGTATGGTGGTTAAGCTGGGTCTCCTCCATTGCCTCTCCAGGTCCACTCTCTTACCTCCCCACTCTGCTGTATGCTCCTACACTGAACTACAGGAACTCCACCACAAACTCTCCCTAACTTTGAGAGAATAGCAGATGGGAGGTAGGAGAGGGACATCGGGATGCTCATTTCTCTAGCTTCCTCTTGGCAAGGTTACCGTGGGCTGGCTGTGCCTCTCCACTAAAAGCCTCAGTCCCGTCAGGTGACCCTCTTCTTGCGGCCACTCTGTCTCCAAGTGTTGGTAAATACTCCTTTCTGTCACACTTTCAGGCCCAGGGATATTAACAGCCCCTGTCCCTACTGGCTGCAAGACATCATGCTCTTCCTTTTGGTTTCCCTATACTTGCCTGCACATTTGTATATAATTCCTTTTTTAAAATTCTTATCAATTTCTTCAATTCAGTCGTGACTGATCCATTCTTCCCAGGGTCTCAGGTCCAATTAGGAGCCCACTCTGCCACCCAAAGGGGTGGAGCTTGTAACTCAAGTCTACGTCAGTCACCATATCTCTTTCACTGGCCAGGATAATGGGTGGGCATGTGACCTTTGCAGGCCTAATCAAAGGAAATGTCAATAGTTTTTCTGAACATGGAAGAAAAAGATGTTCACTATGTTCTGCTGGACATGAAGCTGGAAAGACGTATAACTGGGAGCTGCTGGAAAACGTCTTGCAACCATAAAGGTATGCCTGAAAACACCTGGGAAGAAAAAGCAGGAGGTATATATAAATGAGACATGCAGAATAATGGCCAACAAAGATGTCCACATCCTAATCTTCAAAACCTGTGAATATTTTAGGTTATATGGTAAAGGGGAATTAAGGTTGCTAAGCAGCTGACATTAAGATAGGGATTATCTGGGTAGGCCTAACGTGATCACAAGTCTTCTTTATAATTGAAGAGGGAGAAAGAAGAGAGGGAACTAGAAGATGGCTATATGAGAATGACTCTACCCACTGTCGCTGGCTTTGAAGATAAAGGAATGAGATGATGGGCCCAGGAGCCTCTACAAGCCGGAAAAGGCAAGAAAATCAAATTCTTTCCTAGAGCCTATAGAAGGAACAAAGCCCTCTAACACTTTGACTTTAGCCCCAGGAGACCCATTTCAGACTTCTGACCTCCAGAACCATAGGAGAATACATATGGACCATTCTAGCCACTAAAATTTGAGGTAAATTTGTTACAGCAAAAATAGCAAACTAATACTAATAAAGAAACAAGCAATTGGAGTCCAGTTTGCTGTCACTAAACTAAAAGAATCTTAATTGATACACTGCTGAAATCATCCAATTTACAGGTAACAAACAACCTACCAATAGGTATCTTTTCCACTGACCTGCCATGATGCTCTTTCAAAAGTGGCTAAACAAGGTTTTATGAAACGATGTAGGAAGTGAGCAAGACAGTGGAATCAGATTGGCGAATGGCAGAGATATTGAGAATGTGAGGGACTTAATGTGTAAAAAAAGAAAGAGGGTAGTATATTCAAAGGCAAAGAGGAGAACAGTTGCAAGATGCTGGGAGAGAAAGGGTGTGTGAGGGGTAATACATCATCCCAGATATCAGGAGTCTTATGTAAGCACTAGAGAATAATTTTAATCATCATTATTATCTTAGCAATCCCTTATTCTTTAGCAATTCATCACAACACTTTTTCAAGAAAGTCATAACTCTATCTCACTGATGAGAGTTTTAAAGATTAGAGAGGTTAAGCAACATGTCCAATAATATAGACAGCTAATGAATGACAGCTGGGATTAAGCCTCTCTGACACCAAAATCTACAGACTTACCCACTTGGTTATAGTGTAACCATAGACACAAGCTCCCAAGCCTCAAACTTCCAACCATCAAATCCTCACAGATGCACACAGAGCTCAATAATTGTATGTCTTTCCATATTCTGCTCACTAGGTTTTGACGAAGGAGGTACATATGCTTTAGAGAAAAGAACCTTTGGCTGGAAGTCTGACTTCTTCCCTCTATTCCCAAAAAAGCTTTGTCATTTACAGCTGTGTGTCTTGAGCAAGTTACTTCACCCCTCTGGGTTTGAATCTGTTGTCTTTTCAGGGGAATGGACTTGTTGATTGTGAAGTTCTTTCAAGTTGTTATATTCCTTGTGTTTTTTATATAGCAAAGCTGAGGAATTTAAACAATGGGCTGAAGCATTTACATTTCACAGAATAGGTAGTAGGGGGCCAGCTCCAAAACAGGGCTATGATAAACTATCTGAAAAGAATTATCCAACGGTTGAGTATAAACACGAAGAGGTAAATGCCAGTGGCAGGGAGATGAGAAAGTTATAGAATGCCACTCATTTCCTCTTTTTTTTAAATTTTTTAAAAGTTTTTATTCAATTTACTTTTAAAAATTTGTTTAAAATGTATTATGTTTATTTCAAAAATTTATTTCAAAAAATAGTTCACCCATTTTTCCTGCCCACTTCCTTTCACTTCTTGCAACTACCAATCTGTTCTCCGTATCTATATCCTTTAAAAAGCCAGAATTCACAAAGCTAATAACTAGGAGCAAAGAAAGTTTTCCATTCTAGCAACTTCTGTATACGTGGAGGCTCGCTCCTATCCTAGCAACTTAGACTACAAAAGCCTTAACAAGTGCTGAGGTGCTATGAGTCTCTGGGAAAAGTTTCATGTTGAAACTTTGGCCTCTAGCCACCTGAGTGAGAAAGACCAAGCTGGCATTGGCACTACCTATTGGCAGCCAGGATAAGCTCTCAGGTTGAGGGAGTGGGCCACAGGCAGGATGGAGAAGGAGGAGAAAGTGAGGGATACAAGGTTAAATTCCTGGGAGTTATGAACAAAGACGCCAAGGCAGGGAGCCAGGTATATCACTCCTATCTGTCAGGGAATGGCAGGGAGACAGTGACACAGCATGGTGGGCACTCTCCCGGCTGCAGCTTCTGAGCCAAACTCTTCTTTTGTTTCACAGAAACAATGCTGAAAACAGTCCAGGGAAATAAAAAGCCTGGACAAATAGGATGATTTGTGGCTGGCTGTGTTCTCTGCCTTTGCCTTCAGTATAATTAGTTCTTCATGGCTTCTTCATGCCTCTAACTAAATGGACTTGCGTATGAAGACAACAAAACCGAGAATCTGGGCCAATAAATGTGAAGGCTGTTTGATATCCCACAACAACTACCTACTGTTAATCAATGTGCACATCTGTGACAAAACTATCTGAAACATTTGTAGTAGTGCCCAGGAAAAACAAAGAGTAAAGGGATGGGAGGTAAATTTGAGTTTATGTTCAAGTCAACAAGTATAATGAGAAAAAAGTCATTTCAATCATTAAAAAGGTATGGGAAGTACTGTGTATTTGTGGTAAAATGCCACAAGGGGTCAGTTCCTGGCTGTTGTCAGTCACGAATGTCCAAGTTGACCAACAGATGGAAGGTATGTTGCTTGAGTTGCCCTTGTAAGTTCACAAAGATCAGGTGGCAAACCAGCCATTCCCTAGGTTGATGAAATCTCTGAGAAAAATACTCAACAAATATTTATGGAATCCTTACCCTGAGCATGGCACTGGGACAGGAGCTGTGGGGCAATACAAAATAGAAAAAAGACTTGTTCCTAGGACTCAAGAGACTTACAACTTTTAAAGAAAATGTTTGCTTTCCCTGAGGAATTCAAATGCTTTTTATTATGAGTATATAAAGGAATCAGGCAATTATTCATTTTGCTTTGACTACCTTTGAATTCACCTTTGATAAATGTATCAGATTCTGTCTCTTTAAAATCTCTGTTTTAATTCCTCCATCTCACCTCCAGATCTTGATTCCCTATTCTACTCATGATTTTCCTGAATCTGCTATTTACCTGCAGCCATGAGAATAGAAAAATAGCTATGAGTAAGGAGGGCTGAGACATGTTCTTAAAGGTAGAAAGGTGTAAGTGCCTCACACGGTAAGGGTAGGGTTTAGATGAGGAAGATATCAATTTCATCTGGATAGAACCTGGGACATCTTCTAGAGGAGATGACCATTAGAATAAGGGTTGCAAACTCAAAACCCTACAGGGGCCCGGCAAGCAATGTAAATAACATAAATGAACCAGGTAGAGATGGGTGAATGGTAGAATTCACACATGTTCACTTTGCAGTTCCAGCCTTCAGGGCACCAATTGCCTTTAGATAGAATTACACTTGAAAATCCCTTAAATCGACTGTAAGTTAGAGAAGCAGTACTTGAGCCCCAAAAGAATAATGCTTGTCCGCACATATGTGCTATGATACCAAGTTAATTGGTATTTGTTTTGTCATATCCTTTTTCCAGTTGCCTGCTAGATGGTGGAGCTAGGAGATTCAAAGAAACAATCATGTAGTCATTTCTCTTGAAAAACAAACTTCAATCCCTGTGAGTTTAGGTGCATTTTACGCTATTCTCTTTTATATTCCATCATCAAAGTACAGCTATGGTAGTGCAACTCATACAGGAAGATGACATAGATCATATTGAATTAGTGGGCATCATCTATCATCAGCAATTGACCATAAGGACTTTAGTATTTTAAGCAAGATTGATATCAATGATGAGCCATAAATGTCTCAAGTCATCATGAGGCCATTTCTAATAAAGTGCCCAAAAACAGACAGAGGAATAAAGAAAGTAAGAAAAGCAAAGGGAGCCTCAAAAGGATATTGTTGGCTTGCAACAATACCCTGGGTTAAACCGAACCAACAATTGGGATATAGGAAGAAAATTGCATTTTGGCAGCCTGGTCAGGCCTGAAATGTTGCTTCTAAATATCAAATTAGCGGTAAAGCAGTTTCTTCAGCACTTCACTCTCCAAAGTTTCATATCTGACTATTTCACTACACCAAGGCGTTTGGGAAACAGAATCTTCTTGATGGCATTTCAAGTCTAACATTTTACTCAAATGTGCACTGTACAATTCAGTCAATTGTTTAACAGAAACCAGGTACAAGGGTCAGCACACCTGGCTCAGTCATGAGGCTACTGAAAGAGTCCAAGTTTATAGACTTTTTTAAAAATCTAAAATAAACTGTGATTGGATTTCAAGGGTTGAAATGAACTCCACAATGAAGTAATTCGATAAAACCACCTTGAGAAAGAAAAGCAGCAGAGGAATCAGAATTCTGTAGTGCGAACTGAAGTCATTTTGTGCCAGAAAGAATGATCCAGTGAAACTGTTAGAATCTAATCAGGACCAACATTTGCATGTTAAAGGGCTCAAATCTACAGCTCCCTTCTGTAAAATTAACGTTTTCTGTCTTTTAAAGAGAGTATTGGGTCACAAATGGAATAAAAATAAAATACCTGCCCTTTCTTCCCTGCCTTACCCCCATTCCTCATCCCCCACATTATTTTCATGAACAGAGTCCTGTGCAGTGAGAAGGAAAAGTGCGAAGGTTATGAAAAGACATTCCAAGGAAGGAGAAATTTGCCTGGACCTGGTAGTTTAATTTTTTGGCTTCTTTTCACCCACTACAATAGTGAGATTTGTTTTTAGAAAAGGGAGAAGCAAAAACTCCCTGAAGTTAGAGCTCTGGTGTCTGGCAGCTCGAGTCAGATTTCCATGGAACAAGGGAAGGCAACTTGTTGTCATATATGTTATTATCAAGTTGTCTGTGAATAAAGACCATATTGGGCCATAAAGCAAACTGTCCCAAACCCAGGGAAATGCATCTGTGGTGCTGGGGGTTGGGGGGTGGGAAGGATGCTTCTTTATACCACTGAGGAAACATCTGTGGCTTATACAAATTGGTTTAAAAGATTGACTGGCAGTGGTATCCCTGAGGAATAGATTGATCTCACAAGCGATATATTCATTTTAAGAAGAAAAAGTTTACTGAAGTTTCACACGTCTGTCACTTTACAAGGCACAGCTCTAAAAGAAGCAGGTAAAAATGTAACAGACCCAAATAGAGCAACCTACATAACTTCAAAGAGGAGGACAGGCAAAAGTTCAAAAGAACAAGGTGTAGTTGCGGTTTGGCTGCCTTTCTTAAATGATTATTTCCTTTCTGGAAATAATATAGCCCACTTCCTTTCTGGACTAAGCCACTTATGAAGGAAATGGGACTCCTTAGTGACAAAGGGGAGAATGGAGAAATATAAATATCTTCTGAAAGACTGACAGACTAGATGTAGTCACAAAATTATGCTGGGTTTTGATCATGCAGGCTCTTGACTTGGCTTCCTCCTCTCCTGCCTGCCCTTGAGTTAGATCATTGCCTCTTCTGCCACCACAAGAGCGAAGGCAGGAAAAACCAGGAGTGAAACACACAACTAAAAAGGTGGTCCTGTGGAGCCAACTTGAAGTCTAGGGCCTTGTGCAGATCATAAGTGTTTCATAAAATCTTCTTTGAGAAAATATGAAGGGAAAACAATGCTATTACAATTAGATTTATGTAACAGTCAAAAGCAATATTGTAATTTAAAAAAATTTTAAATCGGAGTACAATTTCAGAAGTCTTTAACCAACCAAAAATAGGGATAGTCTACTAGGCATGAAATCCATAGTTGAAAATTAATCAAAATTTAGGAAAAAGTGTTGTGTTTTTAATCAATTACTTTGCCATATTCTGGGTCCTACCCCCTTTTTAGTCAGAAACAAATGAGAATTATGGATATATCTGAAAGTGCTTTGTAAACTCTGTATTAATACTCACATAAAAGAGCTTTTTAAAATCATTTTTGGTATGTTGGCTGCTCTAAATTTAGTTTCTTGTTATGAGCCCCATAAAACATTTCTGAAAGTGCTCATTCCAACTTTCTATGATTCTATGATATTTATTGAGCAGTGACCATATTCCAGCTATTGCTCTCAGTTCTGGGGATACAGCTACAAATAAAAGATAAGGCTTCTGCTTTTGTGGAGCTTACATTTAGTGTGTGGAAGAGGAGAGAGAAATAAACAAGAAAACCAACATGAATAAATTGCATTAAAAGAGTGTTAAGTGTTATAAGAACATCAAACTGGGTGATGCAAGACATAATGGGTGGAATAAGGTACTTTAGCTTAGGTGTTTAGCCAAGGCCTCTCTGACAAGAGATCATGGAGCTGAGACTTGAATATTAAAAAGGAGTCATCAGTGATGAGAATGAGCTTATTTCTTTTTTGAAAGATAGAAAGGCTAGGTGACTGGAATCTAGTAAATAACAAGGAAAGTGGTGTGAGAAAGGTTCAGAGAGTTACACAACAGACATAGGAGAGGGTCTGGTAAACCAGGATAAGGGGTTTGAATTATATCTAAAAGCAATGGAAAAGCCATTGAGCATTTTAAGCAAGGGTGATATGATCTGATTTGTGCTGTTAAAAAGTCGCTTTGCCTCCCCTCTTGGTCATGACCAACTAGGTTGTTTGGGATCAGACTTCCCACTCAGAACTAAAAAAGAAACAATAAGACTAACAGTTGACTTCTCAACAGACACACAAAAGCTAGATGACAATGGAATGACACCTTCAAAATACCAATAGAAAATAACTGTCATCTTAGACCTATACTTACTTTTATTTCCTGTCTACGTATATACCAACAGAAATTCCATTATCAGTGAATTAGGTACATGAATTGAGGTGTATTCATACTTCATGTATTATTTCATTCATGTAAACATCAGACAAAGGAAAAACTAATTTATGGCATTAGAAGTCAAGATAATGTTTTCCTTTGGGGAAAGAGAAAAGGATGGTGATAGGCAAGAATTGAGGGTGAGGGGTTTCTGGGGTTCTGGTAATGTTTTATTTCTTGACTTAGGTATTGGTTAGGATTGTGTTCACTTTGCCATCATCTAGTGAACTGTACATTCATGATTTATTCACTTCTGTACTGTTTGCATTCCAATTTTTTAAACAAATTCACTTTGTTGTAAAGAGAACCAGTAGTAGAGGCAATGAAACAAAAAAGGGAAGATTTGCTACAAAGCAATTTCACTGGTCCAGGTGAAGAACGATGGTTATTTTGACTCAGATATTAATAGTAAAATTGGAGATAAGTAAATGTATAAACCTATTAGAGATACATTGGAGACAGAGCCAACGACTTACTGATGGATTTGATGCAGAGTATGCAGGAATTAAGGGATCATGGATGATTCCTACCTAATGGATGGATGGCGGAACCATTTGCATAACAAGACAAAGTAAGAGGTTAAGCGTATATTTTTGGAGTGAGATAGGGAATTAATTTTTCCTTTAATATTAAAATTGGAATACTATGAGACACTTCCATAAGGCAATCTGGAATACAGGGGCATGATCAATGCTGAAAATTTCTACTTGGGAGTCATCAGCAAACAGATGGCACTTCCGTTAACAACCTTGTCTATGTCTCCTCTATCATCCTATCTTTAAAGAATTAGGAATGACGAAGGAGATGGAATGATAATAATATCTATTTTACTATTTGTCAACCACTATTCTAGATGTTCTATATGCATTAACTTGTTTGATACTTATAACACCTCCCCTCTGAGAAGAAAAATATTACTGTGTTAGCTCCATTTTACACATAAGGAAATGGAGATACCAAGAGGTTAAGCAACTTTCACAATACCCCACAGTTAGACAGTGTGAAAGCTGAGACTGAAACAAAGAAGAGTGAATCTGAAGTCATCATCTTTAAGGGCTATGTAACACCACCTACCCAGGAAGAGAAGAGAGGAAGGGAGAGAACAGGTACTCCAGTTATATATTGCTGAAAACAATTTACTGAGTTAAGATAGCAAGCATTTTACTACGTCTTACAGTTTCTGTAGATCAGGAATTCAGGAGTGGCTTGCCTGGGCTCCTGACTTGGGGTCTCTCACACCTTTGCAGTCAGGCAGTGCCTGGAACAGGAACAGCTGGGGTGGAGGTGGAGGAATTAACATAGCTAGGGGCTGGCCAAGTATCTCTATCTCTCCATGTAGTCTCAGGGACTCTTCATGGGATCACTCCATGTGAGCTAGATTGGTCTTCCTCACAGCATGGAAGCTTTGGGACAGTCAGATTGTTCACATGGTAGTTCAAGGTTCCAAGAGAACCAAATGAAAGCTGTATTACCTTTTATGTCCTAGCCTCCAAAGTTACATAACCTCACTGCTGCTGTAGTCATAAGCCCACCCATATTCAAGGGAAGGCAACACAGCCTCCCAATTCTTGATGGGAAGAGTGTTAACATTACATTGTAAGAAGAAGATGCAGGACCAGACATATTGTTTCAGCAATCTTTGCAAAATAAAATACTCCAAACAGGGAGAATAGTTTGGACAGGGAGGAAAGAAGAACAGATGCAGAAGGGGAGGGAAAAATGCATTCAACCAAAATAGAAAAGCTTCATTCAACAAGAAATTGTCAAACACCCTGTGTCAGACACCACTAAGAATTACAAGTACCTTAGTAAGCCAAATATGGTCCTTGACCTAAGGAAGCAAAAATTGTCTAGGTGGGAAAGCTGCATATAAAACAGGGTAGAAGGATTGAGGAGTTCTTATACAAGGACAATAACAGGATTCATGAGATTTTATGGTGTAGAACAGGGGTCAGCACACTACAGCTCACAGGTCAAATACAGCCTTCCACCTATTTCTGCAAATAAAGTCTTATTGGAAACACAGCCATACCCACTCATTTACATACTATCTATGGCTGCTTTATGCTACAAAAGCAATGTTGAGTAGTTAGGACAGAGAATATATGGCCACAAAAGCCTAAAATATTTACTATCTGGCTCTTCACAGAAACACCTCTCATGTAGCATACTGTGCATCCACTCAGAAGAGAGAGAATAGAACTGAAGCCATGAGGGAAAGTCCCAGATTTCTAGCATGGCAGAGAGGAATATACAAAGGCCTCTGGTTTAGGAAAATGAAATTATTGGCCAACCACTCAC